>NC_141687.1:2118393594-2119881094 GCF_964263255.1 Lissotriton vulgaris | reverse complement strand
GAAAGGAAGAGGTGGTGAGAGACATCTTCGGAACTGACAATCATCCCCAAGAAGCTCAGGGCTGATACTGTACACGGCCGGGTCTGCTTCAAAAATATGACATTGCATTGCGTCATAACTGGGCGGTCCCTGGGGATCCCAAGTATTGCAGACCTAGACTGGCATGATGTCAGCCCACAGCCTGCTTACAATTTTAACCCTGCCAATATTTATAACTGGCTAATGCAGTAGCGTCCAGTGTGTTGAAAGAGTGGTGGGGCGGCGGAGGGAGGGACGGAAAGACGAGACAAAAAAATTATTTTTTTGTCTCGTCTTTGTCACCGGCTGCATCTCTTCCCTCTCTTCTGCAGTGCATGGGATCCCAATATGCACTGTGGCCAATCCTGATGCTGTTTTTATGATGGTGAAAGCAGCATTATGATTGGCCTGAGCACCGATGATTTCCACTCCCAGTTAGACTGGAAGCCTGTGCCTGCTCTCTCCAACCCAGCAACACAGCTGACACTGGCGAGAGGCGAGCTTCAGTGTGCATGATAGTTTGGCCGGCCAGACCGTCATCTGCACTGAAAAGCAGTGCATACCACTCGTCCACCAGCTTGTTATCACCCTGACACCAAGCCTTGGCTCGGAGAGAAAAAAAACACGATAATAAACAAGGGTTTATTCGCTTTTTATTTTAATTTTCTTTTAGCTGCTGGCAGGTGGGGTGACACTCCTCTGCCATAGCTGATGAGCCACAGCTGGGCACATGCGCACCAGAGCACGTGCATCAGAAGAACTGCATGATATCCATTTCGGCAGGCGTCATTCCAGGTAGGCAAAGGCACTGTAAACAAATGGAAATATAGATGGTAATTGCATTTTGCACTTACCATTTATCAGGTTTGTAAAGTTGGAAGGGCTCTGCCCCTCTGCCCACCACCAGGAACCGCCCCTGTGAATAAGCACTGGTAACAACTGAAGACAGCTACGCAGTGAAGTCAGCCCTTAAAACCCAACATCCACAGCGATGTTTTATAATGTATTTAGATGAAAATTAGAATTTAGCAAATTAAACAAATAACTGCCATAAACGTGATATGCAGAGTATTCATCTATTTTATAGTTTTGTTGACTACATTGCTTCTTCCTGCAACAATGTATACATCTGACGTAACTAAAACATTCCAACAGTTTCTTTCATTTGACAGGGTGGACTGAACCCCACTGCTGGATGGCCAGCATCTTCTCTCCGCGATGCCCTTCGCATTGAAAATCTGCTTTTCATAGCTCAACTGCTTAAAACTAGTTGCTGGTGTTTGTTCTTTCAATCTAAGTGCTGAGGGAACACCATTCCACCAGAGTGCATTAGTGTGCGTTCACAGCTTATAGCTGGGATAAACTTTATGCCCAAAATAGATGCATCCATTGCACTTTTAAAACATACAGTCACCTTCAAGATGTAATGTGTGATACTAACAGCACCAGACAGGGCTCGTCAACAGAGATAGGATGCTGGCGCGCAATAGCAAAAGCAGCCAGGATGGGTAGTGCCTTCCATTGCGTAATTTACAAATCAGTATTTTTGGGAGAGATGGGGGAGAAGCCATCAATGTTTATGTGTTACATATAAAAGGTCCACTTTAGTGATCACACACTATGCTTCATGCGTAGGTGTAGTCAACTATAGAAATTTCAACAGATACAATTAGAGGTTCAAGGTATTTGATTTTGAAGTGGGACATACAAATACTTAACGGAGTAAGACCTGGTGGTCAATGGTAATGACCTACTACCTCTTGTACTTACCATTCCTGCTATTTTGCGAAGTTACATTTGCATAAATATACTACAATCACTTGGAACCACAGCAGGAAAGATCGAAAAAAGGCATCAGATATCAGTAATGCGATGCAATTTAAGGCCCTCACTGTGAAACAGAGTTCCTTAGAAAGGTTGTTAAGACCACTGCCCACCAGTCTGAACTGAAGCGTGAACCACACCACAGCTGCTTCTCACTGCCAGTGCTTATGTTAGGTGCAGTATGGGCAGAAGACATGTCTGTTTTGAGCAGCTTGGTTTCACCGATGATATCGCCCAAGCACCGGAGTGAAGACGGACAGAGAGTATTCGTATATTAAGGTTGAACAGACTGTTGCTCCTGTGGGAATGCAAGCTGTTGCAGCCTTCACAGTGAGAAGATACATGCATAAACAGATGTCATATGAACAATCACTCCACTTCATAAATTGCTACACATTGATCAGCAAAGAAAGGCTGGGTGAACCCCACAGTAGCCAGTGAGCGTTCACTTCCATCCCACCCGGCAATCATCCAGCACACCTACACGGCGGATCATAAATTGAAGTTTAGTTGTTGGGAGGTGTGATTAATGATGAGATTAGGACCGCATATACGAAGAAATAAGAGTGATGTAGAGGTAAGATATGCAATTATGTATCTGCTTTTGATACAATATCTGATCCTATTGCAGAAACTGATACACATTGGCATTTATGATTCCGCCCTCTCCTCGTTCTCATAATTTTTGCAGGATTGCACTTTTCAGGTTGTCTTTAGACCAAGAGAATTCTACATTCTCCCTTCCATGTGGTGTGTCGCAGACTCTTATGTTAAACTCTTGCCTGATTTAGTTGAGGGCCATGGCCTCTCACTTTTTGTGTATGCTGATTATACTCCAATCACCGTAACGCTCAATAAAGAGAATGGGGACAGCCAACCAATCTTCCCCTCTGCCTCACAGACGTTTTATGATGGATGAGAGTTAGTTTTTATAAGTTGAATGGTGACAAGACGGAGGTGTTGGTGGTGGGAATTCAGCCCCAACTCTGAGGCCCTCCTTGGTGGCCCGCTGATCTTGGGCCAATCCCCACTCCTTGTAAAGCAGCCAGGAACCTGGCTGTACTAACCGCTTTCCATAGATGTTCAAATCTCTAAAATTGAGGCCTATTGTTTTTGGTTACTTAAAAATCTGAAGAAAATTCTCTGGATCCTCCCTATGTCTGCACAGAAAAAGGTGTTTCTGGCTTTGATCATATCCGGGCTAGAATATGGCAATGTGCTACATTTAGGGGCTCTTAAAAAATGGTTAACATGACTTCAGTTTGTATAAAATTCTGTGGCACAGTTGTTTTACCATGTCCCCCAGCATTTCTCTGTTACTGCTTAGCTTTGTTCTCTTCATTGGCTGACAGTAGAGAAGTACATCCTCGTTAAGCGTTATGCTTTATGCACAGGGCTTTATATGGAGGTGGCCCTTCTTACCTCCGAGTATTGGTGCATTGGTATTCTCCTAAGCGTCACTTTCGCTCTGTAAATCAGCTCTTAACTTTTATACCCAGTTTCAAATGTGTTTGACAGGGAAGTAGGTCTTGTGCTTTTCTTGGTCCTAAGTTATGGAACTCTCTCCCATTAAAAATCCTGACTTGCATCTCTCTTTTCGATTTCCATAGATTGCTGAAAACCTGCTTCATTTAGGATATTGCTTTCCCCTCCTTCATTTTAGTGCTGGGAAACTCTTTTTGAGTAGCCATGAGCTTTAGAAATGTACTGATTGATTGTTTGATTAAAGGGTCATTAAAAAAAATGATGTTATTGAGTTAGCAACAGCATCTACTTATCATTAAATTTGCCGGAAGATGTTGCTACTAATCGAATACCATTATATATTTTGTGATGTTTTTTATTGAATCATAAATAAAGGCAAACTGTTTTTTATTTTATTTACGCCTACTTGTTTGAAAACGACTCCACAGTACATAGTGGAGGGCACTGTATAAGGAGAATGAGAGAGTAACATTTCTTAGAGGGATAAAATGGTGCACGAGGTAAAAAAAAAAAAATGGTGCACGAGGTAAGAGCATGTCCAGAAATATATTATGGGAAAAGTATTTTCAGCAGGACAGAGTGATCTAAGGTAGTGAAAGCTGCTAAGAGACTGAGTTATAGTGTACAGGTATACCAACAGTATCAATGAGTTGTGGAAAATCCAGTTTAAACTGTAGAGATGCTAATAAAAGAGATATTACATTTTTTTTATTTAGAAACCCAAAGGTGTGTTTCACAAAACTTGTACATGACCAGCAGCCAAGAGAAATAATGCAATGGAATTAGTTGAAAAGAATAGTGAAGAGATAGAATAGATGAAGGTACAAAGAGCGAGGTCAGTGAGGATGGTGGTAAGTGACTAAGGTAATACATTTATGTTGAAAACTGGTGAAACTGATCAGAGTGATGGACTCGGAAGGTGTGCTGTGAGCTGTGTGATGGTATTGAAGATGTGTGAAGACAAGGGGTAGTAAGATGCTCTAGAAAAACACAAGTCTTACCTCCATTTCCACAGCAACTTAATACGTTTTTTCAGCAACTTTTTCTTTTCATCTACTCAGACCCATGTCACAAAATCTATCCATTATTGTGAAATCTCTCATGTTACAAAGTGCGTACTTTACTCCTCACTTCTAATTTCCAAGCCTAATTATTAATTGCATAGGTAAGAATCGTTCTTTACCTGCTCAGCCAACAAGGCGGTTAAGAGAGTTAAACACTCGCTGCAGATATTTGCTGCATTTGCAGAGGTTAAAAGAACTGCTCCTGCATTGCTGTGCTAAACCTGAACTTAACATATGATCTCTTGAGACGTAGAGTGAAGTTGCTCTAATTTGTGGCCTAGTTGCATTCTTAACATTAGTTTACATGCCTAGATGGTAATAAAAATCTAATATCTCACTAGTAAATTTGAATGTGCCTGTACCACACACTGAATGAATGCATGAATGTGCTTCCCTATCTTTAGAAGATAGCTACTTATCTGAATACAAAGCACACCATAGCTTATACGACTATATTCATTAGACTGCCCCCATTATGTCTGTACCATAAAACAAACAGATCCCACATATCCCACAAATAATGACATCAATAACACCACAACCAGAAAACAACCAGGATGACGAGCAATGTCCGTAAGCATGACAATCTTAGTAGCAATATGGGAAACATCCCTTTGAGCCGAATGCATGGAATTTAATCAGCCAACTACGGAAATTTGAGCAAAAACCCACAAGTTGCTTGAGAAGTATAAGACAAACTGCTTGACAATGAGCAGACACACCATATTCCATCTGTAATTTAATACTTGGATAAATCCCTTAGACTTGCTCCCCACAGACTAGCATGCTACCCATCTGAAAAGAATCAGAAAAGGTGAAAAATTCTTGCTCTAAAAGTAGGATCCCTATTTGACTGTTAACCATGATAATGTTGAAAATGGGTCTCTCTATATTGTCCATTAAATGACTGTGGAAATGAAGTACAATCTGAGTGTCTCCGGAAGACAGTCGACAAGCATGGCCATCACTTTTGCCACAGGGAAGATCATTTTTTAAAAGAAGGGGGTATGGGTGAAGAGCCTGACCACAGAGTGGACTTCTACCCTATCAGATATGCTACGGCCCATTTTAATGTATTGCCACCTCTTTGACAAGCTGATGGTTTTCTCATCTATTGTGGGAAACTCAAATTAAGGCAATTAACCAGAACATTGCATTTGATCTTGCTACAGCTAGCAAAGGAAGTCTCATAGGACCAAGTCTCTTTTGCCACCATGAATCCAGGAAGTTGACATAAGTTCTGTTTTCTGCCCCCATTATTGGTCTGTCACTAACAGTTAGCAGTTCGGGCTGGACTGTTCCCATTGGGCACAGGGTCAAGACTGATTTGCATATGGCTTGGTCCAAACTGGAATGGCATGGTGAGCAAAAAAACGATGGATTTGGGCCCAGATCTCTACTATGGGGTGAATGTATGACATTGTTCTGCATTCTTTCCATCAAATGTTCTTTTTGCATTTGTCACCCGAGTGGGACGGGTATGCCCAGACGTGAGTTCAATGCTCTCCATGCCACTGAAGTCAAGCTATCCTGGCTGATGAGGGCTGAAAGCCCGAAACTGGTCCTAGGATGCTGATTTCCAGTCCAGAGAGGACCTGGCCCGGCAATTCAAGCTGAACTGTTCCCATTGGGCACAGGGTCAAGACTATTTGCATATGGCTGGGTCCAAACTGGAATGGCGAGCAAAAAAACAATGGATTTGGGCCCTCTTGGGTGAATGTATGACATTGTTCTGCATTCTGTACATCACTTGTTCTTTTTGCATTTGTCACTGACAGTTACCTATTGTTCTTGCTTCCAAGAGCACCTGCACTTACCTCGTGGTCAGCCCTCATCAAAAGCAGAAAAAGGTACTTTTGACAAAGTAGTGCAATTACAGCATCCTTTAGAAATTGATGACGATCCACTAAATTCCCAGAGCGATTCAGGCTCTATCCATCTTCAGAGAAAGCATGACCTCTGTTCTCACTGATGTGGTGCTCTCAGGATATAAGCAGTCCACGGTGGGAGGGCGTTATCCAGGAGAAGGGTAGATAGCCCAAACTAGTGGATACAGATCGGCGCCATATGAGCAATGACACATCCCGAACAGGACCTGGCAGCTGAATAACCATATGAGGTGTTAAGTATTTATTTATATATTTCTACACAGAGCGAACATGACCCTAGAGGATAGCAGAGCTCTTTACATGGGAGAAAAGATGATTTGATTACAAAGGTATCAGGTCGAAGACATCTTATTTTTAGGTACTGAGGGAACATTTGCTGCTGCAGCAGACAATTCCATTTCCACATCACTGCTTCAGATTCAAGGTGCAGTTAGCTCTTCAGCATCAGGAGAGAGAAGAATATATCTTATCACTTAGAAGCTGTGACCTAAGTGGTCCGCTGCAGGGAAAAGTCAGGGAAATACCCAGGAGCCTAAAACGTGGTAATTCTTGTTTTGTTTCATCATTGCTTTTGCAAAACTTTGTTAGGGCAGCTGCTGGGCATTCGTCAATTTGCAAAAAAATTAATAAAGGTTAAATATTTTTGTGGGTCAAAAAGCACACATTTCCATAGTAGCATTAAGGGAACTACTTTGTGTGTAGATGTGCTCATTCTGAAAGAGCAGAATGCCGTCAGTCACAGACAGGTAAGCAAATGTCATGCTATAGTAAATTGTTGTACTCTATAGACAACGCATCTGCATGAACCTACTCAGATTCTGTTCTGGGACTGAATACTCACAACTGCTCAGAATCTCATCATGGATTACAGACTGCACTGCAAATCCAGACTAATCCCCAATTGTGAATTACTATTAAATCACTACCTTTTGTCCCAGCATGGAAGACGCAGGATCCCATTTCTTACTACAAATGTTTAAACAATGTATTAGACCTGCAAGGTGTCTGTCTGCCTGTTCAACTGGATAACGCCCACTGCCTGGAGGATGCAGGTTAGGCAGACAGCCAGCTCCTGAATCAGAGAAAGCACAGACAGTTAACATTGAATGCTGTTGGTAGGAGTTCCACCTGCTGAGTCATGAAATGATTCTCAAAGCAAACATCATGTACTATGAGTTATCATGCTGTGTTTTGCCAGAATGACCCCAATGCTTCAGGTGATTAGTCTACAGGCCCGCGTACGTATACATCTACACCACCCGCATTATCACAAGCATTCTCAGCTTACATTTGTGTTGCATTTAGAGGAAATGAAGCAATAATTATTGGAATTAGGGCAAGATTAAATACTAAGTCAATAAAATATTCCAATGGTGACTCTGCATGACTGCGTTTCTTTTTTTTTTTTTTTTTTTTTTTTGGGAAACCTTTATTGTGCAGTAGAAAAGAACAAATACGGGCCTACAACCATCTGGCCGGCCACGATACCATTTTAAGTACGGATGCAAACAATACGGCAACACAGTAGCTCATTAATACAACTCAGCATGCAATTAAAGTTATGACGGCTAGCGCTGTGTTACCGTGTCCAGGAGCAGTGAAGGTTAATTTTAAGTTTTTATCCCAAAAATGAAGTTCACCTTTTTATATAAATAGGAGGCCAAGAAGAGCAGAGTCTGTGCGAGCATTTCAGTACATAATCAGGCAACATCATCACTCGGAAGTCAGTAACAACAGAAGCCGAAACCCCCCAGGCAGTATAGCGGCACAAGAGTACACACATCAGGATAATAACGCCAATCAAAAAGCACTGCATCCCCCGTCGCCCACCCGTCACCCACCCGTCACCAATCCCATTCACGGACTCAAGACAGAAAAAAGGGGAAAAGAAAAGAACAGAAGAATGAGAAGAAAACCAGGCCCATAGGAACTAAAAACGGAAAAGAAAATCCCAACCCCCAACCCCCCCACCCTACACGCATGCAGAGGCTACGGCCTATCCCCCCCCAGCAGTGTGCCTGTCGCCCAATAAGGAACCCGAAATATAGTAAAAGAAAAGGAAGAAAAGAAAAAAGAAACCTATTATCACCGTAGGAGGGCCAAATCCAAGGTCTCCCGAACTCCCAGCCAGAATAGTACATTTCCACACCACATACGAAATTGCCACAATAAACAACAGTAACAGAATAAAATGTGAGGAGTCATAACTTCAATACGCGCCGAGGAGGCGTCCCAGTCCGAGATCCCACCAGACAGACCAGCATAAGTTATCACCCGGAAGCCCCTAGCCCTGACCAGATCGCAAGCGACCACTCAACCATGACACCCGGCAAGAGCTCGCCTCAGATGGAACAAAGAAACAAGATGGCCACCCTAGGTAGTATAGAAACAGATAAGAGCAAAATGGACGCCACCCGGCACAAACAGTTCCCCTGTCCCAATGAAATATCGTTGGCAGAGCAGACAGGCATCGCAGAGCATGTAGCAGAGCCTGTAGATCACAATTCACCAGGATAGCCAGTTGTAGCGCCGACTGCGCCGTAGACAAAGGCTGCAATGCCACGAAGGAGGTCTTGGATGCGAGCAGGGAGGGAAACACTGTAGCGTTGCCAAAAGAGCTATCCGCCATGCGTTTAGACGGCAACATTGTATCCCAGTCGGAGCTCAGTGGAGGCGGATCAGCATAGCGAGGGGAACAGGTTGGTGGCAGAAGCGCCGCTGGAAGACCCACATCATCAAGCTTTCTACACAGTACTTGAAAGTTCTCACACAACGCAGCCCTCAGATCGGCAAGCGCTACCAAAACAGTGTTGTAGGTCACATCAGGGAAATGTACCACCCTGTCCGCAGTTTGAGGCGCGGTTCGCCACCCAGCATACCGATCAGGTGTCCGTTCAGCATCACAATCCCGGGTCACCGTGTAGGTCATCATCGCCTCTATGGCGCCTGCCATCATTGCCACCCACCCGGGAAAGCACAAGAATGTGCAGGCGAGATCCGCGAGGGAGACAGGGTCCCAGGCTACCGGGATAATCCAGGGCCGCTGACGGCGAGCGAACAGGAAGATAAGCCACCCTTAGCAAACTCAGGGCGGGGGCACAACCGGAGGCAGGCTCTGCTAGTCGGCTGTACACCAGTACGAGGGGGGGGCACGGCGCGTCTCACCTGAGCTCCCCTCAGAGCGAAGCGGTAGCGAAATACCAGTCAGCCAGGAGAAGACTTCGCAGAGGGGGCCAGGAAGTATCGTCGCGTCGCACGTAGTGAGGCAGATCGCCGGCCTCCCCCCAGCTCGACTGAGTCACGGTGCTGCAGCAAGCGCCATCTTAGCGGGGCCGCCCGGGTCTCAGCTCCAGGTCCAGGGGCGGCCGCCAGCGCTAATCGGCCAGTTCTCAGGCTGGAAGGCTGGCAGGATTCCCGGAGAAACAGCAACAGCCTCGGCGCCCTTTCGCCGTCTTCCCGCAGCCACGCAAAGTCAGGATAGAAGGCAGGATTTATCAGTGGGAAACAAAGGCTCGGAGAGCCGGGAGACTACACGTCCGTCTCCGTCGCCATCTTGGCTCCTCCTCCATGACTGCGTTTCTTAATTAGCCACAGGGTGCACTGTGGTTGTACCTGCGAATGATCAACAAGGTATTGCGTAGCTACTGGTCTTTTAAGTGGGTCGAGGTTTAGAAAAGTACAAGGTATGACTGCTCATTACAGGCAAGTGAGCTAAAATAAAGCAGTGCATCAGGCTAATTAGCATCCTATATGGCAGGCATCCAGTAAAAGGCTATTTACAACCAATGTGATGAAATAGATGTTTGAAGGATAATGTCGATCATACCAAAGGAAAGCAAAATTCACCAGTTCGTCTGCATTTACAATCTGGTTAAGCAATCAATCAATCAATCAAGGGACTTGTAAAGCGCACTACTTACCTGTGAAGGTCTCAAGGCGCTGAGGGGGGGGGGGGGTGGCAAAGGCGCTGCTACTGCTCGAAGAGCCAGGTCTTGAGGAGCCTTCTGAAGGTGAGCAGGTCGGTCTTGGGTCTGCCGCAAATGGGTGGGGAGAGTGTTCCAGGTCTTGGCGGCTAGGAAGGAGAAGGATCTGCCACCGGAGGTTGTTCATTGGATACGGAGGGCGAGGCTTGTGGTGCGGAGCTGGCGGGCGGGGGCGTAGAAGTTGAATCTGTTGTTCAGGTAGGCTGGTCCGGTGATGTGGAGAGCTTTGTGTGCGTGGGTGAGGAGTTTGAAGGTGATTCTCTTGTTGACGGGGAGCCAGTGCAGGTCTCTTAGGTGGGAAGTGATATGGCTGCGGCGGGGGACGTTGAGGATCAGTCGGGCGGAGGCGTTTTGGATGCGTTGCAGTCGTCGAGGGTGTTTAGCCAGGATTCCTGCATAGAGTGCGTTGCCGTAGTCCAGCCTGCTGCTGACGAGGGCTTGGGTCACCGTTCTTCTGGTTTTGGTTGGGATCTACTTGTAGATCCTGCGAAGCATGCGGAGGGTGTTGTAACAGGAGGAGGAGATGGCGTTGACCTGCTTTGACATCGAGAGGGAGGATTCGAGGATGAATCCTAGGTTGCGTGTGTGGTCCGTGGATGTCGGAGCTGTTCCCAGTGTGGTCGGCCACCAGGAGTCGTCCCATGCAAAGGGGGTGGGGCCGAGGATGAGGACTTCTGTTGTGTCCGAGTTCAGCTTCAGGTGCCTTTTCTTCATCCATTCGGCGACAGCCCTCATTCCCTCATGGAGGTTGGTTTTGGCGGTGAGTGGGTACACAGAGTCTAAAATCTGTTACAATTCAGTGAAAATTGAGATCCCCTGCTGAAACTGTAAAGATGTTATTCCCTGTTGGTGTACAGGTTTCTGTCTTTATGAGCAGCCAAAAGAACAATTTTCTAAAGGATCCTCTGAGTCTGATCTATGTCAAATTGTCCTTTAGATCCCTAACAAGAGGGAACCGAAGGTAGTAAGAGGAAGTCAGCTATCGTTTCTGGAAGCCCCAGCCCTCAATGTTTCCGAATTTACTTTGCAGACTGGAAATAGACCTTTAAAGAAGCAGGTTGTGGTCATTCTACCTGAAGCACAGCATCTGCACCTGGTTTTTGGGTAAAAACTATTTTATCTTATCAGTTCATATCATTATCAAAACATCATTCTTTATTTATGTCTTTATGAACATTTGTGTACCCTGGTGGGATCAAAGTTTTTGAGCGCCCAAGAATGGGTCCACTAGCTGTAGCTGTGCCGCCCACAGGGCACACAATTGTATATACGGAGAGCAAATAATTCATGATATATTGACATACTTACCTGTTTTGTTTTCAAGCTTTTTAGATTGATTAGAAGGACACATAGTATACTCTGATTTCATTAGATACATATACATACTTACTGCCTAATACTGAATCAATAAAGCACTTTCCTACAGACTCATTGAAGTTATCAAAGGAAAATGAGTCAACACATCAACAGGAAACCTAGAAGATCCAACCAGCAACCAAGGAACAAAATCCTTGAAAAAGATGCAGTACATCTTATGTAACAATTCTGGTATTATCAGGATCAAAACACAAGGAATGAGAGGACATATGCGGAAGCCTAGGTAAAGATCTAGACCTGATGAATCAACAGTAGAAACTTTAGCGTATTCATTTAGTTTTGGCAATAATAGAGACCATCTCTGGTTCAATGGATGTTTATGAACATTTATGTACTTTAGAATGGCTGTCATTTCTTTAATGATAGGGTCCTACTCTTTCAACCAGACTGCAACCTAGCATGTACCAATTAGATGGGGCAAGCTCCTCCTCACTAACGTTCCATTGTATCTCATATTTGTGTTCAGCAAATCAATACTAATTCGCTTAGAGGATAGTAAGGTTACAATATTGCACTAGCTGTCCCAACGATAGCAGTGCTATCAAACTGTCCAAATGGTTAGATGCTCAATGTGGGAGCCAGAGGTTTAAGATAACCCATAGTTATATGCAGGCTAATTTCAACAAAATTACAGCTCTACACTGGAATCATTGTTTTTAGTAAACATTATTATTTTAACCCTAACTCTGATGCAAGCAAAACCGCTGATTGGACAGTGCTTCTGCCTGTCCTCTTGGACAATGGACTTGGGCTTACTCTCCCGAGAGTGGCCCAGCGTGCCAAATAATGCCAGTGAAAAGTTTGAAATGAAACACCATTCTAGTAGTCATGTGAGCGGTATCTTTGCTGCGCTCTAAAAAGTGAATTTTTAAGTGAGAAAGGGTGCTACATCTCTCTTGCTCTCTTTCTTGCTCGCTCTCTCTATTTCTCTCTCTGTCACCTGGTACTTTTGTAATGCTGATAGAGCTCATAATAGAAATCAAAGTAAAATTACCAAAATAAGTGTATTTACATCATTAAAGACTTTTTCCAGTGTCGTCAATTAACCCTTTGCGTGCTGTTGACGGAACCACTCCGTCACCAGGCACGGACACGCTGTGCTAATGACGGAGTGGTTCCGTCACGGCCCGGCCACTGCGCCTGCGCGGCATCAATTCCGCGTCTGCTCTGAGCAATCTATTGAGCGGCGGGGCCGTGACGGAACCACTCCGTTACAAGCACAGCGCGCCCATGGCTCGTGACGGAGTGGTTCCGTTACGAGCATGGCGGCGCCACGCGGCCCACCCTCCCCTCAGCGCCGCGGCGGAATTACCGCCGCGGCCAATGGGTTAATACTATCTGGCTTGTTTAAAAAAAACACTATGTGCCACTAATTCCTTTCCCCTGCATTTCAAGACTCGTCTACCAAGAAAATTATGGTATGGCCATGTCTGCTTGAAGGCTCTCTGAGCAAGACACAGGGAAAAACCCGGTGAACAGAAGTCGAGTAGGCTGCTTAAGGTGTGATGAACTTAGTGTCCCTAATCCCTTTCATTACTGAGCACAGCCTTGCAGGAGAGGCACACCCGTTTCTTATAGTACCATTCAGACATATTGCTGTCAAAAACGAATGCTTCTGCTGTGATAGACCCTGAAATCTGGGAATATTTAATTTCTTACTTTTCAGAAATTCTCTATTTCAATATAGCTTTTAAGGCAATTTAGTTGGAAGATTGCGCTGTCACATTTATCATTTAGCTTAATTAAAAACAAATCTCGGTTCTTGTCGGCAGAACCACACTCTCTGCCCAAAGGTATTGAGCTAGGAGTAGATTCTGGCGGAAGAGGAGTGGGTTAGAACCTTTTTGAATGGAAGAAGGGATGGTGACCAACTTGGATGGAAAGAATGGCCCTTTATCTGGTACTTAGCAAGAGAAGGTCGGTTTCTGTGTCCTTTGCTCCTTGGATCTCTGTATTGTCAATCTCCTGATGCTGAGGAAGCAGGTTCCCCATTGCCCATCTGGCTTGCAGATGTTGACTGGTTTGGAAATGTGCAGAAGATTTCCATCAGGGCGTGGGCTGGCAACGGAGAGCCAATGTAGATCTTCCACAACGGAAGTGATGTGATTAACACTTTTGTACCTAATTATAAGACAAGGAGGGGTGTATAGGATTGCTTGAAAGGTAAGATCTGGTACACCACAGGCGCCTGTAGTAGACTGGTGGCCATGTAACCAGATGCTTAGCAAGGTGAGATTATCACTTTCTTCTCTGACAGAGTGAAACCCTTCTCAGCCTCCCTGGCAAAAACAAACTCCCAAGATGTAGTGCAAGCCTGGAAGGGTGATACCGCACTCAAGGGAGAAATGTGGCTCAGGGGTTAGAGGCAGCAGACCCGGAAGTTGAGATCGGTCCTGGACCAGGGTTCAATTCCCCGCCTCGGCGGGTCTTGGGCTCAAAAATTCCACGGACTCGATAATTCTCGTTCTGGTGCCTACTCGACTCGTAGGTTCACACTCTGCGGCTCTGGGCAATAGCTTGCTTAATCTCCACTACGGCCCCTCGCGGCTGGGGTTATCTCACAGGGGAATACCAGGACGGGTTCCCAAGGCAAGCGCCTTGATGCCTTCGGGTGATACGTGTGCTATAATAATCGCAATACATTTACAAGGGCGCATTCACCACAGATGCAAGGATGAGAGAAAATACATCTATTTTATAGCTGGAAGGTTTAACTGCACACTGCTCCGAATTGTGCAACGGCTGATCATGCCAGACTTCTTGAAACAAATGAGTACACAAAGAGGAACTATCTGCGATAAAAGAGTCAGAAGGAGCTACCACAGCTTTACGTTGAACAGCATTAAATGCTTTACATGGTTTGTCACTTATGTCTGTGATGCACATAACCGACAATAATCCTGAGCCTGAGAAGTGTGTGCTCCTGTAGACTGGAAAACTCGGCCAGGACTTCTTTTCGCCACATTTAATTACTCTCAGCATCTTCTGCTACTGTGCTGGCTCTTTAGCAAGTGACACTGAAGCTTCCAGACTAAGAAGATGCCTTGAGAGAGTGCCTTGGAGGCAGATGAAGTCCGCGATGCAGAACGTCGCTGTCTTTTATTAGAAGCAGACATCGCGTATAAATAACACCCTATGACTGCGCGTCTATCTAACACAGGCAGCCTTGGAGCACCTTGGCTGCTATGGTACACCTGACTGCACTTGCCTTCTTACATTGTTTAATAATGAGGGTATTTATGCCCTGAATGCTCCCCTACGAGCAGCAAACAACCTTCACTATTAAGCACAGTCAAAGCCTATGACAGGCTCATGTGGTTGCCCTGAGGGACAGATCATGCTGGCAGATTGAAATATAACATTTCAAGAAGTAGAATGTGCTTCAAGGTTAGTTATGGATTGCTTCCTGCTACTTTTAACTATTAGGACTCTGTGTCTAAGAATTATTTGCACAATGTTATCAAACAAAGGGGCATTGTTCGTTCACAAAAGGGTTCAAGGCCATTTTTGAGGAGGTAACATTTTTCTTGTCGAAATTCCTTACATTGTCGTCCCTCTGGGGCCTCCTGACACAAAATAATATATATATAAAATCCAAAGACAAATTGAAGAACACTGTGTTTCCTGGAGCAGTCTAGACTAATGTATGGGGAGACAAAGAAGAATGGATCAGTAGTCAAGGGTCTCCAACAGCATTATTGCTATGGTATACTTGGAAATGACAAGTATGAACAGTGGAAAAAGTGTGGTTAGAGAAATAGAGATTTGAATCAAAATAACACCTTGGTTTGTGAGCTGAGGAAAGTAAAGGACGAAAAATCGAAGAGTCCAGTGGAGGAAAGCGTAGGAAAAGCTAACAAAAAGGAAATCATTTTAGACTTAAAGAGACTAAGATGAAGATAATGGGAATATGTCAATTGCTGAACTTTGGCTAAGCAATTTAAAGTATTGCTGAAAAGAAGACCCCGCAGAGTTCCAAGCTTCTTTTCTGTACAAAGTTCCAAGCTTTGGTACACCCTAAACACAAAATAGAGGGTAAGCGGCAGTCACCTAAAATTCCTAAAAATACCTGGCTCTTGCCAAAAATATTACTCAGTTGACTTCTATTATGCAATCACTCAGATCTGCACATTGCTTGATCTATTTCCAGCAAGAAAACTCCACTCCACATTTTAGTTTCAGCTCATATGGTGCTCTCTGGAGACTTGGCTGGGCCTCCAGTGTGTTAAGGGACTGTTGCTCCTAGCTAGGTTCCATAGAATGCTCTAGTCATGGTTTTCAACATTTTAAATAGGGCCTCTTCTTGGGTTTGGTTTTCTGTCAGGGTTGGATTTCTGTTCATTACCATGTAGACTCTATGTAGTATATATAGATTACTGATCATAACTGATGGTGTCTTCTACATATGACACATTCCTCCTTAAAGATCATATGTAAAAGCATGCTCTTCTGCATCTGATCTCACACTCCTGTAATATCCATGCTGGTGTGCATTGAAGTTTTGTGTTGCACTATGCCACACCATCAAACCTCCCCTGCATTTCACCTTCCTATTACTGTAAAGGTTAAGCTCCACCATTACCTTCTCGACTAAACCTCAAAAGGCACCCAGTGCCACTTGAAATACTTTGCATCCTTGCTAGACTATGAAATGCCATGATAGCAATAGAGTACCGAATTACTCAGCAATCCAGAAAGTGCTTTAGAATTAAATAGTGTACAAAAATATGACACAAAGACCAATGCAATATAATACAAGGGAGGATTCAAAGAAGTTGAAAAAGATATAGATATTGGAATCATCTGAGCATAAAGTAATCTGAATATAAATTAAAAGAAGCAAGAGAAGGGGCGTAGCAACAGAAGCTAAAAGCATCAAGAAGAGATGTTACATAAATAAGATACAAATAGCTTCTTTATTTCCTGGTGGAGATCCTAGGAGACCAGTAGAAATATGATAGCAAATTATTGTATTGTTCAGTTGCTGCAACTGAGATTTAGACACTGAAATATGTGAGTTCAACAACAAGTAAATGACTATTGGTTAAATAAAACTACCCACTGAAACTGAAAGGTACCATTATACACCAATCATTCCAAAGCTGTTCATTATGGGCTTGATTTGTAATGTACATTTACATGTGTAGATTTACACATCTGTAAATTTACTCTTAGACCTACGTGTAAATCTCCAACTTTTTACCTTTTAGTATATTCGATTGCAAGATCTTACATGTCTCCATCTCATGGAACTAGGGGGTGGAGAAATCTAAGACTGAATTTAGGAATGTAAAGTTAGTACAGGTGAATTTTCACATATATACAAAGATTTACTCTCGCACCTACGTGCAAACTTACACTTTTTTGCTATTTACCATATTCGATTGTAGGAGCGTACATATCTCCATCTACTGATCCAAAGGGTGGAGACCTGTACATAAATCTCTTCCACTAGGTCTAGGATCTCCCTATAGTTAATATAGTGGAAAATAATCAACTTTAAACTTTTAAACTATTTAAAATGTAAATTAAATAAAAAATAATTATTGTTATATAATGTAATAATCAAAATATATTAATCTAATTTAAAAATATTATTATAAGAACATCCACCTTGGCTAGCATTTTAATGTTAAAATATGATTAAGAATCAAGTTATTTGTTTTGTATTAATTTACAATCATTTAATCTTCTTTTTAAAAAAAGTTAATTATTATTTTTTAATATAAATTTTTTAAATTTAAATATAATATAACCTCTTTTCACTAAAGCAAATAGTGGGTAGCTATAGTTAGGAACACGTATAATCAGAAATTTAATTTTTTGGTATGCTAATAACTTTGGCGCCATTTGACGAATCTTTATGAAATTTTCCCCCAAAAAAGTTCATCCCTTTCAGCAACTTCCTGGAAAGCTTCATGGTGATCCATGAAGCAGGGGCTGAGAAAAAATGGGGGGTTCTCAAACCATATTTCCCCGTACAATTTTCACAGGGCTATTTGGAAAGCTCTATAAGCAAAAAGGCTCAATAGAATTAAATCAAATTTGATATAAAGCTTGATCTTGATCTAGAGAGCATGTTTTGTAATTTGGTGTACATCTGTTTAATAGTTTTTAAGAAATTGAGGTTCAAATATATTTTGATATGTTTACAGTTGGGTTCACAAGAGTCTTGTGGTTGCGCAGAATCAAAAATAGAACCATCTGATTGGTCAAGAGGACTTTTTTCCATCAGCTGTATTGCTATCATGGGAGCGAAAGGCTCCTGTGTGTCCAACAGGAGCTCATGCTCTGATTGGAGAAACAGTAACAGAAATGAAATGGCCTCCATTACTGAATATGGGGATACAATCCTGGTGTTGTGCAAATGATCGGAATAAACAATATCAGGTGTCAGTGGAAAGGCATTCTGACCCCCTAGTAATTGAGAGGAGGTGTATGAGGCATTAGTAATGTGGCAAAGCAAACTATAAACTTTCTTTAAAAGTTGCAATCCTGTGTTAGTCTGTGGGAAACTCTCTCGAGACACTTGCAGGATCTGAGAAAAAATGAGGAAGTCAGTCCCTCCCCACACCCTACTATGCACACTCATCACCTAGGGGAGTGGTGTCAGTGGAGAGGCCAGCCCATCCCCACACCTTACTACACATACCCGTCATTCTGGGGAGAGGAATCACCTGAGAGGTCATTCCCCCTCACACTCTACTACGCACACCTGCTACCCAGAGGATAGATCTCTGCGGAGAGACCAGCCCATCCATACACTCTGTTGAGCACAGCAGTCACTTTGGGAGAGTTGCCGGAAGAGTAGCCAGTGCCTCCAAACCCTCCTACACAGACCCAACACCCAGGCGGGGGAGGTTCCTGCAGAAAAGGCTGTCCCACTTCCTACTACATACGCCTGTTACCAGGGGGAGAGTTTTCAGCAGAGAGTGTACGCACACCCTCATCAAACTCTACTACACACACTCGTCATCTAGTGTAAAGGTCTCAGGGAGGAGGGGAGTCGATCCTCACACCATACTGCTCACACCCGATGTCTCAGTGGAGAGGCCAGTCCAACCACACACCTTACTATGGACACCCGTCACCCTGGGGAAAGGGTCAGTGCCTCCCCATTCTCTAGTACGGATGCCTATCACTCTGGAGAGAGGTGTTAGTAGAGAGGTCAGTCCTGCACACTCTACTACACACACCAATCACCCTGGGGAGAGGTATCAGCGAGGATGACAGTCCCTCCGTACACTATATTACGCAGACCTGTTGCCCTGGGGAAAGGTCACAGTAGAGTCCAGTCCAAACATACCCTGGGTAGAGGTCCTAGTGAAGAGGACAGTCCCTCCCCACACCCTACTATGAACACCCATCTCCCTGGAGGGAGATCTGAGTGGAGAGGGCAGTCTCGCCTCACACTCTACTGTGCACACTCGTCATCTAGGCGAGAGGTCTCAGTGAGACAGTCCATCCCCACACCCACTAGGCACGCTTGTCACCCTGGGGAGAGGTGCCAGTGGAGGGGTCAGATCCTCTCCACACCATACTAAGCACATTCTCGCTCTGGGGAGAGGTCCCAGTGTAGAGGTTCAAGCCTCTCCACACTCTACTATGTACTCCTGTTGCCCTGGAGAGAGTTGTTAGTGGAGAGGCCAGTCCCACTGCACACCCTACTACGCACACCAGTGACCCTGGTGAGAGGTCTCAGTGAAGAGCAGAATTCCTCCCCCAAACCCTACTATACACGCTGGTCACGCTGGAAGAGGTCTCGGCAGAGTGTCCAGTCTCTCAACACACCCTACTATGCACACCGGTGCCCATGCGTAGCGGTGTCATTGAGGAGGACAGAGACTCCCCACACCTGGCTACACGCACATCGTCTTGGGTAGAGGTCTCAGTGGAGTGGTCAGTCCCTCCTCACACTCTACTACGCACATTCATCATCTAGGGAAGAGGTCTCAGCAAAGAGGGCACACCCGACCCCCTACTATGCACACCTGTCACCAAGGGGAAAGGTGTCAGTGGAGAGGCCAGTTAATCTCTGCACCCTACTACGCAAACTCATCACCGTGTGGAAAATTCTCAGTGGATAGCCCAGTACCTCTTTGCACTCTACTACACATGCCTGCCACCCTGGGGAGAAGTGTTAGTGGAGAGGCCGCCCCCCACATACCTTATGCAGCACACCAGTCACCCTGGGGAGAGGTCTCTGCGAGGAGGATAGTCAGTCCCCACACCCTACTATGCATGCCCATCATGCTGGGGAGAGATCTTGATGCAAAACCCAGTCCCTCCTCAAACCCTGGCACGCACCCTGATCACCCTGGGGAGAAGTCTCTGCGAGGAAGATAGTTCCTCCCAACACCCTAGTAAGCCTGCCGGGTCTATGCACTGAGGTCTGTGTGGAGAGGCGGTCCCTCCACACAGTTCTCCCCTGTTACTGTATATTAGATGTATGAGCTCACAAGACTCTCATGGAAGTTAGACAAATATATATATATATATATATGGGAGAGGGTATAGTTTGGTTGCCTTCACTCGTGCGGAAGTCCATTGGGTGCTACTTTTTCCATTAAAAAAGGATTGAAACATAAAACAAATGCATTTTGAAGATGTAGGGTGAATCTAAAAAGATAAAAAGTGTTGTTGTGTTTATAGTGTGAGGAGCATATTTAGATACATGACAGGATGCATTCCTTGATGTTATTAAGGAAGATCCTGCTTCCGTCTGCAGTGAGGTGAACTCCATCTTGCTTGTAGAGAGCTGACATGTCAAAACAAATGTTCTTATAATAAATAGAGCCCATCCCAGTGCCTGTAGGGATGTTGGCTGCCCAAGGGGTGTCAGGCCCTGTGGCCAACCACCAGCTGCTGAAGGTCAAGTGCAGCAGGGGGTTGGATTCCCGTGGAGGGTTGGACGCTGGGGCTAGGAACACACCAGGCCCTGCTGCCAACCCCACGCAGGCAACGACTGAAGGCCAAGCAAGGTGAGGATTGTCTTATTGTGATGAGTTGGGTATAGGAAAAAAGAGGTGGGGGGGTCAAGAGGGGAAAGTTTAACGACCACGGTAGCTCAAACCCCTTAATCAACTGAAGAAACAAAAAGAAGATACCTGGTCAGATCGCTTGCCATGTTGTGTCATGCCCAAAAGACCACTAAACCAGCATGTCCTCACAGTGATGATACTGGGTTAGAAAAATTCCCATCAGCCCACCATTATTGGCGGAGTGTCGTCATGTGGGAAGTGAACCATGAACCATAGTTTCTCCCAATGCACCTGATAATGATGCGGAGATAGGTTCTGGCAGATGTTGTTCTGAACCACAGTATTTCAGAGGTAGGACCGATGGAGTGCAGTGCTTGTGTAAAAGGAAACAAAGGTGAATTTAAGATTGGCTCCTGGGACAAAAAATATGTTTATTCAGTATTGTCCAGGGTCAAGAGTAAAAACAACCCCTCATAGTCTTAGAGAATAGCTATGTCATGGCGTAGTGCGTGGAGGTCGACATGTTTCAGCTAGGAGGACGACTAGTCCAAGCTTTCTTCAGGACCATTAGATGTTATGCATCTGCACTTGTTAAAGATTAGACTGCAAAACGTCAACATTATCGGCGCCATCTTGCCCCCTTTTCCAGGCCCATTCGTGCGCGTAAGCGGCAGCCATTTTGAGCACCATGGCCTCCCTGCCCCTCACTAATAGCCAGCGCGTCTCTCTCTCTCTCTTAACCTCGCAAGCATTCCCCCGCACGCTGACAACCCCCGCTCTCTCATGCCTTGGGTCATAAACCCCTCTCCAGCGCAGCTTCACCACGGAATCCCATCCTGTTCCCAGCGCGACACCTCCCTTCATTCCTTTCATGGCCTCAAACCCTTTTGATGCAAACCCCCTTTTCCTGTGTCCCCGTTTGTCTTCCTCGTTCCCAGGCCGCCACCTGACCCTGCGGATACTGTTTATTACCCCATACAGTAGGAAGCTTCCCCTCCCCATCAAAAGACCCCCGAACCGATCAAAGCCCCCACCCCATGAGATCCGATCAACCCCATGCATTCCGTGAATCGGCGGAATGCCCTGCTGTGCGACGACCATCACCTGTTGTGACCAGGGTAGGGAATCCAACTGTAAATGTGTGTGGGAACGGGTCTGAAGGGGAGATTCCGAGGATGTTCTTTCAAGTTCTAAATTATTGCGAGAATGTGTTATGTGCAATAAAGGTCGTAAACTCTAGTATAAGAGGCCCGGCCTCAGAGATGTGGTTAGAGCACCTCGTGACGATACTTGCTGTCTGAATTGAAGTGTTCTCCTCCGGAGAGAATAAAATCCTCGTTTCCCGCCTTCCAGTCTCCAGCGCCTGCTTCTTCATTGATTAATATTGGTGGGTCATAGAGGCGATACCGCCGGGCAACATAAAGGGGTCTTTGGTTACCGGTTATCTTTGGAACCCTTTTTAACAATTGGCGTCCCAAACGTGGGGCCCATCAGCGACTCGTGGATCCAGTGGGAGAGGTCCCGACGACAGAGTGAACGACTGCAACGATCGGAAGGTACCCTGTCCGATAGACCCTCGTCTGACAGCCGATCATCCGAACTTCACTGGTTCCGAACAGACCTCTCTCGAGTGATCTGCGGTCCTGACTGGGAACCATCAGGAGTGCCACGAGAAGTACGAAGAGAAGAGGACGATCGGGCGCTGGATTCGGAAGACGAGAAACTGTCCATGCGGTCCGGGTAAGGTCGTGTAAACACGACGAACTGCGAAAGTGATAGATAATTGAAAGTAATTGATAATTGTTGAGAAAATACTAGTATTACTTTTTGTTAATTTATTGGAGATTCACTGTCTACAAACGGAGAAACAACAGGCTCTCCCTTTATAAACAGCGAAGGATAGGTACGCACCCGTCGGACCTATCTTTCTCCCCCACTGAACAATTGCCCCTTCCCCCCATTGATTAACTGTTATAGATTGTTTTCTGGAGATTCTCTGTCTACAAACAGGGAAGATTAGGTCCCCTCTTTGCAGATAGTGAAAGGGTAGGTGACGCGAACCTTTGCGAGCCTACTTATTCTCCCCATTGACCATATTGATTTTTTATTTTTTGACCTAACATTGATCGCTCAGAATTGATTCATGAGGTATTCACTACGTGCAAACAACGTAGAATAGAAATATTCTGTCTAGTCTTTGCGCGCAGTGATAAGATAGGTAGTGCTGACTATTATCCCATTGTGATCCGTCATGCCTGTCTTCTCCCCACTGGTTAGTAGCCTGTTTAGCCCGGACCGCTTATTAGAGATGAACCATCCGGTTCCGCTGGAAGGTACCCCTAATAAGGACATGTTCACAAAGCATGGATTAGTCGCTATAGCCTATAGCCAGCTGTGGCATAAATATACAAAAAAGGATCGAGAAAGTCAGTGGCCACTGATAGGATCCTTCGAAAACGATAGAATAATCGCACTAGAAACAGCCCTTGGTAAAAACAAGACGACGTCCACTATGCTTGACAGCTTCGGCATGTGGCGAAAAGAGGCCGAACAACGCAAAAAGAGAACTGAGAGTAGGTTGGAAAAAGAGCTGCGGAAAGCAGCCCACCTAGCGGCTCAGAAACTAGAGAAAGAGATAAAAGAAAGAGAGGATACCAAACAGAAGCTAGAAATAGAAACATCAAGCCAGTGTCTGGTTAGAACCCCCTCCGTGCTCTACCCCGAATTACACTCAAAACAGCGAACCAACGATGATCTGCTGCTAGGTCCTCCGATCATCCACATGCCCCCTCCATATGCCCCTTCCCAACCCTTAGCCCAACACCCACTATCCCCAGATACCAACGAGAGTAGCCCCACGGCTTCAGCCCCCATGGCCTCCGTGCCGGCTGAACTCCTCGTATTAGATGTTACGCAAACAACAACGCCGGGCGACCCAGAAGCCCGAAGGACTGGTCCTGTTAGAGCATATAGACTAAACAAACATGAACAAGCAGGGGTTGACAAGATAGCAAAGATACTGGTAGAGAAGAGGGAGGATGAAGAGTCCGTCACGGATGTGTTTAATTCTTATACTGGGAGTCACAGACGACACTTTACTGTACAACTGTGTTACCACGTCTTAAATGCGTACGAGGACCGATATCAAGAAAAAGGTCCACAGAGCCTAACGACTCTGTATCGGAAGGTTGATATGGGGGATGAGAGTGAGAGTGATGTGACGGACCTCCTTACGCGTACGCTTAAGGTTCTCCGCCACCTCACTGAACAAAAATCAAAATTCGAATCCACTACATCTGTAGCAACCGACCCACAAACTGAACGACCTAACACTATGATGCCGATACGAGAGGCTGCCCCTTACTGGGTTCCTCCACGAGGTGAAGGGACTCACGATGACGCAAATAACAAAGATGCAAAGGGAAGGGTAGTATACAATTGGGTCTACCAACCATGGGACCGGCAAGAGATTTTGACCTTCCGGAAATCTCTGCCTGACCTACGTAAAAACCCCACTGCCTTCTATACTGAGTTGGGTACGGCCCTAGGTTCGACGATTATGACTCTAGCTGACATCGACTTGTTTTTCGGGTTATGTCTACCAGCTGATGTGTGGAAGCAAATCCGGAAAGTCGACCACTCTGAGCTGTTTGGACATAACTGGTCACAACTTGATGGCATAGACAGACAACGAGAACCCGGACAAAAGCCTTTAAAAGCCATTTTAGACCTCCCGGATAAAATCGTGCAGAAATTAAAAACCCTGATCCCAGAAAAGAAAGTGGACTGGTCGATAGTAACGGCTTGTCGCCAGAAACCTCAGGAGGATGTATCGGAATACTTCTCCCGGTTTGAAACGGTGTTCTCCGATTACAGCGGCCAGGACCTGACCACTGCAACCGGACACCATCTGTTTGTCCAGAATTACGTTAAGGGCTTATCACCAGAGGTCTCGCAGAAACTGCAGGCCAGTGAAAGTAGTTGGGCAGCCTCCAAACCTACGGCTATCCTCCAGATGGCCCAATATTATGAACATCAGAAAAACGAAAACGATAGAACCACAGAGAGGAAGAAGAAAGAGTTAAAAGAGAGGGTGATGATAGCTCAACTGCAAGGGGTGACTCTGGGACGAGACCAATACCGAGGAAACCATCAGATGAATGTCCCTAAAACGGCACCTCCCAAAGACCGTGCTTCAACTCCCCACATTGGACGTACAGACATTAGAGAGGACCAGTGTGCTTTCTGTAAAGGATCGGGCCACTGGAAATCTCAGTGCCCGGTTCTTTTGGAACTCACCAGAAATAGAGATCCTAGAGATTCAGCAAACGAACCAAGAAATAGGGGACCACAGCGAGGGCCCCCAAACAACGCAACTAATGATAGATCCAGTAGACCAAACACATTTGATCGACCCCGACAGAACCAATGCCAGCAATCTGACTACGATGA
Source organism: Lissotriton vulgaris (assembly GCF_964263255.1). NCBI lineage: Eukaryota > Metazoa > Chordata > Amphibia > Caudata > Salamandridae > Lissotriton > Lissotriton vulgaris. The sequence goes on along the minus strand of NC_141687.1, from coordinate 2,119,856,021 downwards.
CGTTCATGACTTCGCATAGGACTGCCTAGGGCAAGGGAGGGATCCAGTCGAGCTCCATGTTGACCAGCAAGGCCCTTATGTCACTGCTAAGGTCTTGGGTACAAAGTCACCATTCCTGGTAGACACTGGCGCAACACGTAGTGCGTTATCTAAACGACTGATTCCAAGGGCACCCTTGTCTGGCTTACTAATAACATCGACGGGTTTCGATGGGACGCCCTCCACTAACCCTTTGTCCGCCCCAATCCTCTTTGACTTAGAAAACAACACCACTGACACCACATTTTTGCTCTCCTCCAATAGCCCTGACGCAATTATGGGACTCGACTTGTTGAAACACTTCCGAGCGACGATTAGATGTTCTCAAGATGGAGTCCGAGTCTTCCTTTACGACAATCCTGTTCTGCTTAGACATTGCCCCCCCAGACACATGTTTTCCATCACCGACGCTGACACTTCCCTGCTTGACACTCTGCCTCCGTATCTGTGGGCCAAAACGGATTCGGATGTAGGGCGCATGATGATTGACCCAGTGCACATCACTGTTCGACCGGATGCAACACTCCCAAAACTTCCACAATATCGGATATCGCCCGAAGGCGAGAAGGCATTGGTAGAAATCATCCAATCACTGATAGACGCAGGAGTGGTAGAGGAAGTAGTTAGCAACGTTTGCAACAGCCCAATCTTGCCCATCATTAAGAAACAGGGAGAAGGAGATGAGAAAGCATACCGCTTCATCATTGACCTTCGAGAGATCAACAAAGTGGTGGTGCCCCAGTACCCTGTGGTCTCGGACATTACCACCATCCTGACTTTGATTCCCTCCACCGCCACCACCTTCACTGTCATTGACCTCAAAAACGCATTCTTTTCCATCCCCATCCACCCAGACAGCCGATATCTCTTCGGTTTCACCCTAAAAGCCCGCTCATATAGGTTCTGCCGAGCACCCCAGGGCTACACAGAAAGCCCTAGCATCTACAGCCAGGCCCTCAAGAGACAACTGGATCAAGTCCAGTTACCCAATGGAGTGGTATTAGTGCAATATGTCGATGACATCCTCTTGGCAGCCGACACCACTCCACTAGCCGTCACAGCCACCATTCAACTCCTGCATTTCCTTGCAGAAAATGGCCACAAGGTCTCTAAGAAGAAGTTGCAATTCTGCCAACCCCAGGTCACTTACCTAGGCCACCTTTTGTCCAAAGACGGAAGGAAACTGACTCCTGACCGGATCCAAGCCATTCTCGACACCCCCGTCCCTAAGACCCAGAAACAGGTCCGCTCCCTACTAGGCCTCACCTCCTTCTGCCGACAGTGGTTGCCCAACTTTAGTCTTGTAGTAAAACCACTGCTTTCATTGTTAGCAAAGGACATCCCTCTCCCACTCCCTTGGACCCCTGAGTGTCAGGCTTCTTTCATGCAACTACGAGATGCCCTCTGCTCGGCCCCTGTGTTGGGTACCCCCGACTACACAAAGCCCTTCTCCCTTTACACCCATGAAAAAGGGGGGTGCGCTTTATCTGTCCTGACCCAGTCCATCGGCTCAAAGCAACGACCATGCGCTTACTTCTCAGCCACTCTTGACCCTGTAGCCAGAGCCCTGCCTGCTTGCCTTCGAGCCGTAGCTGCTGCTGCAATCTCTATCCGACAGAGTGAGGGGATCGTGCTCTCGAATTCCCTCACAGTACTGGTACCCCATGCAGTTGACACCCTCCTAAACCAAACCAAAACGCAACACCTGACGAGTGCACGACTGACAGGATACGAACTGACTCTGCTCGCACCCCACATCACTCTGAAGAGATGCACCACACTGAACCCAGCAACCCTGCTGCCCTTACCAGAAAACGATCCTAATGCGCACCCTGTACATGACTGTGTGACCCTCACAGACGAACAGACTAGAAGTAGGGTTGACCTCAGAGACACGGCTTTCCCTGACCCCGACGGAGAGCTGTGGGTGGACGGTTCTTGCATCAAACTCCCCGATGGCACCACTTCAGCTGCCTATGCAGTCACCACAGCTCGAACTGTAGTCGAGACAGCCCGCATAGCGCAACGATCTGCCCAGGCAGCGGAACTGATTGCCCTGACACGAGCCTGTATCCTAGCAACAGGAACCACAGCAAACATTTACACCGACAGCCAGTATGCCTTCGGGGTGGTTCACCATTTTGGGCTCCTTTGGAGGGAGAGGGGATTCTTGACCTCACACGGCACCCCCATTTTGCACGGGGACCTAGTCTCCGCCTTGATCGAAGCCGTCCTTCTCCCCAAAAAGCTTGCAGTCATCAAATGCCAGGCACACAAAAAGGTGACAGACATTATCGGACAGGGAAATGCACTAGCCGACCTCACCGCCCGAGCGACAGCCGAAAATAGGACGACAACACGCATGTACGTGACCAGGTCGCAAGCAGAAAAAATGGTCTGACGCTAGGGACACTATCAGAGACATTCAAATGGCTAGCACACAACACGAACTGGCTGAATGGACACGGGTGGGATTGAAAGATGAAGAAGGCTGCTGGCGGACAAAAGACACAAACAAATGGTTATTACCTGACTCATACCTGATTCCCATACTGACTATGGCACATTCCCCTGCCCACATAGGATCAGCCCCCATGATTGAACTTGTCTCCAGAGTTTGGCACAATGATAAGATCACAGAGTCCGCCAAACGCCTGGTCCAACAATGTTTGATATGCCTGCAACACAACCCCGGGAAAGGAACTGTAGTACCCCGGGGAGGGTTCGGGGTCCCGAATCACCCATTTGAAGTCCTGCAGATGGACTACATCCAACTAGACAGATGTCAAGGCCTGAAATATGTACTTGTGGTGGTATGCGCATTTAGCAAATGGGTGGAAGCATATCCAACCCGTGACAACACTGCTATGGCCACAGCAAAAGTACTGTTAAAGGAGTTTTTCCCCCGTTACGGCCTTTGTCGAATTTTGTGGAGCGACAATGGCCCCCACTTCGTAGCCGAAGTTATCCAACTCATTTTGAAGGGGTTGGGTGTAAAACAAAAGTTCCACGCAGTCTTCCACCCCCAATCTGCTGGACTAGTTGAACGACATAACGCCACACTGAAACTAAAATTGGCCAAAATAGTGGCTACCACAGGACTGAAATGGCCAGACGCACTCCCCCTGGCGTTGCTTTCAATGCGTTCCACCCCCACCAAACACCACTTAACGCCATACGAGGTTGTTTTCGGCCGACCTATGAATGTCTGGTCTGCGCCGAAACCAACTTCCATTCATGACGTCCCGGACGTCCTAATGTCTGATTACTTATGTCAGTTGACTAAAACACTGTCTGTTATCCATCAACAGGTGCTGCATGCCATCCCTGACACTTCCAGGGGTCCCGGACACACCATTCAGCCTGGGGATTTCGTTCTAATCCGGAATTTTCAGCGTGCCAAGAGTCTGGAACCCCGGTGGACGGGCCCCTGGCAAGTCCTCATCACCACCCGAACAGCACTACGGGTGGAGGGAAAACGCAACTGGCTGCATGCACACCACTGTAAGAAGATCTCCCCGACCCTGACCTCGACCGAAAACATCGACAACCAAGAAGAGCTCCTGAACAAAGACCGACCATCGCTAACCTGCTATCCTGATACCGACACACTTGAACTTTCAAAATTCTCTGATCCCACAGTGCCATCGAGAGAAGGGTATTTCCTACGTCGAAAGGAGGGAGTCTCGGCTAAGTAGACCACGGACTGAGTTAAATCTCAGAACGGTGACCTAAACACTACCAAAGGTTACCCGGAGAGAAGCAAAACAAAGTCTGTGGTTCTGCCCGCTACCGAGCCCCTTGAAGATGATGGAAGCGCCAGATAAGAAGATGATGGAAGCGCCAAATAAGAAGATGATGAAGGAAACAGGAAATACCCACCGCAGAAACCCAAAGGCAGACAGACTCCATAGCCCAAAGACTATTGCGCTCTTCATCACAATCCTCTTCTGCTTTCTCCTCATGACCACACTTTGGATTGTGGAAGAAAATGCACCTGCTCACGAAACATTCCTGACCACTGTCCAGCCTACCACCATGAAGGAACATTATCTGATTTCGCTCTCTCCCCAACTCAGAGAGAGGCGAAAGGAATTTTGGAATAACTCCTTCGTGCAACTACTTCACCAGCACAACCTTGCCACCAACGCCACCAACTGTTGGATCTGTGGGTTGCTACCCCACGCCACTGGACATTCGATACCATTCATCCCTTCACCTTTCTCAGTTCACGGCTCCTGTCTTGCCTGGCTGATGCTTCTGCAAGAAAGCTTTAAGGACAATGCCACCTCCAGCAAAACGGTAACGCATTTCTACCACGGTGTCTGGCGGAACAGAACGAAGACACACTTCTGCCCGCAGACCAGCAACAACACAATCCACTTGGACATCCCTGCTAAAGAACAAGTTGAAATGCAAGTGTTCAATAATCCAACCAGAACCACCTTCTCCTACCTGCGAAAACGAACGGCTGCCACTCTGACTGTGGCCCTGTCAGTCATCAACGTCACCGGCCACATGTGCCTGGAAGGGCTTGGGACTCAGTTGGTGGGCCACAGTGCCTGCCGGTTTTCTAGAACTCTGGACTCTGCCGACCCACCTTCCTTTGTGGCATCTCCAAACATGTATTTCGTCTGCGGCACGAAGGCTTACACCTGGCTCCCCAAAGGCTGGGGGGGCACTTGTTTCATTTCCTTCATCCTGCCTCCGACTTATGTGGCACCAGCAAATCATCATAGACAAAAACGAGCCAAGGACATCGAACAAGCCGATTCAACAGGAGCGCAATTCATCGATGCTATGAAAGGACTGGTCCCCCTCTGGGGCCCGATGGCAAACAGCCGTGCCATCCGACATCTGACTCAAGCAGTTGAGACAACAATGAACATCACGGCTGGTATCCTTGCTAACAACACCGCTGAACTCCAAGCGGTCCGCCTGGTGGCCCTCCAGAACCGCCTTGTCCTGGATGTGGTTCTTGCGGACCGTGGTGGAGCATGCCGCATTATTGGGTCCAGCTGCTGTACGTACATACCGGACAACTCACCCTCAGTGTACAAGGCCATCGAACATCTTCATAGACTCTCTTCAGAAGTCCACCAAGAACAAGAAGAATGGTCGCTGGGTGGGTGGTTCTGGAGCACCGTTAAAAACTGGGGCTGGAGACTATTCACCATTATCCTGATTCCTGTGGTTGTACTATGCGGTTTATGTTTAGGAATTCAATGTCTACCACCCCTGTGTACATTATGTGTAAATTGTATTTGCCCTAAGACTGTGGACTTCGAAAACGAACGTATGAGAGCAATATATGATGCCGAGGTTAGGAATTTGATGAAGATTGACATTGAGTAAGCAAGTTGGCTAAGATATGTTGAAAAGGGAGGACTGTTAAAGATTAGACTGCGAAACGTCAACATTATCGGCGCCATCTTGCCCCCTTTTCCAGGCCCATTCGTGCGCGTAAGCGGCAGCCATTTTGAGCACCATGGCCTCCCTGCCCCTCACTAATAGCCAGCGCGTCTCTCTCTCTCTCTTAACCTCGCAAGCATTCCCCCGCACGCTGACAACCCCCGCTCTCTCATGCCTTGGGTCATAAACCCCTCTCCAGCGCAGCTTCACCACGGAATCCCATCCTGTTCCCAGCGCGACACCTCCCTTCATTCCTTTCATGGCCTCAAACCCTTTTGATGCAAACCCCCTTTTCCTGTGTCCCCGTTTGTCTTCCTCGTTCCCAGGCCGCCACCTGACCCTGCGGATACTGTTTATTACCCCATACAGTAGGAAGCTTCCCCTCCCCATCAAAAGACCCCCGAACCGATCAAAGCCCCCACCCCATGAGATCCGATCAACCCCATGCATTCCGTGAATCGGCGGAATGCCCTGCTGTGCGACGACCATCACCTGTTGTGACCAGGGTGGGGAATCCAACTGTAAATGTGTGTGGGAACGGGTCTGAAGGGGAGATTCCGAGGATGTTCTTTCAAGTTCTAAATTATTGCGAGAATGTGTTATGTGCAATAAAGGTCGTAAACTCTAGTATAAGAGGCCCGGCCTCAGAGATGTGGTTAGAGCACCTCGTGACGATACTTGCTGTCTGAATTGAAGTGTTCTCCTCCGGAGAGAATAAAATCCTCGTTTCCCGCCTTCCAGTCTCCAGCGCCTGCTTCTTCATTGATTAATATTGGTGGGTCATAGAGGCGATACCGCCGGGCAACATAAAGGGGTCTTTGGTTACCGGTTGTCTTTGGAACCCTTTTTAACACACTGTGTGAAACATAAAGTGTATTTAACATTTTGGATTAATCCTACCCGATCTTTGAACCCAAAGTATTCCCTGGTAGTCATCCAACTGGTCGTGATTTTCCCAACAATCTGTGGGAGAACACCTCACCTCACCTCACCCGGCACCCACTCGGGAAGAAGGAGGCCCCGCTCTATCCGTCGGTACCCCAATGGCCAGCGTCCAATTGCCTCTCACACCCCTTTTTCCTCCTCAGGAAAATCACGACCAGTTGGATGACTACCAGGGAATACTTTGGGTTCAAAGATCGGGTAGGATTAATCCAAAATGTTAAATACACTTTATGTTTCACACAGTGCAGATGCATAACATCTAATGGTCCCGAAGAAAGCTTGGACTAGTCGTCCTCCTAGCTGAAACATGTCACCTCCACTCCCACTTGGACGCTGGCCATTGGGGTACCGACGGATAGAGCGGGGCCTCCTTCTTCCCGAGTGGGTGCCGGGTGAGGTGAGGTGTTCTCCCACAGATTGTTGGTTTAGTGGTCTTTTGGGCATGACACATCACATAGGCAAGCGATCTGACCAGGTATCTTCTTTTTGTTTCTTGAGTTGGGTATAGGGCCTGGCCTTGGAATGTGTACGGCGTGGGGTTGGAAATCCTTATGGTAATATAATGTTGCTTAACGTTAAAAAAACGTTAGCAATACACTGAAAAAACAAGGGTTACATTGATGTTATAGTTAGGAATTGTAATTATATCACATTTTACATTCAAAAACCGTAGGAATGTACTGGGAAAAAAACAAAGATTAAAAGGACATTATAGTTAGGAGAAAATGTCTGTTAAAACAAACTGTTTTAAGGTCATAAAACCACAGAATTCTACCAGGTATAGTTATCTCAAGTAGCTAGCTATAACTTCCTGCCTAAAGTAACTATAACTCACACCCTCGCCAATCGCTGCTTATTACTCACAAATTGCATCACTTATAACATGTTCTGTGACATCATTGATAATTACTGATGACAACTGAACTGGCATTACTGATGACAACACTGCATGGCGGGTGAGTGAGTCATCCTACTGAATGGCACAGACAGGCACCTCTGCACGTGAGACCGATAGGGACGGCGTTTCTGCTATCCAAGTGGGACGTGGCCAAATAATAGAGGTCCTATCAAACACCCCCAATATCGAAATGGTTAGGAGGAATGAATAGTTGTGTGAGCACCTAAAAACTGACACAGGAAACATGAGGCTGCCCAAACTAACACGGCAAGCTCTGTGCTCTCTGACTGAAACACTTTCTCATCTCCCTGGGTGACACAGAGCCGCTTCCAGCATAGTGAGTAACACTGATGCATGTTCATGCGACTCTCTGGCCTCCTTATACTACAAGCAAGATTATGATACCCGCCTACACCTATTATGAAAAGTAATCAATGTGTTTAAAATAAAATACTTAAAAAAATATATATATAAATTGTAAAGTTTTAGGTTACTATATGTGCTTTTCTTACCTGTAACGTGGGTTGTTGCTACTGCCCGATGCAGTAGAACCCTCGAAGCCTTCATTGCTATGCTCTTGTCCTGCAAGATAGAGCCTGGAAGCGCACCCTAAAAATACATGTGCTACGATGCTCCCAACTTGATTCCTTCAACCCCAACTAGAACTATTTCTGCTAACATGATCCACAGAGGAGCGTTTAAGCGTGAACAAAATCAGTGAAAGTCACAAAGGAGCAAACCTAGTGTAAGCAGTGAAAAGAAGCTAGTAGTGACACTTACCAGGCAAATATAATATTACAGTAACATGTTTCATGGTTGTAATCAAAGCTCTGATCATGAGGGCATTCCGTCGGTGTCGACTGTGATCTGACGAGTCAGAGCTGTTGGTATTTACTATCTGAGGTGCCCAATACCTGCTGGCGTTCTTGTCTTTATTGCCCCACCGTTGTTCTTTCTTCGATTCTGTTTGCTTCCCCTTTGTCACAGAAATGGGCCACGTTGCACACATATTCCTCACACTTGTGTTAATAGCGTTCAGCGTCCCACTGCTCTACACCTTACCAAGATCCGCCGCTGTTTAGCCAATGCATGGCCCGGGTGGTGCAAAACTTGCTTTCACAACAGGCACTGGTGCTCAGTAGCTGAGGAAACAATGAGGAAATATTTCAATAGGTTGCATTGAAAAATCCACTAAAGTCAAACACGTTTTTTTTAAAGATCAAGGGGCACACCTTTGATTTGTATGATGCATTTGACAATAATATTCTTTTGATTTCTTGATGGTGTGAGGTTTTCCGTCACATATACTAAGCCTACAGAGGTGTTTGTGTTGAATTTTCTGACTATGCATTCTTTCATCAGCCAATATAATCAGTGCTAATGTAATAATCGCTTCACTTGCATCCTCGGGGTTCAGTGATCTGGGGAGTGTGAAAAGTCCAGTGAATAAAGGGAGCTGAACCTACTACTCAGAATTCCCATGAACCAGATGGAACTGGTCATTTGGCCGTGGACCTAAACTAGAGTTGTGAGGACCCCTTTCCCACTTGAACTAGTGCACTGTGGTCTGAGAACCTCATCCAGAAGATGAGATTTATTGCATCAAAGAAGAAAGTCTTTGGAATATTGTTGTAAAAGTTGACACCTAAAAAAGGTTTATCTCAGGGCGACCAGGCCAGGGTTCCAAACATTCCTGAATAAAAAAACAGTGTCATAGGTTTCATCAGAGTGGTTTTCCTGCTGAGAACGTTTTGGTCTAAAGGATGAGGCTACAACAAGTCAACTCAACAGACGTACCCAAAGTCCTGGAACAATTATTGACTTCTTGCCCTGCATAGTTACGATTAAAAAATGTCTATGTCCTGGTCTGAGGCCCCCCCATTGACTAACATTGGGTTTTTATTTGTTCTTTTTAATGGAGTATTAGTTGTTTTTGGGATAAAATTTGATCCTTGATATTAATTTTCTTTGTTTTTGTGGATTTACACAGAAAACATTTTGATGCTTCCATCTAACTTGACTTGTAAACGTGAATGTCTTAACTTTGGGGCTGCTCTAGTTAGTTGCTGCACTAGTACCACGCAGCCGTGGTCCTTGCAGGTAAGAGCAGTGGGGCCCGGTGGGGGGGATTTCGAAAAATGAGGACGAGGGAAAATTACATGAATAACGAATCTTCCGTCGTCATCGTCTGTCACAATCCCTACCACCCCCCAACCCGCCCCGCCCCCACTGGGCCCCACCGCTCTTCGCTGCACGGGCCGCGGCTGGTATCGTGTGTCTTGAGCTCTGCCTTGCTGCTGGATTCCTCACAAAAAGAGATGACCTTTTAAGCCTTCTGGGAGCTCGATCAACGCTCACATCAGCCTTGTGGCCTCATTATCCCCTTTGGTTAACAATCCTATTTTGTACAGTCGCGCCATTTGAGGTTGTGAGGCAGGAGAGACTGTAGTCCGTTCAGTAGACAAGTGGAGCCAGAATAATATAAAATGTGGGTGCAGTTCACACAAGGTTGGAGAAGAGCATCATTTTCACACTGTCTAAACCACTCAATTACCACTTAGACGAGTCCTAACTCAGTGACTCCCCTGCTATACATTTAATGATAAAATGGAACTAATCAATCAATGAATCAGTAGTCATTAATAGGTCACCTAAGCAATTCAGGACATCCAATCACACTCTTGATAGTAATTAATATGTAAATGGACTCTATACTTTGATGTTGAAAATGCAAAGCATGTTATGTTGTTAGTTATGTTGAGTCAATTTGAATATTATGTTATTTGTTAAGTTATGTACATTGTTTACTTGCTGTTCTCTGTCTTGTGCGACCCTGGAACTTTTAAATTATTGCATGTAGGGATCTTACTTTATAAATGGAAGTGCACTATTAGTAGTTTAGTCATCAGCTTATCATAATGACTAATGTCTTGTGGCCTTAGCTGATGCCAAATTAGAACAGACCACCATGGCTCTCAACAGTTCCTTAACTGCTTCTTAAAAAATCTCAATTGTCTAGATGAAGTTTATATTTTAATACCATGACCAAATATAGATTGCTCGGTTTTTTAATTATTTATAGGAGAACTTTAAATTTTACTATTTGCTTGCAACGGTATCAATGCACTAAATGGACGCATTTAGGCAGATTCCCAAAAAACCAAGAGGAAATAATGTAAGCAAAAACACAGGATTTAGATAACGCCTGCTTACTGTTCTACGTGTAAATATTTTAGCAATTGTTTGACATTTTTTTATCACTGATGCATGCTCACCATTGTAATGATTTTTATTAATCAAACAATAAAGTATTCTTCATTATTTGTTATGTTTTATTATGTTGTTGCCATTTCAAACCCCCCGCCTTTTGACAACCCAACGCTTATATACCGCTATTAAAAAAATGTGGTTACTTACATCAGGCGCAGGTTTAAAACTAGGCTTTGCTCTCTTGTGCACTTTATTCCAGCTTAGAATATATAACTCTAGAGCATTATGTTGACATCTCAGATTTTGCGGCAACAATATGTTGGCGCATCTGAGCATCACATACAAATATGTCTTCCTGATGACAATGCGCGCCAGTTTCTTCCACGCCATCTTTTCTCGAAAGTGAATTAGAAATAGCGTCTCGCGAGCTGGTGTGATGTACGGTGAGGATTACTCTTGAGTTACTGCGGCCACAGTCTGGTACCTCGCATGCTTCATTGCAGAGAGTGCTGCCCCAGCAGAACGGAAGATGCTTCGTCAGCATGGGCCGGCTTTGAAACACCCATCAAATAAAAATTCATTAAAAGCAACGTTTTAAGTAATGCCCCAGTCTTCTGATTGATACGGCTGCAATGCAGAGTAAGAACTTCACATCTTGGTGCCTGTCACAATAACCTGCACTGATCTTTGTAGCATATCTAGTTTATTTACATCATGAATCAATCATATCCCTTTCTTTTGTGTTATTTCTTTTGCTCGAATTCAAAAGAGAGAACAATGTAAACGGTAGAAAGGCACTTTAGTCAAGCAAAATTATTCTTAACTGAAAATTAAGACATCGCCAAAGCCTTTTTCAAACAAACCGGTTTCTATACTTACTATTACTTCGACATTGCCATCTCCTACTCTCGCTCTTACATGAACCAGCGGATGGATGACGTTACAACGCATGCTTTTACCACGCATGCCTTTACAACGCGGTTTTTACAACGCATGCCTTTACAACACATAGTGCTTTGGGGCGCTGGATAGTGAATAGTTTAATTTACTATTCCAACTCCAGTCCCTGTGGGTAGTAGGGAAGGTGTTGAATAGTACATTAAACCTATTCCCTATCCTAGAGCGCCCCCCCAGCGCAATGCGTTGTAAAAGTTGCGTCGTAATGGTAGTGCGTTGTAAAAGTTTCGTTGTAAAGGTTGTTTACCTGAACCAGCACTATGGCCCAATGGCTACAATGGAGATAGATTAATAACTTAGCTAGGTCAGAGTAACAGAGAGTCTGGACACTGGCGCAACTCGTTGGCCCGCACCATCACCAAAACCAGCTGCATCATTTACAAGGCCATCACGACTAGCACCCCCGCTTATCTAGCAAACAAGCTCACCATCTGGTGGTTCTTGGCACACTTGCAGCCAGGATATTATGAGGCTACAGACTAGAAGTATAAAAAAACAAAAAAAACAAAGCAGCGGGCTTTCTCCATCTGTGCATCCAGCATCTGGAGCAATATCTTGGTAAGGAGAAACTCACACTAAGTATAAGGGAGCAATAAAAACTAAGAGAAGAGGGAGGGAAGAAATGTTTGAAGGTGGGCATAACCAATGTATGGGCGAAAACCCTCACTAACCCGAGGGTGACATGCTTCATCATTGGGTTCCTTCGACACACTGGGACCGCAAGGTACCCAGTGTGGGCTACAACTTCCCCACAGGGTAGGAGCGGGAGTGTTCTTAGGAAAAGCCCGTAAATGTAATTACACCTCTCAGGAGTAAAATGAGGGGGAGAGTGCAAAGGAATATAGTGTGTGAATTAAAAACTACCTCAGTAGAGACAACCAATATTTATTATAACGTCCTACTGAATAGGAACGTTGCAGTCCCAGTGTGTTGGAGGAACCCAATGATGGAGCATGTCACCCTCGGGTGAGTGAGGGTTTTCGTCCATACATTAGTTATGCCCACCTTCACACATTTCTTTTTCCCCTTCGCTTAGTTTTTATTGCTTCCTTATACTTACTGTGACTTTCTCATTACCCTGGACGTAGTATAGACTATCTTCTGTTCTGTACTATACACTTTCTTTTGACCCTCTGTGTGAGATACACACAATATCTTGATATCCATCAGGACTGGCCTTAAAGCTGATCCAATGTAGGGGAGAGTTGAACCTGCACCTCGTTAAAAAACAATAAATCACAATGCATCATCCGTCCATACACCATTTCCCTATCCTATCACTCGTTGAATTACACTTGTCTTTGACACTGTAAAACCCTTCATTGCCTTTCGACTTGATTCGTGCTATAGCAATACCAGATACATACATACATACTTACATAGAAACATTCCGTTTCAAAGCTGTAGTAAGGGTAGAAGTACAGGTGAAAAAATACATAGTTCCAATGGTGAATAAAGTAGTGGCGACTGGCATCTATGGGGACGGTGAGGCGGGCGTGCGCGCAAATAAAATATAAAAAAAGCTTACCAAATGCGACGTTCTCCGCTCCGATCCTCTTCTTTCCACAAGAACTGGATGCAGCAACTCCCCTGACCATTCCTGGCACTGCTCTCATGCATCAGTAGAACTGCGCGCTGATTGGAGGAAGCGGCCTCACTCGGTGCTCCACAGCGCTCTGGAGGCCTGCACTTGCTCTAACCCAGCTAGGTTACAGATTTTTAAAGTGTGCATGTGTGGCTGGCTGTCGCAAGACGGCCAGCCAAAAAAAGACATGCACACTTTAAGCAGTGCGTAGACAGCTCACGCTCCTTACTACTGCTGTCACTCAGCAGTGGCCCCTCCCTATCCTGACGCTTCGTTCTGAAAGGAAAAAAAAACATAAAATGGTAATATATTACCATTTTATTTTTCATCTCTTAATTTTGGGCGGGTTTTAAGTGGAGTGACGCTTCTCTGCTCCAGCAGAGGAGCCGTCCCTGGAATAAAGAATATTCAATGGAAACAAATCATGTTTTTAAAAGTGATGGGTTTCATTTTTATTAATGTTATTTTATGTTATGGTGCTTTGAAGCGGCAATCATTAAAATATATTAAGTGAGAAACTGAGTGTCACTGCTTTAGAGAATTGGAAAAATACTGCATAGATCACCAGAGAGCTCAATGACATAATGGGAAATAAAAAACAAGGAACACTTTACTTTTCGATTACCAAGCTTTTCTCTTAATTGTTTTGAGACCAAAGTGGCATTTACATTGGGTTCCATTATTTTTCAGCCATTTGCATTCAATTAAAAGTAATCAAACGAAGTGCATTTCAGTCAATTGCATTCAACTTATTCACCTAGCTCATTTCATCTGCTAAATGCGGGTGGGAGAGATGATGTGGGGGCCAAAGCATGTGACATAGCTTTAATGTTCATTTACAAGTTCCAGTAATATTTTGTTTCTCTCATTGTGCTCACATCCCTTCTCCTCCTGCTCTCCATTTTATTGAAGATGGCTACTGTGGCTTATGGAGCTTTAAAGGTTTTTTGGCCTATAGTTCGGGGCACTGGAATTATGCGATTGTGCAGCCACAGCGTCGTTTGCATAATTATAGATTTGACAAATTTGCACATAATCCATCATCTATCCTCTACTGTTTAATTGGAAGATTTTAACAAGAAAAACTAGCTCATTCGGTTCGAAAGTCACTAAAAAGCGCAGCGACACTTGTTGCCACACAGTGGAAGGCCCTTTGCAAAGCTTGACTGGTCAGCTTTCCGTTGCTTATTACTATATGCGGGTGTTACACTTATACTCATGAGGTGTAACCAATACCCAGATAATGTTAACAAGTGTAAAAATAACAAAAAAATTAAGTAATACTATCATAAAATGAGTCTTATTAAGCTGCATAATTTGCCTCTTCTTCCAGTATAATTTACTCAAAAGTGCTGCATAATTTAGCACGCCCCTGGCGCATAATTCCATTGGACCTGTCTAGGCAGATCTGTTTCACTCGACTTGATCATGGCTTGTTGTGTTTATTATTTTCACGATGACGGGTTGTCTTATTACCTAAATCTGTAATTATTACCTACAATCTGTGGGCAGGTCTCGTTCAGGGCAATAGCTGAAGTTTACACGTATCTACTGGTAAACCTTTTTTTACCCCCATGAACAATGTCCTATTGCTATATTATACAGGGGAAAGAAACACTGCCCAACTCTCCTACTGATCAAGATACACCCCTTCAAGGTGCTCTACCCCTAACCTGACAGTCTCTTCTTAACCTTCCCCCAGTAATGGTACCTTCCTGAGGGTCATACCCCTGTTCAATGCACCATTGCTCTCGAGCTATGTTCGCGCTCTATAAATTCCAACAAATACATACGTACAGAGTAAAAACATATGGAGAACATGTGTAAAATGGCAAGGAAAAAACAAAATAGTCTTACAGCAAGTTTAGAAACTTGGTAACTTACATTTTTAACTCAGACTCAAGGGGGTGTGAGCCGCACCTCTGGAGCTACACTGAAAGATGGCATTTCAGTGTCTAGGGCAGTCATACTCAAAGTATGGCCCGGGGGCCGCTTGCGGCCCTCTTGCCCTTAAATGCACCCCCCTCCGGCGAACCGTAACACAAGCTGCTCTCTACTTGCTGAGCATTAATAATCAGAAAAAAAAAATTTAAGAAATGGGCAAGCATTTATTTTCAGGTTAAATGAATTAACTATTGTGGTGTCCTGCACCACTTAACTTTGGATAACCTGAAAAAAAATACTTGCCTTTTTTATTTAACATTTTTTAGACCTCCTTACACAATCCCTTACCCACCACAGTGTGACCCTCGGCGATACCACAGACCATACTTTGTGGATCCTGGGCGAATGTTTGAGAGTACCAATGGTCTGGAGTACCATCTACAGTCTGTCTGACTCCCCCTCAGGTTATAGATAGCAGGCCTATCGCAACCAGACAAGTCTACAAAGAGAGCCAGTCCTATGCAAAGCTTTAAATGTCATTAAGGATCGAGGGTAACTAGTGCTAATCAGACAATACGATGGAATCAGGAAAGTCTCAGCTTCTGAGCAGTTTCACTTTGCTCAATTTGAAGTTTCCTAGTCAGGCACATAAAAAGTGGCACTTATGCTCCATTTTCCTAATCAGGATGTTTCAACGCCAAAGAGCGCACTAGCGATGAAGATAATGAGGCCTCCAAGAGCTAGAATTATCCTTAAATTACATTTTATGAAAGCCTTGAAGACCTGGCTCTTCCCTCAGTAATCTCCCACCCTCCTCTTGTGGTGGCTGTGCAGCTGCATTTCCTACCTCCCGGTACTTTAGGCTACCAGCGCCATGATACGTTTTCGGTGATTAGTGCTTTATAAATATAAAAAAAAGTTCTTCTAGGCGGAACAGCCTAGTCGTAGCTGTCACAGCTAATTAGACATGTTAACTCAAATGGAATTATTCATTTCAGATTTTTTGTGTTTTATAAAATACAGAACTCTGATTATTGAGAATGAGGAGGGTACCATCCCTGCTCAGCCCTCCCCCACGTCTGGCATTCAGTGGTAATATCAGGTGACCATACCATCACACCTTCATCTTCTTACCCTACTCTTGGCCCAATACATCTGTCTGCCTATCTTCACCTCATCTACACCCATCTGCTACAGTTTTTGCAAACTCTTTGCTTCAATGATTGTTCCACAGCTCGTCCATCGCACAGCTGTTATTGTCTGCGTATTGTAGCAACAGACCTAAATTATGAGACGTTTGTTTTGAATCTCATTTCACCCCTCAAACTTTTTCTTTTGCATAAATCATAAACAAAACATTAAATTACACTTAAACATGGGTTGGTGCAACAGGCACATTAGGGGAATATTGTCATCTTGATAGAGTGAGAAAACCAGAAGCTAGTGTTCAACTTTCAAGCTTGCAATCTCTTGCTTCCATCTGAGACTCTTCGAAGAGTGCACAGTTTTTCCTATTTCCACATCCATACTTACAAGGGAAACCACCCACAGTTCACACTGTGCAACTCACTCTATAGTAACTGTAATCAACAGAAGTTGTGAAGACCCTCCGCGTGTAGCAGTGCTTGCATGAACAGTTTCTAGGCTTAGGGGACTTCTCCCATTCTATCACCCCTGCTAACCTTCTTGAGTTACAGGTCCTTATCATGGGTTCATTCCTTCTGCTCCTGCCTCAGCCAGTCCCCCGCTTTGACTATCTGGACGGAGCCATGTTATGGCTATGCAGTGCGTGCACGACCAGTATGATTGACAGCGTCGCAGCTTTTTGCTTCATTTTGCTTAGGGTAGGTTAGATATACCGAGCAGGCAGGATAAAGTGCTTTCGGGTATGTGAAGTCCTGTGCACCCAGGAAAAAATAAATGCCCATATCTCAGGAACTCGCCACCTTAAGATAGCTTCACATCAAGTGGAGAACTTCCGCTTCTGATGTACTGCATTGCCTCTCTTGGCGCCTGTGTCATGTATGATAGAAGGAGTCATGTGTGGGCAGTGTAGGTACTTGAACTGTGTTAATTAGAACCTGTCATTAAATGGCGCATTCATTATGTGGCCACAGACCTTCTGCCTTTCCTTGTCTTTCAGTCTCACAATCAGTCTTCGATTTACTTCTGGGCACCATTTACACTTTACCGCTGTTACTGAAGCATGGCCACCCAAACAGTCACCGCTGCTGCCTTGGTGACTTTGACATACATCCCAGCAATCAAACACATCCAATCCTATTTGCTCAATTTCTCTCTGACCACTCACTTCTGAACACTCACTCATTACATTGACTTTTTACTCACATTTAGAACAAACCACCCAATATTATTATAAAATCATTGTTTCTCTCAACAGCTAGCATTAACCTATCTCTCAGATCACCCCTTGATATATGTCTGTAACCACTACTCCTTTTGTGGAACACAATTGTGGTCGATCGGGTGCTCCATGGACAGAAAAAACTAAGAGTACACTTGTTCTACATAAAATGTACGTAGACAAGGGCCTGCGTGTGAGTTTATGCTTTTATTGTATGATAATACACGTATGTCAGAGTATTAATATGATTATAGGGAAGGTATCTGCACATAAATGTATAACAAAAAACTATGAAATATAAAAATAAAAGTAATTACATCTGTTATGTATATTGGAATGTATGTACATTTATGTACAACATGCAAGAGTCTATCTGGATATGTAACTGTTGTGAGCATATACACGTGTGCATCAAATAAACTGAGGTTCCACAATATAATTTTGTACCCACGAGTCCCATCACCAAGGTTGTAGATGGTCCTATGTGTATGGATATTCATATGATTCTGGTCTACATATACACTGATTATTATCACTATTCATTGTACATCAGCAAGCAGTTCCTTTTAATTCTGAACTTTGTCATCCTTTTTAGGGCACTTGGTTTCAACTTTGGTGATGGCTGTCACTGGTACAAAATAATACTGTAGGACATCAGTTTATTTTATTTTACTTTATGTATTCATTCTAGCCCTGAGGAAATCGACTGGGAATCATACCAGCGACGAGGCACGTGTTGGCTACAGTTGTAATGAACTTCAACAAAACCAACTTATTCCAATAAAATTAAAGTATAAGAAGATTTAATCTAACTTAGAACTTTTGAAATTCTTTTTGAGTGGTCAGGGATCAATTGACTTTCTTAGACTTTGTCCTATTTTAGGAGTCTATGGTGCAACCTCTCCCCCCTTAAGCACCCACTGATGCACTAGATCTCAAGAGTCACTGGTGGACATTTGGTTACACTAAGTGACTGGGCGTGGGTGACCCGATAAACCTCCCAGCCACCAATCTTCGATGTTAACAGGCACACATGTTCACCACACCCAATAATACCTCACATATTCCCTTTACTAGCCCACCTCCATTAATCTATCCCTATTCAAAACCCTAGAGTAAATGCATAGGATCACAAGACCACAAACTAAATACACTTACCACAACTAATCCTACACTGGAAAAGGAAGCATATATGACTAATTCTGTAGTAGCATGCTACTCACATCAAAGCGATTGAACGTCTTGTCAGGGCTAGCAAGCGATACATAAATAAAATGTATTTAACTGCATACTAATTGCATCAGTTAAATACTGAGCCTGGACCCCTGACAGTGCACTTCAAATAACCTCCGCAGCAGGGACTTCTGTGTGCATGCCTTCCTGCAGGGTTTTCCTGGTGCACTAGCAAGAAGGTGAAACACACAAATTCCAATGCTGAGAAAGTCGCTTTGAAGAGCGCTGTCTGTCATGTGCTGGCCAGTGTATTTAACTTTAATGTAATTACCCCTGACAGTTCTTGGTAGCACAAGAATTCCTCGTTTCATGTATAATGTCTAGATCACACCATTCGCAGGCTGGAGGTTATATATTTATTTATTTATTAACCCTCGCTAATTACAGCGGCCTACTCAAGAGTAGCTGGTCTCCTCATGTCTCGTTTCATTGACCCTTTTTTGCTCCAGCCCCTTACTTTTTTTTGCAGTTTTATATAGCGCTAACTCGAACTGCAGGTTTTGGAGCGCTTTATATGAGAGCCAGTTACATTACACAAGGACACATTCATTTTTGGTAGGCATGGGGAAATTAAGTGATTTGCCTGGAAGCACAAGATGAGCTGAGAAAGAGAACTGGTTCCCCAGGTCCAACGTAGGCAGCTCTAGCCGTTATGCCACATCCTCTACCCGTCTGCCTCTTTCAGCCAGAAGTTTCTCCTTGAAGGCAGCTAGACAGCTGACCTACACAGGCTCCAGGTAACTCATATGTGACATTAAACTACCATTCTTCAATGGAATAAGGAATGCTTGTTTTGCAGGGCATTTTGCATGCATTCCCCTTTTTTAACCGAAAAACAGGCAGATGCAAAAGCAGCGTAAAAACTTGCAGCTTTGCATCCACCTATCATGGACTGAAAAAAAGGGATTTTGCTCACTCCTAGCGCCAAGTATCTGCGACATCTTCCCGTCCTCATCAACTGCACATTACTTAACAGCATCATCAAAACGCAGTATCAGAGTGCATGATAAAAGGGCCACGCCTATTGTGAAAAATATCTATACAATCTAACTTGTAAATATGTTTACACTTTCCTTTAAAGGGTCATTACTGTGGGATATTTTTCAATGAATTTTACTTCACATACCTTGTTTGTAAAAGGCTTGGCAAGTGGCCTTTGCTCTGTGAGTGCTTTTTTCTGCTTTTGTTACCAGAAGCATCAGGTATATAGTACTTAATGAAGGTTTTCTTCAAAGTGCAGTACAGTAAAGTGTTGAGACTTGTACATTCTTTAAAGACCTTCAAGTGTTCTTCGGTAGACCTTTTGTTCAAAACCCTATCCATTAGAAATACCTGCACCACAGAATCCCTGCCCTCCATCCTTACTTTCCCTCTCGTTTATATGCCCTCCGTCTTTGCTGCTTCTCTTTCTCTCTACCCCTTTTGTTTTCTGCCTCTGGGTGCTTCTGTTGTGACTTTTGGCCCTGTCTCCATGCTCCTTCTGCCACTCTGTGCTCTTCCAGCCCCTGTGTGCCCACCCTGCTTCTCTATCCATCTATCGTGACATGCTCCTGCTACTCTTCATGTTTCTGTCTGCCTGCTTCCTGTCTCTCTATACCCACCCTGCTTCTCTGTCCATCTATCGTGACATGCTACTGCTTGCTCTTCATGTTTCTGTCTGCCTGCTTCCTGTCTCTCTATACCCACCCTGCTTCTCTGTCCATCTATCGTGACATGCTACTGCTGCTCTTCGTGTTTCTGTCCGCCTGCTTCCTGTCTCTCTGTGCCCACCCTGCTTCTCTGTCCATCTATAGTGACATGCTCCTGCTGCTCTACATGTTTCTGTCCGCCTGCTTCCTGTCTCTCTGTGCCCACCCTGCTTCTCTGTCCATCTATCGTGACATGCTCCTGCTGCTCTACATGTTTCTGTCCGCCTGCTTCCTGTCTCTCTGTGCCCACCCTGCTTCTCTGTCCATCTATCGTGATATGCTCCTGCTGCTCTACATGTTTCTGTCTGCCTGCTTCCTGTCTCGCTGTGCCCACCCTGCTTCTCTGTCCATCAATCGTGACATGCTCCTGCTGCTCTTCATGTTTCTGTCTGCCTGCTTCCTGTCTCTCTGTACCCACCCTGCATCTCTGTACATCTATCGTGACATGCTCCCGCTGCTCTTCATGTTTCTGTCTGCCTGCCTCCAGTCTCTCTGTGCTCTTGCAGCCCCTCTGTGCCCACCCTGCTCTCTGTCTGCCTAAGATATGTCTCTCTGTGCTCATTCCGTTTCTGTCTGACCCTCCGCCTCTGTGGTCCTCGGTTTGCTTGCTGCTGTTCTTCTGCAGTTCCGTGTCCTCATTGTGTCCTCATTTGTGTCTCCGTACTCCTGCGGTGCGTGTGCATCTTTTCTCTCAGTGCATTGTGTGATCCTGTGCTCATTGTTGTCTCTGCACCTTCGGTCTGCTGGAGCACTATATCTTTGTTTGTTATATCTCTTCCTGTGGACTTCACAGGTCTCCATGGCTTTGCTGACCCTCTTTTCCTCTTCTGTTATGTCCCTTTGTGCTGAGGTCCTTTTGTCTAACTCTGCCCCTTCTGTCTATTTATTTAAACCCATCATCGTCTCCGTAAGTGCAGAGCGAGCAGACAGGGTACAGCAGCCATAGGTTCCTTCCTTGTTGTCCTCCCAGAACTGCTGTATAGGTTGAAGCATCGAATGGACCCCACACCCTCCCTGTGGAGAGCATTGGAGGGTCACTGCGTGGACAGCCTGTAGAGGACCATGTTGCAGCTAGCAGCCAATCAGAACACATGCCTTGTCTTACATCACTACGTTAATCGATGCTATTCAATCCATCATTTTGAGTACGTAAACAGCAGCAATCTAGCCCATGTCTGCAGTGAAAAGCGACTGTTCTCTTCAGACAGCCCTAAAAACACAAAATATGGACCATGCACACTGGTTGTCTACAAGTGTGTCCCTCCCACAATAATAAACTGTAAAAGCACATCAGTTATCAGCAGTCCAGCAATGCAATCACATCAGCCTAATCCAGAAAGAAACATGTCTGGCGGCTTCTGATATCATTTTATCTTCTGCTAGACAAAGCTTCAGGTGCTAAAAGAGGAAAACAAATGGCCCGGCTGGCTGTGTTAATGATCACTTCTTGTGCAAACACACCAACGCCACATATTTATAAGACAAGAGCTGTGAGAGAGCAAGCGGCTGAACTCATGAAACCAATTTAAGAGCTTGCAGTCATCAAAACACCTCAAATGGTGTAACAACTCCCCGATGGCAAACAGATGACACACTACCCCATGCGCCCTACAAACACGTCCACAAAAAAGAGACCGTCGCAGGCTAAAAGCAAACAAGAACAGCGCCCCGCCCAGCTGAGGCACATGACCTTGCACTGAGCAGGGCAGGTCACGTGACTGGAGGCAAGCGATAATCCGTAAAATGGAAGCCCATTTGTTGAGGTGA
This sequence comes from Lissotriton vulgaris, assembly GCF_964263255.1. Lineage (NCBI taxonomy): Eukaryota > Metazoa > Chordata > Amphibia > Caudata > Salamandridae > Lissotriton > Lissotriton vulgaris. The sequence goes on along the minus strand of NC_141687.1, from coordinate 2,119,834,038 downwards.
CTTTTTTCATTAATGTGCCAATTAGGTCGCCAGTTAGGGACAGGGAGGTACAAGGTACTGCTCCTGAGTTGCCATCTGAACCCTAGCTGTGCCATGGCTACAGCGTCGGATTGGTAACGCGGGCACTCGGGCAATGCCCAAGGAGCTGGTATCTAAATCCCAGCAATGGGCTGCTTTTTTGAGCAGCCTGTGGGCCGATTTGGGCAGTTTCTGCATTGTTCGATGCCACCAGCAGCCCAGTGGGTGCCTGAGTGGCCTTTCTGGAGGCAGATGGGCGTCCATTACCTCCCTTTTATCAATGAGCAGAGGTGTCACTCCCTTTCTCTCGCTGGGCCAGCCAAGTAATATATGCATATTGAGTGGGGGCATAGGACCTGAGCAGTAGTGGCCTCACATGTTTTCAGGTGTGTTTCACCTGTGTAAACTAATCCGTGCATTTTTTTTAACAACCCCCCCCCCCTTTTTTTTTTAAATAAAATTTCTTCGAAGTAGTGTTTCGCTGAACGGCAATATGTAAATGTGGACCACTTTTTTTTTAGCATGGCCAGGCCTATTTTTAATCCCAATCCAACCATGGTGTTGGGTACAATAAAGGGAACAGGAAACCAAGTTAATAGACCTCTAACTGTCCTGATTATTTACCATAGTTTTCACTCCTAGCCCCTCCTCTCACCCCATAGCAATGAATAGGAGCTTGATAAGGGACTAAGGACATAACAAGGGGTCAACCCTGTGATGTTATTGATGATTAAAGGGTGAATGATGTCACCTCATCTACCCCTAACACATTGGTGAATCCAAGACCACAGTGCTAGTGCATGCTAACCAATTTGATGGCAAAATAAACATATACTTAGAGCAGAATAATTCAGTTGAAAAAGATACATGCTCACTGACAAATTCTGTCTTTCCTGGCCAAGGGTGTCCTACACTCCTCGCTTTAGCAGCTATAGTGGGGGTGGGATTCATTATGTGCCTCTTCTGTCTGCAACTCGGCAGACAAAAGCTGCAAGTTATCCTTATAAAGGAATACAGAGTCAGAAGAGCAAGCAGGAGCATGGAATAACGAAAGATTGGCAAATAGAAGACGTAAGGACAGAAGTAATAATGCATGGAAGGTCGGGTGAATGGATGGATCAATGAGTGGGTGAATGAATGAGAGAGTAGATGGATGAGTGGGTTGGAACAGTGCATGACTGGATAGGTGGATGGACAAATGAAAGGATGGCAGAGTAAGGGGATGGATGGATGGATGGATGGATGGATGGATAGCAGAGGGAATGGATGGATGGGTAGATGGATAGGTGGATGGATGGAGGGCAGAGTAAACAGATGGAAAGATGGATGGCCATGAGGAAGGAAGGAAGGACGGAAGCAGGTCAGGATGGATGGATGGACAGATAGACCAATGGATGACAGAGTGGATGTACGGATGGTAGAGTTGATGAATGGATGGACTAAGGAAAGATTGAATGATGGATGAAAGAATCAATGGATGACAGGATGTAAACATGAAATAGTGGCTATCAGCGGGTGGGTGCAAGGGTGACAAGATAAATGGATAGATGCTTGGATGGAAGAGACAAAGGAGCTCTTCTAGGGGAGGGCTGGGCCCAGGCCCATTTGCGTCGCTTGCTTGGTGCCATCAGCAGTTTAGTTCAAAGTGAGGGAGTATTTTCATGTTCTGGCCACTCCCTTGTTCCTGACAAATTTCTTACAATTTAATAGTAAAACAATGATTGTTAAGACTGAATTTGCACTTCACAATTTTGCTAATTTCTATGAACTTTCCACTTCCGCTCTCGTGCAGCTAAGCTCTGGAACTCTCTACCAGCTCACATCCGTGCTCTAGATGACCTACTTATGTTCAGGAGGGCTATTAAAACCTACCTTTTCCCTCCCGAACCGTAATGAACTGCTTCTTTGCTACATCTCTTTTTTGTTATGCTGTGTTCTTTCTGCCAGACAAAGCGCCGGGATGCCCCTTAGCTGGGGCAGCTGTGCGCTATACAAGTTATGATAACATAACATAACATAACAAGCAAATACGTTTTCTCTGGAAGCAGTCATATAAAGCACAGAAAACATTCCCAAAACTATAGGCGCTGGAAGTGAGGGTGCAAGGTTCTGCAACCCCACCAAAATAACCATGCCGGAGTTCAGAAAGTTTTGCCCCTTTTACGATGCCGTCAAAGACTGTGTTCAAATGTCAGATTATAGCTTCTGGCAAATCGCTATACATTCTTTTGAAAGAGATATTGGTGTTTACTCTTCTTTTTCTGACTGCAAAGTGATATGATTGTGTTAAGTGAACTATGTGACAGTCTTGCTGGGATACAGCAAGTTTGAAAGAAAGGGAATTATGACGTATTTCTACTAGCACACAACGAATTTTAAATGAATGTAAATGTACTCTGCAAATATTTTACAATATATCACCAGGAAATAGAGCACACATTAGGCACATTTTTAATTATGAAGTGCGATGGGAACAAAGATTTTAATAAGATCAGAATGAATCAAGGCACTTTATTTGGTGATTTACAAATGATATATATATTTACTGAAACCCGTTTTTCATACTTTATCATTAGTGTGCTATATATTTTTATCAGTTAAATTGTATGGCTGCAGATTTGGTGGGCATTTCAATGAAAAATGTGCCGTCTGTAATTGCAAATGCTCTACCACACCATGCTTCAGTAATATATTAGCGGCAGTGTGCTCCCAAATGCACCACCGGACACATACTACCCTTACCACTCTTCTTCTGAGTGGGTATGGCACATTGCCACATTTGTGTTTCTTGTGTGACTCTTTTGCTACATTTGTTTTTTTGTGCGATGCTTGGATTTTTCACAATCCCTATCACTTCTGTGATGTACCATTAATGGCAGCAGCCCCAGTCTGAAAACTGTTCCAGCACTACTGTCCACATTGTGTTTATCTCTCTCATGTTTGTAGTTTGGGGAGGGCGAAAGGCCATTGAAAAATGTTGGTGGATTTGCACTGAATTGTGCAAGTGCACCTTTGACTCTTGTAAATATTGCCCTTACTCCATAAACCGAACTGTGATGAGTAGCATTTTAAACAGCTGCTGTAGCTGACAATCTTTAAAATTGTTTACCTTTGAGGAAACATTAATTAAATCCGGATCCCTGAAGTGTATTTAGACATTATTGCAGGGCGAATGTTGATGCTCTTCTCAGTCCAGCAGAGTGATCTTCGTCACCTATCGGTCGATGCTTGCATATTTGTCTTCTGCTGATAACTTATTCCTGAAGAATCCCTTATGCAGCAGAAAATTGATGAGTGGAATGCTTGAATTAATCTCAGCCAATGATAATCACTCTGATGAGCCACATTCCTGTCCATCACTGTTAGCTTGCCTGTCCCATTACAGACCGTGGAAAACCATATGCACATCTGCGTTGGCCCTTGTTAAAAGCAACTGCCCAGACTGGCCCACGTAGGAGTGGTACCTTCTGACGTCAGTGGCGTAACAAAACCTGAGGCCCCCCCCCGCAAAGTGCAGGTAGGGGGTCCCACTCTGGACTCAGTCAAGAGGTCTCAGGCCAGGGTACTGGGTTAAGAGCTCAGGGCCCCCCTGCACTGTGGGAGCTGCGGGTGCCTATGTTACGCCACTGCCCGATGTGGGTCCCGAACTTGAGGTACCAATGGGCAAACCGCACCTCACTGCTGAGGCGCAGGAAGGCTGGAGCCAGTTTAGGATTGCTTGTGTTCCCACCCAGAGAGGAACATGGAAGCTCAATCTAGTCTTTTTGTTTTGTGAAGAAATATGCCATGGCTATTCATGGATTCTATTTGTGGTGTTGATGCACCAAGGTCTCTTTTTACTTAACAGTGAAAATCCACAGTGTTGCTGTTAACACGGGTGGAGTTGTGTCTTCATGTGCTGTCATTCTTTCAGGTAACTATATGCACACCTTGGTTCTGTGCTTTGGTAAGGCAACTAGACAGATTGAGAGCTGACGGCAGCAATCTGTATATCACGAACAAGTCGCAGGGTGGGATTTCTGCAGTGTAATCCTTTGGAAATTAATACAATCACTGAATACTCTGCCCAGTGGCAAAGGGACCATTACACCTCTCCTACTGTTCAAATCAGGGCTGAAATCCACCTACTGTCACCTGAATGCCCTAGGGTACATCGATCTGCCCTCTGTTTTCTTATTTCATCTGTGCACGTAACCCGCTTTAGGCAAATATGTAAATATTGCAAAGTAATCTAAATATTTCGACATTGTGATCGCAATTTTTGTTAAAAAGGCTATTCAATAAATTAACCTTCAATTAAATTATAATATTAATAATATCAGATATTCTAATATTCCATAACGGATAAAAATCACTTGATGGAATAAGTGTGGTTAGTGACATAGACATGGTTAAATATTGAACACATTTGTTTATAAAGTGGCTGTGTGAGAGAAAGTTAGCAGCAGCTTAAATAAACAAGCATTTACAATGCAATGGTCTCTGCATCGTTAAAGTTAGAGCTATTGGCATTGCTCATGACATTATTTTTATTTAAGTTTTTGTTTTATAAATAAATGGCATTGTCATTTACAATGCCAATAGCTTAATCACTCGCAAATGCGAGACCTATTGCATTTGCACCCACACACACAGCCACACACATACACACAGCCACACACACACAGACACACACACACACAGCCACACACACACACACAGCCACACACACACACACACAACCACACACACACAGAGCCAAACACACACACAGAGCCACACACACACACACACACACAGAGCCACACACACACACAGAGCCACATACAGCCACACACACACACAGAGCCACACACACACAGAGAGCCACACACAGGGAACAGAGGGCAGCAAAACAATCACAACGAGGGAACAGAGGGCAGAAAAATAATCACAACGAGGGAACAGAGGGCAGAATCACAACGAAGGAACAGAGGGCAGAATCACACGAGGGAACAGAGGGCAGAATCACAATGAGGGAACAGAGAACCACACAAAGAGCCACACACACACACACAGAGCCACACACACACACAGCCACACACACACACAGAGCCACACACACACAGAGAGCCACACACAGGGAACAGAGGGCAGAAAAACAATCACAACGAGGGAACAGAGGGCAGAAAAACAATCGCAATGAGGGAACAGAGGGCAGAATCACAACGAGGGAACAGAGGGCAGAATCACAACGAGGGAACAGAGAGCCACACACAGAGCCACACACAGAGCCACACACACACACAGGGCCACACACACACACACACAGAGCCACAAACACACAGCCACACACACACACACACACACAGCCACACACACACAGAGCTACACACACACACACAGCCACACACACAGGTTATAGGGGAACGCAGTAGCTAATACTCACTGCGTGTGGAGGGGGCCAGGAGTCACCACTTCATTCGATCTCGCTTTTGGCTCCTTCGCCGCTATCTCTCGGCGTCCCAGGTAGCCGGGGTCCCAGCCTCTGGGGGCAGGATACCTCCACCCGCACATGATGCAGATCTTCCTTCACTTTGTATACTAGTGCTGAGATGGCGTTGTCACACAGGCCACATTATCTCGCTCCCGCATTTGACCCAGCACATGCCCATCTAGCTCATTGCCGTTTTCCGCAGATATCCACGTCAGCCAGACACGGCCATGCAACCCAGGCGCTCGTCCAGCACACAGCTTCCAGGGCAATCATCCGGGCAGCGCAGCACTAGCCTATAATAATATTGGGTGGTTGCATTCAGTGTTCAGCTTTCTCCCGTTGCTTACGCTGTTTTCAGTAGGCTGGTGTTTAACAAAGGACAGCGAGAACAGAAACGGGCCCAGCAGTGTGAGTCGTTTCATAGCGCGGTAGGCAGCGGCTGCAGGAGGACCCCGGAGAGAGAATACCTGTGGTTCCAGGAGGATGGAGGAGGCGGCTGCCTAATCTAAGATGGCGGACACCTGTACAACTCCTAATCTCCCAAAAACGTATACTGGGCGCTTGCAACATTATCCTAGTAAGGGCACTTGTTTAAGTGAGCGACTGTTGGCACCCCTTCCCGTCAGTCCATTGGGTCACATAAACAGTATGTAGGCCTGCCCAGGCAAGGTCAAACATTGTCGCTCGATTTATCACCTGAGCAATTTAGTTGTGTTAATGCAGAAAATACCCGACATGATCAAAAAGGGGGTAGTTCCGCTTTATTCCCTCTGTTTCTAGCGTGAAGTATTAAAGATGGACGCGATCAGTCACGTGAAGCAAAGAAAACATAAAGCAATTACTTCAAGTGCAACAGGAGACGCTTCATAAACTCAAGTGTTTTTTCCCTGCCGGTTCCCACCCAGTGATGGAAACGCAGCGCCAGACCACAAGCCCCATTTCCCATTAATGATTTATGGTATGTTTTTTTGGCTTCGACCAGCCCTTTACATTTCAAGACGACCCCGGTTTGTAAAAGCGCACTGAAAAAAACAGAAATGAAAAACGCACCGGTGCAAACACCGTAAAGACAAGCCCTTGTGATGAGAGGCGGTCACGTGATGTTTGACAATGCAGCGGTTTTGGCTTTTGTGCTACTTGACGGATGATACTCGCGCGTTCTCTTTACTGTAGCCACCGCAATGATAAATATACTCTACATATGTTATGCAAATTAACCAGACTGATTATCTGGGAGGCAGATTAACATTCTTTGAGGCGACGCGCTTCACTTTCATGTGATTGATTCAAATTGTGAACTCTGCAGTTCTTTCCCGGGTCATGGCACTTTGCCTTCTCGAGGCAGGTTTAGGAATTAGAGTCACTCTCGGGGTACATTCTCTCGCTCGCAGACGCGATTTCAACCCTGAGGACAGAATATGCCAATTCTGAAATTTTGAATGTATAAGACCCTTTTGCTTTGCAGAAAACATATGAACACCTCTAGTGAAAAAGAAACAAGAGGCGCTAAGAATAAATGATACTCAAATTCCGTGGGGAAAAAAGTAGCCAATGTCTTCTATTGCAGATTCATGGGAACAGACGACAGGTCTGATTCTAAGCTATTGTTTTATCATGTCCTGTGAAATAATCACGATCACAGGATAATGGTAAACGTTTTTTTTTATATATACAACAAAAGACCTATAGCATTATTTAGCTTACACGTCAGTGCCTGCACAGAGTTCCTAAGGATTGTGCTGTCTTCTTGGCGACAGAAAAGAAACAGAGACACGCCCTCACGGCTGGGCCAATCACAGCACGGCCTCACGGGACGAGCCTCCACAGCCAGCCAATGACTGCGCGGCTCCTCAGGCAAACCCCCCACCCGGTGGCCCAATCCCAGTGCGGCCTCTTCGGTGGTATCAGGGGCCCCGGGGCTGATGCAGATGATGTACGCTCCGTCCTTTTCAGACTGGGGGGGGCGTGTTTTTTGTTGAGAGAAAACAGCAAAAAACACACCCCTCAATCCGAAACGGACGGGGCTTAAAGGGACGGACAGAGCTCTTCTCCAATGACTGGCTGCCGTTTAGGAAGCCAGCCAATGGAGAAGAGGTGGCTCCTTTACCTCCCTACTCTAAGACATAATTTCTTGCCCAGCGAGACTGCGCAAGCGCAGCCTACGCAGGCCGAGACCTAAAAAAGAAACAAAAAATTTACGTTTAACCCAAAGCCCTACACACTAGCGAGGAGAATGCAGCTCTTGTTACTTCAAAGGCTCCCTTTGCCAACTCGTTACACACATGTAAGATTAAAAGAACCTGAGCACTCATTCAGTTTGAAAATTTGAACAGGGAAACCATAAAAATGGTTTTAGAAATACCACAGAACTTGCGGAACAGGTTTTCAGAAATCGAATCAGGAAATGTGGGATTAGGCAAACAACTGTACAGGGAAACTATTTCAGTGACAGTAAAAGCACTTTGTATTCATATATTTGATGAATTGAATTAATGAAATACAATTATTTAAGAGATCCTGACTGTTGAGTACCATCGAATAGGCAGAGAAGGGAAGCTATTATGCAAAAAAAGCTGCGGTTAGGTGCTTGAATGTTTGAGAATAATTCTTTTTCAGCAATAATTGCAGTTACAGGATACACTCTGCATAGAATTAAGCCTTTTGTCTGATGTTTTTCTGTGATCCTTTGCACACTACACAAACTCCTGTAACTACTGGCAAATGGTTTTTACTAAAAATGTAAACAAAGTCTGAAGCAAATTTCCCATTTGTCCAATGATATAAGATTTATATTAGGCTCGGTTCCTTCATATGTATTCTTGTACATATATGCCAGGAGAAAAGAAAAAAAGAAAATTCAACTGGTTAAATAAAAGTACAATTTGAAATCCATTCGATTTCAATACAACCCAATACCCAGGATGCAGCATTAATTAATTGGAGAATTCTCCAAGTCGGTTTAATAGATGCTCAAAACTTTAACTAGATCTTGTAGAAAACGTTTTTTTTGGTCAATGAGAATTTCTTGGCGTGAACACGAGGTAGGAAACTTTGAAAATATATATTGCTGTACAACAAGGTGCCCACCCCTTTATCTCCCTTGGCCCCCAGGTGGGGCGACTCACAAGTGGCACAGGAGAAGAAGACTAACCCCAAAAGGCAAAAGATGAGTCCGAAAGGCACTAACTACCAAACTAACAGGCTGAGTGGGAAGTGTGTGTATGCACGTTTTCTATAAGCGGAAATTGCCACTTGTTGAAATTATTGAAGCCAAATGTTGTTATCGTTTGTTCAAAAACTGCACGCCAGCTATTATGTTTTAAGTCTAGGCTGACAGGCATTTATTAGATGGGGTTGGTTGAGCATGAGGAACAGTTGTTTTTATATGTACGTTCCATTATGTATCACTGTAATATAAAAGTTTATCAGTTTCCTTGGAATTATTTAGAAATTGAATTTTTATCTATCGAAGAAACTAATAAAAAATGTTGGGAAAGTAAAGAGTAGTGATTCTTCAATATCTTCAAGCGACAGAGAGCTCATTATACTGCATATCCTGAACCTGGTAGGCACCCTCTTTGTTGACAATCCCCACTGCCCGGAAAGATGACAAACACCCTATCTGAGTCTCCCCCCACCACCAGACAGCCGGTAAGGCCAAGAGGCAAATGTTGAGCTCCATAAACAAACAGTAACATAAACTAATATAACAAGTACTCTTCCTACCCCATATCAAAACATATAGCATGCAGATTTTTGTTAAGAAATTTGGGGTAAGTATATGTCCTTGGCCGGCAGAGCATTAGGACTGACAAGCAATGGGCTACCCACTTCAGACACAGCTATATGCAAATTAGTCTTGACCCTGTGCCTCGTGGGAACAGTCCAGCCTGAACTGCGAAACCATGTCTTCCCTGGACCGGAAACAAGCATCCTGGGACTGGTTTCGGGCTAACAGCCCTCATCAGCCAGGCTAGCTTGAATCCTGTGGCAAAGTGAGCAAGGGACCCACGTCTGGGCTTATCCTGCCAACTTAGGGCGAACAAAGCAAACACAAGAGATGATGGATGGAACGCTGAAACTTTTCAGACACTCACACCCAGTCACAGATCTGGGTTAATTAAATAATTAATTAATTAGATCAGGGTTGAATCCATTATCGTTCTTTAGCTCACTTCGCCACCCCAGTTGAGACACAGCTATATGCAAATCAGTCTTAACCCTGTGCCTCATGGGAACAGTCCAGCCTGAACTGCCTTCTCTAGGCCGGAAACAAGCATCCTGGGACCGGTTTCGGGCAAACAGCCCTCATGAGCCAGGCCAGCATGAATCCAGTGGCAAAGTGAGCAAGGGACCCATTAAGATACACAGTAGATATAAACTCAAGTAATCTTGACTATTGCCAAATGAAAATCAATATTTAAGGCTCCAAGGAAAACAAACGATCTTGGTCAACCTTGTCAAAAGCAGTGAACGATCCAAGAACAACACTGTAAACACACTCAGCTTAACAGGCGCATTCAGGTTGCAGTAGGGTAGCATCAGCGCATTTGTGATACTGTAAGCTGGTCAGCCACCAACTTGAAACACCTCCAAAAAAACTAATGGCTTTGGAGATGTTTCAAGAGCAGTGAAAATGCCGCCGCTTAGTCACTTTAGGAACTCAATAAGGATGCAAGCTGAAAACGAACTCCGGCTTTATTGATGAGAACATGCTCAGAACAGCCCTAATTACCCGTGCTTCACAGAAAAGCACCTTAGGAATGCGAATGACCATTTTTGTTCTTAAGGATTTAGTGAGCCGTGCAAAGCCACCTTGTGTGGCTCTGCGTGATCTAGTCAATTCAGAGCAATGCAAGGCAGCACAAATCGCTGCAGTGAGAAGGAGTTTATGAGGGGAGCATGGGTGTTCCAATACAGCCATCTTAGTATTTTGACACAATCCCGCAATCCGTAAATGTGGGATTGCATCAAAATGGTACACCTTGTCAAGTGAGGTGTAACAAGGAGAAATGTCTTTATTTCTCTTCATTATTTCCTGTTTAAATGTGTGCACATGAAGAAAGAGGAATATACCTCCAAGGATTGTGCCTTTCTGCTCAAAAACAATCTTGTCTGTAATGCAGGCACGCTCGTACTATTGCGCTGGGATGCATGTGTTGGTGCTTTGCAGCACACATTGCGGCAGCACAGGAAAAAAGCAGAAATTAGTTGTATCTTTAAATTGAAATTAAATTGAATCATATCTTAGTAAATATGGTACATTTCTGCTCTATCCCTGCCATTCAACACATGGCAGCAAGATGTCAAGGTGCTTTGTGTTGCTGACTTATTAATACATCTTCTTTGAGAAAATAGAGGAATCTGGTAACCTTTGTCACAGGGAACCATAATTGCATTTTCATTTACTGCAAAAGAGACCCACTGTTTACAAAATCAAATGCAAAAGGAGCATGATCCCATAAAGAAATAAATGCCTGAGCAAAAATAAGGAGATTCCCCAGCTTCGGAGAATGGAGAAAGGAAGACTAGAATTATTGCTCTGTGTATTTGTAAGCAAGCAACTTCACCCCTGAAAGGGCTTAATGCTGGCTACCAGTTCAAGCACATAATAATCTCTAGTGACATGTCTGATTATGTATCAACTCCGATAATTATCAGTGCTAGACCTGGCATCTTTTGGTGTGATTTCCACTGTTGTTTTGCTTCTGACCTCCTGTTTTTGACTGTGTGCTGCATTTTGTTTTTGCTGGTTTTAGGACTCTCTGCACTTTACCACTCGTGACCACTGCTAGAGTGCAAGTGCTTCCTGTGTAAAATGTAATGGTAATTGGATTCTCCATGATTGGCATATTTGGTTTACTAGTAATTCCCTAGTACAATGCACTGTGTGTGCCCAGGGCCTGTAAATCAAATGCTGCCAGTGGACCTGCAGCACTGATTGTGCCACCCACATTAGTAGCTTTGCAAACATGTTTCAGACCTGCCCCTGCCAGGTCTGTGTGTGCAGTTTTAAACTGCCATTTCAAGCTGGCAAGCGCAACCACTTGCCAGGCCCAAATCTTCCCTTTTGATACATGTAAGGCACTGCTAAGGTTGGCCAAAGGTGGCCCCATGAGTAGGGTGGGTGCAGGGTATTTAAAAGGTTGGACATGTACTGCTGTGTTTTGCATGCCCTAGTAGTCAAATACTGCTTATTTCGTTTTCACTACCGTAAGGCCTATTTCTCCCATAGGTTAGCATTGGAGCTGCCTTGTAATATCTTTCAAGTGTATCTTCCAATTGGGATCTGACAGCAAATTGAAGTTCGGGGTCTCTGGAATCACCCTGCGGACAAGAAGCATTGATATCAAATGGCCTGGCCCTGTATCCACAATTCACAGCACTCTGTCCTTTGAAGTCTGCTCCAACTCGGATGAAAATACATCCCACACTGCGGACAAAAAGCATTGGTTTTAAAGGGCCTGGTCACACCTCCATAAATCACAGCCCTCTGGGCTTTCAAGTCCTGCCCAAATTCGACAAAGCTCGCAAGCCTTGATAACTGTGATTTAGTAACAGTGTTTATGCAATGCTATGTGATACATTTGGAACAACTGACCTTTGTTAGTCTGGATCAGTACCTTTATGAAAATGTCATGGATATATGTCACACTACCTTTTCCTTGTCCACCCATCTCACGGTTTCACTTTGACCAACAACAGTCAGTTTTCCCTTTTCGCACACCTGAGCACCTTGTTTCGAATTATTGGAAGCATTTGAGATGAAAGAGCAACTGCGTTGCCATAACTGAATTGCATATTTATATTTGTAATGAATTATATTCTTTGCTACTCTTTAACGTGGTATTGTGAATGCTGCCTCATTCATCATTTTGGTTTCAAAAATTGCTTTTGCTACTCTGACCATTTTTTTATTATACAGCAATACCTACGTCTGATAGCCCTTCGGCTATCCCCATTGATACAAAACACCAATTCGAAAAAAGCACATCCCGTGCTGCGGGCAAGAAGCATTGATACTAAAGGGTCTGGCACCTCCTCCACCAATCACGATGAAAGTGTGTCCCCATTTCATATGGTTTCTCTTTTTACAGCCGATTTCTCATAGAATTTGTTCTGTCTCTTTCTTGATCACTGATTCCTTACCTAACAACATGACCTCGAAGTTCAGCCCACTTCAAATTGGCAAGTATAGACGTTTCTGTAGTTTCCAGAATGTCTACAGCAGGTTCTGTGCCCCTTTTGTTTAGCCACTCCTTCCAACACTGAGAATAACATGTATTGCCATCAGGTGAGAGGGGTATAAAATCCTTCCATGGTTTCAGTTTCAGGTACCAAGATCTTCTGATCCAATCTTCTCCCACCTCACCCTCTGACATAAGCCCTATTCAGGGGTTTTGACTCAAAGTGAACAGTTTTCTGGAGCAAGATGCGTGATCTACTTTCTCCCTCCCTACTCTATCCCAGTAAGAGTTTGGGATAGAGGTTAGGATGTTCTAAAAGCTTCCCTGTTTTTTCGTTGTGGTAGACAAGATTTGGCATGCTACTTTTTCCCCCACTCAAATTAGGTAGAACACCCACCTTCCTGCATTCATACCTACTATTGTAGTAGGTATGACTGGGTTTGGAACATGACAACAATATTAAACCTACTTGAATCATTCAGGCTGTTATGCCTAGGTTTTGGCTTGCACTGTGACCATTCCAGATCCACATCCTCCTTTTATGCTTGTGTGGCCGCAGTGTTGACTGGGTTGCTTCTAAATAAATGGCATATCTGTGTGGTGTGAGGTGGCAGACGCCTGAGACGTGCGAGGTATCTGAAGCTGTTCCCATCCTGTCTCCCTCTAATGGCATGTTATCTTTTTGGTTCTCTCAGATTCTCTCTTTGGTCTGTCAATGTATGGACTATTGATTTTGTCTTCATTCAGTAGCACTCTTTCCATAAGTGTGCTCACTTGGAGAGGGCCTGTCCATCCCATGTCTACCTGCCTTTCTTCAGACATTTTTAAGTTTAATGAATTTGCTGAAGGTTCATCCACCTCATGGTTACCAGCGATATTATTGGGCGGCATGCTAGCTTAATGGGTGTAGACCTGAAATTATCATCACTTTTGAACAAATGCTTATTGTGAACACTGGTCCAATGTTTTTTGATTTCCTTTGCAAAGTAGGTATGTGTTGTCCACTTTAGATTTTGTAGTTGGCTTGGAGTTAGTGCTTGTTCTAAGGCTTTATGGTAGCACCAGTGTAGAATGAGGTGTCACGAATGACTGTAATTGACAACTCGTGCAGTTACAATGCTGTGCTGTCAAGGCTTGTCCAAAAAGCAAATGTTTCTCTCATATCAGTGGGTTTTTTGCTATATGGACGGGCATGTGTTAGATCACGTTCTGTTCTGCTAATATGCTTAATGACTGGTCCATCCTTATGCTAGTGCTTGGGATTTGGTGGAACAGGGTTATCTCTGGCCATACCGATGACAGGCTTGTTGTTACAAGCCATTGACATCCACATCCATCATTCTTTTGGGGGATTTGTCTATTCTACCTTATAAACTGTGGGTGGATTCTAGAAGTGGTATGTTATACTGGTTGCATGTAAAACCATTACATGCATATGCCAAGGTCACTTAGGAGCACTGATTTAAAGAGCATGATTGTACCGATGATCTCATATAGTGGCTAAGTCTGCAACTGCAATCATTTATCTGACAGCTTTCTGAATAAAGAAGCCCTATACCACCAAGCTTTCTATTTGTTTTAAGCCTTTGTGTCCTCATAAAAATGGTATGGCTAAACGTAAGAGGCGGGAGAGCATACATCTGGTGAATGGTGTCATCAAGTCCTATTTAAGCTACAATTCTTTATGAGCTAGTGTTTCACTTTCAACTGCACACCTGTAGGCATCAGTAGCCATTGTAGTGGTGCTAGTAAAGGCATGATCCGATCGCTTCATTTCAACCCAGGTATGGTCCCAACTGATCAGTTCTTACAGAGATATGTGATCTGACTGGATACTGACGTAAAGAGTGTTGGAGTAAGCAAGCCCCTAAAGGATGGTCCTGCATATAAGCAATATTCTGCCCTGTATAGACAATTAACGGGTGATAATCCTGGTCAGCCTGGGCTGGATATTTCTTGCCTCGATTAGCTGTGTAACCTGCTTCTTGTAAGAAGGTCTTCTATTGTATGCCGGCTTGACAGCACTGGCAAGAAGCTTGTTTAGAGTGGGAGAAATATTAACTAGGTAGAAGGCCAGCTCTGCTATCCCTAGTGGTTCTGAGTGTGAAAAATGAAGCATAGGGGTTCACTAGGAGATCCTTAGGTCGAATGGAGGCTTAATAGCATGCTTGAGTGGTGGCACTTTTAGAAGGTTTATAACCTCTGACAATGTTATGCTTGGTAGATTCAATCAACCGTCAGGCGATGGCCTTCCTTGTTCAGAATTAATCTACTAGGATGTGGGCTGGTAGTTGCACCCGGTAGTTGTACTGTAAGATGGATGACAGGGCTTGTAGCAAGAAATCCTTTTTGTCATTCAAATGAGGGTTCAATTCACCAAGCAGTCCAGCAGTAGGCGGCTGTCACGTGATAGTAAAGACGTAAATCAGTTCTTCCATAAAGGCTTTGCTATTTCCAGTGTGTAGCTTTATTACAGTGGTGTTTATTAAGCAAGAGTTTAAGTACTGGATTTTAACAGTCGATTGACAGCCTGTTTGTAGATACAAGTGGAGTTCGTTTATTGTGTTCTGTGTGAATTATGGTTACTCCCCCTCCTGGTCTGTTTTCTCTGTCTTTCTATAAGATAACTATATCCTTATGGAATCATCATGCTCATGAATGGATGGGCTGAGTGTATGTAGTATTTGGTTATATTTATGACTAATGAAAATAAATTCAGTATTATAACCCCACAATTAGACTACTTCTCTGGTCCTCCTACTAGACCACTTCAAGTGCAAATTCTACTGTCTGAGCTACTATGCAACCAATGTATAAAATGCAAGCTACCTCACAAACATACATTGTCGCACAACATGCATCACATCCTAGAAAAGGATTGAAATACAAAGAGCAAATTTGGGACCAGGCAAGGGAACAAGCATCCTTAGACATCAGTACATTTATCTAATACAGCTCACACATTTCATCATGTTCCCCCATGCGCTGACTGACTGCATCCAAACCTTTTATAGTAGCCTCCCAATTTAATCTTATAACACCGCCCACTTTACTCCAGTCCTTTACTCGCCTCTCTAAAATGTAATACATTATTTGTGTGTACCCCTGAGTATGTAAAGCCCTCGGCGCAAATCTGTAATCTGTACCTCTATCACATAAATTTCGGTTTAAATTTCAAAGAAATTCACTACCCTCCAGTGCTTTCTCTGCACAACATCAGTCCATGCAATAAAATAAAAATGGATGTGTCAACAACACTAAAACACAGTTTATGTGCTTGGAAACTAATAAATGAGGGGTATTGCAAAAGAATGAAAAATGTAAAAAGACTTCGGATAGCAATCATGTCGAAAACACACGTAGAGCATAAGCAAAAAATAGATGACTGTTTAGGATAGCAGTAGAAACATACAGATACTATGAACACCCTTTCAAATATGCTTAAAGAAATGGATTTTCAGTTCTTCTAAATTACAATCCTCTAAGAGACGAGACCTGGATTCTACAGCTAAATGTTTCTGTGACTTAAATGATCATTGTTACCCTAGAGATAACTAGTGTCTGACCAATGATTACTTATAATAATTTAGCCGTAATTTAATTAAACCGCATGCTCCCTTCTGATATGAAACATATTTAATTCCAACTTTTGCCCTTCAACATTGGTGTTTTCCTTAATTCAGCTCCTTTAGATTTAGGGGCGTGCCAGACTGGCTTTAAAAATCAAATACACTATCAAAAGATTATCCTGCTGACAAAATCAGATTGCTTCCTCTCCTGAACACCTGCTTTACAATATATAGCTTTCTGGTTACATAGACTGAAATACATCCTATTCATGTAACTTGTCATATGCTGTATTTGAAGCGTGACCTAATCTCCATTTTTTGTAGACCCATGTCCACTGAGCGTCAAGTACAACATTTCTTGGCCTATTTTATTTTTTAGCAGATGAAGGTTTGTGGTTCTGTTTTAGTCTAAATGAATTCCAAAGATATGTTCTGTCCCCAACTACAACCCCCGCCTGCATAGAAGTCAGTAGATGTGGTTTTCATGTGTGATGTCATTCCATACTGATCTAATTTAAAAGACCTCGAGGCCTTAGCATGTATCACAAGAAATGCTTCACATTTTAATTAGGCTTGATTTATTCATTGCTTTTACATTTTAGTCAACTGTGCAAGGAAAATAAGACAATAAAGATATCTAATTATGCACATGGCATTCGAAAAAAAAACAAAATCTTGGGAGCTGTAAAACAAACCTTTGTACTGCAGTGCAGACACTGTATGTACCTTCTTCTTCAACCAGGAACATTCAGATCTATTCGCAAAATACGGTCTTTAAGAACTACATGAATGTTTGTGATGCTATAAAATTCATGTTCATAAATCCCTAATAAATTCCATTTAGTGAGTTACAAAAAGAGAGGCTCCGATGATCAGGACCCCAAGGATTATCTTTGCAGTCATTTTGTGACATCCCTTCGTAAAGGGTTGTTAACCCCCTCTTGTGGGTTCAGCTGTGGATATCTAGTCATTTATGATGTATGGGGTTCACCCAAATGTTTTGTAGAATGGTGTTATTGTGCACGTACTGTTTTGTTAATTGCCTGTACACCTAAAGCCCATCAGTCAGAACTGGCAATATTAGTCTATTGTGGACAACCAAACTGTCTCGGTTGATTTATCTTCATGCTTTACCTTACAAACCTTTACCCTAATCTTCCAGTTTTCACCCAGCATCAGTATCCTGCACTGGTGACTGGTTTCTCTATTTATCCAGGATTACTACATCTAATCATGAGCTTTGAAAGGTTATGTGTTACCTTTCGGCTACTACAGAGAGCTAAACGTGATAACAATGCAGAGACCGACAGAGAGAAAGTCATGGTTTGAGTATAGCTGAATTGGTGAGTGGTCCTTCTCATACCACAAGGGATCCAAAACTCAACTTTTCACCATGTGTTTATTATACACTGACCAACTCATCCCCAACTTACTATGGCCGCCACAATATACCCTCCCTTCGTTCCTCTAACCTCTGCCCCCAAAAATACATTATTTGTGTGGTGTCTGCCCTCTGTGTTATGTACAGGTCTCAGCTCACATGGGTTCGTCTGTTACATATCTTCTGGTTTCTATGTAAAGCAATTCACTGCTCATCAGGGATTCTGGTATATTTTTCAGCCACAGCCAATGTTTTATGAGAGGGTCCATGTAGTTCAGCTTTCAAGAGTTTAATTTTTAGATCTCAAAAGTTAGATGCATGAATGATACAGTACCAGTCCCAGTACTTATACTTGTACTTCCTCCTGTTCTAATGATCCTTGGTGGATTTAGTGGACGGATGAGCTGTGGTTTCGTTTTGAGTTTGTTTCTAAAGGAATTCCGGGCTTTGCACCCCTGCAACGACCTTCGAAATTGATCAGGCTACTGCTGGATGCCAATGGAAGTCTTCCAGCGTAGGTTTGATATGGTCGCGTTCATGGAGGGTTAAATACGGATTGGCAGCCTGGTTCTGTAGCTTTTGGAGTCTGCAGTAAGGAGGCCAATGTAGATGATGTTGCAGGAGCCCAGACATGCCATAACAAGTGCAGTTGGTTTGGGGTAGCGGAAAGGGTTTTCTAATTAGGAATCCCTCGAAGTTTGAGACTGAACAAGAGAGCAGAGTCAAAAATGATCACCATATTCCTAGTTTTTTGGGCAGTCACAGAACGGGTTCGCAACTGTAGGGGTTATTCAAAAGGAAATGTGACATTCTCGGTTTCTGACATTACAGCGGTTTTTATGCAGAGCAAGCTTTCCTTCATTCAGTGGAGTACATGTACCAAGCCCGATGTTGTGTTTGGGGGATTATTTGAATTGGTGTGTAGTTGTAGTAAATTTGCATGCCATCTGTATACCTTGGGAAGTTCATCTAATATTGTTCAAGTAAATGTGGCAGGGGTCATACGTAGATATAGAATCTTGGGGACCACCACAGGACACTAGGAGCACGGATAACTCGAGAGACCCAATAGGGATTTTCTTTGGCGTCTGATGGAGAAAAAGTATTCATGACAGGGCCTTTCTGGAAATGTCAGCCTTTCTGGTACTGTTATGTGGTTGACAGTGTCAAAGGTAGGAGAAAGATCAAGGAATGTAGGTGCTGTTTTTGAACATTCTGATACGAAGTATCCCCTTGAGTCGCAAACATCTGTGATAGTATTATGTACTTGAATGCAACTGCCTGTGACCTTCATTGATGGGCTAGAGTGTGGTTCTATAACAACCTTGGGCCCAATTATGATGTCGGTTGGAGTTGCCTCTAACAGACATCATTGCGGACTCGGGACCGACTGACCTCCAGTCGGCTGTCCCAACTGCATAAACCGTAAACGGGCCGTAACACAAGCTCCCACAGGGAAATGGGGGTTTCTGTTAATCCCTGCATCACGTGGCAAGCACCTTAAAGTGCCTGCTATGCAGTGCAGGGATTAACGGGGGATATCATAGGTGTCCCCTCGGCCCCCAACTGGAGGCTGCAAAGAGAAGGGGGCCGTGCAAGGGGCCCCCAGACTCACTTTCCGAAACAGGTTTTTCCCTGTCAGAAAACCCGGCATGGAAAGCCTGTGGGAAACAGAGCACCATAATCCCAATGGAGGAATCGCTGTACATTGGGATTACGGTCCAGTCTCCTTGAGCCTGTTGGAACCTAGCCGGAGGCATTCCAGCACTCATCGTAGTTGGCTGCTAAGTGTCTTCATAAACATAAGGACTACTTGCTGGTAAAGCAGCTAATTGAACTTTGACTTTTGTACACCAAATCAATGAAAAGTATAGTTAACAGAAGGTTTTCCATACCTCTTGTATCATATTTCAGCAAATACCTCTTTTTACAGGGCAGTAGGATAAATTGTATTTAAAACATTACTTGTATGATGTCCCTAAAACTTGTTTTTAACTCCCTTTTGCTCCTTAAAGAGGACTTAATATGGTAGTGCAGGATTGCTACTGTCCTCTCAACACTTAAGTTTGCTTAAACAATGGCAGGAAGTGTTCCACCGTAACATCAACTTTGCCAGGCCTGCACGGGCTGGCATATCCTCTACAAAATCTTGTACCTTTGGTACCTTACGCCTCACTGCTGGCATACTATTAACGCCGCCTATCCTGAGGCATGCTGTTTGGGGTCTGGTGGCTTTGGTACCCTCAGGCTCATCCATAGGTACTGCCCCCACCTAAAGGATGTCTGGGATGCCATTTTCTCACCGATCACCAAGATCCAGGACTGTAAGCACGACAAGCTCCCTGATTTTGGAATCCTAGACAGACCCACTGAGGGATTCTACTCGCTCCATTCTGGTGTTGGCAAATACATTTTTCACCTTTTCCTAGCCGCCAAACAACGCAATCCTTTAACTCTTGGGACAACCCCCCATCCCCACCTACAAGCATTGGCTTCACAATATGTGGCACCTGTTGAGTGTGTATGCCATTGTTAGATCTGGGGGTCTCTAGTTGGCAGAGGTAGGTACCACTGTCCAAATAGGGACCCTTGCTCTTAGTCAGGGGACAGGGGATACACTCTTTAGATAACCCCTGCTCACCCCCTTGGTAGCTTGGCACGAACAGACAGGCTTATCAAAGGCAATGTGTAAAGTATTTGTACCAACACTCACAGTAACACAGTGAAAACACCACAAACGGAATCCACACCAGTTTAGAAAAATAAACTATCTTTATCTAAACTACACAAGACCAAAACGACAAAAATCCAACATACACTGTTCAAAAAGAAGTCTTTAAAAAGAGTTCAAAGGTTTGCACCAAAATAATCCACAGTTGTGTCACTTTTAGCCCAAAGTACCTGTAGATGCGACAAAAGTTCCAAGCAGCAGCTGCAGCTTCAGAAAACAATCAATGCGTCACTCCTGAGACCCTGGGGAGGCGATGTGACAATCCCACTGCACGCAGCGGGCGGGATGTGTCGAATCCGGTCTGTATGGGGAGCGATGCGATACCTTGTATGGGTTCCGCTTTGCAAGATCTCCTATAGGAAGCGTTTTGCACCGGCTTTGCGACGATGTTTGCAGCGATAGGATGCGGTCTTCAGGCAAGCGGTGCGACAGTTCTCACTGCGACGAAAGGCTCTGCGATGATATTCACAGCAACAGGAATCATCCCGCACCAGGGCGATGTGCTCCGCAAGTGAGCGACAAGTCGGGTCTTGCAGCGGCAACAGGCGCTGCGACGATCTTTGCGGCAACGGTAATCTTCTCGCACTGACGACAATGCGCTCCGCAGCGAGCGATGCGTGCAAAATTGTAGATCTTCTTCTTTTCTTCTTTTCCAGCTCCCCAAACAGCAGGAAACAACCTCTAGACGCCCCACAACTGGATCAAGCACTCTAGGCAGGTCAGAACTCACACAGCAGAGTTCAGGGGGAAAGCTGGGGGTGAAGTCCATTTGTTCCTGGGACTTCTTAACAGGAGGCCAGCTCAAACCTTAATATAAATTATTAAAACATATATGCTTAAAAATGTTGAAAGCTCTAGAAACTACACCTGCATTGGATTAAACCCACACTCATTAAGATATTGTGTGACATACAAGGTTTCTGACATGTTTGCTTTATATACCTATCTCCGGTATTTGGCCTAGGAGCATATGGCACTGTGAGCACTTCCCACCTCACTTAGCTTAGTGCACCATGAAAAAGCTTTTCTGATTTACCAAGTTCACAACATAGACTTTCTGGAACTTCACACTATTTAAAAGGGTACTTAAATTCCACCTTCTTGCTCATCACCTCAATTTAAAAAAAATGAGTACAGCAAGAGATCATTTTAGAATTTATTCAATTTGCAATCATAATTCCAGTACTGAGAGAAACAGTAGATAAAATGGGCAAAATCCCCTTTGCTTTATTCTTTTCCAAAGAAAATTACTGACATTAAATTTACCAGACTATTATGTAATTTTATTGCAGTGCGTTACACGTGATGGGGCAAGGACCCCTATGGTGCCACTAATAACAGTGGGTTTTTTTCACAAGTGAATGAATGGAAGTCAACTAGAAAAGGGTTTTGGAAAGCTAGCAATATGGATGCCATACTGAATACAGTTGAGTGCTAATTGCAGCCACCTGCATTGCAGGCTGCACGTCAAACCGAACATGAACTGGTTTTATAGTAGCCACTCCATTCACTGCACGTGTGAAGTAAAATAGAGGAAGAGAGAAAGGTACCTAAATATATGCTGCAAACTTCTGCTTTCCATAGGAGCTCCCTCTGACTTACCTAAAGAATCAATGAAGAAAGTTTGTTTAGGTCCTTGCCCTCCAAGGGGAAAAGACACATACACATACCTCCAAAACAGACTGCAGGGCTTTAACCTTGTCCATTATTTAACATAGCCTTAGAGCCCGCCGTAGTGGGTTCTACCGGCCATTAAAGGCCTGCTCCAGCATTTGGCTCAGGCCTTTAACAAGGGGGTGACCCTTTAATGATGGCCGGTAGAGCGCACTAGGGAGGGTTCTAAGGCTATTAAAACCTTCCACCCCTAGAGGGCAGAATGTTCTAATTTGTAAATCAAAGGCCTCAGAGGCAGAAGTTGTTGAAATCCCCTGCAGCTCCATGAGGCCTTTTGTTCCCCGCAACAGCTATGAACAAACATTGGAATTTTGGAGCTCCGGGCTTCTATCGGCAATTAGAATCCCCACGCACTCAATTTGTTTCAATGGAGCTCCCAACATTCCAATGTTCTAATCAGCAATCTATTCATGAAAGTTAAACAGAGCCTGGCAATCTAATTCCAAGCACTGCCCATTGTTGGCTGCACCTCACAGGGAGCCGCTTCTACAATCTCTCACTTTACAAACAGAATGTTTTTCAATCAAAGCAAAGAGGTTTTATTCTAATATTCCATATTCTTAGGTACATATTAAGTATTTTTCTCATCTGTATTGTAAATAGAGTCAAATATTACCGTCCAGTTTACAGTCCAGTTTACCCTTAGTATTAACAATACTGTTACTGGGGTTCCGGAAATTCCTGTTGTGGGGAAATAACAAGGATCACAAGATTTTGGGGTATAACAAACAAAAATGTGTGTTTCCATACTTATTCACACAGGTTTTTCCTAGACTTTCACACAGAGATTTCAGAAACTTTTAGCAACTGAAACCACTGTAAGAAACATAAAAACGTATAATTCTGATGTATCTGGTAACATGAACAGTGCTGTCAGTAATGAACATTTTAATCACCCCAGGCAGTAATGTACAGCATTAGCCAAGCAAGTATTGAGCATTCAAGGAGTAATGAGTATAAATTATGCCTGAAGGCAATACAAAAATTACCCTAAACTATTTTGCATACTACTGTTTGACTATTATTACATTTCACCAGATGTTTGTATAAGAATTTGTAGCATTACATGTGTCAAGATATCACATAACGCACTGCTCAGAAGTAAATGTTTGAGAAAAGACTCATAGGTAAACAATTATAGCGTTTTAGGTTGATTGTTTTATTCCTACATAGTATCTCTTGATAAGGTGTTTATCAGAGGCACACACCTCAGTGATGGACGTCAGTGCTTTGTTTTTCTTTGAATTCACCTGGCCATGCATCAGCAGCATGTTTTTTAAAAATTATTTATTAAGGACTAGGAACGTGGGGAGTAAAAATATTCTTTGAAAATGTCTAAAACCTAACCCTGAGTTTTTCTGTGCCATGTTTCCTAGGTGGGCGCATGGCATACTCTTTGTAAGAAGTCACTGGTGGTGCAACAGGGAGTTGCAGACACTTAGATAGATAGATTTAGATGAAGGACAAGAGACAGATCACTGGGCTAGGCACAGAAAGGGGTGGGCATAAAATCTCTGGCAGGAATATGTGGACACATAATTAGACAAGAAGATGCAGACATTGGCACTGAAAGAAAGAGAGTAAAATGGACATTGGAGCAGGGAGACAGACACTGGGACACAAAGACGTGGAATAAGTTCAGTGGGATTATGTGAGCAAGAAAAGCTCTTTGGAACAGGGCGATGCAAGGACTGAGAAACACCGACATAAACTGCATTTGGAGAGAAAAACACACATTGAACAAGTAGATATTCAAATGCCCACCAAGATAAAAAGAAAGAGCACTGAACACACTCACAAAGAGCGTTATGTGTTCTGCTGGTTGCACTCTTCATTTTGGGGGACAAGGACTTTGTCATGCCCAGACAGTGGGCACTAGGACCCTGGGTTCAGAAGTGTGGGAAGGGGGAAACCGGACACCACTTCCGGTCAGGGGAGCAGGGCGGGACAGAATAGGACCAGGAGGGCAAGGGGCAGGACGCAAGATAAGCTGTGCCCAAGACGTAAGAATAAAGATACCTTAAACAACGTCTCCGTGTTGTGTGATCCTTGGGGGCTTCACGACACTACAACTGGCGAGGAAGGCGACGAGCACACGTGTGTGTCGAGTGCCCAGCAGCTCGAGACCAGGAGCCCACCCTGGTTCACGCAAAGGAGGAGAACAACGACGCGGGAGCCCACCCCGACCGTTGCAGAGGAAGAGAAGAAACATCCTGACTGTCCGGTAAGCGCTGATTAAGTAAACAAAGTGAGCGCGAAGATTAAGCAATTCGAGCGCGAACTCTCGCGAAAGTCTCTGTAGCCATTTTGAAACCAGGCGGACGGGCCAATCAGCACATGAGATCGGGCGGCCATTTTGAAACCTGGCAAGGCTCGGATTGGTCCCGAAGTCTCGCAAGAGTCTTGGCGGCCATTTTGAAGTCAGGCAAAACGAACCAATAAGGAAGCGGAAAGGACCGGTGGCCATCTTGAGGCCAGTCAAAATCGAAAAAGCCACACGAGAGCCGAGAAGAGCACCAAAGAGGGCTAAAGCAAAGCGCAAGACAATGCAAAGACTCAATAAGTAAAATAAAAGTGGGAAATAAAGAAAAGAAAATCACAAAGGCACAAAGAGAGGCTAAAAGGAACAAAAGAGGGCTAAAGAGAAGCACAGGACAATGCAAATTGATTAACAAGTGAAAGTAAGGTGGAAATAGAAAAAGGTACAAAGAGATGCTAAAAGGAAATAGTCAAAATAAGAAGTAACGCAAAGAAATATTGCAAACAGTGACAGAAAAGAGAAAGCACAAGTGCCACCAAGAGCACAAATTTACAAAAGAATTGAGAGGTGCACTCGGTAAAGTCAACAACACAAAAAGTTCATTGGTTTTGTAAATCTTCTGATCTTTCTTTAATGCTTTCTTTATTTTCTTTTAAAATACACAGGCACAGCCAACGCGTTTCATTCCCTTTCGTGCCTTGGGAATTTCGTCAGGGCATGCAACGAAGGATCATTCAAATTCGATGGTCCAAAGCTTGATCGCACCCGCAGTGCTGGTGCTGAAGGATTAGTGTTAGTGATATGGTCCCAATTGTTCCTGGATAGTATCGAAGTAACGTTCCAGACGGAGTATCTGCTCGTAATGCCACAAATCAGCCGCAGTAGTGTGTGGATAGAAAGACAGGTGTAGATCCTGGCCCCCTTGTAAAATCAGTGTGGACCAAGAGCACAAAGGAAACAGCGATGGCAGAGCAAAGAGGTGAAAGGCAGAGCGCCCAGTATCGCAGACCTCTCCCATTCAACCTTTCAGAGCCGCAAGTGGGAATAAGATGGGTGCGATGGGTGAAGATATTTGAGAGGTACATGGAGGCCACAGATGTGACAGAGGCCAAGCAACTGGGACTGTTCCTCAATCTAGTGGGTGATGAAGTAGATGATCTACTAGTGACCCTGCCAGAAGATGAGGCATCGAGGTACAAAGGGCTTATAAAATGTCTGACAAACAAATTTGATCCGCAGAGGAACATTGATTTTGAGCTCTATACTTTCACAATAGCCTTCCAACACACGTATGAATCGTTGGATGATTTTGCGACGCAACTGCGGAAACTGGTAACTCCCTGCAAATTCGACAAGTACGACAACGAACAAGTGATTTGCCTGCGCATCATTGAGGGATGCCGTGACACGGATTTCCGTGCAAGAATCCTGAAGGAACCAACTTCGCTGGAGAAGATTCTGTCACTAGCAAGGGCCGAGGTAAGAGCGACAGTGCAAGCAAAGCAAATGGAGCGGGGAAAGGAACTGCGAGTGGAACATTCACACCGCATGGCAGAGAGTAACCGTACATGCAGCTGGAAAAAAAGGCAAAATGAACAGGTGACAAAGAAGCATCCGGAATCAACTTGCTACAGATGTGGACTTGAGTTTCCACACAGGGGCGCGTGCCCGGCAATCACGATACTACAGACTTGTGATTATGTGACTGTGACCCAGAGCAAAAGAGGTAAAGGCAGATAAGGTCAAAGGAAAACGGAAGAAAAAGAGAGCAGGGGAGTGGCAATGGGAAAACCAGGGATGAAAAATAACCCACAAGAGTGAAATAGAAAGAAACAGGAAGTGTATGGTGGTGGAAGAAAGAGGCATCAGGTGGAACAGAGATCAGGCCATCTTGGTATTTGTCAGTCGTAGCATCCGGCAGCGCCAGCACTGGACTTCCAAGAACATTATTTGTTACCTGGGCATATTTCTTTTTCACAAATTTAGCACTGCACTCAAAGAAAAAGTAGGACAGTTTGAAGAAGGCCTTTCAGAGTTATGTTTTACCCCCAACAGTGCCAGAAAAACAGGCATTGGGACTACCACTATTTCCAGCTTTGACTAGCATGCACGTTTTATTTTTATCTATGTTTTTGCAAACAAGCACAATATGCAAAAAATGGCAAGAATGAAAAAATAAAGGTGTGGCCCAGCACTCCATGAGGGCACACCAGCATTGGCACCAAAGATCACCCCTTTTGTGAGATTCTGTGCTCATGTGATGTGGGTAAAATGGCATCACTCACTGTACAAGACAAGCAGTGGAAGACGACAGACCCATTGCCCCACGCCCGATGGTGTGCTGCACAAAACGAAATGTGAATGACACTTTAACAGACCAGTGGTTGAAAAGAGCTGCTTAAAAGGCTCTTCTTTATATAGGATTTGTTTTCAATATATATTTTTAGGGAAAACCTGTGTCCTGCTGCGAGAGTTTAAAGCGGTCCCTATGCCAGACTTATCAGCTGGCTCTGGAAAGCTGTGCGGCAAGGAATGGGTGGGGTTGCAGTAAGCCTTGCAGGCGGGGGGGCGTTCTCTGCAGTTTCCCTTTCACCGCCTTAACGTTTCCGGGCACACAATGTGCTGATTCCGTGCTGTACAAGTCGCTGGGCTGCTCCTTGCTACAGCAGAGTGCAAAAGTGGACACATTACTGGATGTTGCAAAAAAAAATAGTGTGCTGGAAAATAAACCACACCCTGAGAACACACTGACACAAATGAGTTTATCAGGTTTACTATTTTGTGTTTACTAAGCGGGTTTCCAGACTTGCATGAAGCTGCAGCGCCTGTCACGTGCCATAAATATCAAATGGGGACAATGCTGTGCCAATAGAATCTCCTGTTTACAAGCGGGGTGTCTATATGGACAAGATGTAATACGATTCACGAGAATCCTAAAAAGCCCTACGAATATTTCTGGGTATCAGTCATTTTGTCCTTGGAGGTTAGTACTGCACTTTAGTTGCATTTGAACGCTAATGCTTAAGCTGCCAACCGTCACAATGGCAAGTGGCATGCGCGGGATACTAATGCTAGGTATAAAATGAGCTCTATTTATGCAAGCCCCAGTGAAATTTGGCAGGAAACTCACACACGTTATGCAACAAAAACGAAAAAATAGCTCGAAATTAAGCAGCGGCACAATGGTCCCAGTGACATCATCTGTCGAAAGGCTCACTGCAGGGGATCAAGTTATTCCGCAATACTCTGAAAATAAAACTTGGCCACTACCTTGCCCTTATACTTTTTTACTTTTACTGTATATTTATTGGCACCTATGGCCAACATTGTCCTTTTACCTATTTTTCTTCATCTTCCAGAGAGAGAGAGAGAGAGAGAGAGAGAGAGAGAGAGAGAGTGTGTTTGTTTTATAAGATATAATGGCAACAAAAAAATTTTTCACGGGGGACCGTGAAAAATTTAAAATCTTTCACTGTTCCGTTCGAAATATAGATTTCATAATCCTAATAACAGCCCACAAATCAATCTGGAGATCTATACCATTGCCAGAGCTACTAAGATAGTCTGATACGGAGGACTGAATAATGCTGTAAGGTTAGCTGAATTATATGTCGAAAAGTCAAATTATGCAGTACATTTTCTAGAAGTAATATTTTCACCGATTTGTGGTAATAACATTTTTGTAAAAATCTGCAAATTATGTGGCAAATAATGAGGCAGATGCTCTTAATTCTTAATTGTACACTAAAAGCTGCAGCCACAGTATCTCATAAATCCACTGGCCATCACCATTGCCCTTTGTTTCTCAACATTGTGTTTGCGAAATGTAAATAAAACCTTAACATTCAAATTGTGGTCAGTGCCCATTGGTTGCTGCACTTGGAACAAAACAGCTTTTTCAACCTAATTGCCACCAAAATAAAACATTCATTACAAATGAAAAGGGTTCCGCTAAAACTGAAGCTCCTCTAGTAATTTCCATACACAAAACAATCCAGGCCAATGGGTCTTTAAAAAGTGGGATGAAATAAGATCCCTGGAGGCCTGTTGAAATATGAACCCCAGGTATGGGCACCTTCTTCAAATATACTTTCAAATGCCATCTTCTGTGTAGCTCACCTTCCCGATACCAGGAGATGGGCTGAAATTGGTTCCAGTTTTAACAATGGGAACCATTGTTCCTAAAAGAGTGATGAGGTAATCTTTCAATTCCACAATCTTACCTCACTTCTGTCACAGGCGAGAGTTAGAATCACCTCCTCAACACAAAGATTCACCCAGCAAAGCTTTCAATTTTTCAGCAGGATCCTTGCTCTCAGACTTCGGGTATCCACGCGCCTTCACAAACACTGGCTAAAGCTCGAAATTCAACACAACCACAATGATAACGGTTTCGATCTGATTGACGTAATCAACTTCAGTCTGCTGGCTTCCCCACATAATGCCCACATTTGTTTTCATATATATTTACTTTAATGTAGGGTTAGCATAAGGTTAGTTTAAAATTATCTATTGTATGTATTTACATTTAATTACATTTAGTATAAGTTGTAGTATTAAGGTTGAGTTTAGTGTTAGGTTCATTGTAGATGTAGTGTTGATGTGGTGGCATCAAAGTAGAGGTAAATTACCTTTAATACTTTGTTAAAGTATTCAAAGTGGTGGTAGTATATATGGTAGCCCAGGTGCAGTGGCAGGTCAAAGGAGTGGACTTCAAGGTAAGAACATTCAGAGTCCATTGGGAGCACACTACAGGCAGTGCCGTAATGAAACTTGAGTGGGCCCACCTGCAAGGTAAATGAAGGGGTCACCCTCTGGACTCAATCTGGAGCTCTCAGGCCGGGTACTGTGCTGAGAAGGCCACCCAATGCTCGGGCCCCTGCCCCACACTTCGAGGGCTGCGCAGGCCTCTGTACCGCCACTGACTTCAGGTAAAGTCAAAAGTTTGTGTTGGCGTCAGGTTTGCATCTTTGCTGAGAGATATTTCACAATTATGTCAATGGAGATTGAGACCAGCCCTGTGGGGAGAAAATGAGTCAGAGGAGCATATACTAGTCTAATTAAGCGCGTCCTATCCTGCTTGGCATCTAAACGTTTGCAGTTGCACAGATGAGCTCTCCATGTTTGCTGTAACTGGAACTCTTCATTTACAAATAATTCATTGTTGTTATAATAGTGTTTGCTATGTATCTTTTACCTTGGAAGCCATTAGCGCAAATAACCAGATGGTAATCCAGTTATTCATTGCACTGATGTAACAAAGGTGGTAAATACAAATTGTTTATAACTGTGGTGATGTCACCAGTGTTTGCTTCTCCAATGCTCCTCCTGCTTACTCAGGTCTCCAGAGACCTTAGCAAGGCAGCAAAACGATGGCTGGCAGTCTCACCCGCCTTTTACCACCTCTCCCATGTCCCCACAGACCTGAGTGAGGTGGGAGAATGCATGCTGCGTTCTCCCACGGGCAGAATGCAGCATGCCCCGGGCAGCAGGGGTGTCTGCACCCACATGTGGACAGGGGATAACAAGCCACGCTGACCAGGAGCTCATGCACTGTGGTACAGGTTGTCTGCTCAAATTAGAGTGGAGAGGTCAACTTTGGGAAGGCACATAGGGTGGCAGGGGTGGCTAACAGGTGGCCAATTTTAGTTTTTTCAGTTTGAGCTTGGGGGATATACAGAACGTGGTGAGGGGCAGGAGACCAGGATTTATTTCATATATTTGTGTGGGAGAAGAGGAAGTGTTAAAGATAACGTACTGTTCACTAGGTAATTTCTTCCAGTTTAGGTGCAGGGTAAAAGTAGAGGGTGGTGATAGTGGGTGGAAGGTAGTGGCGTAACAAGACCCTTGCTGCGCGGAGAGGAGCCCGAGCTCCAGGTGGACCCCTCAACACAGTACCCTGGCCTAAGTGCTCCTGATTCCGGAGGAGGGTCCTCCATGTACTTTACACGGGGGGCCTCAAGTTTCATTATGGCACAGTTGGAAGGTCAGTTTTTTTTTTATCTTTGGGAGGGAAAGTGTTATTATGTATGGATCCCTATTACTCCTCTGCCCCTGCCTAGATGTTATTAGCCTAGGTAAATGAATTGGGGGCATAAATAACATAACATTAAAGATGGGTAAAATATGCTTTTCATACTGTACTTCTGAGTAACATCATAGACGACTCAAGGGTTGCTCTTCTTGTCACTCAGAACCCATCGGTGAAAACATCCCCATTATGTTTTGTTGGCCACCTACAAGTCTATATATCTACCTATGCAAATATTTGAATCAACGATCTAAAAGTTGCAGTGCTTTAAATTCTGAAAATAGCGGAAAGCAGGGCAATAATGAACTAATTCATAACACTTGTGTAGTTGTACATGGCTTAGGGAATTCCAACCGGTGTCGAGGCCAAAAGGACAACTTCTCTCGATCCCTGTGAAGCAAAAGGTTCATTTTGAAATGTATTACGACACTGATAAATCAAGCCTCAAACACAAGTACAGAAATACCAACACAATCACTATGCTCCAGCACTCAGTTCCTCTTCCACATGCCTATGGTTAATCAATCCAGGATAGATTTCTCGTGTTCTCTACTACCTGAGCCCTAGAAGTTTGAATTGCCTACCTCCAGATTTCTAATCACTTAACACCTCACAAAAACTCTCAAAATATATTTAGTGGCAACCTCTCACTTTCCCCTGACATGCAAGCTGCTCCCCAGTGCCAAAATGCCTTCATATGTCTGATCCACTGTGTTCTGGGTCCACCTGTCAACCATTGCACTACAGTCGCACATCAACTTAAATCAGCTCCGCATAACACCACCCAGCCATTTCAAAATACCACAATCTAAGCATAAGCAATAGTTGTTAATAGTCACACTCCTCCGCCGCTACAAGTCTTTTTGTACCTGCACAACTCCATCAGTCCTTCGACCAAACCATGGGCTTTTGTGATTTGGACTGGTCTTGGGAAATTTCTAGATAGGACGCCCTAACTCCCTCATGTCAGTGGAAAACCCTCCGACGTGCTGTCAGATTTGATCCAGCAGTTTCTGGGCCCACTTGCTTACCATTGGTCATCCGATAAGACCTTTTTCCATGATTTAGAAGTGATGGAAGTTAGTATTTACATCAATCAAATTCAATTAACAGATCCACCCATTTGACTACACAATGAGGACTAGGAATCGGTAGCCAAGTTTAAAAAGTTTATTACAAATTAATAATCAAGTTCAAATAGACAACTTGTAAAACTATGCTGTAAAGATACAGAATAACAACTGGATTTCCCAGAACCTGGAAGAAATAAAGGCAAATTAGTATTAAACAAACAAGCAATTCTGTAATAGGAATGCAGAATAACAGCATCAAAATCGCTCTCTCCTATACATTAGTAATTTAGAATTTCAAAGTCCAGAGGAAGGTTTGGGAAATGAATCCTAGCAAATCAGGGAAGTTCCATAAAGGAAGTCAGGTCCAGACAAAAAGAAATCAAGTAGGCAAGCGTTAGCATCTCAGAAGCTCGGTCAAGAGTCTTCAATGAGTCAGGAGTAAGTGTTAGCCTAAGCCAGTGGTTCCCAAACTGTGTCCGTGGACCCCCAGGGGTATTTGACACATTCCCAGGAGGTCCACAGGCAGCAGTTTGAAAAGCACTGCAAAGATCCTTGTATAAACAGCAGTTTTCAAGCAACAAGAAAAGTGTCAAGATAACTCCGGTGATTAATGTACCTGCTGGAGAGAGATGGGAGTTTGTCCAGTGGCAACTTTGGCTTATTTAAGATAGCGTAGAGGGTAAATATGCCTGCGGCAAAGAACGTGTACCATGCATTCGAAAAAAACATATTTTATGTGCATAGCTCAGTGGGTTTCTGCTTTTGTCACTGAGATTCTGATGTTACTGTGCAGTTAATAAATTACAATCATGATCTAGCACAGTGAGCTAAGAACTGCCATCAAATAGCTGCATGCGAACTGCATGGTACAAATAATAAATCATGTATTTTCCCAGTCTTTCAATGTCCTAATGCTGCTAAAAAAGGATTGTTTGGGTAGAAATTAATTCTTCTTATTAAAGTCAACGCTAACTACTTTGTTATGTTCTGAATCCATCAGTGTGTGCTTTTCCTGAACAAGCACTCTTAAAAAATGACTAACAGTATGGATGACATGTGATCCTACACCTTGTAGTCCCCTTTCCCTTATGTAATTATGTAACATTTTATATACACTGATTTGTACACATATGATTCATTGTGTCTGTATGTGTGCGATGTAGTGTAAAGGAATAATCCACAAAGAGCAAATATCAATAAGGGTCTGAGAATGCTTCCAACAATTACACTACCTATGCTTTCAAACCATCTACCTATAGCACAAAATCCATTCCCTATTGCTTCCCAAGCACTTGTTACTGTCAACCTTTTAAAATCTTTCTTCAGGTCAGCAATATTGCTAATGTATTTCTTCAGGTCCTAACTCTTATTTGGAATGTAAGTACAACATTGTTGAACTTTTAACATCCGGCAGACTCAACCCACTTTTGCGATAAGGATGTCTAAAGCAAGTCGATTCTGCAAAACCTTTGAACTGATAGCAATTTGCAATTGCATGTCTGTATCTATTCCTAAAAATCCTCCAGCATTACGAGTAGACAACTTGTCAACTACAGTAGAAAGCTATCTAATCTTCTGTGACACGAGTATCACTCCTACAGATGGTATGAAAGCTCGAAAATATCCCTTTTGGTTCTTGCATGTTGTGCCTTTGTCGAATCATCAATTTGTCCCATACGAAAAATCTTTGGAAAAACTACTCCAAAGTAACATGTTCAATACCATCTCTTGGGTAACATGTAAAAGGCGTGTTTCACACAAATGTAATAAACTCCAGGAAAAACAGGATATGCTCCATCTAAGAATAACCCCCACCCAATTTCCTCTAACTACAAATGTATGATCTTTTTCTATAGCCCATATGAAATTTGTCACCTAAAAAGATGTCTAATGAAAATGAATAATCTCTCTTTATGTTGCCAAGCTAATGCTGCCATTTGTCCCACTAATTTGTGTTCGCTTTCTTCTTTAGCCCATGATAGCACTTGTGAATGATTCGCTTTAGCCAAGATATCTCTTCTTCTGTCTTCTACTGAATCTATTAGTTTCGTTTCTACATCTGTTAGTAAACAAGTTAAGTTGTGTCTATGTGCATAAGCCATGTCCAGAATCATGGTGGTTCTTATGAAATGTCCCGTTATTTCAGCCTTTTTAGCATCAGGATATCTATTCAAGTGCTGCAGCACATGAACTTCTGAAAGAACCAAGTCATGATTTGAGTAATATTATTGAAAATTACCTTACCCATAGAAAAAACTCATTAAAAAAACTACAGGTAACTCCATAAAGTGAGGTTGTGATACATTATCCCCTCATCAACTGATGCAAGCAATTGCATGCACACATATCAGTCCCTAGCATCCATAGTATAAATATATGCATACAGCCGCTTTGAATAAATATTCAGTGAGTAATCTCCTCTAGAAGCATCTTCATATACCTCTTTCTCATGTATTACAAGCAAACTATTTTCAGTAGGATGTTTTGTTAGAGGGTGCAAATGACGGGGTCCATTTAGAATTATAGGTAAAGAAACTATTACTATTGTTGAAACAGCAAATACTCCTGCACATATGAATCTGCGTCTAAGGATGTTTTCATTAGGCTCCATGAGTTTCATGGTGCCAGACCATTATCTAAAAGATTTGCAACACAGTTCTTTCGGGTAGCTTTCACTGGCACAAACAGCAAATCAAAGTACAAGTGTCTTTTCGATCTGTTAAGTTTGTCTCTGATAAATGTGCAGTTCAAACTCACTAGTGATCATTACTAGAATACATCAATTCAGCCTGTTCAGTGGCAATGCAATTTCAAAACTCATTTCAGCAACAAAGTTCAGGTCAAGGAGGCATAATTGGATTCGACATGTTATAGCAAAAGGTGTAAAATTCTCTCTCCCAATCATTGATGGCTAGGTAAGTCCATTCAGGTGAAGGGTACCTTCGAGAGGGTATGCTAGCTCTCTCTGATATTCTTACTTTTGGACCTTCTACAGTACTGTCACTTTGGCCAATTCGCTCAGTATCTTCAGGGACAGTGTGTAGTACATACACTTCAGACAGATATCGTCTGTCTCTCTTGTGAAGACAACTGCACTTGGTCCTTCGCCAGGGTATAATTGGGCGCAGTCAACACTACAGGATGAGATCCTTTCGTACCGACTTCAACTTTTGACTCACTCAGACTCCCCTCAAGTCAAACGAGTGCTGTCCCAGCAGCTTGAAGAGCCATAACAACTTGACTAACTTACTCTCCCTGTCTTATCGTAACCACAGCCACATCAGGAACAGATGCTGTTATATCAAGACTTCTATCGGTCAGGGATAAGTATTAGCCTAAGTCATACTTGAGCAAAATTCAAGGAAGCATTGAGGTACATAACCTCTCAAAGGCCATTCAGTATATAGTATAGACTCAGGGAAGTGAGGAAGCTGGAACGGTGTCTGCAAGGAATCTGCCAGGGGTCGGTCAAGGATCTGTCTAGAATCTGTGCAGCATTAGTGTAAAAAGCCAGGGGGAATGGTATATTGTAACATGGTAAGTCCACTTAGGCAACCCCCCCTTGATCATACCATCAGGAGTCAATTGTCCTCTTTGAATCCCAAAGTTGCAGACTGCAACATTGCTGGTTTGTCCCACATTGGACATGGAAACAGCATTTCATTCTCAGGCACACATAGTTTGTAACATTCATAAAACGACTCCATTCAGATAATCCTCTGTTTCTCCATGTACCTTCTTCAAGGTCTTCGCCTTAGGCATTTTCCCCTATCTCTAGTACAGTAATGCATCTTCTCTAAATTAACAAAGCATGTAAATACCAGCAAGAACTGTTGAGTTAGCGGAAAAATAAAAACAACTTTATGCAGCATGGTGAAATACAGGCCTTCTCATTACAAGTTAAACATTAATTTCAATGGTGCACATTTAATATGCATGTGACCATTTAAACATAAATGATTATACGTTTCTATTACGTTACATTTCAAACTACATGTAATATTCAATAAATCATTCAAATAAACAGCTCCAAGTATGACTAAAAACTGCATTTAAATCAAGTATATAGAATATTAATGCAAACACCACATAAATCTTTTAATGTTTCTAGTGGAATTACATTCTACATGTATGAAGATAGTTTTAATTACAGTTTCAATTCCATGACTGTTATTCACGTGAAGTAGCACACACATTAAAAAAGTCACAATTTATCTCCATGGTGAGTATATTATGTACTAAACAAGAATTATTATTTATTAATCACACTGAATTATGGTAAATATTTATGTGGAAAAGCTCTCCAGTCCTACAGTGAAGGCACTCTTTAATAATGTGAAGTGTAACAATTACATTAGTCCATTACTCCATCCATGAATCATGTGCTAAATGCACTTTCATACTGTGTGTTTCTTAAGTGTCTGTGACACATAATGGGTGGGCAACCTTTGTGCTGCACCATGTACACTCTACAAATAATAAAATTAATATTTTCTTTACTCTAATGTAACCAGAACAGCTTTTTATAGTCCCACTATTGTGGGTGGGGACTACAACTTGGGCCGAATGGTATTCACCTTCATGTTCTCATCCCAAGCTGCCTACTGAGTAAAGTCAGGAGAACCCTAAAGAGTCAGGTGCAGATTTTCAAATATAAATGTTTCCCGCTTTGGAACACAGCAATGAAAGCATGCAGTGATTCCCTGGACCACTGTCTGCTCCACCCGTGGCCAGCGACATGATTGCCAAAGATGGGCAGCTTCCCTTTTTCGAATCAGTTTCCATGCCAACTTGAAAAGTGGAATCTGTTCAATGGTTTGCATCCCCAACTGAGGTCACAAACCATTGATACAGTTCTTTCTGGCTCTCAAAGAGAAGGGGAACAAACACCTCTTTCACGCCCACTCCTATTTGCAATTTAAACAGGAACTATTTCTGACTCGTGAAAATTGTTTTGTACGTTGCAAAAAAGCACTTTATTGTTGAACCCCTTTGAATGACAAGCTTAGCAAACACAAACTGCCTTTGTAAAACACACCCCTGTTTATACACATAACACAGGCTACCTTTTTAGGGTAAGAAAGGTGTGTGTCTTTTTAAAAATCTTTAGACTGACTAGAAGCATTGGAGACATAGAGATAATATCTCTTGCAAGAAACCATGTCCTTATGTTCGTCTCCTGTAAGACCGGCTTCCTTCAGTAGTGATACTCGCAAAGAGGCTGTTCCTGCCTTTCTCCCTGATTCCCTTGAGTTCTGCATAGGCAGACTCCAGGAAAGACTGTCTCCCTGATATTCTCCCCATTAATGAGACTCTAGGAAGCATGGACGCCCGAGTCACTCGCAAATCCTTTAGTAGTGAAACCCCAGTAGGTTTTGTTGTGTCCCTGATGTCTGTGGAACTGCTTTATCGGTGAGTGTCCAGGATGAACTGTTTCATTAATGTGTGTGATTCCCTTGTGAAGGAAAGCTCCTAAAGGTGGATGTTTACTTGATAAAAATACAAATCCTTCAAGTGTTAGTACTCTAGGAGGTGAGGTGGTAGTATTCCTGATACCTTTGTATTTCCTTTGGGTGGTGACAGGGAGTGGGCTGAGTGCTTAATACATCTAAGATTTACTATTTGAGTGTGACTTTAGGAGGAGGAATGACCTATGCATATCATTCACATGTAGTAGAATTTCAGGAGTGGCCGGTTCTCAGATATCCCACAGCGTCTTTGTCTGCCAAAGCATGGCTTCAGAAAGGGGGGAGAAGAAGTCTCCTAGATACCAATAAGATTCCATCAAGATGCAAGACTTCACAAGAGGGTTATTTCATTGATAGCTATGGCATTTCCTTATGCAGTGAAGCACTGCGAGGGACAAATTCCTCGATTCAGAAGGAATTCATTGAACATTAAGAATTTGGAAGAGCCTTGATACTTCTGCAATTTCTTGATGAATAAGACTCGAGGACAGCACTGTTTCTTTGATACCACTAAGATTCATTGAATAGTGAGAGTGTGGGTAACCAGTGTTTAACACATTCTAATACATTTCATTGCAAGGATAGGTGATCTGCATTTAAAATATTATCATAACACATTTGTGCTAAGCCCATGTCGTGGTCTGTGTCATTCTCACACTTGTGCCTGGTAACTTACTTAACTTTTAAATGTGCCCTTCTCCCCCAGCAGAAGGCATACGTTCGACTTCGTAATTTTGAAAGGAAATGAGTTATCGATAAGTTTGAGTTGATTCAATATTTGAAGATAAAGAACCAGTTTTATGCATAGCAGTCCAGTATCCAGCCGCATCACTAAATCGAATCCACAATGATTGATGAAGGAGAAGAGCTACTATTCTCTCGAGACTTAGAGCAGTTGGCAATTCTTAAATCATTGATTTGCAGACTTCTTTAACTCATCAATCAGGCTATCCTGTTTTCCTGCCTACATTCTTTTGCTCTCAGGCATGATATTGGCTTGGTTTCTATTTTCTTTGAGGAACATTTCAGCAGGTCAGATTATGAAAATTTTTCTTCATTACCTGCAATAAACCATTGAGGGATCCTCTCGCATATTAATCAAAGCTTATATGTGTACACCCGCTGAAAACGCTAGGAAACATAAACCCAACCTCATGCAGATGTCACACAATCATGTTTGAAGCAGAAGAATAGAGAAGTTATCAATTTTAGTTAATGCAATAGTTGACTTTGCATAAGAGGCATGTTTAAGGATTCTGAGGAACCACATACCAGTAAGACAGTTAGGGAATTCTGAGTACGGTGCTTCAAGGGATAATTTAATTACAACTGCTGGTACTCCGGATGAATAAACGTAGATTACCTCTTTGACCTGTTCCCAACTTTCGAATGTGCAGGCTGGAGAAATTATAGATCGTCGATGTACTTGTACATGTACATTGTGCAACCACAACTGGTCTTCAGGATTCATAAAGTCAAGCATATTAACCCAGCAGAGGCAGAAGGGTATTTGCTACAAGTATAAGAAAATAATCTATTTTTAGACACTCAGACTATCTTTCAAGAGTTGAATTCATCAGGTTCTTCATTTCCAATGAAGATATGGCAACCCCATAAATCATGAATCTAAAATGGTTTAGTGAACACACTGTAAAAGCAAGGACAGTTGGACATTTTGTACATCCAAACATCTCACTCATTATGATAGAGACACTTTAAATCTTACCAGAAAAGCCAGTTGTAATTATTAATTAATAAAAAAGTTCTAACCAAGTTAAAAACTCAATTTATGTGTCTGCGACTATGCTTGCACATACGGTAGAGAGGTGTTGTGTCACAAAAGTATTACAATTGCAAATAAATGTGAAGAAATTCTACTGCCTCTGCCTCTGCATTCTCTTCCACTTAGATAAGTAACTGCTGTTTAAGAAGAACAGAAATCTTTGTTTTGAGAGCTAGGTGAGCTGTAATTTTCAAGTAATGATCGTTCATTGCTTGCATGTGATCTTTATGGGATGTTTTTGAAATGGTTAAATTAACTTGATCTAGGGTTACACGTTATTGTATAGTACAGTCTGGATTTCTGTTTGAGATGTCGGGGTTAAAAGACCTCGGACTACTACAACCTAAATCGGCTTAATATACTGTTCCAAATATTGCCATGGTGAGTGGGCAATACCATAATCCCAAAAATAAAATAAAATGTTTAAAGTGCACAACTTCCAAACCAGGCGACCCAGGCCCGAAGCAAGAAAGGAAGTAAATGATGAAACCAATCACTGGCTAAAAGCCAAGTCTTCGATTGTTTCCTAACCTGGTTTTCATATCAAACCCACAACTGCATAATTGCTTTAAAGGGGATAAGACAAGCAGTAGGCATTTTTTCTTTTCAATATTAATTGAGTTCCTTAAATTAAATGAAACAATTAACGTTATTGATTTATATTGAGTCAGACAACTTTTGAATGTTTTAGGTATTACAGCATATATTAAATATCACTCACAAGAATTTCATTAGTCTGACCACAGAAATCTTTAGCTTTTAAAAAAGCCACAGC
The DNA here is from genome assembly GCF_964263255.1 of Lissotriton vulgaris. Classification (NCBI taxonomy): domain Eukaryota; kingdom Metazoa; phylum Chordata; class Amphibia; order Caudata; family Salamandridae; genus Lissotriton; species Lissotriton vulgaris. Next base: position 2,119,794,633 of record NC_141687.1, on the reverse strand, counting down.
CCTGCGTGCCACATAAGGCGTGTAATACATATTGACTGAAGTAATCTCATACTTTTATATCCTATTGTAATAAACTATTATGGATACAACACAGAGGATGACATTAATCATTTAATTTAATGTAAGAAATTCAGTTCTTTAACATTATATGAGAAAATACCCACTACTTGTCTTATCCCCTTTAAATTATTTTCTGTTTACGATCTGCTTGGCAGTGGTAGATTTGGGCAGCAGTGTGGTTGACACTTTATTTGAGTTTAGATTGGTCATGTTTTAAAATCAAATTAGTGAATGGTTTGCTGAATAGTTTATATCTTGATTAGTTTTTAAGTTTGTGAATGACGTGTTAGCTTTTCAGCCAGTGCAGAAGAGGGTTCTGGGAATTCTCAGCAGAATATTGTTGGGTTGCCTGAAAGCTGTGTGTGAGGCTATGTAGTCAGAGTTGAGATTTAGCTAAAGACTGGGAAAAGGCTGTTCTCCCAGTCTCATGTAACAGCTGACACTCAAGTTAGTCCCTTTGTAAAGTTTGGTTTTAACAAACCTTCCCAGGACCCCTCTCAAGTTATTTATGGAAGGACCCCAGGATTCTGAATTATTAACTTGAAGCAATGGAGCTAAAGTTTGACGATAAGGTGACACTGCGACGTGACAGATGGAGCCTGGGATCACCAGTTATACATCAGTATACTAAATTAAGCAAGATTAATAAAGGGTTTTGTCCTCATGATGCTGACTGATGAGTGAGCTGGTAGGACTGAACTTGGTGATATTGTGGGATTTTGAATGTGTGTTCTCTTTAAAGAATTCCACCACTTCCACCAGGTTCACAGAGTAGGAGTAGTGTGTGTGTGTCTCATGTAGCCTCAAGTAATGTTTTTCTAAAGGAAAAAAAAGGTGTAAGTAAATTGGGTTGGAGACTTGCTTAGATCTTTATTCATAAAAAAGGTCTATTCATATACCTTTTGGAATAATAAAGTAGTGTCATGTCAGGACGGGAGCATGTTTTTATGTGCAGAGTTCTCTTCTCCGACTGGAGTCTCCTAAATTGTAAATTTACTATTAACTCGTAGTTTGAGAATTCCCAAAAATAACATAAATTTACAGAAAAGTTTAAGTTTAGCTTTGTGAATAACGCCCTGGGTTACTGCTGCCAATATTCTCTGACACACTACCATTGTATTGAAAAGGTGATGATGAGTGGGAATGTGGCATATTTATAAATCTGCGAAGTGGCTCTCTTAATGGGATACAGAATTCAAAGGGTTTCCATGGCATACTGTATGTTTATTACTCACATAACAAAATTAGTTATTTGTACTTTAGTTCAGTTTTAAAATAAATAGTATGCTATAAACCCAATTCTATGGAGTGGACGCTGTTTCCGTATAACTGAATATACCAATTATAGATTTTATTTTAGCATGTATCTGAGTTGTTGGGTGATACCTCCGTCTTGTACTGCCATGCAGAGCTTAAAAGTGCCATGATAGAGTTGAAGCACTATATTTTCTGTGTATGTTATTAAGAGTACAATAAACTTCGCATTTTTTCATAAATAAATTAATTGTGTTATTCATTCACACTGTACCACATCACTTACAAAGCATGCATTTCAAATATGAAAGGGCTCGAGTCGATTTATCAATCTATATTTCTAGAGAGTTATAAGCACTTTGCTGTTTAATCTAAAGGTAGTAGAGAGAAACTCTCCACAGGAATGTGTTTGATTTTTCTGGAGCTGTTTTAAAAACTGCCCTTGACAGATGAGCAGCTATTTTATCACCAGATATTTCATAGATGCTTTCTGTTTGTCTATCGTGCTCCTAAAATAAGGCTCAAGAATAAATCAGCAATCCATGCATTTTAGGTTCCTCTGAGCATTGAATCAGGGCGCTAACTTCATTCTCCAAAAATGGTGTGTTCTTAATTGAAATTAAGAAATAAGAAAATACCATGCGTTCATCTTCATTGAAATAGAGGTAAAAAAATCTGTTAATTAATTTTTTAGATAGAAGCATATTCCCTCTTCTGGGAACAGGCCTAGTACTCGGGGGATTCCTGAACAAAAGCCACACACAAGGAAAGTCCAGGAACCAGCATGTGCGGTTATTGCATATACAAAAGTAACACAAATGTACATATTAACATTATGAAGTTGAGGCTAGACAGTGATTTACTGAAGGCAGGGAAAAGGAAAACGCTGGGAAATTCCCCCTGGCTTCGCCTGGCAAGAGTCCATGGGAAGAACAGGACCAGAACAGGAAAATGCATTTTGTGTTAGGTAACTCAAATAAATTGCAACTGGTTTAAGACTATGACACTCTTCTGAGCTTTTGCTAAAAAAAAGTATGCAGTACTCAGTGGATCCTGACATACCCACAACTGATTTTGTTGCAGGGATTCTGCTCTGGTACAGAACTATGCTTGAGACCATAGAACATCAGTATGCAGGGACTGAGTTACCACACCATCTCAGTATCTATGAGTCTGAGTCTGACTAGCTATAGTACCCCACATGCCTCCTAACCGTGCCAGAGGAACACGTGATTTGGCACCACCAGAACACAACACTCGCAATCCTCTCAGAGATTGTGGTAACAGGACACCTCTTTTACTCTCTCACTCGTATTTGTCCTCAATGAGATAACAAGGAGACAAGAAGAAAGTTTAGTATGTTCATTCAAACTATCATGCTCAGAAATGCAGTGTACGTGCCACAATCAAAAAACAAATGCATAATACAAATACTGTTAGCATGGTTAATAGGCAATTGACCATCCAAAGGCCTGTCATTTTATAGGACAGAGTGACCCACCCTTTCCCCTGCTACTAAAGCTAATTGGTTATATGAAAGATCTCTGGTATTAGCGGCAGACTCCATACCTTACCTTAGCATAAACAGATGGACGCTCTACATCTCAGCAGATCCAGTGCTCTCAGCTCAGAACTCTTGTTCCATGTGTGTGTTTGTGGCTCATGTTCTCATCTATATGATAGGACATGTGTGCACGTAAACAACAGATGCATTCTTGTGTCATGTCTAGGTGCTAGTGCCTGGCCAGAAAGAATAACAAGGGACATTATTGTATTGTATTGTATTGTATTGTATATTGGATTTATATAGCGCTTATCACCAAGGGGTCTCTAAGTGCTTGCCTTGGGAACCCGTCCTGGCTTTTCCCTGTGAGATAGCCCCTGCAGGGCATCTCCAAGGTGAAAGCCAGGCATCCCACCGCAGGGGGCCGTTGTGGAGATTAAGCAAGCTTAATGCCCAGAGTTGCAGAGTGTGAACCCATGATTAGGTCAGGCACCGAAGCGAGAATTATCGAGTCCGTGGACATTTGAGCTCAAGACCCTGCCGCGTCGGGAATTGAACCCTGGTCCCGGGTCTGACCTCTGCTATAGGGTCTGCCTGCTCTAACCAGTGAGCCACACTTCTCCACTCCATTATTGTTTGACCTTGTTGGTGGGGCTCACACTAAATCCCAGGAAAAGAACAGAACGTAAAAGCATATGCAGGTTTCCTGTGAAAGTACAATGTGGCACAAAGGCAGGCATGTTTATATAGTAACAAATGCAAAGGAAAATGCTAGGATAACATAGGGAAAACTACAATGGGCCATGCAGGAAACACATGACCATTTAGAAATGATGCCCTCCAAGTAAAATTTCGAAGGAACCCTCTTGTGTGTCGATTGTCGCAGTTGTAGGGTGTAGAAAACAGACTGATGTCAGCAGCTGGGAGAAATTGTCTCAGTTGTGAGACGACAGGGATCGTTTCAGGACAGGCGCCACAAGAGACAAATCACAGAAGCCTGAGACTGCATCCTAGTGGTTCAAATTGGCTGCCACTCTGTCTTTAATAACAAACTTGCAGGGCAGGCTGAGGGAGGATGCGCTTGCACCACAGGTGGGAAAGAATAAATGCAAGCTGTGTATGACAATAGGGATCCCGTCACTTTGCTTTTCCAATTATAATTTAGTGGCTGCCCATTAATGAATTAAATAACATCACTGACTGGATGAGCTAATCACATCTGTCATTGGACAATCGCCGATCTCTAAGACGCAGTTTTTTGGCGATTGGTTTAATTGAGTTGGATGTCCTCCTGCCTGTTCTGCCAGAAGCGGAAAACAGTTTGTTCTGCTGACTGGGAGAAAATAAACTGCAGCAGCCATATAGCATTCCATTTCCTGCCATGTGGCTCCATGTCATGTTTGACAACTGAAGCTAGTCCTGACATTTTGTCTACAGCACTTTGAATTCTGGGGTGGTAGTTTTAGTTTTCAGAGCATTGTTGGGTAAACATATAGGGCTGTGTCCTTGTGTCATTTATGACAGTCATCCAGGGCAAGAATAGTATACACTTAACCACTGTAAAGCCAGATGTTATAATCTAGGAGATACTCATGTATGTACAAGGAACAGGCCCTAAAAAAAGCTTTTGAAAGTTGCTCTAGATTTGTCGACGAAGTAAGTGCGAATGGTGGTTTTCATCTGAAGAGACAGTTACTGGTACTATTATTACTGAAAGAATGCACCAGGAAGACTCACTGTTATGGCATATGCAATTATAACATTTCCTGCTTGTTTATGAAGACAGCTGATTATAGCATCTGTGTGGTGGAGTTTTGGGAGACTCCTGCTGGACTGACTGTCAGATTGACAGTACATGGTGTGTTTGAGTGAGGTATTTATACCTACCTGTAATTGATGCCTTGAGGATCGATATATTGTTATATTGAGAGGAGACTCTGGAATTATCAGTAAACATAATGTGATACTTCTCAATATATTGATAAACTGTGCATTTATCTGTGCATAACACTGGAATAAATAGGTAAACAACGTAAGGCCACAGAGGAAGCATGTGTAGATATCCTGTTTGACGTTACTTTGCAACAGTAAACGATAAGCAGAAGGTGACCGAACAGAGATATACAAGCAGGGTGAACACCTTGTAGGTGAGCGCGTGCCCAAAGTGTAATACGTTGCTTTGCTCTGCTCGTTCCCCGTTCTATGAAAAACACTTACATTGATTTGGCACCAAAAATATAGCACTAGGGAAAGTTTAAAGGTGCAGGAAAATCACTCAATAAAAATTAACAATTGTTCTCTATAATGAAGTGGGAGGTCTCCATGGCAAAGTCATCTTGCCCTAGAAAATAGCTGGGATTGTTCCAGTCGTGATTAAGAGTATTTACTTTCTCAGAGAAGTTACTGTAGATGCCTTAATTATTGGAGTGCATCTGCATTTATGTGAAAACCTGCGTCAGTTCACTTAATGAGTCAACCCAGGAATGAGACCATACTGTAGGCAGCAAAGAGTAGGATGGAGGGTCCTCCTGAATAAGGGAGGGCTCAATAAAGATTGCGCAGAAGGGTCAATGAATTAGTGGCTGTGGGCTGGGCTCCACAGCAGCGTTGGAAGGGAAAGGGAATTAGTTGCGTTCTCATTGTTGATAATCCTGGCCAGGTCGCATATGTAGTCAGCATGCATAGAATCTCATCACGCAATACGAACAGCCAAAGTCCAGCCATGAAATTGGGACAGATAAAGGGGCCAACACTGCCACTGCACTACAATTGCAAAGTCTGCAGCATCTCCCAATGCTGGTGGTTGATACTTAAAACCCATCAAACCTCTCCTCTCTGATGCCTGCTGTTTTGTTTTCATCTTAGAGCTGTCACAACTAGTGATGCAGTACCTGGATACGTATTACCTGCAGTCTTCAATGATAGCTCTTAGTGGGGACGTTGTCCTTGTATACTTTCAAGAAGTTATTATAAAGCAATATCCAGTAGAGGTAGCATTTTATCCCCAGTGGGGTCTGACTGAGCTGAAGAGGTCAGAGATCATAATTATTCAGCGGGTCAATCTGTGCTGAAGGCGCTGGCTCACCACCCAGTCTGGAGGGTTGCACTTCTTTTAAGATGGTTGATCAGAGAGTGTAGTTTTTTTGTTGTTCTATTTGGTGTGTTCTTGGTACTCAGTTTCATTGATTGGTTTTGCATAATACATTTGCTTCCCTTTTTTAACTCCAATTTTTAGGAGGATACAAGTCTACATATATCAAATCAGTATAAACCTCCACAGGGGCTCCCTGGTGTTGGTCAGTATTTAGTGTTTAACTGTTGCGCTCTGCATTACTGCCCACTGGCTTTTCTCTTTCCACCTGACCACATTCGTGTTTTCCATAGCCGGAGATAAAATAATGAAGCATCGATGACAAAGACTTGATTAAGAAGGAATGGTTGAAGTTCTGGCACGCTACAAGACCTTCATGGGCTGTGAGAGGAAGGAGTAGAAAGGTGCATAGTCCCTATAATTCAATGCTATCCATACTACAATGGATTCTGGACTGTAGTCTAGCAGCAAGAGGAGTTTTCTTACCCAAGATAACATAACATAACGTGTATTTGTAAAGGGCATGTTCACCCGTAGGTATCTTGGCGCTGACTAACAGATGTTTATTGTTACCCAACTCAATGGTACTCAAGATGTATGTGAGGCTATGTCTTTGGTAGATGTTAATAGGACTTAATCGCTGGCCAGGGAAATGACCAAAGTGGTGACATCAGCCCACCATCAATTGGTTCAAAAAGAATTAGTGAAGCTATTAAGAATGATCTTATGCTGTCTTTCATTCCCTTGCTCTAAACATTAATGACTGGTTGGTAGTATTATTGTGAAGTATATATGCTGTATTTGTTCTTGTTTATACCTTTAAATTCTGTTACATTGATATCTACATAGTTAGAATACTTAATACTGCATTCATTACAATACCTTTACATGATGAATTCAAATATGCGTGTTGGTTAATCATTCTTAGGAGGGTTTTCTGTGAATTTAATATGCATTGCAATCTTCTTCAGAGCCCTGTTTTCTCTTGGAGGACAACATTTTCTCTTTCTCATTAATCCCTTGGAGAAAAATTCAGGTGCTACTTAATTTAAAAATCATAGTATAGCCAAAGTCCCTACCTCTGAGCATCAGTTGGACTATCTTGGTATTACCTCTATACTTTTTCTCTCTTAAGTAATATGAACAGTGCAAGACAAAACTTCTACAGGTGCAATGCAGATATTTCTAATATTTTCTCGATTCATCACGATAACAGAAATGTAATAGCTCTGTCTACCCTAGTTATCATGATCGAAACATTCATGAGTTACCTTTTACTTTTGACCTTGATGTACTAGCCCCATTACTAAAAGAGGATTAAGATAACTCTGGTGCCTTTTGAAGACTTGTCAAAGAAGGTGCCTTTTTGAAAGCCATATCCTGGTGGATGGAACTAAACACAGTTAAGATCAGCCCATCCAAAACAGAGATTTTGATTGATCAGATCCACAGTTATGGCATAAAGAACTGAACCCAAGATATTTTACAATGGTCTGAACCAGTAAACCGAGCAAACAAACTGTGTGGGTTCTGCTGTTTTATGATTTGTCATTGGAATCTCAATGTAGTCATAAAACTGGCTACTACCTGCATACATAGACATTTTCCCTATCTGCAATGTCCACAAAGAGCTAATGCTGGCATTCTACAATTGCTTTCAGATGTGCCTCATGGGGAAAAAAGTGTACATAGGTCTACATCAAATAACAACACTGTAGAACAGTACCACCCAATCAATGGTAGTACTGAAAGAAAGTGGACACGTTTCATCTTATCTTCCAAACTTTTTCCGTGTTACACAAATGAGCACAATCTCTCAGTGGCACTAGTTTACTAATGATTTAAATCACTACACCCCTTCTTTTCACTTGTCACCATCAGAAAGTCATTGACTGAGCATTCAGAAAACAAAAAATAAGAACTGGCGTAAGATCTTTTTCTGATTGGACCTCCCAACTGTGGACTGCTGATAAGTAATCTGTATTTAAGAGTAAACTGAATATGTGCGTCTGTCCAAAAAAGTAGAAGGTCTTGCAGTATGTTTTGCCATTTATCTACCAGGGGCAACCTGCCCAAATGGGTAAATGTGCTCTATTTGCAAGTACCAGATTTACTAAGCAGAGCTACAGCTGTGCTGAATGTAAACAACTAGTTGTGAAAAGGCTTTACCGTATCCTCTGTAAATCTTGTAAACAAAGGACTTGTTCTGAAATCCCTTCTCCTAACTTCATAACATCAGGACGATCTTTCTTAATAAGGCCCATTCTTTATTTGACATTCCTTGTCAACTCCTCCAATTTCATATTCTCATAAAACTGTTTGATATATTTCTTATTTTTTTCACTAAGAAAACTGAGAAACATTTAGGCTCAATTGAGTATGCCCCTCTTGTTTAAACGCGGGGATGCCTATTGGTAACCAGGCGCTATACAAAACTCAGAATAATAATAATAATAAACCACAGATTTCTCAGTCGCCCACATTATCATTTCACTATAAATACACTAACCAACATAGGAAAAAGTATTGGGTAGCATAATGCCAGCAAGAAACAGACAGCAAGGATTGGCATTGCCAATAGTTCTCGTCTTTGGGACCTTTTTAGCTTTGCCAGTGCTTTTGTGCAGCATCAGCTTAAAGACTAAAAAAGCACACTAACATAGCTTCTGCTGATGATCGAGTTAGTTTCATAGGCACTTGCATGCTTGATAACATATGTGGACATATACATCACTGTGCAAGTGTGTGCCTAGTAAATAATGCAATTGTCAAATGTTTTTACTTTGCCAATCCAAGATGGATTAAAAATAATCAAATTCCAGGTAATGCAAAACCGTTTTTTATAAGGTTGAGTGGCCATTGGCATTTGCTGCCACACTCTCCTAAAGAAATGAAAGGGCACAACAGACCACATTGGTAAAACGGAGGTGCAGGTGGGTGGAGTAAGAGGGGTAAGCAACAACAGATAGTGGGCCAGTGGAGATGATCAACTAAATATAAAAAAAAGGGCTATGGAGGGGGTAGCAGGTGGGGTAGTAGGAAGGGGGAAGAAATAGTGCCTGGATTACGTCGGGAGCAGTGGACGGACACTGATTAAGTTGAATGAATCTGTGCTTGGTCCATGCTTCACGGCAAGCAGTGGAAGTGATGTTACAGCAACTCTGGCCAATTAAGCTGGCTGCAAAGAAGAGTGACTCTGACGTAAACGAATGGTAAGCAATGGGTGGGCTCCAAGCCCTTTTTGTAAACAATAGTTTCTCTCAAGTAAGACCCATGTGATAGTGCATGCTTTCACAGGCTCAATCCTAAAAAGGTCTTCAGTTGTTAACAGAATGAGAGGAAGAACAGATGCTTGAAGGTAAGATGCTATAGGGGTGTCCTGGGTCGAGAATGATCAGCCCTCTAATGCGGTCTTGATAAACGTGACAATGCAAAGTGCACAAAGAGTAAAAGCAAAGTGAATGAGTGGAAAATGGCCGGAAATTGTTTGCCAGGTTTGCCAGGCTGATTCCATGGTAAGCCTGATGCATGGAGCAAGAGATTTAAGGGTGAACAGATACTATTTGCACTGCAATGTTGTTGTTTGTGCCCACATATTTCAATGTACTTCTAGATGGGCTTTTGCAAACCTTCATAAGTTGCGTTCCGCTGTATATCTGAATATTGGAAGACGACAGTGTCATCATGCTCCTTCTATTGTGCGAGAGTTACACTGGTTCAATTTAAAAGCCAGCATTAAGTGATTGATGTTAGTATTAGATCGCTTTCCTTTCTAGGCTGCAATTTAGCATTTTCTGGTAGTAAGCACAAATTTCACAGCACCCTAACATTTCTGCCAGAGGCCTCTCTAGCTAGGACGTCTTTAACCTGGATTCAAGATCTCGCTCCCACAATCTTTGGAAAGACCTTCTCAGTGATCTGAGTGTTCCCACCTTTGCTTTTATCCAAAAAAGAACTGTGTCTCGCTGCAACAGTGTGTCATTTTGAGCTTGTTATTTGTTCTGACCTACAGAGAGCTGTGGATATCACTTTACTGCTATGAGTCCTTGCAGTACTGTCAGAGGTCGGTTTCCTTCACACCCCCGTCTCATGAATCTCACCAAAGACCAGAGTCAGTTTTCTGATTTCCGAGAAATGTCATCAGTGGTGTGGGTGTGTCTAGTGCGGTGCTCTGATGAATAGACTTGAGTGAATGTGTGTTGCGATGGTTAGTGTTAAAAGCCCTGCAGCCGCAGACCTCTCCCTACTGGGGTGCATGGTATCTGGATGGCTGCTATGGGCCTTGTCCAGCACACAGTATGTGCATGAGGTCATGGAGAGGATGGTGTTTTCTTTGGACGAGCTGTTGGGTTCTGAGTGGGTGTTGGTTTGATGGTATGAGACGTATTCTGCACACTTTATCAAACGCACCAGCATCTTTACATGGTCCTTCGGAAAACCTCAGCTTGTTCTTTTCCTGTATTGTGGTGCTCAGCTCCCTACCCCACCCTTCCCCTCTTGTTTTCCAGCCATTATATTCACCGACATTCCTCAAGAGGCCTGTGATAGGGATTAAAGATAGAAACATAAAAAAAACACTCGAACTTGTCTGCTCTACTCTAGTTCACCGAACACGGATATATGAAATTCATAAGAGTTACAACCCCGTCCTTAGCGCTCATTTACAGAAGTTTCAGAACACAAAAACCACAGGAAGTCGTCTGTGGAAGTGCTGCGGTTCCCCAGTTTCCTCCCTGGTTTGCAAAACTTGAAAGAAATCAAATCACGGCAGGCCGAGGCTTAACGATGTTATCGCTGTGTATGAAGTTCACAAATTAGTACGTGCGGCCGCTTGATCACGTCCCCCTGCCCTCTACAAACACGGTCTTATAATGACTTTTGATGGAGTAAATATAACAAAAAGTTGGAGTGTTGGCACTTACTGCTGGGCGCGCTCAACCAGCAGAAAATGCGTGTAACCTAAATGTCCACATTATAATTTTCTGTATTTTTTCAGTCCGTGGCTCATTAACGTGTTACCTGTACTGCAACTGAGGGAGAGAATCATTTCAGAACTCATGAAACAAAAATACATCTTTTTTGCAACTCCTTTGAACTCACTGAAAGGCACACGGGATGTATGTTGCATTAATATCACATAGAAGTGATATATAAACCACTAGGTTTATTAAAAATGTTATTAGAAGCTTTCGTACAAATACTGTCTTTAATTTGCAACAACCATGCACATATCTTTATATTTTATTGATTTTAAAATGAGTGAATGATAAACGCAAGGGAAAAAATACATTCTATTTTATTTTGCGACTTACTTTGCATCAACCTGACAGCTGCCAACGCTATATTCAAGCGTATCTAAAAGTTGTATTGAATTCAAAAGGAATTACATATTGTAAACAGACTAACAGAGGCATAAGACTAAAACAGAATGGAGAAACAAAGATTTTTACAACTCGTCACTTCTAATATTGACTTTTCAAATGTTTACTATGACAAACAGAACCTACACATTCTTCAATTTGATACTCTAGTTTTCTGATTATAAGAAGTTTTCTATTCTTTAGAACGCAAATTGTGCATGTCTTTGAAAATTACAATGTAAATAGCTAAAAACGTGTATGCAAAATATAACAGAACATTCTGGTTTTTCATACAGGTTTATGTTTTTATTTATCGTTTATGTTTTACCTTAAATATTTAATTGCTATTATTAGAATGATAAAACCCAGCAGTCTGCTCTTTGATCTTTGCACTTCTGATTGCTTTGTTTTGAGAAAAATTGATTATTGATTTATAATGAGAGTTTAGTATGGGTCTTTTTTATTTTTATTTGTTTTTGATGTCTCAATTTTCCATAGCGTAGTTTACGTATAGATATGGTGGTACTTGTCATTTATGGATATTACAATGCTATGGATAAATATGACAAACTGGATATACAGATACCAAGGTAATCGTGGTGGACTAGTTAGTGGCGTAGTATGTTGTCATGACAGAGATCTTGATTTTGGGTGTGATGGTTGGTGTTCTTTGTCAGGCTGTGATCAGTTTACTTCATTGCAGAAATTGTCTGATTCCTATGAGAAGGGCATGCAGATTTCTACAGTAACAAGGTGAAAATCAGGGTTTCAAGGAGTTTCCAAAGTAGGCGATGGTCTGCTTGAATGCAAAAAGTAAAGATAGCTTGTTTAAGTCCCTTACAGGAGCTTGCTCTATGCATTTTTCCTTTATGGTGAAGAATGGGTTGTGCGGCATACACAAATTGTGTGCCCTTGTCTACTTTCTTCAGTGTTTAAGTGGCAGAATTGATGGCTCTATTACATGTATTTTTTTTTAGAAAACTATACAAAATAAAGTTGTCATGATTGGACAACAAAGGAACCACTCTATAATGGCCCAAGGGTTTGGTTTGGCATTCGATGAAGACTGTGTCTTAAATCCAGATTCCAGAATATGTTTTCATGGTATCTTCTGATTTCACATTTCCGCCAGGATTGGTTTAGGGAAGTTCTATAATGGGACACCTGCTTGTTGTGCATTGAATGTTGAAGGGAGCTGGTCAGAACTGTATGGACCCCATGTGTGCTGCAACTTGGATGTGTTAAGCTCCTCAATAAACTACATTAATTTCCATTGCAAGAGTACCTCATCTCTACAAAATTAGTGGCAATTGAATGTTTTATCTGTACAGTTTGTTAAAGGTTGTAGTCTGTTTTTATTAATGAGGTGTAAAAACACAACTAGTCTGCCTTTAAAATGTGCAACTTGAAAAAGCGCATTATCTGTGGGAGAATGCCATACAAATGTCAAAATTATCATAGTGAAATGCAGTCAAAAGCATATGAAAATTAATGCTATAGAAAAAGCATGTTTGTATTCTGTAGAATCTATTTTTCAGATACAGTTGTCACAGTTCGATCCCCAGTGCTGGCACTCACTGACTTATTATAAGCATGGCATTGCCAGCCATATTGGAACAGTATACAACAGACTCTGTTATTGTTTTCTATTCTAAGATGGCTACCATTTTTATAATCAGTCTACTTCCTCCATTAATGAAATGAATGTGTTGCATAACCTGTTCATTATATCATCTTTTCTCTCGAGGTCCTATGTTGCCACGTTGATGACCGACTAGCCACTCCATTAGATCTGTGATGCTGGCTAAAAATAAAGCACACAAAATTGAATCATTTGCTTTTTTCCAAAGTATGTATTTTTCTAGGGTACCTTGCGAAGTCATACTTCTGAACCTGGTAGTAGTTCGACAGTTTCAGAAGCACTGGCGGTGCGGTGCACTTATTCATCCTTACAACAAGACATGTGTGTGTGTATAATGATGGTTACAAAGCATGCAACTTATTGTAACCTGTATAACACGGCTTGTGTGCGCTCCACTGCTCCTTATCAAAGCTTCATCCGGGAATTTACTGATTGGCAAGAAAAAGGTCATCTCCTACTGTGCGTTTTCCCTGCTCAAGTTCATTGCACAAAAGAGCAACTACTTTATAACAGCACAAGGCTTCTCTGCTTGTCAAGGTACCTTAGTTAATGCAAAAATCCAAGTGCTGCAACCCACGCCAGACTTAATGCAGTCAAAGCAGTTTAGTTGTTCTGTGATCTACATATAGGCATGCATGATTTCCATTAAGCAGTTTTTGTTTTTTCCTGCTCAGATGTTCCACGAATCTATTTTATAATGAGTGTAACAGGGAACAAAGTACAATGTGAAATAAATGTGCCTACTCGTTGTAGCTGACAACATTTACTTCTTACGCCCTGGAGCTTATTTTCATTGCAGTTTTTTTGTAGTTCTGTATGAAAAGGAACATAAATACATAACGTGTATAGGGGCTACTCTAGGCAGCATAAAATAGAAAGAGGGAGAAAGGAAAGCATGTCCCGTTATTATTTGTGTGGCATGCATTCTTCAGTTGGTATGGCATTGCAGCACTTCCCACATATTTCTGGGGTACACTCACAAACCAGAATCAGATTCAGCTTGCTAAGATGTGTTACGGATATTGTGTTCTGGCCTTAAACTTGGATAAGTGGTTGTTTCATATTCATTGAAGTGTGTGAACAAGGTTCGGGCGTTTGATGTTGTGGTGCCCTTAGATCTGCAGGAACAGAGTGAGCAGACACAGACAAGTTGCTGTTATTGATTGTGTTGTCTCATGCTTGTATAATTGTTCCCTTCAGCTTTGGAGTTTGTCTACTCCCATACTCCCCTTATGGTGTCCTAGTCAAGAATCCCATTGTTCCTCTCACTTCCTGCTTTTCCACTTCCCCACCCCGAAGTGGTGTGCCTCCCACGTCCAGCCAGCATCCTTGTGGTCCTAGTGTCTCTCTGCATGTCAAATGTGGAGGGTCAGAGGCTGTGTACTTTGCTAATGCAGAGTTTAGGTCAGGGTTCTCCAAAGTCGGTCCTGGAGGGCCAGATCCATGTCAGATTTTTTAGCAAATGCCCATTTAGATACATGTAGTTATTTAAAACGTTGGCATGGCCCTCAAGGACTGACTTTGGAGAACCCTGGTTTAGGTCAACAAATCCACACTGTCTGGTTGATAGCGATGCGTGAGGCGTCTCTTGGAGACGAGTCCCAAAGTATGCCATATTTGGACCTGTTTGCATACCTGTTAGCTGCTCGTATTTGGTTTGATGCTAGTCTGTGATGGCGGAGCTGCTATTGTGAACTTGCTTATTGTCAGCTGTATGGCCTATATGTACTGTACTGGATGTATGCACGGTGTTGTGTGTACGTGGTAGGGTCTTTCTATATGTTTAAACACAGAGGAAGTTATTATTAGCATTGATACAGACAAGGAGATACCCTTGCAGCACGGTGCCACAACACAACTGTTGAAAATATTTTATATTTCTCTTTGTAAAAGCCATGTCAAATAACTGCAGGGCGGTTGTTAACCGCAAAGGGAATTATTTTCGTGTTCACCCAAGAGCAAAGATTTTATGTGCATTTCAGTGAGAGGCTCAACAATGTGTTTTCATAACTTTCCACATATCCCTGCACACAGAAAAACATTTATAAGTGCTTTACTAGGACAAAGGGGGCATGCAAACGAAAGCTGTAGGTAGATTCAGAACCAAAGCAATCACTCACTGTGCACATAGCAGCAGTGGGTGCACACACAAACATGCCCGATAGGATGTTTCCGCTGACAGGGTGCGTGGGGCAGCGCATTTGTGGGTGTAGGCTGTGCTATCATTCTTCCTGGCACAGTGGGCTCCTGCCAGGACGTTGTTTGGCAGGGCTGGCCTTGCAGCGTCTGCCTGCGTGGGAGTGGCAGGCATTCTCCTGCCTCCACCTCTGGCTCGCCGGAGCCATGGCTGCAAAGTGTTTGTTTACCTTCTCCCCTTGCTGAGTCCAGATGTGCCAACATTCGAACCAGCGCGAGGCATCAGAGAGAGGATGTTTTCTATCCGCCCAGAAAGCCTGTCTACATGCGCGAGGCCCTGGGCTCACTCACTGAACTCTGCTTGTGCGTCTTAATACAATAATGACGGAGTGCCGCTGTGCTGTGGTCCACGCTTGCTGCGTCCCGGGAGAATCAACTGTTCACGGATCATGCCTGCTCCCGAGGCGGTTACTTTAGGGGGTCTGCAGGGATCCACTCGTATGCTGATCATTTTTATTTTTTAATTTGTAGTTTTATATGACACGAACTCGATCCGAACGTATCATAGATGGGAAGTGGTATGTAATCAAGGTTAGGCCTTCCCCATTGCTGGGGTAAAATAAAAAGTACATTTTTGCCAAACAGCCACGAAAAGCAATGAAAGCTGATGCGGCCGTACCAAGAGTGTCTGTAATCCTGCATTACGTGTTATGACTCCTAAATTACCACTCAGTGCATCTTCCGAGCAACATGCTTTGATTGTGACAAAAAGGGTGGGGTGGTGCCACTGTTATTTACAACCGGAAAATCAGACTTATCAAGCTCTGTGGCATATTATTAGCATTGCTCCTCGAGGCCAGAGTCCATCACAGATATTCATTTGTAATCAGAAAGGTAGGATTCAGTCGGGTTAACATGACAACTGCAGCGCCCAGAGCTAGTCCTGTTAGGATGTGCACTACATGATTGTGACTATTGATCCCTAAGATCGACAGTGATTTTGGGTATAGACTGGCTGTGCTAGCATGCCAGCAAGAAAGTGGAGTTGGGTCCGGGGATTACCCTTTATTATTGCTGACAATAAATACACACTAACTTAATCAGGGCCACTACAATTTAAAAATTCTATGCCCCTGTCATTTTCCGCATAATTATTGATTTGCCGCATTTGCCACCTAATCTATCATCTGCTGCATAATCGGCAAATTTTAACAACAAAAAAATATTTCTAGCTCAATCAGATCAGAAGTTACTAAAAACGTGGAAACCCTGTTGCAGCATAGTGGAAGGCACAATATAGCAAACTGTGTTCCAGCACAGTGGAAGGCCCTTCGCAAAGGTTGATTGGACAACTTTCAGTTGTTTATTACAGTAGTTGGTTGTTAAACTGGTACAAATGAGGTAAAATGTTTTCCCAGACAGTGCTACCATATGTAAACAAGCATTTACAATGCAACGGTTTCGCCTTGGCAAAAGTTAGAGCTATTGGCATTGTAAATGACAACATTTTTATTTATGTGTTGGTTTTGAAAACAGATAAATAAATGACATTGTCATTTACATTGCCAATAGCTTAATCTCTCGCAAATGTGAGACCTATTGTACCCTACTGGACGAGCTCAGCAGACAGCAATTACTACCACACACACACACCCAGAGCCACAGACACCCAGAGCCACACACACACAGCCAGCCACACACACCCAGAGCCAAACACACACACACACCCAAAGCCCCACACACACACACACACACACACCCAAAGCCACACACACACACACACACACACACCCAAAGCCACACACACACACACACACACACATCCAGAGCCACACACACACACCCAGAGCCACACACACACACACACACACACACACACACACACCCAGAGCCACAGAGCCACACACACCCAGAGCCACACACACACACACACAGAGCCACACACACTCACACACCCAGAGCCACACACACCCAGAGCCACACACACCCACCCAGAGCCACACACACCCACCCAGAGCCACACACACCCACCCAGGAGAGCAAGCACAGCGAGGGGGCAGGGAAGCAAGCACAGCGAGGGGGCAGGGAAGCAAGCACAGCATGGGGGCAGGGAAGCAAACCAGGGGGCAGGGAAGCAAACCACAGGGGGCAGGGAAGCAAACCAGGGGGCAGGGAAGCAAACCAGGGGGCAGGGAAGCAAGCACAGGCAGGTTGCAGGGGAGCAAGCACAGCCAGGGGCAGGGGAACCAGGGGGCGGGGGAGCAGCACAGCCAGGGGGCAGGGAAGCAAGCACAGGCAGGTTGCAGGGGAGCAAGCACAGCCAGGGGCAGGGGAACCAGGGGGCGGGGAAGCAAGCACAGCCAGGGGGCGGGGAAGCAAGCACGGGCGGGGAAGCAAGCACGGGCAGGGAAGCAAGCACAGCCAGGGGGCAGGGAAGCAAGCACACTAGTCACTAGTAGGTTTCAAAAGAGATCCTGGGCTGCACAATTTTGAGATCAAGTATTTGTGCAACAGCTGGCCGGAGATCCCTACTGGAATACTGGGAGAGGGCATGAACCCTCTGCCTACTCAGAAACGCAGATAAGGAGCAAGATTACACTTTCAAGCAGGATGAAACAGAAAGCATGATGATCAACGCATAACCAGTGCTGCTTCCACAGCCAGAGTTAAAAAGGTAGAATAAGGTACGAACAATTAACATCACTTTTTTACTGCTTATAAATAAAAATCACCTGGCTTTAAAACACACTGTACTCTAATACAACGATCATTAAACCATGTTTCCTCATGTAAGTAATGAGGAGTGCTTTTCATAATGAGGTTTACTGAGTTACTGAAGGGCACGTAGGTAAGCAGCCATTCATACTCTGTAGCACGCAAAATGTATTTAATTACTTTCATTCAAGTTAAGAGGGATTCAGCATAAGCGAGTGCGTGCCAAACTCACGTTTTGATTCACGCGTTTAGTTTTTGTACCTTCCACAATGCCTCCTATTTGTTCATCCTTTTTCACAATAGTAAGCGGTTTTTACAGCACGTGTCCCATACAAATTCTTAACAATGATATACCTTACACTGATCCCCACGCCCAGAATTCTTATATTTTCGCCTTGCCTGATAAGTATTATATGAGACACCCCAAACATTTTCTCCGTTAGTGGGCTAAAGGTAGAATATCTAGATTAATCCCCTCAACTGATTAAGAGCTACTACTGTAGTTCTGATTGGATGCATTCATAGTGGTGCAATTGATGCCAATGAATGCGTGTTTACAGCCTTCTCCCCATAGTGGGAATCTCAGGGTGTTGGTGCTGTATTTGTTACCAAGCGTATACTTGGCAGTAGGAAGTAAGCTACTGCTTGCCGAGTGCGCCAACCTTTGGGTGTATCATGCCACCTGGGTAGGTCCCGTTTAGTGCATCATAGGATACTCTTGATCAAGTTGCCCGTCTCTAATTACGTGCAAATGTAGATAGTTACTAATAGAGTCCCTTACTGTTCACGCTCATTGATTGCCCTCCATATGGATGGGAACTGAAGAGCGAGCAGACCAACCTCTCGCTCACTACACTCAATCTCCCACGATATTCACAAGGCGCATCCTATATGCTACAAAACATTGATTGCTCGAGGCATATAGGCTGGAGGTTCCTGTTGTACTATTTTTTCCTGAGATGGGGGGACACCATGCGTAGGACACACACACCATGATGCTCAGATGGGGTACCCTGCCCATGTCGGGTGTGGTCTCTCTAAACCTGCTGTCAGCTGCTTCCCCTCCTGGTTTCATTGCAAAATAGGAAGTTTCCTTACTCTCCTTACCTCACTGTCCACTACTTCATGATAGGCCGGTGGAGGGTCGAAGCCTCCGCGCCCGCTGCGACTGCCCTCGCCACTGTCCCCACGAGGGCCGCCGCTATCCATGGGCTCATACCCGCCGTAGTCCAAGCCCGGCCGCTCGTTTGTGAGCAGCGCCACCGCTTCATTGATGTCATTTTTTGCCAAACGCAATGCTTTCCGGATGGCACCAGGGTCAGCGAATCCCATGCACAGCAGGGTCGTGGTATGCTGCTCTTCTTCGCTCTCCATGTCACCCGTGTGCACAATCTCCTGGCCACTCACTGAGCTCCGCACCTGACACTTACGCTCCTGCGCGCCGCCATCTTCCCGGCCCTCCCACTTCCTCCCACTACCTCCCTTTCGGTGAACAGAACGAAGCCACTGGAGCTGCCAATCTCTTGTCACGTGACCCGACAAAAACTGATGGAGAGCAGGGAGTAACATCGTGATGAGAGACATAGAAGTAGGACACAAAATAAGCACGTTACCCAAGGGCTCAGAGACTGGAAAATGCACCCCGAGGCAAATGCTGTGCTTTGGAAACTTAACTACGGATAGAAAAATAGGATATTCTATTTTTTTAAATGATGTGACCAGACACTGTTCGTGTTAAATTAATGTACATTTTTATCCGAAGAAACATCCCACTTCTTACTCATACCCTGCGGAGGACAGCCGGGTGGGGAAGGATGGGAGCGAGAGCACGAGACGGGGCAGGCAAGGTAGGACAGGAGAGATGAGAGAGAGGGACAGGGAAGCCAGAGAGGCGGGAGAAGCGAAGAGGTCCCGGGCCGCGCTGTGATTGGCTGACGTCACGGGGGTGTCCCGGGCCGGCAGCCAATCACAGCGCGGCCCGGGAATGACGTCACGGGGGTGTCCCGGGCCGGCAGCCAATCGCAGCGCGGCCCGGGACAAAGGGGCGGGGCTTAAAAAAAGCACCAGAAACGCCCCCGAATCGCGTTTTCAAGAGAAAGCGCGATTGACAGCCTCTGTCTCCCAATGGCTAGCCTCCATTTATGGAGCTAGCCAATTGGAAACAGAGGCGGTCTGAAGATCCCTACTGAAAACAAAAGTTTTCAAACTGGGAGGGGCACTTCGTGCCCCTCGCCAGGTCGAAACCTAAAAATGCTATACTATCACAAAATGTGCCGCATTAAGTTGCATAATTTGTCTTCTTTTGTCTCATAATTTAGTCAACCATCCTGCATAATTTGGTCCTCTCCTGCTGCATAATTCCCATGGCCCTGATCTTAATTCATTAAGATCAGCAAAGATTTGAACCATAAAAACATATGGACTACACAGACCTGGGTGCAACACAGTTTATCTGATCTACAAATTATCTTTACAGTGATGACAAAAGTGCGCTGTACACTGCAATTTGGTCGTACAACACATTGTAGTTGATCCCCTTCTGAAAATGCAATACTTGGGTTTGCATTCGATGTTTTAAATTGCTTTTTTCCACAGAATGTCAGTACTGCAGATATTTCGATTTTAACCACTTCCAATGCACTTCCCGTGTAGCATAAGTCAAGCCTTCAATGGGCTATGCATACCACCATCTGCCAATGTGCCCCCCCATGCAAATGAGTAAAGCTGGGAATTTGCACTTGTGTGGGTGCACATCTGTACTTGAATACAACATATGTTTTAAGTATTCTCAAGTTGCACAATGCCTGCTGATTTTCACTTGCACCAGATACTTGTAGGCCAGTTCATCCCATTACTAATTAAGGTCCAGAGGCACTAGAATGCTAAGAAACATCTGGACTGGAAGTGCTGCTAAAGCAAGCAAATGAGATACTATGGGGTTAAGTCTTTTTATTAACTGTACAAATAAACACAAATCAAAATCGGTACAGCTGATCCCCCCCCCACACAGCACTGCAATTAAAGTACCCAACCAGTGACACAGCAATGCATCAACTTCCTGCCCCACGAGGCTGGTAAACTCAAATGACATTTTTAAGCTGATTAGAGAACACTTCAAAGCAAATCCCCTATAAACGAATGCCGGTAAATGAAGTTAAAGGGAAGACTAGCTAAAATCAATCCAAGAAAGATGGTCTTGCTTCCACTCCAGAAAGAAATAAAATTCCTTATGTCACATCTTCATTCTTGCAAGGGTTTTCAGCACAATTGTAGCAATCATATCAGTAAACGCTTTATGTAATACTTACATTTGTCGTTTGGCTTGGATGGCTTTGCTGGTATTTGGAAACACTGGATTTTTCTGATCTTCACCGCAGGGAGCCTTTCATAAGCTTACTATCTGTGTTGGTTAGCACTTCAAGATCTCACATTGGGGCAGTAAGCGGTATACAAATGCTGCAATACTAAAAAATACAGAAAAAGTAATTTTTTGTGTTTAAGAAGTTTTATTTGCATTTTTAGATTAAATACAATACAATACATATGTCATAAAAAAAATTAAAAATAAAATTGGAACAATAATAATATCAAGAAAGAGTACTGAAACATATGTAATGAGCAATAAACAATAAGAAATGGTTAAAGAGAGAAGGAAAAGGGAAGAGGTAGAGACATGTAGAGTAGAAAGAAGGATAGAAGAAAGAAAGGAAAGAAAGAAGGGGCAAAAGAGGAGAAGGGAGAAGAGAGAGAGGGGAAGGTAGGAAATAAGTGGGAAAACAAAGAGTTAATTCAAGGGTGAAAGTTGAAAAAGTAATTTTTGAACGTTCAAGTCTCGAAGCAAACTATTATGGTACCACCAGTGTATGACTCATCTGACTGTACAGCTCTAGAGTGAAACAAAAAATGTAAACACTAGGTTACTGCCACCATCTTTAGAAGAGCCAGGAGGTCAGTAAAAAAATTAAATGCATCATTTCAGTAACACGCTTATCAGAGGCCTCCGCAGGGAAGCCAATCCCACGAATATTTGCTGCTCTACTTCCATTTTCCAATATCTCCATCTTGCTCTAAGATATAACCATAGCGTTGTCCACTGTGTCTGCAAACTTGTTTTGTTCCTTTGCTTGTCCCTCCACTTTTCCAGTCCTGGATTCCAGCTGAAGCATCTTGGCACCCAAGAATTTCACCACAGCTTCTACCCCAGCAACTTCTTGTTCCAATTTTTCTAGACTTGTCTTAACAGAAGAGACCATGTTATCTAGCGCTATTTTTTCGTGTTGACCTCTGTCCAAGACTCACAGAGCCACAGTCTACCTTCCCATCCCCAACCTTATTTTTTGTGCAAGGATGAAAAAAGCCTTGCTTACCTTTCTTCAGTGTTTTACTCACTACAGCAACCCATCACTGCCATGTACCAACTTCCTAATTCATATGTTCTGAATGTCCAAAGTTCTCAGACTTGTACTCCAGGGAAAAAATGCAACCAACATTAGGCTCACTATTTTTAAAACAATACAATAGTGAACTTCAGGGACCTACTAGCTGGCCAAACATCCAGCAAACCTGTGGTTTGCAAGGCAGCAGTACAAGTCTTACATTTTGATCACACCAACTGTCATGGCTGACCAATAAACCCAATAATGACACCTCCCAGGGGTTAGTCTTTCCTGGCTCTTGGTTGTAGCTGTTAGATGACTGCACGCACAAAGGCGTGTGCCGTTCTTTGGTTGCCAAGTTTCAAAGGGTTGAAAAATTAGCAATTAGTCTTACATCCACCCGCCTTTGAATATGCAATGCTACAAGACATGCATAGAAGATGAAAGCAAACTGCACAGCGAGGACACCAGCCACCTTATTCACTGTCCATTGATGCCCTCCACTGACCGAAAAAGAACACCTAGTATGGACCACATAGGGACAATCAGCTCCTGCTCCAGAAGAGGCATCAGCATGGCATAGCATTCCAGAAGGAGAGGGCAGGGCAGAGCTGAAACAATTATTAGGAGAAGCACACAGAATATTTGACCTAAAAATATATACCTTTATTGAACCACTTTGGTCTTTCAAGTAATAGGATGGGGAAAGAAGTGCATATGGTATTCCTGACAAAAATAGTACACAGGTAATGCGTAATTTGGTAGAACAGACTAAAATACAGTGCATTGTGTTCAAATTGCCCATCTGATCAGTGATACAATGTGAAAGGGCCCTTTTCATATATGTTAAGTAAATAAAGATGGAGGAAACAAAAGCAAGCGGTTGGGGGTCCTGAAGCACAATGAGCTATGCACAGTATGTTGTCAATTATCAAGCTTTTTCCACAGGCCACATCTGCTGTATTTGGAACCCTGGGAAGTATGCATTTTTGAAGTAATACATTAGGAGAAATATGACAATTCCTTGATATAGATGAGGAACTATAATATATTGTGGAGGATAAGATGTAGGTTAATCCTAAGTAGTACACATGTTTAGATAATTAAATGTTAGCCGGTTTATCTGGAGAAAGTTAGTTTTTGAGAGATATGGCATTGGCTGAATCAATGACTACCTAAAGATATTTTGTTTCTGTGTATTGAAAAAATAAAATGGAAAATGGCTGCTGGTGCTGGTGTTACGAAGGAAAATCCAAGTGCTGCACTTGTGGATATCTCTTGGAGGAGCATGCAGAAAGTGGCCAATCGCAGTATGTTCAAGGGGCACTAGGAAAAGTGTTGAGAGGCCTCAGGCCCCAAGTCAGGTGTCAGGGTTGATATTTATATTGTCTGACAGTGTATGATGTTCTACAAGATTTCGCTGCAGGAACTAGTGTTTTTAATGTGCGTTTCCTGGGGATGCGTGATATTATATATGCTCAATAGTTTATGGAATGGTACTAGGCCAATTGATGGGTTCATCAATTAGTTATTTACATGTGCAAATATGTTCAGCTCATGTAAGGCTTAAATTGTGCAGAACACTGGCTCATTGCAGCCCCAATGTGGTGATGTGACCTCTGCCAGCCAAATAGAGTTGGCTGATGTTTATCTTAAATGGTTGTAAATTTATCCCAGGACACAGGTAATGGGTTTACATCGGTGCCCCACCCTCTTGTGATGACGGTGGATAGGTTGAATGGTTGCTTGGCTAATGGGTAATCAGCCTTGTCTGCGTGCATTCTAGTAGGTGTAGATGATGTTGTGGTTCTGTGCACGAAGGGCGTTGTTGGTGTACTATGTTGTGCTGCAAGAAGGGCGTTGTTGGTGTACTATGTTGTGCTGCGAGAAGGGCGGTGTTGGTGTACTATGTTGTGCTGCGTGAAGGGCGGTGTTAGTGTACTATGCTGTGATGCAAGAAGGGCGGTGTTAGTGTACTATGCAGTGCTGCGAGAAGGGCGGTGTTGGTGTACTATGCTGTGCTGCCAGAAGGGTGGGGTTGGTGTACTATGCTATGCTGCGTGAAGGGTGGTTTTGGTGTACTATGTTGTGCTGCGTGAAGGGCGGTGTTAGTGTACTATGCTGTGATGCAAGAAGGGCGGTGTTAGTGTACTATGCTGTGCTGTGAGAAGGGCGGTGTTGGTGTACTATGCTGTGATGCAAGAAGGGCGGTGTTAGTGTACTATGCAGTGCTGCGAGAAGGGCGGTGTTGGTGTACTATGCTGTGCTGCCAGAAGGGTGGGGTTGGTGTACTATGCTGTGCTGCGTGAAGGGTGGTTTTGGTGTACTATGTTGTGCTGCGTGAAGGGGGGTGTTGGTGTACTATGCTGTGCTGCGAGAAGTGCAGTGTTAGTGTACTATGCAGTGCTGCAAGAAGGGCGGTGTTGGTGTACTATGCTGTGCTGCGAGAAGAGGGGTGTTGGTGTACTTTGCTGGGCTGCGAGAAGTGCAGTGTTAGTGTACTATGTTGTGCTGCAAGAAGGGCGTTGTTGGTGTACTATGTTGAGCTGCGAGAAGGGCGATGTTCGTGTACTATGCTATGCTGCGTAAAGGGTGGTTTTGGTGTACTATGTTGTGCTGCGTGAAGGGCGGTGTTAGTGTACTATGCTGTGATGCAAGAAGGGCGGTGTTAGTGTACTATGCAGTGCTGCGAGAAGGGCGGTGTTGGTGTACTATGCTGTGCTGCCAGAAGGGTGGGGTTGGTGTACTATGCTATGCTGCGTGAAGGGTGGTTTTGGTGTACTATGTTGTGCTGCGTGAAGGGCGGTGTTAGTGTACTATGCTGTGATGCAAGAAGGGCGGTGTTAGTGTACTATGCAGTGCTGTGAGAAGGGCGGTGTTGGTGTACTATGCTGTGATGCAAGAAGGGCGGTGTTAGTGTACTATGCAGTGCTGCGAGAAGGGTGGTGTTGGTGTACTATGCTGTGCTGCCAGAAGGGTGGGGTTGGTGTACTATGCTGTGCTGCGTGAAGGGTGGTTTTGGTGTACTATGTTGTGCTGCGTGAAGGGGGGTGTTGGTGTACTATGCTGTGCTGCGAGAAGTGCAGTGTTAGTGTACTATGCAGTGCTGCAAGAAGGGCGGTGTTGGTGTACTATGCTGTGCTGCGAGAAGAGGGGTGTTGGTGTACTTTGCTGTGCTGCGAGAAGTGCAGTGTTAGTGTACTATGTTGTGCTGCGAGAAGGGCGGTGTTGGAGTACTATGTTGTGCCTGTGGGGGGCTCCCTTCTCAGCATAGAAATGTATTGTGTTGCTGTACTATGCTGTGCTGCGAGAAGGGCGGTGTTGGTGTACTATGCTGTGCTGCGAGAAGGGGGGTGTTGGTGTACTATGCTGTGCTGCGAGAAGGTGGGTGTTAGTGTACTATGTTGTGCTGCGAGAAGGGCGGTGTTGGTGTACTATGTTGTGCCTGTGGGGGGCTCCCTTCTCAGCAAAGAAATGTACTGTGTGTAAAGTGCCCAAGGTATAGTGGTTGCAATGCTGACGTCTGGGTTTGGGCAGAGATTCTGAGTGCTGGGCATGTAGAAGATGTGCGCTCCTGTAAATGTAAGATATATACTAGCGGTAAGATGAATTGGAATACAGATATTCTAAAATGTAATGAAAGATGAGTCAGTATTTGGATGTGGATCTTAAAATATAACACATTTCTGTTCAACAAATCCACCAAAATAGAATAGCTGGTCATCTTGCCAGTGAAATACAACTCCCATCTTGTCAATTATTTTCCTCTTTACTGTTAAAGCGAAAACTGTGAGAATTAGTGTATGACTTTTTATTTGACTATTATTTTTATTTGGTAATGCTACTGAAAGCGGGGACCTGCTCTGTAGCATACACTAGACACCGTAATTACTCATTGGAGAGTTGGCATTAAGGCCTTCTCATGTGGCACATTACCTTAATACTTCTCGTGTCCTATAATAAAACTACTCCAGCCATGAATTTTGGGGCGCATGGGAATCTGTATCAGTACTATATATAACACACTCATTCAATAAACGAGTATTTAGTCTGAATGGTTTGTCAGGATAATGTGTTTTTTGTGTAGCTGAGAGGAGGTGTACCTTTTGCTATATTTACATCAAATTCGAGTGGGCCATTTAGATATTTTCTGAAATATGAAAAAAAGAAAGCTAATTGCTGTGGTACAGGAAAATCACAAAAAAGCAACGTGAAATATCTGTCACTATACAAGCAGTAAGAAAATAAGTTTATTAATAAAGCAACTTTCCTGCAAATCTAAATATTCCTGATCAGTGTTTCTGTAAGTTTAAGCAACTTTGACTTCATAGTGAATATATGTGTCAACAAAACGTGCACCCGCATGCACTTGTGTTTTTATTTGGCAAGCTAACGAAGATGCTAATGATCTGGGAGGAGTAACCACATCAACCGGTTGGGCCCAGGTAGCAGCTTGAAAGTGAAACAGGCAAAACCTGATTTGCTTTGAGGGATAGGTCACACTGGCAAGTCCAAATAACACACACTAACGTTTTGGTGCTTACATCATGCCAGTGTTCATCAGGAAGTGCACATCCCTCAAATGATGCACACGCACCAACTGGTGCTTTTTGTTGGTATGCGTTTGCCTAAACACAAAAGACACAAATGCAGTGTAACTATATGAGCCAATTAAGTACATCTTTAATACACACCTGTCATGAGAAGCAAAGTATCCACTGCGTGGTACCTGTAAATACAAAATGAATATTTTGATAATTAGGTGCCTCTGTTATTGCACTGCATGCATCCATAGTGGAAATGTACAGGCTAAGACCATACCAACAGAGAGATGTCAGGTGATACTCATACACAGCAGGACACCATTCCAAAGTCCCAGGGTTTTTCCCTATCAAAGGATACTGCCACGCTCTGGCACATCACACGTGGTTTCCATCTTATTCCAGCTGCATAGTAGAGGTCATGTCTGTGGAAAAATGTTGCATTCATACCCATTGTCCACCCAGAGTACATAAAGTGCTGCTAGGAAGAGTCTCCCTGAATGTAAGAAACCTATAAACTCTATTACACAGTGAAGTTTTAAAGTAATACTACAGGCAGTCATTGTTGTAAAACATGAATACTATGGAAACAATCAAGGTGGAATCCCAAAAAAATAAGCAAAAAGTAAAATATTTTGACCAATTACAAAAGTGTCCAAGTTTAATAGTGCATAACAACTAGAACATTTAAAGCAACACTTGCAAATGAGACATACTATCAGAATGTGATCAAAATCAAAGTGTTACCAGTAGACATTGAGGGAGTCCATGCCCACTGAAAAGTGGCACCAAAGTAGAAAAGTTGAGTAGCATTGGACTGTACAGCCAGGATTATCCCTTCTCTACTTCCTGCCTTGCCACTTCACATATTTTTGAGAACCCGGCTTCCAGTGTTTTCTAAACACTATTCATTTTAACAGTGATCTCTTCACTACTGACCAACTATCAGGAGGTGCTTCTCAATTTGCTTCTGTGATAACATTTCAGGGTGGTACCATTCTGATGCACAAATCTACCACACAAAGATCAGCACCCTTGATGTTGCTACTGTAAGTGCTGACCAAAGAAACATTTTACCTGGGAAGTCAAAGATTTTAGGCACCGAGGCGTGTTAATCTCTTTAAAAGAACATGATAAAATATGTAGCAAATGGTCACATGCTTAGTCACTTCTCACGACAGGGATGCCACCTGATGACTTTCAGACCCTTATTTCCTTTAATTGTTTCCACCTCTCCGACCATTTTCCTCTCAGTGTCTGCAAACTGATATTTGATCATTTACTTTGATGCCAGAACTTGTCATCCCAAAGTGGGTCTGGCCTTCTTAAATGTTCACTGGTAACTACTTGCATTCTATCTAATGCTGACAAGATCCCCCAGTTAAAAACACTGCATAGGAATCACAGCTGAATGTATTCATTAATGCAGCAGTAAAAGAAGTATTATTTGCCTCTTCCCTGATCTATATTCCTTAGAGATAGAACTGATTCTATTTATCCAATCCAATCCAAAAATTCTTTATTTCGGTCTGTAAGACCATAAAAGATACATGTTATATACAAACAACAACATTTAAAAAAAAAAAAAGAGTTACATTTGTAAAAGCACATTTACATTAAAACAAGAATAACGCGTCATTCCAGGGACGATGAGGGAAAAAGTCTTTCATGATCAGGAATAGAATAGACAGAATTGATAAAAAGCACAGTCCATGAATATAACGACAAGTTCACTCTTGGGGGTTTTGTGCAATTAACAGTTTTTTCCTGATGAGCCACATAGCCATAATAAATTTCGCCACAGCAAAAACTACATGAGGCAGATGCATCTATGTAGCTCCTGAAACCCAAATACCTGCAAAGTGGGACCAACCAGTACATTTATTTCAAATAGTTTACAGTATAATTGCTTGCATTCTCCTTTTAATGTTTCTGCTGTGTACTTGTGTACATAGGCACCTCCAGCAGGGAGCACTTCAGGAGATGGTTCATAGTTCACTTGTTGGATTGTGGGACAGTGTCCGCCGCGCAATGCCACTCGAAGGCTATGCCCCTAATTCTGAAGCTGGTGCAGCTTGCCAATAACAAGAAATGGAGAACACTTTTGCTAACTTTTCGTCTTCTGCAGCAACCTTTCAGAGAGAGAGAGAGTAAACGTACTTAAAGCTACTACTTAATAGTGTATTTATCCATGATTGTGCAGGCATCAACCTCCATAAGGGCGGTTGGACGATATTGGCACATAGTTGACAACCTTCTTCAGCACTCAGAGTCATTACATTTTTTTTGTATGTTCACTGGAGTCTTACTTTTTATACTTAAAAACATACCAGCCAGCAAGCTCTACACCCACTAACACTAAAGTCAGTCACTCTTGTATTGACAACAAACCTGACTGGTGTTTGCCGCTCATTCATTTAGATAAGTGCCGCAGAACTCTATCTGTTATGATCTGCTTGAGACGCTGACACATCTTGGGCACCAATGCAACAGCACTACTCGACATGGTTAAATTTACGCCTTTTTGAAAGAATACATTATTAGAATATGTAGTTCCTTATTGCAAGTGAGGTTAGGAATGGACATGAATTTACATGTTAATCCAGCAAAAGAGGTAATCAGAAAAGGAGGGGTTGTAAATAAAGGTACCCTGAGAGATACAGGGGCAAATCTTAAGAGACTGCGGCAAATGATTTCATTTAGAAAATGAGACCATTCTTCTTCTTGCAATCTGCTGAACAAACATGTTAAGGTCTCTCCTCTCACAGAATCTTAATGTGCTCCCAAAGGATGAAATGTTTCTAGTTTGAATAATTGCGTGACTAATACACATTCAGCTTCTCCACCTAGAGCTCTTAGCGAAGATAAACACTACGTAATTTCTGGGTACCAAAGTAGATCATTTAATGTTTTGTGCTGCAGCTTTATTAAGCATTATTTTTGACTGCAATGTTTTTAGACTTTAATGTGCTGGAGAAACAGTGATTCAGAAAAGGGGGTGGTGATGGACAGAGTATCTGAATTAAACAGAACACTCATACCCAGTCAACAGATCAGGGCTTGATCCATCACCATTTTTTAGCTCACTGCACCATCCCAGCTCAGAACCTGGCTACATGCAAATTAGTCTGTCCCTGGCCCAGTGCATCATGGGAACAGGGCAGACCAAACTACCAAGCCAATTCTTATACTGGGAAGAAAACAAGCTTCCGGGGACCGGTTTCTGGCATTACAGCCGTCTTCGGCCCGGCTTGCTTGAATCCTGATGGTGCAAATAGACACAGTGATGGCATTGGTCAATAGTCAGTTTCTTGAGATCTGAGGATTACAGAGCAAGATTCATTTTTCAACTGCCTTCTAAATAGTTTATGTATAATAATGTAGCAGTATATATTATAACGTAGCCATTGATCGAAGAATCAGTCACCTTTTAGGCTAACTCGAGTGTGTGGAAACTGTGAAGTAGCCACGGCTTTACTGGAATTCATAAACAGATTCACCTTTACATTACAGTTTTGAAGGGGATTTATTTGCCCAATTCTTCACACTGCAAATGCCCCTGGAAAATAACTGAGAGGGTGAACAGGTTTTGTTTAGACATTTTTAAATGATTGAACAGTACTTTCAGAGCTCAATGGTATATTAAGGGGTCAACTTATCATCTGTTTCATTACATAAACGAACCGGGATGCTCTATCTTAGCTATGTTTTGCACAGAACTTAAACCACCAATAATTGCTTGAATGGGATCTAATGTTATCTCTGGCGTAAAATATATGTGTGTGCCAGTATAGAAGATTGATCTATGAAATTTTTTTTTTATTCAGAGGCAATCTGACCTTCTCTGTTGTAACTATGCTGCCTTAAATAAATACAAGTATGAGGTTATTTCAGATTAGAAACCAAACTAGGGCATAACTTAAGTCTTGCTCTTTTACATACATTTCTTAAAAAAGTAGTTGACATGTACCATTGTTGATGGTACTGATTAAAAAATAGTTTAAGGTATTTTAATAAGCACTTCAAGCATCACTCAAAGGTGTAACATTTGCAGGGCTGGAATGGCCATAGCGGGCACCGGGGG
Source organism: Lissotriton vulgaris (assembly GCF_964263255.1). Classification (NCBI taxonomy): domain Eukaryota; kingdom Metazoa; phylum Chordata; class Amphibia; order Caudata; family Salamandridae; genus Lissotriton; species Lissotriton vulgaris. Next base: position 2,119,763,870 of record NC_141687.1, on the reverse strand, counting down.
TTATCCCGGTAGGCCGCTAGGGCGGGGCCGCTTTTGAGCAACTGCGGGCAGTTTTTTTGTTACCGAGGGTCGGCAATATCGATCCCCTGTAACAAAATTAACCAAAACCGGCCCTCGCAAACTTCTCAGCTGCACTCCTCCTCACCCCAGGGAGGGCCAGCTGAGCAGAGAAAGCATACCCTATGCACACACTTGACAGGTAAAAAATGGATACGATGTCCAAACGCAGGTATTCAATATAATGCAGAGAAACAACAATAATATGCAAATTGTTAAGAATAGGTAAGTAGGTATCAATAAAGAAGTCTTGGTCTCCTTGTTTTATTCAAACACAGCATGTAGACAACCAGCCGACACGTGTTTCATCGCGTCTCGCGAATCTTCAGGGCTGGAAATAATACAGAAAACAAGGGGCTATACTTGGGGATTTATACATTTGTATGTACGACCTTGAATAACACTTCAGGTCAGCCGTTGAGACAAACATCGCATTGGATAATCTCATGCATAAGTTCATGCCCTTCGAGATGGTTGTGGGAAAACATCTTTTGGTGTGCTAAGGTGCTTAAAAATAGCTCACGTATACCATGCAATTGAGGTGAGCCGTCGTGCACTTAAGCAACCTAATTAATGAAGTGAAATCACGTGTGTCTCTTTTACAGTTGTTGGTCCAAAGTTGTGCACGGTGAAGTGCCAAGTTAAATTCTATACCGATGTGAAAGATCATGCGTGCTATAGGTGCTTGGTGACACAATAGATAATTCCGACACATACCTCCAATGGTTGTGTTTGGACTTTACGGTCTGTCGTGATTGATAGAGAATGGTGGATTTTGAGAAACAAGAGAAAGAGAGACAATGGGAGAGTAATGGAAAAACGAGGGAGGGAAAAGAAAGGAAGAGAAGTCGAAAAATTAAATGAATGTAGATGTAAATAATTGTAGATTTATCATCACAATAGGATTACCAGTTCTATTCATCAATGAGTTTAGACTTAGAGATAAATGACGATATTGAACAAAAAGGAAAGCTCACCGCTCTTCCGGTGATATTTCCGACCCGGAAGGGCCCAAGACCATCCAATATTTATTGAGAAGTAAAGTACAATCGCTGAAATAAAGTTAAAAAATATAGTGTTATATCTTTCCTATTGTTTAGGAGAGTAGATTAGTGTTGCTAATCTTAATCATTGGTGTAAACAGCGAATTGTCATAGGTGCCTTCATATGTTGGCGCTCCTCTAATGAGAAGACGCAACCTGCACCGAGTGATTATATGATAGACACATTGCAAATGCTCCCTTGAGCTAGCAAATAGATTTCCCAGAGAAAAGTATGTTGGGATTGCTGACAGCCGTGAAACATTTCAAATGCTTCATTTAGTAAAATGACACCCCATTCTGTTTGGGACAGTCAAATTGTAGTAAATTAAATAAAAGCCACTATTCAAGTGAGATCAATGAAAGACAAAGATTACTGTACTAATTAGGTATGTTCTGTTACCTTGCAAGCGAAATGCGCTTGTTGTGGGTCGCCCGGGGGAAGGATATTGATGTCAGTCACTATGTATCTGAAATACGATATATTCAGGTTGTATTAAGTTGGAATATAAGCATGCTGACACAAAGCATGTAACACTACGTTGTACTCGGGGTATGAATTCAAGCAGCCTACCTGTGATTCTGATATGTCTCGATCGAAAGGAATTGTTCCGTAGCCTCGTCCGGACTTGGTGTCTGTAAGACAAGCAATCCGGACAGGCGGGTTAAAATATCTACGCTGTAGCTATTTGGCCAAGCCCCCTGAGAAGCATCGCCGTTTGCGTTACCTTATGGGCGTCTTGTTTCTTTTCCTCTTCTCCCGGGTCTCCGTGTTCGAAGTGCGAACACGTGACCCGGAAGTGCATCTGTTTAAGTAGTGTCCGGCCCCCTGGGTGACGTGAACGTCATCCCGGCTGGAGAGATTTAAAGGAATAGAAGCAGTAGAAGGAAGCCTGGACAGGGGTGTGCCTCGTCACAGTTGTGTTTACATTAAATATTATAGTCATCACGTCGGAAATGAACTGAATCCAAAATTCTTTGGAGGGGCATACCTAGTGTTAATCCTTGGGTATAGTGGTACATGCAAAAAATAGAATGAATTATTTGTGACGATCCGCAGTGTGCAGCAGGTGAAAATTATCGTAAGCATAGTGCTGGTAGATTACATGCTCAGTGCTTTTTTGAATCTGTCAGTGAGCAGAGAGAATGTTGCAACAGTCTCGCATATTCTCACAGTGGTTGTGGGGAAACGTGAAACGATCTCTTCCCAACCTCTCTTACAATCTAAGAACAACATTCAATTAGTCCGATCATAAGGAAAACATCATTGCTAAAGTATAACCAGAATGCAAACAATGGTTTACACTGTGGTTATCTTTGTAGTTAGTCACATTCAAATGAAGCAGAATTATATTCATTGTTAAAAAGGCGAACTAGAAACCTAGTAGATACCTCTATGACAAACAACAAATTCCGTAAGAGTCAATAAAATAGTATGATTCATCAAAACATTGTATCATAATAGTTGTGACAGTACATGGTAAAATTATCTAACTTTCTTTGTTGTTATTCAGAAATTCAGTCACCTAAGAAAAATTGAAGCTTCGAATCGAAGTTGAGGCCTAAGCGGACTGCGTACATTTTCATGATCCACATGGCCTCCGTGCGTCTTAATTTCAATTCTCTATTGCCTCCCCTGATTCCTAGGTTTACCACATCGATGCCGAAGAAGGAGACAACTTTCTCACTCTCAGAGTTTTGGCAACCTGCCACATGCAGTGCTACAGGGTATCTAGGATCTTGTTTGATGATTGCCCTTATATGTTCCGAAATTCTATCCTTGAGGGCACGTATGGTGCTCCCCACGTACTCTTTACCACACTTACATTCTATGATGTAGACCACGTATTTGGTGAGACAGTTAATGTTGGTGTTTATGGAGAAACATTCACCTTTGGGATTAGAAAATTGTTTTGTCTTGTGTTTCGCCCACCTGCACATGGCACAGAATCCACATTTGTAAAAACCTTTACTTTTTGAGGAAAGCCAATCTGTTGCCTGTAAACCATGTGGTACAGTTGGACTCAATCTGTTTCTGAGGGTATTTCCTCTTCTAAAGCAAATCTGGGGCCTGTCTGTGATAAATGGAATCAAGGATTTCTCATTCTTTAGAATTCCCCAATGTTTAATCATGCTTTTTCTCAAGGTGTGATGAAAAGAGTTAAATTCAGTAATCAACCTAATTGTGTTGTTTGTGGGCAAAGGTTGTTTTTTAGGTTGCAAAATGTCTGTTCTTACAATCTTGTTGATTCTCCTTTCTGCTTGTTTGATCACGTTACTGGCGTAACCTCTTTTGGAGAACCTGTTTTTCATGTCATGTACGCAGTCTATATATTGGGATTCTTCACTACAGAGCCTTCTGGCTCTTAGGAATTCACCATACGGTATAGATTTTACCTGGTGCGGAGGATGAGAGCTGTTTGCATGTAATATAGAATTGCATGAAGTAGATTTTCTAAAGAGCTTGCTGTGTAAAGTGTTATCTGCCACATATAGTTCTATATCTAGAAATTCAATTTTGGTTTGGCTATATGTCATGGTGAATTTGATTTCCCATGTGTTGTTGTTTAAGTAGTTAAAGAATTCCATGAGTAATTCTTCTGAGCCTGACCATAGGAGAATGCAGTCGTCTATGTAGCGTCCCCAGAAGATTAAAGAGTCAATGTATTGGGAGCCCTTATCCCCCCAGATGAGATCAGATTCTAAGTTACCCATGAAAAGATTGGCAAACGATGGGGAAAATTTTGATCCCATCGCCACTCCCTTCTTTTGACGATACCATTTTTTATCAAAAACAAAAAAGTTGTTGTTCAACACCAATTCCATCATTTCTGATAACATTGCAGTATGTTGATACAGTGAAGCTGGTCTGTTACCTAAACATCTATTCATAGCAAGTAGTCCCAAATCGATATTGATGCTAGTATATAAGGACACAACGTCCATAGTGACAAGAAATGTATCTGGTTGCCAATGAATATCAGAAAGAATGCTCAGAATGTGTCTGGAGTCTTGAATGTACGAAGGAAGATTGTGTACTAGGGGACCTAGAAAGAGATCAATGTATTCAGCCATCCTTTCGGTGGGACCCCCTATGCTCGAGACTATTGGTCTACCAGGAGGGAAGGGCTGGTTCTTATGTACTTTGGGGAGTGTGTAAAGCCAAGGGTATGTAGGTCGAAAAACTTTAAGATATAAGTATTCTTGGTCATTTAATAGACCTGATTGTTTCCACAACAAAAGTTTATCGTTGATCTTAGTTGTCAAAGGACCTATTGGATTGAAGGGTATTGGTTCATAACAAGTAGCGTCTGCTAGTTGGCTGTGAATTTCCCCTTCGTAATCAGTTTTGTTCATTACTACTACGTTGCCGCCTTTATCGGCCTCTCTGATAACAATGTGTGTATTGCTACTGAGAGAAGTTAAGGCTGCTCGTTCTCCTATTGTCAGGTTGTCCAGGTATTTGAAAGATTTTGCTGCATTGTTAGTATTAGTTCTATCAATGTCTTCTAGTACTCTCTTGTGAAATTGATCTATTGCATTTCCTCCTGACAGTGTGGGTATCCATCTGGATTTGCTTTTTAAACCACTAGAAACACTGTAGTCTGGGTCTATGTCAAGTTCCATTAACAGTCTATCCATATCGTATGGTGAATCTTCCATATCAGTAATAGACAAGAGTAAATGCGTAGCTTGTACATCTTTTATTGACAAAAAATCATCTGTGTTGGCAAGGACAGGAATATTCTTTCTACCTACATCAGTGCTGGTTTTATCAGAAAAATGTTTTTTCAGCTTTAAATTTCTAATAAACTTAAAGAGGTCTATTTTGAGTTTACAGAGGTCACCTGTGGCAAACGGATTGAAGCTCAGACCTTTGCTCAACAGTGAAATCATATCTGAATTAAGTTCATGTGAGGAAAGGTTGATTACTTGGACTTCTGTCTGGTTACTTGGGTTCAGTTCCTGTTCATGCCTGATCTGAGCTTGCTTCTGTACTCTGTTCTTTGATCTCCTACCCCTACGGGTTTTGGATCGGGTGGATCTCTCTGGACTGGGAACCTGTTGCCTCTCCTGATTCTCTGAACCTCTTGGGAAAAAGTCGCCACACTGCCCGTGGCTGGGGTTTCTGGTTCCCCACTGCTTAATCCCGCACTGCTGATAGAAGCATTGCTGGACGAGATCGAACTAGCTCCTGCTGTAGATTGGTTGTTAGCATTTCTAGTCTTACTGTTTGGAATGAGTGGATCGTATTTACTGGCGTAGGTAAGTACCCTGCCTTGTTGGTAATCATTTTCGTCTCGTCTGATCTGTCTCGCTTTTCTATTCTTAATGTCACTTTGTTGCTTGAGAAGGATATCATCTAGGATATCATAGTTCTTCATTGTCGCTTCAGGAATATTCAGATCTTTAATTTCTTGTTCGACCACAGCAATATCTGCTTGTAGCTTAGTGACTTTGCGGTCCGAACTTTCTATTAAAATATCCATAAGGGTCATTGAATTCGCTGTGAGTGAATCTTCCCACTTAGACATAAGGTCTGCGTCTAGGTCATCATAGGTGGGAAAGATTTGACCTCTGAGGCCCCTGGGTATTCTTTTAAGTCGTAGGTATTGTTTAAGAGTAGTGCCGTCCCACCATTTCGCATTCTCCTGTTTTTTGAGGCGTTCAAGTTTGATAAACTTGTCTCTAAGGCCTTCCTTACGTGGAGGATTCGTACTGGAGGTGGCAGTTATGGTGGACATGCCTTTCGCTAGATTATCAAAGAGTTCCTCTGCTGCTTTGCCGCGATCCATTTGTGTTAATTCTATTAATCGGTCTGATAGAAGTAAACAATTCGGGTAAAATTGTTTGTAGAGTGCTAGGCGGCAGCCCTGTGCTGACTCAATTGATTTAGAAGAAGGGATGGTTTTTAGGATGTCAGAGAATGGGCGCACTGCCAGTATGGTAGCACTGTAGGACTAAGTGGAGTGTGGTGCAACTGGGTGAGTGGACAACCATATAACCACTCAACGGAGAAGCAAGCAAGCTACACTACTCCAGCACTATGCTTACGATAATTTTCACCTGCTGCACACTGCGGATCGTCACAAATAATTCATTCTATTTTTTGCATGTACCACTATACCCAAGGATTAACACTAGGTATGCCCCTCCAAAGAATTTTGGATTCAGTTCATTTCCGACGTGATGACTGTAATATTTAATGTAAACACAACTGTGACGAGGCACACCCCTGTCCAGGCTTCCTTCTACTGCTTCTATTCCTTTAAATCTCTCCAGCCGGGATGACGTTCACGTCACCCAGGGGGCCGGACACTACTTAAACAGATGCACTTCCGGGTCACGTGTTCGCACTTCGAACACGGAGACCCGGGAGAAGAGGAAAAGAAACAAGACGCCCATAAGGTAACGCAAACGGCGATGCTTCTCAGGGGGCTTGGCCAAATAGCTACAGGGTAGATATTTTAACCCGCCTGTCCGGATTGCTTGTCTTACAGACACCAAGTCCGGACGAGGCTACGGAACAATTCCTTTTGATCGAGACATATCAGAATCACAGGTAGGCTGCCTGAATTCATACCCCGAGTACAACGTAGTGTTACATGCTTTGTGTCAGCATGCTTATATTCCAACTTAATACAACCTGAATATATCGTATTTCAGATATATAGTGACTGACATCAATATCCTTCCCCCGGGCGACCCACAACAAGCGCATTTCGCTTGCAAGGTAACAGAACATACCTAATTAGTACAGTAATCTTTGTCTTTCATTGATCTCACTTGAATAGTGGCTTTTATTTAATTTACTACAATTTGACTGTCCCAAACAGAATGGGGTGTCATTTTACTAAATGAAGCATTTGAAATGTTTCACGGCTGTCAGCAATCCCAACATACTTTGCTCTGGGAAATCTATTTGCTAGCTCAAGGGAGCATTTGCAATGTGTCTATCATATAATCACTCGGTGCAGGTTGCGTCTTCTCATTAGAGGAGCGCCAACATATGAAGGCACCTATGACAATTCGCTGTTTACACCAATGATTAAGATTAGCAACACTAATCTACTCTCCTAAACAATAGGAAAGATATAACACTATATTTTTTAACTTTATTTCAGCGATTGTACTTTACTTCTCAATAAATATTGGATGGTCTTGGGCCCTTCCGGGTCGGAAATATCACCGGAAGAGCGGTGAGCTTTCCTTTTTGTTCAATATCGTCATTTATCTCTAAGTCTAAACTCATTGATGAATAGAACTGGTAATCCTATTGTGATGATAAATCTACAATTATTTACATCTACATTCATTTAATTTTTCGACTTCTCTTCCTTTCTTTTCCCTCCCTCGTTTTTCCATTACTCTCCCATTGTCTCTCTTTCTCTTGTTTCTCAAAATCCACCATTCTCTATCAATCACGACAGACCGTAAAGTCCAAACACAACCATTGGAGGTATGTGTCGGAATTATCTATTGTGTCACCAAGCACCTATAGCACGCATGATCTTTCACATCGGTATAGAATTTAGCTTGGCACTTCACCGTGCACAACTTTGGACCAACAACTGTAAAAGAGACACACGTGATTTCACTTCATTAATTAGGGTGCTTAAGTGCACGACGGCTCACCTCAATTGCATGGTATACGTGAGCTATTTTTAAGCACCTTAGCACACCAAAAGATGTTTTCCCACAACCATCTCGAAGGGCATGAACTTATGCATGAGATTATCCAATGCGATGTTTGTCTCAACGGCTGACCTGAAGTGTTATTCAAGGTCGTACATACAAATGTATAAATCCCCAAGTATAGCCCCTTGTTTTCTGTATTATTTCCAGCCCTGAAGATTCGCGAGACGCGATGAAACACGTGTCGGCTGGTTGTCTACATGCTGTGTTTGAATAAAACAAGGAGACCAAGACTTCTTTATTGATACCTACTTACCTATTCTTAACAATTTGCATATTATTGTTGTTTCTCTGCATTATATTGAATACCTGCGTTTGGACATCGTATCCATTTTTTACCTGTCAAGTGTGTGCATAGGGTATGCTTTCTCTTGTCACTTTGGAGTAGTGTAGCTTGCTTGCTTCTCCGTTGAGTGGTTATATGGTTGTCCACTCACCCAGTTGCACCACACTCCACTTAGTCCTACAGTGCTACCATACTGGCAGTGCGCCCATTCTCTGACATCCTAAAAACCATCCCTTCTTCTAGGGCCAGCTGAGCAGTTTGCCATGGCCGGTTTCTGTTCCCAGTCCGGCCCTGAACATTTGGTAGGGAGACTCCAGTCTACTAAAGTCTTTTAACTAACTATGTGATTCATTGTCTTCCAAAGCTCCCTCTGATGGCTTTGGCTAGGAAATAGGACAATGGTATTCGCTTGTGACTTCCTTTCGTCACTAAGATGTCACCCAAAAGATAACTACAGTGACGCTAGCCAAGGGCAACACTAAGCAGGGAACTCTGACTCTTTCACCAGAAACTTGCGTGTGTAATTTGTGGCTAAAATGTGACTTGCCATTTGCATGGCAATTTATGTTGTCCTTGATGCATGCTTTTTTTGTTATTAACAGAAGGCAATTAGTGCCACAAATGGAACTCTCTTCAGGCAATGGAGGCCTGATAAACAAAAGTGGTATTGGTTGCAAAAACATAACTTTCTAAACGTAATCACACATCCTAAATAGCAGAATCTGAAATTAGTGGCCCTGCTCATTTGCAAGTTGGACTTACTAACTGTGAAACTACATCAGTGCACTGTTTACTACATTCTAAATGTTCGAGCCACAGTGGCATTGAATGCATTTCTGGATGTGGGACCCTGCATTAGTGGCTGAACACCCAAAGATGTACGTTTGTGTCACTTCTTAAAGGTATTTCCCACCCTGGAAGGAGACATAATAAAATTGCTCCATTCAGATGCAGTATTAAACCCCTTTCCAGTACGGAATGGGGAGGTAATACCTTCCTATTTAATGGAGGTGCAGGGCAAGGCATTTACCCTTAGGCAAAATATATTTTCCACCGGAGAAAATAAGCCATGTGTTGTAATGCACATTTGCACTCTGTTTGGCACTCAAAATGTTCTACTTGGTAATAATTCTACAAATGTAATAAAACATATTTCACTACCCTAGATTCTGCAAACTACTCCAATGATTCTCTGTGAAACCCTAAAAATAGCAGATCTGCTCCAAAGGCAGAAGTGGACAAATTCCTGACATTTTGCCCTGTTTTGTGAATCCACTCCAATCCAATCCAAAAATTCTTTATTTCGGTCATTAAGACCATAAAAGATACAATGCATAATACATTAAAACAGAGATATTAAAAAAAGGATGTGGTTTTGTGAATCTTAGTAACTGCTTAGAGGGTATTAACTTAAAGGCTTTAATACTAAGGTATTTTTCCTTATTAATTATAGCCCTGGTGCCCCCTCATTGTGTTGAGTGGTTCAATCCTTTAGTCATGGACTATCACTCTTCTGATACTCTAATTTTTAAGTTATTAGTTGAACTGATTCATGAGAGATTTCCAACCGGAGCTTTAAAGTGGACTGTGTGCCCATGGGATTATGCGATCTTCTTCTTACATAGCAAAAAGGCCATGGAAAGACACAAGCATGCAGCTACAGCACTTTCCAGGTACTAATGGATTTACTTCACTTGCCATACTGAAGTATTTGCTGATTTCTATGAAAAAATATTTCTAGGTGAAACTGATTAAACATGGCTTAAACAAACACCATGTTGGTAGACACTTTGCAAAGGTTACCTAGTCACTCGATAGTTACCGATTGCTGTAATCAGGTGAAGCATTTGCCTATACAGTAATAATGACCCTATTTGATAAACTAGCAATAGGTATTTGTCTGCAGGTGAAGAAAATTGTGACATATTTAAATGTACATCAAACAGTTTAGGAATAATGAATCCTTCTTTGTACAAAGATCTTTTACTACTTTGATCTTGTAAAGTTGTGTTACACCAGACACAGTGCCCAAATAAATGTGAAGAACAATCTCTCATATCCTACTACTCATTTTAACGTCATTTGTTTATTATTTATGCATGTTGCCTATCCTTAATTGTCCACTGCTGTTAGGATAAACAGTCTAAATTTTAGAAAGCAAGAAACCAATAAGGCGTGGGCTCAGTGTGTTCCAGAGATTAGGTCCCTGAACTCTCATGGTCCTGCCTCCATGTTTGATTTTGTTGCAGTTTCTTTTGGGTAATAGATTTGCAGAGCAGAGTGCGGGATCCTGTCAAGCCGGTAGCAGAGTTCATTCAATCAATCAGGGGTTTATAAAGCGCAGCTACTGACCCGTAAGGGTCTCTAGCCGCTGATGGAGGAGGGGCTGCTTATCCATATGGGCACTGGGGTTCAGTCAAAGAGCCAGATCTTGAGATCCTTCCTGAATTGGGTCAGTGACGGGGTTTGCCAGTGGTGGAGAGGCAGTCTTGGCAGCGAGGTAGAAGAAGGTTCTTCCTTTGGCTCTGGTCCTTTTGGATCCGTAGGCGAAGAGCCAGGGCCAGTTGGGTGGAATGAAGGTGCCTGGAGGGTACATGGAATGCAAGGCGGTGGTTCAGATATGTTGGTCCTGCATCGTGGAGGGCTTTGTAGGCATGTGCAAGGAGCTTGAAGGTTAGTCTTTTGTTGACTGGGAGCCAGTGGAGTTCTCAAAGGTGTCCGGTGAAGTGGCTGCTGTGGGGGATGTTGAGGACCAGTCTGGCTGCGATGTTTTGAACATTCTGTAGTTTACTGAGGAGTTTCTGGGTGACGCCGGCATAGAGCTCTTTGCTGTAGTCGAGTCTTTTGGTGATGAGTGCGTGGGTGGATTTGGTGGGGATCCCTCTGAATGTCTTTCGAACCAGGGTGTGGAAGCAAGATGAGGATACATCGTTAATCTGGCGGTTCATTCAAAGAGTTAATCTGGGTATCTTTTTACTTGCTCCGCTATTCTAGGGGGATGACAGACAGTACTTTTAAGCTGATGCTGTCATATAATGGGAGCCAATGTAGAGCTTAAAATGCTGGCCTTAGACGCTCATGCATCTTCAGGTTCAGGCAGGCCTCAAATCTTACAGTGTATCCTAGCAAGACAATTGTATTTGTAAAATACTGTTATGCAATATTGATTCTTTCTGGTGTGACGTGCTCCCAGACGCTCTTAGCGCGGGTGGTTCTAAAACATTACTTATTCCATTAAAGGTGTCACACCTACATGTTCATATATGCCGGATTTTCTTCTGTTGAGTGTTTTTTCAAACTATTTTACGCTGGGACTTAAAAGGAATAAATATTAACAACATTTTATTTTTGTGCTTCTACACAAACCAAAATCTTTATTTGGCGGGGAATAAACTTTTCAATGAGAACTGGTTAGTGTGTACAATTTTAAGAAGCCATTTTACTTTGAATCGGGCTGGGAATGCTTCTTGTATCGAAGAGTGTCATCCTAATCAATCAATCAATCAATCAGTGACACTTATAAAGCGCGCTACATACCCGTAGGGTCTCAAGGCGCTGGGGGGGGGGGGGGGGTGGGGGGGTGCTGCTACTGTTCGAACAAAATAGTGTTGTAATATTGTCCAACAACAAGCTGCGTAATTTACTTTTCCTTGCTACATAAATGAATTACAGCTCACTCATCGTGTATTCCTCCATTGCCAGCTAATTCAAGTGGACCTTGCATATATGGTATGCCCACTGTTAAAGACAGGTTATATTTAAAATGCGGGGGATAATTGGCCCCCTACTTTAAACCACTGTTGTCTCTTAATAGCACTAAATTCAATTGAATATTCAGCATCTTTGTTGCATTTACCAAACCCAAGAGGTTTGGTTTTTATAAGCAAGCTGTTGCCTGCAATGCAGCCAGACTGTTAATAAATGAGGGTTTGCATGTAAATAGGTCTTATGAGGGTGACACATGCACTATTTCGATTTCAACTTCAAAGAGAAGCCATGGCTGCTACTGAGGACTTGCAAGACAAGCATGTAGACTAATAGTGGAATTATACATGTAAAATATATCCTTGTATTAAAAGCTAATTTGGTGGTTAACTATATCAGAGCTGCAGCAGAGGAGAATTTCATATGAAATCTCTCAATTTAATCATGTCTTTTTAAAATACTCTGACACCTTGAGACTGGCCCTTCAGCTCAGGGCTTGTACCCTTACCACCTGCCTGGCCTTTTAGCGCTTCCAGTGTGCACACCCAACCCACCAACTAAATAACCCCAATTGGATTGGGTAAAAACAAAGATCTGGCAGAATCTTTGATCAATCCCTAGTTCTGGCATAAGTAGCAGGCAGTCCCCATAGAAGTGTTTGTTAAGTTCAAACAATACCAACAATTTTAAAGCAAATAACTCAACACAATAACATTTGAAACCGTTGATGAATTAAAAGAAACCAAGATCATTCAAATAGTTTGACTTTTAGGGCACAAAGAGCCAATATGAAGTAAACCTTCAATCAAAAGTCACGCTTTGTGGTTCATCAACCGGACCATGATAGAGCAATGGTCAAACACAACTAGGTTGTCCAATCAAAGTTTTTACCTTAAGACTTAGTCTCTGAAACGGAAAACAATATTTTACTGAGGGGTAAGGTCTAGGTCTGTGGCTAGCGAGGGTCTCTTTTAGTTGCATATGTCATCATCAAACTGCCGGTGAAGCTGTATGCTTTGCCACCAAAAGCTCCAGGTGGGACATACCAGGATTTCTTAGCAGCCTAGATTCTTTTGCACATCAGACACATTTGCTGCCAGGCTCTGGTGCAAAGTTTTAAAGTATTCACTATTTTGGAAGTTAAAATCCTCAAGCACGGACACCTGGAAGCCATAGCTGGGCAGGGCTCCAAAACGCAAATACCTTCTTTTCGAGGTCCCTCTAAACTAATTTTGAGTGCTGCAGAAAGCTCTGAGCGGCACCATGTCCCAGTCCTCTAAAGGTTTAAAAAGTATGAAGTTCTTACTTTTTCCAATTGCTCTGAAAGTTTCCCTAGTCAGTCTTACAGCCCGTAGCACTTCAGGGTAGGGTTAAAGGCACCAGTTCTCTCTGTAGCCAGGCTACCTGCAGGGTCCAGTCCTATGTAACCAAGTGGGCCATACTGGAATCAGAACTCTGCTTTTTTGTCCATAAAGCAGGCAAACAGGAGTCCCAAGTTTCAACTAATATATTTTGTACACATATTTAACTGATACATTTATACTAACTCATAATTGAATGCATGTTATAATGCGCTCAGTCAACTACATCAAGTGATTCAAAGTCTTTAGGAAAGAAATGGGAGATTTGAACTCCTCAGATAAAAAATAACTTTAGATCAAATAGAATCCATTCAGAACAATACCACCTTTAAAACAATGTCTAAATTCATGGAAACACAGTTGGCAGCCCTTCAACAAGAATCAGTTCCTCTGAAAAAATGCAGCCGATTCCACAAAGAGGATAATCCAGAGAAGATTGCAACATTATTCAGTCTTCAAACTGTACGAGACGCAAGCAGACGAAAATGGCCCCTGAGAAGCAAGGTTGGGTCAGTGACAGGTCAGCTATTCGGACAAGTCGGACAAATTAACTAGCTAAGCCTACTCTAGTTATACTATTTTACAGGACAGTGTACCAACTCCCAATGTTGCAAGTGTAAGGATCCCCAATTTCGATTGGACAAAGGAGGAGGACAGGTCATCACACCACCTAAATTCTGTTACTTCAGTGTTGAATATTAATTTTTCGTTCCCGCCCCTTCAAATTTACTTTCACATGACGTTTTATTCCACCCAACAATGGATGTTCTATTGACCAATACATTGTTTAACATTGCATAGACTTGGGTTCAATAGTGCGCTTTCCCAGGAGCATCTTCTAGTCAGTCAGCTCCTTGGCTATAGTGGCCAGTTTTCAAAGTGTAACATGAAATTGAAAAGAAACAGTTTTAGAACACAGAATAAATGAATACACTGTATACCATGTATTTCTACACTATACCCATTACTTTATAATGAACTATAGCATTAGGATCAGGCAGAACGAACAGCTTAGCAAAAGCAGCAGTGCAAGCTTCTTGCATGTGAGAACACAGAGCAGCCATATTAGCACTAGTGCGCAGAAGCGACAGTTTCCCACCAAAGCTGAGAATACGTCATGTCACGTGAGTATGACAGATGCATGCGCAGTAGAAAATCCTGCGTAGCAGCAGCCATATTAGATGCAAGCGTTTTATGGCTAGTAAAACACATAAGCAAGCTTCACTCGGACACCCGATGTCAATGTAAAAGGTGTAAAATTAGTAAAACAAACATGTTGATTACATAGTTAACGTTATTCGAGGTTGATGAGTACGAGCAAATCACTTCTCGTGTGAATCGTTGCTCCATCAGTAAGATGAAGGCAACGTTCTAGTTCAGATTTGTTCTTGTGTGTAATGTGACTCTTGCGATGTGGATGACATCGTAGTTTGGGAAAGATACACCAAACACTTCCCTTTTAGGTTCCACCGTAGAATTTGAGAATAGTTACTAAAATCTACATTAAATATAAACTATGTGGTAGCAATATTGAAGATATACATGTTTTTGAATAACTAAATGTAAGAAACTATAAATGTACCCATGCTCATGAGCATCTACCTTGTTCAGCCCCTGTGATAAAACCTCTTGCTGTATTGTCTCGGGGCATGTAGAATCTATGAAATGCACTTACATTCCATGCTCGATGGGTGGTCAGGAAAATAGTGGTATCAAGGAGAGAAGAGACGGTTGGCATGCTGGCCGTTAGCTCCCTCTTCATGTAATTAAGAACTTAATTAAGAGATATTCTCTCTTACTTCTCTTCACTTGCGACATAAGGATGGCTGAATAAGAGCAGAGCATCCTGGCAGCATTCTATCTTCATTATGGCCCAAACTGGCAGGCAGCGATGAACTGGCTAGCTGCAGCATGGTAGTGGCAGAGGAGTGCGGCAGCTGTGTGGCTGAAGTTCTAGCAAGGAGGAGGTGTTGGGGGCGGCATAGAACCAGTGCACCCAGAAAGCACTGGACTCAGAAGCCAAAGTCCTTGTTAGGAGTAGGCTTCGTGGAGCAGCGTGGAACCAGCACGCCTGGAATTGGGCCCATTGAGGACATTAGAAAACTGCCGGGTTTTAGCAATAGACTCTGCATGCACACGTGCATGCACAAAGTGTCACATGAGCCCAGGCAGCCAGAAGGGTGTCAACGTGACCCAGCAGCGTGCATGTGGTGGGCATGGAATCTTGTGGGCCCAGAGTGTTACCTGGCAACCTGCTGCTCATCATCGCTCATCACACCTCGGCAGCACTAGTAATTGCTAAACTCTTAAGCAGCATTAGTGGTTGCCTAGCAACCCCGCAACTGTTTGTGCAGCGGGAATTGCTCCCGCTAGTTTTAAACACGTAGCAGACATAAACAAATAAGAGTACGCCTTACAGCCTGGCCAGCTATGGAAAAAGGAAAAAATAACAAAAGAAGGACATTTTGAATTTGAAAACTAAATTACTGAATTTCTGTTTGAACTAAAAATAGAAAGCATGATGGCGCCTACACAGTACTTAGGTATCCATGGTGAGCCTCTTATTGTATAGGAGGACTGGAAAGAAGGATTTCAGGCATTAATTGAAGTCATCAGGGTGAAATATTTACTGCCTCTTGCACCCATGTTGAAACATTGTCTAGAGGCAGAGGGGAGTTGTATTTTAAAACACTTACCGCCATTACGGGAGGAGGAAGATGAGGGGGAACTAGATGGTGATGAATATGAAATGGTGTTAAAAAACTGGATATAAAATATGGAAAAAGGAATAAGGTAGTGGAAAGGGTTATGTTTTTGCAAGGAGCCCAAATGACCAGGGAATCTAAAGACAATTTTTTATCAGCATTACGCAGATTAGCATCGATGTGCAACTACAAAGGTTTTGGGGATGAGATGCTGCAGGATCAACAGGTGAAGAAAATTGGAGACAAGTGTATGCAAGAAAAGCTTCTGAACACAGAGGATTTAACATTAATAAAGGCCATGGAGATAGCAAAATGTGTAACGAATACCAAGGAAGGTCTCAAGGAAATGGCATCTAGTAGTGCAGGAAAATTGGAGGCGGTACAAGTGAATTCATCCGGTGAAGTAAAGAACAAAAGAAAGACTGCTTCTTTGCATGGGAAATGAGTGGATCACAGGGGTTACTCATGTTATAAGTGTGAATTGAAGGAGAACATAGCTACCAATCAGAGTTGTCCTGCTGTAGGGCAAGTGTGCAGGTGGTGTAAAACCAAGGGGCATTTTGCTAGAGTTTGCAAATGGAAGGGAGGTTTTCAGAAGGCAAAAGCATCTGTTCGCATGGTGGGTGAGGAAAGTTTGGGAAGTTAAGAGGAAGAATTTATTTTACAAATTAGTGAAATAGTGGTTGCTCCTGATATGATGTATACTTATTGTACCATTAAAGTGAATGGAGTAGAGGTGTGTGCTATGGCTAATTAAGGCGCTCATTTTACCTTGATTAGCGAGGAATATCTGTATAAAAACGTGTAGCTCATACAAACAACCCCACAGAGTTATTGAGTTACTTTGAGAGCATGTTGGAATTCCAGGGCAAAGAGGTGCATTTCAAAGCGTACATTGCCAAGGATGAGTCATGTTTGCTGGGGTGGCTTCACCAAAGGGACTTGGTGATAAGGCCGGAAGCCGACCATCCCTAATAAGTTGTGGGGCAGGGTGTGATGTGAATGTAGTGTGTGACAAAAAAGAGTGAGAGAAATTTCCTAAGGTATTCAGAAGCGAGTTAAGTTTCCTAAAAGCTTTTACTCACAAAATTGTGATAAAAGAGGGTATTTGTCCAAAGATACATAGAGCTCATATGGTACTCTGATGATGAGGGAGCTTTTAAAGAAGGAGTTACACAAATTGTGTGATGTGGGCATTGTAAAGGAAATTGAGGCTTCGGAACGGTTAGCCCTGGTGGTTTTGGCAAAAAAAACGAATGGAGATTTGAGGACACGCGAAGACGTAAGTGACCTCAATAAGGCTATTTGGGTGGACAGGCATCCTCTTCTCAATATCGGTGAAATGCTAATACCTTCTTTTCAAGTATTCTCTACCTTAGATTTGTTGTCCACTTATCACCAAATTGCATTTCACCCTTATTTAAGACATCTCACATCATTTGTCACCCCTGAAGGGCCATACATGTTCGGGCACTTGCCTTTTGGTCTGGCTACAGCCTCTGCTGTATTCCAGAGGGCAATCCACCAATTGATTAAGGGGTAGAACAATGTAACTTATTTTCAGAATCACATACTGATTGAATGGAGAAACAGTGCTGGAAATCTTACAACTCAGAGGGTTAACCATAAAGTTGGAAACATTTAATATTAGGGTCAAAGGGGTATAATATCTGGTAAGCAGAGAAAATATCCCCTGGAAGTAGAATCACATGCACTCTATTGCTTTCTCATACACTCCAATGACTATATAACACTAATTACAGAGTCATAATCACTAGTGAACCCACATACTGTGGCATAAAAGATAAACCCAAAGCTGAAATGTAGTACTAACACATTTTATTTATATATAAAAGAAGAAAAATATGCCTGAACCCATACACATGTTAAAATGTTAAAACCTTCATGAATCACCTAGGAAGATAAACATGAAGTAATACATACATTTTAAAAACAAATACAGTACTTCTTATAAAAACGTTTATCTTTTACATTAAAAACATGATATTTTCAGAAAGACGGAGACCCCTTAAGCACAGTTATCATATTCTGTTCCAACCAAATGTGATCAAAACATAATACATTATACATAGAGATCTTTGGTAAAAATATTATTCTCATCCAAATATCCCTTGTCTGTTGGATGCTTTGTGGAAAATGCATGGACGCGTTTCGGTGGTATTGGAACTTGTTTAAAAACCACCTTCTTCAGGACAAGATTTTTTAGAGGGTTAAGTTTCTCCACGTTATAAATATCTTATCTACATGAGAAAAGACAGGTGTCAGCCAAGCCTCAGACAATATATATTCTCATATCATAAACAGAATTGTTATTGTCCTATTGCAATTGTCTCTGTACCGTATATTAACAGGTGTTTAAGATTACATCTCCCTCTAGGCGCCCACTCACCCCCTAGAGGATATCATACCTGAATGCACTACATATCAGTTGTGAGAGAAACCAGAAGGGTGCCACTCCCTTTTTACATAATACCCTTCCTATCCCTTCTTATACTCTATTCTATCTAAAACTCAAACATTCACATTCAAATGATACCTTTTCATGCTCATTTTACTAACCGTGTCAACTGAAGAATTATGTCAAGCGGTCCGTGAGTATATTATCTTATTCATACATTTTCCCGTTGAATTGGCACCCGCACCCAGTACAATCTATGGCCGGAAATAGAGGAGAAAGAGTAAAAGAGTCTTCTATTAATTCTTTATAGTTTTCTTAATGGATAAAAAGTACTGTGATCTTAACTACTCCCTCTTACATCCTACTGTAGGGCTTGATATCTGAGAGATGCACCACATCTTATTTTGTGTCACCGCTACATGCCCCACCTTTCCTTCTTTTCAGGTAAACGCAATGCCGTATGCATAATTATTTGGCTGCTGAACCTTCAATGGACTAGGTAAACAAGGGGGGGAAATAAATAGTCTTGTCTCTATTGTAATACAAGTAATAAAGTAACCCTCTGAGTGGTAGCATAAATTGCTTACCTAAAGTTTAAACAATTACTTTTTCTGCAGGATATTCTGTGGGAGTTCGTTATTCTACCCACAGATTAAGATCTGTCCCGTACACTTCTGATATGTCTATCTAGGTTAGTAGGCTTTCGGCGATTCTGACGTGCGAGGTGTGTCTGTGAATATTTAAAATATGTGCAGACTTGATTTTCTGCTTTGCACATGGCATATGGACATAGCATGTTCCTCCTGTCTATTCAATCGGTTGTTTCATTTATTTTACCTTGGTAAAATATCCCGCTAAGTGATACTATGTATGGTACTAAATTAATAAGTAAGTACTCAACCTCCAATACCTTTATGGGGAAGGCCTTTTTACCCGGCCTGTGTCGCTGCAATAGGGGCGATCTACAGCTCCCTATCCAACCCACTCTGTATACCCGGGTCCCCTTCCTACTCTTAAACAGGTCCCCTTTGGGAGAAAAACTATTACCAGTACCGCGCTTGGTTCTTACCTGTATATCACAGCATCAACGCTCAGTCTGCCTCGATTCTAAACGTGGCTATTGAGTGCTCCATTTTTAAAGCGTCTCTACTGCTGAGAACCCCGCGAGAGCTCTCGCGTTCTCGGCGCGATATCTCCATTTACTACGCATGTCCCGCGGCCATATTGAAACACCTTCATACTGTCGCCGCATTTTCATACGTCTCATAGAACCCTTCACTATTCATTACTATGCATGTCCCGCGGCCATATTGAAACACCTTCACACTGTCGCTGCATTTTCATACGTCTCATAGAACCCTTCACTATACTTATCTTTCGGCCATATTTCAGTGTAATCATATTTCCCCCTTCATTCCTAATTCATAAAAATCTACAAAACATATACAGAAACTATTAAATAAATTCCCTATTCGTTATTCGGGGATTCCTTTATCTTACTGACACTGTTTCATATTTGACAAGTTTCTTTATCTACATGCCATTCTCTATGCGAGCAGGAAAACCTTCCCTACCTCACAACGAGATAATGGTCTCCCAATCCTCCCTGTTGTTCAACCCATTGTTGATCGTGTCAAATTTAATCATAAACCACTGTTCTTGATGCTTGCTATGTTGCGTACAATCACCTAATCTCCTCTGTTCTTCTATCTTTTCTAATATAACCCATCTGATTTAATTTGCCTTATGTCCCTTCTCTCTCCAATGGCTCTCTAGGGGTGCATTTTCCTGATTTGTATTGATCGCAGACCTATATTCACATACTCTCTGTCTAAGTTCTCTCCCCATTTCACCTGTATATCCCTTCCCACGTGGGCAAAGGACAAGATATATGATGTTTTACTCCTGCAGTTGTGATACCTTGGGCATTGGCTGGATGAAAAAGGGTGTGTCACCAACGTTGAAGTTGGTTAAACCAATGAAAAGGCTCTTTCGCCACTGAATAAAGACCAGTTGAGATCCTTTTTGGGACTGCCCGAATACTACTCACAGTTCATCCCTAGATTTGTAGACAAAACTGGATGCATGTGTCAGTTGAGGTCAGAGAATTCCAAATTTGATTGGTGCGCTGAGTGTGAACAGGAATTTAAGCAGTTTAAGTGTGGGATTGGGTCTGCCCCTACTCTCAAGCCCTTTGATACCTGTGACAAGAGTATAGTATATATAGATGCCCTTGTCAGTGAACTCCCCCCCTCCTACACAGCCAGCCTAGTAGCTGCTGCCCCTTACCCCTGCTGGTCTGTGTTCGAGGTCTTACTCCATCCGCAGGCACCCCCTGCGCCTCATCCCTGCTGGTCCAGTGGGGTGCATTCCTGATCTGCCCTCTTTCTCTCAGCCTTTCTTTTTGCTCTGCTATTGTCTCCCTCTTTTCACTGTTTTCCCTTTTCATATCTGCTTCTTTTTTGTGATTTTCCTGCCTCCCTACCACTGTTCATCCACTTCCCTCCTCCAGCGCCGATTCCCAGCTGACCAGACCTCCCTCTCACACTACAGATGGCAGCCGCTGTGCGGTGAAGGGTGCAATTGTACTGACCTTGTCAGCTGACTGCTTCTCCTCCTGCACAGCTTCGCCTGGTAACTGCTGCCCTTGACCCTTGCTGGTCTGTGTTCGAGGCCCTCTGCCACCCGCCTGCACCTCATCCATGGTGGTCCAGGGGGGAGCTTCTCTGCTCTTTCCTCTGTCTCTGCCTTTCTTTTACTTTTTTCACTTTTCTTCTCTCCATCTTTTTTGTGCCCTTTCCCTTCAGTGACCCTGTTCATCCCCGCCCCCATCCAGCACCGATTCCACCTCCCAGCTCTCCCACTCACAATACTTATGGCAGCCGTTGCTTAATGCATGCCGCTGGCTCAACTAATTCAAGTTAATCTGCGCCCGTCTGTGCCTGGTTTGTGCTCAGCGCCGTGGACCCTGGTTCTCGTACCATCCACCGCTACGACACCAGCACCATCCATTACCTTCAACTCCGAATGCTACATCACCTGCTGCCAGGCATCCCTGAAAGACATGCAGGGCCCTTTCTACTGCTAGACCTGCAGCTGCACCTTCGCCTTCCACCGCACACCAACCCCACCCATTGCACGAGCGACAATTACCGGCCCCGATTGTATCTTGCTCAACATATGCTACCTCCACAAACATGATGTAGCAATCTGGGATCTGCTCGACTCCGTAGTGCCCAACATCGCCTTCCTCACGGAACCCTGGAGGAACCCCATCTCCGCCCCAGACATCACCACCATCATCCCGGTCGGCTAAAAGATCATTCACAAGGATCGCATCAAGAAACTGGAGGAAGGCATTGTCATCATACACAAAAGCACCCCACCTCCGCCTCCCAACTGCGTGGACGACGACTCGACGAACATGGAGCACCTCCTCTTCTGGGCCAACAAGAACAGCTCCCTCACCTACAGACTCCCCGGACCCCGGCCACTCTTCAGCGACCCCATCATCGATTTTATCACACCATACGCGCTCGCCTACACAGACTACATCCTCCTCGGAACCCTCCACTTTCACCTGTGCAACCCCCAACAACAAAAACACCTCATCCCTACTGGATAACTACGCCATAGTCAGACTCAAACAACAGGTCACCTCCACAACCCACTCAGTTGGATACACGCTCAACCCCATCTTCTCCGCCAGCAACAACATCACCTTGACCAACACCACCATGCTCCCATGGACCGACAACCACTGCATCCGCTTCTCCTTCACCAAACCCGTCGTACACCACCACGCCCACTGCTACCCTCGAAGAAGTTGGAACAAGGTCACCGAAGAGTGGCTAACCACCGCCCTCAGCAAACACCCTCCCCCGCACCGACATCCTTGAACAGTAAAACACAGCAGCACGCACCTTCACCGTTGAATCTCCAACTGCAATGTCACACTCTGGCTCCACTGAAGAAAGCACCAAATAAGTGACACTTCAAGAAAGTCCGCTAGTTCTCTCCCACCCTTCATGAGTCCAGATGCACATGTGGACAGCTCGTGCAGAAATGGAGGAACAGCAAGACACTGGAAGACCACTCAGCCTTCAAGAGCTGTCAGGACACACCACCACCTCATTAGAAAAACAAAGAAAGAGGCCCTACAAGAAAGGATCAATGCCAACGCACTCAACATTAAAGAACTTTTCGCCGAGGCTAAAGAATTCACCACACCCAGTGCAGACACAGAAGACATCCCACATTCCCAAGGCTTCTGCAACAACCACAGCACCTTTTTTCACCACAAGATTGAGGAGATATATGACAGCGTTCTTCACAAGTTGACCTCGCACACCAAAAACAATATAATAAACACAATATTAGTGCTTGGTAAACATTTGTTTTGTGACAAAGATGGAATCCAACAGTTCTCCCAAGAAAATTCCAAGTCAAATTTCTTCGTTTTATTCTTTCTTTTATTATTCAAAATTCGCAGATAAAAATAGCCAATGCGTTTCGTCCGAAGCCGGACTTCTTCAGGGCTTAACGCAGTGTATCTTTATGCTACACGTCCCATCCGTCTTGATAGTTGTCTAATCAATGGGGTTTATAATTGTATAGTTGGCAGGTCAAGCAAATCTAATATCATCCGTTCGTTATGTTCCAGTAGTAAAAGAGAAGAATAGAGTGTGCGTCACCGACAGACCAGACGACCACATACGAACGAGACGACAACGCCGAATACATGGCGCACACTCTATTCTTCTCTTTTCCTACTGGAACATAACGAACGGATGATATTAGATTTGCTTGACCTGCCAACTATACAATTATAAACCCCATTGATTAGACAACTATCAAGACGGATGGGACGTGTAGCATAAAGATACACTGCGTTAAGCCCTGAAGAAGTCCGGTTTCGGACGAAACGCGTTGGCTATTTTTATCTGCGAATTTTGAATAATAAAAGAAAGAATAAAACGAAGAAATTTGACTTGGAATTTTCTTGGGAGAACTGTTGGATTCCATCTTTGTCACAAAACAAATGTTTACCAAGCACTAATATTGTGTTTATTATATTGTTTTTGGTGTGCGAGGTCAACTTGTGAAGTTTGATGTATAAAACAAATGCCTGTTTGTTTTATGTTGGGATCTAGGGGGTTGTATCCCAGACCATTTGCACCCATACCATACTAACAATAGGAACTTGACCCTCTGTGCGGCCCTTAAAGCCTCATCCCCTTTTCTGTTTGACGAATATATGACAGCGTTGACAACCACGACACCCCACCCACAACCAATGAATGCAATAACATCGGACCCCATCAGACCATACTCAGCTGGACTCCCCTCACCGCCGATGACACCCTCAAGATCATGAAGGGCATCTGCTCTGGAGCACACTTGGACAACTGCCCACACCATATCTTCAACAGAGCCGGCACCACCATCGCCCCCAAACTAAGTCGCAACATCAACTCTGCCACCTTCTCAGAAGATTGGAAATACACAGAGATCAGCCTCTTGCTGAAGAAATCCTCTGCCAACCCAACAGACCTCAAGAACTTCAAACCGATCTCTTTTCTCCCCTTACCAGCATAGGTCATTGAGGAGGTCATCAACTCTCTGAATTCATCACAGCAAACCACATCCTGGGCCTTTCCCAATTCGGCTTTCGAAGCAACCACAACACTGAGACTGCCCTCCTCGCCGCCACAGACAACATCTGCACCCTAATCGACTGAGGCCCACATTCTACTGGACCTCTTGGGTGCTTACAACATAGTTTCTCACTGTACCTTATGCACAAGACTTCACGATGCTAGTATCCAAGACAAAGCCCTGGAATGGATCTCCTCCTTTCTCACCAGCTGAACACAGAGTCTGACTACTCACCGTTTGTCTGTGAACCCATAGAGATCAGATGCAGAGTGTCTCAGGCTCCTCCCTGAGCCCCACTCTCTTTCACATCTAAATGGCCCTGCTCGCAGCCATCATCAGGAACCAAAGACTGAACATCGTCTCCTACGCCGATGACACCCCGCAGATTATTTCCCTTACCAAGGAATCCGCAGTTGCCAAGAACAACTTTCACGACGTGATGAAAAATTTTCGCCACCTGGATGAAGAACAGCTGCCTCAAGTTCAACTCTGAGAAGACCTAAGTCCTCATCATGGACTACATTCTCGCCAATTGGGACAACTTCTCATGGCCCACAGCACTTGGAACACACCCACAGACCACGCATGGAATCTTTGCATCATCCTGGGCTCCTTGCTCACCATGAGCCGTCAGATCAATGGTGTCTCATCATCCTGCTTTCACATGCTATGCCTGCTCCGAAAGATCTTCAAGTGGATCCCCAATTAAGTCCAGAAGAATGGTCACCCATGCACTCATCATCAGCGGAATAGACTATGGCAACCCAATCTACACCGGCATCACCCAGAAACTTAAGAAAGTGCAGAACATTCAGAACGCCTCCGCCAGACTCATCCTCATCACCCCTCACTGCTGCCACATCACCGGCCATCTGAGAGACCTCCACTGGCTCCCAGTCAGCAAAAGGATCATCTTCAAGCTCCTCACACAAACCAAAAAATCCTACACAACGTGGGGCCAGGATACCTCAACCACTGCATCGAATTCCATGCACCCAACCAGAGACCTCCGCCCAACTGGCCCTTGCAACCATCCCACAGATCCGAAAGACCACAGACGGAGGAAGATCCTTCTCCTACTACACAGCAAAGACCTGAAGCACCTTGCCTCTCCACCTCCGGCAATCACCGCCACTGCCTCAATTCAGGAAGGACCTCAATACCTGGCTCTTCGACTGAACCAAACAGCGCCTTCAACAGACCAGAAGTCCCCACCCCCAACCACCATGAGACCCTTCTGGGTGAGCAGTTGTGCTTATAGCCGCCTGACTGATTGACTGCGAGCAGGTTAATGGTATGGGGTCAAGTTTCCTTGGATCAGGAAGCCAAATTGGAGTTGAGTTGGTGTCTGGACAACATAAATGCCTGAAACAGACGTGCAATCTTTGGCTCCTCTTCAAATTACATTCCCAAATATTATACGAGCCTTCTTGGATGAGACGCTCGTCTGGGAACCTGGGAACACTGGGGGTCTGTGGTCCCACACGGAGAGGTCTCATAAACTTTCTGGAGTTAACAGTGGGGCTTTTTGCCCTGATGAGTTTCAAGCATTCCTTACAGGGCAGAAAAGTACTCCTGAAGAAGGACAATGTCTCGAAAATAGCTTATATAAACCGTTTAAGTGTCACAACATCCACTGACCTATTGGAGATAGCCAAGAAACTCTAGATGTTCTGCCTGGTGCACAAAATCAACCTGAAAGCAGAAAAGCTTCCTAGGGAGGCCAATATGTCTGCTGATTGTTATTCCAGATTTAGAAGAGATTACAGCGACTGGAAGCTGAAAGTATCCCTCGTCAAAAAAAACTGTGCCAGCTATGGGGTCCACTGAGATTGGATTTATTTGCAAGCAGACTCACTTTCCAGCTGAAGAGATATTTTAGCTGGAGGCCAGACCCGGATGCTCTGGCAGTGGACACCTTCCTGCAACCCTGTAGAGGACCTCAGGCATACACCTTCCCTCCTTTTGCAATGATCCAGAGAGTTCTTCAGAAAGTCAGACAGGAGGTATACACTCGGATTTTGATAACACATGTATGACCTTCCCAGGTGTGGTTTCCACTGATTTTAGAACATGCCTATGACATACCATTTCTCCTGCCCGCAGAGGAAGGATTTTAAGCAACGTGGATGAAGAGGAACCCTCTCTCATCTTGACAGGGACTTTGTATCTTCTTGCCTGGAAGGTATCAGGAGATCTAAAGAGATACGAGGACTTTCGGGAAGAGCTTGAGAGCTCCTTGAGGAGTCCTGGGACCCAGGTACCCGCAATAGATGCCTCGGAATATGGAAGAAATGGATATGTTGGTGCCTGGAGAGGGACTTTGATCCCGTGGAGGCATCCATAGTTCAAGTAGATACATTTTTAGTGGAACAATTTGATACAGGACTTAGGTGCTGAAAACACTTAACTGCAAATAAACTGAGTTAATTTGCAGTTAAAAACGGACAAAGTGTTGGAAAAAACACCATGGACTGTAGAATCCTTAAAAGTATCAGAAATTGGTATTGGAAATGTGCCATTCTGTATATATTATTGCATGTATAACGTACATGTAATCTTGTTTAATTAGTTCAAGTAAGTCCCTTTTTGTTAGTGTGTTATGTAAACAACTTCTTTGCTTTGTGTTTCTTTGGGAAAGGGGGATGTGATTTATTGTCTCATGGCATGTAGAATGTATGGAATGCTCCTGCATTCCATGTTGGACACTTTGTTAGGGAAACATTGGAATCCAGGAAAAGAGACGGTTGGACTGCTGGCTGGTTGCTTCCTCTTCGTGCCGTTAAGAACTTAAAGAAGACATATTTTCTTTTACTTACTTGCACAGCACTTCTCTTCACCTCTCCTACTCTGACCACAAGGTAATGCATACTGTGTTGATGTTCTTGAAAGCAGGGAATTTTTTCTAATCAATCCTGTATTCCTCACCCGTTGGTGAACGACTGATACCTGTTGCAGCCAGGTGACTTTAATTTTAGCTATTCCTGGTGAATAATTTCTTGCCAGTATGATTTAAATGGCTAGACTTCTCATTTTGTGGGGGGTTACTTGTGCTTATTGTGATGGTGTACAAGTGTGTTATGTTTACTGTGACCCTGTGTGAATACTCACACTATCCAAGCATGCTTAAATAAACATGTGCTGGGTCCAACAAATATGGAACCCTGAAAACAAATGTGTAATCATTATTTCCTCTCTTTATTCTAGTTGGTGCACCATACAAGCATGGAATAACCACTAACCACTTTTCTCCTCCTCTCTATCCTTCCATAACTCACATACTTAGTGACTAATCATGGACGGTACACTATGAGATAGTCCTGATGAATGCCTGGAACGGTTAGGGCCGTAACAACAAGTTGGCAGAGACATGTAGACATGCTACTAAGAGTCTGCATTGACCAGACTTCTGAATGCCTTGTTTTTGTTGCTGTCTGTTGTGTGTGAGACTCTGAGAAAAGCTTGGAATGCTGCACTGTACCTGTTATCGGAGTATGAGGAAATCTTGCACAGCTGCTACGCAAGATGGATCTGCACTGCGTATTACCGAAACTTAGAAAAAAAGAAAGGCAGTTTGTTATTCAAAAGCCAAAGGGTGCTAAATGAGATATTGATATATCTTGCAATTTTCTACCATATAACTGCCATGAAATCTGCTGTTCTGCTTTTACATTGATTAACATTATTCTCCCTCTCATTTTTACCTGATAGCTGTACCCACTGTACAATTGTTAAAATGTAATCAAACATATTTGTAGTAAGACACTACGCACTTTAAGGTAGGAACACTTTTATTCTGCAACTAGGCATCACTGCTTCCCCACAACTTCTCCCCCACTCACCTCCAACATTCCACTCTACATTCATTTCCCTCATGATTATAATAATGACATAAACATCAGTTAATCACAACTATAGTCATTTAATGCCTTTGGCGTTTAATCATTATCTTTGGTTTTGCAGGACACATAGAGTTGTTAGGCAAGCACCAACTTTACACTCCCACTACCAACATGATCCAAAAGAACAGGTACTGTCAGCACACCTTTAGACAAGTCTTCATTCTGTGCCACTACTTCAACTGCAGAATCCACTGTACCCTGAACTTTTTCACTGATACAACCCTCCTCAAAACTTTTCTGACGACTGGAACCTGTCAGATATTTTCCCAAACTTCTTTTCCAATTGTCAAGGCTCACCAGACTTTCAGATTTACCATACTTAAAAATCAATGCAACTCTCTTCAAATCCCAAACGTTCTCATCATCAAGATTTACTGAATTCTTTAATACTTGCACAATACTTTTTGTTTCAAGGAAAGCACTGACACCTGTGGGTGACATTCGCTGTCAATAACTTTCATATATGAAAGGTTTTCATAGAGGAATTGTTAACAAGTTTTAAAAAAGAACTCCACTAAACCTGAAAATGACTTCAAGTACTTGTTTTGTGTACAAGGAGCATTTCTGATGGCATACAACAATTTATTTTTAGGTCGGGTACCCCAGCCACTAACCTTGTGTTTTAAGTAAGTGACATGTTCCTTTGCAAATCTGCACTTTAGAGTATTCTACTGTGAGACCGTGTTTATTTAACATGCTTAATACATTCTCCAACTTCCTGTCATGATCTTCCTTAGCCTTTCCCATAACTAAGATGTAATCCTGAAAAAAAAACATAACTCATTTACCAAATAAAATAAACACTAGGCATTGAAAAACTGCTGCTGCTAATCAAAATGGCATGCTATTGAATTGAAAACATCCTAGTTCTGTGATGAAGGCTATGTATTTTTTCTCTCCTTGTGGAGAGGAACCTGATGGTAGGCAGTGGACAAGCCTAAGGTGGATTTTCTTTTAAATATCTTTAGTCATGGTGAGCACCGAATTTATCCTGCGTAGAGGAAACTGATCAGTAAGGATATTACTGTTCAAATCACGTAAATCAGTGCACAGTCTCACCTTTCCATTGGCCTTACTAACCATTTGGATGACTCAACAGGTTCTAGAATTCCTGCTTCAACTAAACTCAAGCGCTCTTTCGTGACTTAATCCCTGATAGTCATAGATACATTTCTTACCTTGTGGACTTTTGGGATAGCCTTATCCTTAACAATAGTCTTATGGTCAAAGTGTTTTAACTTGCCTATCTTTCCACTGAACACATTGGAGAATTTCTCCAGCATTACCTTTCCCGTGATTTCGTCTTCAACTAACAATAAAACTTGCTGTAGGGATCTAACACAATATGCATTTTTTTTGTTCCAACCATTCTAAAACTGATAGACCTTTCTTTGCTACAGATAGTTTTCCATACGCCTTCCTGTTTTTAAATCTGAAAATAAGATCTCTGTAACACAACATGTCAATAGTCTCACCAGTATAACTTTCCAGGGCAATATAGACTTTTCTAATTTAGACGCAAATTTCTTTTCAAAATTATTTCTTGACACACTTTCATTCACCGTTATGTAGGGTGATGCTGAATCTGCAGCTATGTGTAAACATCTGCCCCCTAACTTCATAAAGCACATTGACTTGTTTTAGATTCTCTCTGAAATGTTTAACACCACTTTTCCCTTTGCATTTAACACCTTGCAATTACCACTCTTCATCGTCACTTGATGCGTCTGTATCCCCCTCTTCTAAACACTTCACTTTGTCACTTTTGTTAGTTTTCATTCTGCTGACACGCATAATGGCTTGTTTCCCCACACATGCCACATTTCTGTTTTAGAGCTGGACAATTTATACTGTAAGTTAATAGAGTAGTGCTATCACATCTATAACATTTTAAATTAGCTCGATTCATTATTTGTTCTTGCCTTTTCCTTTTTAATAAGGTTTGTTTGAAGAAGACTTTTCAGTAACTTTATTAGCTACAACATCGGGCTCGGGTTCAGCAGTCATTTTGTTTAGTGGTCTAGCACACCTTCCAGTCATGTACAATAGACATTATGTCTTTTAACTCTGCTCTAGCTGGATTACGAGCATGCATCACAACTTGGTCATGTACAAGTTCTTTCGCTATCCACAAAATCTGCAATCCAAGGATAGCTTCCTCAAAGCTGAAACCTCCTCATCTGTTGATTACTCCTTCTGTTGCTTTCTGTGGAAACACATCTACTTGGTAATGCCAATGCATCCCCTTGGTGAAAAATACATATCCAATTGTGTAACTGCTACATTAAATAATCGTTGAGGTAAGTTGGGCGTGCATTTCTTTAAGGAAAGGTAACAAGAGGAGAGGAGTAGTATTTATTGTTCTAGGGGTGTGCGCCCTCAGGAGCAAGCACCCTCACACACCCGGATGGGTGTCATGCATAATCATTAGGCTAACTCCTCGTCGGGCCGGCACTGCAATGCCCGACGGGCACCCACTATGGGGCTCTTTGCTGGAGATCTTTTCTTTTAGCTGTTTGATGAAGTGAGGGTGTTTGGGCTTGAGTGGTATGTAGATTGGTGAAGGGAAGTGAGTTTAAATCAGTTAAGAGATGCTCCTGGTCAAACTATTTAATAAATGAGTTTGCTCACTCAATTAAAAGATGTGGCCCTCAGTTAAGAATATAACAGTCCTTATAATTTTTCAGAAAGAATAGTTCTAAAGCGGGTTAAAATATTTCTCGCCTATGTATGTCAGTCAGTGATCATGTGGTGATTCTTTAGGACAGCAATAAAAAACCTACTGTACTTTTGGCTGGATCGAATTAATGGCATAGTGATCAGGCACACAACAGATTAACAAGTAATTGTGTACCATAAACTGGAATAATGCGGTTCCCTGGAACATAAAACACAAACAAATCACAAACTATGGTTATAGTTAAAATATATATATATATATTCCCCAAAGGCATGACGAAAGCTCATCAACTGCATGCCCCTAATGGTGCGTATAACATACAAGTACATCGACAAGAATCTCGAGGTGCTGTATCCTGGTATAGCGGAAACTGAAGCTTAATTCAATAAAACAATGCCACTGACCCAATTCGGTAATTGCACAACATACCATGAGGAGCGGACAGAGGAAGCGCCTTATTAAGTGCCCTGTATTGGTAAAAAGCAAGCATCGCCTTGGACGCGTCTTACCATGGTCTCAGGAGAGTGACTCTGACACGCTTGTCTACTTACCCTTACCCGTAGTAGCATCCTCCGTACGACCTACCTTGGCTCTCTCGCCTCTGCTGGTAGTGAGATTGGGGCGGGCCTATTTAGGATGTCGTAATCTGCAACAGGTCTTGCGACGTGGCTGAGGGAAGTACACTAGACCTTCAACCTCAGTAGCCAGATTGCAGTAAGAGACTGTGGAATCGCCGGGTCGATACACATAAGTATATTGTTGTGCGAAAGTTTTGTATGACATGTTTGAGATTTTCACCAGGCAACATTTATTTTCAAAACGATATTCTGTTAAAGTAATATCTGTAATTAAAGAAAAATTACATTTAAATAGACACACTCAAAAGTCAGTGTTTTTTTCTACTATCAAAAAAGATCCTGAAATGGGGGATAGTATGGTCTTCATGAACTACGCAACATGTCCCCCCCAAAAACAGAGGTCTGTATATCGGTGAACTTTATCTTAGACTCTGGTCTGACTACCCATACTTAAGGGCAGGCAACCTAGGAACTGCAGAATACCCTACTGCCTGGTGGTATCTGATTGCACTTGGAATGCGCTCTAACCAACATGGAAGATTGCGTTATAATTACCATTTGTATCCACTGGCTGGGTATGTTGTTATTCTTCTTTTGTTTGGGGCTCCTCAATAGTGGAGTATGTATGAGTTAACTTATGAGGATAAATAATCTCTATGTTGTGCTACTTAGTTGAAGAGATCTAGGGAGCCATGTGTCAAACCAGTGGGAGGTGTATGCACCCAGTCTGAATCTTCTGTGACCCCTTGGGCTCCCTTAACACGTGGTGTCCAGGAACCACGTTACAGGTACGAAGAGAGCTTTTGGCATGAGATGTCACAATCTTACCCTAAAACCACAAGAATATCAGGTTCACAAAGGGCCGGTCACAAACTGTACTTCCAAACAGAAGTAGGATCTGTGTGGCTAACCTCAAAACCCAATTCTGTTCCTTTTTTTAAAGTTTTAAAGGGTTTCTTGTCTCATACATGGGTTTCACTCGAGAACTGTCCATTTTAAATCATCTGGAGTGTGGCCAGCGTTCAACAAATGTGTGCTCATTTTTGTGTTCGACTTTTTGCACCTTATATTGCTCCTGTGTTCCGTAATTCTCACTTGGATTGCTCTGGTAGTCATCCCTATGTATTTTAACTGGCAGGGACGAGTGATATATATATATATATATATATATATATATATATATATACAATTTCTAGAATTGCATTGTGTGTGTTTTCTTTGTGTCCATGTCAAAGAGCCATTCAGTTGAATTGTCTTTGTGGCCTCAGTTGTAGCACATTTGTTACATTGTCCACAAGGGAATTGTCCCACAACTGGTGGTGGATTTCACAATGTTTTTTGTGATATGGCAGTAGTTTTTTTGGGTCTTGCATGAAAGAGCATATCTTTTAGTTTCACTGTTTTGGACCAGTTTGACAGCTGCGAATGAACCATGTGTACCACGCTGAAGGTTGCTCATGGAATAAACTTCATACCATACCCCCTACCTTGTCATGATTGGCCCTTTCCAATTAGAGGTGGTCGGGCCGCTGAAAGATTGAGTCAGGTGCGAGCCTGAAGCCTGGTATTGGTTGTAGTTTTTTGGTTACCCCCCAAATGAGAGGCTGAGGTAAGGTGGCTGGTAATTACTTATTTTAATTAGCGCATAGAAAGAGCGCCGGGAGCCACGTCCGCACTGTTCGCGGGCTTTGCGCTCACTGCCAACATGGCGGTCACGCTCTGCGTTCATACGTCACAGCGTAACGACTAGAGCGCAACACTATATATCTCCCTCCTTTATTGACTGATCAAACAATGAAAAGTAATGTCCCAGAGTCTATCTGCTTCCTCGCTCATTCACATCACCCATCTCATAGTCTCTATACCTTGCTGGTCTTACAACTGTTCTGCCAGCGCGGGCACATCTCACAGGTGTACTGGAGGCGATCTCTGCTTCTTCTCGGGGAGCTCTTGAACCTGTTCTTTCAGCTCTCATCGGGTTCTCCTTCAGTGGTGCTTTGCTTGTGCTTCCCTGGTGTTTCCTTGGGATCTGATCGTTCCTCTTCCTTGACACTTCTTCACTCTCGACTTCTCCAGAGTTTGCCTCCTCTTCCCTTGCTGGGAAGATCTCAGACTGGTGATTGTTGTGGTGTTCTGCCTGTGAGTCTTCTTCTTAGGTCCACCGCAGTATCTTGTTGCTCTTGGACATCCTATCCTTTGACCAAACCTTTCCATCACTAAGTAAAGCCGCTCTGTTGTAAACCTCCTTTACTTGCAAGGGTGCACTGAACTTGCTGTCGCCCTTTCTTCTCAATTGGGCCAGTTAGACTCGGACCCACTCTCCTCTCTCTAACGCAGTCTCCTTCACCTTACGCTGCTTGTTGAAGTGTTCTGTGTATACTCCTTGTGCTCTTTCCAGATTGTGGTGGACTACCGCAGGGGACCATTTGCTTGTGATGATGCGTTCCTTCCATGCGACACCCCTTAGGATTTTGAAGGGACTGTTTCTTGTGCTGGTTGGGGTGATCCTGTAGGCCCACAACATGTTCCTCGATTCCTTTTCCCAGTTCTTTCCTGCTCTAATTGCCGATTGCACCGAGCCCATGATGACTCTATTAAACCTTTCGGCTAAACCGTTACCGGCTGGATGTTATACCGATGTGTGCTTGATCTTGATGCTGTTCCTTCCCATGTAGGTGTTCTACTTTTCCATAGTGAACTGGGGCCCATTGTCGCTTAGAATGGAGCGTGGAAAACCTTCCCGTAAGAAGGTGGCTGTAAGGAATTTCAACAGATTCTCCATGTCCATTTCCTCCTGTATGTCTATCTCCGGCCATTTGGAATACCTGTCCATGAGCACAACCACATATTTCGGGATTCCTTGTGCATCTAGCACTGGACCGAGAATGTCTATCGATAACTCCTCCCACGGGTTAGCGGGGTTGTCGTACTTTCCCAAGGCTGGACGCATCAAGCTTTGTGACTTGTCCGCATTTTGGCATTGCGTGGACTCTCGTACATGCCTTTCTATCTGGCCATCCATTGCCGGCCACCAGTACATTTGTTTCGCCCGAAGTTTCGTTTTCACGATGCCTAACTGCTCTTCATATAGGATGGCGAGCAGGTGCGGCACCAAGGACGTGGAAGACCCACTTTATCTCCTCTTAGCAGGAAGGTCCCTTGGTCTCCAATGGATAACTCCTCCCGCACTTCAAAAAACTTCCTGTGCTCTGCCTTCAAATGTCTCTTTTCCGGCCATCCTTGTAGTATGAACTGCTTAACCGTCATGATGTCTGAGTCGTTCTCATAGGCTTCCTTCAATTCATGCACGCTTATCACTTTTTCGTGATCCGCTATGAAGGCTACACGTACATCCTCTTCCTCAGCGCAGATTGGAGCATCCTCCATGGCTGACGCTCTGCTGAGATAATCAGCTACTTTGTTTTTTGTTCCTGGAATATATTCAACATCGTACCTGTAGTCAAGCAATTTTAATGCCATCTTTGCTATGCGTGGGGGTGCGTTCGCATGTCCGCAAGATGTGAGTACTTTGAACAGCGGCTTGTGGTCCGTCCTGAGCCTGAACCTCGTGCCCCAGATGAATTGGCGAAACTTCTCCATGGCCTAGACTGCCGCCAGCATCTCTTTTTCCACTACGTTGAACTTCTGCTCCGTGGGTGACAAGGACCTGGACGCGAAGCTGTTGGTGGAGACTTCCCCTTCTTTTGTCTCCTGCATTAGGACTGCTCCCAGTCCCCTCTCACTCGCATCCATAGTTAGTATGGACCTTGCTTGTTGATCGAACCCATGTAAAGGGACTGCAGTACCGATGTCCGCTTTAATATTCTGAAATTCTTCTTGCGTCTCCTCCGTCCACACGAAGGATGTTCTGTCTCGGAGGAGTTGGTGCAGGTGGTGAGTCTTGGTGGCGAAGTGCGGCACAAATTTACTATAAAACTTGGCCATCCCTAGGAACAAGCAAACCTCTTCCTTGCTTTTCGGTGGTGGTGCATTACATATGGCTATGGTGTTGGCTTGTTTGGGCATGATGCCATGATCGCTGATCTCATGGCCCAAGTAAGTGACGGACGACATTCCAAAACTACACTTCTCCCATTCTGCTGTGAGTCCATTATGTTCCAAAACATGCAACACCATGGACAGCTTTGCATCGTGGTCTGCCTTGTCCTTGCCTATTATCAGGATGTCATCTT
Source organism: Lissotriton vulgaris (assembly GCF_964263255.1). Classification (NCBI taxonomy): domain Eukaryota; kingdom Metazoa; phylum Chordata; class Amphibia; order Caudata; family Salamandridae; genus Lissotriton; species Lissotriton vulgaris. The sequence goes on along the minus strand of NC_141687.1, from coordinate 2,119,728,590 downwards.
GAAAGTACTATACCCCTTCAGTGTTCTTGACCAGCTTGTGCATATGTTTCTGAAATATGGCCGCCACTGATGCTAGTCCGAACGGCATCCTGCGAAACTGGTAGCACCCGAATAGGGTTATGAAAGAAGTCAGCTTACGGCACGTATGGTGCAAGGCTATTTGATGGTTTGCCAAGGTGAGGTCGATGGTGGAAAACCATTTCACTCCCTTCGTCTTGGCCAGCAGTTCATCTATTCTTGGTAACGGGAACTTTTCGACTATGATGTTCTTGTTCAGTTCCCGCAGGCCCACGCACAGGTGGACCTTGCCGTTGGGTTTCCTCGCTACCACCAGCGGTGCCAACCACCCCGCACTGTTTATCGGCTCAATGATACCAATATCTTCCAGCCGCTGTAATTCCAATTGTACCGTCTCTCTGATTGCTAACGGGATGTTTCTCACTTTGTGGCACATAGGCTTGGCGTCAGCTCTAAGCTCGATCTTGTGCGTGAATTTTGTCAATTTTCCAACTTTGCCTCCGAACACTGTGGGAAAGTCCTCCTTCAAACTGGTGACATCTGGCGGTCGCTCTGGGCTGTTCATCAGAACCTGTGTGGTGCCTCCCGTATCCAGCTGTATGCCTAAATCGCCTTGGTCGACCCATCCTAGGACTGAAGGCCCTTTTTCAGCCACGTATAACTAGCATTCTGCACTTTGATCCTTAAACTCACATTTCAGTGCTCGATACCCCACCATGGGGATGGGCTCCCCTGTGAACGTGACTGGTTGCATGTCTGGAGGTTCCAGGTAAGATCCTAGGTGTTGTTTGAAGCGTTCATCCCACACCTTGCGTTGTATTATGGTATACGGGGATCGTGAGTCTGCCACCATCTTTATTTGTACTCCTCCAATGGGCAGGTCACATTGTGGTTTCTTGGAGCGGGTGCAGTCGATGCCCAGTATGTGTTCTTCTATGCATAACACGTTATCTTCCTCACCATCTCCTTCAGCGTCAGGCTCTTGTGCGACGTACTTGACTGCCAGTCTCCTCTGCTTGCGGCGAGGCGACTTTCTCATAGTTCCCCATGATTCCACAGAACATGCATTTGGCATGGAAAGCTGGGCAACGTTTGTCATGGGCCGCATGGGAATGGCTGCCGCACCTGTAGCACATGTTCTTGCCGACACTGTGTAAGACGCCGAACTTACACATGACTGCCAGTTTCTTTAATGCTGTTACATATTCGTCTATAGGCTCCCCCGCTGCTTGTTTTCTCTGTTGGAAGTTGTACCTATCTATGGATGTGCACACTGCTGGTCTATAGTGGTTATTCAGGTCATGGATCACATGTTGGAACACATCGTCGTCAGCTGCCTGTCGTGGTGTGGGAACTGGATTCTGGAAAACTCTGATGCCTTCCAGGCTTAGGTTATGGAGTAATATACTCTTCCTTCTCTTGCTGGGAAATGCTTCACCATTCTCATCTTCTAGGACCTCTAGATAGTTCATGAAATATTCTCTCCAATCTTCCCACTTCATTGAGGGATCCCCTGGCCTGGGTAGGAAGTGGACCGGTGTTGTGAGCGAGGAGGCTTGGACGCACATCTCTGCTCGTCTCTCTGGTAATTCTTCCTCTCCTCTGGGACTTCCTGGCGCACTCTGTGGTGGTGTGTGGAACTCTGTTGGGGCGCAGATTCACCCCCTATGCTGTGCTGCGTCTTCTCCGCCAAGAAGGCTAGTTGCCTGGAGCGTGGTGCCTAGTGCTGCCATGCGCAGATGGGTGTCTTGCCACCCCGCCCTTCTACTCCCTTCCGGGCCGCCTTACTCACAGTGGATGCTGCCCCCCTGAAGTCCTGGTGTGCATGTGGGGTCCGTGCTTGGCGCGTAGTCCTGGCGGTTGGTCGAGTCCGTCTCTGCCTCGCGTGTTGTTGGGTAGGTCTGTCTATCCACCCGCAGTCCACTTTGTGTTCTGCCTATCCCGATCATGGGATAGACACCTCTGTGTGGGGGGGCCGTGATGGTGGTTGCGGCCGCCCTCCTCTGCCGCGCTCTCTCTACTGCGCTGATCCTGCCTTGTGGCCTGTTGCTGCCTCGTGGCCGTGTACCGCCGTGGGTTCAGGGCAAGACACACCGGTCTCGGGCGACTCTCGGTCCCGTTTCCGACCTCGTCGCCAATTTGTAGTATCTTGGTTACCCCCCAAATGAGAGGCTGAGGCAAGGTGGCTGGTATTACTTATTTTAATTAGCGAATAGAAAGAGCGCCGGGAGCCACATCTGCACTGTTCGCGGGCTCCGCGCTCACTGCCAACATGGCTTACGTCACAGCATAACGACTAGAGGGCAACACTACATTGGTTCGGCTCAAGGTCCTGTTGGTTCCTCAAGCCCATAACGAGCCAAACTTTCTTATGGCTTCTGCCTGCCACCCATCCTCTAGCTTTAGACAAAACATGGTAAAAAATAATTTGAGGTGAAATGGAGAGACAGCTACCCATTTAGCGTCTGATTTATTTGTACATAGAGAACGTACAAAACCTGCATTAATTGAGGATTCCCAGTTATACCAAATGGTGTGATGTTAAACAAATATTTTATTTGACAGATTCTTCTTAATTATTACATACGAAAGCACCTCCAAATGCATGAGTTCAGAATACCGGCTAAACAAAAACGATTGCGCTTAATTTAATAGACTATAATGTTGCGCTTTAAGAATCTGGGCCATACACAGGCTTCACATGACAACTATCTTGACACGTAGTTCACTATTGCTACTGTCGCCAGGGTGAGGACGCGGGATGAATAGTTCCAAGCTTCTTTTTTTTTAAACTAATACTTTTAATACATCCTTGTCGGTGCACTGCATTTTTAATGCAATGACATTAAGAGCCAAGACAGACTTGGCCAGGCTCGCCTAGTTAATTTGTTGGCTTGCCCGCCTCTAGTTCCAATTCAACAAACGAAAACAATTTTTGAAATCTCTATACATTGTATGAGTTTGCGATGGTTGGCAAATAGGTGGTTGTCCTTTGATTACTACACTAGAGCATACTCACCTTCAGCTGTCCAGCGTGTGCGGGCCAGATCAACCTCCAATTACTTTCTCTGTCCTAATGTCTTCGTGTGTCCCCCTCCCCACCGCCAATGTTTCTCTCGACAACTACCCCAGGCCAACTGCGCCGCGCCGCGCCGCGCCGCGCCGCTCCCACACACCACGCTGTACTTTCCAGCTAGTGCAGCTCTTCTCAGCAGCGCTCAGACTGAGCCAGAGAGTGGTCACGTGACGGACGTGAGGCAGCGTCGTTGCGAAGGGCGGGTTCTCTCGGGAGCTGGTCGCTGCCAGCGGAGGAGCTACAGCGAGCTGAGCCACTGCAGGACTGGGGTGGCAGCACCGCGCACACGGAGACAGACAGGGGACAGGCACAGGACCCGCCGCTGGGAGGAGCCGGGGCAAGAGGCGTCTTGGGAGTGCCGCAGCCCTGCCCTCTGCCCCCGCACGGAGGTGCGCGGCCAGGGGGCGCAGTGAGGGCGACTGGTGTTTCACAGTTACGGCGGCACCCGGGGGAGAAACAAAATGTCTGCCAGAGCCGCCTCCAGCAAGGTGAGTGCCCGGCCCGGGGCAGGGAGGGGCGTGGGCAGAGGCCCAGCGCTGTCCAGCTCTCGAGATAACCCACGGACCGCGCCACCCATGTCCTGGAAGTACTGGAGCCTCAATCAGTGCCAGGCACCCCCTCTGCAGCCTGCACTGGTTCATGGGCAGGCTGTCCTGCCGGTGCTGTGTCCAGGCTGTCCACTCCCTTTTTCCAGACTGCATCTGCAGCCTCTGCTCATACCTCCCGTTATCGATACTGCTCAACCCCTGTGGTAGGGTTATCCATGCCTTGTTTGTAGCTTAATGTGTGACCGTTGACCAGTTCTCTATTTTTCAGTGTCCAGTCTGCCTATGCCTCAGGTACCCTTGACTTGTATAAAGCAGTTCAAAAAGCCAGCTTGTTGCCTACTTTTTCAACGCTAGTAATGTAGGGTTGGGGTAGCTATTTCATTTTCAAATATATATGTTATTATTACTCCTCTTGATTTGCTGATTACCTTTCTCCCAGTATTTCTCTCTGATTACCTTAGTCTCATTTGTTTTGGCATAAAACATGTTGAGTGTTCCGATGCAATAATGCATGATATATCCCGTGTTGTGCACACATTTGCTTATAGTCCTATCGCAACCCTTTGATGCATAAGAACTTCGGGTCTTAAGAAACCATACTTGTTTTCAAGCAGAAACCTTGACGTGTCTTGTATAGTGACCAACAGCAGGGGTGTCTCATGGGCAGAGTACTAGGTGTTCTTCGTCCTTGCAATACGAACTTCAGCAATCTATTCGTAAACCTCTATCACCTAGGGGACCACCTTCTGTCCTGGGTGGCCTGTAACTGGGGTTGCCGTTGCTCTTTTGGATATATTGCTACTCGTTTGTCTTCCTGCTGATTGCTACCTGTTGAATACTGTGTGAGCAGCAGGCTGGATGTGGGTGACAGTTGCATTTTCCCGTTTTTTTTGTATCTCCCGTGCCTACCGCTACCTGTTGAACACAGCGTAACAACAGACCCTCCCTCTCTCTGCTGCAGGCACCCCCTCCCATGAGCGATCCCGCTTCCTCCGCTGTTTGTTTACCTTCCAGCGCACTAGATCACACTGCCATGGGGTTGGGAGGGCATTGTCCTACATACTATGGAGTTTCCTCGGACACTTCTGCTGTTAGTGCATCCGAATGACATCGCCATGCTCCCTTTCCACCATCTTCCTGTGTAGTGTAGGTCAGGTTGAATTAGTTGGTGTTGGGCGAGGCAGTGACACATAGGAGAGGGAGGTTCCTATCACTTTGCTGATCAGGAATGTTTCCTTTCCGGTTTGGTGTGGAATGTTGCCGGTCGGATACGTCCGCACTACATAGGAGATGAATGCCGGAGGGCGGCAGTGGTGATCTGATTGTTAGCGTTCTCTTTATGAGTAGGATGTCTTTTTTGTTTAGAATCGGAGATTTTAATTAGTCTTTTTACATTTAGTTGCTAGCCCTCTCAATATACCCACCAGTCTAACTCATTATTTTCTGCTGCAAATGTCCGCTTTAAATATCCCCCAAACAGACAGTCGCTCGTTGACTTAAATTTTTTTCTCTCCCATATTACATTTCTGAAATTGAATCTTTTAAATTGACGTGGCATCCATTCCAGAAGTCGTCGTCTTCCGATAAGTGTCGACTGATAAAGTCACACTTTTGCACATCGGTATACTTGCTGGGTTGGCAGTAGGCAGGGTGAGGGTCTGGTACTGCAGTTGGAAGGTTGCGTCGGGCGCGTTTCACGTTAAAGCTTAGGCATGTTTAAAGGGATAGATATGTTTATGGTACAGGTGCAGCGCCGGGGTGTACTCTGAACTCTCCAGCTGTAACTGCTGCACTGCCCGCGGGAGGGGCGGAGGAACAGCAGCTTTCTTTCATACAGAAGCTGCCATTCTTTTCTCGCTGTCTTCCAAGTGTGCCGCTAACTACACGGCGACCTCTACCAGCCTTCGGTTAATTCGCCCGAAAAGTAAACAATATAATTTTATTGTAAACTTTGCAGTCTGACTTTCACTTTATTCAGTGATTCTCGGATACAGCCTTGAAAGTAATGCTGTCGAAATCCATAGTGAAACTGTGCAGTTTCGCCGTGTCATTTATTGGCAGCCACCCGTAGCTCCTAGCGATAAGGCGAGCAATGAATGTCTGTAGCGGTGGACTGCCCGGAGTGGGGCTGCAGGAATTCGTGTCTCTGTTGCAGTACCAAAGACCTTTAAGTTGAATAGGATGAAGGCGACACAAGAGCCATTTCCATCCGCATTTCAGACTTTAAAGTGATTGTTTTGTTTTACGTGTCTAGATGGTCAGTGGCAGCAGCCTCTGATTGATAAGTTGATAGATTTGCACATTACGACCTTGCGGCATATTTACAATTTTATCGTTAATCACCCTCTTCTAAATTTCAAGGGTTCATAAAATATTTGTAAAATAGAAGACATTTCTTTTTTGTGTGTGTGTGGGGGGCGCGGGGGGAGAGAGCTTGGATGGTCATTACCCTCTACAGATACACTCTTGACAGTGTACATATGCAAATTGTTTAATGCGTTTAACCTTATGTCATAATTTGTATTGAGACATTAGAGGACATCTGCTCCGAAGTGCACTAAACATTACATTTTGCACATTGAAAAAAGTGCACAGTCGTTTGTTTAGGTATTAAAAGTGGAGGGGTTTGTTGCTCCTTCCAGTAAGAATGTGCCACGGCGTAAACTTGCTTTTAAAATGAATGTTTTCTCGGACTAATGAGGATAGATAGGCACCCGAAGAGCCTCGTTTACCTTCAGCCATACCTTACTGAGAGTTTTAAACCCTTGCAAAGCTGTTTACATAGTTTTTAGTGTTGCAGTCATTTACATTTTCTATACATACCAGCACAGTGTCCATGGAGTGTATGCATGGGCATCATTATTGAAAGGGCCATAGGCATACCATTTGTTACCACCTGCTGTTAGTACCCAGTACTGGCAAAAGTGGTAGAAAGTGCACCATGTACCCACAATTAGAGCAACTCCGACCTGTTTTTTTAAAGTAAACCCAGCAAACTGTGACAATTTGGAGCACAGGTTATATGTGTACCATTAACACCTAAATAAGGCTAGGCATAATGGTTTTGTCCTACAGGGGCGTTTAGTTGATATTTTGATTGGTGTGATCTTGTTTCATATTAAATAGTTGTTAGTTACTGAAATTGCTGAAAACCTATATGTATTCCGGCTGTTTTTTTTTTTCAACACCATTTTCCTTTACGGTTGTTATACGATGCAGTACTGTTATTTATCATATAATGAGAGCTCTTATGAATTATAAAACAGTAAAATCCTGTGGTCCTCTACTGCACCCATGTAAGTGTACACATTGCTGTTGTGGTAAATCCATTGTTCTAGGTTTTTCCATGCATTTCATGCACGTGTGTGCACACACACATTTGATTTGGCACGCGCGATGCACAAACGATCAGTGGTAATTCCAGCCAGCGGTCAGTAAGCTAGGAAGCTGTTGGGATCCATACTGAAAGGACGTGTCGTGTCGGGGTGTGTGTGTGTGTGTGTGTGTGTATATATATATATCATCGTGACAACGTGCTGACGTGGCAGGAGATTCAACTCCAAGCTTGGGACCATGTGACCAGACCAACACTACAAATCACAGGGTGTAATGTGACCATGTCATGTGATCAAGGGCTCCAGGGCCCGAAACGCGTCATGGCGATGGTGAGGGTGCACAGTTTGAAATAAAGACGCTTGAAATTATCTCATTTGGGTCCGTTTTCGTTATTTGGCTTCCGCTGAATGTCGAAGTTCCAGTCATATATATATATATATATATATATATATATATATATCTCTCATTGGTGACGCATAGTAGTTTATTTATCAGCACACCAACTTTTCGGCATACTACGATCCTTGCCTTAAATTCCTTGCAGTGCAGTTGCCATCAGAGGATTATCGTTGCTGCGTGTACCGCAAGGGTCTTTCCTTTGCGCAAGTAGACACATTAGAATTTACGGTGGGCCAAATGCAAAGTTTTTTGGGATGAGGCTGTTAGTGTGCACTGAGGCGTGTCGCTTGATTGGCTCACACACGTTTTGCCGATCCTCTTGTTGAGCTCGTCTTTCTAATGGCTCTCGCGCAGCCTTTTTTGCTAAGCCTCACTTTCATCTGTTTTTTCTACGTCACTTGGCGGCCATCATTCAATATAGAAGCAGTGACATGACTGTGTTTTTAAGTGACAACCATATTTGGCGTATATCTTCATCTACAGTTGCAGCATTCGCAGTTCCTCACAGTTTTATGCAAGTAGCTGCCTATATTATCGATTGGAGTCCTTACTCAGAGACTGATGCACATTTGAAGCATTATTATGTTATTGATGTATTCCTTCTGTGTTGCTTGTTAAAGTATTGTTGGCATCTGGGACGTTTATTTGTACTGTTTTTTAATTGCGCCTTTAAGTCATGACCACTCCACAGCAAATTATACAGCCACCTCCTTTTCTAGCTCAACGTGGGAGCCCCCTCATAAAACTATTTCAGTGGTTTAGGTTATTTGAAAATCATCTGGTTACCATAGATGCTAATGGTTACAGTCCTGCATGCAAATTTGCCTTATTATTTGGAAGCATTGGTCGCGCTGCTCAACAGGTTTTTGACAGCTTATCGCCTATACCCGCACCATCTGGAGATGGTCAATGGAATGTTTATTTGGAGGCTATTACTAGGCTACACCAACAGTTCTCGGATGAGCCTAACATCATGCTTGAACGCCATATTTTCTGCAAACGTAAACAACAAACTGAGGAGAACGTGGCGGAATATGTGTCAGCCCTTAGAGTGCTAGCTACATCTTGCAAATTTGGTCCCAACCTAGACACTTGTTTTCGTGACCAGTTCAGTTCATTTTTAACTGTTAATCAAGGATGGGTCAGGAGAGGCTATTGAGTTGCAGGAATGCAACCCTGCAGGAAGTTAACTTGGCCAAGAGCTTTGAGAGGTCGCTGATTTCCTCAAATGCTTCATCCTGAACCTGGTGTCAATTTAGTAGTCCCCAATGATGATTATTCAGAATCGGTGTGTGCTGTTAAAACAAAAGGAAAGCCATTTAGAAACACTGGTAAGTAGAATTTTAGCTCTTGCTATAGGTGTGGGTCAAAAACTCACCTCAGTAATTTCCCTGCTGGTAAGAGATGTTTGTTGTGTAAAAAATTGGGTCACTTTCAGAGTGTTAAACAACCTATGAAGATTGGAAGTGCGGACGTCGATAAGGGAGTGTGTGCAAAATCGTTAAACAATGTTGTTATGACATTCAAGTGTACTGATCAATCCACTCCTGTTAAAGGCCCTTTTTGTGAAGCTCATTTTGATAATGTGTCACTTATCGTCATCACTAATTCTGGATCCCCCATCACCATTCTGAGAGATACCTCATTTCACGAGTATTGTGGTACTAATTGCACCTTGTCTCCTACAGATATTATTCCCAAGGTGTTCGGGGAAAAGGATATTGATTTGCTTGGCTACTTCAAGACAATATTTCTTGTCTGGGTAGAGCGACGTACAGCAAAGTTTGTGGCGGTTAAGGGCAGAAATATTTTAGGGTGGCAGGACCTTGCCAAAATGGGCTTATACTTAGTCCCAGCAACCCTCTAGTTGTTGGTGATGATCCAGTTTCATTTGATGGTGACATAAAGGAAACTGTTAATAATGTATTCATTGATTTTAAGCCACTATTTGATACATGTGTGCATAGTCAAAGGATTTGAACATCAAATCGATCCCTAATGCTCCACCTATAGCTCATAAGGTGGTCCACTCAGTGCGTCTGAGTATAAGAGAAGTTAAAGAAGGCGGCTTGATAAATTGTGATCTCAAGGTATCATTCAGACTACGGATTCTACTCAGTGGGTGGCACCCATTGTGGTGGCACACAAAGTCTGGCAAGGTCAGATTATGTGCTGACTTGCATGCCCTCAATCATAACATTGTAATGGATTGCCACCCACTTCCTAAAATCCAGTATCTGTTAGCCAGCTTGGGTGGAGCAAAGTGGTTTTCCAAAATGATCTACGGTCTGCTTGCCATCAAGTCGCCTTTAGCACAGACTCGCCGGATTTAACGTTTGTGTCCTCTTACTCGACATGCATATTTCTTAGATTGCCATTCAGTCTGTCATCTGCTGTCAGCAAGTTCCAAAAACATATAGATAATTTGGGAACATTGCTGGTGTGCAGGCATATCAAGATGACACCTTCATTTTTGCTAAAGGCTTGAGTGAATATGACAAGATTTTGAAAGCGGTTTTGTCAATTTTAATGCAATGTGGCATGATGATACAACATGAGAAGTGTAAGTTTGCCACTAATGAACTTGACTATCTTGGTCATACTGTGTTGGGCAATGGAATAAAACCGAACATGTCACTCATTAAGACAGTCAAGGTGCTATGACACCAGTGGACAAGGATGCATTGCGATCATTCCTAGGGGGCTTGCTGAATACTATGCATGGTGTGTCTCAGGCTGTGCATTGGCTGTTGAGTCTATGAGAGTGTTACTTAGGAAGGGGCTGAAGTTCATATAGTCAGATGAAATGTAGAGAGCCTTTGAGAATGTTAAAGGCTTAATTGTAACAGCTACATCGCTAAGTACATTCTGTGAGAATCGACCATCCATCATTACTGTGGATGCCAGCACTCGAAGTTTATGGGCCGTGTGAGTCAAAAGGCAGCAGATAATGCAAAAACTGTTGCTGTTGCATTCAGGACCCTTAAGCCATGCAAGTGTTAGTTAGTATAGCATCATTGGGCGGGAAACTCTAGCGTGTGTATGGACTGTACATTAGTTCAGGACATCTATATATTACCAGATTTGAGCTAATCAAGTATCACAAACAGCTAGTTCATATTTTCACCAATTTTACTCGTAATAACCTGTCCATCAGGCTCACCAGACTCGTTCCTAAATTTCAGGAGCACAACTTCATTGTTAAACATATTCTGGACGGTAAGAACTTTCGCACAGACTGTTTATCCCGCATGGTTGTCGGTGTTGTAGATGATGATGTGTGGTGTTGATATATGCTGTGGCGGACTATCAATCGTTTATGAGTGAGCAAGATTGGACTAGTGCGTATGTTGAAGGTGGCATCTTGAAAAAGATTGTTGAGTGCATTGGGCGTGGTTCGCCAGAGCAAGGTGTTTAAGATCTGAAATCCTTTGAGAGTTATCAGTGGAATTCTATTCAGGGAGACTGTTTTGTTCCACCTACAAAATTGCGCAATAACATAGCGTCTCTGGCTCATTTAGGGTCCACCAAGACATGCATCCAGCACTACTAGTGGCCTGCTGTGAACAGTCAGGTTAAACTTATGATTGACAAATGTGCACTGGAGGGGTATGCAGACAAGCATGCACCCAACTCATTTTCCAGAGAGTGCTTGGGGAAAAACTAGGTCTAGATTTTTTAGCTCCCTATTCCTTATTACCTGACAACATGAGATATACTGTGCTTCTCATGGATTACTTTTCAAAATGGATGTTTCATGCATTAGTAGAATCACCAGACACGGAAACGGTTTCAAATGATTGAAACATGTTTTGTTTAGGAGGGTGCTCCTAAAATTGTGTTTACGGAAAATGGTACTCATTTTATGTCCGACCTGCATGAAGCGATTTTATGCTATCATGGATATCAAACAACTCAAGGTAGCGCTGTTTTTACCTACTCTACTGGTCTGGTTGAGCATGATAAGAGTCGTCAAGGAGGGTGTGCAGACAGCCATAGCTTCTGGGTTGGAGGTTGGCATGTTTGTTCTTCAAAAAGTCTGGGTTTATAACATGTCTCCACATTGTACCACAGGTGTGGCCCCTTAATCTTTGCTGGGGGGTAGGGATGTGTATACATCACGGTTGAATGAAAGAACTCACAACTGGAGTGTCTGCATTAACAGAGATGCCATAGCCTCAAGGGTGGTTGGCAAGCATGAAGCAACATTTTGATACAAAACATGGTCAGATAGTAACAGATCTAGTGGCAGGGTATTGGGTCATCAATCATGATTAAAAATCCCACCGGGAATAAGAAAGTGGAGTCAACATTTTCTGCGCCTGTACCAATGGACAGGGTCAGTAAAGGCCCTGTACTTGTTTTGAGAAAATGTTTGTTGAACAAGAGGCAGCTAGGGATACTTATGCCTGAGCAACTGAGTATTATGCACAATACGAAATGCCTTGTTCAAAATGCTGACTAGGAACAATGGTTACAACCAATAAGTGCTCGGGAAGAATCTGGAAAATTCGCAATAGGAAGTCACATGTTCTATGGAGTGTGATGGATTGCCTATAGACCCGTTGGGGTCGAGTTCTGTGTGTGCTCTCACCAGAAAGGTTCCTAAGAGGTTTAATATGTACTTTCATAATTGATATTTGAATGTACTTTTGCAAATTTCTATATAGGTTAGTTCGTGATGCATTCTGTAACTTTCTTTAGAATTGTTGCTTTGTAAGTTTTGTTTAATTTGTATTATTCATTTTTGTTTTTATTTTCATAAGATCACCATAGGGTGACAGAGTTGCGCTTTACAAATGCTGATTGATAAGGGGGAAGGTGATGTGGTAAATAAATATTTCTCTGTTTTTCCATGTATGCATGTGCACGCATACATTATTATTTGATTTGGCACACACTTTACACGAATGGTCAGTGGGGATTCCAGCCACTGGTCAACTAGCTGTTGGGATCCATATTGGCAGGCCATTTTGTGTCGTGGGTCTTTATACATATGGAATAAACCTGCTTATAAAGGTGCTTCGCTTTCTGGACCCTATTCACTCATTACAGCTCACTACCAAGCACAGCAGAAATAGCAGGTTGGAGTTTAGCTTGCAAGCATTCCTGATGCATCGTATTGTTCTGCCAGCTAACCCTCTTGTACCCACTCAAATGTCCGTTAAGTATTATATTACTGGAATCAAATCCACGCTGTCCTAGAAAATCCTTCCAGGATATGGACCATTACAAGCGCTGCCTAGTCTGACAAACATGTAAATATCTGTCTGTCTAATTTTTTGGCTCTATGCGTAATGGTTGCCAGCTTATGCGTGATAAAGGAGGGCTCATTTGGTTATTTTGACAAGCCAGCGATCATTGCTATGGGTTTTGTTGGGTTATAGGGAAACGTAATCTCAGATGGCATAGGTCTGATTTGTGTTCAAAGTATATGGTGGTCATGCTGTCCAATTGAGCATATTATAATAAAATGTTAAGACCAAGGCAGTAAGCCTGACTTATTGTGAACTATATTTATCAAAGCTAACAGGCCTTTAAGGGTGAATTCGTATTACACTGTTGAATTCTTCAGACTTGTATTTTGTTACATGAAACCCCCCACAGATGAATATAGTAAGCAAGGATTTGAGTTATTCTCCTGGGATAAATGTGTGGTAGAAAATGTACACATTGATACTCCTTCTTAGACCTTCTTAAGAGGGTTTGTAAATTGTTTTTGCCAACTGTAAATGTATACATATTTGTAATTTTGCTCACTGTTTGCCTGATGGCTGTTTATTTGGAAAGCTTAATGATGAGCCAATGAATAAAGCTATAGGCATAATTGGTTTATTAAGAAAAGTTGTCAGATGCCATAGTCCGATCTGTTTATTTTCAAACTTTACAACAAAGACAGTATTCCTTATTAATTGTGAAAATTGTGCTAAAGCCAATAGGCCTTCAAAGGGAGGACGGTAGAAAAATATTTTGTTATGTGGAATCTCACAGGCCACTAAATTAAGCAAATATTTTAGGCACTTCTTTTGGCACACCCTTATGATTGAAGATTCGCACTGTGATAATCATTGCTAGACTGCTTGACGTTCCTAGGAGTGCCTGGCAAGTGTAGTTGTCTGTCAGGCGCTTGTTAATAAAAAATAAAATAAAAAAATATGCATACATAAAAGATGTTTGGGTCAGTCCTCTTCTCTCTTTTGAGTGTCGTTCACATTTTGCTTCCCCCATGATAACATACTGCAAGGAACCATGGGCTAGCATATTTCAGCATTAGCTTTATTGGCATGTGAGTGACCGCATTTTGCCTCATTGTGTATGCACATCTGCCCTGAAAATGATTGTGCTTCAGAGCCTGGGCTGGTGTACCAACTATTTAGTGTTCCACTTATTTTCCTTTTACAGGTTTCGTTTCATTCTTTTATTTTTTGGGGGTGAGGCCATATGCAGCACAGAAAACAGTCCTAACTGCCTGATTGTTTCACTTTTATTCTGTTAATTTATATTGCTTATTCTTGCTGAATTTTTGTGTCCTGTTTTATTGCATATGTGTAAATGGTTGAATGCAAGAATGAGTTAATGGCTGGTTCTCCCTATAAAAGACAACATCCTCCTTACGAGTGTCAGGCACCAGGAGTTTTGTACCTTCTGCTCTGGGTGGGCGGAAGCACAGGATTGCAGACTGATCCTAATATATGCCATACTACAAATGTTTTGTAGTCTGTGTTTTACTAGCAATTTCGAGAAATTCTTTGGAGTTGCTATTAAGGACTTTACACCATGTGCTCGACTTGGAAAACCAAGCTAATTCTCTAAGCTGGTTGGCAGAAGTGGCTGGCCAGTGTTTTGGTGTTACTGCCTGTCTGTTGGGCAGCCACAGCCTTTCGTTTTAGGGAGAAATATACACTCGGTTGTTTTGTTGAAGGAATAACATAAAACCATGTAAAGCAAGAGTGACCCGACCACTGGTGAATTCTTCTTTGGGGAGCTTGCCTGTTTGCGGTGGGTGTGGGCAGGACTCCAGACCCCAGAGAATCTCGTTGGTGCTTATGGGAGGAGTCCTTGTGGAGGTCAGCTTGCGTGCATATAGTGCATCTTCTTTCCCTAAGGAATGGGACATGAATGGTCTGCGCCTTGGCAAATACTGGCCCAGGAGTGGTCCAGTCTATAATAATAATCCACATTTGTAAAGTGCGAACCATCACCCATTAGGGTCTCTAGGCGCTGGGGGCCGTCGGGAAGATTAAGCAAGCTATTGCCCAGAGTCACATGGTGCTGGACTAATCTGCTGCCGCCCCGGGGATCGAACTGTGATCCCCAGATTCCAACATCAGTCGCCCTGGCCGCGGCGCCACACCTCTTCCCTAAGGAGGCCAGGCCACCCCTCTTGATTTTAGCAGCTGGCGTTGATCAGTGTCAGTATTTTGCACTGTGGCTAAGAGGAAGTCTGCAGCATTCATTGGTGAGCAGTATCCTTTAATTAGTATTATTCCCAACTTTTTAACTAATCCAATGGGAGCAATTTACCAAGAAATTGACTATGACAATTACCAGAGGAGCTCTGCCTAAGGTTTCTGGCAACAGTGCCAATTCTGACCCTGTTAATACTTCTACTTTGCTCCTAGTGCTTGCTGTTTCACAGCCAGTGGGAGGAGTGGCTATCCATGTGCTCTGGAGGGAGTGCCTCCCTAATACCATAATACCGAGGCTCCTCCCTATATCTCAAAGTATTGGCCACGCTCTATTCCCCATATTAGATCTGTAGCTGCACCATTTAATGCAATGTTATTGCTTCCTTAAAATCTAATCACTATTCCACCTGAAACTCCAGCTAGTGCCCGTGGCACTTTACCTTGCAAAAATATTCTACACCAATAACCGGTAAGCCTTTTTCACTCCAGCTCCCTCTGGCAGCTACCTCATATGTGGTCAGTCTTAAAGGTATCCTAATGGTTAGGCCATCATAATCGGAGAGTCAAGAGCAACTTGTAAACAAAATTTCTCATTGATTGAAAGGGCGTGCCAGTAGTGGGATTCAGTACAATATAAAGTGGTCACAGTGGAAACCAACTTAACAAAGTACAAAATTAGATTATTCAAACGTCACATGTCCAATTCACATGAATGTGAGTTTATTTTCTTCATCATCATATGGTAATCAAGGACAACAAGATTGTCAGTACATTTAAATAAAAATGGTGCTGGGAAAGGGGGAGAAAGAGTGCTCGGGAAATATTGTGTGCTAGTGAGGGTAATAGGAAAGGAGAGGCAATGTGCAATATATACATCAGAAACAGCTGACACCTATCCAGCCTAATGATGGCAAATTACCTACAACCAACATAACAAATGGTAGACTCAGATGATTAATCTCTGTCGTCCAAGCTTGAGAAATAATGAAAAGCCGCTGACGCTTTGATTCCTAATTGCAGTAAAGGTAATTGGATCCTTATACTGGGGTCTTCATTAGGACTCAGCCAGAGTAATAACCAGTGGCTGATATTAATTCAAAAATTGCATCTATCACTTTTTTGTAGGCTTTAGGGTGTTGCCCTAAGTTGGTTTGCCTACGCCCTTACATGGGTTACCAAGCTATACTCGGCTGATGAACTCATAACTAGGGCAGAACCAGTCCTGGGTCGTTTGTGTTTTTGTTTTGGGAGGACCTGGCTTGGCAGTTCGGGCTGATTTGTTCCAATTGGAGCAGGGTCAAGACTGATTGCATATAGATGAGGCCAAAAGGAGGGGGCATAGTGTGCAAAATAATGATGGACGGACTGGGAAGCGGTCTGAGTAATTTACTGTGGCTGAGATTAATATAAGTATTACATCCATCACTTTTTCATGTACTCCATTGTACACTATCAGCACCAAATCAATTTTTTTTTGCAAACTCAACCTTTCATCACACACAAATTTGCAACGTGGAATGTGGTGGGTCTTGTAGGCCAGATGTAAGAATCCATAATTTGCTTCCAGGAAACCTAGGGTACTGTCCCTGAGCTATGATCATACAAATCTTTAAGAAGGGGGATTACCCTGAGCCTGAAGGGCTTCCGGCCCATATCTCTCTATGATTGTATACCTAAAATGATGGGTAGGATTGTCCTAGATTGTCTTGAAACATGAGCCAAGGAGAATCTTATTCTCTCAGACCTACAGTTTGGCTTTCATATTGGTCTTGGCACCATCGATCAATGCCATAATCTTTATTTGTTGATGAGTAAGTATACCATAGCCAAGCAGGGTAATGTGTACCTGGCGTTTTAAGATCTTATTTTCTGCATTCGAATAATATAAACAGATCTAAATTATGGCACATCATGTCCAACATGGGGGTAAACAATTGTATTGTTTGTTTCTCAGGGAACTGCATAGTGATATCACTGCAAGTGTAAGATATGGGCCTAATGGAGAAACAACCATGGCAATAAAGCTTATGAGGGGAGTTCCTCCAGGGTCGTGTACATTGCACCCTTTTTGTTTTCACTTTACATTAATGGCCTTGAGAAACATATAACCAGTTTGGCTATAGATTCACCTCCTGTAGGCACTCGTCCTATACCGGTGTTACTGTATGCTTACGTCACAGTACTTATCGCTAGAACTCCAGTAGATCTCAAAAGGTTGAAGGATTAATTGACTAATTTCATGGCTGTTTTAGTTCTTGACATTAACTAGAATAAAACTCACATAATGATTTATGGCGTTAATAGGTTGAGGCACAAGGCTTAAAATTGGAACAACTCCAAGATTGGATCAGCACCTACCTTTATCTATTTGGGGGTTTTATTCGATGAAGCCTGCATTGCTGGAATGCAGGGGTGTGGATTAGGACCTCTGTGCTTGCAGTAGCATTGAGGCACTTGATGGTTTTGCCTCCATCTGTAGTATCCAACTGTCCAATGAGTTGATGGCAGTATAGAAAGCTAAATGCTTTCCTATTGCAACATACAGTGCTGGACCCTGCGGTGTATGAGATTATCCTGATTTGTAGAAACTGGAGAAAGGATTATTGAGGAGCTTGCTAGCTGTACCTAACAGCACCTCGACCTATGTGTGTCATGCAGAACTCCGGTTAGGTTATCTCACGGAGTATATTAAACTGTGTCTATTGCTGTCCATATGGCCCAAACAAGAAACTGGTCTCAACAGGCTGGTTCTGCAGCCTCAACTTAGACAAACCTTTAGAGATTTACTGGTAGGCCTATATAAAGAACCTATGCTACAGGTTGGACATTGCTCCTGCGGGTGTCCATGCCTGATTTGTTCAGTAAGCCACATGAACAATATTTCCCTTGCAAGGGCAGTGTTAAAGTCTGTTTCATGATGTTTGTAGCAACCATAGAGATTGTTGTGAATTCCAGAAACAAACTGATTATTTGTTTATCCAGTTGTCTCCAGAAATAGTACCTTACCGTATTTGGATCACAAAAATACAGCACAGATATTTTTCAACATGTTTTAAACTTCAGACTATACATAACCTTGTTGCGTTCCAGACACCAGGTCATTATCTTGATAAGCTTGCAGCATGTCCGTGTGATTGTCGTTCACTGCAGAGTTCAATACATTTTATGCTATTCTGTAAATTGTATATAGTTTTTAGAAAAGCGGTTCTTGCTCCTCATTTTAAAGCATGCTGGCCTTAGGCAATGTAGACCTGCCATGATTTTTTTTTTCAGTCACTCTCTTCCATATCAATCTGCTTTTGGCTAAATACATTCAACCATCAATCAAGTTGAGATACATTTTGATTTGATACATAGGAGTATGCTGTGTACTGTAAGGTACTGAACTGTTCTTTGCTGAATTCTCTTGCAGCCTATAATTGAGTTCTTTTTAGGTCGAGCCGGGGCAACTCATGCGCTCCTCTGGGAGGCATGCTATGTTCAGGTATGGACGTGAAGCTCTGCCCACTCTCCAACTATCTTTTCCAACGGCTCCTGTTGTTGTCCTTTCTAAATGGTTGCTTCTGATTCATTAATACGCTTTTTATTCCCTACTTAGTAACGTCTTGTCGGCATTTATAACCTCCCATGAAGACTGGACTTTTTACTTGTGTTGTTACACAGTCTGCTTTATCTACAGCATGCGAGCACTATTTTCTTTAATGCCTTCAAACCAGCTGTTTTTGCAGGCATGATAGGCTCTCCCTAACCCCTCTAGTTTTCATGACAGTGTGGCGCCCGATCATGGACACTGCTCTTTATCTTTAATAAAATGCTCCCTGCAAAGCAAGGCACTTCTGCACGCGCTATACGGCTTATTAAATGCTTTTTTGTTTTTAAAAATGTCCCACACCACTCGTTTACTGTAATGCTGGCCGCATTTCTGTTTACAGGAGCCGCGTCTTAAAGGGGAGGGGCAGACATTAAAGTGAAAGCGCGGCATGGGGCGCTTTTACAAAAAAAAACTTGGTCAACTTGATTATTCCTTTTTTTGTAAAAGTGCCCCATACCGCGCTTTCACTTTAATGTCGGCCACGCCCCTTTAAGACGCGACTCCTGTAAAGAAAAATTTGGTCGGCATTACAGTAAGAGTGGTGTGTGGGGCATTTCTTTAGACATGGTTCGTCTAAAGAAAGGGGCATGACTGCAATTAAAGTCAAAGCATGGGGTGCTTTTACAAACAAGCATTTGAAATGCAGTAGGTCTCTCATTTCTGAGTGTTTAAGCTATTGCCATTGTAAATGACAGTGCCTTTTATTTATGTTTTCAAAACTAAACCTAAATAAATGGCATTGTCATTTACTATGCCAATAGCTCAAACTCGCGTACATGCGAGACTGATTGCAATGCAAATGCTTGTTTATATGTATTTATGAGGAGCTGTTTGATTGCATTTTGAGTGATTTTGATGCTGTAGCGTTTTTATTATGAGACATTATTTATACTAGTTTTTTAATGATGCACTTGTTTTTATTAGTTGTGGCTTCATGAAAGTGTTGTATTTTGTTACTGTTATGGTTATATTTATAACCGAATCAAGATTATTTGAGGTTTGATCAATGGATGATTTGTGGGCAAGGAGGAGTAACAGTGTGCTTGTATTATGAATTAGTTTCTAAACTGATCAGCAGTGAGGGAAGACACACTTTCACTCATACACAAGACCTATTGACATTATCAGTGCTTGTTTGACCCTTTTTACCTTTATCAGTACTAGATACTATTGCATTGAATTAATTTTACTGGTAAAAAATCTTCTCATTTGTGAGATAAAAGCAATGTAAAGAGTATGTCGGTACAGATCAACTACTGTTCTGAATGAAAGAAAGATAACATTAATCAACAGCCAAGGCTGAAAGCCTAAGCAATTGTCACTTAATTGACTTAAAACATTGTCTTCATTCTGACACGTGGTTTACAAACTTGGGGCAGGTGAAGTTAGCTCGCAACACGCTACATAGCCACAAAAGCCATGGATAGAATGACAAAGAGAAAAAACACTACTCCCTCATATGTTCCCATGAACGCATTTAAAAAAATATATATATTTTCCATTTCCTTATTTTTGTTATGCAATCTGCTACATTGATGGTCTTGTTCGTAGTATATAAAACTGCATATAAATAAGTAACTTTTTTGAGGCCATGTAATCAAAATCTCCTTTCGAAACAGCAAAAATGAGGACATTATAGACTGAGATTTTGCGTTCAGGGGCCTATTTGTTTTGCATATGATCTAGCATATATATTTATGATGCTTCTACTAATTATGTTGGATCCTGTAGACAACCTGTAGATTGGCTTTTCTTTTCTTTTCTTTTCGTAATCGGCTTATTTTTGTTAAGCGAAGAAGGTTTTTAAATTGCAGGTTTGGTAGCCTATTATTAAAGTATCTCCTGCATAAGCTTTGTATCGTTATTAACAACTACCTTGCAAGGGTAGCATCATTATTTTCAACATCAGTACAATGTAATCACCATTTATCATTTGAACGGAAGTTGAAGCTGTGTAGTGTATAGATTAATAATAAATACTTCTTAAGAAAATCATTTTTTAAATGAAATTCAGCACTATGAGTTTATGCACAGTATTCCCCACTCAAACATAAGATTGTTTAATTTAGCATTATTTCCCAGATATGTCACTTGCCCCGTTATAACACTATTATTGGATGATCTCCTCTTCGCTTGCAGTCTTGTAAACTGATAATTAATGCACACAGTGTGATTAGTAAGGAAGTTGGTCTTTGAAAAATAGAAATTAATTAATTAATTAATTAATTGTGTGCTTATATAGCGCTTGAATCACTCCCGAAGGGGTACCTCCGCGCTTCGACCATTGGAAATTGGAAATGGAATAGGTCTCGCAGCATTAGAGTTAGTGCTTTTAGAATTGTTTATGGGTTTTTTTGTAAATCTTTAGCATTTTTGTTTCCTGTAGCCAATGCTAAAGAATTACAAATAAAAAAAGCCATAAACAATTCTAAAAGCTCTAACTCAAATGCTCCGAGACCTATTGCACTGTGTGAGGGGTTGAGGGTGAGTGAGGGTGGGTGAGGGTGGGTGGGTGAGGGTGGGTGAGTGAGGGGTTGAGGGTGAGTGAGGGGTTGAGGGTGAGTGAGGGGTTGAGGGTGAGTGAGAGTGAGGGTGAGGGTGAGTGGGGTGAGTGTGAGTTAGGGTGAGGGGTTGAGGGTGGGTGAGGGTGAGGGGTTGAGGGTGAGTGAGGATGAGTGAGGGTGAGTGAGGGGTTGAGGGTGAGTGAGGGTGTGAGGGTGAGTGAGGGTGAGTGAGTGAGGGTGAGTGAGAGTGAGGGTGAGTGAGGGGTTGAGGGTGAGGGGTTGAGGGTGAGGGGTTGAGGGTGAGGGGTTGAGGGTGAGGGGTTGAGGGTGAGTGAGGGTGAGGGAGGGTGAGGGGTTGAGGGTGAGGGTGAGGGGTTGAGGGTGAGGGTGAGGGGTTGAGGGTGAGTGAGGGTGAGGGGTTGAGGGTGAGGGGGTGAGGGGTTGAGGGTGAGGGGTTGAGGGTGAGGGCGAGTGAGGGTGAGGGGGTGAGGGGTTGAGGGTGAGGGCGAGTGAGGGTGAGGGGGTGAGGGGTTGAGGGGTTGAGGGTGAGGGCGAGTGAGGGTGAGGGCGAGTGAGGGTGAGGGGGTGAGGGGTTGAGGGTGAGGGGTTGAGGGTGAGGGGGTGAGGGGTTGAGGGGTGAGGGGGTGAGGGTGAGGGGTTGAGGGTGAGTGAGTGAGGGTGAGTGAGGGTGAGGGGTTGAGGGGGAGGGGTTGAGGGTGAGTGAGGGTGAGGGGTTGAGGGTGAGTGAGGGTGAGGGTGAGTGGGGGGTTGAGGGTGAGTGAGGGTGAGTGAGGGTGAGTGAGGGTGAGTGAGGGTGAGTGAGGTTGAGGGTGAGTGAGGTTGAGGGTGAGTGAGGTTGAGGGTGAGTGAGGTTGAGGGTGAGTGAGGTTGAGGGTGAGTGAGGTTGAGGTTGAGTGAGGTTGAGTGAGGATGAGTGAGGATGAGTGAGGATGAGTGAGGATGAGTGAGGATGAGTGAGGGTGAGTGAGGGTGAGTGAGGGTGAGTGAGGGTGAGTGAGGGTGAGTGAGGGTGAGTGAGGGTGAGTGAGGGTGAGTGAGGGTGAGTGAGGGGTTGAGGGTGAGTGAGGGTGAGGGGTTGAGGGTGAGTGAGGGAATTTCACGGTATATTAATCTAATTATTATACCAACCAAACTTCACAAGCACCACACTACCCAAAACACACCTTCTCAAAACAATCTTTCAAGCAATGACCTCAAGCGATGCCTCAAACTCGAAAAAAATTACGTTTTCCTTACTCTAAATATGGCCGACCTGAATGTAATATGCTAGAATTGAAATTGCCCAATTAAAAATGTCCGCCGGCGTCTTAGACTCTGCTACGGCAAGCCAAAGCTGCCAAAATATAAATGCACTTAGCCGCCTGCCAGTTTGACAAAGTTCACTGAGGTAAAGTTATGAGCGCAAATTAGACAAAAAGACATTTTTTTTTCTTAATTTGCCCTAAGTAGGAGCTGAATGGAAAGCCGCCCCCTTGTAACGCAGTAACTTTGCATGGACAGCTCGCATGGTCAGTCATGCGTTATCGACAAGCAAGCAGTCTGCAAACGCTGGTATCTTCTACGCGGGCTCTTTCAGTAGATGCTCGTGCTGCCTGCCATTAACTCTGCTGCTCCACTCTGCTTTTTTAAAATAACATTCAATCATGTATACCGCCAGCACAAAATCTAAAATTATGGAATACACAATATTTTGTTTAAAACTATATACAGGGGTGGGGTGGGGGGAAGAGAAGATGGCAGTGAAGGCGGGAGGCTGTCAGAGGGAGCCTGGCTGACGAGCTGGGAGAGAGGGTGAGAGAGACGGCAGGATGAGAGAGAGGGTGAGAGAGACGGGAAGATGGTAGGGGGGTGAGGGAGACGGCAGGGTGGGAGAAAGGGTGAGAGAGAGATACCAGGATGGGAGAGAGAGATGGGAGAGAGGGTGAGTACAAGACGGAGGGAAGAGAGGGGAGGGGGGAGGAGAAATGCGACACGGCGGGAAGGGGAGGGGGCGGAGCGGGTAAAATAAACAAGACGGAGGGAAGAGAGGGGAGGGGGGAGGAGAAATGCGACACGGCGGGAAGGGGAGGGGGCGGAGCGGGTAAACAAAGACGGACGTGCACGCGCTTTTAAGCTCAATGCGCATGCGCATTGAGCTTAAAAGTCACGGGCACTGCAAGGAATCGCCACGATTCCTTGCAGTGTGGATAAAGAGTGGATAAGTCCCAATACTCTCGCCTTGCTCGATGCGCATGCGCATCGACAGGCGAGACCTAAAAAGGTAGAAGGGAATATGCAGCAAACTCTCACAGAGACTGTGACACACGCTTCCTCTTATTTGCCTCTCTTCAGTTTGCTTTTCCACTTGCTGGATTAATTCAGCTTTGTCAAAGAGTGTTTGATCAAGCAGTAGATTAAAAAAAGCCCCTGTCCACATTCCACAACAAATCTTAACCAGAATACATTTTTACTCAGTTGAAAATGTTGCGCATAACTGGATTTCAAGTAATCTAAACTGATTCTGACTGGAAGCCCTACAATTGCTTGCTGGGCTATTATATTACCATGTCCCTGGTGGACACTAAAGCGCAAACAGGTCTTTTAATTTGAGTAGCAGACTGATCGCACTCTAAAACACACCATCAGATTTGTGAATATGCAGAGGAAAGGCCTAGGCCTTGAGAGGAGTGGGGTCTGTAGTACCTCTTCCCAGATTTATAGGGATGATGTGAGATTAGATTTTCTTATCTACTTTTGATGTTTTGTGGGAGGAGGGGGAATCTGGACGTGAAACATTAATTGCCCTCATAGTAACTAAGATCGCAATATTTTTGTTGTTTTTTTTAATATTGGGGCAATGGTATGTTCAGTGCCCACTTCTTCTTACCATAACAGTTCCATAGGCATCGAAGGTCTGAAAATGTGCAATAAGATGTGGGCTGTGCATGTATGTGTTTCATCTTCACCTTTTACGGATTAAATCGGAAAGTCTTACCTAAAGAAGGGTATGTGAAACCTAAAGTTGATAACCTGACAAGAAATCTGCCGTTATGGGCACTTGTTACAGCTTTTATTGAAATCAAAGAAAGACGGGTCCTGGATTATGCTGCCATGTCACCATGCTGCGTTATGTCTTACGTGTTTTTACCCAAAAATGTTATCACCTGAAAAAAAATACAAAAAGTAATTACGTTTCTTACATTCATTTGGAAAAATATATTTATTGTTTATGATGCTATGGTAGCTGTGTAAAATTGTAGTAGAGTGTATTTGCAACTCCATCCTTTGGTTGAGTTAGATCTCTGGTCTGTCCATACTTTCAACCTTAGAGATGCCAAGAACAGTATTCTGCCTAACTGTGCTACCCCCACATGTCTGATACAATTTCAGTAAGAATCAATGGCAAACAATAAAGTGTGATAGCACTCAGCAGAAATATATTGCAATGCAGGCACAGGAGATCAACTCTTTCTTGGGCTTTGCTTTTTGATTCTGTGTGGTAAATGAAAGATGCACAGGTGGGGCATGATGCTTAGTATGGGGATAGAGAGTGGTCTAATTAATATATTGAGGGAACTGCATAGTGACCCCACCGCCAAGGTCCGCTTTAATAGGGAGGGGGGACTGACCAGCTCTTTTCCTTGTATGAGTGGAGTCCGACAAGGCTGCATTCTTGCTCCCTTTTTGTTTTCCCTTTATATTAATAATTTGGAGCAGTTCCTGTTAGGTTTGAAGGCAGATTGCCCAAGGGTTGGGTCGCGTCATATTCCTGTTCTGCTTTATGCAGATGACGCGGTACTGATCGCACGCACACCAAGGAGCCTACAAATCCTGATTGACGGATTTGTTAGGTTCATGAGTGCCTTGGACCTTTCTGTAAATCTGAGTAAATCCTATGTGCTCCTGGCGGGGAAAAAAACCACCTCTAAATTTACATACAAAATAGGTATCCACACTGTGGAAGAGGTTAAAACGTTTCCCTACCTTGGTGTAACATTTGATGGTGCCCTGCGGTTTGATACCTTGGTGGAGGAACGTTGTGGTAAAATGATTGCATCTAACGGGGCAATTGCTAGCTATGGCAGGAGGCTAGGAAGATGGTCCCCGGAGCAGGTGATAAACCTGTACAGCTCTGTATCATGCTCCAAGGTAATCTATGGGGCAGAAGTATGGGGCTTTGTCAATACCACTAGTATCCAACGAGAAGAAAATAAATATCTGAAATCACTCTTGAGGGTACCACAAAGTACTGCTGGTTTGATTGCCCATAGGGAGCTAGGGAGACCATATATAGAAGATCTGATAAAATTGAGGCCTATTATCGCTTGGTTAAAAATTTGGGTCAATCCTGATGCGACACTTAGTAGAGAAATCTTATCGGACTGCCTAAAGAGGGACAAGTGTATGTGCATTCCCTGGCTCCTTTATGTGAAGAATACCCTAGAGGAGCTAGGTTTTGGGAACCTCTTTACTCATCCTGCAACTATTGTAGCCCAGAATAAACTGCATGTAGGGAGAATTTTCCTAGAGCGGAAAAACCTACGCAGAGATGAGGCTGAAGGGTGCAAAAAGACAGTGAGGGCCCATCACCTAGTGAAGAGCGTGGAGGGTATGGAGCCATACTTGTTCCTCATGTATAATGCACACTCCCATTTATGTTGGCATCACCAGCGGGGTTTGCTACATCAATAGAACAGAAGGGGCCCTGCGGCTGCGACAACAGGTCTCCGCAGGACTCCCTTCACTTCGTTTTACTCTGCCCCTTTTACTCCATGCCCAGACGCAGATACCTTGTAAATATTTTGAAAAAAGTTAATTTGGTCCACGCTAGGGAGGCACTAGTATTCTTACAGAAAGCTGAGGAACCCTTAATACTGTGTAGCATTATGAACTTTATTAAGGTAGCACTTCGTTTAAGGCTTACTAGAGGAGAAGACTGAAATGTTTTTATTCTAACTTTTAAGTGTTAAATATGGCTATATTGTTGTATTTATGTTCTGTAAATTCACTGTACAAAGAACCCTGAAACGTTTAATGACTTTTTACTATGTAAATATGAGTGTGCTTTTATGGTGTTTTTTAATCACCGAATAAAGATTCTTTGACTGACTGACTGAAAGATGCACAGTCCATGTGTGTAGAGGACATTTACTACATTCTTCTAAATGGGCATCCCTAACAGGGTCGTCAATGAAAGGCCTGGCTTGTAAAATTTATAATGAAAATGTTTCCCATGTTCTGTTTGCCTCTACGGTGTATATGCTCCAGAGATTGATTGTGATTGAGCCAGTTTGTTTACAACTAGGCGTGATGAATCGTGCAATAGCTTCAAGAATATTACGGTCGGATCCTAGACTCTCTGTGCATGGTCCGATGCAAAGTTTCTGGCCAGGGCGTGGACCATAGTCGAAAAGTGATGCTAAGTTGGCTAAACTGGCTAGGCGACTTGCGAAGTGTTTTACGTTTACCTAGTTTTATGGACAATGTGTATATGTTCTTCCTTTCTCTCTTTTTTTCTTGTCTTTTCTGTACTCACAGTGAATTTGTGATCGAATGTTACATTTTGCACATTATTTAGTGGTTGATTAGTTGTGGTCCCCATATCTAGCTGACGACATTTGCGATTGGTTAGTTGCCCCAAAAATGTGTTCAATGAATATTCATCTTATATTAGGCTGACTGAAGTGTTGATAGAGCCTTGAGCTGTAGTATGAATTATGATTTTTATAACTTTTTATACCAGTTTGCCCAAATAATTATTTTGTCACTGATATTATTTGTTTTAATTTTAGAATGTTTTATATGAGTTGTGATACTAAAATAAATGCGAACTTTTATGGCGTCTGTTGTAGATATGCTGTTTTTACACTGGTCTTTTTTATGTTGCCTTTTTATGGATTTTTTTTCTTAATCCAAAACAAACATGAAATGTAAAAAACAAACAAAAAAAATCTGCTGTATCTTCTGTCTCGGGGTGCAGAGGGAGGGCCTTAATAACTCACATGAAACAACTGCATTAATAAGTTCCATTCCATCTGTGGTCGAGATCGAAAAATGATATGAGGCAGAAGCCATGGATAAATGCTCTTGATATTCTAGCACCTTGGCTCTGTCTAAGGAATACATATTTCACCTGGGACTTTGACTTGTCATCAGTCTTGTTAGGGAGATGGGAATAATTTGTGGTACGAGGTTCAAGGAAGGCCTGATTGATGTAGGCTAGCCAAATAATCTTTCCATTTAAAAGCGAATCATCGGTGTAAAGTAGAACTTGGACTAGGTGGAGGCCAACCTTGGGTAAATCTTTTCCTTTTTTACCAACACTGAATCAGAGGCGTTGATATAAAAAGGAATAAGAATGGGGCTTGGATGCCAGCCTCCCTGATCCCCATCAGGTCCCATAGTTTCCTTCCAACAACCATGGCAAAGGCAAAGGAGAGGTCCATAAATTCCATGTGTAGAGAACCTCTCCTGGCTTTCACATATTTCCCAGTTAATAGAAGAAGGTTTCATAGATTGTTGTACTGTACCAAAGCCTGGGGGAAAACCATATTGCACATTTGATAAGTTATTTAATTCTGTCCAGTCTTCCAATTTTGGGAGAATTACCCTCCCTAGTTATTTTACGGATCCGTCCAGGAGGGATATGGGGCAATCGCCGTTTGGGAGACTTCTATCCCCTTTTTTTTAAAAAATTGGAGCAATTCTAGAATTGCCCCATGTGTGTGGGAATTCATCCTTAATAGCTGCTCAAAACTTAATAGAGGTGCCCAAAACTTGGAATTCTGTCTAGCACATCAATTGGGACGCCACCTGGGCCTGCTGCTTTTACCAGCAAGACATCTTGAAATGATTGGATACATCATTACACTCCATGGATTCACTCTGAGTGCGCTGTTCAAGTTGAAATTTAATACATCTTTTGGATCTTCCTGGAATGAGGGATTGTTCTCTTGGTCGAAGATTTGGAAAAGTGAAGCTCCAGTTGGTCTGCTGGAAAAAGACATTCTGTTTTGGGGTTATTGTGCTTGGAGAAGAGAGGCTGGTTAACAATTTGCCAGAAAACCTTAGACAGTGATGCTGCTTCTAGTTCTTCCCAGGCCCTCCTTCTTATTCCATCTCTATGCTCAGCGAGAGTTGTTTTGCATAATTGTCTAGCTGCTCTATAATGTCCTCCATGTTTTGGGGAATGGTATTGGTTGTTGACTTTATATTCTTTAGAGCAACTGTACAGGGAGGATTAAACCAATTATGTGTGGATGGTTTCTTACGGGACTGTTAAACAGTCCGCATACGATTTACAGATGTCATTAAAGCTGTTCAAACTTTTCCAGCGTTTGGACTCCTCTGATAGACCGCATTTCACCTCCTCTTTTTTCCCCAGCAATTAAATCCTTAACGAATTTGATGAGATCTGTGTTATCCCATTTAACGCTTACTGCCTTTTTTGGAAAGTAATGTAGATTATTACTGCTTATCTTTTTATATTTTAGTGAGTAACAATCCAGACTCTCTTATACAGGGTTGTGGTCACTAACACAGGCCCTTTAAAATAACTCTCATGAGTGGTGCAAGATCTGATGCGGACAAAAAAAATAAATGGTACTTTCCCTTCCTTTGCTTAGAAATGTAGGTTGATAAACTACTCCCTCTTTTAAAAAATCTGTTGAAAAATATAGATTATGTTTGACAATAATTTCATTTAGTGCCTCCATAGGATGTATGTAAAAAGAGTGTCATATTCTTGTTATGCCAATCAGCAACCCCGCAAATGCAGCCTCCCCTTAGGAAACATCTAAAAATGTTAGTCCCAAATCCATATTATAGCTACTTGTACGTGGTTTCTTTGGGTGTGAGTTGAGATAAAGGAATCCAGATCTTCTATAATGGAAACAGGTAGTGCAGTGAACAAATACAAATTAATAAAATGACATAAAAACCTAACAAAGACAATTCAAGATCTGAAAACAAGGACGTGTTATAACTTTGGCTTTAGCTTTTAAATATTTAGGCACAATCAAAACTGCACGACCCCTCCCCCCTTTGGTCTGCCTGATATTGAGAGTAATGCTGAAGTACAGAATGATTGAAATCTATCTTAATCAAATGATTCTGGGGGCGAGGCTTGGATGGCAAGAGGAGCAGAAGCCTAAATCCGGAGCTCCGTCCGGCCCCGGAATAAAAAAAGCCAAACTAACTTCGAGAACGGGCAGTACTAGCCCAACAAAAGGCACAGCGGATATCGGAAGTGTGCAGGACCACAGAGGGAAACATCCCGAGCCGTAAAGAAGATTGGAAACAAAGATATTTAACAGAGACTGGTTGGCACAGCAACTGGCTAAAAATGGCGAGACGCTGAGGTAGCAAACAACAGACGAGCGGATCCGCGATCTGCGTATTACGGAACACTGAGCACCAGGCTCCGAAGGTTAGTCGCTCAGTAAAGTCGCCATACAGCAGCACCCTCCACTGCCGTATACAATTTAGTTAAGTCGAATAACGATACAAAAGACAAAAGCAAATAATCGAAAGTGAAACTCACAGAGGGCGCTGCCATATTGGTGGTGTGGAAACAACCACGAGGGAGCGACCGAGTAGAGCGGAGCTGGACAGACAGAGAAGGCGAACATACGAGTGGGGGAGGAAGCGCTGGAGACGCAATAGCGGCAGACCAAGCGGAGGAGAGGCAAATATAGCGAAGGGAGCTAGCAAGCGGCCCTCCAACCACGCGAACGAGCGAACAGGCATGTCGGTGAGGGTACGCTGAACGTGAAACGAGCTACGAGCGCAGAAGACCAGCGGAGCCAAGCACACAGGTGTCCAGAGGCCGAAAGTGGAGAGGATAAAGTCCACCTACAAAACACCAAAGGCACAGCAAACCACGGCTCAGGCTGCTAGACGACGCTAAATAAAAAACGAAACAAACTCTCAGAGGGCGCCATATTGGGTGCGAGAAAGAAACCCACAGAGAGCGCGTCTGAGGGAAGACAACAAAATACAGGAGGCACACAACGGGCATACAAGTGGGGACGAAAAGAGGCGCACGAGTGGCAGCAACGCGGTGATAGCACCCAAGCAGACCAAGCGAGGGGGGGGGCTGGCAAACAGCTTCTGAACCCTCACAGGCAAAAACGCACAGGCTAAGCGGCCATCTTAGAGGGGGCACAACACACAAACAGAACTCCAGCGATACCAAGTGCACCAACAGCCGTAGGCTAGAAACGAAGCGAGAGCGACCGCAGCCACATACATCAAAAGGAGGTTGCAAAAGCGTAGCACAGACAGTCAGATTTCGAATAAACCAGCAAAAGTGAAATCTACCAAGGACGCGGCAGTCTTACAAACGCCGCCAAGAAAGGTCACCACAAAACCAGATTGTGCATAGCCCACCACTCAGTTCACACAAAGTTTACGCTCGGGTGCTGATATATTCTGCCCATATACAAAGGTAGTGCGCCGTAGAGGGAAGTCACCAAGATACTCGACCCACGACTTCACCCTGCGCAGGAGCACTAAAAACGCAAGCACTCCATAGAGACAACGGCAATATTAGACTATAACAGGCGCAGAATGTCGCAACAGCAGAAGCAAAATAGACTTGAGAATAATATGAATTCCCCAATCAAAAACAGATCAAACATTTCAGCCACACTCGACAGTATACTGAAGAAACTGGCTGACGTACACGACCTTGCCATATCAACGAAAAAAACAACTGACCAGATTGAGCTTGAACTAGCAGCCATCTGAGCAGACATTCATGCCACAAACAATAGGGTCGAAGCAGTTGAACAAAGAGTCTGCGACATAGAAGACAGGTCTCAACTCACTGGCAAGGCCATAGGGAACATTGCCAAAGCCACCACAGAACTACGAAGACAAGCAGCTGAAGTAGAAGACAGAAACAGAAAGGGCAACATTAGAATCCTGGGCATCCCAGAAGGAGAATAAGACAAGGCAGGCTCGTGCGTGTCCCTAATACAAAGCCTCATCCCAAAGCTAACTAACATGGAGTTCGAAGGTCCTTTTGAACTAGATAAAGCATACAGTGTGCCTGCGAAACAGACAAATGGGAAGAACAAATCCCAGACCTATAATATGCAGACCACTAAGGTCACACCACACAGACGCCATATTTGGGGTAGCGAGGAAAAACCCCAATCTGAGTTGGAACGGACATAAAATCATCCTCACACAAGACTTTTCTAAGCCAACGGTGGACATAAGGAAGAGGTTCCTAGTCCAAAGAGACAGGCTAAGGTAAGAAAACATCACCTTCTCATTCACAGGACCAGCGAGGTTCAGGATATATAACAAAGGCATCGCCATGATCTTCAAAGACCCAGCTGAACTGTCACGCTACCTACAAGGACCACCAACCGAAGAGATGGAGGGCTCTGCACCGACGGGAAAAAGAAGCGCATCACCCAGCCCCGCTACCGACAGTGGCTAATCACAAGTCAATTTTGACAAACCAACAAGCTATCACAACAAATATACAAAGAAACTTGAATAAGGAAAGAAGCCATGCTACCATAACGACTCTACCTCACTATGGAAAGAAAAGAAGAAGCTAAGACAACTCAAAGAAAGACAATCGGAAGCAAGACCAGAACTCTATACCACCACCACAACGACTCTACCTCACTATGAAAAGAAAAGATGAAGCTATACTAACTTGGAAAAAGACTGTCGGAAGCGAGACAGGAACTTTATAACAGCGATTTTCTACCTCAAGTCACATATGTTTCAACCCAATATCCTTTACAAGATATAGTATCAGTTAGAAACTAGAGGGTGATACATAGCTCTATTTCCGGGAGAGGGGGCGGGAGTGGGAGGGTCTTGCTGTCGTACGCCCACAGTACGAGAGAACAATGGGCAAAGAGCAGGAGGGTGGGAGGGGAGGCAGAGGGGGGAGTAGCAGGGAGTAGAACAGTGCGTCTAGTAAGTCATGTAAGTCACGTTTGTCATGTGTTGTGTTCGTCTTTTCCATGTCTTTGTCAGCAGTATAACCTTCATCCTAAACAGATCGACGGCAGCATCAGCACAATCAATCCTTAACCACAGAGGGTGCGAGCAGCAATGCACAGCCACACACCAAGCACCCAGGGCCAGAACACACACATACCAGCGCTTTCCGCACAATGACACAGCCGGGTAGCAAATTACCGCAGACAGACCTCAGGATCATCTCACTTAATGTTAAGGGTCTCAACCACCCAGTCAAGAGGAAAAAGATATTAGACTACCTAGCCAAATCAAAGGGAGACATTATACTATTGCAAGAGACAAAACTAACCACAGAAGAAGCGAACAAACTTAAGGCCAGGTGGATAGGCCAAGTGGTCTCCTCACCAGCAATTGGGAAAAAAAGGGGAGTAATCACCCTGACTAGCAGCAGATCCAAGATAACCATAGAGACTGTACAGCATGATGAGGAGGGCAGACTACTGTTCACACAGATGAAAAGGGGAGAAGAGACAATACTAGTAGCTAACATCTATGCTCCCAACACAGACGACACTCCATTCTGGGAAAGGGTAACCAAAGACCTTGAAACCAGCGCAGCACACATGATGGTTGTAGCGGGTGACTTCAACATGGCAATAGACCAAACACTAGACAGGCAAACCAAAAAAAAGACACCCACACCAACCTCGCACAAGTCGCTAATAAACCTGTGTCATAAACTTGACCTGGTAGACCCATGGTGCCTCCAACACCCCGACACAAGAGACTACACCGTCTACTCGCACCCACACAACTCCTACAGCAGAATTGACTATATCCTCATCTCCGCATCCCACACTCACCTAACAGAACACACATACATCGCCGCCAGAACAATATCAGACTACGCCTGCATTAGCCTACACTTAGCAGGTAGACATAATGAACACCTAACACGTAGATGGCGACTCAACCCCACAACCCTAGCTAAGCAGGAAGACAAAGCCAGGATTTAGGTAGCCATCACAGAATACATCGCAGAAATTGATACACCAGAGACAGACCCTGGCGTGCTGTGGGAAGCTCTCAAAGCTACTATCAGAGGGGTACTAATAGAAATAAAGGCGAGAAGGGACGAGGAGTCAAAAGCGCAGCATGCCCAGCTAGAAGCAGACATCAAACTGCTAGAAACACACCACATGAGGAACTCGCAAAAAAGAAATACGAATTCAATAGAATTCTCAGCGAACGTGCAGGCCTCTGGATAAAAAAATACAAAGAGATCAACCTCTGCGAAGGAATCAGAGCAGGTAAATCCCTTTCTCTATACCTCAAGCGCAAACAAAGACAACACAACATCACAACAATCACCGACACCACAAGTAAAACACACACCCGGCACAAAGACAATGTAAGCACCTTCAGAGAATTCTATGTGGAGCTTTACAAAAGAGATGACGGTCTAGACACAGAGCGCACTAAAGCCTACCTAGATAACCTAAAACTACCAAAAATCACAGAAGAAGAAGCTAAGGCGCTAGGTCAAGATTTCAAGCCGCTAGAGATCAGGACAGTCATCAAGTCACTCCAAGATAACAAGGCCCCAGGACCCGACTGGCTACACAGCACCATTCTATAATTTATTCCAAGAACAACTAACACCTACTCTAACAAAAGCCTTCAACTTTTGTGGAAGTACAGGGGAAGTGAGCGCCACTATGGCACAAGCGAACATTATAGTCATTCCAAAAGAGGGTAAAGACCCACAATGGCCAAAGAACTACCGCCCAATATCACTCATCAACCTAGACTGCAAGTTGTACGCCAAAATACTAGCGACGAGGCTCAGCACCTTGCTACCATGGCTGATAGGCAACACACAAGTAGGATACATGAAAGGGCGGGTGTCCAGCGACAATACCAGACTCCTCTGCCAGGTCATAGAACACTGCTCACACACACAAAAGCCTGCAGTCACAATCGCGCTGGACGCGGAAAAAGCCTTTGACAGAGTGTCGTGGCACTTCTTAAAAGAATGCCTGCAAACATACAACCTTGGAGAGACGTTTGCCAGAAGAGTCATGTATAAAAGCCCGAAGGCGCAGATTGCCATGAACTGCACACCCTCAGCCCCTTTTGAACTCCAAAGAGGGACCTGACCAGGTTGCCCCCTATCCCCACTGTTGTTCTTACTGGTACTAGAACCCCTAATCAAAGATATCCTGACCAACGAGAAAATAGCAGGCATAACCATTAACAAAATTACAGCCAAACTGGCGGCCTACGCAGATGAATTACTGATAATAACAGAAGACCCGACAGTATCCATACCCGCTCTCATGTGCACCATTGACACCTACGCCGCCCACTCCGGATACAAACTAAACAGAGACAAGTCAGAATGCATGCCCATGAACATATACATGACCAAAGGAGTATTAGGGAACTCAGGACTAATGTGGCAAACACAATCGATCAAATACCTGGGAATCAAGTTTGGGGGAGACCTAAAAACCACCCTGGACCTAAACGAAAAGAAGACACTGACCAAGATAAGAGGCCTGCTAGAAAACTCGTCACCCAAATTTATCACCTGGTGGGGAAGAATAGAAACAGTAAAAATGATGGCTACACCTATAGCTAACTATCTGGCCAGTATGCTCCCTCTAGCATTGACTGATGACTTCCACAAGAGGATAGACCAGGCTATAAACAAATTTATCTGAAGGGATAAAAAACCCAGAATAGCACTCAACAAACTCAGACTAAGGAAAGAGCTAGGGGGCCTCAACTTAGCAGACCGAAGTACATTTCAGACAGCTTGCATAGCCAGGCAAGGGTTACACTGGGTTACCCAAAACCAGAAATATACACCTACTTGGCTAGCCCTGGAAAAAGCTATCCTACACAATTCAGACCCGTTAACCCTCCTAACTACCAACAAACAGACACTAAAAAGTAACCCGATATTCAGAACAACTAGATTTGCCCTCCTTAAGCTAGATCAGAAACTAGAAACAAGCATAAAAACCTCGAAGTGGATGGCACTATGGAACAACCCGAAAATATGATATAGAGTGAAAACCATAGAAATAAGTAAGTGGAGGGCTCTGGGCATCTCACTCCAAGCACACCTAGAAAAGGACGTCAATCCTCTCACCTTCAGTAACTTAAAAGGGAGGTTTGACCTCCCAGAAGCGGAATTATACAACTTCCTGAGAATCAAAACAGCGATCACAAAAGAAAACCTAAGCAGCCACACCCATTCAATTTTCAATTTCATAGAAAACCTAAACAAAACAGGGCCCCACATTTCACATATATATAAACTCCTTCGCCCATCGTCATCAAAACTTAATGACAAGAATAAAAAGTACTGGGAAACCCAGATGGGTAGAACCCTCACAGAGCAGGACCAAATAACAATGTGGAGCTCCCCCACACTAAATATAATTTCACCAGTACTCGCACAGACCAAATTTTGGCTATTGCACCGAGCACACTGTACCCCAACAAAACTGGTGAAACTTGGCCTGATAGAAAACAACCAGTGCTGGAACTTGGCCTGATAGAAAACAACCAGTGCTGGAACTGCAATAAGGAAACAGGGGACCTGGCCCATCTAATCTACCAATGCAGAAAGGTCAGGAAATTCTGGGACAAAGTGTTCGATTTCACCGACCAAACACTAGGCTGCAACCTTAAGAGAGAGTTTCACACGCTAGCAACAGCACTCCTTAACACCGAAATCGACACACAACAAGACAAGTACCTTCTCGACTTTCTCTTAACTAGTGCCACAAAGATCATACTATCTAACTGGAAGAACACAGCCAAGGCCACATTTAAGGGATGGTTAAACTGGGTGACATTCCTGAGAGGGGCTGACAACACAGCACTAAGAAACACACCATGGAAGAGACCAACCAGACAGACGTGGGCATCACTAGACAAAGCGCTAGACCCATTCAAACCACCGTAGGCCACAGGCGGCATAAATGGTGAAACAGAACCAGGATGTGGTAAGCCGATCTGCAACCACCAGCCAAACCTATATGTTACATGTTTCATGTTATATATGTATAACGAGCGTTGAGCCAACAAAGTCAGTCCACCGACATGTATACAAGTAGGATCAACAAAGGAGGACTTGTTAAATCCGCCCAATGAAGGAGAATGACGCATAGGACACTCACCTAACTACGCTACGCAATGTACTGTTGCAGGGTTCTATGCGCAAGAAATTTATTTATATGTATATTGTTTCCACAAAATTTCAATAAAAATATTTAAAAAAAAATAAAAAAATAAAAAAAATAAAATGATTCTGTAGCCTAGGTCCCTTGGCAACATAACACCTCATAGTCCGATACCATGCACAGCCAGTCCTCATATGTCACTTTCTGGCGGGTGCCCGCAATATTTTGTGAAAGGAGGCAAAAGCCCTTTTTACCCTAGCAGTTGTTTGAACAGGGCCTAAGTTCAACATCTCGTCTTGACTGTTAATTCCAGGTGGATGGGGAGAAAACGATGGAATTCGGATGTGAGGTGTTTTAAAATGCTGTCGGTCCTCCTTCACAACCGTGAGGTTGGGCCCTGGATTCGCTTCCACCTTCCAACGATTGCTGCTTTTGAGTCTGGCAGACGAAGTTTTTAAGAGTTTGAGTGTATTCAAATGAGGAATTCAGTCATTCTATATCTGACAGTCCAGATAGGGGTGCCAAGAATTATGTAAGGCAAGGGAGCCGATTAACTGATTTCAAGCCAGAGCTAGGCTTGGTGAATTCCTTGGCTAGAGGGATTGTGGGGGAGGGAAATCATTGAAAGAAACCCGAAGGAAATTCCCACATCTTGTCTCTCTGGGTCTAAAAGTAGTCTAGGCGATGTAGGAAAGATCTTACCAGACCTCAGCTTTTTAAATTGACCGCTACGCAGTCACCACTTACTGATTTAGGTGACTGGCCTATCCATTCACCCCTCAGATCCACTAGATTGTCGTTTACCAAATCATTCGGCAGCTCACATTTGTCATTGCCGTTATCCACTCCATTTTTTTTGCTGAGTCTGTCTCATTATTCCCATTATTAGATGAACCGGTTAGAACAAGTGAAGGAGGATTTTCTGAACCAGTAGAAATTTGAAAACAGTTGTACCTCAGTCATGCAGATTCCGGGTTACAAATACTTGTGCTATCCCAGATGCACGTGGAGGGGTCGTGCCCTCTCGGGCGCAGACGTGACTGCTCTTGGCCCGCGCGCCTTGCAAGTTGCTGGAGGCATCATGGGATGTTAAGGTGCATACCAGCACTCTTCAGCTCCTCCCCGCCTCGGTTGATGCTGGGCCTTAGAGTCCTGGCCTCTGGCGTCCTTGTTGCGCGTCCAGCTAGTGGTAAGACATTCAGAGTCACAATTGTCCATGCTGATCTGTATCATTTACCATTAGCTTTACATCTAATTCATACGCTAGAAAGACAAAATCCTGCTATCGCTAATGGAAGCATTTTAGATCATCCTCTTGTATTGGTCTGCTAACGGGAATAATAGTGGTAAGAACTTTTGGAGACATTGCCTTTTGTGATGCCTCGCAATCAA
Source organism: Lissotriton vulgaris (assembly GCF_964263255.1). Classification (NCBI taxonomy): domain Eukaryota; kingdom Metazoa; phylum Chordata; class Amphibia; order Caudata; family Salamandridae; genus Lissotriton; species Lissotriton vulgaris. Next base: position 2,119,691,164 of record NC_141687.1, on the reverse strand, counting down.
ATGATAGTTTTAGGAAATGTAAACCCTTGGTTTACGGACTCTGGAATGTGCAGTTATGACTGTCAGTCGCATATCAAAAGAGGCAGACTTTTTGTACAACCCATCTGTTGTAAGGAGCACATTTTAGGCTGTTTACTATAATATATGGCTATTGTTAAAAATACAGTCATCCATACAACTGGATTGGTCTGGTCACAGTGGGGTGTTTTTCGAGATTTGGACTATATTCCCTTTTTGTGACTTAACCACTAAAGCATATGTTATGAGGAATACCTCAACTTAACTGTAGAAAACGTCTGGAAAATGTAAATGATTACCCTATAAAGTCAATAACAGACATTGAGGACCACCACTCCAACAGATGACTATAAAAGGTCCCGGGTTACCTGTTCCATCCCTGAAAGGCTACATAATGGTAAAAAACAAACCTGAATTCATCATTTAATGACAATTTAAATTCCTTAAATATAAAGTAAGAAGAGCACACATGGTCTGGCAGAAATATTCTGAAGAAAGGAAATCCTTAAGTTTGATGGATATTTGATAATATAAAAGGGCTCTAGAAGATTTCAAGTAGGAATCCTTTTCTAAAAAAAGAAAAAAAAGAATGAGAATACTGGCAATTCCAAAGCTTTTTAGAAACTTAAAGACAGTTGACAGCCTGATTTAGAAATGCAGTGAAAGCTTCCAACCTAGAAATGGTGTTGGGCGATGCAAAGGCATTTTGACAAGTACATCTGTAATACTTGGCAAATCATCATCGAATAACATTTTGAATGAGCACGGCCCCCTTCTCAGTAACCTGCCTACAAACAGGATACATTTTCGTTTTGTGAAGTTACCATGATAAAGTTAATGAGAATCTAAAAGGCATGAGGAATGCACTACCGCTTCGAGGATCCAAGTCCATTTGACATCTTCAAACTGTGCTGAGCTGTGTGGGGCTCAATTTATAAGTGAATTCTTAACCCCTTCGATGCTCATGACGGAACGGTTCCGTCATAAGCGTCGATTGGCCTGTGCTCATGAAGGAACCGTTCCGTCATGAGCCCGTTGGCTCATTAGAACCTTCAGCACAGCGCGAGAATTCGCGCCGCGCTGAATGTGTTAATAACTGGTTCTTTCCTCCGGAGTTAAAAATATCTGGGATAATCAAAAGTACTCTATTACTAATGTTCCAAGTCCATGGGCTTGCTTGCAAACTCTTGCCATTTTCAATCTCTTCGCCATTATCCAATGCACGAAAGCTAGAGTATAGTGAAAGGCTTCTTTTGCTGATTAAAAACTTACATAAGTATTTACTTGAGTGCATGAAGTCTATTACTTACATCTACTCTATTAAACATTTTCATAAGATGTTGATCAGGATAAGCATGTAAATGCTTTCAATACCGTAGAACTTGGCCTTGGATTCCATAAGATGGCCCCAAAATCAAATACGCATCAGCATCTTTTTCTTTTGAAGAACCATGCGAGTGTCAATAGATAATGATTAAGGGGTTTTATATTGGTGTCAGAACAGACATAAAGATAAATACAATAGATGTTATGAATTATAAAAATTCTGGGTCCATGCTGGGCTCTCTTGCTAGTCTGAAGAAGAGGCAATAAAATGAGAATAGGAGCCAACAAAATAATTTCCATGAGATGACTTCGTATTCAAGCAGTTACTATGTTGGTCAATGCATGGCAGATTATATTATACCAATTTAGGAACCTTAAGAAGGAATGGTGGTATACTCCTCATGCCCTAAAGTGAGGATAAATGTTCGCAGACGTCTCTCTCTGAGACTCCCTGCAGTACTGATGGTACAATTAGCCACTGAACGAAACTGCGCCACATGTGGCTGCCAAGGGTGAGTGTGGGGGTAACTTTAACTATTTATGTTTTCCTCACTGTAAAGAGAGATGGCCACCATAGTGCAGATGGAATCTCACCAGGCCCCTGAGACTTGCATCCATACGTCTATTGCTATGATAACTTATTAGGACCTCCAAATAATGATGATGGGAGACGGCATCCAAGTGTTTTATAACCAGTGACTATGAGGACTTGGATTTTGATTTACCGAAAGTCAGCGCCTCTGCTTTTTCAAAATAGAACTCTTGTATATTCTCCTCAGTATAGGCTGCTAGCACCTGAAGTCTGTGCAGAAGGCCTACAAGAGTTCAGGCTTCAGAAACCAAATTATCTGCATAAAGGAGTTCTCTTATGAGCTGCAATTCTTATCTAGGTGCATTAAAACGGGTTTATTCCAGGAATGTGGCAACATAGCTGAAAAAGATGATAAAGGGAAGTAACCAATCTGTTGTGTGCCAGGGATGTATACTTGCCTTTATCAGCTTGTACAAACTTTTGCCATAGACTTATTTGCGCCACGTAAATGTTTCTGTGGCTGATAAGGACACATTAAAACATTTTTTCCTTGACCAGTTATTAGCAGCTAAAAGCTGGTGAGAAGTGCTTGGGCAACAATCATCTGTGAAAGTGTAGTTTGTGGTCTGCTCTTAGTAGGCGCTGGAGCTAAAGGGCAGAAATATTGTTGGCACACATAAGCCATTCTTCCTAGATTTAACTGACACTGCACATGCTTCTAGGCATCGCCTCCTGTCTAAGCCTTTCTGAAAAAGTGAATAGGAGGCACATAAAAAGAGAGGTATTTTTCTTACAGAACAGCATGATACATGTATACAATACTATTTTTGACACATAGCCAGATGCCTTAACATCCTTTTTAGGTCTCGTCTACGCAGCGCGCATGTGCTGCATAGGAGGGCCTTTAGCCGTTGCTCTGCTCATTTTCAAGCACACACTCGTGCTTGTGGCGGCATCCAACTTGCGGGAGAGCGCAGCAGAACGCCACTGGCATGAGTGCAGTGCTTAGAAAGTGAAGACTGCGTGCGCACGCACCACGTCCGTAAGCAGCTTTTGCTTGTTAATTAGTGCAGCGGGCGGCGCGCATCACTCGCGTATTTGTTTTTTTTCTGTGTCGGGTGCGGCATGTGACCAGCGCTTGTTATAACACGCTGTTGTTGCCTTCTTGTAAATCTTTGACAATATTCTGGACCAGGCGCCTTTACTTCAAACCTACAGACTTAAGCCAGTAGCTGAAACTGTTAACCACTGAGTCTAGCACCATACAATAAATCATTCCAGTGACGTCATTCACTCGCTGCAGATCAGTGCTCGTTAACACGCCTTTACTTATTGCATGATGCCGTGCATCTCCTCCCTTGTTAACTGCTACCCATACCGAGCAGCTACTCTTCGCTCAGTCTCCTGGGCTGCAGCTGCCGCCTCCCTACGCCCCATGCCATTGAAGCTACAAAATTATGTGACGAGCAAGCTGGTAATTAATTTTTTAATCAACATTATTCCTGTTGCTTAAGATCAGCGCAACGCTCGACTAATTATTTGGCAATTGATTACTTATGCTCTACGGTCACTTGTCACTGTTGTTCAGGTGTGTCTGTGTGCTGATCTCTATATGCGTGAATGCACTCTGGTGTTTTTCTCTCAAGATATGAACCAGAGGACGGGTTAGAGTCTTCACTCATGCAGCCATCCATCGCACAAATCTCCTTCTTGACTCGGGGGCTGTCAGGATAACGCTTTGAATCCCTATTCTCTCAAAATAACAGCAGGTGATTTTGGCAGTGGGGAGTGTGCGTTTGCGTACCTGTGAATGCCAGACCCGCTCTTTACTTTGTCAGTGCACTGTATGTAAATTTTCACAGCAGAGCCTTTCGCACATTATGCAGCCAGTCGAGTCTTTAACAAGCTGTCACACGTCTCCGCCGTCAAAGACCCAGCAGCCTTGTACTGGTTCTGAAAGAGTGAAAAAAGCAGACGTTATGGGTGCCAGTCCACTAAGAGTGACATTAAAGGACTCTTGCACATGAACAGCACCCTTTTCCCTTCGCTAGTCTCCATTTTGCAGCAGTGCATTGTGCATCGGTGCAAAGTCGGCGAGAGTACCCTTTTGTTTAGGAAGCATTTGAATAATAATGGCAATAGAAGGCTTTAATACATTTTTTAGGTCTCGCGACCTATCAATGCGCGCAAGCGAGAATTCAAGTAGCCGAAATCCTCGTCAAACCAAGGGCTTTCTGCTGCGGTTTTGTTTAAGTTCACGTGAATCACGTGACCAAACAAGCATGCGCATTCACGGCCGCACAGCACATCAAAGGGCTTCGCCCAGCATGCGCTCTGCGGCTTCTCCTCCACGGTCTCTATCACACTCTCATCCCCTGCTGCTTCACACCGTGTCGCTTTTTTTTTTTTGGCTGTTTGCAATCAACCGGCTCTACACTGTGTCGCATTTCTCCTCCCCCTCCCCTTCTCTGCCTTCCCTCCGTCTTGTTTCTATTTTGTCTTCTGCCATTTCCTTCATTTCATGTGCATTTTTTTTCATGTTTTAGTTTCCAAGGACTGTGTGCTTCTCTCGTAGGCTCTCCCGCCCCCATTGTGGAGAAGTGTGGCTCAGGGGTTAGAGGCGGCAGACCCGGAAGCTGAGATCGGCCCTGGACCAGGGTTCAATTCCCCGCCTCGGCGGGTCTTGGGCTCAAAAATTCCACGGACTCGATAATTCTCGCTCCGGTGCCTTCTCAACTCACGGGTTCACACTCTGCGACTCTGGGCAATAGCTTGCTTAATCTCCACAACGGCCCCTCGTGGCGGGATGCCTGGCTTTCACCTTGTGGATACCCTGCCGGGGTTATCTCACAGGGGAATACCAGGACGGGTTCCCTAAGCAAGCGCCGGGAAACCCTTTGTGGGTAGCTGTGCGCTATATAAGCTCAAATACATTTACATTTACATTCCCTCCAACCATTTGCCACACTCCTTGCCTCTGTCTTGCCTCCCCCTCCATTCTCCTCCCCTCGCTCGCATTCCCGCCCCCCACCAGGCTCTCCCGCCCGTTTCTCTTTTTTATCTCTGTCTCTCGATAAACCGGTTTGCCAGGATCCTCCCCTGGGCATCGCACTCAGGACGTATGAGGTGCAGACAGGTACATTAAGGTTTATTACTAGACTGCACTAGACTACATTGTACAAAATACCACAGCAAGACTCCTAGCAAAAAAAACACATACACCTCGCCTGCAAAAGCGTGTGTCAGAAGCCACGTAATTAAAGAGCGCTCTGTTTAATGAGGAAGAAAACGAGAAAGCACTTACGGAGACATTTGTGAATATGTCAACAATGCAAAATCAGCGTGTATTGTTGATTCACACTAAATCAAAGCTATTTAAGAGAGGAGGAAGCTATCGTGTCTTAACGCTTCCCTGCCACTGCTGGCTGAAACCGCAGAAGTGCAATCAGAGGGCAGCGGAGATCCTCAGATGGGAAATTACCTCGGTCGCCATAGAAACAGGCAGGGAAGTCCGTGCAAAGCAACACCGCTTCTTTTTTCCAATCAATGGGCATTCGCTACCCCGGACGATCAATTAAAAGTCATGGAGAATAATTATTTGACATTACTTATTCGCCCAGTTGTGCAGCACTGCGAGGTCGCCTGGCAGTTCCCTTTCCCCCCCCACCCCCCCCCCCCCCCCCACCCCCCCCCATACGCACCCAGTGCCCCATCTAAGAAAGCAGGCTCGGCCAGTCTCACTCCCACAAGCGGGGCAATTACTGCTAGCGCTATGATACTACCGCTGCGGTAAACACCGATAGCGGTAACTACCAATTACTGCGGGGGGATAAGTAATAACTTTTCGGTAATTAAGTTAATAGCGTTTTCTATCTAAAATATTCCAAAGCCCACCTATGTGCAACAACCAACTTAACCTAACCATACAGCAGGCGTTGAACACCCCAGCCAAGCGCATTTCTACCAGAGGCACCGCACTAGAACTGACACGTATGGAAAGGCGGAATCCCAGACTGACAACTGCTGTTCCATATGAAAACGTGAATATACCCAAGGAAATTACTTGCATAGGTACACGAACGGACTAAATAGTGGAAATCACTGGTCAAAACACAATAGCAAAAAAAGAAATCAAAAGTCATGCCTTATTCTGGAACTCTCCAAAAAGTTGTGCCACTTTATGAGTAGTCCCGTCCCCATCAGTAATGTTGCAACTACTCCCCCCACACCCTCCCCACACCTTCACCCCAACAGCCGAAGACCCATTAGTCCTCAGAACCCTTATGTACTACCCTTGTGGTTGGTTTGACCTTTTGCCGTGTCACTACCCCATGAACACCAGAGCACAGCCAGGCATTTGGTGGCTACCTGAAATGTTTCAGCATCTTGGAGGGAGAGAGCACCACGGGAAAGCACCAATGCCTTGATGCACTATGCTCACTCTGTTAAACTCGAGTGACTGCATAAATGTTTTGGCATTTGTGCACCCGACACTCTGAAGCAGCTACAAGATACAGGCAGATTTTAAATTACACAAACACCTAAAAAACAGTTGTAAGCAGTCAGCCACCAAGAAAGCCTTTTAGCAGGAGGACTGAGACTTATAAAATGACGGGTGCAAGTCACACTTTTTGGGCCAATATTTGGATTAGGATAAACATGATCAATGAACAACTCCTCTGTATAAACGGGTTCAATATGCACTGCTTAATTATCTAGGATTCAGCAAAATGTATCAATCATCACTACATCTGGGTGGAAGAAACAAAGTCCACTTTAAACATCCTCAGAGAAGATGATCCAGACATGGCACCAGATGGAATTTAATTCACTAATTCTGGTGAAAAGTGCTGAAATGGCTATTACCAGAGGATGATAGTTAATTAAACAAGCACTGGCGTTGCCAATAGGTCTCGCAGTAGGAAAGTTGGAGCTATTACAATTGCAAATAACAATACCTTTTATTTTTGTTTACATTTTAAAAACATTAAGGGCTTTGTCATTTACAAAACCAATAGCTCCAACTTTCCTACTGCTAGACCTATTGGCAACGCCAGTGCTTGTTTTATTTCATGTTTTGCCTTGTGGTGCACGGTACTTACATGTACATCAGATTGTTTCAAAATGGAATCGCTGGGAGCTTAAGGAGGGGGCAAATGGTGCAAAAGTTACTCTGGAAAGTGTTTCTGTAGAGTCTTGATAAGCCTGCCAGGAAAGTTGAGTCTTCAGGAATCAGGTTTTTTTTTAATGAAAGGAAATTGTTAACACGATTTTTGTTGAAAATCTTTTGATGGAAAAAATTGTGATTGAAAATATTCTCTTTAATTGGTACTGTTGGTCGCTTTTTGTTAAAACCACATGATTTGAAGTTTAGCTAATATTAAACAAACAGTGCCCTGGGACTAGGTAAATTACAGCTCTAAGCCTAGTCTTAAAATATTTTGGTGATAGATGGTGATTATACTATTTTAACCATAATACTCTTAAACGGACTTCAGCATATAATCAAATAGCATTTGTTGTCATTAACATTGGGAACCAGAACACCTACTAACTCGCCTAAAGTAAATAAGCTATGCACAAGCAAGAACAGAAACACCTTCTGCTTCTTTTATAGACGCCACATGACTCTGATGCTGTGGTGGCCCCTTGAGGGCAACTGGGGCTTGGAGTCCACTCGATACTGGACGCGATGGTTGTGGTGTCCCGCGTCGCGGGAATGCGTTGACGCTTTTAAGCTTGCTACAGCGCCTCCTCCAGGACAAGCAGTGTGGGAATCTGGGGCATGGAGTCCCCTAGATACTGGCCGCGATGGTTGCATCTAAAATGACACTAGTAACTTGGCGTATATAGATTGGTGGAGGAGAGTAGAGTACGGAATAAGCGAGTGGCAAGGATGATACTTTGCTAGTTAAAACACAGTATAATTTCCCTTTTAACTAAAGCTAACGAGCATCAGCAAAACCAATTTGTAAATGCCTGCATATTAAAGGCGAGACCTATTGGCAGTGCATTGGCATAGCCAACAGTTCTCGCCTTTGGGACCTTATAAGTGTTTAGCCATGCAACAGTTGATGTTGTTGCACTAAGGATATTGTGCTGGATAACTAAACACTTAAAAGGTCCCTAAAGCGAGACCTATTGGCTATGCCAATGCTTGTTAGGTTTGGATTGAAAACTGCAAATAATTTTGTTCCCACATTTTAGGACAAAGCCTACCAGGTCAGCGCAGCTGTCTGGTTTGCTTATGACTTCTTGGGACATTCTGAAAGCTTCCCTGGAAATGCATTTCACGCATTGCTTACCATTGGCTTTGTTTTGTAACTCACTTTTGCTTACTTTCTATTTGCTGGCTTTATTTTTAGGCTGTCCAGCTTGAGTTTGTCCCTCCTGTGGAGCATATTGTGTTCTTCCACGAGTGTTTGCCTTCTTTAAATGGGGCTATAAATCCTGTTGTTGTCTTTTCACGTTTGCTGTGCATTCAAAGACAGGGGTCAAATATCAGGTTCTGTCCTCCTACAGAGCTAGAAAGCTTGGTGTTTACTTTTCTTTCTCCGAATTCTAGTGACAGGATGTATGTGACAATCTCGCTGTGAATGAAACATTTTTTTTGCAGCGCACCACAAAATTCAAACTGTGTCGAAACTTCACAATAAATCTGAATTTTGGAAAGCACAAATAAAGCAATTCTGAAGTTTGGTGGAAACAAATATTTTAATATGATCCAAGCAAATCATTGCAATAGGTGATGACATTTCCACACATCGTTTGTGTGCTGTATACTTTAATCAGTGAAACTGTATGTCTGTGCAGATGCAATGGTCATATCAACTGAAATTTTTATCTGTAATGGCAGTTACTCCATTCCACTTAGCTGTGCACACTTTTACTAATATGCTGCTAAACCATTACTTCAGAAATATACAGATGTTTTGAAATTTTTTCATACTGACCATAAACAATCATAGCCTTAAATAATTTTGTATGCTGGGTGTTGGTTTGCCGATTGTTCCAGCATTCAAACCCAAAGCTTGAATGCAAAGGATATTCTTAGATTTATGTTCTATATAATATAGAAAATTGGGGTCAGATTGGAGAAAACATTGCTGTTGTTATTTGGCTCTTGCATCGCTCACAATTTGTGGGGTATGACTTATCGTGGACGACTGACCCATTAGGAGAGCCATTACTGGTCCATTCTAGCCATTTTTGTGCAGCTCTGTTCAAATGAGACCTTAAAATATATTGCAGACAATAGGCCCTCTGGGTCAATATTTGGCTTATGTCAACCTTAAGGACCATATGTTCATAGCTCTTTTGTTCTTGCAGGCTCTTTGATTCGCAGAAATAGGGCTTGTGGGTGCAAAAAGGCTTTCTAAAATGTACAAAGCTCTTTTGCGACACTTGCTCAATCAGGGATGAGTCTCCTTTAGCAAAACAGTCTGTGTGCAATTTTCACATTCCTGGTTTGTGCACGAGGATATTACATATGACCCTGTGTATCTAAGCAAATTGAGAGAAGTACGTTTTAGCATATCTAAGAATTATAGCGAGAGAAATGTTATTTACAGTCCAAAACGTGTTCTAACTGCTTCTTGTTAGTAGGTATTTACTTTTTTTTATTAATGTAGCAGTTGTATGTGGTTGATGCACAATTAGTTTTAACAAATCACTTTCATCACTTGTTTAGAGAACTTAGTTGCTATGGTGTTGTTATTCTATCCTCCAGGGAGATCGCTTCGAAAATAGAAAACATATATTGTTTGTAGTTAATTACTTACAAAAATAGAAGCATCCGAGTTTGTTTTGAGAGTAATAAACTGCTTGCTGCTTTGGAAGTACAAGGGATTTCTTAAGGTACAATTGGGATACAATAATGTATGCTTTTTAAGTTACAGTCGTGAAATTCAATTAATGTAAAAAAAGAAATTGCTAGGGGCAAGTGGATGGTAACTGGGGTTGGTGAAAGTAGTCTCTAAATAAGTTTTCTCTAAATTGGAAATAATGGAATACATACCTGACTTTTGGCTTGGCCACCAGCAATATAACGCAGGATAGGTGTTTAAGAATTGCTGTCCAACTGAATGGCGTACCTCCTTGCAACTTTGTATTGAATCAGTTTTTCAAAAATAAATGCAGCGAGAATGGTGTTGGAAGTGTGATCAGTGATTGACTGAGGTGTAGTCCAGAGGGAAGAGGAAGTGGAGTACCTCAAAGGGGACAGTGCAATTGTAGTCTGAATGCAGTTTTTTTTCACAACAGATTTTATTGTTGACAGATACAAAAGGCCTGGGTGACACCAGGGCAGCACATTGTATATGTATCATGGATGTAGTAAAGAAGTCAACTTTTACATTATACAATCGTTGGAAAAAGGAGTATGCAGAAGACTGAATTAAACGCCTAGAAACATTTCAAAGAAAAACCACCAGTGTCACAAAATCCATATATATATATATATATATATATATATATATTAGCGAACAAAGACTCTCGTGATATTTGAGTACAGATACAATTGTTCTCACTGTGAGTAACCAGCTGTCGATCTCTACGGCAAATCATCATTGCATAACGCAGGGGGAATAGTTTCAAGAAACAGACCCCATAACCGCTTCTATATCTCTGGGTGTTTATGGGAACACCCACGTGCCTTAACAATCGGTATTTCTAACCCCATGGATAAGTCAAGGCCCCTTTTCCAGGCCCCTTCAGATGGCGGAGACGTCGCTTTCCAAGCCGTGGCGATATCGCGCTTGGCCAGAGTAAGAATGCAGTTTATTTTAAGGAACCAAGAGAAGAAGTTACAGCACTGATTATCAATCCGTAGTGTGTTTTAAGTAATTCATGCTTCACAAGCCGGTTAAAAAAGAAATATTTGTTATATTGAGTGAACGTTTTGTATAGTTATGTCTGCAAGCTGCAATCTGGTTTTGCATGCAAATTAACAGTTTGAATTCAGGGCTTGTTCATTGTGATGGATCGAAAGCAGTAGAAATATATGTTTAATATTGCAATGTGATGGACCTACACTTGCTCATTCAATTCAATCTGGCTGGAGAAAAGGCAGCTCATACACTGTGCTAAATCCCTTAAGTTGTGTTGCCCAACCATAAAATCAAAATATAAAAACACTAACTTGTATCGAGTCAGAAAATAGATTCTTGTGTTTCTACGGTTGTGTTGCACTACATCTACATGATAAACTCATCCATATATTATGTTAATATATTTCAAATGATCAGGGTGAACAATCATTCCATCTGTCCGATAAGTACTTATAAGGGTCACTAATTTAATATGTAGTTTGCATCATGATTAAATAATGATTCAAACCTGAATATTTTTATATGACTGTCTTGCAAAGCCGGAAGTTTCCTCTGTTCCTTGTTAAAGCCGCCCTCCCATTCTCCTTCCTACCACCTCTCTGAAGCCTATTGCTAAAGTGACACCTCTGCTCCGATTATCTCGTCTCTTGGGCATAAATCAAGAAAGGAATGAGGAAAGCAGCCACATTAGGTGGGCCCTCACACCCCTGGGCCCAGGTCCCAGCCTTATTAATGCCTATTCCTCTGCCCATTACACTGGTCATTATTTCTAGGCCCAAAGCAGACTGTCTGCCCCTTTGTTTCACACAAAGGGGAAAGATACCCCTGCTACTTTTGGCCTGGGTCCCAATGCTAACGAGGAAAATGGGTTCCCAACCCTTTGTGCTAGTACCACACCCATTACTGGAGTGCAGGGGCCCCTCGCACCATTGTCCCTGTGTAAATACACCTACTGCACTAATTGAATAGATGGCCTTTAAAAAGTAAAAAATAAACAATTGGCCTGCATTTCTCAACACGTTCTTCAGGCATCTGAAGAACGTGTTGGGGAAGCTGGCTCATTTATAAAGGAAAAAATTAGATTCCACATAGTGCCCCCTTCTCTGGGCCACCTCTGACTCTATCCATGGATTTTGCTTTCTTTCTCCTGGGCCATTACCTTAGGTGTCCGGACGATCAGAATTGAATATGACCCTTTTGACCTCCTTCCTTCCACCCTGTTGACTCCTCTGAAATGACATTTGTATGTAAACAGAGGCTGAAGTTGGCAGGGTGTATGAGGACAAAAATTAGCCATGTGTTTTTAATTTAACAATAACTATTCCCATACTTTGATACAAACAACCATCCCTGGATTGTTAATAGGCACCTGTAGATACCTCTGTGTGAGTGAAAGGAGGTGGTCTAAAGTGCTGGATTTATGGAGACATTTGAAGCATCATGACTAAAATATAATATTTTTGAGAGGGAATGTAGGGATGCTGAATTTTGGAAAGTGTATTTTTAATGGACTTATAAAACAAAAATGCCTGCACTAGGTACGGTTTCGTTGGCTATTACTAACATGTCTTTTTTGAAAGCACTTGCTCTATCATATACAGAGCCACTGTAATTATGCGATTCTGCAGCTGCTGCATTTTTCGTATAATTATGGATGTGCCACATTTGTCACATAATCCACCACTTGCAGATTGTAATAAAAAACAAATTTCCTAGCTCAAACAGAAAAAAAAGTTACCACGCAGTGGAAGACCCTTAGCAAAGGTTAACTAGTCATTCTTCTTTCTTGCTTGCTTCTGTATTTGGTTCTAAAACTGGTACTAATGTGGTTAAAACTTTGCTCAGACAGTAGTACCATGTGAAAAAGGTCAAAATAATGAAGTAATTAGCAGAATAAAGAGCTCTATTGTACTGCATAATTTACCTTTCCCTGCCACATAATTTAATAAACCCTTCCTTATAATTTGGTGTTACCCTGTGCATAATTTCAGTGGCCCTGATACAATACATGAACTCATTGTGTGTAATACAGAAAAATGCCTTACATTTTGACAGTGCTTTCTCTTACATGCTGGAATCTTATAGCACTATAAATACATAAGTGACTATTTACTTCTTTTATAATATTTTATTGTTTTTAGCCATGTCTGTCACCTCCTCAGGATCAAAATTGCCTTACGTTTTAATGCACTTCACCTTTCATGTAAATGAAGACGGCCTGCAAATGTGAAAAATAAAAAAAGTTGCGTTCCCAGGCAAACATCATTTACAAGTACTTACTGTGGTTTTGAACCCCCTGGGAATGTCCCCATGGACCACCAGGGGTTGCACCCACCAGTTTGAAGACTTCTGACGTAAAGTATCCATGCCAATTTTGTATTCTTTTTTCCAAACATCATGGGGTTTTTAAAGATACCCCAGGTTTGTGGATTCCCCCAGAAGGGTCAGAGAAAATACCCAAAACATGGCTACATTATTTTTCCGAAAAATGGGCTAAAAGTACTACGCAACACAGCATATTGTTTTTCATCTTCTGGAAATGACATCACCAAAGGGTTTGCCATGCTTGAACCACTATTTCCCCGGCTTCTAGGATCAAGCAAAGCGTATCAAAAAACATTTTTGTAACCTCAGTTTTTGTATTTTTCGAGGAGGTAGTAAATTTACCCAAAGTGGTGTCTACTGACTGGCAGTTTGTGGCTTAAACGGGTGTGAAACCCATGGGTGTTCCTGGAAAGCTATACATTTGGGAAAAGTAGACAAAATCCCGAATTCGGCATGAGATAATTTGTATAGATACCTTAATGTGTTTTAAATAAATTAACAGGAAAAACAATTTTTTTTTAAACAGTAGCAAAAAACAGCCCTTTGTGACAAGGTTTTCACCTGAAACTTGTTGTCACAATGGCAGATTTACAAAAGCAACATACTGTTACGGCCATCATACCCTTCTGGTCATGGCAATATATAGGGTTTGTAGCCTCCTTAAAAGCATGCGATACCCACAGCCAATAACTGAGTTGCACCTTACAATGTTTTTCCATTGTGTATCAAATATACAGCAGATCATATGGTAAAATAATGAAAAATGGATATGAAGTACACCTATGTATTTCTGAAATGTACAGGATACTGAGTTAAAGAACAGTAGTTCTTTGTGCACGTCTGAATTTGGGGTTACTCATTCTACGATGTGGTTCAGATGGCATTTTGCAAAATTGCTTCTTTCTACCCCACTGGTTTACAGTTGGATTCTACAAATCCAGAGAAATCCAATTGGCAATAACAAATGTTCTGCTATTCAGTGTTCCCAAACGACTCACAATAAAAAGGGTACCTCACTTGTGTGGCTGGGCCTAGCGTCTGCAACACAAAATACCCCAAATCCGAACTTGATGACAGCATATTTAACTCGACAGAATCCACACCTTTTTAGGTTTTGCCTGGCGAAAGCTGCGCTCTGCGCAGCTTTTTCGCGCAGGCGAAAACCTAATGAGTACGTACTGTAGTGTGGGTTTGGGTCGGCCCTCGTCATTTATTGGCTGGCTCCATAAATGGAGCCTAGCCATTGGACGAGGGGCCTGTCCGTCAATGCCGGACCAGATTCGGGGGCGTTCCCGAGATTCTTTGGCTTTTGCCGACGTCACGCGACGTCAGCCAAAAGCCAGGAACGCCCCCGAATCTGGTCCGGCCTTGCCGGCACCAGTGACTATCCTGCTCCTGATTGGTGAAGCTGCGACGTCACTGCTGGTCCGCGAGGGAGCCCACTCCTCGGGAAACTTCGCCGCCCGCCTGCCTGAGCTAGAGACGGGCCGCCGTGCTGCCCGCCGGCCAATCCTAGCGCGGCCGGCCGGAAGTGCCCGCCCCCCGCAGCCCGGGGTAAGAAGGAAGTATGGCGGCGCCCGCAGGGCTCCCGTGGCCTGGAGGGAGCCCCGGGAGATGCGGAGGACGTTGCCGGTCTCCCATGCCAAAGAGGGAGACCGGAGAAGTGCCAGCGAGATTGCCGCCGTCGATGTTGCCGATCTCCCATGCCGAAAAGGGAGACCGGAGAAGTGCCGCCGTCGCAAGGTGCAGGTGAGTCGATCTGCTTGCACAGGAGGAGCCCCGGGGAAAGAGAACGTCCCTCCGCGGCCCCGGAGAGTCCCGAGGAGCGGGAGCTCTCGTCCAGCAGCCGCCGGACCCGGTGAGTGCCTGCAAGGGGAGAGGGGCATCGGGACACATTGTCGGTGTCCGCCCCTCCCCCCGTAGTAAAAGTCACCATGTCCCCTGCGCCTCTGTCCCGTGCATCCCCGTGCGCCTCCTCCTTCCCTCATGTCGGGTCTCCTTCTCCGTGGGTCTCAGCCGTCTGGCAAGAAGCTGGGACTCGGGTAAAGATATCCTGGTGGCTTCTCTAGTGCTTCGCAGCGATCTGTGCCTAGCTGCCTCCTGACCGGCTGGAAAACACATTGTTAAAAAAGCAACAAAACCAAGTTTTCTTTTCTCCGTTGTTTTGACATTTAAAAAAAATGTATTTCCACGTTAGGATAGAGCCACGCCCTAGTCGTAATGTGCTTCTGCACACAGTTAAACAGACGAATCCCTTTATTGACCATTGTGCAAATAAATACTGTGTGACGTTATCAAGATGTGTCTGTGTGTATGTATTTATTTATGTATGTGTGTATATATATGTATATATATATATATATATGTTATATGATGCGCTGCCCTCGTGTTAATTATTTTGCATTTTAGAACCTATTTTGAATTTTTCATGACTCGTGTTGCTGTTCACGAGGTGTAGCTATTTCAGTTTTTATAGTTTGCCTCATTTCTTCAGTCTTGAACGTAAGTGACAAACGTCTCTATATAAAACAGCCGAATTCTGTGGATAACTTATTTAGAATTCTTTCCATATTGTGTGGTCATCTTTTTATGGCTTTATTTTTCCTAGCTTTATAGTAGTTGCCTGTTTAAACCGGGAATATTGAGAGCCACACTAAATGCATGACAGTATTGTGTTCATCCTAGAACCGTCATCTGGTTATCGATTGTGTTGTGTGTAGTACAAGTCACTGGACTCGTTCAATAAGTTCAAGCCTAGAGTAGAAAGAACTCGCTCCCACAGTTTTGCAAGTTTCATTTAACTTGAGCTAGAGCACGCTGAAAAGTGGAATGGAAGAAAAATTCTATTTCATCCCTTTTCCACAGTTTAAACTACACCCACCTTGATGATATCAATATAAAAATTGGAAGACTTTTCACAGTTTTTAAAGACCTGGTTCTTTTGAAAACCTGTACTTTTGAAAACCTGTACTTTAACCATGTGTCCAACTCACCTTATTTTGAAGATAGACTTTTGTTTCCACGTAACTGTTTCCAGGCTTGTTCTTAAATCAACATCGTCCTACTTGGGGGTCATATGTGTTGCTATTTGTTAGACGTAAGGGGCAGGCAGGGGCGCAACCAGAAAGCATCATTCGTGATGGGGTTAACACTTTGAACAGTGGAGCCGGAACAATGTTTAGAATCCGAGTAAACATTTCTTGTAGTGGCACCTTTCACTGTTGTGGTGCACTACATATTAGGAGTCCTTTTCTAAGCATTATGTGGTCAAACACACATTTAAAAAAAAAAACATACCTCTAACTCTGGTGTGAGCTAAACATCCTTTACGCTATTTAAGAGTTTTTCTCAGGACCTCTAACAGAATGGATAGAAAATGTAACATTTAAATACACATTGGGCCAACAGATCGTTTTAGATTTAAAATTTCAGGTTTTGTGTCTGGGCCCAGTTGCATTTATCTCGAGCACCAAAACCGCATTTATTTAAGGTATTTCGTTATCCTTCCCTTAAACAATGTTCAAGAAAATTAGTAGCAAAAAGTGCACTATAAAAATATTTAACATATTATTTTGTTCATACTGCATTTCCCAGCACACAATATCCATACATTGTTGGCATGGTACGATGTTAGTACAGGAGACGACGGTCTTCCTTCCAGGAGGAAAAATCCTTCATGTCCATGCTACATTACACATTAAAGCTGTACTACTTGGTACTTATCGTGATCTAGTGCAAGGTCCAGCTCTCCCTCCTGGTTGGACAATACCCAGTTTGTTGTGGGTGGACTGCTACTCGAGGTTTGGACCTTTTCTTGCCTCTTTATCAAAGTTTATGAAGAATTACAAGTGCGTCCTTCCATTCAAATAGGAATTTCCATTAATCAATTTTTTAAGTGTTTCACAAAGTAATAGATACAGGAGCAGCCTCTTATGTTATTTCAATTTTGTATTTGACTTACAGTGAGTTTTCATCCTTGTTGAAGTGTTCCCACCAATTAACAGATGCAAAAGCAGCCGACCCGTGTTTCGCCCCCAGATGGCACATTACCGTGGCGTTTTCTCAAGGCTCGTTATAAACAATGGAAAAGCCTTTTAAGTTTAATGAGCGTTGCAGGCCTGGTCAGGAGAGTAGACAAATAAAGGTTACAATCAGAAAGCGTAACGGGAACTCGTTGCACAGGGATATCTGTGTTAGGACCCCTAATGCCTGACCAAATTGGCTTTCCTTGATATTTTGATAATTGTGGCCAGTTTTATTTTCCTATGACTCGTTGTTTGATGTTTTTAGAAGTATATTGGCTGGCAATAGGATCTTGATGTTGCCCTGTCTCGAGAGGTAAAAAGCGATAGAAGGTCATTAAATAAGACTTTGTAACATAAACGGGAGTAGATGAGTGTTGCTTTACTAGGTTGAAAGAATATTGTGAAAAACAGTGACTAGAAGAAAAATTGTTATTGAGAGGTCTACATATATAACACTTTACAATATGGTGTGCACAGAAGTGTAGACAAGATTTAATAGAATTATAGGTAAATAATTTTATAGGATTAGCTTGTTACTCGGACTATCACTTTGTAAGCTTTTCTGTGCCGTTGCAAGTTTTTGAAACTAGTCTCTTTTTCATATTACTGTGGATCAGAGCTGATAAAATTTGACAAACCTTGGTCCTAAGGGATGCGGCGGGATTATAGGTATGTTAGCTTTTACATCAACACTTGCTATCCAGTGGACTGCAGATGTGTGCCGGCCACCACGCCTGTTGTGTCACTCGCTGCACTCCGGGTATTCAAAGTTTTTTTTTTTTTTTTTTTTTTTAACTCCGTCCTGAACGTTTATATATCAGCTCGTCTTCTTTGGCAACAAGGGAGTAGCTGTGGTGCAGCGGCACTGGGCACATACGCCTCACGGGCTCACTGAGCCCTCGCTATGCTGCATTTTACTAACGCAACAGCAGTCAAAGTAGCTCTCTTCTTGCTTGCACCAGGAGAAATGGCATCCTGGCTACGCTCCTGTTTGGCTCAGAGGGGTTCATGTCCCTTACAAGGCCCCAAGCCCCCCCTGGAGAAACGTGTACGTCATGTTGAAGGTGAGTGACAGTTATTTTCTTTGTGAAATTAGATTTTCATACTGGAAAAAGACTAACAAGTCACCCAGACATCTTAAGTTTCACAGTGCCATGTGAAAGTATCACAGCCTTTCCAGATTTTCTTGAACTTTGGGACTTGTAGTTCCGGCGATAAAATAACTTAAACGGTTCTACAATTCCCAGAATATTAAAACACAAAAGTGCAAATGCTGCTTTACTTTTATTTAATTAACCATCACTCAAATTATTTTGCCCACCTTACAGAAGTATATTTAATACGCTAATATTCATTTTAAAATGTGTAGCAAAATACTATTTTATGACAAAAATGTAATTTATTCTTATTAAAATGTTTTTAAAAGATAAAAAAAACGGCTCTACAAATCCTAGCATGCAAAGCAAAATAACCTGACCTGGATGAGCTACTCCCACATCTCATGGGTGACCCCCTCATCCACTCTGAATCAAACCACTCTTTGCATTATGGAAATAGCAAATCTTTACCACGAATGGGGTGTGTGTGCAGTCACAGCAGCCAAGCAACCGTTAGCTAGGGAGTCAGAACTGGGAAACCGTGTGCTTAGATATTGGCCCATAAGTCAGTAATGCACAGAGGAAAAATGTATTTTGTTTAGTGATGACAGTTGTTTTTATTCATTCTCTTTACTAGATCCTTATTTCTCAGTGTCATGTGCCAGTCCTGTTGCCTGCTTGTGCCTCCGTGTGCCCCTGTTGCCTGCCTGTGCCTCAGTTTTCGTGCCCCTGTTGCCTGCTTGTGCCTCACTTTTCGTGCCCCTCTTGCCTGCTTGTGCATCCGTTTTCGTGCCCCTCTTGCCTGCTTGTGCCTCTGTGTGCCCCTGTTGCCTGCTTGTGCCTCCGTGGGCCCCTGTTGCCTGCTTGTGCCTCCGTGGGCCCCTGTTGCCTGCTTGTGCCTCCGTGTGCCCCTGTTGCCTGCTTGTGCCTCCGTGTGCCCCTGTTGCCTGCTTGTGCCTCCGTGTGCCCCTGTTGCCTGCTTGTGCCTCCGTTTTCGTGCCCCTGTTGCCTGCTTGTTCCTCCGTGTGCCCCTGTTGCCTGCTTGTGCCCCTGTTGCCTGCTTGTGCCTCCGTGTGCCCCTGTTGCCTGCTTGTGCCTCCGTGTGCCCCTGTTGCCTGCTTGTGCCTCCGTGTGCCCCTGTTGCCTGCTTGTGCCTCCGTTTTCGTGCCCCTGTTGCCTGCTTGTGCCTCCGTTTTCGTGCCCCTGTTGCCTGCTTGTGCCTCCGTTTTCGTGCCCCTGTTGCCTGCTTGTGCCTCCGTGTGCCCCTGTTGCCTGCTTGTGCCTCCGTGTGCCCCTGTTGCCTGCTTGTGCTGTGTGGGTGTGTGTGGAGGGCTCTGTGTAGCTGTGTGTGTGGGAAGCTTTGTGTGGCTGTGTGTGTGGGAAGCTTTGTGTGGCTGTGTGTGTGGGGGGCTGGGTGGGTGTGTGTGGGGGGGCTCTGTGTGGGTGTGTGTGGGGGGGCTCTGTGTGGGTGTGTGTGTGGGGGGGCTCTGTGTGTGTTTGTGTGTGTCATTTGCGAGAGATAAAGCTAGTGGCATTGTAAATGGCAATGCCATTTATTTATGTTAAAAAAACATAAATAAAAATAATGTCAAGAGCAATGCCAATAGCTCTAACTTTAACAAAGGCAAAACCATTGCATTGTAAATGCTTGTTTTGTTTCTTTTTTACTACAGCATGGGATGCTACAGATTTTGTGCCCTAGTTCAGCTGCTGCTCTGGAGATATCCAGCGTGATGTGATGCTGAATGGAAGGAATTTTTTGGAAAAGGAAAAATGTGACTTGAGGCAAAATTTGAGGTTTACAGGGCACTGTGGGTAAGAAAATGGTGTAGGAGCAGCAACAAGAATGCCATCCTGGGCAGCCACAGGTGTCTAATTTTCAGAAATGCCTGGGTCTAGTAGGGTTACTAAAGTGGCAGCTGACCGAGCCCAAAAAGTGCAGCCAATCAGCTTATAATTAGGGTGGGTCTTAGCCCCACTCAGCTACCCATATGTAGGTAGAATGGAAACTATTCCAAAATAATAACATTTTACCTTCTTGCCCTAGGGATGATCTTGTCCACAGAGGAGCAGAAAGACTGAGGACTTAGTGATGCGGAAGGGCCCGTATGTCAAGATGGGTGGGAACCCATCCTAATTACTTTATAGAAAATGTTCCTAGCATCCAGTGGGCTTTCTTAAAGTGGGGCAGATTTGCCTAAATCCCCCCCCCCCCCCCCCCCCCCCCCGACTCCCACACACTTTCCGGGAACGAGTGTTTTGGCCTGCTTGCAGTCCAGCTATGGCCCAATGCCAAGGTGTTCTGCCCCACACCCTTTTCTTACTATTGGGAATATCTTTTCCCGGTGTCCAGTAGCCTTCTCCTCCCAGCCCACCCCTGGAGGGTGGGGCAGAAAGACTGATGTACCTGTTCTGGTGTGGGAGCATGGGCTGATTCCTGGGTGGGACTCACCCGCACTTTTTTGGACCTGGGCATGTTTTCACAAAATTCGCTGTAATGATGCAGCATGCTGCACTGATGGTCATTATAAAAAACAAAAAAAACATTGGGCTTCTGGGGAAGCTTTACCTAAGCATCCCAACTTCAAAACTAAATGAGCACCAGAGGGATTTCCTGCTTTGAGTGCTAGGGCATGCCATTCACATCCATAGCACCCAAGAAGTCAACGACGTCTCTGCAACAACTTCAAGAGTGATTAGAGTACAACTCACTTGCCCCACAGAGTGCACACCTAATGGCGGCAGTTCCAGCTAGCGTGCTCTGTTCAGCAGCAATTAAATCAGTATGCTACTCCCCATTTAACCACCCTGCAGCTATCTTCAAGTTTAGACTATAAATAAGATGTTTGAAAAACATACTACTTTATTTCCACCATCAGTCATTGGATTCTATAACAAAGCTTCCGACAACACTGAGGGTTTACTTACTTACTTTTGTGACTGCTCAGAATCAGAATCTTATAGCCTGAATTGTTTTGTGAGAGCAAGGAGGAAGACTACAATCCTCTCACTGTTTGTTCAGAGAGGGGCCTCTGGACCAGACTAGCTAAACTTAAAGGCAAGTAGGGAGAAACAAGGGGGCGAAAAGGAAATGGGGATCCAAGGAACTGCAATATCCAACTTGAATAAGGAAGGGAGGCAGCTGTAAAATGGAAATAGTGGACAGGCAAAAATGATAGACTCTGATAACAGGGGACCTCATAGAATAAAGCTCACTAGTCAAATGGAGCTGTAAAGATGAGATAAATTTGAGGTGATATTTGGCAAAAATGAGTGCCCCCATTCAGTGCGGGGAGAGCGGATGGGACATAAAAATAGATGCTAGGGATAATCTATACAAACAGTGTGGCAAGTTCTGTTGACAATGATTTAAATGGCAGCTGTATTTAAGACTCAGGAGTTGCCACCCTTGATCTAATATATTACAGAATGAAAAGCACAATTGAATTTATTTTATGATTGATCCAGAAGCTTTCAAATCCCCTGCTGATCTTAAAGCGCTTTACTTGCTAGACTAATGGCAAATTGACTCCTTTCTGCAGGCTAGAGGAAATTGCAACAGTTGGCTGAATACGTGGAGAGCGACAATCAATGTTTTTTTTTGTTTTTTAAAAACTTTTTATTGATGAACAAAATGAACAACTATACATCTGTTGTGTCTCAATAAAGGCGCAGAGACCATTCAAAATATTTTTACGCATTACAGGACAGTCAATGTTGATTTCTTCATCATGTCAACCAGAAAGGAAAGAAAGGCAGGTTTCTTAGATTCCATTTTCAAAATACCTTTTGTATATGAGGATCTTGAAATATTCCTCCTTGCATACATTTTTTCATGGTCTCTGCTACAAAACCTCTAAGAGGGCACAGCAAATGAGAAGCATGTATTCCAAATTTAGAAAACAGTAATACCCATGATGGGACGTTAGTTGGCATTTTTACTTTCAACATGGCCGCCAACATTGATACCAAAAATTAATTTGGTGTTGCGCTTTAGTGGTTGTATCTATACCAACAAGCATTGGAAATGCAATAGGTCTCGGATTTTTTTGAGTTAGAGGTAATGGCATTGTAAATGGCAATGTGTTTTATCCATGTGTTCACCCTGCACACTCATACACTGCAGTCACTGTCACTCCGCAGTCACTATCACTCTGCAGTCACTATCACTCTGCACTCAGTCACTCTGAATCTGCACTGTGAATCTGCACCCTGCACTCTGAACTCTACACTCACAATCTGCACTCCCAAATGCACTCTTCACTCACACTCTGCACTCTGAATCTGCACTCTGCACTCACACTCTGCACTCTGAATCTGCACTCTGCACTCACAATCTGCACTCCGAACTCTGCACACTGAACTCTGCACTCACATTCTGCACTCACAATCTGCACTCTGCACTCTGTACTCACACTCTGCACTCTGCACTCTGAATCTGCACTCTGTACTCTGAATCTGCACTCTGCACTCTGAATCTGCACTCTGCACTCACAATCTGCACTGTGAATCTGCACCGTGCACTCACAATCTGCACCGTGCACTCACAATCTGCACTGTGCACTCACAATCTGCACTGTGCACTCACAATCTGCACTGTGCACTCACAATCTGCACTCTGCACTCACAGTCTGCACTCTGCACTCACAGTCTGCACTCTGCACTCACAATCTGCACTCTGCACTCACAATCTGCACTCTGCACTCACAATCTGCACTCTGCACTCACAATCTGCACTCTGCACTCACAATCTGCACTCTGCACTCACAATCTGCACTCACAATCTGCACTCTGCACTCACATTCTGCATTCTGCACTCACATTCTGCACTCTGCACTCACAATCTGCACTCTGCACTCACAATCTGCACTCTGCACTCACAATCTGCACTCTGCACTCACAATCTGCACTCTGCACTCACAATCTGCACTCACAATCTGCACTCTGCACTCACAATCTGCACTCCGAACTCTGTACACTGAACTCTGCACTCACATTCTGCACTCACAATCTGCACTCTGCACTCTGTACTCACACTCTGCACTCTGCACTCAGAATCTGCACTCTACTCACACTCTGCACTCACAATCTGCACTTGCACTCTGCACTCACAATCTGCACTCTGCACTCACAATCTGCACTCTGCACTCACACTCCATTCTGTATCTGCATTCACACTCTGCACTCTGAATCTGCACTATGCACTCACACTGCATTCTGAATCTGCACTCTGAATCTGCACTCTGAATCTGCACTCTGAATCTGCACTCTGAATCTGCACTCTGCACTCACACTCTGCACTCACACTCTGCACTCACACTCTGCACTCACACTCTGCACTCACAATCTGCACTCACACTCTGCACTCACACTCTGCACTCACAATCTGCACTATGCACTCACACTGCATTCTGAATCTGCACTCTGAATCTGCACTCTGTACTCACACTCTGAATCTGCACTCTGCACTCACAATCTGTACTCACAATCTGCACTCTGCACTCACAATCTGTACTCACAATCTGTACTCACAATCTGTACTCACAATCTGTACTCACAATCTGTACTCACAATCTGTACTCACAATCTGTACTCACAATCTGCACTCTGAATCTGCACTCTGAATCTGCACTCTGAATCTGCACTCTGAATCTGCACTCTGAATCTGCACTCTGAATCTGCACTCTGAATCTGCACTCTGAATCTGCACTCTGAATCTGCACTCTGAATCTGCACTCTGAATCTGCACTCTGAATCTGCACTCTGAATCTGCACTCTGAATCTGCACTCTGAATCTGCACTCTGAATCTGCACTCTGAATCTGCACTCTGAATCTGCACTCTGAATCTGCACTCTGAATCTGCACTCTGAATCTGCACTCTGAATCTGCACTCTGAATCTGCACTCTGAATCTGCACTCTGAATCTGCACTCTGAATCTGCACTCCGAACTCTGCACACTGAACTCTGCACTCACATTCTGCACTCACAATCTGCACTCTGCACTCTGTACTCACACTCTGCACTCTGCACTCTGACTCTGCACTCTGACTCTGCACTCTGACTCTGCACTCTGAATCTGCACTCTGAATCTGCACTCTGAATCTGCACTCTGAATCTGCACTCTGAACCTGCACTCTGAACCTGCACTCTGAACCTGCACTCTGAACCTGCACTCTGAACCTGCACTCTGAACCTGCACTCTGAACCTGCACTCTGAACCTGCACTCTGAACCTGCACTCTGAACCTGCACTCTGAACCTGCACTCTGAACCTGCACTCTGAACCTGCACTCTGAACCTGCACTCTGAACCTGCACTCTGAACCTGCACTCTGAACCTGCACTCTGAACCTGCACTCTGAACCTGCACTCTGAACCTGCACTCTGAACCTGCACTCTGAACCTGCACTCTGCACTCTGCACTCTGCACTCTGCACTCTGCACTCTGCACTCTGCACTCTGCACTCTGCACTCTGCACTCTGCACTCTGCACTCTGCACTCTGCACTCTGCACTCTGCACTCTGCACTCTGCACTCTGCACTCACAATCTGCACTCTGCACTCACAATCTGCACTCTGCACTCACAATCTGCACTCTGCACTCACAATCTGCACTCTTCCCTCTGAACCTGCACTCACAATCTCCGGATGATGCCATCATTGCTATCATCAAGGATGTCACTTGAGATGTCATTAGTGATGGTTGTGGTTGTGTGTGTGTGGTTGTGTGTGTGTGGTTGTGTGTGTGTGTGTGTGTGGTTGTGTGTGTGTGTGGTTGTGTGTGTGTGTGGTTGTGTGTGTGTGTGGTTGTGTGTGTGTGTGGTTGTGTGTGTGTGTGGTTGTGTGTGGTGGGTTGTGTGTGTGGTGGGTTGTGTGTGTGGTGGGTTGTGTGTGTGGTGGGTTGTGTGTGTGGTGGGTTGTGTGTGTGGTGGGTTGTGTGTGTGGTGGGTTGTGTGTGTGGTTGTGTGTGTTGTGGTTATGTGTGTTGTGGTTTTGGTGTTGTGGTTTTGGTGTTGTGGTTTTGGTGTTGTGGTTTTGGTGTTGTGGTTGTGTGTGTTGTGGTTGTGTGTATTGTGGTTGTGGTTGTGTGTTTTGTGGTTGTGTGTATGGTTGTGTATGTGCCTGTGGTTGTGTGTCTATGTGGTTGTGTTGTGGTTGTGTATGTGGTTGTGGTTGTGTGGTTGTGTGTGTGGTTGTGGTGGTGTGTGTGGTTGTGTCTGTTGTGTGTTGTGGTTGTGTGTGTGTGGTTGTGTATGTGCTTGTTGTTGTGTGTGACAGTAATACTAAAAGCATCTCAAAACAAGCATTTACAATGCAATGGTCTCGGCATCATTAAAGGTAGAGCTTTTGGCATTGCTCATGACACTTCTTTTTTTTTAAAAATCATAAATATATGGCATTGTCATTTACATTGCCAATAGCTTAATCGTTAAATAAATGGTATTGTCATTTACAGCGCCAATATCTACACCCCTACACAGAGCCACCCTCACACAGCCAGGTGGCAGGGGAGCAAGCACAGCGAGGGTGCAGGGAAGCAAGCACAGCGAGGGTGCAGGGAAGCAATCATATGAAAGAGGAAAGATCTGGAACCTAAAACAAAGAGCAGTGGCAAGGACGAGATGCAGACTCGGGCAGGCCTGCCAAGTGTCACGCATCAGGAGTGACACTACCGCATTTCAGTGTGGTGATCCGCACTGAAATGCAAAGTCACGCATTTCGAAGCGCCCAGAAAGCTGGCTGCTATCCCACCATTTTTTACTGTGAAGTGAACAAAGTGCAGAGTAAATGTTCTGAGCGGCAGCGCTCGCTCTATGCTGGTCTGAACAGACTTGGGGGCTTCCTGAGCTCGAGGGAACCTGCTGCTGTCGACAATGTAACAGACCGTCATTAGGATTGGGTTCACTGCGCGGCCATTTGACTGATCACGTGGGAGGAGTCGGCGAGTGCCCAGTGTGATAGGCGGTGAGTCATCCTGCAGTTGCCCGCCCGCCGCAGTTGAATTAGAAGTTTGTTGCTTCTTCAGCTGGCGGCAAACATTTAGGCTCATGATTGAACTAGTAACCGGAGTGGTTTGCAGTGCCCAGAAAACTTTCCTGACTGTGCAGCAGCTTTGTTGCTGAGCCGCGACCTCACGCCCCCCCTCTCCTCCCAGCGGCCGGCCTTGTTCAATGCTGCGAGCGGGGTCCGAGTCGGGTTGCTGGAGGCCGACCCTCGACGCAGGAAGTGCCCAGCGTGGTGGTGGTTTATTCATCCTCAATGTAATCTTTGGTCTGATGGGCTTTATTATTCCTTAGCCTACTATGTACCCTGATTTTAAATATTTTTGAAATGTTTTGTTCTTCTTTCTTCAATGAACTGAACGAACAGACTTTTAACATTAATTTTTAGTGCTATATCTGTAGTATTTTAGAATTTCTCTGCCTGTTCTTACCCTTTTACAGTCTACTTTAAACCCTTCTTTAAATGAGGCCGCTGTGACACCGAACTACTCCAGCATAAGGTTAATTCTAATATACCATTTGGTATGTCTAAACCAAATAGCCATCGAGCTTATCTGTCAAGAAAGGTAATGTGTTATGCATTACCATTAAGTGTGGCAAGTGGGACTACACTAATCCTTGGAATGGTAGAGATTCCATTACCTTACATTAATTCCCATAAGTGGCTGCAGAACTGTTTATTTATTTATTTTATTTTTAAAGTTTTATATAGCGCGAACAAGATCTTTGCAGATATCAGAGCGCTTTACAAGGACACAGGGGTGATAGAGTAATACAATGTAATAATTGAGGTAGTTAGATACAAGGTGCTTAGTTACATAGGTAGGTCAAAAACATGAGGTAGGTCATGGGTGCGGTAGTGTCGGTACACGGTGCATAGTCAAACAGTTGCGCCAATAATATAAAGTACAAAAAATAAGGAGCATATACTTGCTTAAGCGTGTTTAACATTTTTGGAGATAGCATAAAGGTGGGCATAGTTGAGGTGGGTGAGTGCAGGATGTATAGACCCACAGGTGCATCAGTAGTACAAAAGTGGGGATCGTCGAGGTGGTGTAGGTACAGTGTGCAAAGTCAAACAGGTGCGTCAACAATATAACAATATACAAGGTCAAACAGGTGCGTCAACAATATAACAATATACTAAGAGGGAACGTATACAATCAAGTAAGTCGATAATATAAGTAATACCAATAGGCCAAGGGGGTCAAGCAGGTCTAACAGAGCAGATTCATGAGAAATACAGAATAGTAGATCATGTGTATTTAGCCATGAGGATCACTTTTACTTCTTTCTTAAAAAGTTTGTTGGAGGAGATGAGCCTGGTTTCAGGTGGGAGTGAGTTCCAGATCCTGGGTGCCATTCCTGAAAAGGAGCGTTTATAGGTTTTTTTCTTCCGAAATCTTCGAGGCTTCAGAAGAAGATTGTTTGTGCTTCTAGTAGTTCTAGAGCCACCCGAAATTGTCAGCTTTTGAGTGAGGTAGGCGGGTGAGTTCATGTGTACAGCATCCTCGGATCATTTGAGTACAGGAGCATAAATCCACACTAGGGTGCATTGTGCTCTTTTAAAGTCAACTATGTCCAGAAACGTCTTCGACTAAAGGTGAGGGTAGACAGTGATATATGTTCGTTAATAGGACAAAGTGTCTAAAGGATATCCTAAAGTCAGCTTAAGCATATGTACTGGAAACTATTCTAATACTTGATGATGTTCACAAGTTTGCAAGTATGCTGTCCGTAAGTTATTTTATGGTCCTTTGTTAGTAGTGTCTTATTTCGTTGCTCGACCATACAAGTTGCATTAAACTAAAAAAAGTCGTACGTTTTTTAAGAATTTATATTTCTTACTCACTTTTTTCCACTTTCGAAGTTGCTTATTTGGTCAGGGGTGTCTCATTTCTACATGTCCCCAAACGAGTTGCATTTTTCCATTAACTAAAAAACCCAAAACTGTCTGTGTGATGGATTTTGATTCAGCTTGTATATACTGGTTAAATGATTGTTGCATGTATATTTTGGTATTTCTAAAGTGAGAACCTAGGAGGCTAGAAACAGAGCACTGTTTGGGAGAAAGCCCCGTGTGGGGGTTCATGAGAAGAAAAGACAGAGGAAGAAGAGGTAGAGGAAGAAGGGAAAGTTAGCTTATCAGATGTCTTTTTTTACTTAGAGGTGAGTTTTCAGTTTTCTTCCTGAATTGTAGGAGGGTTGATGCTGTTTTGATGTTGGAGAGAATAGTGTACGGATTTCGGGTCATAGATCAAAAAGGCTTGATTTCTTATTTTTGTCTTGCTGTAGTGTTTAGAAGTTTGTTGCCATTGCTGGACGTTCTCGTCTGGCGCTTACCTCCAAATTTTATATTTTGTTAGTTAGTTAAACAGGAGTCTTGTGTAGAGGGCCTTGTAAGTGATTTAGCAGATCTTGAAGATGACCTGGGCTTAAAGTGGTATCTAATGTTGATCCTTTAGGTGTGATGTGGTTGGATGTCTTCAGCCTCTTGAGATGTGCTGCTGCTTTAACCCCTCCCATGCTCATGATGGAGCCGCTCCGTCATGAGCATCGGCTGAGCTGTGCTTATGACGGAGCGGTTCCGTCATGGCCCTGCCGCGGCGCGTTCTATTGAGCGCGCGGACACCCCCCCACCCGCCCCCCCCAGCGCTGCGGCGGAATTGCCACCGCAGCGAAGGGGTTAAGGATGTCTTACAGGGTAGTGGGGTGATCTCTGGGATGCCATTAAGCAGGATGCCTACTCTATCTAGGTGGAAGAGTACTAGGGCTTACATTTTGGTATAAAGTCTTATCTTAGTTACAAAGGATCTACTATTTTTTTTCAGGAGAGAAATGAGAATCCGACTGCTTTATCATGTTCTCTTTGAGAAAGAGGTTCGATGTGAGAATGAATAAGAGGGATTGCTGTCAGTTTGGATGTGAAGCGAGTTGGTTTTAGGTTGGAGATCCAGGACTTGTTAAGTGAATTTTCGACTCTGTTGGCAAGCAGTAGGAATTGAGTCTTTCTGGGGTTTAGCATCAGATAGTTTGTTGACATTCCAGTTAGAATACTTTTGAGGCAGGATTTTAGTTTCTTTATGTTGTTTCTTGAAGCGAATTTGAGATGGAGTTGGGTGATTTCAGCTTACTAGTGGAAGTTGATGTACCGGTCTGGAAAGATGGCTCCAGGGGTTCTATATCAGGGTGAAAATAATGGGTGAAAAGATGATGCCCTGTAGGATTCCACAGGTGACGCGAGAGTCTGGGGTCTGGTAGCTCCTATCTAAACAAGCTGCCGTTGGTTGATGAGACATGATTATACTGTTGTGCCATTGAACCCCATGTGAGTATACAGGGTGTGAATCGATGCTGGATGGACTTTAAGGCTTTGGAGAGATTGAGCAGTACCAGGAGGCAAGGCTCATTGTTGCTTGCTGAGGGAGAGGATGTCATCAACTACTTGAATTATGTTTCAACACTGCATGTGGTTTGTAACCTGATTGATCGTCTCGAAGTTCATTATTCTTGGTGATGGGCTGTTGTCGCTGATGAATGCTTTCTCAGTTATTGCATGCCTTAATTATTTTTCCAACAAATACGATGCAAGTCGACAAGGGTGGTTTGGTCTGATGTAGACTTTTTCAGCTTGTGGAGGATCTGTCCGGCAGCTGCCTGGGAATGTGCTCTGAATTAGTGGGCCATTGATAATATGGATAAGGGGTATGAGGGCTTCTTGCAGAGACTTGACCACTTCATCTTTGTAGAATGTGTCGTACAGGCATGTGGCCTGATGGCGGACTGGCATTTTCTGAGATTGGACTTAGCTTCTGTTGATTACCGGTCTGATGATAGTCTTATTGTAGCTTTTTAAAATGTTATTTGTTTACATGTGACTGGTGGAACAAAGTGCTTTTAGAAGGGTATGGTCCTCCTGACATTTTCATCTTACCCATTTCTTCATTTGTCTTAGTATGGTGTACTTGTTTTCAGTAAGTTCTGTAAAAGAGTGATGACTGCTTTGACTTGGAAGCATGAATTTTGGAGGAGCGTACTATTCTATGTGATTCCTCGGAGTGGTACTGTAAATGTTGAAAAGGCAGAATGCAGCTTTTGAGGCTGGAAGTGGATGGCTAAGTTGATTAGTTCTTGGAGTTGTTTTGGAGAGATGTCCTTGGAGTAGAAAGCAATGACTTTCTTTTTATCTTCTCTTCAGTTGAGGGCGTGGCATTTGTGATTGCCAAAGGCACGGCAAGATGATCAGTCCTGGATTATCGGGTGGCTTGCTATTGATATTATGAGAATGGAGATGGAATGTAGTCCAATGTTTTGCCGTTGGAGTGAGTTCGATTGATGATGTGGTGTTTTATTTTTAGGATGTTGAATAGAGTTAAGGTCATCCTTCATGGTTTTGCTGCTGGAGTCGCCAGGCAGAATGAAGTGTCCCAAGAAAATGGGGTGGAGGTGTTGGATAGAGGTGGAGTTGATGAAGTCTCGCACTTCTTCTGTTAAGTCCTTGTGGGTTCCGGATAGTCTGTAGATGAGATTAAAGGAGACTGTTTGCAGGCTTAGGTAAGGAAGGTCCTAACAAAAAGGGCACCTCTGAGTACATTGTTTGTGTGGAGGAGGATGTGAACCAGGTTTCTGTGATGAAAAGAGCATCTATATTTTGTGATGATTTCAGGTGGCATGGGGTTGTTGGTGTTAAATGTGCCAGTATGGGGAGTACCTTGGGGTGAGTGGGAATGGCATGTTTCATGGTGTTTGATAGACATTTGGTGCTGGGTGATATACCTTGGCAGCAGTAACTCTGGCCCAAGTCCTTGAAGTCTTAATAGTTGGCGCCCTTATTTTATCCACCCTTGGGGATACTCCTTTTCATGATCTTTACACATGTGTGTGCTATGACTATGGCATTAAGGTTCACAGTACTACCTGTGAGAGCAGTTACGGGAATACGAGAAAGCTGACATTTTTTAGGTTGTACTCGTAACTCATTGTAGGTTTAAAGATTGAACTGGGAAACCGAACCATGTTTATTTAAGATGTTTGATACACTACAGTCCACACTTTGAAGCTGGTTTTCCAAGCGTTTTAAATGCATTGTTCACTGAGCGCACTTGCAGTCACTGAAATGTTTTGAAGAACACTCGCAGTCCTGACCCCTTTTTTGCAATGTTGATGTACAATCATTGTATTTATGATTACAAAATAGAAATTATGTGTCGAGTGAAAACAATTTATTCAGTGATCATCGAGCATGACTCTCCAGCAAGTGCATTTTAGTATTGTACTTTACTAATGAAGCAATTGCTTCTGATGCAGTAAAAGACCAAGACTTTAAATTAAATGGTTTGCATAAGGGGAGTATATTATCCAACCTTCATTTTTTTATTTTTATGTAGTATTGTTTGGAGTAGTGCAATACATCTTACAGATGTTAAGTCTACTGTAGAAATTGTCCTTTTGTGCGAGGGTGTAATGAGCTAAATGAGGGAGGGTTTGAAGGGGACGCCAGAGAGCCAGCAAACGAGATGGCCGCATAGGTGATAGGCTCCGGCTGCCTGGGCATGAAAGAGTATCATCATTGCCACAATATTGGTGTGGGGCGCATCCTTCCACTTGTATACTGCTGCAGGATGTTGTGGCTGCTGGGGCTTTCCTCCAAATTGTCCCTGGTACCCGGATTCTGTTGGATGCTGGAGCGGCCTTTCCCAATTGCTTGGTGTGGCCGTCGTTACGCTGGGCCCTACGACCTGGCTGAGCGGAAGGGTGTGACTCTGGCACGCGAAACACCCGCTGCTTGCTTGAGGTGTGGTCCTGGGGCCTATCTGGACCAGTGGCTGCTGTCGGTTGATGGGACCCCCAGCCTTGTGCCTGCTGATTCGGGGCAACTAGGGGCCAGTCTTGTTCTGCGTCGCTGATGAGCGGCCAAGTGTTTCGCTTTCCGGACTGCGGTGCTCAAGCAGGGCTCACAAGCTGCTTGCTCCTCTCGCCCTGTAGGCCCCCCCACCAGCCTGCTGCTGGTGAGCATGAGGGCTGAGGTTTGACTGGAGGGGTTGGTGCCCATGTGGTTGATTGTGGCTGGTGACTGCTGGTGAGCAGCCTCTGACCCTGTTGAAGTTTGCACACTGCTCTGGGGTGAGCCCGTTGGGCCCTTGTTGGAGCTGGGTGTCCAGTGAGTGCAGAATGTCTTGGGGCAAGTCGCAGCCTGCACTGAAATCAGGCAGCCGGGTGCTCTTTGAGCATCATATTTGGTGCACTTTAGCTGTGCTGCCGTGCCCGCTCTGCTCCCGCCCCCCCACCCCTCCCCCACTACTGGATGCCCTCTTTGCGGAATAGGCTGTTTCAATTTATTGAGCAACAAGTACCAACAGCCAGTAGTCCTGCGTGTGGCGGCCGGAGAGACGCCATGACCATCAGTGACCATGCCAACCCCCCCCCCCCCCCGCTGCTGACACTGGACCTTACACTGACTGGTTTGGTTACCTGGCTGTGTGGGGAGGCTACACACTTTCTGCTCTCTTTCTCCTAGCACTGTGTGAGGATTTACTGTAGCAGCATGTTTTCTAATATGCTTGTTTGGGCTATTTGGGGCCCTTTTTGGACCATAACACCTTGCAAAAACGTTTGAGGTTATCCTGGGTGCCTGTCCCACTCTGTAATGGTATGGCTTTTCCACATGCTGTAAAATATAGATCATTTCAATGTCCTCCGGCTTTAACCAGAGGTCCTGCATTGCTCAGTGGATTGCTTACATGCAACCTCTGCTACTTGCATTAACACCTTTACTGTTTTTGGTTGTGATGGGGTCGGTCTTCGCGGAGGATTCTGTTTAGCATGAGCGGAGGGATTTTCTTCTTTTTTTTTTTTTGTTCTTGGCATTTTCTACTGCACAATAATCTGGTAATACACCACACTCGTCCCGCATTACGGTGGATACCTTTTGAAAGATACTCTCCATTAGTCTTATGGTAAGTTTCCTTAGTTTAAATCTGTGTGGTGTAAACAATCCCCGCAGTGCTCAACAGGCGCTTGCCTACCCCAACCTTCTTGGTGTTTATAATGCTGCTGTTGCTGTAGGCAAGCTTCCTCTATCTACTATGAAAGCAGTCATTATAGTTTTGTTGAAGTCCAATAGAGGCCCTGTGTCCTGCTCTTTTTATAGCCCTTAATCCTTACTGAATACATATAATATGATTCTGGTGAAGATCTTGGCACAGCGTCTATAGCCTTCAGTGTAGTTTCTAGTGTTACTGGCTCAATACGGCTTCATACCTCAAAGATCCACAACTTTTAACCATTATACCCTGGTGTCCTTTTTGCACAGGTCAGTCCCAAAGCTGCCTTCTGTGGCAGTCCTGCTAGAAGCGGAAAAAGTCTTCAATATATTAGTGGCCGTACATGATGGAGGTGCTTCAACGTCATACGTCATGAGCTGGGGTCCTACTTCATCTCACTGATCGCTTTGTTCAACACTTCCCCCCCTTGGCACGTACCAGAATTCATGGCTTGCATTTTGAGGTGTGTCCGGCAACCTGTGGCACCCGTCAGGGATGCCAATTACCCCCCCTTGAGTTTTGCCCTTGTGGTAGAGCTGTTTGCCTGATACATAGGGGAGTTTCATTCACATTGTGACCTGAAGCTTGGAACTGGGTCCCTTGTCTTCTCGCTGTATGCAGATGATGTGATCCTCTGTGTCCAAAAGCCAGAGGAGATTTTGTCACCTTTATGCATTAAATTGTTCAGATTGGAGGCCACACTGGGCTACGTACTAATTGGACTAAATCTGAAATGTACTGAGTTGCCTTTGATGCCTGCGACAGATTGTTACTGCAGTGTAGCCCGGAAGGGCTCAGATATAGCATTTGGGTTCCTCTCGACCATGCTGAACTAATTAGGGGTACATTTGGGGGTTTTACTAGATACGTTACAAGTGTTAGTAGATAATTGGTTCCGCTTGCCCCTCTCTATGATGGACTACATTTCGCTGGTGAAAATAATAGTATAACTTAAGTTTCTGTACTTGTTTCCCAATATTCCTGTTGAACTCCTACCGTGTTTTTTCAACCACCTGCGCCAACTACTCTTCAGATTGATGTGGGCGTGCAACAGCCTAGAATCTGATGGGAGGTTCCTATAAGGCCTTTACAGAAGGGTGGGCCTTCGGTCCCTGTCTTTTATACATACTACCTAGTTGCACAGGCCCAATTTTTGTATTACTGGGTGCAGGCCACCTGCTCTGAAATCAATGTTAGAATGGAAAGAACAATTGCTAGAACATGTGAAATGTAACCTAAGCTGTCCGTTAAACCAAAGGCCGCAAGGGAAGAAGTGGATGTTATCGCATCCACATGTTGAGCTTGATGGCAAGTGGTGCCTGAGGTTTAATGCCTCGTACTCCCCACTCGTTTTCTTTCTAAACAGTCCGCTGCTCCCCATCTGCCTCTACCCCCAAGAGTGAGCACTCTATACAGTCTATGTTGCAGAAAGCTAATTTGAATGTGATGGGTGATCTCTTTTACACTGACCAATGTTTTAGCCAGAGGTGCACCTTCTCCTCTTGCAATTCTTGGCGGCCATGGATTTTGCTCTGCAGCTAATGTGGGTTTCCCAACCGTTCCTGCAGAGCCTGGCAATATGTTGCTCCTTACCACAAACATACAGCGGGAGGATGGGGGGGCATTCCATTTCCTTTCTTCTCTGGTGTGGTGGCTATGGTGGACCCACTCGTGGAGGCCCAACAGCGATTTGAGACAACTCTGGGATACGGTCTGTCCTCTAAAACATGGCCGTATCGCTGTGCACAGGTGTAGGACATGGCGTTCAGGTTTATCAGCATAAATTGATATATTTTAAGTTTCATCAGGAATATTACTATATGCCTGCACGAATCGCCAAATTTGGGGAGCGAGACCATAGTGTGTAAGAGGTGCAGGCAGATTTTCTGCATCTCTCTTGGCACTGTCTAAAAGTGTGTTCAGTATTGGCATGATGTATTCCAAGCGTTGAGTGACATTATTGAGGTCGTGAGGAATACTTCTCCCAGGTTTCTTTGTTGGGAGACATATCTGTGAAACCCCCTGTAAATAGGCACCTAGCATCCTTATTGCTGGTATTGGCTAAGAAACGGCTGGCAATGGCCTGGCTGCATAGTGGATATCAGGATGTCGCTTACTGTGAAGACATGTCAGAGCACTGTGCGGAGGAACATAAGGGAACACTACAGACATATTTTCAGCACGCTGGCTCTAATCTTTCTGTATCCAGCACCCCAGTAGAATAGTTAACGCATCACGCCCCTGCTCCCTCCTGTCCTTGGTTAGTTTTTCGTTATACGCTAAGTGCCAGACTGTTTTTTCTGGGCATGGTGGGGTACCTGTCACATGCACTGTGCAATACTTCACATGCTGTATTCCTGTGGAAGATATTTGGTATTTTTGCTTGTAAATTGTAAAATGGTATTTTGTATTCCAAACGCTTAAGATTAATTGGTGCAGTAAAAAAATATTTAGACTAGTGTAGTATCTGCTTAGTTAACAGAACATTTATGTTTTTTATAGGATTAAGAGACACTATTGATTTGATCTTAATTTGAACTCCTGAACGTCGTAGGCCAGATCTAGCCAGAGGTCTTCCAAATCTGAGCTACTGGTCTGGTATTCTCATATTTTCATTCTAAACCTATTTACTTATATATCTGAGCTCAGTGTACTTAGTTATGTGTTTTTTTAATTTCTTATGGAGTGTACTGACATTTTCAGATCTTTTGTTCAAGAACGTGTGGCAAAACGATGAATCCTATCCCTGTGGTTGTCGTGCCTCAAATTTGGTTTTAACGTGTGTGTGTTGCGATTCCCATTACAACTGTTCCTGTTTTTAAGTCGAGCACTAAGGGCAGTGCGCAAGCGCTGCACGGCAAGCTGTATTAGGGTATTGTATTGTATTGTCATTTTATTTATATAGTGCTTACAACCCGTGGCGAGTCGTGAAAGCACTTTTTCGATGAGTAGCACACTACTCCAGAACCCATAAAGGATTAGTGTTGAATTATTATAGTGAAATATGAAAGTAATTTGAGTGGTGGATAGGTTAGTCAGTTATTTGGATAGAGAAGAGTAGTGGAGGGATAAAAGAGGGAAAAGGGTTTGCATTTATATAGTGCTTGCTACTCCTGATGAGGTGTTGAAGCGCTTTTTCGGCAAGTAGCACGCTACTCTTGAACCCATAAAGGATTAGTTGTGAATTAGTATAGTGAAATATGCAATATGCACTGGAAGCTCCGCCCACTCTCGGTCCATATTTTTTATTGGTTTACATCATTGTCCTTGGTAAAGGCTGGCTTCCCATTCGTTATTAGATTTGTTAGTCCCTCCTGAACACCACCCTGTCTTCTGTTGTTGCCTCTCATGAAGACTGGCCCATTTACTAGTGTCTTAATTTGGGAGCTTCCATTAGAACTATTTACTTTATTATTGTACACTGCACTTACAGGACACCAACTTAAGCAATGGCGGCTGCTTTCTGACAAAGTTGCACTTGTATTTCTTTCTCAGAGAAACAACTTGAGCACTACTGATTGCTGCTTGCATTTATTTTTAATAAAGCGATCCGGCAGGAGATCATAATTAGCGCCCAACAAGGCTCGTACCCTTTTCTCCAGCTCCAAAGTCAACAGCCTTGGATGGTAAGCCACCACCTAGGTTAAAGGCATGCGCTGCTCTATGGGAGGCTTCTTGTGAGGGCGCAAAACTTCTCTATGTGGGTCGGACTCCTCCTACACATCTGATTGTCCTTTGCGTGTGTCTTTCATTAACCCTTTCCATGCGGCCGCGATTCCCCTGGTGTGCTGTAAACAACACGAACAGGGGCGGGCCGTGACAAACCCCAGCCGTCATCAGCACACGAGCACCATAGTGCATGACGGCTGGGGTTCGTCATCAGCATGGAAGGGGTTAATGAAAGCACACAAATGGCCAAAGGCTGGTGCATGTTCCACCTCTTCTTCAAATGTTCACTCCCACAGCGTTTTGCTCTCTGGAGCGAGCAGCGGCACGTAGAGAGCAGCTGTATTACTCCTCACGTTGTGGATCAGGTTACTAATTAAGCACAGTGCGGTCGCTTTCGTTTTAGCGGCCGCGCTTTTTGTTTTGTGTGGGCTTGTTCTTTCTTTTCCTCTGTCCACCTGGTGAAGAATCTAAACTTTTAATTATTATCTTTCTATTACTAAAGTTTTAATTATTCTTGTTTGTGACCTGTAATTTTGATGTTTTTTGCTCAGTGAAATACACAAGCCTTCTAATGCTGTTCTTTTTTTATACGTAGGATGACAGATGTCATTACCCACAAACGTAGTCTCTTTGAAAACGATTTAAAAAAATTGGCAAACACACTGGTTACTTTGATTGCTGCGCTTCAGTAACTGCATTATTTCCTGTCAAACACACACATTCATGTCAATTTTTTTTTTTTACAATAAATACATGTTGATGCTGAACCCCGCCCATGCCCTGTCATCACTGCCTAATGCCCAGGCATAGCAGCCAGAGCAAGGGTGGCATTTTTTTGTAGACATGGGGAGAGCCGACGCCGAGATTCAAACCCAGTTCCTCAGTCCCAAAGTCGGCAGCTCTGTAGGTTACGCCACATCTTCTCAGACCACTAAGAAGTACTTTATTTACAGGCTGTGGGTGCTAAACACTGCGTTTTGATTCGGAATGGATGGGAGATTTCTCCTAAGTTGTTCATGGGTTGTAGCAGTAGGCGCCTAAACGGGGTTCATGCCTAGTTTCCTCTTTCCTTGATTTCTGCCCCAAAACTTTCACGCAGATGATTATCTTAGTGCAGTGCTTTTTAACTCCATGTCTTATTGGTGTTTGGGTCTGTTTACCATTTCTGTTAAAACTCTTGCATTAGATCACATGAATGCACAAGCTTAAAACATTTGGTGGTTTCGGCGTTCAGGCACAGTCACTCCCTTTGGTGGTTCGGCACAGAGGGTTCGTGAACGCTTCACGTTTACTCCCAAGGTAATTACTTTCACTCGCACCCAGAGTGCACATTTTTACAGTTTCCAAAATATATTGCATTACCAGACTCACCTTAACTAGAGGTTTTTTTTCAGTCACAGCTGCTGCCTCCTTCAGACATGGCTATTTAATTCATATGGTAGCCTCAGTCCGCTGCAAGTTGTGTAATGTTGCAATCTTCATGTTGACATCCAAGGTAATTAGTACGCTAAATG
This sequence comes from Lissotriton vulgaris, assembly GCF_964263255.1. NCBI lineage: Eukaryota > Metazoa > Chordata > Amphibia > Caudata > Salamandridae > Lissotriton > Lissotriton vulgaris. The sequence goes on along the minus strand of NC_141687.1, from coordinate 2,119,652,784 downwards.
AGAGCATCCCTCTTTCAACTTTAGAGCTGTAACTTTCCAGCAGTTTAACTCTTTATCTTTACTTATTCCACAGCTTCCACCTTAATTAGGCACAGCTGTTTTGAACACTGAGTGCCATACCTTGCAGCAGGTTGATTAATACGGAAGCTGTTTTGGCTTATATTGCGCAGTTGCTTAATTTATTTGAATCTGCATTTCCAAGATTCGGAAATATTCTATCATTAAGGCTCATGCATAGATCACGTCACGCAAGGCTGTTGGCTTGGTCTAACTTTTGTTTCATTTTTAGGTCTGGCTGAGCCAGCGCATGCATGTGCTGCTCAGCTAGACATTTAGTAAGTGGCTTTTTTAAAAGTGCTGCCACACGCTTTTGATGGCCTAGTGCTGACGGATACGTGCGCAGCTGTGAGCGCCCGGTCTGGCGCCATCTGTCTATCCTTTATGGCTTTCCTTTGCCGTGGGCACCACTCGCAGGCTCACCTCCTGCCCCCCTGCCCCCCTTAGTTAACAGCCCCTCCCCCGCCACAGAGCTCGTCTCGCGGCCGCGCATCTTGTTTTAGTCCCAAGGACACAATCTTAGTGTCTCATGTCTGCGAAGTTTCATAAGCCGTAACACAGTCTTCTTTTGTTTCTGACTAGCTTATATTGGACACAGACGCTCGCTTGTTCTTATCTTTTCCATAAATGTAAGTGTTTAAATGTACCCCAGTAATGATTAAGTGCCCCAGAATGGGCTCAGGCATTTTTTACCTGTTGTTTCATGATGTCACAATATCGACCCCCTTAATTAGTGATATGTTTCGTGAACATAATACTAACTCGTGTCAAACGTAAGTGAAGATTTCTTATTAACTCCGTCTTGACAATGTTTCGGCAGTCTGTATAATAGTCTTAGATTTATTATTAACTCCGTCTTGACAATGTTTCGGCAGTCTGTATAATAGTATTGATGTAGGTTGGTATTTCGAACTCATTGTGGGACAACACCACGCAGCCCCAGCATGATCTAGTGAGAGGCTCTTTATGGACATTGATGGTATTAGTGGTAACTAAAACAGGAAGCTGTAAAGATCGCCCTTTCTTCCGCCTTGGCAGCTGGGCGTCTCTGGGAATAGTTAAGCTCATTCTGGCTTAAAAGTTTGGCTGAACTGTGCCCAGGGCACAACTTGGTGATTTGATTATCAGCTAGCCACCTCCCCAGGGTGTGAGCTTCCCAGCATGTGGTGTCTTTGCACTGGCATGTGTAGTTGCCTCTCTCTGAAGAGTGCCTAGCTGATGTCAGCCTCCCAAAGGAGGATAAAGAGGAGACTCCAAAGGGCACCTTCACTTATGGTGCTTGTATTGCATTTTCTAATATTTAACCACGTGTGAGGGCGGGTACAAATGTCTTTCTTTAATGGAACACCCAATGTAAATATTACCTTGCACCTAGGGTCCCGAGAAGAACCTTTATGCGCTAATGTTGGTGTTATCTAGGACTGGTGATATTAAATGGATCGTCTTACTTCACCAAGTTCACCAGTGGCCTTGGAAAATAACAGCGAACAGGCCCAGAAGGCTGCAGAAAGGTTGGACCTTCACCCTGGGCCTCCTCGATGTGGCCTGTCCTAGTTCACAGCTCCTTACTAGTCTGTGTGGCTGGTGTATGTGCTGGTTAAGAGTTTCGTCTGAAGCTAAGTTTTTATATTCTATCCAATAAACGGTCCGCACATGCAAGCACTGTCAGGTGGCCCTAGATTAGTGCTCACTAGAACAGGCTGCTATTCCTTTTTGTCGAGTTTTTTTTCTTTGTAAAAAGTACTTAAAAGGCTTTCCCTTATGCCAGGTAAACTTTCGTTTTTTCAGGAAAATGCCAAAAAGAATATTTCGCAGATGCTAAAACGTCATCTTTCCTCAAGGAGTAAAAGAATACGCATGATGGCTGAGTCACTGTGGACAATAGCAAACTTTGAGTTCTGTAACTTATAGTGGGATGCTTTTACCATGCCTTCCATGCCTCCCAGCACCCAAGGAGATGAATTCTCCTGCAGTCCATGTCTACCTCTCTCTACCGCTCTCTCTCTACCGCTCTCTCTCTACCGCTCTCTCTCTACCGCTCTCTCTCTACCGCTCTCTCTCTACCGCTCTCTCTCTACCGCTCTCTCTACCGCTCTCTCTACTGCTCTCTCTCTACTGCTCTCTCTCTCTACCGCTCTCTCTCTACCGCTCTACACACCTTTCTACACACCTCTCTCTACACAGCTCTCTCTCTACACACCTCTCTCTCTACACACCTCTCTCTCTCTACACACCTCTCTCTCTCTACACACCTCTCTCTCTCTCTACACACCTCTCTCTCTCTCTACACACCTCTCTCTCTCTCTACACACCTCTCTCTCTCTCTACACACCTCTCTCTCTCTCTACACACCTCTCTCTCTCTACACACCTCTCTCTCTCTACACACACCTCTCTCTACACACACCTCTCTCTCTCTCTCTCCCCACACCTCTCTCTCTCTAGACCTCTCTCTCTCTCTCTCTCTCTCTCTCTCCCTACCTACCTACCTCCCTCCATCCCAGTGGCAGCCGGAGCCCTGCTTGTCCTTTAAAAAAAATATATATTGGCATAGCCAATAGGTCTCGCCTTTGGGGCCTTATAAGTGATTAACCATGCAATAGTTAATGTTGTTGCACCAAGGATATTGTGGTGCATAACTAAATACTTATAAGGTCCCAAAAGCGAAACCTATTGGCTATGCCAATGCTTGTTTCTTCAGGTCCTGTTCATTAATGTCAGTAGCTGCAAATAAATAATGGCATAGTGATGGTTCCCATCTCCAATAAAGGTGTTGGAACCACTGATTGGAAATACGAGCGCAAGTGCTCCATTCTTACAATTACCCTAACTGGTGCATGCTGGATGCCGTCGGTTCTGTAAGTCTCATTGGCTATGCCTTAGCGTGTGATAGTGTTAAACACTTGTACGTCACAGAAACAGTGTATACAAAATGACACCACATACAAGGCATTCAAATTACAGCCATACAGTAGCATCCCCTATTTGTTCAACCACGCTTCCAGGCACACCCACCGTAAGTGTAAACCAACCGATTATGAAGCATTGTGGCAATGAGTATGGGTGATAGAGAACAAAAGGCAGCTCCTTTAGCCACTGCACCCAGCTTAGTGAGGGATCTCAGTGGTTTCACCTTTGATATGCCAGATATGAAAAAATTATCACCCTGTGACCAGTCAACTGTGAAATAAATAAAGATAACTTCTTATCCTCACTTGCAAGTGTTGCCATTCCGTATGATACTTGGCGCATTAAATAATGCACGTATGACAAAGTTGCTTTATTTGCCAAAAAATGGCAACATTTATGAACTGCTACAAAGGGCTATGTGTGGAGATGGATATATGCAAGCTCAGGCAACATTCGTGCTCTTCAACGCTCCTAGTTATTCCAGAGCATGTCACAGATACCTAAACATGAACCTGCCCATTTTATACTTTTCGCAGCATGGGGCTGACCCTCCAGTGATCATACCTTTATGAACTATCCACAATACAGCGCAGACTTTTCTCTCTCGTCTCTTGGCACTCGCCAGTTACCTCACTTCAGTAATACCACTCTAATTCACAGCACTACAAAGCCAAGAAAATGCACAAAAGCAATATATAAATACAAATTTCTTTAAAAAACCAAGGCAGTGGGACCCCCACCAACCCTACATAGAAAGGAGAACCAACTCTTCCCATTAATCAAATTGATTCGTCCCACCTCTAGGCTGCAAAAGGCACGGAATATGCTTGGTCAAGTACTCTGCAAAGCGCTGCAGAGGCTGCTTCTGTGTGCTATAGATGTTCTGGCAATGCTTGGATGTGCAACAGGTGAGTAATTAGTGATAAATGGTTGTCTGTGCCTTCTATTCTGCGTGAGGTTGACAGAACATTGACAAAAATCTGCACATACTTAACACCTGGTCCGATATCTTCTGGCAATTAATCAAGGTATCAATCAATTTCTGGCAAAACTTGCCTTCTGGCAATACATACATCAAGGTATCAACCAATTTCTGGCAAAACAATAATTATTACTGATGTGCTTGCATATTAATTTATTAAAATTTTGTTCGACAGCATATTAATTATGTCCCCTGCCATTTATTTACCACAATCTTTGATGTCTTTAATGGCTAATGTAATGTAATTGATAATATGATGCATGGTTAAACGCTTATAAGGTCCCAAAGGCAAGACCTTTTTGCTATGCCAATGCCTGTATTTTAGGGGGCTTATGTGGGTTTCCCTCACTGAGTCACCCTCCTATCACGCACCCACCATTATTGGCTTCCTCCCTTTTGCTTCTCTGAGCTCCCCCAGTAGCGCATGGAAAGTGTACTCCCTTAATTACACAAACGTTTACAACAAGCGCTTTCACTTAAAATTTAAAGAGCCTCACGTCGAGTCTCAATTCCAGAGCCCCTCTCTGCCAACCCTTATAACATCCACATACCACGCATTAGATGGGGTAAACTTTAGTTGCTTTCTGCCCAGCCTGACATTTGGGAATGATTGCTTTGGTTCTTTTGAACTAGGACCCTTGTGCACACTTTTTTTTTGTTCTTGTTTTTCAGTGCCTGCATTTATTTGTACCTGTACTTTATTGGCTTGGCTTCCGGAATCTTTTACATTACTGCCTTTTAAATGCGATAAAAAGGCATTGTCATTTACAATGCCAAATGCTTAAACATGCGTAAATGCGAGACCTATTGCATTGCAAATGCTTGTTTCTTGATAATGGCTAGCCACGGTGTGACCTTGTTAAGATTTGTAAACAAGGAAAAGCAGAACGAGGAGTCCTGTAGGCTGCAAAAAACTATTGTCTACAAACTGAATGAACATGCCATAACAATTGAAGTCTGCCTTAGAGAGTTGTCTCCATTTATTTGGAAAGATTTGTAAAATGTAAAAGAAGTATTTGCAATGCAATAGGTCTCGCATTTACGCAAGTTTAAGCTATTGGCATTTTCAATGACAATGCCTTATATTTATGTTTTAAAAACCAAAACCTAAATAAAAGGCATTGTCCTTTACAATGTCAATAGCTCAAACTCTCGTAAATGCGAGACCTATTGCATTGCAAATGGAAGGCGTCGGCTGATGGAAGGAAGAACAGGGGGAAGGCGGCAGCAGATGAAAAGAAGAAAAGAGGAAAGGCGGCTGCAGATGGAAAGAAGAACAGAGGGAAGGCGCCAGAAGGAAAGACAGACAGGGTGATGGTGCCAGAAGGAACGTGCAGAACGGTAGCGCTGGAATGAAAGCCACAGCAGGGGCTCTAGAACAGTGTTTTTCAAACCGTGGGGCTGGGCCCCCCCCAGTGGACCTTGAGAGATGTGCGTGGGGCACCAGGATTTGGCTAACAGAAGCATATAATATAGTAGGTTCCTGGGATCCACAAACAAACAAACATCTTTCTGCAAAGTACTGATGTGATTTTAGTTGAAAAAACTGAGTGGTGTTGAGCTGCTCTGTAGTGGGCCATTAATAACAATTTTATTGGCTTGGTGTAAATGCCAAATTATGGCCTTCAAATAACTCCCACTGTCTGTCTCGCTAATTTCTGATAAAAGATCACACTGTGATTGTTAACTGTATATTAGCAATCTTGTATTTGCTCTTTTATAAGGGGTAACTCAACATTTCTGCAATGTTTGAATTGTTAAATATGTTCAGAAGCACGTTGTATTTGGGGTTTATAGTTTTGCATTTAACTTTGTAAGGACGGGCTAAAAAATTCCACCATACAGAATATTCTAGATTTAAGAAAATCAGGTTTTATACCACAGATCCACCTGTTTGATTGGCTTAATAATGCACAAAATAAAAGGCAAAAATGAACATCAATTGTTTTAAGTATTTGTTTACACTTACATTTTTGTAAATATTTGAACCTAACATATTTCGACTCCTTTGCTTGCAACAGATCTATTTTGATATGGGATTCATTGTACGAAAAAAAGAAAGAACATTGCGTTTGGGTGTTGCTTTAAATAAGCCCTCTACCCTGAGATCTCACTTGAAATGTTTGACTGGCTTGCCTCGTTTTACAGGCAATTGGATCAACTGAAAAGCGATACTGCAAATCATTTTTTACTATATCTGTTAAACGGCGTGTTCACAAAACCCACCAAAAAAATATACATTTAGCTTGCTTCCACAACTTAACATGTTATAGAATAATTGTAAGAAAACAGGTTGGTCCTTTCGGAGGGTGGGTGGCGAATGAAATTACTTTACACAAGTGTGCGGGCGATATTACACTCAATTTGATTACATGTTCTTTGAGCTATTGATATAACCAGGCCTTCGAAAAGAAACTCCTTTTAGTAAAAGTGCCCTCTTATTCTATCTACTAGATAGACTTGTTATACCATCTAAGGAGGTCAAAACCAATCTCCTTGAGAAGAGGGGGAGTAGATTGCTCTGAAAAGGTGGTTGTAACCAGATGAATTCCCAGTTACTTGATTAATGTCGAGAAAATAAAACTTAAACCTGTTAACTTCGAATCACCTGCCAAAGAGGGCGATCAGAAAGCACAGGTAGCGAGAGGGCTTTGAACACAGTGTGAAAGGGGAGACCAGGAAGGGAAGTATGAGATTGCAGCTAGGCAGAGGTTACAAAAAGTCCATGGGATGCATGAGGCCGGGTTCACTGAACAGACAATGAATGATAAAGGGATGACTGGTGCCATTGGTATAACATTGGCTTACCTGATAGATGGTGAGGTCCTGGGTGCACCAAACTCCGGCCTTGCTCGCCGTAATTACGAGACATGGAACGCGCATTAAATAATTAATCAATGACAACAGATTTAAACTCTTTCGCCAGACTGGTTCCAAGAAGATATGTTCTGGTGGGTCACCCTAAACACTGACCGCCTGCGTTAACCGGACTGGTGTTGGTGTAAAGATTGTTCTCTAAGGTGGCCTTAGTTGACTGGACTCTAACTCCGCCCTGCAGCAGCTTCTGCTGCACCATCCGCCCCGAGAACCACCCGGTCTGTACTGGCGTCACTCTCGCATCTCGCTGAGTTCCTAGACTGGCCTCACCAATAGCACGATGGTGTGTCATGTTGGACATATCCGTGTCACACCTTGAGAACCCTATTTCGGGTCATAAGTGTAAACAGACCTTTTGTAAACGATATCTCGCCTGGGTATTTCTTATTGACCCTGATTACTGTGTTCTACCCTTCATCACACCGCCTGTAGTGAGCCCTGACACTTTGGATAGCCGGCTTTGGATGCCCCAAGTCTTTATAACAAGCGAAAGCACGGCGCGGCTCAGGAATGCAGCTGTCAGCCAGCTGGCAGCCTGCATGCCCCGGCTCGCTCTCGAGACCCATAGGCCATGGAAGTGAACGTTCACAAAAAAGGCGGGACATACCCCCACCTTTGGCCATTTGCGTGCTTTCATTATTGAAAGCCAAACACAAAAGCCAATGGGATGTATGGGAGGTGGAAGACTCACACAGAGAAGCCTCTTGGAAGTCTGAAGTGATTCCAAGAGGCCCTCTCCTAGCAGCACATGTGCGCTACGCTAGGCGAGACCTAAAAACAACGGCTTAGCAAAGATTGCATTCACTCTTAGTCCAGTGGAATGAGTATTGAACCAGAGGACAGTACTTCCTTAAGATCTGAATTGGAGCAATGAGTAGTGCAGAATTGAGAGTTGTATTGCAATCCTCTGCCACAGAATATATTGTGAAGTAGGCTGTGGGAGCAGACTTTACTTTGGAAGTGGGAACAGCTTGAAGTCTACAGAACTCACCTAACTTGGGGGAAAATGACATTCCATCAATTATGGTAGTACAGCCATCAGACAGAGTGAGTTGTACAATTAAATCCTTATAGATTACATCCCCAGAATGGCTGCGCATTTCAAGAGGACACCTAGGACTTATTTATTTTTTGCATAAGGTTTTAATTTGAGCACATACGGAAAAGAAATGCAAATGACTCAAACCCTTTCTTTAGGAATGCCCTCCAAAATTGTCACTTTGCTTACTTATTAGTGGATGGTACTTCTTTATGCGCAGCTCACCAAGTCTTATGATGTATAGAAGAATACGGAATTGCATACAGAAACACTGATGAACACAGTTACTGGATTTAATCGTACTTGGTGGGTGAACATCGTTAGAAAATGTACCAGCAGTGACTGAATTTCTCATAGAATACCAGGCTTCTCATCGAAGGATGCATTTTTTTTTATGCCGCCCAGAAGACGAGCTGAGGATATTGCCTAAGTGGAGCATCAGTTACAATGTTTTTTGATTCTATATGTATAATTGTATAAGTTTCAAAAATGTATGATGGCACTGGTGGGAAGTCTTATTCCGTTTTCAGATATTATGTTTTTTGGACCATAAAAATTACTTCCTCTTTCCCTTCTCGTGGTTCGGTTTCAGATACTGAAATAAGGTTGTGTTATTCAATATAACTGTAAAATGTATGCACTTTTAGGCATTTCAAGTTAAATGTAATGTTATTTAAACTGAGGTGTATCGCTGAATATTTAAAACTCCTCCAAAAAATGTCAGTTGAAGGGAATTTCATTTATATACGAATGTGTGTATTTATGCATAGATGTAAATAATACATTCACAAGTGCATACCTGTTTGTGCTCATCAAGAGAGCCATTGAGGCTGAAAGACTTGTTAATAAGTGGTACTGCAACAGTTTTGCCAGTTCCTGCGAGGGCAAAGATCAGATTGTGCTCTGTGTGGCTGGTGTGGACTCTGGGAGCACATGTGTTTGATGGTACAAAGAAGAAGGAAATAATTCAGAAGTTTTTTCTTGACAGTACCACTTTTTGGGAGAAGAGTGGACTTGGGCTAACAGATGACTATAGGCAGGAAGCGTCAAGGGTTATGTTGACAGTGATTTCTGTTTGAAGCTGAATGAAACTTGAAGGCATGGTAGGGCTCCTCCTTGTTATTTGCTATATTACTTGGCTTGCTACTGTAGGAGAGTAGGATCTGTTTACTCTGGTTAGCCCCACTCTTTGCTGGTGTTTCACTGATTTACCGACTTTAGTCTGGCGGGGGCCCTGCTAACCAGGACCCCAGCCTAGCTGCTTCCTCTCTAAACTGATTGCATGTACTTTGTGTACACTCCAGATTGGTTACTGGGTTACCCTGTGAGTCCCTAGTATATGGTACCCTAGGTACCAAGGGCATAGGTACCCCAGAGGCCTACCAGGGGCTGAAGCATGTATTATGCCACCCCTGGGAAGCCTTCCAAAATATACCCACAGGTCTGCTCTTGCAGCCTGGGTAAGGTGGTGTAAGCACCCCTTACTAAGATATAGTATACCTATATCTACCTTTAAATACAGACACATATAAACCTATAAGTCACTCCTATCACAGGCCTTGACAATCCTGAAGGCAGAGTGCTTGGTTTTGTGTGAGAGGGTACCCAAGCATGAACTGAGCCCCTCTGCAGATTTCAGAATCACTTCTCTGTAGCTGTACTGTGATATAGCCATACCATATACTCTTAAGTGCATTATAACCTTGCGGTAAATGCTACCTTTGGAATGGCTGCATCAAAACATGTTGTGTTTGGTGTCAAACACTTTGGAGTTTCAATTCCACCCTTCTAGAGGGAGAAGACATGTACACACTTACCTAACCGGTAATAATTTAAAAGAGCCCCATCCTCGCAAAATGGATGCTGCTGCCACAGACACGGACCGGTCTGACCTCCTGATGCTGGACGAAACTTCAGAGACAGGCTTTAGTGTATTGGGGCAAGGTGGGTGCATTCAGTAAATGCTTTTCAGACAGTGCCTGGGGCACACAAGGTGTCTCTGTGTATAGACAAGTTCAAACCGGTTGCAGGGGCGCTCAGCCCCTGCCTGCGCGAAACTGGACAAAGGGGAAGGGGTGTAATCACCCCCTCCCCAGGTCCTCCCATAGGTGGGACCTTAGACTTAGTTTAAGTATAGGAACCTAGTCCCTAGAACTTTAGATTATCCTGGACGAAACTCTCCAACATATATATTGGAACATTCGACATTCTGTTCTGACTAGAAGACTCTCCTTTAGGGTCAAGGAGTGACTCCCCTGTTCAAACAGGCACCGTAGAAGCATCTTGCCGGTCGGCATTCCCAAGGCTTCCCCGGATCCTGAAGGATTTGCGACACAGGACACGAACTACCAGACATCTCCGAGGCCGACACGAGATCACAGCGAAGCTGAGACCCACAGCCATCACGAGAGACGTGGGACCACAACTCCTGGACACCGTGCATATTTGCAAGTGCACCTACTTCCCGAGCTTTCCCGAAGTTGTGCATTGGGCTATTTGTAGTCCAAGCCCTGAGCACCTTTTGCACTGTAGATTGTGGGCCTACACTCCACGAGTGTTCCGTGGGCCCGCTTCTAGGATTTCTGCTCGAGGCCCCTTTGCGATCCCTGGTCCATCGACTGGTGGGTCCCCACAAAGGTATCTCTTTTGTTTCTTGAGCTTCCCTGCTTGCTCCAGACGTGCCCTGACTCCCCTCCAAAGGGTGAGTCCCTCAGACCTTGCTGGTCTGCTCCGAAGCCAATCTTTGCATTCTGCGTGGGTTGCTGTTGCCAAGGCTTGGGTCCAATCCGGATACCAACACTGCAGCACTCTACATCCGACGTGGGACAGCTCGAATCCAGCTCCTGTTTGTCGTCAACGCCTCCTGGTCCTCGTGGCTGAAGAGTCAAGCTTCACCTCCTGCACCTGAAATCACCCGACATCGGTGGGCATCTTCTTGTTGCCTCCCTGGTCACTGGCTAGTGACTTAGACTCTGTCCCCTCTGCTTTCAGGTTCTTCAGATCTTCGATCCACCCTTGGATCCATCCGGACACTTCATCTGGTCGCCTGCAGCACTTCTTTGCAGCTGTACATAGGAAACGGTGACGAAACCTGACACGAAAAGACACCTATGCACCCGGCTTCCCTGGGTGAGGTAACACGAGTACTTTGGTGCTCCCATGGGTCTTGACTATCGAACTGTCGAGTACTGAACAGGTTTGTTCCTAGTCCACTCCTAAATGTCCCTAATCTTTAAAATTCTAACTTTCGACTTTCTCCGTAGAAGTCGATAGTGATTTGCAGCTGTGTTTAGACACTGCACGCGTCCCCCGTGGGTCTCTTCCGACCCTACCGTGGGTGGTTCCTGGTTGCCACAGCGGTTCTACAGGCTCTAGGCCTTGTCTCTGACTGTAGTGTTACTTATACCACTTTCTTAGTATATGGTTTGTGATGCCCCTAAGGTTAAACGTATACTGTGCTAATTTACTGTGTGCTAATTAAGTTTACTGTTTGTACTTTGGCCTCTAGCCTCATAAAGAGACTAGAGGGATGTGTTTAGAATAAATACATTTATTATTATATATACCTGGTGTGGTTCTTCTTTCATTTGGTCATTTACGAGATTTTAGACTGGTAAAACAAGCTGCTTTATATTCATTCAAGACTTAGCCTGCAATCTGCTCTTCACAGCTACCAATAGGATAGCTTTCTATAAAGTTTGTCTTTAAACCTACCATCAATAAGGGTTGTTTGGACTGGTGCAAGGTGCCCACTAGAATAGTGGACTGCATATGCCTGGCCAGCTTCTCACAGCTACACAGTGGACATGAGCTGACAAAGAGAAGCATTAGTTCTGCTTTGTATCAGTTTCTCATCTAAGCTTCTCTTCTAGTGTGAGTGAGGCTATGAGCTGAAACGCGTTGGGTCCTTGGTATCCCATGTATTCTTAAATAAAAAGAACACTTCTTATCCACTGTTTGTGGCCTGCGCCGTTCGGTTCCTTAAGGAAGGGGAGAGCGTATTAAAGAAGACTTAGCTGGTTTCTGTTTACCGCATGCCTACCCCGAGATTGCAAGAAGAGTGAATACAAACCATCACAAGTCAGTTTTTGTGTAGCAGTCCAAGCATATGTGGTGTATTCTAGTGCATCACATACAGAAATACAAACAAAATAAAGTGAAATTCAATCTAATATAAAAAACTGTGCAAAAGGCAATAGTTCTCTGCTCTTAAAGGTCTAGCTATTGGCTTTGCCAATGCTTTTTGTTAGTGGCATGCCAAGGCAAGGTATGTGTCATGAAGCGTATACACGCATAACAGCAATCTTGCAATGAGGTTTCTATTAAAGATGGCTGGCAACGTACGGTCGTTTTTCGTGAGGCAAACCTGAGCGGCAATGAATTTTTTTAATTTACGCTTCATGGCAGATGACCATTTATCATTCTAACATGGTGCATGGCTACTTTAGAACTGTAGATTAAAAAGTAAAAGAAAGTGAAAAACGTGCGCACCCAGTGCAAAAAAACAAAATGAGTGTCCCAGCAGGACTTTGCAGTTGCCAGATCCTCGTAAACAAAATAAATAAAAAAAAAAAAATCACCTGAGCAGCGGGAACGGGTGGAGGGGAGGGGGAAGCGCAAGGAGATTGATGGAGGTAGGGGATAACAGAGCAGTGGAGAGTAAAGCAACAGGTGCCCTTTCTTGGGCCTCTGAATCCATAATACAAAAAAATATTCCCCTCATATATGCAGTGGAAGGATAGAACTCATCCAATCAGAACACTTTAATACCGAAGTATTCGTGGGTTGGACAAACGCAAAAATAGGGTGGAAAAGCCTTTAAATCAAACGCAGACACCTGAGAAAACAAGGTTATATAGTCATCGACAAGGGACTAACCCAAACCCACTTTTAAGTATATGTTCTGTTTTGGAAACAAAAAAAGGCCTGGTTACCGAGCCCTAACAATAGCGGCTCAGAGGCGCCAGAACTTGAGTTGATGACAAGTAAATATCACCCGTGTTGCATTTCTACAGCTCCAGATGAGGTTTGATTTTGTGGATAGGAAGTGTTGTAGTAAAAGAGATCTCTGCCAAAGTATGATTTGACGTCTACTTTCTTTATTGCTGCTAAATGCGCTGCATTGCATTGGTCTGCTATGTAATCTCGATTAACTTTAACCCGTTTAGCGCGTCGAACATTCCGCCCCAGTGCGGACGTTCGATCGCGCTAACGGAATTCGGACGTCCAACGGTCGTGCGCAGCACTAGCGAGGTAGTGCACGCGACGACCGTTGGACGTTCGCAGCACTTAAAGGGTTAAACCATGGTGTAGTTCTTTATCGAAGACATTTTCACTCTTTGCGTGCCGTTCACAGTTTGCCTCGTGTTCAGTTAAGAAGCATCCCCCCAAAGATACATTTTACCGCTTGAAATGTACACATGATAAAGTGATCCAAATAAAATTCCAGCGTTAACGTCACCTAGGTATAAGACCCCAAAATGAAAACACTGGGACAGAATGCCTTGCTTTTTTATTAAAGAATCGCTGTTTGTTGAAAGAACGTTGGAAATATTTCTCTTTTTATCCTTCGGCCATTTTCCATAGTGTTTATTCACAGGCACAAGCAAATTACTCGATTTCATTTTCAGTAGATTTGGCAACAAATATGATTTTTGCGGATGTTCGTTAGTTCCGGAAATTCAGTCCGACGAGTCACTGTTTCCGTGTCCCACAGAAATAGCCCTTCTCCTCAAACCCTTCTGTTAAGGGAAAACAAATAAGACTTCCTGTATTGAAAAAATTCACACACAATGCTTTATTTGTTAACTGGTTGGCAGCTGGCTACTGAGATCTTAAACATGATGTCGCTGGTGTAAAACACTACTTTTATAATCCTTTGTGATAAGTGTACGTTTTCTTGCATATTTACATAATGAAAAGAATGAAAGTATTAATATATATATTTTTTCCCTTAGAGCACGGTAATGGAGGAAACTGCTATATGGGAGCAACACACAGTGACTCTACACAGGGTAAGCTGCTATGTCGCCTTGTGCCGCTGGATGCTGATTACTTTTTGACACAATATACAAAAGCCAGATGTCAGGAAGTGAAACAGAATGAGCTTGTTTTTCGTCATTTTCTTTTGTTAAAATTAGCAGAAAAAAAAATGATATTTCTTAAAGAAGCAGTCCTTAGATTTTCCACAGCTGTGCATTGTAATGATTGAAGCTGAAGTATTTGATCATTTGTGTTTGTCCTAATCATTTACATTCAGGGCACTTAATATTCAAGTCCTCAGTTTATTGAAAATTCAGTATTCTGACCTTTGGAACAGAATTTGAATATTTTATAACTTGTCCTGTCATTATTACCTTTGTACCTCTTTGCAGAAGATTTAATCTGAGGTGTACACTTTTGCTTTTTCACTGTGACATCATGCTAGAGGAGTGCGATTTCATTTATTGGTTAATACATTTGCATTTACAGACCTTTATTTCACATGTTCAATATGTGTATTGGATAGTTTATAAATTTAGACGTATTACTCAGGAGTTTGCCACCGACCACAGCCTATTTTGTTGAATTATAAGTCCTTATGTGGGAGAGGCAACAGTTGCTCTTGCCGTGACTCCAGAGCACTCACTCATTCCCAACCAGCATGCCAGGTCACTCTCCAGTCTCATCTCCTGAGTCGTGCTGCTCAATAATCTTGACACAGCCAACGCATGTGGTCACCCTAAAAGCCCCTCAGGTACTGATAATCCCTGCGCCGTAAACCATTTTTTGGCTTTAATAATATTGTTTATTTTTATATATATTTAGTCCTGTATCTTATATTTTTAAAGTCTGTTGCCTTGTATAGCTAATCTTGTCAATTTTTCCACCCAAACTTCTTAGTTATTAATAGAATTCTACCCATTTTCAGCAAATTATCACACAAACCAATCGCTTTTAAAATGCAGTTTTGTTTTAGCTGTTTCCTGTTTCTAAATATCTGAGTTTATTGCGTGTTCTTTAGAAATTGTTATTTTATGTATATTTCATGAACTATATTCTTAGAAAAATCTACTTTCATTGTACATTTCTTCTGTGAATTTGGTGTCTCCGATGCTAAAACAATTTTTACACAATAAACTCGCAAATATTTTGATTGTCTCCAACACTAACCTGTATGTGACTTTAGCCGTTAACTACAAGTATTTATTTGGCCCTTGAGCATGCTCATGTATTTGTGACACCCACACTCATTACCATTCTGATAATGTTGGTTTATGTCCACAGGGAGATGCTCACTCTTATTCATTGCTTTCATAAACGAGGTCAGTAGGGTAACCACACATGTAGTTTTACTAACAAGTGCTCCCACGTGTTTTATGTGAACCTATTATACATTACCCTATCTTCTGAAGAAGTTACTGATGTGATCGAGTAGGCTGTCCTAGCTCATCTGTCAAATCATGATAAGTCAAGTTGGTCTCCCAGGTACTTTAAAAGAGGTAGAGGGAACGCTCTAGTGGTGTATACTGATTTGATTTTCATGCATTCTTCATTGACTTAGTTCCCCTCCCCACTACTGTTAGTCTGGAATGTTTGGGAGGAGCGTCAGTGGTGTTGGGAGTATAACCTCATGATACTAGATATTTAGCAGGTCCTTGAGTAAGTAGAAAGTGTGATTTATGTTTTCATTTTTTTTTGTGTTTATTTAATGAAGCTGGTGCACAGAGTCCATATGTTTGGCCTCGGTTTTGTTGACTGAACAGATGTTGTTAGTTACATGTTACTTGAATAATATCCATAGCTAATTCATAAAGAGGATAGTGTGAACTTGGAGTGCTATACCTTTCGAAGAAGAACTGTAATGTCTGGCAGTTTGTACCAACATTCAAAAATGTCCTATCAAAAATGGTAAAATCCTCAGATATTTGTTTTTGACCAAGTTAGAAATTTATCCGAGAAATAGAAACAGAAATTGTTAGTAAATGCAAGATTCTGTCAGTCAATGCCAGTGGAATGCTTAATAAACAAAAATATGGCACACTCATTAGGTGGCTTGCCTCGTTCAATCCCCATGTTCTGTTTTTTCAGGAGACACATTTAAAAACGAATTCTCCCTAACTATATTTACCTAGAGTTTTTTCAGACGCCTTTTTCGCATCAGCAGGCCTAGCTATGAAAGGGGTTGCTATTTATTTTTTCCAAAAACTTGCCATGGGAATTTGAACAAATTCGAAGGGATCCCCAGGGTAGGTGGTTATGGGTAGTAGCAAATCTGAAGGGGAAGATTGGTTACATCAGGTCGAACCAGAAATTGGAAAAAATTGGATATTGCAAAGTTCAATCAGCTACTGTCTAGCAACGCACCATCTTATAACTCCATATCATTGGCCTCATTGAATAGTATTTATATTTGGATTACCTCCGCCTCTAATGCTTGCCTGCCAGCCATGGCGAAAAAACGTAATAACCACCGGCCTCCTGCTCCTTGGTTTACAGAGCAGTTAAGAGCAGAAAAGACCAAATGCAAAGCTTTGGAAAGAAGCTGGAGAAGGAAATATACCCCCGAGTACAAAAACCTCTATAAAGCCACATTGAAAAAATATCATGCTCTATGTAAGAAGGCACGAGCTGACTGTGTCCTCTACTATTCTGGGGGCAAACAATTGTCCCCGTACTTTATTTTCTATTGTTAAGAAGTTAGCAGGTTCAGAGACTCAACCTAGTCCACCTGTTCTTGATGAACCACAGTGTGACTCTCTTGCTAACTTCTTTATAAATAAAGTTAAACAAATTCGGCAGACATTAGGTGGAGTTTGTGTGTCAAACCCGGCTCAG
Organism: Lissotriton vulgaris; assembly: GCF_964263255.1. Lineage (NCBI taxonomy): Eukaryota > Metazoa > Chordata > Amphibia > Caudata > Salamandridae > Lissotriton > Lissotriton vulgaris. Next base: position 2,119,636,103 of record NC_141687.1, on the reverse strand, counting down.
CTTGATAGTGAGTGGGTTCATACTATGGTAGAAGACTCTCAGTTAAAATTGGAGCAGTGGTCTTTATTGAACACTGATGCCTTTAAATATTTTTAGCGAGCATTAAATCAGGCTCGCCATGTGACTTGATTCCTTCCACAGTACTTCTACAGATGGAAGAACCCGCTTTTTGGAGATCCTAAATGCTTCTCTTAGGGAGGCAGTAATGCCAATGGCTTGGAAACACGCTATGGTCCTGCCATTGTTAAAAAAGCCAAATGCAGATCCGGCCATGCCGGCTAATTTTAGGCCTATCTCCCTGCTCCAAACTTTCTCTAAAGTTTTGGAGAAGCATATGAATGGGCAATTAGCCACGTTCGTGGCATCTTCCCAATTTTTTCATACATCACAATCAGGTTTTAGGCCAGGGTTTTCTACCGAGACCACATTGCTGGGCGTCACTGAGGTGCTACGTCAGCACCTGGATGCTGTTAATACAGCGGCTCTTATATTATTAGATCTAAGTGCCGCCTTTGATACAGTTTTACACACCGTATTAATAAAATCTTTACAGGCACTTTACAGGCGCTTGGCTGGTTGTCCTCTTTTCTATCGGAGCGTACCTTCCAGGTGTTCTCTTCTAGGGCCACTTCAAAGTCCTTTACATCCCAGTATGGAGTACCTCAGGGCTCTATTTTTAGCCCGCTCTTGTTTAACATTTATGTGAAGCCCTTAGCAGTGATCGTTGAAGCGGCAGGGTTACACTGTTTTCGAACGCCGATGATACTCAAATCATCTTTTCTTTGTCGGCTGATAGGAAACGGGACCCGTCTACTCTGCGATTGGGCTTGCGAAACATCGCAGCATGGATGCAGCTCAATTTGCTTAAGTTAAATGGGGATAAGACGGAAGTGCTTATCTTCGGAAAAAATTCTGAACATTGGGGCCCTCAACATTGGCCTGACGAAATGGGGCCCTTACCCAAGCCCTCCTCTCAGGTACGCAATCTAGGCGTTATTATTGACAATACATTGTCAATGGAATACCAGGCAGTACAAATTGCAGCCCCCTGTTTTACCATTTTAAAATGGCTAAGAAAAATAATCTGGATGCTCCCTGTGGACACCAAAAAGTCGGTAGTCCAGGCACTTGTAACATCTCGCCTGGATTACGGCAACGTCCTTTTTTTGGGGTCTAACAGAGATGTACTTCGCAAGCTTCAGGTGGTGCAAAATTCTGCAGCCCGATTGCTCTGTGGACTTGCCAGAATGTCCAACACGGGTAACGCTCTGAGAGAACTACATTGGCTAAAAGTAGAACATCGTATAAAATTTAAGGCCCTGTGTTACATGTTCAGAATTAATATTGGTTCTGCTCCTAAATACTTAAAAGATCTGGTATGCCCTTACCATCCCTCTCGACTACTTCGCTCTTCTGTGGATGAGCTTTTTGTGATTCCTAGGATTAAGCTGTCGAGAATGGGTGGTCGTTCCTTCTCTCTACTGGGACCCACCATGTGGAATTCCTTGCCTGCTGCAATGAGGAGGGAGAAGCTGCTTCCCAACTTTCGTAAACAATTAAAAACTTGTTTTTTTAATCAATATTACTAATGCTAGATCACTGTTGTGCTTCTGTTGGCTTGCGCTGGGAAACCCTTGGTGGGTAGCTGTGCGCATTATAAAAATAAATGAACATAACATTATCGGTGGAGATTTTAATTACACACAGGACCTAAAGAAGGACACCTCACCCAAAAATAAAAACCAATTGAAACCAAACACTAAAAAAGTCTTTGATGCTATTAGGCATGATTATCAATTAATAGATCCCTGGCGGAAAATCAAAACAGATTAAAAACACATTCACTTGCCATTCGCATCGCTTTCAGACTGCTTCCCGAATTGATTTTTTCCTATCATCTAGATCCCTGTCGATCTTAAAGGCAGATATTGGGAGCAACCCCTTCTCCGACTACGCGTATAAAGGGCTTGAGCTTGAACTTGGTGGGGGAAGAGGAGAGCGACCCAGGTGGCAGCTGGATCGCCTCCTTCTCCAGGATCAAGAATGGGTGGAGAATTTTAGAGTATGGATCTCCGAATATTTTAGGATCAATGATGAAACGGCAGGACCCTTTGCTGGATGGGGGGGGGGGGGTTCAAGGCTGCAGCTCGTGGACAAATAATCTCCTTTTCAGTCGCCCAGTCTAGGGCTCGGCGGCTCAAAATAGCTGAATTGCAGGGGGCGGTGGAGAGGGCGCATGCTCAGCAGATCCGGTCACGCCCACATCAATTGGATAAGGCTAGTAAGGCCTTGAGAGACTTCTTTGTCTTAGAAGAGATCAGCAGTTTCCGATCCTACCAACAAAAGGTCTATGCGGACAGCCAGATGGTCAGCAAATTGCTGGCTAACTGTACCAGAGTTAGACCAGTAGCAGCCTTAATTTCAAAGGTGACGGACCCCAAGACCGGAGCAGAAGTAACCAATAGTGAGGAGATTCCACAGATTTTTTTAGAACACCTCCAGCAACTTTATACTACTGAGTACCTGGTGGATGAAAAATCTATACAGGAATACTTTGACAACGTAAATATTCCTAGATTATCCGATTTTTGGATTAACCAGCTAAATTCAGATTTAGAATCTGCTGAGATCTTGGCATCCATTAAATCAACGGCCGCGGAAAAAGCGTGTGGGTAAAATGGGTTCCCATTAGAATTTTATAAGACCTTTTCAAAGGAGCTAATTCCACCCATGAAAAAACGATTTAATCACATAAAAAACGGTGGCTAGGTCCCCTCATTTTTTAAGGACGCAATTGTTGTGTACTTCGTAAAAAAAGATAAAAACCCAAAGGATGTCATATTCTTATAGGCCCATTAGCCTCCTTAATTCAGATTACAAGATTTTTATGAAGGTGTGGGATGAGCGTTTTTTATTTGCCGCACAAGAAATAATGCATAAAGATCTGGCTGGTTTTATAGCAGGACGAGCCATGGCAGCTAATACGGAATTTCTAATAGAGGCTTTGGACTATTGTAACCCCAACTCGATCCCTGCATGTATTATGATGGTCGATGCAGAGAAAGCATTTGACTTGGTGAACTGGAACACTTTGTTTCTCGCCCTTGGCCAATTTGGCTTCCCCCTTCAGGTTATTTCCATGCTAAGTAATATTTATCAGGGGGCTCAGGCCTAAGTGGTAATTAATACGAAACGGGCAGGCACTGTAAAAATAAATCGGGGGACAAGACAAGGGTGCCCTCTCTCCACATTGCTTTTTACTTTTTTTTATAGAACCTTTGGTTATTAGAATGCGTGATAATGCTGCGATTAAGTCTCCAATTTTGGGTATGGCCAAACTGAAACTTTTTGCGGACAACATTATTTTATATTTGAAGCCCAACAATGATAATTTGGAAGTGGTGTTGAGTGAATTTAGTAAATTTGAATTAATTGGGGCTATAAAATAAATTCAAACAAAACTGAAGTTCTAGTTTTGAATGCAGATATAAACTTCCTTTCACCCGTTCTGAGGGCACAAGCCGCAAAGCCAGACCCAATTAGATACTTGGGGATCTTCGTGTCCAACCAATATCAACAGCTATATAAATTCAATTACGTAAGAACGCAAAACAAAATAAAGAGATTATTGAAACAGTGGCTTCTACTCCCTTTGACTTTGGTGGGTCGAGTATCACTAATTAAGTCAAGTCAAATGATCTTTATTCGGAAGTCAAAGCATCCATAAAAGTACACACAGGTGAAGTTAAAAAGATACAATAAAATAATTGATAAAATCCAATACATTGTACAATTGATCATACATAAAATAACATTAAAAAGTTGCGTACATGCATACAGAATAGTCCTTTTCAAATGCAGAAGATAGCTATTTATGCAACATCCGATGTGCAAAAAGCAATTTTGTGCAAAGATGAGCAATGTGCAAATGTTCTTAAATAATCCCCAGATGGGCGTTTCTGAACAGTCAAAGCAGCCACGTATCTAAACACCAATGGGAAATACAATACTCAGGTGTGCAAAAGTGCAATGTGCAAAAGTTCTTCATGCGGATTCCATACTTGCACGGGAGCGAACACTAGCTTTAAGAAAACTGCTCACAATAAATATCACATCATCAGAAGACATCCTTCGGAAAATTTTCATTGCCTGATTCAGGTCCCTTAGCCCGTGTCTGCAACAGTACGGTTTTAAGTATTGACTAGTATAACGTTTGTAAAAACTGCAAAAGAAAAAGTAATGTATCAGACTTTGTTTGCTGCCCACGGAACAAGGACAGTCCAATTGTTCCAGATGTTTATTATAACCAAGGGGGAAACTTAAAAGGTTTACAATGCTTCCGTCCCGGAATCGAAACAGAAGGCTCCTGTTCCACCTGCCTATTGTGGTGAGCAAATATCTTTGTGGTAAAACTAGGGAACCGTTATCAGGCTCAACTACGGAAAGATATTTAGCGATGGAAGATTTGGAATTTTCAGATCTTGCTCGTTCCTCCCCATATAATTCATATAGTGCTCTTTTAACTATATTTTTGTGAGAGCAGTGGATGGTGTTAGGGGATCTGAACAAAAGGCCCTGGCCCACACTAGACAAGCTATCCTCAACGGCTTTTAACCAAGGTACATGGTGAGACCTCTCGCTTTGTAAACAATCGGTTATTATTCTGCGGGTTAGGTGGGCCGCAGGATTTAGCCAAATTTTGAGCCAAAAAATAGCAGGTCTTGAGCGGATAAAATCCTCTATGTATGGAAGTTTGAGCTCATTATGGCAAATAAATGTTGGGGCACAGAAAACTTCCCCCAATATTTTTCTGCAAAACCTATTTTCCTCAATTTGGATGTGTGTGCAATTAGAATATCCCCACACTTCCGCTCCATAGGTTCCCGTGGGTTGGCATAATTAAGATATCCATACTTCCATTACTCATTTTCCTATTTACAAATAAATGTTCCTATTAAAATAAATGTTTTTTTAAAGAAATGGAAATCCTGATTAGACAGTTTGTCTGGGGGGGAAAAAGCTTCACGGGTTAAGCTAACATTACAATTAACGACTGAACTAGGAGGTCTGGCTTTACCTCACTTAAGAACTTACTGCAATGCTGCATTTTTGGATCTGCTAGCAGGTTTAATCGGATTTATAAGCGCCAGAGATAACTTCTTTGTTGATAAAATGGTACAGGAAACCGGCTCTCAAATTTCCATATTTTTCAAAACCTCCAAACTTCAGAATAAAACAAGATATAAGGCATTGAAGGACTATTCTTTCAGACGTTAGTCTTTTTTTAAAAGGACAGGTTCCTCTGGGTTACATTACTTGAAATTGAGGGAATGTAAATGTCTCTGCCTCCAAATTCGGTCATGTCACTTGAGAAACTGGGAAGGTTGTGGGCTAGGGTAGCTAAGACATTTTTAAATTCAGAATATGGTGAGCTCCTGGTAAGAGGTGCTGCTAAGGGATGGGAATCGGAGGAAACCTGCCTTTTTCAAATACTTATAAATTGTTCATTACGTAAAAAATATATATGGTATTCTTGATACACCATATAAACCTGTGATAGCTCTTTTCGGGGCTAAAGTAAGTGGCGTGGAGAATTGGTATTGTCTGTTGCATAATCAGGGCCAATTCCCATTGTTAGAGAACCTTTTGGAAAGGGTGGTCCGTGAAACACAATGTTCTTTTTCCATTAATACATGGGAAGCTTTATGTCACCAAGGAAGCAAGTCGTTTAGAGCAGCCAATTTTAAAAGAATGGCTTTCCTATCCTGCTGGCTGGCCTACCTTACTCCGCAAACACTCTGGAAATGGTATCCGGATGCCGAAAATAGGTGTTTCCGATGCCAGTGGGATGGAGAAGGGGGATGGCTCCATATCTTTTTTTATATGTCCTAGGCTGCCCTGTTTGGAATTTGTAGACATAGACCGACTTTAACGGAAGCCGAGGCAACTTTCCTCTCAATCTCTTGCTTGGTAGCCCGTTCTTTAATTCTCCAAAACTGGAAATCCAGGGATGTTCCCACTTACGATAAATGGTTGAACAAAATGAAAAGAATGCAGGCTTTTGAAGAAACTTATGCGAGGCTGGTGGGAGCTTCCAGGAAATTTAATAAGAACTGGAAGTTTTTAAGCAATTTGGACAACCTGAGAGAGGGATAATACTACCCGGAATGTAGAATCTAACAGTTGTTTTACTATTTTGATAATGTCTGGAAGAATTAGAAATATTCTTGGTACTTGAACACTTTAGTATTGCAATTTAGCAATTTAGCATCTTTTGCACTAGCACTTTCACTTTGTTATTGCACTTGGCTATTTTACAATTATTAGTCAATTTATTCTAGATACTTGAGACAGCCGTGCTTTAAAAATGAATTTCCTGTGTCATTGTTTAACTTTTTGTGTCAAATAGTCCTAATGTTTGCTCATATGTTATTGTTATTTTTATGCTCTTAATTAATGCTCTACTCAAGATTTTTTCTTTTTTTAAATTGTAAAATCCGAAAATAGCGAAAATCAAATATGTATGGTAGAAAATATAGATAATGTCAGCACCAACGAATTTACATGTATGAAAGAAACATACTGCAAACTTTCGCAGATCATTCCAGTTATCAGGATGCAGTTCTCACAATCTGACAGCATGCAGTACCTCAAGCAACCAACTGAGCACACATTAATTATGAATGCATGATCAGTGTCGTTATTTGGCCTGAAAAACGGTAACAAATTAAGTGGTCCTGAAGGAAATAAAATATGTTTGAGAAGTAAAAAACATTTTTAAGTAAACAAATAGGTCTTTTGTCACATCACAAAACTATACAGAACCGTCGCCCTCCTCAGTGAATACATATAGAAATGCATTACACTGCTTTTTTCACACATTATTATTTAGTACAAAATAGACTGTTCGAATTGGTTGAAGACCTCAGCTGGACAAGCAGCTAAGTATTTATATCATTTTTAAGTAATCTGCACATTTGTATAAGTGGACATAATGTAACCGTACATACTAGCATTGTGTATTATAAGAACGATTCAGAGTACAATAATCTAGGTTTCATTTGAGTTTTTAGGCCGAGGCTTATCTGAGGAATTTTAGTACTAACAGTGAGCAAGGGTAGGTTGCAAATGTGCAGCGGGGAGTGACTAGATCTATACCTGTAGGACGTGAACAAGTGTTGAAGACATAGGAGAGGAGGTAGAACTAGAATGAGACAAAATGCTGCTACTATTATTACAAAACAAATGTGATGAGTAGTAGCAAGAACAGTTAATGATGCTGCAATGTAGGAGATGTAACTGGACTTTTGTAACGCATTATGTAAATATGTGGTTATTTTATCAAAATCACTTTAAAATAACTAATACCAAAGCTTTCCAAAACATTGTTTATTTCTAAAATCTGCTAAAGCATACACAGACCTAAATAAGCCTTCTGCAGAAAATGCAATGCAATGCAATGAATACAATCACCAAAAAGTCTGTTCGGACTATATGGATAAAATACAATTGATTCTGAACACATTTGAAAACATTTGTTGGTCTAAAATGGCAATTCATCTCCCTGCAACAATTGATCTAAAAATATTGATTGAATAGAAATGGTTTGTTTTCTTAATTTCAAGACTATTGACTGCATCTGTGAAGGTACTGGCAATTAAAGCTTCGGTTACTTAGCGGTAATCTTCATTATCCTTAGTCCGTATTCCTCGCCACAGCCAATTACATTTGAGGTGCACCCACAACGTTGACAGAACCAAAACCTGGAAGTAAAAGTGGACTTGCACTAATCCCACCCATTTAGGGTGGTATAAGATATGGCCAGTCCCCTTCCATTTCAGACATACCAAGCCAGCAAAGGCCGGTCCTCACAGGGATGGAGGGAGGGCTGTATTGACTGTGACGAGGACTATAGGCTAAGGATAATGAAGATTACGGTAAGTAACTGGAGCATTATCCCTACGTCTTCGTCCGTCAATTACTCGTGAAGAATACCAAAGCCAAGACTGGTCGAAGAATTACAGCAAAACTATAAACTGCAAAAAAGAATCCAATTTAATAAAGACAAAAAAGGCAGCAGCAGCACATGAGATACAACAAATTAAACACGAGCTCCTGAAGAATGCCAATTCCAAAAGCTTTGTGACCAAAGGGATCGGTACCCAGCCCCACCCAATGAATCTTATAGTGGCATAAGAAAGTATGTGGAATGGCTCAGGTGCCTGCAAGGCAAATCCCCTGCAAAGAAACCCCTTTGAAATGAGCCCACAAGGCTGCCACCCCTCTAATGAAGCATCCCTGAAAAGAGGCTGGAGGGGAAACATCTGCTGACTCGTGTTTAACAGAAATAGTCTCCCTGATCCATCGGCTAATGGAAATACTAGATGCTTTGCAACCTCGGTTAGACCCCCCAAAGGTAACCGACATGTGATACAAATAATGTGATGTTTTGAATTGGTGAGCTAGAGCCATAATGGCTGGACATTGCTCTCTTTAATCGAATAAGCTTCTGTGAAGACATCTTACACTACGCGTTCCTAGTTTTTGGAAGAGGAACTTCCTTTTACCATGCTACTGCAGAATTAGTCTTCCACACACAGATGAGCAGTGGTAAATTGAGCAGAGTCCTAAAGCCAGCAAAAATAAAGTCCAAGAAAAATGGAGGATGGAAGGCAAAATGTTGGGATAAAATCATGTCAAGGATGTCTGGTCCAACAGATAGTCCCCCTTGCCCCAAATTATAATCCAATTTCATACAGTATGCATCAATAGAACAAGTTACCTCCCTTCGGTAGCACTCTTTCTTGTGCCAATCCACGAGTCATCCCTGTCCTCCTACCTCCTCTGTGGAGGGCTCCATAAAAAGATTCAGAATTAAGTTTTGGCATACTACCACCTGCAATGTTTTCAGAGTGCGCTTTGTCTGGGAGTGCTGAAGCAGAAAGATAAAGAAATTAGACATCAGCTAGTAGGGTTGGAACTTGTATGCACCTACTATATTTTCTAGGGCGGAATAGAGTCTCCAAGCAGCCTTCTGTCTTCACTTCACAGAATGCAAGAGCATTGTTGAATAAAGTTCTCCAGTTCCACTCCGGCACTAGATGATATTTTTAAGGAGAGGAATTGGCGGTTATGGTATTGACATGAAAGAGCGTTAGTAAAAGAAGGTAATTTACTTTTTAGGGAGTCCAGTGAGTGTGACTACTCTGTAGTCTCCTCCAGATAGGACTAGAGATCACATTTATTTTCTGAATTCCTGCTCTACTCCAAGGTTTTGGAGAGTGCACATTTTTCCAAGGGCTTTGTTTTTCAACGTGTTAATAAGAACTTTAAAGGTTGAGCATGCTATTTAAGATGAAATTCAGAGGTTTGTCTTCCTTTGTCAATTTTGATGCTGCCTTATTGGAATGAACATGTTTTCTTTGTTTTTGGGTACATGAGTGCGAACTGAATTTTTGACCACCAATTAGTTTCCCAGATAAGTTTGATTAGGGGCAGCTTTTGCCCCCAAAACTAGATATCTGTAACTAGATCCCCTAGATCAAAGAGGCAGACTGCTTTATAAAAAGCACAAATTAAGTGTAGGTTGCTTCCTCACCCTCGGACCTGAATTGATCTGAATCTTCCTTAATTTGCCCTAGTTTAGATCTCATAATGAGACAAATAAAGTTGGTGATTATCCCTGCTTTTGAGAAGTGAGGGAGCAGTAACTCCAAGCAATTAAATAGAGAGGGAAATATGAGTGATAAAGAATGGAGGAACATCCTTGCCTAAACTGCAACTTGTCTTTCAACTCACCTACCTCATTCAGCTCTCCTGAGGAGCCACAGCTACCAATGAATGTGGCTTCATTGGTAAACACAAGCTACAAGGAGTAAAAAGAAGAAACTCTGGAAGTTGTTGGGCCCTGTTGGCAAAAGAATTCCTCATTCTGCCCTACCTACTGCCCCCTTAATTACGCAGGTTCACTTTAATCTTCCATTCTAGCTAGCCTTGATTATGGACCTGAGAAATTATTACTATACAAACTTACTATTGAGTGTGAATTACTGTCTTGAAGGTGATGTCAGGAGACCTTGATGATAAATGTTTGGATCATTTGCTGACTCACTATTCAAATGCTTCTGAAGGTTAGCCTGTCTTTGGAATGATATTTCAAAAATTGAGACAACATAAACTTAGTTGGGAGTAGTTTACACATTTTCTATATATTAACCCAAATTGATCTCCAAATATTTGCTGCATTTGTCTCCAGATAAAAATAGTTGTCACTAAATATCAAGTTGCAGGTTTCACTGACCAATATATGCAACTAATCTTCATTGTAATCACTGTAATTCAATGTTTGTAAATGTTTTGAAATGCATTATAATGTGGCAGTCCGCAGGGGGGCCTCGGCAGCCTCGGGGACCCCCACCTCCCTGGGGCTTTATTAATAAAATTCTCTGCTGACGAGGGGTAAATACCCCGAAACACGTGTCCAGGGATGGCGAAGATGAAGATATTTGAGATTTTGATAGAAGATATGGCGTAGAGAAAATGTAACTACAATTACCATGATCCTTAGGGGCGATCCTGCTGATGTGTGAGCGGTGTGCGACCCCACTTGTGAATCTAACAACTTTGTTCACCTTAAAATCAGAACAATAGTTGTGGAAAGAATAGAAAACTATTTCACTCAATCATGCATGCTTCGTTTCTACAGAGTTTTCACAGAAATAGAGAGACGGGTGTTTCAATAAAAAGCGTTTAGTGAACAGTATTCTTTCTCATGCAAAAGAGGTGAACTGCTATAATCGTTAAACAGAATGCGAAATATAATGGGTACAGCATAAGCCGAAATATAAAATAATACTGTAATAGCATTGTCTGTTGCTATGACATATATAAAAATACATACATAAATAATACAGGCTAAAATACTCAACTGGCACTTCTAAAATATGCCTACCCCAGTGTACCAAACCTAGGTCTAGTACCAGGGAAGAAGTAGGTGCTGTCTTGCTATAGTTTAGTTTTACCAAGAATTGCCAAAAGTTTCTCTAGGTTCTAATCAGCTCCATACCTTAGAATGAGAGAGGTTGGTATCTCTTTCCCGGAACTCGATTTCCCAACACTCCGCAAGGGGGAGTCAGAAACACTGGAGCTGGATTCTCGGCAGGAGGATGACAGTGCGTCCTCTGGGGAGTTGGCTTCCTTAGGTACTTGCTGTGGCGAGCTGCGTCGTGCAAGTAGGTAGTCAAACTGCACTGAACCACACCGTGCTTTGCCATTGCAAGTGAAGGTATATTTATACCTTGAAGGTGTTTAGAGATGCTAGTATTGACGTAAAAGTCGGCCATATGAACGTCATGAATGAACCCCTAAGGAATAGATGTTCATGCATAATAAATGAGTTCTTGGAGAAATCAATATCCAGGCAAGAGGAAGTCCCTAAAGCTTAAGAGTCTGGTTTTCCAAGAGTCGTTGTGACGTAGATGAACGGATGTAAGTAGCCATGCCTGTATTTGGGTAGCATGGGCTATGCCTAAAGAAGGACTGGATTTCTATGCCTATATAAGGGCAATGTGAATTATACCTATATAAGGGCATGAATCGAGAAATGCATACTGAATCTAAATCGACACAACACCCACTCCACTTTCGTATGTACGACTTACTAAACATGTTTAAACATATCTAAAATAAATCTACACATGCAGTGCTAAAACCCATTCAAAATACATAAAGGCATTAGAACTGGTTGTAAGCAAAAAAATGCATTGGTGCTATACACATTAAAGCAATGTTTCATTATTAGCATATGTAGTGAATGAATCATACAAATATACATTTATGAAATGGCTTGTAAATACAGAAGAAAAAGGCTAAAACAATTTCATGTCAGATTACATAAAACTGTTTGTTTGTGGACAAGGTCATAGATTGTCTCTGGAAGTATTCAAGAATTCTTGTTCTCTATGAATAGTTCTACTATAAGCAGATTACTTGTGCCAAGAAATGAAAAATACAAGTTTGGAAAAAAAAAATTATCGTAGGAAAAAGTTCTTTGATTTCCTAAAAATGAAGGTCAAATTGAAAGTCTATCAGAACACTGTGTGCCAAAATCAAAAGTCAGTGTTAGGGCTTGGAGAAAACATGAAATCTTCTATGTCTGTTGACAACAAAATCATCTGTCATTGTAGGTGAAAGTTAGATTACCTCACATAGACGTGAAGCATCGCCTTCAGCATTGGTCGCATTAGCAATGTTCGTATCGAATGTTGCCTGCGCGCCTGTTGTATCCTCTCCTACCTCAGCAGTAGCATTTTGCGTCTGTGAGATCTCAGTGAATGCCGTCATCAGGATTGGTAGCCGCTGGGGACAACACAAAGCATGGGCCGTTACCGGTTCAAGCAAAGTATCAACATACGTTGGCATGACAGATGGGACTGTTAGACAGATGTCTAGCACGCATTCTTCTACGCATAGCAGGCAGCGTAGAACAGGTAAGATTCAATCTTGCCAGATTGGTCTATATGACAGAAACCATGTGGTATTTAATTATCGTAGACGAGGTAAACCCAGAATTTGAGCTATGCGCTCACTGCACTTCATCTCCAATAGAGCTCTCTTTGGTGCTTGGAGTGGCGCTGGTGATTTGGCTTGCCATATCGTAGCAGTAGGAGCAAAAATAGTATCCCTGCAACGACTCCTAAAAGGAGGGGCAGTCTGCCAAACACACAGTTCATGAAGTTTGGAAGTATTCAGAGGACTGTTTGAAAAGGTGCTAACAGTCCGGAACATACGTTCTTAAATAGATGTACAATACCGCTCATATCCGACATATTTAAGATAAGACTTAACATTTCTGAGAAATGTATAGGGCAGTTTGTATTCAAAAGGGCATGTATCTCGGCAGAAGTTCTTGCGACTTGTAAATCATAGGTGTCTTTGGCCGAGGTCAGTGGCACAGTTTTTTGCAAAAGAAAGGCTTTCATTCTGCTTAGAGTATCAATTCATATAGAAGAGATGTTCAGTGAAGGCCTTAGAGGCGACTCCCTGGATGTCTTTGTTTATGGAAACAATACTTTCATACAGCAAGTGACCGTGGATGACACAGTTACTAGATACGGTATACCTGGCAACATGCCACAGCAGCTGTGATCGTTCAACATAAGGTAACTCCCATTTAAAAGTTGTCCAAAAATTCGACCAATAAATGCAGCCGGTGAACCTTGCAGGTGGCAGGATAAGTTGTTAGAGGAACCATCGCAGGCCCGTGTAAATTAGTACCCTGACAAAGGAGAGAACCGCTTAGTGCGTTTTTGCAGTTAGAACTGCTAAGAAACACTTCACGCCCCCCACTCCAATATCTTTGTGTGTATGGTAAATTCCAGGATGTCTTGATTTATTCTTTACTCAACCTTTCATATGTGCCTGCTGGTATGTGTTTTCGGCAAAACTGAAAATGAAAAATTGTAGCAGGCAGAATGATTATTCCATGTATTAACCATTCAGTAGCTGTTTCCATAAATGGCAGTCTTTCCAGTTTTTCAATGCTCAGCACCGTATAGTCTGCTCCTCTTTGTGCCAATTTGATCTGTTTATCAGTGAGATTGAATTCTGAAAACAGTGATGTGGTATTGATTAAACACCAAGGCACATAGCCTGCACGCAAGTTTTGTAGCGTCCAGCGCAATAGTATGATAGAACGTAGTTGCGACTGACCATGTTACAACATGACCAAGTCCTGTTCCATGATGTCTATGGCAGAAGATACTATGCTGTTCAAAGAATATATCCTGGACGACGGAGTCGTTAACCCATTGTCAACTACAGAGAGATTTAAATTAATATGATCAATTTCTCGTATTCGTTCTGCAGTCTCTGCTTGGGAATCTTCCATATTTCGTTATATGCAGCATATATAACGGCATATATGAAACGTTTTTGAAGAGGTTTTCTTGGTCCTCGCAAGAATTCCCTAAGATCTGACCCATCTTTAACTAAAGAAAAGTGTTGCTTTACATCCTTCAGTATAGATCTTTGTAGCCAATCAAGGCATAGCTACCCTACACTGTATGTTGTTACTATTCCAGGATGCCGTCTTTGAACATATCTTGGGTCTGGCCTATTGATTTTAAATTCTTGTGTTTTGTTCAGGAATCTATCTTGACAGTTGCTTGTGTCCATGTGCCAGATCAACCATTTATTCCAATCCGGATCAAGTTCAAGTTCAAGTTTAACATTTGTATAGCGCACTACTCACCCAGGGGGTCTCAAGGTGCTTGAGGAGGGGGGGGGAGGGGTAGTTTACTTATCGAAAAGCCAAGTTTTGAGTTGCTTTCTGATGGAGAGGTGGTTCTGTGTAAGGCGGAGATGGGTGGGGAGAGAGCTCCAGGTTTTGGCCGCTAAGTAGGAGAAGGATCTTCCCCCCCCCCATGGTGGATCTATGGATGTGCGGAATTGCGGCGAGGGCTTGATTTGACGATCGTAGTTGGCGGGTGGGGGTGTAAAAAAAAAACAGGCGCGTGTTGAGGCATTCGGGTCCTAGGTCGTAGAGGGCTTTGTGTGCGTGGGTGAGGAGACGGAACGTTATTCTCTTGTTGACGGGGAGCCAGTGGAGGTCTTTCAGGTGACCGGAAATGTGAGCTTGGCGGGGGAGGTCTAGTATGAGTCTAGCTGAGGCGTTTTGGATGCGTTGGAGTTTTTTCTGTAGTTTGGCTGTGGTTCCGGCGTAGAGGGTGTTTCCGTAATCCAGTCGGCTTGTGACCAGTGCGTGGGTGACTGTTTTTCTTGTTTCGGCAGGGATCCAACGGAAGATTTTTTTGAGCATGCGTAGGATGTTGAAGCATGGTGAAGAGACGGCTTTGACTTGTCTGGTCATCGAGAGGGAGGAGTCTAGGATGAAGCCTAGGTTATGGGTGCGGTTCCCAGGGCCGGTGGCCACCATGAGTCGTCCCAAGTAGAGGGGAATGAGCCTAAGATGAGGACTTACGTTTTGTCCGAGTTCAGTTTTAAACGGCTGTTCTTCATCCACTCGGCTACATCTTTCATTCCTTCGTGTAAGTTGGTTTTGACGGTGTTTGGGTCTTTGGTGAGGGAGAGGATCAGCTGGGTGTCGTCTGCATAGGAGATGATGTTGAGGTTGTGCTGGCACGCGATGGATGCGAGGGGGCTCATGTATATGTTGAAGAGGGTGGGACTGAGAGATGATCCTTGTGGTACGCCGCAGATGACTTCGGTGGCCTCTGATCTAAAAGGTGGGAGGCGGACTCTCTGGGTTCTTCCGGCGAGGAACGTTCTGTTCTGATGTGAAGCAAAATAGTATGTACGTCGAAATCCCCCTCTGAAGTGTTATCACTCTCAGGTGTAGGTGTAGGTCTGGACGGGATATTCATGTCTGTGATCTTGGCTAACCTAAGGCAAGACATTTGTTGGACAGTGTCATTCAAAAACATAATTTGCTCAGGGATTATACAGACTCTAAATAGAGCTTCTACCCCCTTCACTTGCCAATCTTTTGAACCCCAGACAGTTTTTGTCTCAATGTTGTCTTTCCAAAAGTCGAAACCATGACTAGACAGTTAGGCATAAAAGGCTGCAGAATAAATCTGTTTTGTGTTCGTTAACATAGTTTTCATTCCTGTTCTGTTCACATTTTTAAAGTAAAATGATTCAACATTGGATACATTAAACATTGAAAAATATGGAAACTTAATAACAAAAGTTTTTGAGCTACCCTTTGGTGGTGTAGGACAATATTTCCATTGGTTATACATATATATATTTCTAGGCATTGTTGATTTGTGCAAGAAATTATGACCATAGTGGTTATAACAATACATTTGTTCATAGTCTGATGAACCTTTTAAATATTATTGATTTGTGAATACTGCAGACATTTCTAGATCAGACATTATGTTATTAACGGTCTCGAAGTCCCAATCATCAGAAAAGGTACTAGATGAATCAAAGTCACTCAATGAAATCTTGAATAAGTGTGGAATCTTCAACAGCTCCGACAGACCAAAAATGTCATATTCTGTTTTGTCCCATGCTATACCATCGGGTATAGGAATGGCTGTGATGTTCACTGCTGACATGTCTCTTTGTTCACGATGAGATGATTTTGGTGGTTTGAGGAGTAAGTTGACGTTCTTACTGCTGTGTCCACTTTAACATATCTTCCATTTATCAGCATACCCAGTGTTATTACCAGAGCTACCCAAAGTAAAAGAAAAAATATTCCCAACACAATTCAAAGTTCAATCCATGGTGTAACCAGATAGGTCTTTTCCAGGTGATGAAAAAAGTCAGTTGCTTGTTCTTTGAAAGTTATTTTTGCTGGCGTCGTTTCAGGTTTCAAAGTTAATGAAATAGCCAGAGGCAGTTCTGTCAATGGTTGGAATTGCATTAGGAATCGTTGGAACCACTTGATCACTTGTTACTTCGTTGTAGACAGGTTTTTCATGCCGAACTGTTATTTGGGTCTCAACAGGTACAAGTTCCATAGCTTTGTTGCATAGTCCTTCTTTTCTCACTGCAGATTCTTCAACGTTGATGAGTCTCTCAGTTTGCACCTCTTGGATTGTAGCTAGAGGAGTGCGTCTGCTACTTGGTCGGAGTTCACTTGGCCTACTGCTTACTATCGGCCTCATAGTGTGGTTTGATTAGGTCGATAGACATAAACCTGTTCTCCTTTTTACCAGCAAGGGGCAGCAGCAAAACTGTTCTTGATCCGTGGATTGTTAGGACAGGTACTGGTTGTCTATAAGAAGACCCAAATTCCTTCTTGTCCGCGATCTTTTCTCTGACTAGATCACCAAGCTTTGGGATCCAGACAGGCCTTGCTGGGAAGGTTGGTTTTTCCCCAGTGGTGGTTGGCTTCAGAAACATGCTGCTTTGTTTCGTTATTAGTTCATGTAAGTCCTGTAAAACAGCCAAACGATCTTTCATATCAAAATTCTTTTGTTGCACCACTGATGTGTGACAATCCAGGACCTGACACGTAGTGATACCCCCTAGAGAACTTCTTGGCAAGTTGTTAAGACTACGTTGGACACTTATTAGATGTTTAACCCACCCGTCACTCGAACCAAATACCCTAGCTGTTATAGACTGCTTTATGTCCCGTTTTTTTCTTTCCACAACCAAATTCCCCTCAGGATGGGATGGAGAAGAGTACTGCAATGCAACGCCCAAACTGGCCATTGCTTCTTTGTAAGCCCTATAGCTAAAAGCAGGACCCTGGTCGAATGTAGCGTGCAAATTGCGTATGTGCCGATAAAGACTCGCAAATCTTTTATAACCGTGCGAACGTCAGCTGAGCTCTGAGACCACATCCAAAGGAACCTTGAACACAAATTCACTGCGACCATGATATATTTATAGTTACCAACCCTTTGTAAGGGACCGCAGTGGCCGATTGCACAGCCCCTTTCGTGGCTTCATCAGCCAATGAATTCCCTTCAACTTGAACGCCATCACTATGATGACTCAGCGTGTGTAGCACGTGAGTGCTTTGGGAACTTCTTGTTCCCAAAGCGTTTTATGCTTGATTGTGCCACCTTTTGCGCCTTTGAAACCGTTTTGAAGCCAATTCTGTAAATATTCATTATATGATTGTACACAATAGAAAGAATCGCACACAATGAGTGTGGGGAATTCGCGATCGTATTTTCAAGTGCCATTTTGAATGCTTGTAGTTCAGCTCGCTGAGCTGTACAATCTCCTAGAGATTGCGTTTTAGTGACCATAAGTCTAACTTTGCCATAGCGCATGCTACCTTTAACAATCGCGCACGCTTCTCTATAGGCTTGTTTACCTTCCGTAGAGGGTTGTGCTGATCCGTCAGTATAAATGATACTTTCATACTCTTCTAGAAGCAGAATTTCAGTAGTCAGAGGTTTTTCTTTTTATTATTGCAGGAATGCTTGAGTTTTCAAATAAGGATCAAAAACCTATTCAACTTTTGTTGCAGAAAGAGAATTAACCCATTGTATCCATCTCGGATATAAAGCTTTAGCATTTGGAATGCTCGCTTTTGCCACTGCCTCTCAGGCAGGTACCGGAGTTACAACCATAATGCGTTTCCATTGTGCTAGGGGTCTTTCTTTTGCTACAGGGGTTTGAACAGCTGTCAGAATTTGTTCTGTTGATGTAAATGTCATTTCTGCTTGTGTGTACAAATGTGATTTGTATGCAATTGGTACTTTTTCCCCTTCATTAAAAGTTAAGTAGGTGAATCCGCATTGACCCGAAATGATTCTGATCACTAAGTGGCGTACGTTTACGCGTGTTTTCAAATATTTTGTTGCTAACGTCTGTTTGGAGTGAATGCAACATTTCTGTGTGTTTTTGTGTCCAATTTACTGTTTTAAAATCCGGTTTGATTAATTTGTAGAACGGTTTAACCCTTTCTGCGTAGTTTCGAATGTAAGTTCTTCCGCAATTCAGGAAACCTAGAATCGAGTGTAAGATTTTCAGTGTTTTTGGAGGTTGGAGCAGCGCACACTTTTATTGAATGTTTGCTGCCAGGCTTTTGCCTTCACTTGATAGTTCATATCCTAAAAAGAGGACGTTTAAATGGGCAATTGTAGATTTTTTAAAATTGAATTTATACCTCTCAGAGGCGAATCCCAGTATAATGGTGTTCACCCTGTTCCAGTGCCTATGCAAGTCGTCGTCTGTCAAATAGATATCATCAACATTTGACAATGTCTTGTCATCATAACTTTGTAGTAACTCTGTTACCCTTGCTGACAATAACCCAGGACTATTCTTGAATCCTTGAGGGAGATGACAGAAGTGACACTGTGTCCCCATTATTGAGAAAGCGGTCAAATACCTACTTTCCGGTGCAATATTTTGACAAAAGAAACCATTAGAAATATCTAATTTGGTTTTTTTTTTACGCACAATTCTATTCATTAATGCTGTACTGTGTGCATTTTGCACTGCAAATGTTTTGCAACAAGAGTTTAGTTGTGTGTAATCCAATACTAGGCGATATGTATTGTCTGGTTTGAATACAGGAAAAAAAGGATTGTTCATTGATGAGGTGCATATTTCAATCACCTCTTGGTATTCAAGTTGATCTAAAATCTCCCTGACCTGTTCTTTAGCTTCTTGCTTGACTGGGTACTGCCTTTGTGCAGTTGGTTGATTTTTTTAACTGGATGTTACGGTGAGGTGAGTCCTCATCCCATCCTACATGATTTTTGTATTATGCTGGGGCTTGGGCAACTGCCCGTTTCCTGGCATAAGTATATTTTAAATGTACTGGAATACGATTAGAGAATGCTGGCATAATGATGTCTTCGCCATGTGGGCACACCCTGACAAATTCTAGTGGCCAGTCTTGTTCAGCCAGAAGTATATCGTAACCCTTAGAAAGTCGCTCCCAAAGGAGTGCTTTCACTTTTCTTGGTATGTCTCCCTCCATCCGGAGAGTTATTTCATATAACCTATGTGGAGAGCATGGATGTGGAATTCCTATAGCCCGACGCCCAGGACATATTGTTTGGGGTCAATGGCAACACGTTTTAATGTGTTTTTTGTCCTTGGGACAAGTAGGCCCAACCCCTTGCAGCACAAACCCTTTGGCTGTTAGTTTGCAGTACCACATTAAAGGTCAGGGAAAGGCACTGCCTGCAGTTAAGGTATTTGTGTGCATATGTTAATGCTGTTCCAATTTGTATTCATGGTTCATTAATTTAAAGCCTTTATTATTAGGGTGAACGCTCTAAGTAAATGTAAATTCTGACTGCACTACTGACAGTGGTTCCAGTATAAAAATGTATACACAAGGTTTCAAAGTTTAGCAATATGAGGCTATGCATAATGCTCCCAGAATGCTCTATGATTACCTGCAAATATTTGCTGAAGCTTGAAAGCAAGATTAATTATTCTGATCTTTCAATATAAAATGTTCCTAAATGAAAATAGGGAAAAAAACATTTTGCAAAACTACTGTAAAATTTCAGGTACCATTTCTTTGCAGCATCATTTAGTAAAATGTGTTGATGCATGCTAGTATTTCCCAAATATATTCATATTGGAAAATCAGAATAACCAGTACCAAGAAGATTATGGAAAAAATAAACAAGCATTGGCAAAACCAGTAGGTCTGAAATTGCTGGTCAGTGTTTTAGTTTTAGCAATACGTGACTTGTTTTGCCATGGTTTTTGTAAAACCTTATTGATGTGAGAGCTGCCTGGCCCTCACCAATATAACAAACATTGCCAAAAGCAAAAATTGTTTTTGGTTCTAAAAAAGCACACACTGCCAAATTAGTTATTGGCACTGGACAAAACTATGTTGTGTTCCGATATGCTCCTTGTGAAAAAGCAAAATGTTGTTACTCACAATGAAGCCAGCCAATACACAGAGAGAGACAGAGAGACAGAGAGAGAATATATATATATATATTAGGAAATTAGGGGCCCAATTATTAAAGAAAGTCTCAAAAGTGCACCCTTGCTATATATATTTGCATTACGTTTAGCTATATGGTTTTCGTGAATTCACAAGAATTTACAGCAGTAGGACAAGAAATTGTACTCCTAGAAAATATTTGTGAACTGCATTTTAGTATGAGCAATATGTGTATTGGTAGATTTGCTCATGCGAAAACCGAGTGTTTGCAAGTTAATTTTCCCTCCAACCACTTTTTTTCCTAACTCTGGAAGAAGGGTTGCGTCTGCCATTATCAGGAGTACATATCCAACATTTCTCAGTATGGGAAAAGATTAGAGAAGAGTTGTTGAAAACCCTTAAACATGCAGGTTAGTAGGTTTGCACAGACTCAAAAGGGCATTCCAACCCGGAAACTATTGCTCACCACTACCTTCAGCCCCAGTATGTAGATCTGCTGAAACATGGCAACATAAAGGGATTGCTAGTATTCAAACACTACCATCGTATGAGCCCTGGCATAATCAGAGAGGCTATATAAGTGCTCTTATATAATGAGATTGCTGCCATAATTTGTCACCGCACTACACGGCACCAAAGGGACAAGTGGATTTTGTTACAGGACAAGTAGATTTATGAAGCAACCTGCCCCATGGACAAGTAGATATTTTCATAAATTCCACACCCCTGGGAGAGCTAACCCTGGTATCTGCAGTTTCAAATGGAATGTCCTCATTCAAGTCCACTGTCTCCAGAAGTCCCTTCAGGTTCTGGTGAGCTACTGTTACTTATGCTTCGCTGTCCAACATTGTCTGAGCCCATTCTCCGTTCTTGAGTTGTGTCCTCAAGATCCTCGGCATGTCTGATTTTTAGGGCTCGGGCCTGCCGTACACTGCGCAGCAGTGTCGCGCAGCGAGTCCTTTTCCGAGGGGAATTGAAAATAGACCTGGAAATTCCACGCATTTGTGCGTGTTATTTCCAAGGTCCATTCTCATTGGCCTTCGCTTGCCTGCTGTTTTGTAACAGAACACACAATAGGCAATGGGCGGTCGTGTTGCTCCGCCCATAGCCTATTGGTGTCTGTTACACACACCAGCCGCAATAATTCAAAACATGCTTGCAGTCGTGCGCACCACTAGCGGGCATTTTTTTTCTCTTACAATACGATCGCTTTCGCGATCGGTTGAAGTGCCGCTTGCTTTTAGCTTCTGGTTAGCAGATGACCGGGCTTCACAGGGACGCAGTAAAATAGTTTATTGTATAACCAGCTTTTGAGTTGGGTGCGCTGATACCGCGAAGAAAGCCAGAGCAGTTTCCTTTTTGTATAATGATCACACCTTTTGAGTTGTGTGTGTGCTGGTACCGCAAAGAAAGCCTGAGCGGTTTCCTTTTAGTATAATGATCCCACCTACTGAGTTGTGTTTGCGCCGAAAACACAAAGAAAGCCTTAGCACTCTTGGGCGGTTTCCTTTTAGTATAATGATTCCACCTTCTGAGTTGTGTTTGCGCCGATACCACAAAGAAATCCTTAGCACTCTTGAGGGGACGCAGCTATGTAGGTTCTGGTAGACCGAACGGGGGATCGTGTCATTATGGCGGCGTTTTTTCCATTGACTGTGTACTGTGAATCAACCTTTATTGGTACCGGGGCAGCCCCGAGAAGACGCAGCTAATGTGGGTCTTGTTGATCTGGGATCGGTGTGATTAGGGCAGCGGGTTTACAATTCACTCCGATGTCATATCGGTTTTCCTAGGAGTGGTTCAGGGGTGGCCAGCTGTTCTTACGTTTTGTGGTCAGTGCCAGGATTACATTGTATTGCAGAGATTTAACTAGGGAGGGGTTCATCAATATTAAACTGGCAAGGCAATGCAGGGACGAGGCTGGCCAGAGTGCAGCCACATGACAGGCAGGTTGGGTGCCAGGAGAACCAGATGTCTTACTGAATGTCTTACTAAATCGATGTGGATGCTTCAGTTGTGTCTGTGTTGTTTCCAGCAGACGGTGACTGGCTTGCACGTAGTGCAGCCACCTTGCCGGGGCACTGGTGCACTTTATTTCATAAATCGTCAAGATTTCCTCACAGCTGATTGTGTTTCTGGAGAATGCTGCACGTTACTTAAATATTGCTTGGGAAACTCTATCTTGCGATTATGAATGGATGGGGAGGGAACCCTGACGTTGCGAAAATATTGATAGGCTGAAAACTGGTGTTTATGCTAATTGGTGGTAATAACTGCAGGCAGCAAGAACTAGGCAGTTCGAGATTGGTGTAGACAGAGCACAGAGGTAGTCGTTTGCAAAGGTCCGAAGGGCAGACAGTAGGGCCTTCGGCTATAGCGGTTGTCAGCGTTGCTGAGGAGCAGGGTTTGAATTTTGACGGGAACGCTTGACATTGTGCGACTCTGGGTAAATCACTTAATCCCACAATATTGGTGTGCCGTTCTGTAACGTACTGGAGCTTGTGCAAGGGGCTCTGATACCACATGGCTAACCGGTTGGTGGTAATATTGTGACGGGGCGCACAACATCTTGCAAATCTGGGGAAATCACTTAATTCCTGCAGGTTGACGTTGCTTGTGAAGCCATCAGGTTTGGCACACCAATGAAATAGGAGTAAACCTCTTTTGGGGGTTGAGTTTGGCAGGGTCGCTCAGCATGTTGGGTTTGGGCCAAAGCACTCGATTATCGCTGGTGTTGTGTCTGTCGGTAACGCAAGGGGCGGAGGCTAGTGCTCTGATGCTCTCATTGCCAATCAGTTGTAATCTAACAATTGGGGCGAAGTGGTTGGTGCTATATTCATCTGAAGACTTTTAGTGCAATAAGTGGCCCTAGTGCGCGCTTCGAAGGGATGGTTGGTGCAATTTGTATCTTAGGCCTCGGTGAGGGGGCGTCACCAGCATCGGGATGGCATGTACTACATGAGGTGGGAGGAAAGGCTCTTATCTAATCTGTGCTGTATCTTCCAGGGCTGCTGCCCTCCTTCCCACTCGCCCCCTTCTACCCCTCTGCTTCTCTTGCTCCAATCCTACCCCTCCCTAACCGCCTGACCCACCGCAGCCCCCGCACCGGTCACCACCACCCTTCTCCCTCTATCTCTCTTCAGCACCTTCTCTGCAACCAGTTCCCTCACCATTGATTTCGCTTATCCTCCCTCCCCCGCCTTCTGTACGATCTACACTGCCCCTTTCCTCTCACCAGTTCCACCTCCCTGTCTCCCGCCTGCCCTTCTCTTCACAACAAGCCGTATCTTATTCCTCTTTTTCTACCCCTATCTTCTCCAGGATACAAGAGACCATCTACCCTATTGCACATTTTCCGCCTCGCACCACCTTTTCTGTCGTATTCTGCCTGTCTGTCCCTCCCCCGCCCGTTTATATTTCTGCGCATGTTTTTCTCCCTATTATAGGCCTGCTCTGCCCATTCCCGTCCTGTTCCTCCCTGTCTCCTTTTTTTTTTTTATCCTCATTTTGCGGATTTCTAGATATCGAGGTTTTTGGAGTCTGATGGTTTTTCGTTCTGAGCCTTTACTGCCCCGTTGTTCTCGAACTGTCCTTGGGGAGTATTGTTTTGTGACCAATCAATTTACTCCTGACACCTTTTATCGTATTCAATAATTCCAATGTTCGGGGGAAGAGCTAGCCTAATAGGCTACTTGGCAGAGATAAGTTCTGCCTGGAATTATTGTCTCCGCTTTAATCATTGGATTTTTAATTTTCGGTGGAATAAAGAAGTTAATGGTTTGAGTGGTAGTGCTGTTCCCAAATTTCCCAGAATCTTATTCTTCCGGAGTTTTTCCCATTTTTCCCTTTCCGATCTAATTTATTAGTTTTTATTATGGAATTTAGCCAACTTACATGTGTAGGTGGTGCCGGGTTGACCCAATTAATGCAGATCTCTCTCCGCGCCAGCAGAATTAAGATAAACAATAAGCTTTTGTGTTCTTTACTTAGGTTACTCGTGTCAGATTCTATATTACTGTGTATCCCGAAATAATGAGAGGTGTACTTACAGTTATGTGGATTCCCATTACCATGGTCAGTGTCTTACCGATCTCGAGCCAGTAGGAGGAGAGTGCGGGGCAGTTCTGGAACATATGAACGTCGTCCGCTTTTGCCTCACCGCACTTTGGGCATGATTTTATATTTGAGCCTCTAAATTTAGACAGTTTCTTTGGAGTCCAATATGCTCTGTGTGCTGAGAATAAATGATTTCTTTTCTATGTAGCTGGTTTTATACAGGACCAACATTTTTCCATCGATTTCTTCCAGGTCTGCTGTAAGTCTATGTTTTGATCGGGAATATCTTTTCTCCAAATTGTTTCCGGTGTTAAGAAGTCTTTTTCTCCTGATTCGATAAAGGCCCAATACCATTTTGATATTTCTTTCTTTATTGGAGTTGTTTTAGTCATTTATTTTTCGAGGTTCCCAAGATCGGTTTTCCTTTTGGTAAAGAATTGGCCCAGCTGCTTAGTTGGTAAAATTTAAATTTTGACAATTTACCTTCCGTGATTGTGTATAGATGTTCCCATGTAATGAGTTTGTTTCCTACCATTAGTTGTCCCCAGGTTTCAATGCCTGCTTTTTTAAGTGGTACTGCTAATATATCCTTCAGGCATTCTGGTGTCCCAGGCGAGTCCCATATTGGGGACATGTTGCTGTAGTAGGACATATTTAATGTGATTCTGATTTGATTCCAGAGTTTTGCAGCACTTTGTAAGGTCTTTAATTTTATTTTTTTTAAGTATTTTGGGTGGCCAAATTTGAATAGGAAATGGTTTACTCCTTTTGTCATATTTTGTAGGAAATGTGGGTATAATTGGTGTTTCCTTAGGAGGGGTCTGATGTTTTTGAATTGAAATGATCTGTAGTACTCGTATAGATCCGGGCTTGCTATTCCGCCTTGTGCTTTCCTTCTCCTAAGTTTATTCCATGCTATTCTGGTACTTTTTGATGCCCAAATGAAACTAGATATTTCTCCTTGGATTTTTTTCAGAGATTCTTTCTTAAATTCCAGTGGGATGGTGTTAAATAAGTAGGTACATTTAGGGATGATGGTCATTTTTACTGCATAAGATCTGCCAAGAAAACGTAGTGGTAGGCCTGACCAGACTTTAAGGAGTCTTCTCATTTCTTTAGCTACTATGTTTAGATTCAGTTGTGGAATATTTTCCAGTTCTTTTGTCAATGTAATTCCCAGATATTTTTTTTTGTCCCTAGTGAAAGGGGTATTCGGGTTAGTGTTCCAGCTCATCGCCTCTGTCTTGTCTTTATTTGTTAAGTACCCTGAAACTTTGCCAACGTTGTTCATCATGTTATCTTTTACTTGGTGAGATTCCTCATAATTATCTGTGAATATCATTAGGTCATCCGCATATAGTGCTACTTTTTTTGTCCAGTTTTGATGCTTGAATGGTGTTTTTGAAGGATGTGCTCTGATTGAGCAGGCCAATGGTTCTATATATAGATTGAAAAGTAGCGGCGACAATGGATAACCTTGCCTAGTGCCTCTTTGTATTTCTATGTTATTGGTCAAGTTCCCATTGACTATTATTTTTGCTTTTGGGTGCTTATATATTTCCCTTATCGTGTGACCAAAATTTTTTCCTAATTTGTTTTTCTCGATGATTTCATTTAGGAAAGCCCAATTTACTCTATCAAACACCTTGGCCGCGTCATATGTGATTATCGTTAAGGGTAGTTTCTCATTCGTGGCAATATCAACTTATGCAATTAGTTCATGAGTTATCTCATGTATTTGTCTTCCCTTTATGAAGCCCTTCTGATCAAGGTTAATCAGTCTTGGCATGACCTTGGATAACCTTTTGGCTATGACTTGCATAAATAGCTTGTAGTCACAATTGAGCAGTGATATGAGTCTATAAGACTCACATAATTTTGGATTTTTACCCGGTTTTAAGATAATGCTGATCGTCGCATCGTTCCAGGAGTCCGGTATTTTTTCATGATTCAAGTATACATTATTCATGATTTCTGTTAATTGGTTTACTATGAATTCTTTTAATGTTATGTAAAATTCATTTGGTAAGGCATCTGGACCCGCAGCCTTTCCTTTTTTCAGGCCTTTTATTGCTTCTCTGACTTCCTCTGGTTTGATTTCACTGTTTAGTTCTGATATTTCTTCCTCTGTTAATGTTGGAAGTGTTACGGCGTCAAGATCTTTTCTAATCTCTTCCTTTGTTGGGTTTATATCTTCCTTATATAAGCTGGAAAATAATTTTGTAAATTCCTGTCTTATTATAGCAGCTTCTGAGCTGTGTAGATTTTGATCTTGAATCTGGATACAAGGGATAATATTCCTTGACTGGTCCGTTTTTATCTTCCATGCCAGCATTTTCCCGCATCCTTCCCCATATTCATAATTTGATAGTTTGCTGTTTTCCCATTTTTCTTGTACTATTCTCTCCAGATAATCAGCCAATTCCTCTCTGAGTTTACGACTCTTTTCCAATAATTCCCCTTTTTGTTCTGGGTAATTTCCGCTGATTAGTTGTACCTCTACCGTTTTAATCTCCATTTCCAACTTTTTAATCTTTTTATTTGATCTTTGTTTTGTGAGCACCTAGATTGAGTAGTTTCCCTCTTATTACGGCTTTATAAGCATCCCATGAAATTTGTTTCGACGTTCCTATTTCATTATCCTCAAAGTAGTGTTTAGAGGTAGTTTCAAGTTGGTTCAGGCTTGGTAGGTCTTTGAGTATAGACCGTTCTACAGTCCATCTGGGTATGGTTTTATTTTTCGGTAGAGAGAGGGTTAGTTGTACTGCAGAATGGTCCGATAGATGTGCTGGAAGGTGTTCGATATTCTTAACACTATTTTGGAGATTTCTGTTTATTAAGAAGAAGTCTATTCTTGACCTGTGACCTAATTTTTTATTGTGAAAGGTATAATGATGCGTTTTTTCTCCTTTTTGCTTCCACATATCCTCCAAGTCTAGATCTTTTTTAAAGATTCATAGCCACTTTCTCATTTATGTAGGTTCATCTGTTTGCTTGGGGGTGTTCTATCTACTTTAGGATCTGGGATGATGTTGTAATCCCCCCTATTATTATGGGAACGTTGTTGTTAGGAGTTCCGTGTAAAGTTTTTGGAGGGGGACAGTATCGTATAGGTTCGGGCCATAGTATCCAGCTATAATTAGAATATTATCTTCTATCCTGATTCTAGCTAATGCCCATCTTCCATTGTTATCTACTATCTTAGTTTCTATTTTGGCTTTTAAGGATTTTTTTATCAAAATTGCAATCCCCTTTATGTTACAGTCTTACGTGGTGTATATGGAAACGAGTTACTTACCTGTAACTACGGTTATCCAGTATTGGTATCTTTCATAGATTCACATGCCTGAATCATTCCCCGTCGTAGAGGCGGGAGTCCCACGGTAAAATATATACAATAGCAGTGCCTAAAAATTTCTTGTAGTAGGCTGGAAAAGCCCAAAGGCCTAACTAGGCCTCAAAACTTAGCAGCCTATCTACATCATTATGTAAAAAGATCTGAAATAGTAGCCTCAGCCAATCAACTGTCCTCACCCTCTAGAACCTTCCCAGCTCAGGCAGTTCTCCTCAGATTTTCCCAGCACAAGTGAGAATGATTATCCATAGAATAGAACTTCCCTACCGGGGAGGAGGGTGGGTGCATGTGAATCTATGAAAGATACCAATACTGGATAACCATAGTTACAGGTAAGTAACTCGTTTTCCTATCCAGTATTAGGGTATCTTTCATAGATTCACATGCCTGAATCAGAATAGCAAGCAGTAACATCATGTCTGTCGATAGAGGAAGGTGGGAGACAAAGAAAACATATATCTATCCCCACTCAACCAGGAAGGTAATAGAGTACAAACTTGTTAACATAACACATGCATCAAAACCTTCATAAAACATCGCTGATAGGACAGCATTATAAATACTTAAACTTTAAAAGAAGAATAAAAAGACCATCAGCTATCCAACCTTAGTGAAGAAGATGCTGCAGCACCGCATCACCAACAGCTGTATCATCATGAATCGCCGACTGCAGACAGTAATGTTCGGTAAAAGTGTGTACACTTTTCCAAGTAGCAGCTCGGCAAATGTTCTCCAGCGTCACTCCAGCGAAAAGGGCCGTAGACGCTGACATTGTTCTTGTGGCATGCGCTTTGACTTTCCTTGATAAAGGTCTGTTGGCCTTGTCATGACAGAAAGTAATTGTAGAAGACAACCACCTAGCAATAGTTGCTTTTGTGACAGCTTGACCCAAGGTGGCTTTGCCATAAGCAACAAAGTTGTTTAGATTTGCGGATGTCCTTTGTCTTCTGAAGATAAAACTTCAGGCACCTTTTCACGTCCAGAGAATGTAAGACCTTCTCCGCAGGAGTTTTCGGATCCGGGAAAAAGGTTCTGAGTTTGACCGGTTGATTAATGTGGAATTGAGTTGGTACTTTAGGAATGAACTTTGGATTGGTTCTAAGCGTAACAAAGTCTTTAGAGAATTGCAGGAAAGGGTGAGTAATAGTGAAGGCCTGTATTTCACTAACTCTGCGAACTGAAGTAAGAGCCAGCAAGATTGCCACTTTCCAAGTAAGAAACCTTAGTTCCGTTTTATGAATCGGTTCAAAAGGCCTTTTTAGAACCTGAGAAAGAACAATATTAAGATCCCACTCAGGAGTAGGAGGGCGAACTGGTGGAAAAGCTCGGAATAGCCCCTTAAGGAATTGTTTGATCAAAGAGGATGAACATAAGGATGGTTTGTTGGAACTCTTCCTGAATCTGGATATCGCTGCCAGATGCACTTTAATAGAAGAAAAAGCTAGACCAGCCTTAGCCAACGACAGTAGGTATGGAAGGATGGCTTCAGGAGGAGCCTGAAGTGGATGAACATCATTGTCTCCACACCATGAGCAGAATCTCTGTCTCCACACCATGAGCAGAATCTCTTCCACTTAAAACGATATGTTTTGATGGTACTTTGCGCACGCGCTTGCGACAATATCGCCCTGCAGTCCGAGGAGATGTTTAGGTCCTTGAACTCTAGGAAGTCCGGAGCCAAGCGTGCAAGTGCAGCAATTGAGGATCCGGATGATGGATTTGACCTCCCTCCCTTGTCAACATCGACACTGTCGGTTTGAGAGGAAACGGAGGTTGTTGAGAGAGCAGAAGGAGCTCCTGAAACCAAAATTGCCTTGGCCAACGGGGAGCAATGAGGATGAGAGTGCAGTGTTCCCTCTTCATCTTTTGCAGCACCTTCGGAATGAGCGGAATCGGAGGATAGGGGTACACGAACATTCCGGTCCATCTCATCAGGAGGGCATTTCCTCTTGACCCCCGTTCTGGGAACCTGCTGGCATAAAACAGGCATTTGCTGTTTTGTTGTGTGGCAAACAAATCCAGCGTCGGCGTCCCCCAAAGCCGAAAGATCATCTCTACTTGATGTTGTTCTAGCTCCCATTCGTGACAGCCTGTGAACGTTCTGCTGAGACTGTCTGCTAGAGAGTTCCGAACTCCTTGTACATGCTCTGCTCTGAGGGATATGCCGTGGCGCAGGGCCCATTCCCACATCACCTGAGCTTCCAGCGACAGGGTGAGAGATTTCGTTCCTCCCTTTTTGTAGAACATGCTGGTGGTATTGTCCGTACGCACCAGCACGGACATATTCACAATCCTTGGCAGGAAGGCTTGTAGGGAGAGAAAAATGGCCCTTAGTTCCAAGCTGTTGATGTGCCTCTGTTGGTACTGGCGAGACCATCTTCCCTGGATCTGAAGGTCCTGAAGGTGACCTCCCCAACCTTCCATGGATGCATCCGTAGTCAGGGTGAACTCTGGAAGTTCTTGGAGAAAGGTGAGGCCCGGCGACAAATTGTGTGCCTTTGACCACCAAAGAAGAGCGTGTTTCATTTTGGCAGTTACTTTGATGCGGTCGTCGAATGATCCCTCGACTTGCTTCCACTGACGAAGTAACTCTTCTTGCAACGGTCTCATTCTGAGTCTCGCCATAGGAATGAGGCTGATCGCAGATGAGCACATCCCTAGTAGGGAAGCGTATATCCGAACTGAAAGTGACCTTCTTGCGAATATCTGTCTTGCTAGTTTTAACAGTTTGTTTTGTCGCTCTTGTGTCCGGTATGCTTTGCACTGGCATGTGTTCAAGACTGCACCCAGAAATGTCAATTCTTGACGAGGTTGGAGCTGAGATTTCCTCGAATTGAGGGTCAGTCCTAGATTCGAGAAGAGAGAAAGCGTACTCCTGACCGCTTCCATTGTTGAGTTTCTGGTTGGACCTTTTAACAACCAGTCGTCGAGGTATGGGAAAACTTGCATTCCCTGGGACCTCAACATTGCTGGCACCGGAGCCAGGCATTTGGTAAAGATTCTGGGGGCCGATTTTAGGCCGAATGGAAGCACTTTGAACTGGAAATGGACGCCGGCCACTTGAAACCTTAGGAATTTGCCGTGTTTCGGGTGAATAGGGATGTGGAAGTAGGCGTCTTGTAGATCCAGAGAAGCCATAAAGTCCCCTTCGTTGAGACAATTCAGAATGTCCTTCAACGTTACCATGCGGAAACTCTGTTTCTTTAGATATTTGTTGAGTTTGCGCAAATCCAATATTGGACCCCACTCTTGGGAATTTTTCTCCACGAGGAAGAAGCGAGAATAAAACCCCCTCCCTTTCTGAGAAGGAGGGACTCGTTCTATTGCATTCTTGTGTTGCATCTTTATGGCTTCTTTGAAGAGTAAGTGAAGACGAGGGGGAGGGGGACCCCTGGGCGGCGTTGTTGGAGGCTTCTGCAAAAACTCCAGAGTGTGTCCCTTGCTGACCAGATCCAGGACCCACTGATCTGAAGTTATCTTCCGCCATTGGTGGTAAAAGGCGGAGATTTTGGCGCCCACGGGAAGGGAAAGGTGAGTGGCTGACATCCGGCAAAGCTCATTGGCGCTTGTTGGAATCTCGCCCTTGATTGCCTGAGCGTCGTTTCCCTCCTTGCTGAGAGAAAGAACCAGAGGCAGGCTGCCTGTAAGAAGATTGATAGTAAGGTTTGTTGTAGGTAGATTGATACTGACGATTTTGTTGGTTGGAATAATTGCCTCTGGATGAGTAACCACGGGCTCTTGCTCCTCTAAAGGATCCCCTCTTGTATTGCAGGGTACCAAGAGATTTAGCTGTATCAGTATCAGTTTTAATAGCCAGTAAAGCGTCATCGATGTGCTTCCCAAACAGTGAATCGCCATCGAATGCCATGTCCAAGATTTTGGTTTGGACCTCAGGCCTGAAGGTGGTAGCCCTGAGCCAACCTTGACGCCGAAGCACAGCTGCTCCAGCCAATTGCCTGAAATTGGTGTTTGAAATGTCCAGGGCGCAATCAATGATTTCTGAGGCCGCCCTTTCACCCTCTTGTACAATTCTGCGCACCTCCATCTGATGATCCTCAGGGATCAAATCAAGATATTCTGTGAGCTCGGACCACATTTGTCTATCATAACGAGCCAGGATAGCCAATGAATTAGCAGCTTTAATGGAGGCTGCTGCATTTGCTGAAAACTTCTTTCCAATTGCATCAAGTCTTCTGCCCTCCTTGTTAGGTGGTGTTGAAATGGGAGCAGAAGGATTTTTGGATTTTTGCTGCGCAGCCTGGGATATGACAGAATCAGGTCGAGGGTGACCTATTAAACAAGCTGGAGTATCAGATGGTGCTCAATACTTTTTCTCTATCCTTGGAAGGACTGCAGGAATGGAAGCGGGTGTTTTCATTATGTTGAGGCCTTCTTTCCATATATAATCAATAATGGGAATAGCCCTGGTCACTCTGCGATATCCCTCTTTAAAGTCAGGTAAAAAGCAGTCCGACTGTTCAACTGTGACATCCAATTTAAATCTATTAGCAGCTCTCTGCATAATATTGTGGAAACCGCCAATATCTTCAGGTGGAGAATCTGAAGGACGGGGCGCAGGTGGAGAAGGCATAGGAATGACATAATCCTCCCAAGGATCCACAGGTGTTTTATCCGGCAACTCTCCCTCTTCCCTGCTTTCTTCCTCATCATTTGAAGAAGTGTCCGTATCATTTTGAGGAACTGGACCAGTATTTTGCTTTGGCGACAATGAAGCCCTTGGTGATGGAGGTCTTGGCACGTCAACTGAAACAGGCGACCCAGCGGGTGCAACCTGAGTTGATGGAAATCTCTGGCGATAATCCGCCAACATAGCCTGCAAATCCTGTATTAAGGAAGTTGGTAAAAGAGTAGTGTCCTCAGACCGAGAAGGCCTAGTATGAGGTGACTGATATGGCGTGGAATAAACGTCATGTGTATAATGATCATGGACTTCCTCCTCATCATCCTCCTGATATTTAATATTTAATTGAGAAGGGTGATGGGCAATCCCAAAAGGACCGTCATCCTCTTCCCCTTCATTTGACTCCTCCTCCATGTATGTCTCCAAAATGTGCGATGGCAAGAGTGGAGAAATGTGTGAATAATCCTGCCTTTGATACGTTTTCATCTGAAAATGAGTGTATTGTATCTTTGTTGGAGGTGAACCGTGCAACAGATGAGCAGATGTCACTGCGGAAGCCACCGTTACAGGGATCTCCGTCGACGGTCCTGTCAATGACAAAGATTTTGCCGTCGACGGGGTCGTCAATGGTGTCTTCGTCGACGAACCTTTCGTTGTCGGGACTGTCGATGGTGTCTTCGTCGACGAGCCCCTCGTCGTCGTGACTGTCGATGGTGTCTTCGTTGACGAGTCCTTCGTCGATGAGGCCGTCGATGATGTCTTCATCGACGAGTCTTTAGTCGACGAGGCCGTCGATGTCTTCGTCGACGAGTCTTTAGTCGACGAGCCCGTCGATGGTGACTTCGACGACGAGTCCTTTGTCGACGATGTCTTCGTCGACGATGATGTCGGCTTCGTTGTCTTCGACGGAGCAGAAGATTTAGTCGACGGAGCCGTCGTCGACGGAAACGTCGACGATGGCATCTTGGTTTTAGTCAGCAATGGTTTAACAGACCTCAACGGTGAGGTAATAGCTGAAGTGGTGACCGTAGAAGTAGATGAGGAGGCAGAAGTCAAAGTAGTAGTAGGTACAGACACCAGGGAAACCGTCTTAGCCTGAGTTGTACTCACAGTTGAAGAAGCCGATGCACTCTTTGAGGGTTCTGAAGCTTTCTGAGAGGTTTTAAGTTTTTTCTTTCTCTCAGGAGAAGCACTTTCTTTGGATCTAGCTCTCTTGCTGGAGGTAGAGGCTTTGTCCTCATCATCAGTGGAAGAAGACTTCAACCACAAAAGAACCCTTGCCTCCCTATCCCTGATAGTTTTCTGAGGGAAGGTACAGCAAATTCTACAGTCCTTCACAATATGGGAAGGGTGCAGGCAATACATACAGTCAGAGTGCTGGTCATCCACATGGACCCTCTTCTTGTAGCAGGTCTCACAAGCTTTGAAAAGAGCCTTCTTTTCAGACATTTTAAGGAAAAAAGATCAAAAACTGAGTAGGCACTCAGGGAGACTCCCTTACACACGAAGTGCGGTGAAAATCTGAGAACTGCCTGAGCTGGGAAGGTTCTAGAGGGTGAGGACAGCTGATTGGCTGAGGCTACTATTTCAGGTCTTTTTACATAATGATGTAGATAGGCTAAATTCTGAGGCTTAGTTAGGCCTTTGGGCTTTTCCAGCCTACTACAAGAAATTTTTAGGCACTGCTATTGTATATATTTTACCGTGGGACTCCCGCCTCGACGACGGGGAATGATTCAGGCATGTGAATCTATGAAAGATACCCTAATACTGGATAAACAATCATTCAACCAATTTATTTTTTTTACTATCTGGTCCCATTCTGTACTTACAAGATGTGTTTCTTGGAGGATTATAATCTAAGTTTCAGCTTCCTTTAAGTATTCTAGGATTCTTCTTCTTCTTCTATTAGGGGTTCTGAGCCCGTTAACATTCCATGAGAGGACTTTCACTAATTTTTGTTTTCTCATTTTATGTCTGGGTTTATACCTACCCGTTTAGAGTTGGGGCATGTTTCATATAAGTTAATTGATTCCCATTTTACTCCTTTTTTTGTTTCATGAGGATATTTTTTATGATTTTTTCCCCCTAATTTGCTCCCCACCCGTGTCTTATCGTGTCTAGTGTTATGTACATGTGTGATTTGGTGTTCCCACCCTGAGGAAGCCTCCCTTCTTCTTTTGGGTAGTATGTCTACCCAATTCGTGCTCCGATTTCACCAGTTTATTTAATATATTTATATGATCACTTTCCTTCACCCGGTTTTTATTGTTGAACCCTTTTAGGACTTCATTATGTTCAAGTATTTCATGTAGTTTTACGTGGTTTTACTCTAACTTGAGTGCTGTACAATAGCTATATATATATATATATTTTTTTTAACTTTATTCGTAGGTCTTTAGTTAGAATTCTCGGTTTGAATCTGTTCTTTTATCAATTGTATAAGATTCTCTACTTCTTGTGGCTCTTATATTATGCATTTTATTGCGCCACATGATTCTCAATGCTGCTGGGAATTTCATTTGTACAGTTGCTCCTAAACTTTTTAACTCTTGCATGTGTTGCCCTAATTCCCAATGTCTGTCTTGCATGGCCTTGCATATATTTGACCGGATTAGACCAATTGTCTTTGTTTTGTGTTCCATTTTTTAGACTCTCACTTAAGATTTTTTCTTTCAAGGTATAGGTCTCGAAGTTAATAAGTATTTTCCTTGGAGCTTTCCTGTCTTTGCCTTTTCTGAATGGATTCTGTGAACCCGTTGGATGTCCTCTATCAAGTTGCAATCTTTTGTCCATGGAAAAAACTCTTCCAAGAGAGATACAATAAAAGTTTTTATATCCGTTCCTTCTTGATTCTCGGGAATATTTAGTACTCTGAGGTTGTTTTTTCTCCCTTGGTTCTCCAAGGACTCGAGTTTCCCCTTTATGTTTTTCGCTGTCTTTCAGGTGTCTTATTTCTTTTTGATTTGTTTCAACTTTTTTGCTGATAGATCCCACCGCCATTTCCACTGTGGTGACTCTTTCACCCAAGTCATTTAATTTTTGATCCAGGTTTTCGTATGCCTCACAAATCTTACATTGGTTTCCCTCAGAGATAGAATATTTTTCTCTCATTTCTCCCATCATTTTATCCATGAATGCCTCCATCATTTTTCCCATTCGATTTTTTAACAAGGAGTCGTTATTTGCTTGTTCCAGTGGCTGAACATTATTTTCCATTTGAGGTCGCGTAGGGGTACCTTCATTTGAATCTGTAGATTGCATTGTGTTTAATGGAGCAATTAGTGGTACCGTAGACATTTCACTTTTGCACCTATTTACTAAACCCTCTGATGGTGTGGATTCCAACTCCAGTTCCCCTTCCGATATAGTAACTGTGTTTTGATCGTCTGGGTTTACGAGCGATAAGTGGGTCTTAATCTGTGAAGATTGACCCCCCCCTTACTTGTATTGATTGCTGGACTTTAAAGTAAGACCTTAGGGAGGGAGTTACTTTGATTTTTTGTTTTAATCCACTTGTCCCTTGTGCTTACTGTTTCTTGGATCTTGATTTTATATTTTCTGATAGTTCTACTATATTGGGAAGCACCCGTTGTTTTCTTTTTGTGGTTTTTGGAGTTAAGCTTTTTTTCTGAGGAGGAATGAAGTTTTGTTTTATTAATTGGCGGTTTCTAAGGCAATATGAGGACCTGTGGTTTTATTTGATCAGAATTGGTGGTCTGACCTCCCCCAATTTTTCTGAGTTCTGTGGTAGGAGGTGAGCTCTCTTCTTCTTCCCCGCTATTTTCTGATAAGGGCGTGAGGTGTTGTTTTTCGTTTTTATTTAGTTCTG
Source organism: Lissotriton vulgaris (assembly GCF_964263255.1). Classification (NCBI taxonomy): domain Eukaryota; kingdom Metazoa; phylum Chordata; class Amphibia; order Caudata; family Salamandridae; genus Lissotriton; species Lissotriton vulgaris. The sequence goes on along the minus strand of NC_141687.1, from coordinate 2,119,599,856 downwards.
ATGTTTTTTCTCTGCATTGTAATCTAAATCAATGTCAAAAATAAGCCCCCCGCCTCGTACCTGTCTCTCTTTAAGAGCTTCGGTCTGCTGCCCAAGCTGCTTCAATGGTTCTTCCAGTGCTGTCTCGCTTTCCAGGATTTCTTCAGTTTCTGGGGGAAAATGAATTTCCCTCTCGTTACTCATCCAGTGTACTGGCCCCGGGTGTTTCACACTCTGTATGCTTTGAGCTTTGTTAGGATTTTCCTCCGCTAATGCCTCTCCGTGTTTAGCGTGCACCAGCGGGCTTTGTGTTGTGCTTACTCTTGCGAGTGAGATCAGTTTCCTTGAGCATAGCGGTTTGCCTCCCTGGCCAATAGTGACCCCGCTGGCTCTGTCGCTCGGGCCCTGGAACAGGAAGAAAATCCTGCGGCACGCCCTGCGGCAGCTCTGTGTAGCATACAGCGCTTTCGCCCAGACTCCACGATACGGAGGCGGTGGCTGTGGGGTTTCAGGTACGTTCTCGCTTTTTTCTAAGACTCCGATTATCATGCTTTTTCTGGCGGTGATTTTGTATTAAACAATCTTTCTTCTGTGTAATTGTTAATCGGTGGTCTGACCTTCGGCAGTAGTGGTCTAATCTGGTCAGCTCAGACGGTAGTAGTTTAGTCGTTTTACGCGCCAGGTTTTTCCACCAGCACTCGGTTGAGGTCAATAAATTTCGCTAATGCATCGTCCGTGTAGTGTAGTGCAAGTCTTTTTCATTGCTTTGTCCTGGGTTATTCCAAAAAGCTCTAGGTTTCTCCAGAGAGTGGTCAGCATGTCTGTGCTGTGGTGTATGTCGGAGCTAGCGACCGAGCGTCATCTTCCTCTATCTACCCTCCCTGTCTCCTTCCCTCACTTCCCTATTTGGCCTTCTCTGCTCTCCTGAATGCACAATTTCAGCTCTATCGGGTTCTTTCCCCGATTGCCGCTCTCCATTCTAGTTTTCCTTGCACTCTCCCGCTCTGTAAAAGGCACCCACCTATCTGAGGCACTGCCTCTCCACCTGCCAATGCTCTTCTTCTTGTTTTCCAGTTTCCGTGTTCTTCCTTCCCTTTCCACTCCTCAAGAACCCCCTCTCATTCCGATAGCACACCTCTATCTTTCTGGTATGTTTCCTCTCTCCACCTTTTCTCTAATTTCACAAAAAAAAGTTATTCTACCTTCTTAATTCCCTTTTTTGTTGCTAAAGTCTCCATTAGCCCCCGCCCCATTTCAAAGGCGCTCGTGTCCCTGCCCTTTCCCCTAGTTAACTCTCCCCTCCAGATGCCTCTCCTCTCTGCCCCTGCGTTGTGTCCTGCCTCACCTCTCGCTCTTGAGTTGTGTCCTGCCTCTCCTCTCCACCCATGCGTTTTCTTGCCTCTCCTCTCTGCCCCTGCGTGGTACTGCCTCTCCTCTCTGGCCCTGCGTTGTCTTGCCTCTCCTCTCTGCCCCTGCGTTGTATCCTGCCTCTCTGCCGCTGCGTTGTATCCTGCCTCTCCGCCTCTGTATTGTGTCCTGCCTCTCCTCCTTGCCCCTGCGTTGTGTCCTGCCTCTCCTCCCTGCCCCTGCGTTGTGTCCTGCCTCTCCTCCCTGCCCCTGTGTTGTGTCCTGCCTCTCCTCCCTGCCCCTGTGTTGTGTCCTGCCTCTCCTCTCCGCCGCTGTGTTGTGTCCTGCCTCTCCTCTCTGCCCCTGCGTTGTCCTGCCTCTTCTCTCTGCCCCTGCGTTGTCCTGCCTCTCCTCGCTGCCCTTGCGTTGTAGAAGACCTGGCACATGTTACTTGAGGCACACTGGTGTAGTGTTGTTAAAGACAGGGGCACTGCTTTCAGAGTTTCCTAATGGGGACCCCAATCACCTGCCAGCTCTTTCACAAGAGCGCAACATTTCCATGCTCTCCCATCTGACCAAAGCTTCCATTCCAGACAACAGACCCCTGTGTTTCACAGAGGATCACACAACACCACACAGACACACACCACACACCCCCCACACACATAACACTACATACATAAGACCACACCCCACACACACACACCCCACACACACACACCCCACACACACACACCCCACACACACACACCCCACCCACACACCCCACACACACACCCCACACACACACACACCCCACACACCACACAACACACACACACACAAACTCACAAACTCACACACACACACACACAAACACACACAACACACACACACAACACCACACACACACAACACCACCACACACTCACCACCACCACACACTCACCACCACACACTCACCACCACACACTCACCACCACACACTCACCACCACACACTCACCACCACACACTCACCACCACACACTCACCACCACACACTCACCACCACACACTCACCAGGCACACACACCACCAGCCGTCGGTGCACACTTTCACCAGGAACACACACACACCACCAGCCGTCAGTGCACGCTTTCACCAAGCACATACAACACCAGCCGTCATTGCACGCTTTCACCAGGCACACACACTACCAGCCGTCTGTGAGTGAGAGTGACTGCAGAGTGAGAGTGACTACAGAGTTAAATGTTAAATGTCGTATACTTGTAAAGCGCACAGCTGCCCCAGCAAAGGGGCGTCCCGGCGCTGTATACCGCTGGGGAACCCATCCTGGCTTTCCCTGTGAGATGGTCCCTCCTGGGCATCTCCAAGGTGAAGACGAGCATCCCCGGCGCTGATGGGGCTGTTAGTAGAGATTAAGCAAGCTATTGCCCAGAGTTGCTCAGTGGGACCCATGGTTGGAGTAGAGACCGAGGCGAGAATGATCAAGTCCGCTGACCTTGGCCCAAGACCCTGCCGCGTCGGGAATCGAACCCTGGTCCCGGGCCGACCTCTGCTTCTCTAACCAGTGAGCCACACCACTCCAGTGAGAGTGACTGCAGATTGAGAGTGACTGCAGATTGAGAGTGACTGCAGATTGAGAGTGACTGCAGATTGAGAGTGACTGCAGATTGAGAGTGACTGCAGATTGAGAGTGACTGCTGAGTGAGAGTGACTGCTGAGTGAGAGTGACTGCAGAGTGAGAGTGACTGCTGAGTGAGAGTGACTGCTGAGTGAGAGTGACTGCTGAGTGAGTGTTCCAGAGAGAGCAGGGTATGCTTGTCCGCTTACACGGTGCACTGACCCACAGGAGCTAAAACAAAGAACAGGCGAACACGTGTCTTGGGAGCTTCATGGAGGCAGGCGGCCCTCTGTGAGGGGAGCAGCAAGGAGGGGACGCCCAAACCAATCAAGCCCAATTAATCACAACCTACAGTACGATTACAGCACTGGCCAAAGGGCAGAGCTAGGTCTTTTCGCATTACGTAGGGTGAGCAGTGTGTGAGTATGTAGGGTGAGCAGTGTGTGAGTGTACAGGGTGAACATTGTGTGAGTTTGTAGGGTGAGCAGTGTGTGAGTGTGCAGGGTGAGCAGTGTGTGAGTGTGCAGGGTGAGCAGTGTGTGAGTGTGCAGGGTGAGCAGTGTGTGAGTGTGCAGGGTGAACAGTGTGTGAGTGTGCAGGGTGAACAGTGTGTGAGTGTGCAGGGTGAACAGTGTGTGAGTGTGCAGGGTGAACAGTGTGTGATTGTGCAGGGTGAACAGTGTGTGAGTGTGCAGGGTGAGCAGTGTGCAGCATGTGAATGTGCAGGGTGAACATTGTGTGAGTGTGTAGGGTGAGCAGTGTGTGAGTGTATAGGGGCTGTGTGTGAGTGTGCGTGTGCAGGGTACGAAAACTCGAACTAAGTCCATCACACACACACACTTAAGACCACACACACTTAAGACCACACACATAAGACCACACACACATAAGACCACACACACATAAGACCACACACACATAAGACCACACACACATAAGACCACACACACATAAGACCACACACACATAAGACCACACACACATAAGACCACACACATAAGACCACACACACATAAGACCACACACACATAAGACCACACACACATAAGACCACACACACATAAGACCACACACACATAAGACCACACACACATAAGACCACACACACATAAGACCACACCACACTCACCGCCACACACTCACCGCCACACACTCACCGCCACACACTCACCGCCACACACTCACCGCCACACACTCACCGCCACACACTCACCGCCACACACTCACCGCCACACACTCACCGCCACACACTCACCGCCACACACTCACCACCACACACTCACCACCACACACTCACCACTAGCTGTCAGTGCATGCTTTCACCAGGCACAAACACCACCAGCCGTCAGTGCACGCTTTCACCGGGCACAAACACCACCAGCTGTCAGTGCATGCTTTCACCGGGCGCAAACACCACCAGCCGTCAGTGCACGCTTTCACCAGGCGCAAACACCACCAGCCGTCAGTGCACGCTTTCACCGGGCACAAACACCACCAGCCGTCAGTGCACGCTTTCACCAGGCACAAACACAACTAGCCGTCATTGCACGCTTTCACCAGGCACAAACACCACCAGCCGTCAGTGCACGCTAAACCGGGCACAAACACCACCACCAGCCGTCAGTGCAGGCTTCTACCAGGCACACAACCAAATGTCAGTGCACGCTTTCACCAAACACACACACACCACCAGCCATCAGTGCACACTTTCACCATGCTCACTTTCACCATGCACACACAACACCAGCCGTCAGTGTACGCTTTCACCAGGCACACACACCACCAGCCGTCAGTGTACGCTTTCACCAGGCACACACACCACCAGCCGTCAGTGTACGCTTTCACCAGGCACACACACCACCAGCCGGCAGTGCACGCTTCCACCAGGCACACACACCACCAGCCATCAGTGCACAATTTCTACAGGCACACACACCACCAGCCATCAGTGCACACATCAATTGTTAACGCATCCACAATTAACTATTGTAGCAATCGCAGTATGGTGCACTTTACTTTTAAACATATTCATCTAAAGCGCATCATGCCACCATTGCTACAATTCCAATCCAAGCCTCATAATTCCACTACACACCACATGCATACACTCCATAACACATGAATAAAAGACATTGCCATTTACAATGCCATTAGCGCGAACTCCAATAAATCCGAGACCTATTCCATTTCCAATGCTTGTTAGACCTACTACTTTCTTTTTGGTGAATTGAGGTTTTGATTTACTTTTCTGAACGTGTTGATCGTCTTTGGACTATTTACGTGTTCTTCTGCTGTGCTTTCGGACTGTCCTCTTCTTTCAGATTTCTGTAATGATATCTGAAAGGTACGAGAGGAACGTGTATCAGTATCTTGATACCTGTCAGGTTTTCTCAAATTATCCCTATTCCTGAGGTTATACCTCCTTTCAGAAGGCTCCTTTTGAGGAAACCTTCCTCGGGAATGAGAAAGAGAACGCTTCTCTTTGGAAGTTGGTTTGCTATTTTCCCACTTATTTTTAGAAGAGGTACGAGTGTTTTTAGTAAAGACCTTTTCAGGACTTTAAGACAGTTGTAGTTAACTGGTTTACCACCCAGACTGTGTTTGCCTAATTCTTCGTAGGATTTTTTCAATTATTCTGGGTAGTTCTTGTGGTTGGTCTGTTACATCATATTCCCTTAATTTTTGGCGGATCGTCACTGATGCTCCTTTTAAAATTCGATAATATTATTTATGAGACCTGGTTGAAATTTTTCAGTAACTTCATACCTAAATTCAGAGCAGGCTCTGCCCTGTATTCGTTTTGAATCTGTTTCAGGACGTCTGGTATTACCGCCATAGACGGTACACCATCTGTTTTAGTGTAGATTTCAGCGAAGACTGTACCCCAAGTGGTGAAGTTCTCCAGATGTGGTGTGATCCCCATTGGTTAAAATTCTGTGTTTCTCATGAGGGTTAGTATTTGGAAATACTGCTTCGATTTGAGTAATTTTTTGAGCTATCCAGAATGGAATTTGTTGACGTTTAGTGGGTAATTTACCCATGACTGCATGTAAAGTCTGTGGTGTTATTTTTAGTGTATTCTCCTGGTGAGAGGTTTGTTGTGGGATAACTATTGTAGGTTGGACTGGAAGAGTCCGCATGACATATTGAACGAGTTGTCTGTATATTTTAATTAACTCTTTGAGTTGAGCTAGAAACTCTATGTCTGACATTTCTTCAATGTCAGGATGTGGTGTATAGCTGGCTAAAATTGGCCATGTTGCTCCTGGTCTACCTAATGGACCGAGCCTGGTAATGTGATTTAAATGTTTTAAGGCGCCTTTAAACCAGAGCTCATGCTCCTGGTATGTGAGTAGAATTTCAATATCCTCGAAAGGCATATATTCATCCGGTGGATCATCTTCTTTGTAGAAGTGAAACATAACGTGTTACTGGATTTGCTTTTGGGAAGACTATCCATGAATAGAATACCTCTGTCTGGTGATATTCATGTGCCTCTATCACAAAAACTGCTCTACCACCTCTTGATGATACGCCATGTTTTATACGTTTTATAGTGATGGCTTTCCTTAAATTTGGAGGAATGATTACAGCATTCACGTCTGTTTCAGAAAACCCTGTAACGTTTAAAATCTGTCGGCGTTGTCGCCTGTAGCTGCAGTCGAGACGTTATCCTCGTCAGCCATTTCAATGAAAGTTGCAGAGCAAGTTTCAAGGAAACAAAGATAAGGCGCACAATATTTTGGAACACTGTATCCTTCAACGTTGAACAAACCAAAAAACTAATACACAGGATTTTTCGTCCTACTCCGCTATGGCGGATATTATCCCTTACCCACTCTAGATGTCTATTGGAGTATTATGAGTAAAGGGTCTCTGAGAAAAGCACGACTGAGTTACTAGCATTAAATTAGTGCCTTACCAAACCGTTGGGCGCCATGTAGTGTAGTTACTATATACCTAATAGGCTCTGCGCATTGGAATAATATACACTACAGATTTGACATAGGACTGAGGTCAGTATATCTCTATCGAGTATATTAAACTTAATTGTGTGTGCCCGCTAACTCAGGGGTCACTAGACACTTTCTCAAATTAACAAGAAGGGATTAGTCTCTGACAACAGCATAAACATTTTTCCCTTAGTCGGAACAATATCTTCAGAGTTGTGGAAACAATAGATAACTATTTCACTCATGCTTAGTTTCTACAGAGTTTGCACAGAAATAGAGAGACGGACGTTTCAATAAAAAGCGTTTAGTGAACAGTCGTCTTTCTCATGCAAATGAGGTGAACAGCTACAATCTTTAAACAGAATGCGAAATATGCGTACAGCGTAAACAGTAATATAAAATACTGTAATAGCATTGTCTGTTGCTATGACGTATATAAAAATACATACGTAAATAACACAGGCTAAAATACTCAACTGGTGCTTCTAAAATACGCCTACCCCAGTGTACCTAACCTAGGTCTAGTACCAGGGAAGACGTAGGTGCTGCTTTGCTATAGTTTAGTTTTGCCAAGAATTGCCAAAGGTTTCTCTAGGTTCTAATCCGCTCCATAGGTTAGAATGAGAGAGGTTGGTATCTCTTTCTTGGGACTCGATTCGCAACAACCCGCAAGTAGAGTCAGAAACACTGGAGCTGTATTCTCGGCAGGAGGATGATAACCTCTGGTCAGTGCGTCAGCTGGGGAGTTGGCTTCCTTTGGTACTTGCTGTGGCGAGCTGCGTCGTGCAAGTAGGTAGTCAAACTGCACCAAAGCAACCCATGCTTTGCCATTGCAAGTGAAGGTATAATTATACCTTGAAGGTCTGTAGGAATGCCAGTATTGGCATAAAAGTTGGGCATATGAACGTCATGAATGAACCCCTAAGGAATAGATGTTCATGCATAATAAATGAGTTCCAGGAGAAATCAATATCCAGGCAATGGGAAGTATCTGAAGCTTAAGAGTCTTGTTTTCCAAGAAGTCTTTGTGACTTAGATGAACGGATGTAAGTAGCCATGCCTGTATTTGGGTAGCATGGGCTATGCCTAAATAAGGATTGGATTTCTATACCTATATAAGGGCAATGTGAATTATATCTATATAAGGGCATGAATCAGGCAATGCATAAGGAATCTAAATCAACACACAACACCCCTTCTCCACTGCTCTGCAAATGCGACTACTAGTTAAAGAAGCATTTGCAATGCAATCTGTCTTGCATTTGCGAGAGTTTGAGTTATTGGTGTAAATGTAAAAGTTTTTTACTAATGTTTTTGGGAGTTGTGTGTAGTGAAATTATGTGGTATGTTGTGCAGTGAAATTTTGTGCATAGAACATATGTGGTATTTAGCGTAAAGGAATTATGTACAGTGTGATTGTGTTATAGAGAGTAAGTATGTGGTATAGTAGTCTATGTTGTGGAGTGGTTACCTCCGGTTTAGTCTTCCTCTTTTCTATAGGAGCTAAACTATAAACTCAATGAGCCAAAAAAAAGAAGGAACCACTGAGGAGCACTTCTGGACTTAGTCAAAGGTATGAGCAGGGCCACTGGATTCATACGACTGTTCGGCTGTACCAATTTTCGCCTAATTATTCATTTTCCGCATTTGCCACACAATACATCATCTGCTGTATAATCTGCATATTTCAATAAATAAAATCTTATTTCTAGCTCAAATGTTAGCAAAAATGCAGCAACAAGTGTTATAGCAAGGTGGAAGGCCCTCTGCAAAGTTGGAATGGTCACCTGTTATTGCTAAATGTGGGTGTTAAATTGGTACTAATGGTGTGCAAACCACTGTTGCTTCTTTTTCCAACTCTTGCTTTTTTCTGCACCTCTTGCTTTTTTCTCACCTCTCTTGCTTCTTTCAGCACTTCTCTGGCCTCTTTCAGCACTTCTCTGGCCTCGCACTTCTCTGGCCTCTTTCAGCACTTCTCTGGCCTCTTTCAGCACTTCTCTTGCTTCTTCTGCACCTCTCTTGCTTCTTTCTGCACTTCTCTTGCTTCTTTCTGCACTTCTCTTGCCTCTTTCTGCACCCCTGTTCCCTCTTTCTGCACCATTCTTGCATGTTTCTGCACCATTCTTGCCTCTTTCCGTACCTCTCTTGTCTCTTTCTGCTCCTCTCTTGCTTCTTTCTGCACCTCTTGCCTCTTTCTGCACCTCTTTCCGCACCTTTCCTCTTTCCTTTTTCCGCACCTCTTTCCTCTTTCTGCACCTCTTGCCTCTTTCTGCACCACTCCTGCCTCTTTCTGCATTTCTCTTGCCTCTTCCTGCACCTCCGTTGCTTTTTTCTGCACTTCTATTGCCTCTTTCCGCATTTCTGTTACTTCTTTCTGCACCTCTCGTGCCTCTGTCTGCACCCCTCTTGCTTCTTACTTTACTTCCCGCTTCTTTCTGTACCTCTCGTTCCTCTTTCTGCACCTCTTGTTCCTCTTTCTGCAGTTATCTTGCTTCTTTCTGCAGTTCTCTTGCTTCTTTCTGCAGTTCTCTTGCTTCTTTCTGCACCTCTCTTGCTTCTTTCTGCACCTCTCTTGCCTCTTTCTGCACCTCTCTTGCCTCTTTCTGCACATCTCTTGCCTCTTTCTGCACATCTCTTGCCTCTTTCTGCACCTTTCTTGCCTCTTTCTGCACAAGAGGCCTCTTTCTGCACATCTCTTGCCTCTTTCTGCACATCTCTTGCCTCTTTCTGCACCTGTCTTGCCTCTTTCTGCACCTGTCTTGCCTCTTTCTGCACCTGTCTTGCCTCTTTTTGCACCTGTCTTGCCTCTTTCTGCATTGCCTCTTTCTGCACCTGTCTTGCCTCTTTCTGCACCTGTCTTGCCGCTTTCTGCACCTGTCTTGCCGCTTTCTGCACCTGTCTTGCCGCTTTCTGCACCTGTCTTGCCTCTTTCTGCACGTGTCTTGCCTCTTTCTGCACGTGTCTTGCCTCTTTCTGCACCTGTCTTGCCTCTTTCTGCACCTGTCTTGCCTCTTTCTGCACCTGTCTTGCCTCTTTCTGCACCTGTCTTGCCTCTTTCTGCACCTGTCTTGCCTCTTTCTGCACCTGTCTTGCCTCTTTCTGCACCTGTCTTGCCTCTTTCTGCACCTGTCTTGCCTCTTTCTGCAGTTCTCATGCCTCCTTCTGCACCTCTGTTGCTTCTTTCTGCAGTTCTCTTGCTTCTTTCTGCAACCCTCTTGCTTCTTTCTGCAACTCTCGCCTCTTTCTGCACCCCTCTTGCCTCTTTTGCTTGGGTTTTGGCGGAGTGAATGCATAAGTACACACGTCACATCAGGCCCGCTTCCTCCCTTCAACACTGTGCAAACGCACCCCTTGGCGGGTTTTAATTTGGGGGATTAAGTCCCCTTGCATTCAGAGGGTCCCTGGGGGCCAACTAGCCCGCCAGGCACCTCCCGTAAGCGCCACAGAGTTACATTGTAGAGAGGTGTAAAAAGGGGCGTGGCTGCAACGCAGCTCTGTGGCGCTTACTGTTGGTACCTATTGGGCAAGTGGGTCCCCAGGGACCCTCAGGATTCAAGGGGAATTAATCCCCCAAATTAAAACCCACCAGGGGGTGCGTTTGCACAGTGTTGAAGGGAGGAAGCGGGCCTGATGTGACGTATGTGTACTTATGCAATCACTCTGCCAAAACCCAAGCACTTATAAATTCACCATGCACTCTCCTTACAGCACTCTAATCATCCAATCAGTACCCGTGTACTTATGCAATGACCCAGGCACTAACACAAGCACTGCTACAATCCTCTGAGCACTACCCATGCAGTCCAGCCATCACCCTGTCAGAACCCATGCACTCTTTCAGTCACCCAGCCAGCAACATGTACTTATCCAATCACTGCACCGAAACCCAAGCACTTCTAAATTCACCACGCGCTCTCCTTGCACTACTGTAATCTTCCAGTCAGTACCCATGGAATGGCCCATGCACTGCTACCATCCCCTGTGCACTACCCATGCAGACCTCTACCCACCTATACAGTACTGATTCACTCCTCCAATTACCGAAGTTGTACACATGCACTGCAGAAATCCCTATGTCACTACCCATGCACTCCTCAAATCACTCATCCAGCATCATGCACTTATCCAATCACTCCGCCAAAACCCATGCAGTTATAAAATCACAATGCACTGTCTTTGCAGCACTCTAATCATCCAGTCACTACCCATGTACTCATGCAATAACCCAGGCACTAACTCATGGCAAATACAGTGGCGGGCATGCTAATTACAGGGATACCCCAACTCAGTGTTCCCTGGTGTATGTAGGTGTTTTCACTGTGTTCTAAGTGTCTTTTAGCATTGCACTGGCTCCGGTCCTGGTTAGTCAGTCAGTTGCCACCAGTACCGATCAGTAAAAAATTTGGGTCAAAGGAGGACTTTCTGCTCCTCTGTTGGTTCTTTCTGCACAACACTTGCTTCTTGCTGCACTTTTCTTAGTCTTTCTGGACTTCTGTTGCCTCTTTCTGCATTTGTCTTGCTTCTTTCTGCGCTGTTCTTCCTTTTTCTTCACATGTCCTAACTTTGTAGGTATAGTTAGAAATTCGCATATAAACAACCATTGAAATTCACTGAAAAAACCATAGGTTTCAGGCATGTTATAGTTAGAAATTGCCTCTTTCCGCATTTCTGTTGCTTCTTTCTGCACTTCCCCTGCCTCTTTCTGTACCCCTCTTGCTGCTTTCTGTACTTCCTGCCTCTTTCTGCATCTCTCGTTCCTCTTTCTGCATCTCTCGTTCCTCTTTCTGCATTTCTCTTGCTTCTTTCTGCACCTCTCTTGCCTCTTTCTGCACCTCTCTTGCCTTTCATGTCCTAACTTTGTAGTATAGTTAGAAATTCACTGAAAAAAACATAGGTTTCAGGTACGTTATAATTGGAGATTAGCATTTAAAAAACCATTGAAATTAACTAAAAAAACATAGGTTTAAGGCACGTTATAGTTATAAAATAGCATTTAAAAAATCTTAGAAATTCACTGAAAAAAACCATAGGTTTCACAGGGGTGTGGAATTTAATAAAATATCTACTTGTCCACGTGGCAGATTGCTTCATAAATCTACTAGTCCTGTAACAAAATCCACTTGTCCCTTTTGTGCCATGTAACGCGGCGATAAATTACGGCAGCAATCTCATTATATAGGAGTTCTGACATAACCTCTAATTATGCCAGGGCTCGTACCATAGTAGGGTTTGAATACTAGCAATTCCCCTATGTAGCTGTGTTTCTGAGGTCTACATACTGGGGCTGAAGGTAGCGGTAAGCAATTGTTCCAGGGTTGGAATTCCCTTTTGAGTCTTTGCAAACCTACTATCTTGCATGTTTTCGGGGTTTTCACCAAATCTTTGCTAATCTTTTCCCAAACTGAAAAACGTTGGACATTTACTCCGGACAGTGGCAGACCTAAAACGTTTTCCAGGGTTGAGAAAAAAAGTGGTTGGAGGAAAAGTGAACCTGAAACATTCAGATGTTCACATGAGCAAAACTAAGCATGTACATCTGCTCATGCTAAAATGCACTTCACAAATATTTCCCAAGAGTACTATTTCTAGGCCTACTTCTGTAAATTCTTGTGAATTCACAGAAACTGTCTGTATATGTGTGTGTGTATATATATATATATATATATATATATATATATTTATATATATATATATATATATATGTAGATACACACTTAATGCATGGATATATATACCATGGATGCACTCTTGAGACTTTCTTTAATAATTGGGCCTCTAATTAGGCCTAGCGTTACTCATGACCTTTTGTGTATAATAAAGTTTTTGTCTGGCTCTCTATTTCTCTTGGTCGATCAGCTGGATTTACTGTGAGTGACAGTATTCTGCTCCTTTACAAAGAGCATATTGGCACACAAAGTAGTTTGTTCAGTGCCCGGAACTGCTGTGGCAATGTGTGCTTTTTTGAGACCAAAAACAATTTTTGCTTTTGCCAATGCTTGTTAGAATGGTGAGGGTCCAGCAGCTCCCACACCAATACGGTTTTACAAAAACCCTGCCTAAACAAGTCACGCATTGACAAAACTAAAAGGCTTACCACCAATTTCAGACCTACTGGCTTTGCCAATGCTTGTTTATTTTTGTTTCCTATATTCTTATTTAAACTGATGTTCCATTATGAATATTTTTTGGAAGTACAAGCATACATCAACATGTTACTAAATGATGCTGCAAAGACATGGTACCTAAAATCTTACAGTAGTTTATGTAAATGTTTTCTTTCCTACTTTAATTTTTTGGTGAACATTTTATTTTGAAAGCAAAGAATCCTCACTCTTGCTTTGCAAACATTTGCATATAATCAGGGAACATTCTGGGAGCATTCATTATACATAGCCTCATATTACTAAAAATTGAAAAAGTGTGTACACCTTTATACTGGAACCACCGTCAGTAGTGCAGACCGAGCTTACAACATTTACTTTTATTTCACACCCTAATAATAAAGGCTTTGCATTAATGAACCATAAATACAAGTTTGAACAGCATGAATACTTGGGAACACATATTACCTTAACTGTAGACAATGCCCTTCTCTGATCAATAATGTGGTACTGTAAACTGGCAGCCAAAGGGTTTGTGCAGTAGGGGGTTGGGCCGCCTTGTCCCAAGGACAAAATACACATGAAAACTTGTTGCCCTTGACCCCAAACATTATGTCCCGGGCATCGGGCTATATACATCCCTGGTTTCAGGGACGTTAGTTAGTTGGACATTTCACTCGTACAAAACCATAACATTTCCCCCATTATAGTTAGTTCAGCTAACTATAACTCGCGCCCCCGCAATGCACTGCTCATGACGTCACATATTACATCATTCATGACATGGTCAGTGACATCACTGATGTCATCTCAAATGACATCACTGATGATATCATCCTCGTCAAAATCTGATGCACCTCTTCACACTCTAATATAACCTTTGATACACCCACTGTAAAATACAGATTACCATTTTTGAAATCATCACACCAATACCAGTTACGACATACGCACTCACTGATTCCTATGTCTACACACACATCCACTCATTCACCCATACAATCACTCATACATAGGCATTCATCAATGCAACACTATCATATGCACTCATAGACCTACACAGACCCTCACACACCCTCACACACCCTCGCACACCCTCGCACACCGCCACTCATCCATGGAGTTACTCACACATCTAGTCAGTTATGCAAAGAATCAATCACACTTTCATTTCCTCAGCTATACAGTTATTTACACACCACCCCACTTATTCAAACATATACTAACACATACTTACTCTCTGATACAATCACTGATATAAGTACACACTCATCCATACAACCACGCTCACAATCACTGACTCTCACGTATAGTTATTTATATACTCCAACTGTCACATACACTGCCTTTTGCATATGTAGTTACTTGGACATGTACCACTGAGACATCCAATCTCTCACCAACACACCCATACACACACTCACCCGCCCATATAGCTGTTTCCACATGCACTCTTGAACCCATACACCCAGTGAATCCACCACTTGCACATCTATGCACAGTTAAACATCTCCCACCCACCCACACACTCAGTCTTCCATACAAATACTCAGGCAACCAATCAATATTATATAGACACTCATGTAGCTACTGACCAACGCATGCAGCAGCTTACCCAACAACAGGTATACTGATACACACATTCAGACAGTTTATTCACTAACCCATGCATTCAGTAAGGCACATTTAATCACTCACTTACTTATACAGTCAGTCACGCACCTACTAAATCCTTCAGCCAGATACTTATACATCCACTCATTCTTCAATACACCTTGGCATATACATAAAACATATTTAAACTTTTCAGAAACACAGTCACTGGATGATGTCATCTGTGATATCACTGACCATGTCATGAATGATGTAATTTGTGATGTCATCAGCAGTGCATTGTTGGGGCGCGAGTTCTAGTTAGCTGAACTAACTATAACGGGGGAATTTGTATGGTTTTGTACAAGTGAAATGTCCAACTAAAGATAACGTCCCTGAAACCTATGTTTTTTTCAGTGAATTTCCAAGGTTTTTTAAATGCTAATTTCTGAAAAGCTCTGACCCATTCAGCCACTCTTGCACACACATACAGCCACTAGCACACCCAGTCAATCACTCGCCCACTTTTACATCCATACAGCCACTCACAGACACACTTTCACACCCATATAGCCACTCATACAGCTACTCAATCACCCAGTCACACATCCTTAGTCACTCGCGCACCCTCATGACCACTCGCACACCCACTCAGACCCTCACAGCCACCTGCAGCCCCTGCCACTCGCAGCCACCCACAGCCCCAAACACGCAGCCACCCGCAGCCCAAAACACGCAGCCACCCGCAGCCCAATACAACCACCCGCAGCACCACACCCACACAAATTTAGCCACTCACACGCGCCCTAACAGACTCATGCAGCCACTCACACGCGCCCTAACAGACCCATGTAGGCCCACTGACAGACCCATACAGCCCCTCACACATGTACTAACAGACCCATACAGCCACTTTTATACCCACTCCAACACCAATCCAGTCACTCTTTTACCCACTCCAACATCAATTCAGCTACTCTTGTTCCCACTGTCAAAGGTTGCAGGTTACATTTAGGAAATAATGTTTAAGAAATTCACTGAACAAATCAAAGGTTACAGGGATATTATAGTGAGGCTCAGATTGCCCACAAACAAAACGAGAAAAATAAAGCAGTTATAGTAGCCTGAGCTAACTATAACTTAGACCCCTGCAATGCACTACTCATAACTTCACATATTACACCACTCATGACATGGTCTGTGACATCGCTGGCGACATCTTAAATGACATCACTGATGACATCATTATATAGTTTCAAAAAACGAAAGCTTACGGGCACATTATAGTTAGGCAATAGAATTTAAAAAAAACATAGAAATTCTATTAAACAACCAAAGGTTATAGGGGCGTTATACTTGGGAACAGATTTCACTTGCACAAAGCCATAGAAATTCAGCAGTTAGTTACCTGAGCGGACTATAACTTAAGTCTCTGCAATGCACTGCTTATGACCTCACATATTACATCTCAAATGACATCACTGATATCATCTAATGAGTGTATTTTCTAAGAGTTTATGATTGTTAAAATATATTTATGAATCTATCTCAAACCATAGCCCAACCATAATGTCTCTGTAACCTGGCTGCAGGACATGTCTTGTTGTTATCCCCCACAGTGCTTGACCGGTGACTGTGTTTAGGATAGGCTAGCTCACTGCAGGAGGTGGGGCACATGACATTGCCATTGGGCAGCCTGGTGACCAATCCCTGGAGCACACACCCAAAGGCCTTACACAGCAGGCATTGGAAATAAAGTATACTATTAAAAACTCTGGAAATTCAGGGAGAACACCAGGGTTGGACATTGAGTTATGGTTCTGATTGAAATGTGTAAAACCACTGAAAGCATGGTTTGTGGAGTTCCTATCAACTGATGTTGCCCTTCAATAAGTACTAATAGTATAGGACAAAAATGCAGTGTAGTATGAGTAAAACTTGACAGGTGACATACATAATAGTATTTGCTGGATGAGCGCAATCATTTCCCTTATCTCCTGTTGGAGTTGTTTTCATAGACAACAACATCATATATTATGAATAGTCCGAAAGATGTGGATTACAGAATAGGATGACTTGAGTAGATGACCTGTATAACAAATGCTTTGGCTTTCTTGTTTTCAGTTTCTATGTTTGGTAAATTCTGGTGGGGTTTTTCCCACTGTTTTCAAGTGATTTCAATACCTTTAAAACACAGTGGTTACACAGTTTGATGCAATAAAAGCAACAAAGTGTTTTTCTGGTGTTTTTGGAACATTTTGCTTTTATTATTGCATGCTTTCTGCACTGACAGTGCATGGTATATAGACATTGTAAGTACAGTGTATATGCGGTCCAACTACATTTTTACAAATCAAACTTACTGTAGTACACCATTCAATACTTCTTCAGTGAGTCTTTGGTCATGCACGCGTGCTCTTTCCTTCCCATGTAAACTTTTATCTGTAAAAAGGCCCCTTAACATTGGCACTTGAGATGGGCAATGCCACAAAAGCCAGTACACAATTTGCTAACTGTGGCCACTGACCTACATTTCCATGTCAATACTGGTGCATCTGAAGACTGCTATTCTCTGGGACAGGTTCTGCAACATATTGCTAGAACTGGGTACATATGCCCTCAGAGTTATTGTAGCAGTCAAAAAAGAAGCAGCACTTTTGAAACTCCAGAGAAAACTCCCCTTTATGGAAGCGATCTACAACTTCTGCAGAGTACCACAGTGGGGTTTCAATAACTTCAAATGCCATGGTTTAGGGAAGGGACATTTCTATGCATCATTGCAAGCCATTTCTCATACATCGCAAAATAAATATACCTGAATGTCTTGGCTTATCAAATGGCAAGCAGTCAAACATAGAACATGTTTCTGTACCAAAGTCACTAAAAGTGTTGCCCAGCCTACTCTCTCAGGGATGTTTCACATTTACAACTATTGTGCCTAACACTTAGTAGGCAAGGGTGTTTTCAGACTCCAATTTTTTTATTATGCCCACTACAGCAGTCATGTTTTTCTGACTGTAAACGGATGCCACATGGATAATATAGCATTCACGGCCTCTAGGCCTGAGCACCACGAGCTAAGTGACACACTTGGGATGACTCTTTGATGCTACACAAAGCACAAAATGAGAAATATTTGTGTTTTAGTTTCCGCGCGTAATAAAACAGTGCCCCAGAATGGACTAAAAATTGAATAGCATTCTTCATTAACTCTGAAGATTGTAAAGATGCTTTCAGCCTACCATCTAACCAGTGGCAAGGATGTCTTACAAGGAAGCGGTTCTGCTTTGGTATTGATTTTGACAGGCCATCAAACAACTTTTTCATAAACTTAGCAGAATCACTGCAAATGCAAACACTATCACTCCAATCTTTGTTGAACTTGGTAAGGACCTTTTTACAGCAGCAGGTGTTCTCTCAGTGTTTATATGTTTAATCTGATAGAGACATCTAGCCGCATATTCCTTAACTTAAAATATCTCCAGGTGTCAGATTGGATCCAGAATTATTTTTTGCATCAGCACCTCTGCGCGCCAGAGGACGACGCCACACGACCCCGCCCTGACGTCGTCCACATACCTGACGTCAGCAAGGTTATATAAGTCCCTCCTGACCTGCTGACGGCAGTTTCCTTCTTTTCCGCGTGCAACCCGTATCCGGAGTAAGCGGTTCCTCTGGCCTGTTTTCAGGCCTTTTTTTGACTCTTCGTGTCTGGAACAGTTTGCGATGCTGTTGGGCTTTAAATCTTTTACTTCCTTTTCGTGGCAATTGTCCGCCTCAGACCCACATCTTATCTGTATGTGGTGTCGGGGCGACTTCACGTACTGCGACGCCTGCCAACACCTCAAGCTGCAGTCACGGGGGGAGCGCCGGATGAAGCTTCTTTTGGCACGGCAGTCCCGGGCGTAGTCTTCTCGCCTCCTGGCCTCCAACGTCCGCAGGTCCCTCTTCTTTCCAGACTCGCCGTCGATAGCCCTCTGGGGCCCGAGGCCGTAGTTCGCCACTTATTGGTAAGTCGTGGCGCAAGTTGCCGAGGTCCTCGACCTCACTTTCATCTGTTGTCAGGGGCACTGGTTCCCGGAACATTCCGGACGTGTCCCCCCTGACAGTTGCCCCCCCTCAATATCCACATATCTGGATGCGGGGGCGACTCGGGCCCAGATGGAGGCCTACGCCGCGGCTCTGCAGGTCTCCCTTGGCTCCTCTCCTGTCGCTAGGGCGTCCTCGGGGCCTCCGCTGCATGCGAGGTCCCCGACGTACCCGGTGGGTTCGCCCCTGTCGCCAAATGAGGCCTTGCCCTCCAGGGACGTCGGAGATGTGGTATCGTCACGGCGCGGCCTGTCTGGTTCCCCCTCTATGATTCATATGGCGTTGTCAAGGTGCAGCAAGGCTGGGTCCCCCTCTACGACCCCTTGCACCCCTGCCACTCTGCATAGTCCAGTGGGGCTCCCTGTGGTGTTGCAGGTGGTTGCTGGCACGCCTCGGCCTTCCGGGCAGGCGGCTGCCTGTCCATGGCTGGGGTCGGTGCTGTTCCGGCGCCGTAGACTCGCTTCCTCGGCTCTGCCTGTGCTTCTTTCTTTGGAGTCGAAGCCTGTTGTACTTGAGGCTGAGTCTGCGCCCGGTGTGGCGCCGGCGGATTGCCTCCCCGGCTCCGGCGCCTTCTCCTTCAGAAGGGGAGCTTGTTGTGGATTCAGTGCTGGATGGGACCGCATCGGCACCGGTTGGAGTCGAGTCTGCGCCGGACGAGGCTCGATTGGCGCCGACTAAAGTCGTTTTGGCACCGCATTGATACCGGATTGTTGACTCTTTTCAAGAAGCGTCTGGAGAGAGTTTGGCGTCGGCCTGACGCCCGGCGACACCAGATGTATTGTTGCCCGTGCCTTCCTTGGAATATGTGGACCCAACAGGATCCCCGCATCCTCACGAGCCCCCAGACACGGCAGGCTCCTCGCCTACTCAAGAGCCCCATCAGGATCCCCGTTTGTCAATGGGCTTCTCAGTTGGGCATTGGTCGCACCCTCAGTGTCTTGGAAGAGTTAGCTTACAGCTCTCACCTACTGATGAGCTACTGTCCCCTCTACGGAGGGCTACCGAGGCTTGTGCTGCTTTTCTGAGAGTGTCTCCTTGGCCACTCTGATTTTGAATATGCAACCCCCTTCTTGATGTCCTACACCGTGGACCCTCTACTTGATGTCCTACACCGTGGTTCAGGTAATGTGGAGCCGCTTCTGCCCTTTATAGCTTCTCTGTATGATGCCCTTTTGGGTGCCTGGGTTTAGCCAGCTTCCGGTGATCCGATGGCTCGTTCTGTCTTGCACCGCCACCGTCCTGCTCCACTTGATCCAGTTTGTTTGTTTCCGCATCCTGACGTGCAGGGGTTTGTTTTGCAAACTGCCTTCCCTTCCTTGCCCCGGCTAATGCTTCCTCCCTCCCGGGAATCCAGATGGGTTGAGTCATGGGGTCGGAACGTCTTTGCCTCCACTAGGTTTTGCCCTATGGTCACTAAATACAGTGTGTGTCCTGGCTCAGGCCACCTCTGCCCTGTGGGACTCTGCAGAGTCTTTGCTCTCCGCCACTACTGAAGGCTGTCGTGTTTACCTCCTTCATCTTCTCCGGGATGGCCGTGACCTTGCTGAATTTACGATCCACTCAGCCTTGTATACTGCTGATTCCTAAGGCCGTGCTATGGCTGGTTCAGCTGCCTTGCGGCGCCATGCTTGGTTGCGGGTTAGTGTCTTCCCGGAGAATATCCGGGAGAGACTTGTTGATTTATTCTTTGACTGGGTTTTGTTGTTTGATGCTCACACTGAATTGGCTGTTCAGCACCTCCTTGCGGGCTTTCGCCCCCCTCCCTTAGCCCTTTATTCCACAGGTGTTTGTTCTGGGGTGGTACCTTTTCATTTAGCATCCTTTTGATGCGCTATGTGTTTTAGGCTGGCAGTAGGCCTCAGGTCTTCCTTTATTATGGTCCGGGGTGGTTACCCTTTCATTTGGCATCCTTTGGATACATAATGCGTTTTGAGCTGGCAGTTAGCCTACTGTGGCAGTGTTCCACAGATTGTTGTGTCTAGTCCTTTGACTGTGACTTGTCCTAAGAGGTGTTCCCCGTTGTTGGGGTATGCATACTCTGTGTGGGGTACTTGTATGCTATTATATTTATGTCAACTGGGCCTAAGAGATCTCTTGGGCTCTCTGCGTCACCTGGTGCGCTTATCTGCTGTTGTACGGTGCTCAATGTTGTGCCTTGGCGTCCGCTTCTATACGTCATGGGTCATCTTGCTTAATTGCCTTATTCTCCTCCTTGGGAGGTTTTCAGGGTGTTACCATGCTTTAAATGCAGCTACCGTTTGCCATTACTGCACTAGGTGTGTT
This sequence comes from Lissotriton vulgaris, assembly GCF_964263255.1. NCBI lineage: Eukaryota > Metazoa > Chordata > Amphibia > Caudata > Salamandridae > Lissotriton > Lissotriton vulgaris. The sequence continues at coordinate 2,119,578,906 of NC_141687.1, read as the reverse complement.
TCTGTACAACCATGTTGCATAGTCGTGGCTCGTTTACAAGTCTTATATCTCTCTCTCTCTCTCTCTCTCTCTCTCTCTCTCTCTCTCTCTATATCTATATCTATATCTATATCTATATCTATATATATATATATATATACACACACACACACAAGTTCCTTGGGTACTCTTCGTCCTACGTCTTCACCTCTCTTCGAGGTACTTATTTGGGTGGTTCCCCAGTTTTACACTGCTCCTTTCGTGTTCAGATTCTGAACGATTCTCTCTTCTGGACAAGGGTTACTTTCCTTCCAGTCAGAAGGTGTGGTCTAAAATTCTGGGATTCTTCTCTGTTTCTATGTCTTGGTACTTTGTTGCCTCTGCTGCCTCTTCCCTCGGATGTGCCTCCTTCTTTAGGTTCACCCTATATTATATCAGCAGGGCATGCGGGGCGGCTCTTCTGAAGTCAGTTGTTCTAGGTCTACACCCTGCATATCTGTATTTCATGTGTTGGTTCACACCTTAGTCTTCAAGCTGCCTGGTCTTGCAGTCTTATGCTTATTTTACCCCTGCCACCTCTGTGGCTGTTTGCTCTGTACATGTTTCTGTTGTGGCCCGCATCAGCGTGCTTCAGATTGTTACTGTTCGCCCTTGTTTCCTCTTTTGAGACTGGGTGTGCACTAGGCGTGTTTCTTGTTTCCGCCTGCACGTCTAGAAACATTGCTGAGTTCTACCCCTTGACTGTCGGTTCATGGCTGTAGCCTCTCTGACCTTCCTTCCGTGGACTAGCCTGGTAGGCTCTGGTTGCATCTCTTCATGTTTCTTCTCAACCTTTGGTAGGTGCTCATATAGTGCGCCAATAAGCTGAGAGTGGTCCTTCTCCTTTTTCTTTTATTCTGGTATATGGCCCGTGCCCTTTCTACCTCTCATGCTTATAAAAGTATGGTGTAGCGCCATTCTGGCATTTTTGGGATGTCTTGCACCGCGTTCTCTTTTGCTTTTTCGAGCTAGTTGGGTGGCTGTCTGGCTGTTCCGCCACTGCCTCCCCCATTGTCTGTCACTCTGTTGCCGGCTCAAGTGCTTGACGCTTTCTGTTTTGTCGCAGACCCACCTCCCCCTTGGGATATGGTGTGGTATCTATTCTAAGTTAACGAATCTCCGGATTGATGTCTCTATCAGATCTAAGAGTTACTTACCTTCGGTAACAATGTATCTGGTAGGGATGTTGTCTAACCGCAGATTCCTTAACGCCCACCCAGCCTCCCCGTTATGCGAGTACCTTGCCAAGTGGGGTTCTCCCCTAGCCTCTTTCATTAGTTTTTCTCTCACAAGTGCTCACATTGTTGCGCCCCTTTGGGAAATGCCATATACAGCTGACTCCCTCCAAGGGGTTTCTTTCCTGTAAAATCGTGCCTTTTGATTAACCTTCACCAGGAGATTCATCTTCTTTTTCTTTTCTTCTCCTGCTGCCTTCCCTCCCTCCCGCTTTTTCTTTTGACTCAGGGTTCTGGTCTCCTCTGTAGTCGTCTTCTTGGGGATCTGTTGACCTCTGTTTCAGACCTCCATTACTATAGGGGCAGTGCCAGTCTTTTCATACCTTCCTGCAGTGGCCTGTTGTTCTCTCTGCTCCATTCTTGCTGGACGACACAGTTCCACATGGTAATTAGTCTATTTCTGTCTGAGATATTCTTCCCTTGTTGCACTTGGGGAAGGATCTTCGCTTAGCTTGCGAGACTCTTTCTCGCAGCTTTTTCACTTGTATATAGTCAGTCTAATTCTGTCTTTTACGATGGTGTCTTGCACCATCCTCCTTCTTTATTCAGATTTTTCATCCCTCGCACACTGTTCCCATACTTTCACAGGTTTTTGTTGGTGGCTCCGAGTTGTGCAGTAGAAAAGTTTCTCAGAAGAAAACTGACATCAGCGCGCTGGGAGGGACTTGTATGACCTCACTGACGTCATGTACCCCCGGCGCACAGAGGTGCTGCTACTGCAAAAAAATTCTGAATCCAGTCTGAGGCCAGGGGATATTCTAAGTGAAGGAATCTGTGGCTAGACATCGTCTCTGCCAGATACATTGTTATAGAAGGTAAGTAACTCGTACGCCTGGTGAGGGCTATTTCCCTTTCGGTGGGGTTTTATTAGTTAATATAGGTTTAAACCTAAAACAGGACAGCCTATGAATGCTCTTGGAGGACCAACAGTGACCACTATGCAACCATTTTAACAATATTCCAGACCTACCTTCTCAAAATCAATATCAATGAAAATGCCACGTCATCTTGTATTCCATGGAATTTATGATTAAAATGGTCTTTCATGCATTAGAACACTTAAATGTTGTGTATGTAAGGATATACAAATACAGTTCATTCTTTTATCTTTGTGATACCCTTTCACGAAGAAGCTTGTCTACCAGCTCATGGTAGAACGGGGTACCCTAACCTATCTGTACTAGAGTTGTAAAAATTAGACAGACCGCACTTTCGGTCTAAGTCCCTGATGCACAATTATTATATTTGGGTTGGTGCTACTTGTAGCAGGACCTAAAGAAACTAGTGACCTCAGATCTGAATCAGCAATAGCAATGCATAATTTATCCATTGCGTTCTGTTTAAATACTTGATTTTGAAACATTGTAAATAGCATCCTATTATGAAGGAAACTTTGAATCAGGTTATATATAGATGTTGTAAGCTTGCCAAGGGGATCAGACTTTCTTAAGGTTGTTATCTAATTTGTGAATTAAAAAAATCTTGGGAAAGGATGAGGGTATAGATTAAAGCAAATTTGTAACCTAGGGAGAATGAGCTCTAAAATGAATCGCGCATGAAAGTATTGTTTGATGTGGGAAGGATGCTCTTGGTTTGTGCTAATCCTTTTATATACTAATGAGCTCATTGGTATTTTCTTCAAGATCAGCATTGTTTAACAATTACTATCTTATTTTGGCATAGGCTCCTGGTTTTGGATTTGGCATTGCAATATCAGGAGGGAGAGATAACCCCCACTTTCAAAGCGGAGAGACATCCATAGTAATTTCTGATGTTCTGAAGGGCGGCCCAGCTGAAGGACTATTACAGTAAGTGTGTGTATAATATATTTCAAGGAGGTTCTGTAAAATCTGATAGTCTGAATTATCTTCCTGGTGGATATGAAGCAATGCTTTCTGTGGTGGGGGTTGTATTTATGCTGTATTACGAAGAGTGGTTCTGCATTTTCTTTACTGTGGTGCAAGATGTGCTGTTGATGTAGGATGGTTTTGCCATGTATGTATCCATTTTTGCTATGCTTTGCCCAAAAGTGCGTAAGGGTAATGTCTAACTTAATTTCTGGTTATGAACATATGTAGGTGCCTGGGCCATGGTGTGTAATGATATTGAGCTACATAGAGTATGAGTTCAGTGAAACCCTGATTATGTGGTATCAACATGGGTGCATTTTGCAACCATTTATTTTTATATGGTACTGAGTGTGAGCATATGTGATGTTGGATTCTTGTGATTTTGATCTTAACAAGTCAAGATCAAAGCAAGTAATCTACGCAAGAACATGATCAGTAATCTAAGTACTTCTGCCAACCAGTCTGTATGTATGCAGAATTTTTATAGTGTCAAAAGACAGAACACTGTACACATTTCAATAGTAGGATGGCCCATGGAGCTCCATGAAAGGACAGGGTGGTGATATGGTCCTACGTCTTCAGGCGTGTGGCTGCATAAAGGGGTTCCTTGAAAGAGAGGGATCCTCGTGAAATCTGGGAAGCCAAGAGTGAGGCCATAGCCAACATCCAAGTGCGACACTGTGAGGGTTTGAATGGGAGTTCTGAAATTGCTTTCTGTGAGGACTAGTTGCATTTTTTATTCAAAAGAGCTAATCCCATCAGAGCTAATCCTCATCTGAGGACTTGAGCAGCAGTTCTGACGTAGCTTGGTGGTATGATTAACTTCGCTTTCTTTTACCTCAAATTCTTCACTCTTATCCAGGCAGGTGTCACGAATGGGCCTGACATTCTCTTTCTTCATAGTTATTGCAGCAAGTTGGTTCATGCATTTACAGGTGACAGTAGCTGGGAGGACGCCATGAAATTGCAATTAAACAAGTGTCCGGTTTTAACTCTTTATTGTGATTTCTCTTTTCCAAAACTTCTTATGACTGCCTCCTCCATCTACTTTCTATGTCCCCCACTTCTTTTCTCTGCACTGCAGAAGGCTAGTGCCGGGAAACGGGGTGATTGGAGAGTGGTCTTGTTGGATGAACCTTGGTGGCAAGTGGAAGGAAGGGCTAGTCTGCAGGCTCAAGTAACTAAGAGCGCCCCATTGGAAGGTCCTTTGAACGAGTGCGAGAAACATCTCCGGTCACTTAAAGTACAACAGTTTTCACCAAATGATCGTCTTCCTGAGGACAGGTGCAAACCAGGCCCTCACCTCCATCTTTCTCTCTTCCCACCTCTCTAATTTGATCTAATGTCAAGCCAAGTTCTCAGGTGGTAGAACCAGCGGTACTAACCCACGGATGCACTCGCAGAGTGATTCAGCTGATGCCCAAGGGCTGCCAGTAGAAGGGAGGGGAAGCTTTGATGAGGATAGAAAACCGTGTGAGGAAGTCGTAGGAGAAAAGTAGGCATTAAATGAGAATACCAGCAGAATGAAAGAGGAACTCTTGGCTGCCTTTATACAATCTATGACTAGTGACTTTTACTTATCTCCACCGTTCTAAGTCTAGTACCATCTTTTACTCCTTTGCCTATATCAGAAAGACTGATATAGGCATATTGATATTGACGAGTATAATTGTTGTTGACCTTTAAGATTTGGACTATACTGTGCAAATCCAGCCAGAAACATTTGATGGAAAATTTTACTTCATTTTATCCTACGCACCTACAAACTTTAGACAGAATTTTTTTGTCACATCTCTGTAGGTCTATTTCGTTTGCCACATTCGTCATCCTTTAGTTCTGGGCCATTTCCACATATTTGTTTGTTGCTCTTTTAATGTTTCTGAGGCATATATGTAAACACAAATGTATACGAGGAATGTCTGCTTCTTAACAGCTGATTAAAACGCTGAGAGTCCGTAACGTTTAGAAAATATTCCTCAAAACCTTTTTTGTTCAAGCGGAGTTATTTGTGTGTGTGATGTTAATCTATGCTTATTTTGGCATTAAAAGATTCAAAATAATATTGGTTAAGTGATGCATATGATCTTAAAACAACAAATTTCATAATCAATTTATGCACAAACATGACCTGTACAAGATGGTGAACCTATTTAGCCAAATTGTGGAAAGAAATGGGGAATAATTATTGTGAATAATGTTTTTTTGTCTCAAAACTAACATCAACAAAGGCTTTGCGGAACTAAAGTCTTTCTCTTTTTAGCGTTATAAAATAAGCGGAAAGAAAACAAGCATTGAAGTAGCCAACCCGTCTCGCGTTTGAGACCTTATTAGTGTTTAGCCATGCAGTACATTATCCCCCACTGGCATGCTCACACACTCTTAACATCTTCAAATAATCATCCAAGTTTTTTTTCTCCACGTTGTTCTAAAACGAGAAATGTTAAAAGGTTTAACTATTGCGTATTGTTAGTTGGCAATTTTTGTTATATTCTCACCTTTGCACCCCACGCTACTGTCCAATATTTGTTTATTTGCCATTTTCTGAGTGTGCCACATATATGCAGTGTCCTTGCTGCTCACTTCTTGCCAGCTCTGCCTGTGCGGGATGTGAAATCCAACGTTGACCCTAGAAAAGGGTAGTTTACGGAACCTATGTACAAGAGCCGGCGGCAAACAAATGGAGTAGCGAAATGGATGCATGAATGAATAAACCTGTATTACTTAACTTTGCAGACTGAATCACCTCCTGAGGTATACATTCTTTGGAAGAGTGACATTTATTATGTATTGTGTAACTCTGCAAACCTACTCGTCTACATTCATGCGCTCTATGAACGAGTGAAATGATGACTGAATGACCCTACATTGTGAAACTGCAGACTAAATTGCGTCGAGGCCCACAATTTTTGATAGAGTAATATGAATGAATGAAGGAATAATCCTGTATTATGTAACTTTACCCAATTCATTAATCACTTAGAGGCATGAGCTCTTCTAAACTAGTGGGTTCAGAGACCGCTCCAGAGAATAATCTTTGGTAGGCTGCGCGAAATGAGCACTCAGGGATGTTGTGTATTCTTTGTCTTGTAGGGAGAGCACATTTTGAACTGTCTGCTCTTTAGAAATTAGATGGCATGGCACACAAAGGTTAGGGTAACACGTGACCTAAAAAAGGTAAGGACTTGTTTGTAAAATGCAAGACTATAGGGTAACATGTTTGACTTGTAGGCCACCCTTCTGCTCTGATTTAAAACCTTATGAAAGGCTTCAGGATCTAAGCTGTAATGCCCACAGTTGGAGAACCAAAAAGTGCTTGCAGGCAGCTTTGTAAGAATGTTTTATTTAATTTTCTGCTTCACGTGGAGTCTGAGGCCCACTTTTCCATGTAATTCGGCCTCCTTTTCCATGTAATTCGGCCTCCTTTTCCATGTAATTCGGCCTCCTTTTCTGGTAAAATAACTTGAAAATGTCCATTTTGTTTTGCTGATTAAGTGTTTTTTTTATATTTATTGGGAGAGCGGCGAAGGTATAGCAGCTGTTGCTGATTTTTCACTATTTTATTTTATACCGGTGTTGTCGGTTGGAAGGTGGGAACCTGGGTAATTGACCCTTTGCTTAGGCTCCCAAAACCTCTGCGTTAATATAAACATAATTTGTACTACAATGCTCCATTTCCCTTCTTTTACACAGAAGTACATAGTTTATACATTTTTTTCAAAATGCCCAATGTGCGATATCCTCATAACTAGTTCATAGCTGCCAAGGTTTCAGATTACTATGTGTGACATTTTCATAATTTCAGTGTAATTATGAGTGACATTTCACCCACTATGAGTGACACTTCCTTGCGCGCAAAATAAAGCAATGAAGATGAGGGGAAACGTATAAAAATCAGAAATTACATCTATTTGAGCAATGAGATCGGCTTTAGGATCATGTGTTCAAACACACATAGTTAAGCGAAAAGAGTTCTGACCAAAAACTCTAAAGAGTTATAAAACAGGCAATTGACTTTCTCCATCTATGCATAAAGGATCTGGAAACACATCCCTGTAACCATCAGGACTGCCTCAAAACTGCTCCGACTGAGGAAAGAGTTGTAGACGCACCTTTTTAAAGAGCAGGACAACACAATGCAGTAATATTACACGTCTCCTCACAGAACCCAGGTACCTCTCCCTTCACTCACTGACTATACTCGTGCCTTGACCCTGTACATCACTCCACTTGTCTTGTTTTGTGCTATCAAAATAGCATATACTTAGAATAATCTCCCTTCACAGACATAGAACTTCAGAGAAATCTACATGCACAGGTGCAAGAATGCAAATGTTTTGCTTGGTCATATATGGCGACTAATAACTAGAATGTTATAAGCAGAGAAGCAATGTTAAATACAACAATCAAAGAAAACATAATCTTTATTTTAAAAGTAACACTACAGATCTGGATAACAATGTTGGGAGTTATTTTAAAATTGTAATGTATGCAGATACAGCCCTGCCTGTCGTTGTTTCTCTTAGCTGTTTCTGTTTATTAGCTATTAGTCTTGTACCCAAACTCAGTTCTAATAGTGCGCCTACCTGGAAACTCTCGCTGCCTGTGCCCTTACTTAGCTCCAAGAGTTCCTATGGGCCCTGGCTGCCTGTGCCAATACTCTGGTGTAAACCTACGAAAATCCCCAACTGCTCTGCAGACAGCCTCCAGCAGAGATAGTGTCTATAATAGAGGAGATGGGCTGACTTTACAGAAATGGACGCTTAGATCTGGGGGGTGGGGAAGAAGGAGGGAATACATGTTTTATTTATTTATGTGTATTTTTATATAGCGCGCACATTTATGTAAATTTTTTCGGATGATTATAAACAGTATCAATGCTAGAATTCAAACATTAACAAAAGAAGTTGGTCATATGTCCATTAGTGAAACAATCGCTTAGTAGAACAGTAAGCCAGTGATATTTGTGAGCAGCACGCACCCGATGAAGATGAGCTGGCATCTTTCAAAGCCAAATGGCGAGTGGGAGTGAGACCATAATACAAGCAACTATTGTGTGAAACAACCGACTGCTTGGTACTTAAAAGGTAGTGTGAGACACTTGTGGCGTAGGGACACTGCAGTGCTGTCACCGTACGAGCCAGCCGCCACGACATCCTCCTGCACCGTGAGCAGAGGCCACGGCCAGGGCCTCGAGTCAAGGACTGGCGCAGGCCCTGCATTTTATTATACCCTGAGCTCTGCTGCACTCACTGCAGCGCTACAGGCGTAAGTGCCTGTTGAGGCACCATCAGTTTGGCGGACAGGTCATGAGTGACGGGGTCGTGATATCACGGCGTAATTCAGGGCACAAGTCAACGTGCGGTGAGAGCAGAAACTGTCTGCAAATCTGCGCCGCCCGCTCGTGCTGAGGGCGGCCGGCCCGCCTTATGACGGTTGCCCGCACCACTGAAAGTACGGGTAGGTCAGTTGCCCTCGCCGCTGCACCCTCTGACCGCAGGGGTGTGAAAGCTGCCGCCTGCCATACTTTCAAATCATATTTTGCTAGATATGAAAATGGCGATAGTGCATTTAAAGTGGTAGCGCAGAAATTTTGTGGTCACTTTGCCTGTCTTCATCCGGACCAGCTAAGCAGCTGCTGGCCACTCAGAGTCCATGACAGTCTCGGGACTCCTCGGCCCCCGGTGGCGCGGCCGCTGGTGCTCGCAATTCTGGTGGTAGGCCTGGCAGAGTCGCTGGCACAGCTGCTGAGGTGCAGCCTGCAGTGTTTTGCTGGGCTCAGCCGGCGGGCGGCCATGGGGGCATGAGAGAGAGTCTGAGGAGTCTACCTCCTGCCTGCACTTCAGATTCCCCCGCCGCTTCTGCCTACTTCCTCCGAGTCCGGAAGTGACTGCCCCATGGTGCCACGCCGGTGATTGACAGCAGTTTCCACGGCAACACAGCAGGCAGCTGAGCCTGCCTGGGCAGATTGCAGATACATTGTAGCGCTCTCAGCCACTCCACAGAGGCTGAGAGCAGTTAACTATTTCGGAACTCGGGCTCAGGCAGCGCAGCACGTCTCGAGCAGCAGTCAGATTCCGGGCACAGGCACCACTGGTGGCGCGCCTGGCACTGGTGGCAAAATGCGTGACAAATCATTTCAGTGCGGTGATGCGGATCACCGCACTGAAATGCATGAGTGTCACACCTGTTGCGTGACACTTGGCAGGACTGCTAGTTGGTGACGACAATCTTCACTAAAAACACACCTACGTCAAATGTGCTTCTGTCTACCATGGCTGGCATATTCTTATAATCGCATTAGGAAAATGTGTTGCACTTTTTTGTATTATTAACTATTTGACCCGGTGTGCACGCTGTCGAACTTCCTTTTACATGGAAGAGATTAAAATGTGTTGTATCTCCGCCCCACACCTTTGTGTGTGTGTGTGTGTGTGATGGATGAGTGGGGGTGTTCGACCCATTCATGTTATTGTTTCTCTCTAGATGGCAGCAGGTATAGGTGTGTAACAGGAGGAGGTCCAGGATAGTAGGAGAGAACAGACTAGCTACCCAAGGGGAAGGGGGTTGTGGTGTTTGGTGTAGGAGGAAATGTGGGAAAAAAGTCCCATATTTTTCGAAGACCGCCTTTACACCCATGGGCCAACTGTGCCCCGCCTTTTGCAGGACTGCTTCAAAGTTGAACGTGTGTGGTGCAATGTTATTATTTGGAACAGTGGCTTTCATAGGTCAGTGCAGAGACTGCAGTGGCTTTAGGTTTTCTCGCAGACCATGCAGTTACTTAACATGTAAGCGTGGCCACTGCTAGACATGTATATAATTTATTTATGTTTAATATTTTGAGGTTGACAGGCATTTTCCTTATATTTGAGTACAATTCAGCCTTAATGGGAATGGTGCCACTTGTTAGCAGAGTGGCCACTGCAGTCCTTAGTTAAGACTCGTTATTTAACACACCACAGCTGTAATTTGCAGACCTTTAATCTCTGTACATTTAAGTACCTTAAATGTAACTTTTTTTCTTGAACCTGCTCGACGTCATGTGGTAAACCAAGACCTCCGAAGATGCGGCAGTCCAGGTCCTGGGTGCATTGCTTAGGACCTTTAATTTGTGTGAGACGGCGAGGCAGTAAGAAGCCCAGAGAGGAAAGGTTTTTGCAAAAGCCGAGTTGGACAAACAACAGAACTAGCTTTGGAGGTAGCGCTGTGCACCCACGAGTGGCGAGGAAATGGCATAAAGAAACAGTAGTACACTAAAATAAAACATACACCCTTTACTGAAAGGATACATGTAGCAGGTGCATTCGCTAGGGTGGTAACAAAACAGACACAAGGTGGGACAAATATCCACTGTTCACTAACAAGAGCAATAGAATTAGTAAAGGCAGACCAAGCAACCAATCAAAAAGCAGTGGGCATGTCCAAAGCCCACAGAAGGATTACATCATGTCTCGCAGTGCAGTGCATTTGCTCTGCTTCTAGGCTCGACCTAAAAATAGTATGTAACCATTGTTTTACTATATTACTAAGTGGTGGTCAGTATTTCCTATACTTGCTGTTTAAACACAGGTGTACCCATAAAGTTACACATTTTTAAATTAAAGAAATTATAATAATTTCCGCAAAGGAAATGCTAATATCATATGATTGATTGATGTTTACCCAAATAAGTTTCCCACCTACAGTGCTGCCTGCAGTTATAGTCAAAACAAAAGTTTGAGGCACCTGAATAGAATTTGCCCATAATTTTAAATTGTAGAAAAAGAAATACAATCCAATTTGGTTTGCACTCCTCTTCTGTGCTACACTTAATAGCTCTTAATGTATATGCGGAGAATCAGCGTGAAGCATGAGCATGGTGCTTTTCCTCAAGGTAGCAGGAATTGTGGAACTGAGCTTTACTAGCTTTGAATACATTTTCTTACCAGTGTATGAAGGAAACGTTTCATGAATTGCGTACTTCATGCCACACTTGCTCTTTGGTACTGTCTTACAGGCCATGCCTATTTTCGAACATTGTACAAATTAACAACTAAAAACTGTTTTTGATCACTGTGGTAGTCTAAAATTAAACGTGTATTCTTGGGTTTTACGAGAATGTGGAGCAGACCTCTTGTCCTGCAAAGTCATCTTTTTCCTTGGAAAATTACAAACTAATTGAACGCATGAAGGCAAACAACGTTTGTCAGTATTTGAACATGAAGTGAACAATACCATGGGCCAACCAGGGGAATGTAATGTAAGCCAGTCTTGTATAGCGCACTATCACCCAACGGGTATCCTGGCCCTGAGATTACCATGCATTCCCACCTTGCACATAAATAACCATACCTACGGCTGGGCTCCACTATACCCTGGAGAATAGCCATGTTTTAAGCCTTTTTCTAGAGTACAACAAATCTGTTATTTGTCTAAGTTCAACCGGGAGTTCATTCCACAGCCGCGCAGCTGCAGAACTAAATGCCCTGCCTACGATATCTAAATCTGGGAGTCCTTATCAGCTTTGCTGATGAAGGAGTGGAGGTTTCTGGATGGAGTATACCAGGTAAATTTGCTCTATAGTGGCCTAGGTCCCATTCCATGTGCTGCCTTGAAAACAATGCAAAGTGACTTAAACTGTATTCTTTGCATAATCTGTAGCCAATGGAGATCTTTCAGGGACAGGGAGGCAGACGACCTATGTTGTCTCTTTAAAGCTAACTTTGCAGCTATTGTTTGAATTCTCTGAAGCTTTATTATCAGAGAATTCCGTAATCCAAGTAGCAGAGCGTTACAATAGTCTAGCCGACTCAGGAGAACACCTCTCACCACCTCCGATCTGGCGGAAGTTGGCAACATCAGAGGTATTTTCCCCAGAGCTCTGATCAAATATAGACAAGTGCCAACTGTTTGGATCACTTGGTAGTCTAACTGTAGTCTATCGTCAAATATCACCCCCAGGTTGCGCACTGTTTTGGATGGAATTAGAGGTTTTTCTGTAGGGGTAGGCCAGAAATCGTTTGGGAGTGGACAAGATATTTTGTTCACTGTACAGTATACAATTTCCGTCTTATCTACATTAAATTGTAGGAAGATATCCTTTAGCCATTTTGCATTTCTACGCATACACTCATGAAATCTGTCAAGCGATACTGCTAGATTCCCTTCCATTTAGAAAACAAGTTGTGTGTTATCTGCATAATACACAAATTTAATTCCATAAGATTTAATAATCGGAATAAGTGGGAGCAGGTATATATTAAACAAGATTGGACTGATTGCTGATCCCTGAGGAACACCATGCTGGACGAGACCATATTTAGATAGAAAGGGAGGTATGGCCACTGCCTGTTGTCTGCCTCATAAATACAATGTAAACCAATTCAGTGCCATTCCCTTAACTCCAACATCTATAAGTCTGCTTAGGAGAACGTTGTGGTTGACCATATCGAATGCGGCTGACATATCTAGTAGCACTAGTATAACCTATTGACCTGTGTCGGCTCGCATTCTAAGTTCATCTAGCAAGTCAAGTCAAGACAAGTCAGAAATTTATATAGCGCGCTACATACCCAGAGGGCCTCAAGGCGCTTGAGGAAGGGATGGGAATTACTTGTCGAATATCCAGGTTTTAAGTTGCTTTCTGAATGCTAGGTGGTTCTGTGTGAGACGTAGGTGAGTAGGGAGTGAGTTCCAGGTTTTAGCTGCGAGGTAGGAGAAGGATCTACCTCCCATGGTGGTTTTATTGATGCGAGGAATGGTAGCAAGGGCTTGGTTGGAAGATCGTAGCTGGCGAGGGGGGGTGTAGAAGGAAAGTCGTGTGTTGAGGCATTCGGGTCCAAGTTCGTAGAGTGCTTTGTGAGCGTGTGTTAGGAGGCGGAAAGTAATCCACTTATTGACGGGGAGCCAGTGGAGGTTTTTCAGGTGGTTTGAGATATGGTCTTTACGCGGGATGTCTAGTATGAGTCTGGCTGATGCGTTCTGGATGCGTTGGAGTTTTTTCTGGAGTTTTGCGGTGATACCGGCGTATAGGGTGTTTCCGTAGTCCAGGCGACTTGTAACCAGTGCATGGATGACTTTTTTTCTGGTTTCGGTGGAGATCCAGCGAAATGTTTTTTTGAGCATGCGGAGGATGTTGAAGCATGAAGATGAGACTGCGTTGACTTGTCTGTTCATAGAGAGTGAGGAGTCCAGGATGATGCCCAGGTTCCGTGCGTGGTCCGTCGGGATGGGTGCTTTTCCAAGGGCCTCTGGCCACCAAGAGTCGTCCCAAGCGGAGGGGGAGGTGCCTAAGATAAGGACTTCTGTTTTGATTGAGTTCAGTTTCAGACGGCTGTGCTTCATCCACTCTGCTACTTCTTTCATACCTTCATGTAGGTTGGTTTTGGCGGTGTTGGGGTCTTTGGTAAGTGATAGGATCAGTTAGGTGTCATCTGCGTAGGAGATGATGTTGAGGTTGTGTTGGCGAGCGATGGTCGCGAGGGGGCTCATGTATACGTTGAAGAGGGTGGGGCTGAGTGAGGAACCTTGTGGTACGCCGCAGATGACTTCAGTGGCCTCGGACTTGAATGGTGGGAGGCGGACCCTCTGGGTTCTTCCGGTGAGGAATGAGGTGATCCATTCCAGTGCTTTTCCTTGGATCCCGATGTTTTTGAGGCGCTGTAGAAGAGTGCTATGGCAGACTGTGTCGAAGGCTGCGGAGAGGTCTAGGAGGATGAGGGCGACTGTGTCTCCATTGTCCAGTAGAGTTCGAATGTCGTCTGTTGCTGCGATGAGGGCGGTCTCCGTGCTGTGTTTGGCTCGGAAGCCGGACTGTGAGGAGTCGAGGGATTTGTTGCTTTCGAGGAAGGCGGCGAGATGGTTATTGACGGCTTTCTCGATGACTTTGGCCGGGAATGGAAGGAGCGAGATGGGGCGGTAGTTTTTGAGTTCGGTGGGGTCCGCTGTGGGTTTTTTCAGAAGGGCGCTGAGTTCGGCGTGTTTCCAGCTTTCCGGGAAGGTGGCGGAGTTGAGGGAGCAGTTGATGACGTCTCGGAGGTGTGGTGCTATGATGGAGTCTGCTTTGTTGAAGATGTGGTGAGGACATGGGTCTGTGGGGGATCCTGAGTGGATGGAGTTCATCAGGCGGATGGTGTCCTCGGTGGAGATTGGGTTCCAGTCGTTAAGGATGTTCGAGGGGGGTGAAGGTACGGCAGGAGATTGGGTGGGATGGTCTCCGGGTTGGTTGTCGAAGCTGTTGTAGATGTCTGCGATTTTGTTGTGGAAGAACGAGGCTAGGGAGTCGCAGAGGGCTTGAGAGGGGGTGATATCATTGGAGTTTGCTGAGGGGTTGGTGAATTCTTTGACGATGTTGAATAGTTCCTTAGGGAATCGAGCGTGGTTTTCTTCAATAAAGGTGTCACCATTTCCTGATTCCAGCTGCCCGGGACTATTCCACTGCTCAATGATTGACAACAGATTAGGTGGAGCTGAGAAAATAGCTCTTCCTTAAATTCTCTCCATAGCCTATGCAGGAGAGGGTTCATCTGCGACCCAGAGGAGACACTCAGAGCTAATTTATTAAAATCCTCCTCTGTAGGGATCTGGAAATGATCCAGAGTAGCCAGTTCATCTTAGTCTACTCCCTCTTCTTGCTTCCCCGGTGTCATAGGTTCAGGTGACCCATTTCCACCCTCCATCCCAGTCTCCTTATTTACCTCCAGACCACCAATAATTTTAGTGATCTTCTCTTCAATAAATACTGCTAGGCCGTCGCATAGTTCTTGGGTAGCAGCAATGTTATTTTTAACACAGTCCGGTTTGAAGAGATTGTTAGTTATTTTAAATATATTTCTGGCACTATTAGGCGCTTTCAGGATAATTTTTGCGTAGTACTCCGCTTTCGCCTTGGCAGTTGTACCTTTGTACATGCCCAGTGCTACTTTCAAAGCTTTTTTTATCCTTTTCCGCGTATAGTTTCCTCCACTTTCTTTCTGACTATTTACAGCTTATCTTATGCATCTTTAACTCCTCATTATACCATGGGGCTGACGGTTTAACCCTGTTTTTTAACTTTTTCACTGGTACCAATTGATCAAGAGTATGTATGGTTTATCTGGCCATATTTACTAGCATCAAAGGAGTTCTTCTCTGTAAATAACGAGAAGTATTTAATCTTCAGCAATTTAGTCCATTCCCTTCTCTGTCGGTTGTTACCAGCGTGAGTGGTTTTGTTATTTACTCTGGGAATAGTTAGAAGAAATTGGATTAGGAAGTGGTCCGTCCAGCATAGAGGCAGTATGTCTACCACTTCTACATCCTTGTGGTCTGCAAATATCAGGTCCAGCACATGGCCTCCCTGATGTTTTGGATGTCACGCCAGCTGTTGCATGTTTAAGTTCTCTCATGGAATTTATACGTGAATGGTATGTTTTGCAGTTATTGTTTTGCATTGTGATATCATTTATGTAGCTCTTCATTCCCAATTCAAAAGTATATTACCGTACAGATACCGCAACACTCCGCACAGTGCTTTAATTGAAAAATAAATGCCGATACTCACCAAATTGAATATGGTGGGCCTTGAGGGTCCAATAGGAGCGCGTCAGGGGGTGCTGCTGCGAGGCAGGCATTTCATATCATCCTTTTTTTGCTGTCTTTGGGAGCGTGGTGATCCTTAATACAAGTAGTGTATTTTACAGCAATATTTTACCCAAATTTGCAAACAAATGCTATTGTTGTTGAAAGGGTGCCATACAAACATCTTCTAGCACTCCAAAACGATAAAGAGCAACTTTATATTGGATCGAAATTTTAAAGAAGCTAAAAGATGCCACAGGCTGGGTGGTGGCTTGAGAAATCCTTCGGTTTACTCTACACTCCCAAAAACAAGAAACAAAGCAGAAATCTTGTGCTCTTGGGGTTAATATTAGCAAAAAGGTGGATCACCATAGCCTGGATGAGCTTTACGCCTCCGAGAATTGAGGCATGGATGAAGGACATGTGCGAATGGGCAACAGTGGAAAAGGTCCGAATGAAACAGATCCGGAAAATGATAAACTTGAGGATGACCTTAGGGGATGGATGGTTATGACTACAGATTTGCAAGCCTCCCTTGAACGCCTAAAGGGGTGTGGAAATTAATAAAATATCTACTTGTCCATGGGGCAGGTTGCTACATAAATCTACTTGTCCTGTGACAAAATCCACTTCTCCCTTTTGTGTCATGTAATATGGTGATAACTTATGTCCGCAATCAATCTCATTACATAAGAGCTCTGTGTTATCCTCTCTGATTATGCCAGGGCTCTTTCAATAGTAGGGTTTCAATACTAGCAATTACCTTATGTTGCCACATTTACGCAGATCTGTATACTGGGGCTGAAGGTAATGTTAAGCAACAGTTCCAGGGTTGGTTGCCCTTTTGAGTCTGTGCAGACCTACGAATGCGCATGCTTTAAGGTTTTTCACCAACTCTTCTCTAATATTTTCCCATACTGAGAACGGTTGGAAATTTACTCCTGACAAAAGCAGACATAAAACGTCTTCCAGGGTTTGAAAAACAGTGGTTGGAGGGAAAGTGAACTTTCAAATCTACACCTGTATATTTACTCATGCTAAAGTGCAGTTCACAAATATTTTCTAGTAGTACTATTTCTTGGCTTACTTCTGTAAAGTCTTGTGACTTCACGAAAGTCGGATATCTGCACTTAATGCAGGGACATTGGTTCTTTCACCAGGAACATGCGACATACAATCGTTTTGTTCAGTACCAGGAACTACTGTGGCAATGTGTGCTTTAGAGACCAAAACATTTTTAGATTTTGCCAAAGTTTGTTATAGTGGAAAGGGCCCGGCAGCTTCCACACCAGTAAGATTTTATAAAAACCATGCCAAAACAAGTCACGCATTGACAAAAATCATAAGGTTGACTAACATTGCAGACATACTGGCTTTTCCACTGCTTGTTTATTTTTATGTTTCCCATAATCCTATTAAAACTTGTTACACTGACTTTCCATTATGATTTTTTTTTAGGAAATACTAGCATACATCAACACATTTTACTAAATGATGCTGCAAAGAAATGGTAACTAACATTTTACAGTAGTTTAGCAAAATGTTTTAAAAACATTTTTGTGAACATTTTATTTTGAAAGCACAGAATCATCAGTCTTGCTTTCAAGCTTCTGCAATTATTTGCATCTAATCAGAGAGCATTCTGGGAGCAGTATACATAGTCTCATATTGCTAAACATTGAAAACATGTGTACACATTTTTATACTGGAACCACTGTCAGTAGTGCAGTCTGAGCTTACAACATTTACTTAGAGCGCTCACACATGTAATAAAGTCTTCGCATTAATGAACCATAAATACAAGTGTGAACAGCTTTTCCACATGGACACACATATTACCTTTACTTCAGGCAATGTCTTTCCCTGATCCATAATGTGGTACTGTAAACTGGCAGCCAAAGAGTTTGTGCTGTAGGGGTGTGGGCCTACTTGTCTCAAGGACAAAATACACATGAAAACTTGTTGCCCTTGACCGCAAACAATATGTCCCGGATAGGGCTATAGAAATTTCACATCCCTGCGCCTGAGACAAATGGGAAAGTACACAAGAGACCATTTACCATAGGATAATAGACACCCCCAAGACTTAACAAGGTAGGATTGACATAAAGACATATTCTTTTTTAAAAATCACTGGATGCGCGTATGATATGCGTATGGCGTGGAAAAAAAAGAAGAAAACCTGAAGCCTTCTTTAGTGCTAATTAGCCCCCGGGGGGCCAAGTCCCGGGGGCAATGTAGTTTATTATAATGGGGGGCCCAGAGGGGCCCCCCGCCCCCCGAGGGCGCTACTCCCCGGGGCTTTTAAAAAAAATATATGTGCGACGGGGGCTCATGGCCCCCCGCAGTAAATGTATATGTGTGGGGGGCTCTTAGGTTCCCGCAGCCATGGGGATCTCCAGTCCCCGGGGCTTTAAAACATTAATTGAGGGGGGCTGTGGGGTCCCTTCAGTCCCGGCGAGCGCTACCCTACAGGGCTTTAAAATATTCATTGAGGAGGGGCTTTGAGGCCCCCCCAATCCTGGGGAGTGACACCCCCTGGGGCTTTAAAATATTAATTGCGCTCCGGCGACCGCCACCCCTGGGGCTTCTTGAAAGTGTTGGAAGGGGGTCGGGTTGCCCCCCTCCTGGAGCCCAAGATGGACCTGGGGACCGCCACCCCCCAGGGCCGGCTCCTGCAGTGTCCCGGGGTGCAGAGCCCCGGGACACTGCCGTTTGCAATGTCAGGGTGGGAGCCTCGCGGCTCCCACCCTGTCATTGGATACTGCTTTCCTATTAGGAAGAGAGATCAGGTTAAACTGCTCTCTCTTCCAAATAGGAAAGGAGATTGCTTTTTCTCAGGGGGAGCATGTTAGTTGTTCTCCCTGAGGAAAAGCAATGCCGGCTCCCGAAGGATGCGGGGAGCCGACTGGAACCGTGGGGGCATTGGGGCTCCCTCTACGGTCCCCAATGTTTAATGTAAGTCCCGAGGGGGAGGGTCCCCGGAGATAACAAGCATTGGAAATGCAATAGGTCTCGTATTAGAAAAGTTGTAGCTATTGGTCTTGTAAATGATTTTGTTTTTAATGTATGTGTTGTTTTTGAAAATAGCTAAATTAATAGCTTTGTCATTTACAATGCCAATAGTTATAACTTTTGTAAATGTGACACCTATAGCATTTGTAATGCAACATGTTTTGTATTCACGTGACTTAGATGTATTGATATTATAAATAACAATGGCTTTTAATTTTTTTAAAATAATTAATACTTAAATAATTTATTTAATTTATAATGGCAATAGCTTAAACTTTTGTAAATAACTTTTGTGAAGAATATGTTCAGTGTACTTTATTGTGACGAAAACCCAAGAACAGAAGTGAATTATTAACATCTTTTTGTGACATTTGTAATAAAGCTTGAAACATTGAGAGAACATATTTGAACCAGTGATGCTGTAGTTACGCTGAGTGATGCTGTGGTTGCGCTGAGTGGTGCTGTGGTTGCGCTGAGTGGTGCTGTGGTTGCGCTGAGTGGTGCTGTGTTTGCGCTGTTGTGAAATAAAATCCAATCACAGTCAAGATGTAGGAATCAAAGAAATGCAGCAGGTGAGGTGGAATGGACGACATAGTGGGAGCCATAAAAAATAAAAAAATCTATAAAATAAAATGCAAAAAGACCCGATCTGAGCATTCCAGTAATCTTTTTGTGTACGTACCTTGATGTACCATATGTAGTTTGGGTTGTATGAGCTGGCAAGGCCAAAGATGGACTTTTTTTTGTTGTTTTTTAAATTTTAGTTCGCTGTTCTTTTCCTTTCTTGGCCTGTTTGATGTATGTGTGAACTTATACATAATAAATGTCACTCTTCCAAAGAATGTATACCTCAGGGGGTGATTCAGTCTGCAAAGTTAAGTAATACAGGTTTATTCATACATGCATCCATTTCGCTACTCCATTTGTTTGCCGCCGGCTCTTCTACATAGGTTCCGTAAACTACCCTTTTCTAGGGTCAACGTTGGATTTCACATCCAGCACAGGCAGAGCTGGCAAGAAGTGAGCAGGAAGGACACTGCATATATGTGGCACACTCAGAAAATGGCAAATAAACAAACATTGGACAGTAACATGGGGTGCAAAGGTGAGAATATAACAAAAATTCCCACAACATCTCATTCACAGCTTGCAGCTATTAAAAAAAAAAATGCCAGCGAGACGGATCCTTTGCATCCCCAGAAACCACCCCATTTCGAGAGGCCTAAAAGAACTGCAGCTCCAAACTAGTGGTGCGATGGAGTGCGCGAGAGGCTTTGAAGGCGGGTCAGCCGGAAGCTGAGTCACCGTGCCGAGCAGCTTTCGCCAACGTCACAATGCAAAGCAGTAGTAAACACTCCGCAGCTGTGTGTGAACATGCGCGTGCAGCGCCGCCTCAAAGGTACAATCACATGTAAGCATGGCAGGCTGCTAATGCGTGCTGACCCCAACAAGCTCTCAAAGCCCTGCGTGAAGCAGAGCAAGCGAAGGAATAGCAAGGACAGACAGCCTCAAGAGAGAAACCCGAAGCAACGTGGACAAATAAGAGCCTGAGCAACACCACAGAAAAGGCTTTTACCTCACGAGGTTTGAGAAAGCCGAGATTTCCTTTAACCCTATAGGTTAAAGCTTCCACAGTACTCCACATTCTCTCAGCTCCTGATAATGAGGGGTTGAACGTAGATATTCGAAATATCTGAGGGCGGTATGCGGTCTTTCCTATTCATGGTCATGTGTATACCCCACGTTGTAAAGTTCACACCCCAAACACGTATTTGGATTAAAGGCACACTATTAATCCATTGTGGAAGAATAGGTTAGGGAAAACTGGAGAATTGTAGTAAAATAAGCTACGTTTTTTCTATAGAGTAAATAAATGTCACACTAATACAAATGGGTAAAAAAATAGGCTGACTGGCATGTTGTCCCGTGTATTTAATACCAAGTGAGATCTTTCGAATGTAAATTTTGTGGGAAATGCAGGAGTGCCTGCTAGCAAATGCTTGAAAAGTTAGCACTGTGCGTGGATAAACAGAATGTGCTTTGCATGTTCATGGACATTTTTGTTCCAATAAACTTCTCACATGTGCATCAGTGTTTGAATGCATGCAATGTGAGCACTGCACAATATTACCCAGCAGACCCCACTTTACTGAATACCGTGCAACAAATCATTTCGCATGTGATCCATTTTCCCAGGCATAAGTTTCTCCCAGAAAAAAGTATTGTGAAACGTTGCCATGCAGTAACAAGCATCTAGGTTTCTGCAGCTTAGGGGGCGGAGCGGGGAGAGCGGCGATGAGGCAGAGACGTGAAGCAGCAGGCGCCTTTGAAGTGAAGCTAAGCTTCACTTCAAAGGTGTGGGAGGTGTGAGGAGTTGTAAAGTAAATGCGGCTGAGGCAGAGCGCACGCTGGGGGAAGCTTGAGGGGCGGAGCGGGAAGAGCTGCTGGGGAACAGATGGCTGGCATTTGATGCTGTGCACGCGCATTTTAAAGCGCTCGGGCACAGCACCAAATCGCCAGTTGGGTAAAGTCTGTTTAAGTGCCTATAGTCTTGCTCTGCTCAATTCGCATGCGCATTGAGAGGCGAGACCTAATAAAAATTAGTGATCGGGGCTATTATTATTTTTTTTTTTTACGGTAAAATAGTACGCTCTTCAAAGCCCCGGGGACCACCACTGCCACCCTGGGACACTGCAGGAACCGGCTCTGGGCTTGGCGGTCTCCAGGGCTCTCCAGGGCACCAGGCGGAGGGCTACGCAGCTCCCCTCACACAATACAGAAATCTCTGGGGGGTGGTTGTTCCCAGGGTTTGAGGGGCGTCATTGAGGCCCACACACTTTCAATTTTGTAGGGGGTGGGGGCCTTGGACGCAAAAGTGGCGCAAGGGGGTTGTAAATCTGGTATAGTGTTTTGTTTTACTTTGCTTTCCTTTCTGTCTTGTAGAGGATCCAGGGTAAATTTAATGGTTTTTGTACAGCCAGTACCTTTCAACCGTAACCCTAAACGTCTTTCTGCCTGTTACCATAGTAACAGTTCATGGAACACTTACGTGAACACAGAGGTTAGAAATTCACCACACTATGTTGCTAATGGCGTTGTACTTTTAAAGTTTTGGATTGGAACCGTTAGTTGTAGCTATAAACTCTGGTACAGATCTGGTAAAGAGCTAGTGTCAGAATTATACTTCAAATTATAAGTATCATTTCTATTGGGGATTGCTACCCCCCCCAAAAAAGACGTATATATATTTTTTTATTAACTTTTATTAAAACAACAATAAATAACTGGACACATAACTTAAAGGTAACAATACAATAAAGAACTAGAAACATAACTTTAATAAAACAATATAAGAAACAAAATGTGATGTGGACTCCAAAAGAAGTATGGTATGTAATCTGCAAAACAAAAAAGAAAATAAGTGACTAAGTAAGGTCAAATATTAAGAGTCAAGCTAACACTAGGATTTTACGTGTGTAGTGTGCCTGGTACATTTCACTTGTGTAATAAGCCCGCGTTGAAGCGGTGTCTGTATGGAAGTGCCTACTGCGTCAGATTTAAATTACAGATCAACAGGTCTTTAAAATGATTCAGAGATGAGACAGAATTAGGTGCAAGATCAAGTCATTATGCAGGACAATATTCTTTAGGGCTTATTTACAAGAGTCTTGCGCCACTTTTGTGTTACTTTTTTATGTTGAAAGTGACGCAAAAGTGACGCAAGGGGCTTGTAAATAAGGTATTTTATTTGTAATGCATTTAATTGGAGGTATTTTATATCTAGGCTGCTCTGCTTACCTTGTGTAAACACTTTGGCCAGCAGAATTCACAACTTCAACTTAGATTTGGATCTACACGTCAAGAGTAGACAGCAGCGTCCATAACTTTAAAAGAGGAAGAGGAATGATGAGAGAGTGAGAAAGAAAAAACAACATTAAAATGTGGGAGAGAGAAAGTTATAAATGGAGCTGTTAATACTGGAGAAAATATTCATAGCTCACCTTTTGCCTCTGTTGTGTGTCTAAGCACGTGCTGGTTCATAGTGCACCCTCCAGTTTAGTGATCTGAAAGATAGAATGTAGACTTTGTAATAGCATAGTACATACAACTGCACACGTATATTTTTGCTTTATTTATTTGTATACTCAGGATAATGTATTTTTTTAACTTCAACTGTAAGGAGGTGTTTGTGTGCTGTTTTTCTTCCAAAGTAGTATATTACATACACTCCAACTGCATAGCGATGAGTTCTCGATATTGCAGGGCAGATTTACAAGCTCCTTGCGCCACCAGTACGTCACTTTGTGATATACTGGTGGCTCAGGGGAATCCTTTATATTTACGAGAGGAAAAGCCACCCTGCATGACTTTTCGTCTCTTTGTAAATATGGCCCCTTCATACGCAGCATTTTGCGGTGAAGGGGCGTTTCATGGGTGCTGCTGTGGGTGTTCCCACGCAACACCCATGGAACAAGACACATTGTCCAGATTTACGAGAAATCGTAAATCTGGAGATGCATCTGAATGCTACGTCGCCCCAGAGGTGGCGTAGCAAGGCGCAACGAGGACAAATGTTTTCAATTCTCCTCATTTTGTTTCCTCTTTTAATGCGTGCTGCATACTACGCACGCATTGAAAGAGGAAAAATGCCTTTAGTGATTAAGTGCAGGAAGGTGCATCTTCCTGCACAAAAACAATCTCCCCTTTGCGCAGGCATCCTTGCATCATGGTGCAAAGGTGCCTGTGCCGGCGCATGGCAACTGATTGTGCGCCAGCGGAGGGGGGAGCACAGGAATGCGACATATTCTTGTAAATATGTCGCATTCGTACGCTCTGATAGTGCCGTAGCGTAGTGCAGCCAAAGGGCTTACGGTGCCAAGCTGCGGTACTTTCTTGTAGACCTGCCCCTGCATACCTAGACTGTTGCATGTCATTGACTCACAGAGTCTGGAGGTGAGCGTTTTTCTTGAAGTCATAGGCAGATTTACAAGCTCCTTGCGCTGCTTTTCCCATGTTAAAAGTGACACAAAAGTAGAGCAAAAAGCTTGTAGATCTGTTAGTCAGACTGTTGTAACCTATCTATTCTCACTGCTCGAAGGTAATTGTATATTTCTACGTAGTGAATGTGCTGGACACTACCCACTCTTTCCTTTCACAGATAACTTGTTATTGTTTCGGAAACAAGCTTTTTTTTTCACCTAGTGCCATTGGCGTGATTCTAGGAGGGTGCACTACGTGTCAAAGAAGGCTTCACTGTGGCCAACCGAGTTCACTACTTGAACTCAGCTAAGGTTGTGCACGGCAGAGTGGACAGCAGCGACCATAACTTTAAAAGAGAAAGAGAAACGACGTGCGAGAAAGTGAGAAAGAGAGAAAAAACGACATTAAAACGTGGGAGACGGAAAGTTATAGATGGAACAGTTAATACTATCTGGAACACAGTGTTTTGTTTTACTTTGCTCTACTTTCTGTAGAGGATCCAGGGTAAATATAACTGTTTTTGTACAGCTGGTACCTTTCAACTCTACCACCAAATGGCTTTCTGCCTTTTACCATAGTAACAGTTCATTGAACAGTTTAGTGAGCACAGAGGTTAGTTCACCACATTATGTTGGTAATAGAAATAGTTACTTGGTGGAGTTTTACATTTTTTCCATAGGAATCGTAGAAGTCAGTGGAAAATATAATAAAAATAATAGCAGGGGTTCGCTGGGGCCCTCACAGTCCCGGGGCCCTCACAGTCCCGGGGCTTCACTCATGTCAAGGGGGTTTCAGTAGGCTGTGGAAATTATATCGGAAAAACAACAATGTGGTTTATTGCGTCTTTTCTTTAATATAATGTGGAATAATGTTTATTTATTAGGCAGTATTCACTTTTGTTACAGATACAGTCACTTTGTTACAGGCAATTTATTAATATGTAGGACGGCGTGTTTTGTATGTGTGCGTGATACAAATTTAACATTTAATTGGCTAAGGTGTTCTAACAACAATCTTAATGTTCATTTGGGTGTGAACTATTGAAAGTAGAAGTATTTTCTGTAATTCATTTGTGCTCCAGAGAGTTGCAAGGACATGTAATTGGCTTTCATGTTGCAGGGCTGGGGAATTCCTATAGCCCAACGCCTGGGACATATTGTTTGGGGTCAAGGGCAACAAGTTTTAATTAGCATTTTGTCCTTGGGACAAGTAAGCCCAACCCCCTGCAGCACAAACCCTTTGGCTGCCAGTTTGCAGTACCACATTGTGGCTCAGGGAAGGGCATTCTCTACAATTAAGGTAACGTGTGTGTTTATATGTAATATGTGTGTTAATGCTGTTCAAACTTGTATGTATGGTTCATTAACACAAAGCCTTTATTATTAGGGTGAGCACTAGAAGTAAATGTTTTAAGCTCAGCCTGCACTACTGACGGTGGTTCCAGTATAAAAGTGTACACACATTTTCAAAGTTTAATAATATGATGCTCTGGTTAATGCACCCAGAAGGCTCTCTGATTATATGCAAATATTTGCAGAAGCTTGAAAGCAAGAGTGATGATTCTTTGCTTTCAAAATAAAACGTTCACAAAAAAATGCATGTAAGAAAAGGAAACATTTAGCTAAACTACTATAAGATTTTAGGTACCGTATCTTTGCAGCATAATTTAGTAACATGTTGATGTATGTTAGTATTTCCCAAAAATATTCAGAATTGAATATCTGTGTAACCAGTTTAACGCCTTAACCGAGGCGGTTTTTCCGCTGCAGTGTGGGTGTTCTAAAGGGTAGGCTGGGCTGGGTCGGCCGTTGGCCGACGGCAGCACTAGGGAGGCAGTGCTCCCGTCGGCCAGACGGCAGCATGGAACGGGTTAAGTACGAATCTGGAAAACAAGAACAAACAAGCATTGGCAAAGCTAGAGGGTCTGAAATTAGTGGTCAGCCTTTTGGTTTTGTCAAGGCGTGACTTGTTTAGGCATGGTTTTTGTAAAACCTTAACAGTGTGGGAGCTGCTGGGTCCTCACCATTCTAACAAGCATTGGCGAAAGCAAAGCAAAAAAATGTTGGTCTCAGCACACATTGCTACAGTGGTTCTGGGCACTAAACAAAAACAACTTTTTGTGCCAATATGCTTCTTCTAAAAGAGCAAAATACTGTCACTTACAGGGACGCCAGCTGATAGACAGACGGAGAGAGACAGAGACAGAATAAAAAACAAAACAAAAGGTCATGGTTAAAGCCAGGCCTAATTAAAGGCCCAATTATTAAAGAAAGTCTCAAAAGTGCATCCATGGTATAAATCCTTGCATTAAGTGCATATGTACAGTTTCCATGAATTCACAAGAATTTACAGAAGTAGGCCAAGAAATAGTACCCTGACCTAATCAGAGAGGCTATATCAGAACTCTTATATGATGAGATTGCTGTGTAATTTGTTGCCGCATTAGAGGGCACAAAGGGGACAAGTGGATTTAGTTACAGGACAAGTAGATTTATTAAGCAGCCTGCCCCATGGACAAGTAGATATTGCATTACATTCCACACCCCTGATGTTGTATGGAGGACTTTCCTGAGCTTTATGTTGGTTGGTTGTGAACTATTGAAAGTGGAAGTGTCAGCCATTCATTTCCGCTCTGCGGAGTAGGAGGGACATCTGATTGGCTGACGTGTTTTAAGGAGGACTTTCTTAAGCTTAATGTTTATTGGCTGTAAACTGTTGAAAGTGTTGTTATCGATTCCTTCGTAAGAAACCAAACACTAGTATAGGGCTAGAGGGATGTTTAAAGACCAGGCCTAAGTAATATCCCCCGCTAGGACTAAACTTATAAACAACAAACTTAGGGGTCTGAATCAGAATCCAGTAGTGATTCTCAAATATTGTACCTAGGCCAACTAATGTGCGTAGGAACCAAAATTGCTAGGTGAACAAGCATTGGAAATGCAATAGGTCTCGCAGCATTAGAGTTAGTGCTTTTAGAATTGTTTATGGGTTTTTTTGTAAATCTTTAGCATTTTTGTTTCCTGTAGCCAATGCTAAAGAATTAAAAAAAAAAAGCCATAAACATTTCTAAAAGCTCTAACTCAAATGCTCCGAGACCTATTGCACTGTGTGAGGGTGAGGGGGTGAGGGTGAGGGTGGGTGAGGGTGGGTGAGTGAGGGGTTGAGGGTGAGTGAGGGTGAGGGGTTGAGGGTGAGTGAGAGTGAGGGTGAGTGAGGGTGAGTGAGAGTGAGGGTGAGTGAGGGTGAGTGAGGGTGAGTGAGGGTGAGTGCGCATAAGAGCAGGGGGCATGAACACTACCAGGGTGGTGAAGTAAGAGCCTGGACATAAGGTTGTGTGTCAATTCTGGGGCATCTGGGTGAGTAGGCAATTGGTAGGGGAGCAAGGGCGGCCAGGTGGGGGGAAGGGGTGAAACACAGAGTGGCGAAGAAGCTCACGGTGGCTGTGCAGTAAGCGGGAAGAACAGAATGAAGAGAGTAGCCTCAACGTCTGCAATCACGTCATGGTAATGGGCTAGGAAGCCGGCAGGTAGGTGAGTCTAGAAGAACATACCGAGGCGGAATAGCGAGAGGCAAAGGACCCGAACTCGCGATGTGCAATTAAGTCAGACTAAGGGTGACAACGAACAGTTTCAAGGTGGGGGCCAGGAATGGGAAGTACAAAAGCCGTGGGTTAGTAAGGTCAAAGTGCAGGAGGAGGGATGTTGAAATCCTGGGGCTGATTCACTCGCGTAAGGCATAGTATCAGTGTGGCGGCATCTGGAAGTAAGCGCTCAAACCATGGCCAAGTTGTCGGACCGGGTGGGGTGACATACCGGAGCAGTGCGAAAGAGAAGTGGCCAGATGAAGCGCTTAGGCGGCAGAGTTACCTGGAAAAACAATGTAGATCGGAAGATCAGTAATTAAGGTGCTTCCAGTCGGATGGGCAACATCTGTAGTGGGGGAATAAAGGAGTGGAATGAGGGACGAGGGAACATTGGTGAAGCCGGGCGGGTGAGCTGGGGGGAGCGTGTAAATACCTGAATAAAGCGGGAGGCACAGCTCGGGCGATCGGTGCCACATCCGTGGACGTCAGGTGCTTCGCAGTCCGGTGTTCCACGCGTTGTGGTAGAATACCTGGCAGAGGAAAGGGAGGGGAAAGGCTAAGGATAAGGACTGGTGGAGGACGGTCTAGGAGAGGGGGGGTAAAAGAACACGGCGGGCTGTGTACCTGAGTCAGTAGAGGAGCTCTCATGGAGTCAATCCAGGGGCCGTTGTTGCTTCAGCAGGGTTACTGTGGAGCCGGTCGACAAAGTTGAATACCAGGAAGTGGTGTGTCACGAGGGGTGTGATGTGGTAGCAAGGGGCCAATCTGGATGTGGTGAAGGGGCGGGGCCGGGGAGGGGAGTGGAAAAAGGGGAGCCTGGCTCTGTATAACAAGCAAATATTTTATTCAAACTGCTGAAGTAAAAAAAACTCTTGCAACTGAATAATATTTATGGAAACAACAAACCTTTGCAAGTCGCTGGTTTTCATAAAGTTGTTTTTAAGGAGGGAAGAGAGGGGAGGGGGGAGGAGAAATGCGAGACGGCGGGAAGGGGGCAGACATGGCGGGGAGGGGGCGGAGCGGGGGAGAGGGTGTGTGTGTGTTGTTAGGAGGGCATTGCGAAATGTGAGACGGCGGGAAGGGGAGGGGGCGGAGCGGGTAAACAAAGACGGACGTGCACGCGCTTTTAAGGTCAATGCGCATGCGCATAAGCTCAATGCGCATGCGCATTGACCTTAAAAGTCACGGGCACTGCAAGGAATCGCCACGATTCCTTGCAGTGTGGATAAAGAGTGGAAAAGTCGCAATACTCTCGCTTGCTCGATGCGCATGCGCATCGACAGGCGAGACCTAAAAATGACAAACCATATCGCCAAAATGTGAGGCACCAGTAACCGTGAGTCACCCTTGGTTGAGGATTCCCATCAAAGTCTTGTATGGATCAATATTCTCATCTGGTAATCCTTATCGGGTATTGTGTCTCTTGATCATTGAGACCACTAGCATACCCAGATAGCCATTTCGGGGTAGCGACCCACAGTCACTCGGATGTACCACATGAGGTGGATATGATGGGAATGTGCAGTGCAAAAATGATATATGTGGTGATTAAAAAGGGATAGGGAACTTAACAAAAACCTATTTTATTGAACGTTAGCCCCTTCCTGTTTAAAAACAAGAACAGTTTAGCATAATCATCGCAGTACACACAAATAGCTTTTTAATCACCACATATATCATTTTTGCACTGCACATTCCCATCATATCCACCTCATGTGGTACATCCGAGTGATTGTGGGTCGCTACCCCGAAATGGCTATCTGGGTATGCTAGTGGTCTCAATGATCAAGAGACACAATACCCGATAAGGATTACCAGATGAGAATATTGATCCATACAAGACTTTGATGGGAATCCTCAACCAAGGGTGACTCGCGGTTACTGGTGCCTCACATTTTGGCGATATGGTTTGTCATTTTTCACCTAGCAATTTTGGTTCCTACGCACATTAGTTGGCCTAGGTACAATATTTGAGAATCACTACTGGATTCTGATTCAGACCCCTAAGTTTGTTGTTTATAAAAAATCGATTCCTTCGTGTCTTGGCGGAGTATTAGGGTAACGTGTTCCAAGCGGGACCTTACAAAGCTTAATGCTCATTGGCTGTGAAGTATTAAAATGAGAGGTTTTGTCAGTCATTCCTTCCTCCTCTGCGGAACAACATGGACATTTTATTGGCTAAAGTGTTCCGAGGACAAGTTTGCTCCTTATTGGGTGGGAACGGTTGACTGTAGTCAGTGATTTTGTGACGCACTTCCAAAGGAAAAAGAAAGTAGTAGCGGGCAGGTTAGGAACAATATTAACTCTGTGCAGTGCTCATAAGGTGGTGGAGAGGGATTATGAGGCAAAAAAAATTCTTTATATGTTTCAAGGGTCATTTACATAATTGCCGTGTGGTGTATAAATCACAGCGGAAAAATGACAGTGTCTTGCTCCGTTTTTTTTATCAAGTTAGGAGTACTATTTACTTATAATGTGGTGTTTACTTTTCTGATGGGGAGGTGTGGTTGCACAGCAAGAAATTCAATCTAGGTTTAAAACAGTTTTTATTAAGCAAATACAAATAAACTTTCTTCAGAAACTGTCCCTGTATATATGAAAGGGGTGAGAATTAAAAATGGAATGTCAAAAAATATCAGTTCAGCGTGGCCACTTCCTCCTTTTTTCTGCTACAGTTTGTAAAAGTGTTGCCCCATATTGTTAATAAGTAAGAGGGCATCAGTTACTTTTAGATAAAGTAGAATAGAAGTGCTACAGCAAACACTCCCGCACTACATTATCTGAGGTCTAGAGAACAAGTAAAAAACAGTTGAATACAAGTGACTACATATTACATAGAAATGTATGCAGTATTATTTTTCAAATTTGTATTCTATAGAATTCAGGAACGTTCTGTCGTAGTTCTTAGAGGTTGTACACTGTTCCGCTAACAAATCACATAGTCACTTAAGAATATATAGGATGGTACTCTTATAATATACAGTACTGGTCCTATATATTCTTTAGGGAGAAGGTGAATAGGAACCGCAAATAAGAATAGAAATTAGAAAATATCATTCAGAAATGTAGAGTTTATCAAATATTTAAAGTAACGAAGTATGCATGATAGCTATATTTTTTATTGTGCAATTTCGTAAAATATATTTCTTGAAAAAATATATATACAGATATATATTACAGATCTCCTATTCCTCTTCTGTAACAATAGGACAATCTATTACAATATAACAATTGATACCATTGTTGCAGTAAAAAGAAAAGGAAAATAAAGTGATCTATTTATCAGAACATCCATAATGAAATATTTCCGAGCTGTAATTATTTACTGAACGTCTTTTCTCTGGGAGATGAAAAAGTTTGATCTTCGTGGCGATGGGTCATAAACTCCTCTGAGATCATAACTGTGAGAATTATAATACATATGTATTTTCACAGCATATGATCACAAGGGTGGAACAGACTAAAAACCAAAAGCTGGTGACGTTGTTTATATATCTTTACTCTTTGTGCTGACGTATCATGAACTCCACTGAGATCAGCATAACTGTTAATGCTATAATATACATATTAACAGTATATGATCTTTAGGGGAAAAAAGAATAACAACTGGAAGATGGTGACGTTGATTGTAAATGTTTAGGGTTTGCGCCAACCGGTCACCCACACCTCTCAAGCGAAGTACAGTGTCAACATTATAATATAGAAAGTCACAATATATAAGCTGAAAGGAGCCAGGAAAGGAGCAATGTTTGTTGTAATCTATCTGTTTCTGAAAACAAGCTGCTGACGTTACAGAGAAAAAGCGAAAAACATGCAATAACATATTTTTCTAGATATAAATGTTTAAATATTGACAAACAGCCACAAATGATAATGAAGTAGTATGCCTATACCATATTGAAACAACTTACAACTCTGGAATATGTTTATTGACGCAAAAGAAGAATCCGATGCTAGAAAAGGGAACCTGCATCACAGATTGGAGACTCAGAAATAACTTGCGAAAACTAAACTAATTGCACAGTAGGTGTGGTTTATATAGCATTTGGCACTTTAATAGTCTATGGAAGGAAGATTTGCTCCGCCTACTTAGATGTCACATTTTACAGTTTACACATGCTGAGTTTTTAACTGTTTTACTTCTGCACGTGTTGGGAAAAGTTACAAACTGTGAAGCTGTAAAGGTTTCGATTTCCATAGTAACACGTATAAGGTCATTATTATCTACATATGTTGGAGAGTTTAAAAAATGTTACTCTGTAAATTGTGTTTTTTGCATTCTCATGATTAAAAACATCTAATTAGAAGACGTTAAAAAAAATATTGTTTACAATAGAAGAAAAAAACTGATTAATATTTGTTATTACTGTGCTTCTTAATTAAAAAAATGCTAGCATTTGTAAATTGTAAAGCTACCCTCGGAAAGGTGTGCTGGCGCTTGGGGCATTGGGAAGATTAAGCAAGGTATTAATTACAGTGAGATAGTGGTAGGCTAAGATGTCATAGTCTATAAAATGGGACATGGCTTGAGAACAGATATCTGCAACGCACCTGTATGGTATTGAATAGAAAGAAATGCTTGGCTAGTAAAGACCAGGGACTTTCAGGATTGAAAGAGACCAAATTGCTCAGCATAAAATACCTCACAGAGTGTGTTTTCAAATACTCTTTCATATTTAGAAGGACAGGATAAGTTACTGTGTGTAGCTTTTCTTCTCTATGTATTTACGTCCTCATTATACTTTGTGTTGAAGGGGTGTGCTATAGTTGTTGCTGTGAGTATTTTCGACTTATATAAGCAATTACTAATTTCTAATTATGTTAAAAGGTGAGTAATGGATAGGTCTTTAAGGATTGATGTGTGTGAA
The DNA here is from genome assembly GCF_964263255.1 of Lissotriton vulgaris. Lineage (NCBI taxonomy): Eukaryota > Metazoa > Chordata > Amphibia > Caudata > Salamandridae > Lissotriton > Lissotriton vulgaris. The sequence goes on along the minus strand of NC_141687.1, from coordinate 2,119,546,823 downwards.
ACGCATGAAGTATTAAAAAACTAGTGTGAGAATGGTACCTAAATCCACACAGATTCACAGTGTTATTCTAGACAAGCAACAGTATCCTTTGCATTTAACTAAAACACATTTACTAGTTTGGAAGGGGTATTGTGAATAGACCTATTCTAAATTTTTTTGTACTGCATTTTAGTATAAGAGCCTGAGTTATTCTCCATAGTCATAAGCAGAAACTGGTTTCGAATTTTACGAAAACTTAATTACAGGATTTGTTTATAAGCAATTATATTTATATAACTGTATAAAGTACTAAAACTCTACTGTTGGAATGTTATTAGACAATGGTATTTATATAATATTTTTTTTGGGCCAAAATAGTTGATAAACCTACTTTTGTATCATGTACTAAGAAAACTGTTAGCCTCTTAAGCGCTGCTGACGGCCAACGGTCGTCACGAGCGCTACCTCCCCAGTGCTGCGCACGACCATTGGACGTCCATTCAGCACTAGTTCCAATGGACAGCGCAGCACTGGGGAGCGATATTTGCGCCGCAGCTAAGGTGTTAACGTGAAGTGTTTATGTTTTTGTGCAAAGACCTAGAACATAACAGATTTTATATGGATAAAGAGGAGAATATGACCGAAGACACATTGAAAATGAGCCACAGTTTAATTGAAGTACAAAATCTACCTATAACAGGTTATAGTTATAGTTAGCTGAACTAACTGTAATGGGGGAACTTCAATGGTTTTGTATGAGTGAAATGTCCAGCTAACTATAACATGTATGAAACCTATGGTTTTTTCAGTGAATTTCTAAGGTTTTTTAAATGCTAATTCCTAACTATAACGTGTCTGAAACCTATGATTTGTTCAGTGAATATATATATATATATATATAATCAACCTCCACAACGGTTCCTGCTCAGGAGTTTATGCAGCGCTCACACATGTGCGTTATCCTGCGGTAGAACCATGCCGCTTAACTTCTCCACAACTATTCCCCAAAAGGGGAAAACAACGGGTCGCACAACCAGCTGGGATTTTCAGCAGCAATCCTTTTTTATTTTATAAATCAACAAAGCGCAAATAGCGCATTGATCTACGCGTTTCGGTGTCTCTCCACCTTGCTCACGATATATATATTTATTATTCTGTACATAGTATTCCACTGAGGAAACGTTATCCATGCTCTGGGTTTGGAGGTGCTCAAATCACTGAGGTTAGACTGAAAGATATTAGCAATTATTTATTTGCATTTTATATTTTCAGGTTTCTTTTCTATACAAAATATTTCCTTGGTTGCAATAATTTACATTATGCAGAGTATGTGAACACCAAAGCATATTAAAACTGTACTCGCTCACTCATTTCTTTTAGAATAGTGCATTTTGTGATGGTCTTATGGTTTGTCAGTACTCTTACGAATACATTTTACTACAATCTATCTGAACTGTGAGGATTTAATCAAAGTAGGACAAATTAAAGGCTGAAGCTATTCTATCATGATTCAAACTGACAGCAGATCTCTGTAGCAGGTGCACAGATTCACTGTTCTTTCTTGCCAGCAGGAATGGAAAGCGAACACCCGTCCCTGCACACTTACAAACATGCATGTAAACAGTCACTCACACACACAAAAAGCTTTGAAATCGAACTGCTTCCCCCAACCCTGGACTCCCCCCTCCCATCTACTACTTGCAAACAGTTTTTATTTAAAAATAGACTTCATGGGTGTCAGGCAGCGAGTGACACCGGAGGGGAACCCGGCCTACTAAATTGAAGCATGAGAGAGTAACTGCTAGCTTGTCTCTTCCAGGTCTGTCATGTGGGCCTACTCAATTGAAGCATGAGAGAGTAACTGCTAGCTTGTCTCTTCCAGGTCCATCATGTGGGCCTCTGACAAAACTGATGGGGTCATACACACACATGCAGGAACACTCAATACTTTTTTTTAGGTCCAGCCTAGCACAGTGCTCATGCGCTGCTCTGTAAGAGGGCCTCTTGGAATTACTCCAGACATTCCGAAAGCTTTCTGAAAGCTCTTGTGTGGAGCTGTCACATTCTATTGGCCTTTGCATGTGGTTTTAAAAAATGAAAGCACGCAATTGGCCAAAGGAGGGTGCATGTCCCACCTTTTCTGTAAATGTTCACTCCCACGGCCTAGAGCTGTCTGGAGCTAGCAGCGCTGAGCAGGGTGCCAGCTGCATTCCTTTCTGGATCATAAACACAACACAGTCACACGCAGCTGGAACCGGACAACTTGTTTATTTTATTTCACCCCTGCCAGCGTGTTACTGCTCTGCACGTCACAGTTTCGAATCCAAACTCACAACGTTTCACTCTTCCTGGTTTTTTCTGACTTTCATTCAGCTTTTCGTGTTTTTGTTTGTTCGCAAATAAATGTAGTGTAGCATCCCTTCTTATCTTGTAGACTTTCCTACATTGGCGCACGTATACTCACGCGTGCCGACAAGATGTTTTGTTTACAGAGCAGAGCTCCTTCCATTTCGAAGCAGCAAGAGCATTTCCGACCTGATGTGATGTTTTGTCAAAATTAGTGTTTGGTGTTGGCACGGGAAACTATCAAATAAGATACTTTAACATTTTAAACATATTTACAGTCCGAGGTAAAGTGAACTAAATTGGCCCAGAGTTGCATGGTTCCTTGGTGAAACAGCGACGCTGCGATTTGAGCCCAAGTCGTTCTATTTGGCGGTGTGTAAACTTACGTCACCTCCACTGCCCTGCCTATATACCCGTCTGATGTCGCACGCACTGCCTTCGACCCCAGAGTATATCTGCTGCGAGTGATTTTAACTGGATACAGAAGGGCTGTGCTCAATGGCAACGAGTTGACTCCATCTATGACTGACTGGTCTACAGTCATTCTTGCTCCTCTCTGCCAGGAGGTTTTTTGTTGAAAGGGCCCATTTAAAGTTGGGGATCTGCCTGCGGCTGGTGAATAAAACAAAGCAGTAGGTAGCCCCTTTTGTTTTCACATGTCTGCTCCGGTCTGATGACATCACATCAGTGACTGGCTTCGGAACATTAACATCTCTGCGCCTCCCCCAACTCAACTGCATCACTCACAGCTCAGGTCAATCGCAATGGTTTTGTTTGGGTGGTGCTGGTTCTGTGTGTTGACAGGGAATGACAAATAAGCCCACTCTGTGCTCCTCTCTGACGATTCGCACCCTGGGCCCAGCTCACCCATGCCAAAAACCAGGGGTGAGTGGGTGCAGAAGCCAGCGTCGCGCCATTGGTAACGCGGGCACTCAGGCAATGCCCGAGGGGCCGGTATCCGAATTCCAGATGTGGGCTGCTTTTTGGAGCCGACTGCGGACCCAATTTGGGTGGTTTCTGTGTTGTTCGATGCTGCCAGCGGGTCAGTGGGGGCCTCAGTGGCCTTTTCTGGAGGTAGATGGGCATCCATTACCTTCCTTTTATCAATGGCAGAGGTGTCACTCGCTTTCTTTCGCTGGGCCGGGCCTTTAATATATGCATATTGAGGGGCGGGGGGGCAGGGGGCCTGAGCAATAGTGGTCTCACTTGTTTTCAGTGTGTTTCACCAGTGCAAACGAATCTGTGCATCTACCCCCCCTCCCCTTAAAAAAAAAACAATTTCGCCGAAGCAGTGTATTGCAGAAAGGCAATATGCAAATGTAGGCCACTTCTTTTTTAGCGTGGACGATTTTTAATCCCAATCCAACCCTTAGCAGAACTCTTCCACAGATGCCTGGGATCTCTTGCATGGGAAGGGCTTGGGTTTTTTATCTTCGTGCCCACCCCCCCCATCCTCTCCCTCCTCCATCCTGAACAATCGCAGCCTCTCTGAGGGCGACGCCATCTGTTCAACGCGAGTCTAGCGACAGGTTTCAGTTAAAGGGAAGAAGAGTCTTAGGAAGTCTGGCAAAAGTGCAACCAAAGGAGGAAAGCTCATGAAAACTGAAACCGCTACTTTCAAATACTGAGAAGCAGTGAGTGACACAAGAGCCAGGTTTAAAGCAAGACAGTCAGCACTTCTACTACTGGCAGAGTGGCAGAACAGAGGGGAAACGAGACGTCCACAGAAGGAAAGGCGGTGGCTAAAGGGTGTGGAAGAGAAAGGTAAAAGCAAGATTGGGGCATACTTCCTAATAACTACATCGTTGAGCAGACACACAACACACAATGGCAGGCTATCCAGGGCCAGAACGCTTGGGGGAGATTAAGCTTTCACGCTGTTGTGTACTGTACGCTGGTAAAGGCAGCAGAATCGCCACAAAGGCCAAAAGAGCCTCTTCAGTGCAGGTGTTCAGTGCCATCTACTGGCGTCACTAATGCTCGGTTTAAGGAAGGTCATGGGGAGGGGCTTAAAGAAAAGGACTAAGTGTATGGTTTTATTTAACTAGTAATGCTTAAAAAAGAAAGCATAATGCTGTAAGCAGAACGAGCTGACTCCAAGCGCTTTAGCTGGCGAGCACATCTGATGTTGCCGCATCCCCACTCCCTCCCATCAGCGTGCAGTCACGAGCCAGGCCATGCACGTCCATTGCTTTACCATTTCTGGAGTCATCTACGCAAATTCGGAGGGTAGCTCGCGCTCCTTGCCCGAGATACACAGACCTTTCTTTTTATACCTCTCTTCCCCCTATTTGTTTTGCTCCTTGTTTTCTAACCCACCTACACTCACACACACACACACACACATCAGCACTTGAGTCCTAATGCCGACAACCCTTCATCCGCTTAGCTGAGCTATCCATCCAGCGCATACATAACACCCTGTGTCTGTGGCGCTACCTCCTCAAACTGCACCCTGCCTTCCCGGTACGCCTTCGTCCGTATCAGGCGGCCGCCATGACGCTTCAGTTTATGAACATAATCACAATGACTTGCTGCGCGAAGTCTCGCGGGATCTGTCCCATGCGAGCATCCTTTTAAAATCAGGCAAAACATGAATATCGAAGCAATGAAAGAAAGTTACACATTAAATAAAGTATGTACATTTTCAATGAATTTAGCCCTCAGATGGGCTTTTGTTCAGGTAGTGCTGCGGTAAGGAATTACATTCAAAATCACAAAGACCGCACAGATGTTAGAATCCACAGGTAAAACTGTACCTAATCGATTGGAAAATAATTACCGTGATTAAATAAAACAAAAGCACCCTTAGACACGGTACATATAACATCGATATACGCCTGAAGTGTCATAGTGCAGCAAAAAATTATGATTGAGGACAAGTATTATATACAGTATTTACAGGTGTACTTTCAGTTCCTCCCCCATATTGAGTCCCAAAGGTGTTTTGGTTGAAAATTAATAATATATCGGGACTCTAGTCTCCTTAAGCATTTAGCTGTATCTCCCTCTCTGGGATCTCAAGGCACATGGTCAAGGCAGAAATAGCTCAGGAGTTTGCGGTCACTGTTGTGGTGAATTAGAAAATGACGGGCTACTGGATAATTACTATTGTTATTTTGTATTGCCCTCTGATGTTCTAGAATGGGGATTTTAGCAGGGTGTATTGTGCTCCCTATATATTTATGTCCGCACGGGCAAGTGAGACAGTAGACCACAAATGGTGTCAAACAATTCATAAATTTCTTGATGGCAACTGGATCATGTTTCCCTGGTACGGAGTAGTTGACAACTTTTCTGCTACCCGCACATGCCTTGCATTTATTGCAAGGATGGAACCCACGTATACCTTGTATGCCTCTGGCAACAGGGGGCAAATGGCTCTGTACCAAGTGATCTTTAAGTGACTTGGTTTTACGAAATGTTATAGATGGATTGGCAGGAATGTCACGTCCAATGACCGGGTCAGACTTCAAAATACTCCAATTGGAGTGCATAATCTTTTTGAGACTCTTGGCTGCGTTGGAAAAATTTGTAATGAGCCTCAGATTGCTGGTACCTTTATTTCATCTGTTTTTGGGGTCTCTTTAATCAAGTCAGTTCTACTCTTGACCTCAGCTTTCTTCATGCTTCGCTCAGCACCCTATCTTTATAGCCTCGTGCCCTGAATCTATCGAGGCTAGCCAGCCCTGCTTCATTATAGTCTTCAGGACGAGAGCGGTTACGTTTAATACACAAAAGTTCCCCATAGGGGATACTGTTCTTAAGGCTTGAGGGGTGACTGCTGCGTGCATGGAGCTCTGAGTTGCCCGCTGTGGGTTTCCTGAAAAGAGCCGTCTGTAACTTGCCATCTGTTATGAATACTCTATCATCTAGATAATTCACCTCAGTGTTTCCGATTTCGCCTGAGAATTTCAAGTTAAGGTTATTGCTGTTGAGATGTTTGATGTAATCTTCAACTGACTGTCTACTCCCTTTCCAGACCAGAAAGAGGTCATCTATGTAGCGCCTCCAAATTATGGTCTTATTGACCCAATGGTCACAGGAGTCCGACAAGGCCGCCCGCTTCTCCCACCAGCCAACGAAAAGGTTCGCGTAGCTGGGGGCGAAGCAGGCTCCCATCGCCGTCCCCCGTTTTTGTCGGTAGATCTGGTCCTGAAAAATGAAAATGTTGTTAAACAGGCAGAAACCAAGAAAATCAGAGAGCATTTCACTATGCTCCCTATATTCTGCTGATCTTTGTTGTAACACCTGATTGATTACATCCAAGCCTTGTTCATGTGAAATGCTTGTATACAAGCTGGCTATATCTAAGGTCACCATTAGATAATCTGATTCCCATAACGTAGGAAGTCCTTAGTGTCTCTCGTATAGGAAGTAATTTCCTCAACAAAAGGAAAAAGATAAAAGACTATAAATTTAGACATGTTCTCCAAAAGGCCTCCAACAGATGAAATTATTGGACGGCCTGGCGGTTTTTCCTAGTCTTTATGCACCTTCGGCAGGTGGTAGAAGGTGGGTATCTTAGGATCACAGACTGACAGGAACTTAAGTTCTTCAACTGACAGCATTTCTCTTGTGGACCACTTATGTATGAGTTTTTCATATTGGGTGATACTCTCTAGATATTCTTTCATAGCAATTGGAGTATAATTGTCTCGATTGCTAAGTTGGAGAAGTGCTTCACGGCAATAGTTTGTACGAGTTTGCAAGACTACATTACCGCCCTTATCGGAGGGTTTTATTACAATGCTCTTGTCAGCTGCCAGATCCTTTATCGCTTTCCTTTGTTGAAATGTCAGGTTCCACATGGATTTATGGTTCTCTGCTGGATTCTCTCTTAAGTTCCGCAGATCCAACATGACCTTGTTGTGAAAAACGTCAATGGCGTCCGAGTTAGATGGTGGGACAAACTTCAAGACTGGTTTAAAGGGGCTTGGTTCTTTTGACAGGATGTTGCTAGTGGATACTCCAGAGTTAGCCATGTCTGGTACTTTTTGACTGGCTGTAGCATCTTCTGTATTCAGATCTTCCAAAACTGCAAGAAGCTCCAACTCCTTTTCATTGATGGGGTTGGGCTCTGATGTTCGGGGAGTGCCAGGTGAGTTGATGCCTTTTGAGTTTAAAGAATTTGTATAATTTCATTTTGCGCACTAGTTTGAAGACGTCAATGCGTGTCTGTACAAATTCAAAGTTACTTGTTGGACAGAAGGTAAGTCCAAGTTGTAGAGCGGATGTTTCTGAGGGTGTCAAAGTTTTAGTAGTCAGGTTAATGATAGTTAGATTTTCTGTATTTCTCTCCAGGGCGTTGAGCATCACTTGAGTTGAGTTGTTTTCTTCTTCTGTTTTCCTGCGCCTCTTTTGGGACGCGTGCCCCCCACCTCTCCTGGTGCGTCTGTGGCTATTGCGGGCGGTCTTCTCTTTCCCCCTCTCAGCCACGCTCGCCTGATTAAATCGAACTCCTCGTGAAAATGGGGAGGTGTCAGTATATCAGGTATATTAACACTGGCTGCTCCTCTTGTATCGTTGTCCGAAAGTTCAGCGCCTGAGACCTCTGATTGTGAAGTTTCAGGGGTGGCGGACTGCTGCTGTTGAAGTGATCTGTTTTTTCTTAGATCTCTCCTAGGGGCATCATACTTGCGAGCAAATGTTAAAATGCTACCCTGCTCGTAGTCTTGTGCGTCCCTTTCAAACTTTTGTTGTTTTCTCTGTTTGATTTTACCCTCATATGTTGCCAGTCTTTGCTTCATTGAAGCTCTCAATACATCATGCTCCTCCTTTTCTCCTTCTTCAGCAATTTTGGTTTCAAATTCACTTATAATATCCAAAGTCTCTTGTCTGTCAATCCAAGCGTATTTGACTAGAAGAACTAGCATGCCCTTACATGAGTGTGCAGTATATTCAGCCCACTCATTTAAAAGTTTAGGATTAGGGCTCTCATAAGCTGGTATTGTATAGATTCTGAGTCCACGAGGAACTCTATTCACATCGATATAGTTCTCAAGCGATGTGGCCTCCCACCATTTCCTTATCTCACGTTCATAAAGCCGTTCTAGTTGTTGATATTTAGCTTTAAGACCTGGTTGGGGCTGGTTCTGAGTACCTGATTGTACTGTTGGACGAGAGCCAGGTCTCGTCTTGAAAATGTCCGAGGCTGTGTCACGGCGGTCCGCCTCACTGTACATAGGATTCATCAGTGACTGAGATCAGAAATGCTTCCCCCTCTCGCTAAGCTCATAAATGCAGAACAGTTCGAGTTGTGTATCCGCTTGGTGTGAAACAAAGAATTGTCGGTCCTTACAGCATGTTGCGCGCGGTCACTGGAGGCTCCATAAGGTTCACAGCGGTACTTCACCTTCTGCCTCGAGCGGTGCTCTGGCTCCCAAAAACCAGTTTCGACGCTCCAAAGCTCTGCCGTAGACGCCGGTGCACTCAGTAGCGGGTGCGAGTCACGAGCCGGCAGGGCGCGTAGAGATGCAGGATACCCAAAGAGATTGACTCGCACTCACGAGAGGTTCAAATCCAGATCGGATGTATTGCACAAAAATCACAAGGTTAGACGCGTTTCGGCGGTACGCCTTCGTCAGTATCAGGCGGCCGCCATGACGCTGCAGTTTATAAACATAATCCCAATGACTGTTGCCGCGCGAAGTCTCGCGGGATCTGTCCCATGCGAGCACCATTTTAGAATCAGGCAAAACATGAATATCGAAGCAATGAAAGAAAGTTACACATTAAATAAAGTATGTACATTTTCAATGAACTTACTGAGTTTAGCAAAGCTACAACACAAACATGCACTGAAGTATTCCTCACAATGACATTGTGAAACACTATTTTAAAATAAATACAGTATTGTCAAAATAGTGAAAACATTTCTTTTCCACGCCCGAAAACTAATCAGATCGCATCCTCGACCCCTCCCTCCATTTCGTGCAAAGCGCCACTTAATGGAAAGAAGTACATTAAAAAAAAAAAATATATATATATATATTTATATATATATATATATATATATATATATATATATATATATATGTGTGTGTATATATATATATATATATATATTTACATCCTTGCTATATTTCACTGCAAACGTAAGTGTATCACCTCATCAGGGGTACGAAGCGCTATATAAATGAAATTAACATGTAACCAATGTGCACACAGGAAGAACTTAAGAGTTTAATTTAAAAGCACATGCACGGTGCAATTTTAGCAGAAATGGAACGTTCCCTGTATACAAAACACCATGTGTGAGGGCCCCAGGAACCTGGATTGTGCCTAGCGCAACTCTCTGTGCTCGCGGCACTACTCCGGCATAAAAGTTATACTTTGACGGACTACTTGAAAAATGGATTTCAGAACCCAGCCCCCATCCTTTTTAAGTTGATAAATACAGTACCATTATAGTGGACGATAATAACACCTGAACAATTCTAGCGCCTAAAAATGGCAGACGCATTCTATGAAGCACTCCACTGTATGAATTTTTGTATTATAGTCTAAATGATTATAAGGTCCCGGAGCTGAGACCTATTGGCTATGCAAATGCTTGTTTATACATACGGCAGGAAGGGAGTTTCCTAATGTCTGTTGAGCGTTAGCTCACCGCCTCTTGTTTCTCCATGGCCACGCAGTACTCACAACACATGAATTCCAAATATGCATGATGGTAGTAAAGTATTATATGACCAGTCATAGTAGGTGTCCTAATGCCCTTTGGCCAAGTTTAACTCATATTTGCGTAATGGTATTTTGTTTGCAGTTTTACATAGCGCAAACTTGGCCCAAGGGTATTAAAGCACTCTACATAAGAAGCAGATGTTTTACTTGAAAGCATACTTTTCTTAGGTCTCGGCTGGCGTTAGAGCACACATGCGCTTCTCGCCTCAAGACTTGTAGTGAACAAGTCAGTTTGTAGAAGGGAACTCGAGCCCTGCCCCACATTTCCATTGGGTAGCGTCAGCGTTTATGGTAAACGCTGGCTTCCCATTGGAAATGAGTTTTTTGTTGCCTCCCTTTGGCTTTTTGCTGGACTGGCTCGCCTGACTCACGGCTGTCGTGAAGACTTTTCTTATCTGCTTGTTTATTTAACAAGCAGATAAGAAAAGTGTTCACAACAGCTGTGAAGCAGGCACCGTGCTCAGAGGCGCATGGGGTCACGGGGAGGACAAGGCAATGGCGAGCGCTTGTTTTTGGTATGCTTAGGAGCACAGCGAAGATAATTTGGTAGATGGAAAAGAGAAGAGTAAGAGCCATGCGTCTATAAGAGCATTGGCATAAGTAAAGGAAACGTACATTGAAGAACGAATTGATCAAAGATTATAGCGGGCGCTCGTCATCTGCGTCAAGCGTCCCTTTCAGCATTTAGATGAATTAAAAATTTGGCGGTTGGTGAGCCTAAAATTGATGGTGCTCCTCAGAAGAATTAAAACCGCGACCAGTGTCTGCGTGAACGTTTCTTTAATTGTTACCACTGGCCTAATGACCGCTTTACACCTGTTAACCTCATTTGATTATAAAAATATATATATCAAAATATATTAGTGGGCCTCAATAGAGAGACTTTTGGTCAACCCTGTTCAGCAGTTATTTTTGTCTTAGTCTTTTAAATAAAGCGAACTTGACCTGAATTTATCAGAGCCCTTTACATGAGCACCTTTTGCATTACAGACTGACACATTCATTTTCTTAGGCACCGGGAGATTGAGATTTGCCCACAATCACACAATGTTGAGCGTTGCAGCCGAGACTCGAACCCGCTTCCGCTGCTTCGAGGTTTCCCGCTCTCGCCGTCAGGCTACAGCCTCGCTGCCTTTCACTGTTTGGCCGTTGAAGCTCACACCACAGCCTACGGCATGGGACAGTGTGGTGGTTGGTCAGCCCACTTCCCCACCGATTCTCTTCCACTGTTAGTGAGGGGATGTTTCCATTGTGCTCATCTGCCTTAAAAGAAGTGCTCTTCAGTGGCGGACCATTATGGCCAATACTTCGCCAATGTTTTTTCTTTCTACTCTTCATTATTTTTAGGTTTACTTTTATATTAAACCATAGCTTCAGGAAACAATAATTCAAGGATAATGGTGCCTTTGCTGTGCACTAATATGAATCACTTCCCAATTATGCACCTTAAAACTAAGAGAGGTTCCTGTGCTTGTTATATGTACACCCACTCGCTAGAAAGTAGCTGTAATAATAAAAATTATCCTTGAGTCGTTTATTAAATTGAAAAACTGCATTGCAAGCATATGGCTCCAAGTTTAATGTGCTGCTTTGGTATTGTTTTATTTTTGTGACATATGCTTTTAATAAAAAGTAATTTAAAAAGTAATCCTTTCAAGTAATCTTTGCACCAGACAACCTGGCATATTGGCTTTGCCAGTGCTTGTTTACTGTGTTGCCTAATCCTGAGGGCCTCTACCCCTATTAGTATCGTGTGTATTTCTTGCTCCTATGACGTGAGGCTTTTTACGTTATCGTGCGTGCCCTCTCCCCTTCTTTATGTGTGCGCGCTGTGCTTCCTCATCACTGAATCCTGCATGGAAGGCTGGGCTTGTAACTTCCCTTCCACCCATGTGAGGGTGCTGTGGTCAGGGCCTCCACATGGGAATGAGTGGGTCACACCCTATCAGGGGCCTCCCTGCTTCAACAAAAGTTATGTACATAGGGGCTTATTTACAAGCCCACTGCGATTGACACACCAGCAGTGCAATGAGCTTTCCCATATTTACAAGGTCATTTAAAGTCATCCAGAGTGACTTTTCATGGACTTGGAAATATGTTGCCTTGTTTTCCTTATGTTAATAAACGTTTGTAAACAACTGTCGCATGCGCAGAGCGGGATCAAGCAAGGGAAGGAGTGGCTGGTGCATGCGCAGAACGTGAGCAAGCAAGGGAAGGAGTGGACACAGGAGGGAGCCGAAGAGGAAAGAAAGGAACCTGGGAGTATTGTCACGTTGGCACTAAAGTTGCCCTACATTTATAGTGCACCTTAGTACTCAATGGAGGCAGTGGGGTATGGAGAAACAAGGGGAAGGAGAGAAGGAATTCAGAGACGTTTTCAGGCATGGGCAAAGTGGGCTCTGGCCCAGGGTCCCACCCTTTCAGGGGGCCTCATGATAGAGCCAGGTCTGTTCTGCAGGGGAGGCTTGTCCTAATGACCTTGAATAATTCTTAAACAGATTGTCTTAAATACAGTTTTCCTTTAATTTATTTTTAATGTGGGTGTTTTGTGAGAGTTTTCTACAGACATTTTGCAGAGAACTTTTGTGTTTATGCAACATCCCTAAAAACTTTTCTTTTATATTCGAACCAGACCCGACATATTAGCAATAGGTGAGTGTTTCAGGGTGCAGTAATATTACTGTGCTGCTACTATGTCAAAATATCGAAAACACATCACTAAACCTGAAAATCAGATGTAAACAAATTAAAACGCGTTTCGTTCATCTGGGTGAACTTCGTCTGGGCGTGTGTGTTTAGATGCCCAATGTGGTGAGAAACCATAAGTGGTAGGTCTATCTGTAGATGGAACCCGTTATGCTTGGGTTAGCAGCGGTGAGTAATGATGCATTTCTGGAGGGCCGCCTTAATAAGGGCCCCATGCATGGAACTGGAACAGTTGGAAAAATCGAGCTCAGATGAACGAAACGCGTTGGCTGAGAATCTTTGCACCACTTTTGAACTATTTTGAATAAAGAATATTTACAATTTCACCAAAGGATTCCTGATTACTCATTGTTACTTGGAACAGAGGACTAGGGTAGTGCACCGATCCATCCCTTCCCTGAGCAAAGCAAATGGCTTTAACTTAATACAAGGCGAGACCTATTGCATTTTTAATGCTTGTTGTATTTATGGCTCAGGGAAAGTGATTTGCCCAGAATCACAGGATTTTGAGCAGTCATCGGGTTTTTGAACTTCCCATGCCATTAAGACAATACGCATTTACAATGCAATAGGTCTCGCATTTTAGAAACTTTCACCTATTGGTATTGTAAATGACAATACCTTTTATTATTTCAGTTTTTTTAAATGCATAAATAAAAGGCATTGTCATTTACAATAGCTCAAAATCTCGTAATTGCTAGACCTATTACATTGCAAATGCTCTTTTACAAATTAATCACTGGATATTAGGTTTTTACAAAACTATTTCATTTGCAAATCACCAAGTAATGGGCCTTGATTTGTTTTGATTGTATTAAAATCAGTTTCCATTATATTTGGGAAAATACAAAAAAGTGCTCCATTTATTCTTTTCTAGCTGCTGATATATTTGAATATTTTGTACAGTTCAATTACAGGTATTCAAATGTTTCTGTGTATTAGAAAAAAGTGACATCCTACAGCCAGCTTTTTCCTTTTACCTGTACCCCAGCAAGATTGCCGATAGTTCACTTTAGAAAATCCTTTAACCTTGGATTCAAAGAAATCCAAGTAAACACCAATCTTCATGTTAAAAACATAAGCAGCAGCAATTTGACCTAAGACATAACCTGACATTCGACCTCTCGCCTTTGAACACACAGCAGTTGTGACAGCACTCACTACACCCGTACTTCCATTGCCTATGTTTATGGGCCCTATAAAAAGCAGTGGTTGCTTTTGGAGTGAGGCCCTGAGCAAATTGCCTTCAATAATGGAATCAGGCTTTTTTCCATATTCCAATACAGCATGGCTATCGGAGCAGGGCATGCGCTACCCAGGCTCGACTTAGTATCTTAGACATGAGGACAATTATCAATGGTGAGTGTTTCCGGCACTAGTTTGCTGCAGACTTGTAATATAACAATCTGAAAGAGACACGTTAGTGATAGATTCCTTACCTTAGAAGATCCCCAGGCGTCAGACTGGATCCGGAAATTTTTGCGTAGCAGTACCCTTGCGCGTTGGTAGGCGTCATCTGCGGCACCGCGTCCAGTCGGCGGCGTCGTGGGCGCCGTGATGACGTCGTCGGAGTACTTAGATGTCGCCTCCGCGTGCTGACGTCAGTTCTTCTTTTTTCCGCGCCAGCAAGCGCAGATCTGGAAAAAGCAGTACTTTAGTCACTTTTTGACTAGTCTTTTTGATCATCTTTCTTGAGTCTTGCGACTCCGGACGGTGCCGATAGGGATGCCAGGTTTCAAGCCTTGTGAGGATTGCGACCGACTGATGTCGGTCACCGACCCTCACCGTCTGTGTCGCCACTGTCTCGGCGTCGACCATGACGACAAGACCTGCCCCGACTGCCGGGCCCTGACTTCGAAAGCTAGGCGGGAGCGGTCCCGCAAGCGACTCGAACTCCGGCAGTCGGCCCCGCGCCGTGAGAGGTCCCGGTGCCACTGGAGGTCGAGGGACAGGTCGCGGGGTAGGAGCTATCACAGCTTCGAGAGTTGACATCACTCCTGCGGGTCGAAGTCGTCGTCAGGTAACACAGAAGTCAAAGAGACGTCATCGCTCTTCTGACCCCCCGACGCTCGCGCGAAGCGGCCGGGGGGTTCGAGTGACACCGCCCACGCGGCTCCGTGACAGTCGCGGGCATCGCGCCCTGCTCCACACCCTCCGGTCCCTTGGCAGAAGGCGACGCCAGGGGGAGATCGAGCGCTTCCTCATGGCCATGAGGTCCCTCTCTTCCCCGACGGGCTCCGTGGTGCCTTCGGGCCCAGCGGACCTGTCTGGGGCCCCTGGCGGGTCGGGGGCTTCAGCCCCGACGCCGTCGGGTGCTTCGGCCCCGCCGGCACCTTCGGGCCCGGCGCCGCAGGGCCCCACTGGATCCGCTTAGGGAGCCGGGTCGTCGCCGGTTGACCTAACGACCTCACAAGCGCCGGTCCCTCAGGTGCCACCGCCGGTGCCGTCCTCGGGCGGCGCCGTCCCCGATGCCTCCCTCGCTCTGGTTCCGGCATCGGAACGGCGCCGCTGGGCACCGCTTTCAACGCGGCTTGGGGAGTTTACCTTCTATGAACCAGCCTCATCGTTTGACAACCCTGATTATCAGGGGATGGGTGATGAAGAGTATTGGGAGGGGTCTGAGGACTCTCTGACACGTGAGTGTCAGTCTCAGGACTGGACAGGTGGACTTGGGGATGCTAGTGGTCTGGACACCTCACCCGTCACTGGCTTTGTCTCACCTCGTACTTTGTGGTGTGGATGAGGGCGGCCAAGGCCTTGGGCCTTGAGCTCCCCCTTCGCGGCCGTGAGGACTAACCTCCTCACTGAGGTCCTTAAACCGCAGTCAAGCTCGGCCGAGCCTCTGCTACCGTTTAATGAGGCCTTGACCGACTTTCTTTTGGGCAATTGGTCCAGACCCGCTACGGGTTCGCCCGTAGATAGGAACGTGGCCAGACGCCACCGCCTGGCCCCGGGCGACCCATGTTTCCTGTCCACCCACCCCACCCCGAGAGTCTGGTCATCCAGGCTTCGAATTCCCAGACCGCTTTCCCGTTGGCTCCGCCGGACAGGGAACCCAAGAGGTATGAGCAGTACGGCAAAAAGGTATTCTCATCCCTTAGTCTGGGACTGCGGTCTTCCAACACCGGCAGCCTCTTGTGCCGCTACACCCACTCTCTGTGGGATACGGTCGCAGAATTGCTGCCAGAGTGTCTGTTGGAGGTACGGGCCAAACTCGGCCAAGCCCTTGTGGAAGGCCGGGATGCAGCAAAATATTCTATCCGGTGTGGGCTGGATACCACCGACTCACTTGGCAGAGCGATGGCAACGACGGTGGCGATTCGTCGCCACGCCTGGTTGAGGTCCACCAACTTTTCGGCCGATGTCCAGAATACACTGATGGATATGCCGTTTGATGGCCGTCGCCTTTTTGGCGACAAGGCAGACCATGCGCTTGAGCGCTTTAAGGACTCCAGGGCTACGGCCAAGTCCTTGGGCCTCTCGGCCCCGCGCCAGCAAACGGGTGCCTTTCGCTCCTTTCGTGGCCAAGGAAGGGGCGCCCCCACACGTGCTGCCAGCCATGTACCGCAGACTAACATCCAACACGGTGGCGGCCGTGGAAATCGCCGTGGAGGCGGTCAGGACAACGGTGAGGCCAGTCCACACCTTCCCCCGCAGCATCCGCCTCAAAACCCTCCTAGTCCGTGCTTTCAGGCCCATGTGACGCCAGTGGGGGGCAGGGTTCGCCATCACCACTCCCACTGGCACATTGTAACATCGGACAGGTGGGTGCTGCAAATCGTCTGAAGGGGCTACCTCCTCCCCAAGCCATGCCACTGCAATACCACCGCGTATTAAGGGATCATCTGTGGCTTCTGCAGGAGGAAGTTACGGCCCTCTTGGCCAAGGGGGCCATCGAGCGCGTTCCTGAGCCAGAAGTAGGGTGTGGTTGCAACTCCCACTACTTTCTAGTACCCAAGAAGGGCAAAGGGGGCCTACTCCCTATCTTGGATCTACGGAACGTCAACAGCTTCCTCCGGAAGGAGAAGTTCAAAATGCTGACACTGGCTCAGGTCTTCGCTGCCCTGGACCCAGGAGACTGGATGGTAGCGTTGGACTTCCAGGACGCTTATTTCCACATCCCCGTCCTGCCGGCCCACCGGCGCTACCTGTGGTTCACGGTAGACCACGAGCACTTTCAGTTTACTGTGCTCCCCTTCAGCCTTACCAGCGCCCCACGGGTGTTCACGAAAGTGATGGCGGTGGTCGCAGCTCATCTGCGCAGGTTAGGGGTTTCAGTCTTCCCCTACCTCGACGACTGGTTGTTGAAGGCGGGCTTGCCCCAGACAGTAGTCAGCCACCTCCAGACGACAGCAGACCTCCTACACCAGCTGGGGTTCTCCCATCAATGTGCCAAAGTCGCACCTGTGCCCCTCTTTGAAGTTCCTTTTCATCGGAGCCGTTCTCGACTCGGCGCAGTTTTGGGTTTACCCCCCCGAACAGCGGGTTCGGGATATACAGACTCTGATTCCGATCTTTCAGCCTTTATCCCGAGTCTCGGTCAGGTTTACGCTTCGGCCTTTGGGGCTGATGGCTTCCTGCATCCTTCTGGTGCATCACGCCCGTTGGCGGATGCAGGCTCTACAGTGGGACCTGAAGTTTCAGTGGGCCCAGCATCAGGGCAACCTGTCCGACCATGTCCTGATCTCGGAGGGCACTGCGAGTCAGCTGCAGTGGTGGCTCACGGACTCCGATTGGGTCAGCGGCAGATCCCTCTCCCTTCCCCAACCGGAGCACGTAGTTGTGACGGACGCGTCCCTCCAGGGCTGGGGAGGCCACATGGGAGAGGCGGAGATCAGAGGCCTCTAGTCCCGGCTCCATATCAACCTTTTGGAGCTGCGGGCGATTCGTCTAGCACTGAAGGTTTCCACACCTCTGTCCGGGGGAGTGTAGTGCAGGTGTTCACGGACAACACCACCGCCATGTGGTACTGCAACAAACAGGGCGGGGTGGGGTCGTGGACCCTCTGTGCCTTTGGCAGTGGCTGGAACATCCAGGTGTGACCCTGGTGGTTCAACACCTGGCACGTTCTCTGTATGCCAGGGCGGACAAACTCAGCCGCCGGTGCATGATGGATCACGAATGGCGTCTGAACTCTGACGTGGCGCAAGGCCTCTTTCAGCAGTGGGCAGAGCCTTAGTTAGATCTATTCGCCACCGAAGAGAACGCACAATGTCATCAGTTCTGCGTGTTGGAATTTCCAAGGCGACACTCGCTCGGAGACGCTTTTCGTCGCGAGTGGAGTTGCGGTCTGTTGTACGCCTTTCCGCCTATACCACTTCTGCCCAGAGTGCTGAAGAAGATCAAGTGCGACCGGGCACAAGTCATCCTTGTGGCTCGGGACTGGGCACGAAGGTACTGGTATCCCGAGCTACTCAGTATGTCAGTCGATCCCCCGGTTCGTCTGCCTCTTCAGGAGGACCTTCTGTCACAGCAGCAGGGGTCAGTCCTCCACCCGAACCTGTCCAGTCTCCACCTCCATGCTTGGAGATTGAGCGGCGACAGTTGAGGCCATTTGACTTACCTCCTGAAGTCTGTAACATCATTCTGGCAGCCAGGCATCCCTCCACAAAGTCGGTATACGCCTGCAGGTGGAACAGATTTGTGGCATGGTGCACAGCAAAGGCTGTGGATTCTCTCTCTGCCCCTCTCTCTGAGGTTCTTCCTCTTGCCCAGCAGGGCTTTCCTCTTAACACTATCAAGGGCTATATTTCTGCCCTTTCAGCCTTCCTAAGGCTGCCTGATCAACCGTCTTTGTTCAAGTCCCCTATTTTAAAACGATTCTTGAAAGGCATCACACACACGTTTCCACCTGTTCCCTTCGTGATGCCTCAGTGGGACTTAAACCTGGTTCTTACTTTCCTGATGTGCGCTCTTTTTGAGCCACTTCACAACTGTCCTATCCGCCTTCTTACTCTGAAGACTGCTTTCCTGGTTGCCATCACCTCTGCCAGGAGAGTGAGTGAGCTCCAGGCTCTATCTTCTAAACCTCCTTTCCTTTCTGTCCATCCGGACAAGTTGTGTTGCGGACAAAACCCTCTTTCCTGCCCAAGGTAGTCACAGCCTTCCACATCGGGCAGTCCATCACCTTGCCCACCTTCTTTCCGCCTCTGCATCCCTCAAAGGAGGAAGAGCGGCTCCACCGTCTGGACCCAAAACGTGCGCTTTCATTCTATTTGGATCGCACACGCCAGTTCCGGGTGGATGACCAACTCTTTGTTGGTTACTTGGGCGCTAAGAAAGGACGGGCGGTGCACAAATGGACCTTCTCTCGGTGGATCGTGTTGTGCATCCAAGCGTGCTACTCTTTGGCTATAAAGGAACCTCTTGTTGGGCTGATGGCCCATTCCGCTCGGGCCACGGCGACTACTACTGCCCTGGGCCGAGGAGTCCCCTTGCAGGACATATGTCAGGCAGCTACGTGGGCCTCGCTGCACACGTTCGCAAGACACTACTGCCTGGACAAGTCCGGATGGATGGCTTCTTTGGCCGTTCCGTCCTCCAGGACTTTCTGGTGTGATTATTGGTTTGCAGACCCACCACCGGGGTTGGTATTGCTGGGGAATCTATTCTAAGGTAAGGAATCTATCACTAACATGTCTCTTTCAGATGCACAAATTACTACTTGTGTAACGATATATCTGTAAGAGACATTAGTTAGTGATAGATTCCTTACCGACCCACCCATCCTCCCCGTTCTGCGAACCGATATCTAGGGTTAAGGTCATCCCCTTTCAGGGCCCTAGTTTCAATGGCACCAGTGTTGGTTTTTAGCATGACTCTGCGTTTCTGGTGCGGAAAAGCTGTGTCTAAGAACTGATGTCCGCACGCGGAGGCGGCGTCTAAGTACTCCGACAACGTCATCACGACGCCGACGACTGACCCGCAGACGACGCCTACCGACGCGCAAGGGTACTGCAACGCAAACCTTTCCGGATCCAGTCTGACGCCTGGGGATATTCTAAGGTAAGGAATCTATCACTAAATTATGTCTCTTACAGATATATCGATACACAAGTAGTAACTTGTGCGACAGCACTGTAGTTCTGGCTGTCAGAGTTTAAGGCTGCAGCAGCAATTTTGCGCTGCAATACACTCGCCATTGACTGTTGAGGCTCCTCAGTGACACGCTCCACTCAAAGCCTGACCCCAGCTGCCACTAGGAGTACCAGTACTCTCCTAGCACAAGGAGAAGTTTAGTACTCCAGGGGAGAACTCTTGAAGTGCCGGTACTGATTACCGGTGAAAAAGAGCTTGGTTGGGAGGATGTAATACATGCAGGCCTCTGCAGAGAGTTTTTATGTCTTAGTGGAATGACTAGAGTGGTGTTTATCCTGGCTGAGTCGCAGTTTTTAGGTGTGTGATGGGTGAGAGATAAAGGCTTTCTATTAGCTGTCTGCTACTCTGTAAAAGTTCCTCTCTATTTTTAAGTGTTGGAATTTAGACGAACTAGTTTTCTACGACTTGTCATTAGACATTTTTATTTAGGTTTGGTAGTAAAGAGTGCACAGCAAATTGTGCTCGTTTACAGTAGCCACATGTATGCCGAACCGTGAGAAATCAGTGCAATCTGGCCAGTACGTCATGCGTTGTGGAGGTAGGTTGTGCTGTGATACAGCTCTCATCAATTTGTGTTGCAAATAGAACATATTTAGTGGTCCTATCGCAAACCTCCACCAAAAACTGGATATGTTTACCCTTTCGCTGCAGCGGCTATTCCGCCGCAACGCTAACAGGGCGGGGCGGCCGCGCGGCGGCCGCATGGTGTGACAGAACCGCTCCGTCACAAGCCGCGGTTGAGCTGTGCTCGTGACGGAGCGGTTCCGCTCAATAGAACGTGCCTGTTACTCTTATGTCTGATAATGGGGTGCAATGTGTTTAAATCAAAATGTTACCTTTTTTAAGGACGTTTGGAGTGCGATCTGAAAGGGCTACGTTAAATTCTCCCAGGGCCAATTGCCAAGTGGAAGGGGCCAACTGTTTCATAAAAGTAGGCATCCAAGCAGCTTTGGAAAGCAATCTTGATGTCTTTGAATTTCTTAAAGAGAAAATCTGGAGTTACCACATAACTCCGAATGCATGCACTGGAGTGTCTCCATACTTTTTGATGAGGGGTAGGCAGGTCAAGTCTGCATTAACACCTTTTTTCAAGAAGAAATGTCAGGAGACTAGCGTGCAATCTTGTGTTTCCAATGTCAGGAACAATATTACTGAATCACGCATTCGTGGCAAGTCCTATCATGATCTCTGCAACAACCAAGGGCAAGAAGGGGGAAGTTGGTGATTGAGTACGTTTTGTTAAACCTTCTTTCAGCCGCAAGGGTTCGTCTAAATTTACTTTTCCCTTCCAAGTGGAAAGGGTGTCTGAATCTGCAGTTTTGTTAAAGGATAAAAGTTGGTGGAACAAAAGTTCCATTGTGGTTCTTAGACCAGGGCAGGAACGTTTTGTTGAAAAGAGTGAAGAAGTGGATGCGTCTTTGGATGAGAAGGATACAGGATGTGCATCTAAAAGGAGCAATGAATGTCTTCCTGACCAAGGTCCCACTGTGAGTGATACTGGGTGTGCATCTAAAAGGAGCACTGAATGTCTTTCTGACCAAGGTCCCACTGTGAATGAAACAATTTATAATTCTGATAAGCACCAAGTCAGTAGAAGAGATTGCCGACTCTTTTGTTCATGATAATTGCATATTGGAAAAGAGAAGTGCCAGAGTACCTAAGAAGTTATATTTTGGATTAATTGCTTTGTTTGTTTTGTTTAAAGGATACAAGTGATCTCAAACGGTAACGATCCTCCGACGAAAATGCAAAATACTTAAGGGCACAGTGGGTCAGCACTAGCACCTCGTGCCATTGTAATGAAGCAAGGGAATCCGAGAATATACAAAACATATAGACTACCACACTACCGCAACATGAAGTACTTCCCAGGCAACAAAATACATATAACCCCAACTGTATTTGTAATGAAGCGAGGGAGTCAGATAATATTCAAAAAGATGTTTATTCAAGTGCCATAAAAGGACCCACTGGTGCAAGAGCCAAGGCGTTCAGCCAAGGCAAACTCCAACAGCTTCTGATAGTATTCAAACCTAAGCTCTTGCATCAGTGAGTTCCACATTACATATGAGTGTTCCATATGACATATGAGTGTTCCATATGACATAGACAATAGCCATTAACATACATGACTGTAAGTTCAATAGTAAACACAAAGGTAGGATAGCACAGTATTGTATTTGTAAACGCTTGTTTACGGGTGGTTTATGTGAAGGTTGGTGAAAAACAAACCTACACCACCAACTTATATGTGAAAATCATCAGTGGCTCTTCCTGCAGACGATTTATGACGATTTATTTCTATTTTTTAGGGAAAATGACCGTGTTGCAATGGTCAATGCTGTTTCTATGGACAATGTGGAGCATGCTTTCGCTGTTCAGCAGCTTCGGAAAAGTGGAAAAAATGCCAAAATTGTGAGTACTTTTTTTTTGTTAATTTTTAGAAATCATTGCAGTTTGTTATAACATGTTTCGGGAGTGTTTACGATGAGTCTGTAATATTGAATATTCCATGTTAAATTCAACTCACTTGCACAGGATACCCTATAGCCCATTCTAGAGAGGAATGGCTGCTACTGCAGAAATATATTGAATTTCATGGTTGAGATCTCTTGAAGTGCACTTTTTAGGTTTCGCCTGTCGAAAGCTGCGCAGCAGCGTTTCGCGCAGGCGAAATTTTTTGTTTACAAGTATGTGGGCTTTGTCCCGCCTCTGTCTTCCATTGGCCAGCTCCATAAATGGAGGCTAGCCATTGGAAGAGAGAGACGTCCGTCATTCTGCGAGGCGACTCATGGGCGTTCCGGCGTTATTTTTCTCATCCGGCCCCTTTTAGCACGTCATTGCGGCGGTGGGCGGAGGTTTTTTTTTGTTTTTTTGGATGCCATGTTTTGATCATTTGCCGCCGGAAGATGTCCAGGTGAGTGCTGTTTTATTTTTCTTGCCTTCTTGGGTGAATCCTGCATGTATTCAAGAACTTTTCCGAGTCTGCGACACCCCGGTCCTAACCTGAAGCCAACATAGTTTAACAAGTAATTGCTGTTCTTGTATCTCCTTTTCATTGAGTACATCACAGAGGTGTAATCAACGACCCTGAGTTCTCGGACCGGAGCAGTCTCCATCCCTGTATTGAGTGATATGTGTTCTGGGGGGAGGGACAGTTTTTTCCTTTACATGGTGTGTACGATGTAAAGCCACGGCAAAACTGGCTTCGTTCTCACCGCATGGCCTCCTGTAGAGAACAGGATCTGCTGCATATCTGTCGTGTCTGCCCAAGGGCGCATCCAGCTGAGAACTAGAGCGGCCGTGAGGTGGTGCCGGAAGTCAGTCTGCACCCGGACTTCGAGTCGCACCCAGAGATCCCTGTTAAAGGGGGCATGTAGGATATCTACACCCCCGTTTTTGTGCAGTGTATGGGCACAGTGAGGTCAGCGTGAAACCGGCTGCAGGGGACGGACGATGCAGACACCAAGTACGCCGCCGCTGCAAAGCCACCAGGGTGGGGGAGGGGCTCTTTTTGTGAACAAGAAGTCGCGCATCTTTAGGTTAGAAAAGCTGAAGTTTTTTTACACGCAAACATCCCCAAGCAAGGCCTGCATTTTGAATAATGGGCATCATCTGGAAATGGGCATGTTCTGCAAATATTTATGGCCACCCAGAACTATGACCAGGAAGAATAAGAGCATATTGATTTCTGAAGATCAAACACCAGTGCAATAGAACATTCCGTGAGTAAGTGCACGATTTAATGTAAAGCAGGTCGGCGCTGTTGGATGTTAATGTCAGTGGAATGCCTTACAGGAAGGGGCGCATGCTGCGGGCACATCTCCGGAAACGCAAGACTATTTTTGTGCAATGCTGAACGTGTCAAAATTCCGCTTCCCCTATCGCCCTCAACTTCCGTAGTGTTTCTGCTTGATGCCTACTCTGAGACCGACCTCTTGTATCTTGTACACGGGAAGGGTAAGGCATGTAAACGGATTGATCATGAACATTCAAATGTTACATTTCATGAATCTTGTGTCTAGTGTGAAGGCATTGTGACCATGTAACATCGTGCTTACTTTTTAACAGTATTATTTTAATCCTAATTCACCCATTATGTTCCAATAGATTTAGGCCTCATGTTTGATTTCTCTATTTTTTTTATTTAACATAGCCGGTTGTTGTCACAACACCGTAGTATAAACATCTTTGGTGGCAGCATAAATCGATTATTCCAGATGCTGGTGTTTGGTGATTGACCCAGGTCAGAGTTACACTCAAAGGGCCTTCCTCATTTCGGCACACAAGTGGGCGGTCTTAAAAAAGACAGCAGCTTAAGTTGGTTAAGTCTTTGCCTTTTAAAGAGAAACACAATGCATATGGGCAGTGTTTATTTACGAATAACATTAGTGCGGGAACTAGGGAGGCCTCCTTTCCAAAAGAAAATACCGTCCATCTGTTCACTTTTTAACATTCTGCAAATGCCCAGACAGGAATCCTAAGTAAAACTTTACATAAAACCGTCGGTATAATATTTTACATGGTCTTTTTGTTTTTTTTTAATGTAATTATCAGTTGGGGGTTATTAGGACAACAGTACAGCACACTGAAGTGTAGCTCAGCTGCTGTGCAAGGGTTAGCTGCTGTTCAGGGTTTAGCTGCTGTGTGTGTGTTGCTCTCTGTATGTATGTGTGTGGCTGTGTGTGTGGCTCTCTATGTGTGTGGCTGTGTGTGTCGCTCTCTGCATGTGTGTGTGTGGGAGAGACAGCAGTGTGAGTCTTCTAGGGAGAGCATGGTGTGTGGGAGAGCATGGTGTGTGAGAGGCAGCAGTGTGAGTCTTCTAGGGAGAGCATGGTGTGTGGGAGAGCATGGTGTGTGAGAGGCAGCAGTGTGTGAGAGACAGCACTGTGAGAGACCTTTTATTTATGTTTTGGGTTATGAAACATAAATAAAACGCATTGTTATCTGTAATATCATTAGCTCAAACTCTTGTAAATACGCGACCTATTGCATTGCAAATGCTATAGGTCTCGCATTTGCGAGAGATTAAGCTATTGGCATTGTAAATGACAATGCCATTTATTTATTTATTTTCAAAACCAACACATAAATAAAAATTGTCATTTACAATGCCAATAGCTCTAACTTTACAAAAGGCGAAACCATTGCATTGTAAATGCTTGTTTGAGCTCTGCACTCGTAGCTACTGTGCAGACAGACTCCAGGGGACACGCACACACCAGGCTATTCCCTTAAAGTGCGATTTTTTTTTTATTTTTTTTTTACTACCTGGCCACTGTATCATCCAGAATGCATGTGCAACTGTTGCAACTGTATTGTACGATGTTATGAAACAAGATCAAAGGTAACATGACCAACATATATTTGTTAGAAGGGACTGATTGTCTAGTATATCCCCAGCATTACCTGATCTCTGTTTCTCAGTCAATAACGTTAATAAGCAAATATTTATTCTCCTAGGTTCACTAGAAATTTTCAATAAGTAGGTGGCTAAGCTGTGCTTGAAAGTGTGGATTGAGTTCTTTTGTCTCTTTGCACAAAATGGTGTACTGAAATGTTTTTAACCATTGTCTACAGACAGCTTTGGGTGTCTATTTGCGCAAGACCTCTTGTGGACCTCGCCAAAAGCTTAAAATGGGCTTCAACTCTCTCATTGCTTACTATTGTTAGGCTTTATTTTCACTCTTTTGCTTGATTCTTATTTGATGGCTTCCCTTTCTGTTCTTGTGTTTTTCCTACCCCGGAGCATCAGCTCTTTAACATTCCTTTTGAATGGGTACCTTGTATCCTTCTACTGCCATTTTCTGCTGGACCACTCCACTAATTACTTCAGAGCAAAGAATTATTATATATTTTTTTTTTTACACCTGTCAAGTGATAACCACCAAAGATCAAACAAGGTCAGTCCACACACAACCCCTTCTGGTACTCTGCATGAACTCGAAAGACCCCTACTGACATCGCCACAGCATGAAAAGACTTGACTCCCTAATTGTATTAATGTTCTCTTGGTTACTTACCTGGAGTCTTTCTCAGAGAAGCTCCACATAATGTTTGTGTTGTAATCCAAATAAAGTCCGCGCCGATTAAAATACCGCGTAGGGTTACAGCAAGCGGTCATCTCGGCAGCGTTGGTTCAAATGCCTTACCCAATTTCTTTTCAAAATATGCACAATTACAATTAAATTGGCGGTCTTCTAGATCTCTGAAAGCAGAGTCCTCTCGTGTGACGTGACTTTTTCCTGTTTCCCAGTTCATGTTCAGGAAATGTTACGCCTCTAGCTCTGTGTTCCTTTGACATAGACACACATGCTGCCAGATAATGCCATTTAGGCACTGCTGATCCCGTAAATTAAGTGCAGAGAGTATGCCAAATCAGTTGTACACTGTCACTTCCTTTTGAAGTTGAGGCTGGAAGTACTCTGAATAGCCTTCAATAAGATTCCATGGATGTGAAGAAGGTAAAACCCCCCAGGCAGGCTGTCCAGGTGGTAAAGGACACTGGTGGCGCTAGCTAGGGCGTTCTTTTTCTTCAAGTTTCAAGCTTCTTTACCTCAAGTTTCCTTAGTAGTTTCCAGTAGTACAGTTCATCATTTTCTTTCAAATTTCAAGTATCTTCACCTCAAGTACACGTAATCTTTAAGAACATGTAGGTTTTCTTTCCAAATCATCGCCATTGATGTAATTCAAAAGAAGTCATGGGGTAGCCATGAGGTATGTTGTAAGTAAGAGGTTTATTAACCTTAGTTACAGGTCAGGTTTAGATGGTAAGTAGAAGATATAAAGTTGAGCCCCTTCCAGAGCAGCATCCTTGCTGCTCAGCCCACACACTCCACTTGTCTCTCTCTCCACTCCACCAGGCACTCCAGGATTCCACTACCTCATCAAGCATTCTAACATACGACACGCACATCACATTCATACTGGCTGAGCAGGAGGGAATGGGTAACCAGGGAAAGGATGCATTATAGGAAATCAAGTTATAACAGTACAGCACTTTCTCCTTTGTTTTCCCATCTGGATAATATAGAATCTAAACTGGCCTACTGTTTACCTACTAGTGGTCATTTTTCAAACCAAACGAGCAGCATTAGTAACAAATCTAACAGGCAGGATGCCATGCCTAAAGCATATGGTACACCCCCGGTGGAATACTCTCCAACCAATGCTTTCCCTGCCTCTTGTATTGTGTTAGCTGGTCCAATCCAATTGAGTAACAGTCTTACATCAGTTAGACATAACGCAGGTCCCTCATTTTCCATAGTTTCTGGTTTTCTTCACTTCGTGAAGGGAGCCGAGGTTAAAACTATACAAGTGCAGCCACCTGACCAACTTCAGGTTAATAATCTCCCCTGATGCCTGCCCGTATGTTGCTGTTTTGTTGGGTGTACCTTCGCTAAGATACAACCAGCATGAATCTTATGAAGAACTCTTTAACAAAACCCTAAATTGACTGGTTCGACATAGAAGCAAGTATCTCTCCCATGCAGAATACATCCTGTATGTAAGGAGATGTTCTTGGATGGGCCAAACCTTCAAGATCAACAAGGAGACTTCATTGTGGTAAATTTTAGAACCCCAAATTTGGTACACCATTTGTTTTTTAACTAAAGGCGTAGCATTTTACCTAGCAGTTTTAATACCCTGGTCTGCTTGACTATTTTTATAGACCACCTCCTTTTTTATTGCAGCAGTCCTGTAATCTTTCATGTGTTCAGCAAACCTGTGCACCGGATATGCATACGTCTACTTATCGCAAGCTTGACAAACCATGTACACTTAATCTTAATCCCCAGTGTTTATTTAGTACCTCCTCCATTAATTTTTCAATCGGTGCTCAGGCCACACAACATATACCACGGGTCTCGTGTGCTGTACCCTTATCCACTAGGTGTGACCCACTCTCTTACTTGGACTGACATGCAGGCTTTTATTCTTGCCACACAGTACATATCTCTTTCTATATTAAGTTGGAATGTGGCAGGCCTAAAGGGGAATACTAATAACAGTGAATGGATGTCAAAGTACAACATAATTGCATTACAAGAAACATGCTTACCACCGCACAGCATATTGAGGGTTATGCCTGTTAACACTTGTGACAGCATAAACCCTGTCCAGACTAGACTATGGCCATGCCCTTTATGTGGGCATTCAAACGCAGCAATTACTTAACCTGCAACGTCTTCAAAATGCTGCGGTCAGACTGCTGCTGGATATATCTAAATCCCAGCCAATCTCCTATGGACTGAGAACGTTACACTGGCTTCCAGTTGAAAAAAAGGATAACATTTAACTCTCAATACCTAGCATTTAAGGCATGGATCGCTGTGGGTCCCTAGGTCACCCGCTTTTGTAGCGATATTAAATCTTATTCCGAAGACAATCATAGTTTTTTTATTTGATACATTTTTATAACAATCATTTTGTTAAATGAATGAAGTGTCTTATAAATTGCAACAAAATCCCGTAGACGTCTTGGCGCTGTGCGAAACAAGGATGAGGCGATCAGAATCCTAACTTTTAATTACTATGGTGTAAATGATTAAAAGGCCAGGATTTGAGCTGTTTTTTGAAGACAAGAAGTGATGTTGCTGTTTTCAGTTCAAACGGTAGACAGTTCCATTGATCTGAAAAAGCTTCTTTCACCCCATGAGGCTCGTTTAAAAGGCGCAAATTTTATGAATCTTGCTGCGCCAGAACGAAGGGTTCTGCCAGGGATATTCCTTTCAAGGTTTTTCTTCAGAGAAGATGGAGCTTTTCTGTACAGTGTCTTGTAGACTAGGAAAAGTGCCTTGGACATGATACAATGACTAACTGGGAGCCAATCAACTTGCCTAATGGCTGATTTAACTGAGTAAAATTTTGGGGTCTTAATTAAGAATGTGCACCGACATTCTAAAGGGTTTGTAATTTCTTTAGTGGAATCTTTGGCAGTAATACATACAGACCATTGTAATAGTCTAGTAGTGTTTGCTCTAAAGCAATGACTACACTTTTCAAGAGATCTGGCGGTACAAATATTTCAATTTTCCTCACTCTAACTGCATAAAAGGAGGTGGAGGTAACCTTTGTATTTTAAATCCCTGTCCATCAAAATCCCTAAATATTTTACTTTCGAAATTGGTGGCCGTCCAGACTAGGCACTCTCCCAAAACCAATCTGGAGACCAGATGGACATACCATTGCCAAACAGGATGACCAGTCCATTCACTTGTTGACCACACTCATACAATTTCTGAATATTCTACCAGAATTGCTTATGCTTATTGCAAGGAAAACTATAAATTTTGTCTCGTCGGTGTATGACGCCAATGACCAGCCAAAAGATTTTATCAAGGTGGCAAGCGGTTAAACATAAAGATTAAACAGAGTAGGAGATAAAGATGATCTCTGAGGGACCCCTCAGGTAAAAAATATGGGTCTGAATTAAATTCGCCCAGCAACACCACTTGTTGGTGTCCAGTAAGAAAGGATTTTGATAGGGTTAGAGCCATGTCGTCTATCCCGAAATCCTGCATATGGTCAACCAATATCTCACGGGTAACCATATTGAAGACTGATGATAAATCCAACAGGATGAGGACAGCACTACTGCCTCTATCCAAGGATGCTCTAATTTCCTCTGTTGGTTAAATCAAAGCAGTTTTGGTACCTTGATTTTGCCTGAAGCAAACACTATTTGCACACACTTTACTAAAAGCAGTAATTAAAACGCTGAAAAGCACTTTCCCTAGTACCAATATAATAATAACAGGGGACTTTAACATGAACTTAATCCAAGAACAAGAGTGCAATCTACCAAGTTTCATACAGGGCAATCGAAGCAGACAAGACTCTATGGGTATGGAAATGTTCAGCAAAGTGGACAACCTTTTCTTACATACGTTAAATGGTACAGGCCCCTTGGACAGTCAAGCAGCATTCACGGGTCATAAGTAAAACACGTTCAACAATCGATTTTACGCTAGCAGATTCTGATCTATTCCCTTAAATAACAGATTTTCAAATACAGGACCGTGTTGGAAGCGTTCATTACCCTCAAACTTTCACATTAACCAGCACTCCAATTGGGTCAGAGCAGGCTAAGCCTCTCACACTAACAACAAAACTCTACAACCTAAAACGGTTAATCTGGGCTGAAAAAAACATCGAAAAAACAATGGAGAAATGCTGGTTATTGCTAACACCTTCAGACGCAGATCTTGTTAGAGAAAAGAGTTCTGGGAGTCTTTTACAATCAACATTAATAACAAATGTAAAACTAATTACAGAGATCATAAAACTCCTAGAACTGGAGGGGGGCCATGGTACCTGCCAAAAATTCGGGCAAAAAAAACGCATCTTAACAAACAGCTAAGGTTAACCAAGGAACTACAACCTCCGCAACAGACCCTCACAATAATGGAAAAGACAAAAAAGAACTCAAACATGAAATAAAGGTGGCTAAGCAAACCTATAAGGAAACATTTTAGATCAACCTGCTCCACGCAAGCAAACAAAGTAACTCTAAACAGTTTGGGGCAAAAAAATTAACTTCCTGCTAATTAGCAAACATCGTCAACTCACCTCTGACATAACAGAACAATCCTGGAGCATATCATTTCACAACTATACAGACTACAGTCAGCACTGGCGACAATTAAAATGAGATTAAAAGGTGCTCCAGTCTGGAGATAAAATCAGAAGCCAGGAGTCAGAGTACGGAAAAATGGTCATCAGTTCGAGGCATTAGCCAAAAACTTAAAGAACTCCTCTAAATTTACACTTCTTATCAAAAACAGAGAAACACAAAAAGAAAGTAGCGATTTTACCAAGCATGCACAAAGAGAAGAACCTGTTCAGAGAACACAGAGCAGATCTTGAACATAATCAAACATTTGAGATCGGATGGGGCACCCGGCCCCAACGGTCTACCGAATGCATTGTTCAGGTACAATCCTGAGTTTTGGTCCTGGCATTTAACCCACCTGTTCTCCAACAGCTTAGAGACCAGAATTTTGCCTGATTCTTGGAGGGGTAACATTCTTCAACCCATTTATAAGTCAAGGACACGTACACACCTCAGCAATTATAGACTGATAGCCCTTATAGACGTAGAGGCAAAGATCTACGCAACAAATCTACTGGCAGACCCGAAGACATGGGTAAGCAATAAAAATCTGATCCAAAAACGCAGATTGGGTTCCAGCAGGCACGGGGACTTTAACAAATATTTCTGCACTCACCCTTTTAGCAAAGAAAGCGATTGTCAATTGTAGATCTCAAAGCATCCTTTGACAAAGTGCCAAGAGCCAACCTATGGGCAAAAATGAAAGCATGGGAAATCCCCCCTAAATTACTAGTAGCAATAATCAACCTATACACACAAACTTGGGTTCAGATAAAAAAAGGGGGATGGCCGGAGTCTTGCCAATAAATTTCCAACAAAAAACAGGCTAAAGCAAGAATGCGTTCTTGCGCCCTGCCTTTTTAACATCTACACTGCTGACTTAAAAAGCAACCTTAGTCTCATCCAGGGAGACCCTTCTAAATTGGGAAAGACATCAATAGCAAGTTTGCAAAATGCGGACGATATTGTGCTACTCTCCCAAACTCCACTTGGTCTGCTGTGCCTGATCTCACAACTAGCATTATACATCTCGAAAGAACAACTAATAATTAATCTAAAAAAATTTAACGTCTTATGTTTTTCCAGCTCTAATAAAAAATGCCCCAAATTCATCTGGAGGATAAATTCAAGCATCTTATCGCAGGTGGAAGTATACAAATACTTGGGGGTTCTTTTAGATCGCCATTTAAGTTACAAACAACACCTAGAAACACACAAAAATCAAACAGTTATTATTTGCTATTAAAACTCTACAGAAAAGCCTGAGTGGCAGCTCAACAAACCATCTCCTAAAGGTAGTGGCTGCAAAGTTTTTGCCAACAATAATATAAGGCTCGGAAATGCTGATCAACAAGGACTCCAAAACACTAAATCTACCCCAGTCCAGATTATTTAAGAAACTGTTTATAATCCAGCGGCATATCTCTCCGGTGCAGATACGTCTGGAATACGGACTAACTAAGCAGATACAGGCCAGACAAGGCGCCCTGGTTAAATATTACTGGCGATTGAGGGCAGCCGAAGACTATACCCTAGCTCACCACTGCTGGGAGGAGGTTGAAATACAATCAAGGCATAATAACTCTATATGCCAAATATTAAAACAAGCGCTCCTATCGCTAAATCTGGAGGAAGTCTGGCAAACCCCTATGTCATACTGTATCTTCAAAAAAATCACCAATAAATCAACAAATTATTGTTAAAAACTGATAAACCCTTACTAGCTGGTAAAAGCCATGCATGGTCGGTGATGCCAACTTACAAGCAAATTAAACAACAACCCTACTTGCAAGAATGCTTCAGAGACCACTTCAATTGGAAATTGACTTAACTGAGACTGGGTTCTTTTTTGAACAAAGATCTTATTCCAAAAGGGCTACAGACTTGGCCATCCTTGGACTGCCACCTCTGCGGTAACTTAGCAGAGTCACTATTACATCTATTTTGCATCTGCACGGTATTACATAATTTAAGGACGTCACTCCTAAGGCCAATCTTAAGAGAAACTCAAATCCGGACTTGCAGAGCGGCCGTCATAAAGTGCCTCAGTGGTTCTGCAGTCCATCTGTCTTGTAAGACTGTCAAATTCTTATCACTAGTAGCACAAGAACTAGAAAAGAAAGAAACTGCACAAGAACTTGGAAAGAAAGAAACAGCCAAATAGGAATTTGGAAGACGGCATAAAGCAGCTGACCTAAGTCTATTTTAGTTCTTTTTTACACTCCCTTTCTTCCAAAGCTCCTTTTTATGGCAAGTCTTACTCTTTAAACAGGAAGCATAGACACGCTTGTACAAGTAACTGTTCCGGGTTAGAAAGCGATAGCGCCTAAAAAAACTTGAAAGTAGGTTATTCGTAGAATATTTGCACTTTTTTCCTTCTCAGTCTTCTGTTGGGATTAGCACTTTACGGACATGTTTACATTGCTAGTAAAATACCCTGTTGAATCTTGGTACCATACCACGTCAGGGTCACGATTACAAAAAATGTTTTATTGTAATTTTTAGTCTGTATATGAATTATGTTGTTTATATTATGGTAGTAAGTTCCACTCTTTTTATGATTTTAACAAATCAAATAAAAGTATTATTATCTATCTATCTACTAGTTAGTTACATTTTCTATCTGACAGACACCCTAAGACTAAAAATAGACATTCTCAATCATATTTGTTTTATCTGTGATGATTTTAATGCAAAGATCGTGAGGATCAAGACGATCATGATCCCAAGATACCCGCAGACATGGATATGTAACCAGTCAGGTTGCTAAAGGGGTAGTGCTTCATAAGTACCTTAGTGCTCATGTACTGGATGATGTATTGAGACTTTAAGAGGTGCTAACTGTACTGTTATAACTTTTAAAGGGCGTGTGAGGGCCTTAATTATTACTATATGTTTGTTAGTACCAATTTTACTTCCTGGTTTTTATATAGGAGGGATCCTACCGACAGAGTGGGGAGATCATGATGCCCTGTGCTCCTCTATGCTTTTACCGATTAAGGGACTCGCTTGTGATAGTAATTTAGTATCCATTACACAACACTCTTCGGATGGCTTAAGACTAGTCTGGCACCTACAAAAACCCTGTAGCAGCTTCACCAATCCTTCTCAAGACTCATCTAGGAGTTTTTCTCAAATGTCTAGCTGAGACCGGGCAAGAGTTGATGGCTAACCGGTGTAATTCGAGAGTCTATGCTCAAGCCATTTCACTCAAGTAATATGTACCCCAGGTGGTTTTGGGAGTCTGCTTCGAAGGCAAATCGAAAGCTGAGGAAGACCTTAAACGCCCAGCCTAGGGACAGGAGCAAGTTCTCCTTGGTACAAACGGGACTGGGAGCTGCTTAAAAATGCAGCTCTTGTGAAGGACTGGAAATCCTTCTGGGATTTAGTGAAATCAACTAGCTCTAGAAATTCCTCCGATAATTCCCCCATTAATCCACCACAGCAAAATAAAATGTTAGGCTCCGATTGGGTTACTCATTTCGTTTAGGTCTACTCTATTGAGGAAGATCCTAGTACGCTATTCAAACTACGTAATGCATTACAGTGCTCCCCACCTCTTTTAATAACGCTGCAGGGAGTAGAATTGGCCATCCATCCTATTAAGGGAGGGAAAGCACCAGGCCTAGACGGGGTACCAATGGATCTGCTAAAATTCTTGCCTAAGATTTGGGGCCCCCTTATTACCAAATTATTTAATTCTCGTCTAACAACAAATATCCCCCCTTTCTGGGCTACTGCTACGGTCGTGCTAATATTCAAAAAGGGTAATTGCTTCTCCCCAAAGTGTTACCACCCCATATCACTTATCGATACTATGATTAAAATTGTTTTTTTTTTCCTCATTCTGCCAACATTCTTGCTAGGGTGTTCTCTGATCCCACTAGGTCTTACCAGGGGGTGCTTGTCTGATGACCCAAGAGGCAAATAAACGTACTGACCCACAAGTATACTGCTGTGTCCACTTCCTTCTCCTTACAACACTGATACCACCAAAGAGGAGAACCGTGGCCGACAGCAAGATTGGCTTAATCATAGGACTCACATTGTCTTTTCTCTACCACTTACCAACGAAGCTCAGATTTTCTTTTCATTTGTAGGATCGCAAGCCATGTCCGACTCTCTAGTCTATGTAACATTTCGGAGACACTCATAAAAACATGGTGGACTTTCCAATTTCCATAATCTACAGATCTCGCGTCTTGCCAAAAGAATCACATAAAACAAAAACTTTGCGTTACTCACTGAAAGCTGCACTACTTCTTCTGAATATAAACCAAAAAAGATTAAGCGTGGACCTACTGAGATCCGTTACCCGATCGTTTCCCCTATAAAATCACAGAGTTCAGTATGATAAGATTTTCGGACACAGCATAAATAAGTGCATATCATCTGCCGCTGTCAACTTGCATCTTGGGCAGTTATACATGTTGCTGGTAATTATTATTTATTTATTATTTATGGAACTTGATTAAGCGCACGGCTACCCCCGCCGGGGGTGTCCCGGCGCTGTGGACAGCTGCGGTAGTGATCAAAGTGACTAGTAGCAGGAGAACAGGTATGTTTTCAGTTTGGATTTAAAAAGGGATTCCAGTTCAATAAGTCTAAGGTCCAGCGGTAGGGAGTTCCACAGCTTAGCAGTGACCACTTCTCGAACGCAGGAAGCGAGGAGGAAGTAGGAGACGGAGATGGTTGGATCGAAGGGCACGGACTGAATGCACTTGCTTCAGTCTGTCCCTTAACTAGCCTAGACCATACCCATTAAGTGCTCTGAAAGCCAGGACCAGGGCTTTGAACTGATGCGGTGAGAGATTTGAAGCCAATGCAAGCTCTTCAGGTACGGGGAAATAGTGACGATAGGGAACGTGGCAGATCAGTCTAGCCGCCGCGTTCTGGACAATTTGTAGACGGTGCCTAAATATGCAGGAGCCCATACATAAAGACTATTGGAGTAGTCCAGGTGTGAGGTTATGAGGGCATGCACGACAGTCCTCATCGAGTCCCTAGACAGATAGGGGGAGATTTTTTTAATCATTTTTAATTTGCCAAAGCAGGCGGAAGTAACCTTCTGGATTTGTGTTTTGCAGGAGAGTTCATTATCAAAATGAAACCCTAGGTTCCGGGCTGAGTTGGTGGGAATAGGAGGTGGGTTCAGCTCAGTCGGCCACCATGCAGAAGACAGCAGAGGGGTTTTAAGATTAGAAAAATAGCACCTCAGTTTTCTCGGTGTTCAGTTTTAATGTATTGGATGTCATCCATTGTGCAATGTTGGTGCAGCAAGATTTAAAGTTGTCTAGTCCTTTGTCAGAGTGGTCTCTGAAGGAAAATATTAGCTGATTATCATCAGCATCAGAGACCACTCTGACACCACAGTCCTCAACCACTCTTGCTAATGGAGACATATAAACATTAAAAAAGAGGGGGCTGAGGGCCGACCCCTGGGGGACTCCACAGTTCAAGGGCATCTTATATTTCGACAGGTAGGGGCGACACCATACTTGTTGCGTTCTACCTGACAGGAATGACTTGATCCAAGCTAGAGAAGTGCCTTGTATTCCTAGGTTGTGAAACCTTTTCAGGAAGATGGAGTGGGACACAGTGTCAAACGCCGCAGACAGATCGAGGAGCACCAACATGGCCACCTCATCTCTGTCCACGCTCTCTCTGATGGTCTCTGATACTTCCAGAAGGGCCGTCTCTGTGCTAAATCCGGAACGGAATCCGGATTGCGAGTCATGTAAGAGGGCGTTGGATTCCAGATAGTTTGACAATTGCTCCTGTACTATTTTTTCCAGAATTTTAGCAGGTTTCGGGAGGAGAGAGATGGGTCGGTAGGTGCGAAGTAACGTCGGGTCAGCATCCACTTTCTTCAAAATGGGGATAAGCATTGCTTGTTTCCACTCCGACGAGAACTGGCCAGTGGAGAGAGAAGCGTTCCAAATGGAAGTTAGAGGGGTGGTGATGAGTGGGCCCAGTTGCGTGAATATTTGAGCTGGGACAGGGTCGAGGGGAGAGCCAGACTTACATTTTTGCATTCTGTGTTGGACCGAATCTCTTATGATAGGTTTGAATGCTACTAATGTGGTGGTACAGGCCGGTAGAGAGGGTAAGACTGATGACACCTGGTCAAGCCTTAAGGACGGAGTGAAAGAGGAAAAAATATCCACAATCGTATGATGAAAGAAATGAGATAGGTTGTCGCAAAGTTCCTGGCTAGGAAAGGCGAGCCGGGTTAGCGCTAAAGGCTTAGTGAAGTCTTTCACAATTTGAAGAGGGTTTTGGCCGTATTGTTCGAGGAGTTGATCTTGTTGGAAAAGTATTCTTTCATAGCGGCTTGTTTTAATTTGTGAAACCTTTTTAGCACAGCTCTATACATGCTTTTTCCGGTCGAGTCATAAGTGCGTTGCCATTGGCGCTCCAGTTTTTTACATTTACTTTTTTCCGTACGGAGCTCCGGGGAAAACCATGGGGCGGAGGGCTTTGATCTAGCTGAGGAAAGGGGGTGAAGGGGAGCGATCTTATTGATCACTGGAATGAGGGTGGTATTAAGTTTTTCCACATCTGCGTCTAAGTCCTAAGACGGGGGCCACTCCATGTCAGCCAGTGCAGGCTCAAGGGCGTCATAGGTGACTTAATGCCATTTCCTGCCCAGGTTAGGTTTTATACTATTCGTAATTATTGGAGGGAGAATAGATAGAGTAAAAGGGATAAGCGAGTGGTCAGACCATGCCAGAGGGCTCGGAGTTAGAGTAGAAAGACCTGACCAGTTTGAAAAAATCAGGTCTAGGGTATGGCCTGCCGAGTGGGTAGGACTGTGAACTCTTAGGTCCTAGTTTATTCCGGCTAGAGTTTCTACGTGGGCCCTTGCCTTGGGACAGTGAGGATCATCCACATGTAGGTTAAAATCACCTAAGATGGTAAAATGTGGGTGTTTTAGTGAAAGGTCGGCCAGAGTGGCCAGTTACTCATTAAGGTGAGAGGGCTGAGTGCCGGGAGGGTTGTAGATTAGGGCGCCCGCCAGGACCAGATGACTGGGGTCCGTGATGCTAAAATACATTGCCTCAATAGGGCCTAAATTAGGCAATTTCCTGGAAGTGATTTTCCATTGGGACCGGGAAATGATGGCCACTCCCCCTCCCATTTTAGTTCCTGGTCGATTGATCCCTACATAGTGGTAACCGGGGGGGATTGCTAACGCTATGTCCGGGTTAGAAGAGTCTTTAACCCATGTTTCGGTGAGGAACATCAAGTCCCATGCATGGGTGGTTATCGAGAGCCAGATATCGCCTGCATGGCGTGGG
Organism: Lissotriton vulgaris; assembly: GCF_964263255.1. Taxonomy (NCBI): domain Eukaryota; kingdom Metazoa; phylum Chordata; class Amphibia; order Caudata; family Salamandridae; genus Lissotriton; species Lissotriton vulgaris. The sequence continues at coordinate 2,119,509,092 of NC_141687.1, read as the reverse complement.
AGGGAGCGACAGTTGACAAGACAGGCCTTGACCTCCCTGAGCAGCTCACGATCTTAGACCGCTTCGCAGGAGACCAGTACACTCTATAAGTGGTAAATAAGTGGTTGCGTTTGAGTGATGCAGGTTTAACGACTGTTCGTAAGGTACCGTAGGAATCACACCACATTCGCTTCACATCCCCCTCTCCGAACTCCTGACCCCATATTTTTATAATTTCATTTTCAAGTTCTGTGTCTGCTTCTCAAAAAGCCCAGTACCATAACGACATTTTTATCCACTGGTCCGTTCTCGGCACCTGACTGATTTTTGTCTCCTCTTCCTCCTCCCGGTTTTGTGTCTCCCACCAGGAGCTCAGTTGGTAATATTTGAACCTCGTTAGCTGTCCTTTAGACAAATTATTCATAGCCTCCCAACTCACCATATTTGCACCATCCTTAAGATCCGCCCAATAGTAGATACCCCCTGATTTCAGGGGCTGGCTAAGTTGAACCCTTTGACACTCCGGGGTGCCAGGGGAATCCCAAATTGGGGCATAGGACGAGAAGTATGGAACTCTCAGCATTTTTCTCACATACATCCATGTAATCAATGCAGCCTTCAGGTCCTTCAAATGGATCTTTTAAAAGAACATAGCGTCTCTGAATTTAAAAAGAAAGTGCCGTTGACCTTGCGGGATATCCTCCAGCATGGCCTCAGGTAGTGAGCCGATAAATGACTTATCTATCTTATTTGCCAACATACGCACATTTTTCAAATGAATTGCGTAGCAATATACAAGCAGGTCTGGGAGTGCCAAACCTCCCACCTCCAATCTTCTCCATTTCTTCCAGGATATCCTGGGTCCTTTTGATGCCCAAATAAAGCTTCCTATTTTCCCCTGGAGTTTGGCTATGTTGTCTTTCTTAAAAGTTAACAGGATAGTATTAAAAAGGAAGGTAATTTTCAGAAGAATGATAATTTTTATTAGATTTACCCTGCTATATATATTTAAAGGAAGGTTCGCCCCGTTAACTGTTAGTCCTATCACTCCCTGACTAGTTTTCTTCCTAAATAGTTTTTATGATATCTTCTAATTTCTGTGTGATTAAGATCCCTAGATATCGTATTTGTGCTTTTACACCGAATCTCTGTGGGTCCTGATTCCCCTCCATTATCTCAGTTTCATAAATTTGTATTTTATACCCAGAGACCTGGCCAAATAATTCTGCCTTCCTCATCAAGTTAGGGATTGGTTCCAACGGGTTTCTTATATACAACATCATATCGTCGGCGTATAGTGCCAATTTAACTTCAAAATCATTAGATCTAAAAGGGAGAATAGTGGTGTCTTCTCTTATAAAGTTTGCCAATGGCTCGATATAGATATTAAAAAGGAGCGGGACAAAGGACAACCCTGCCTTGTTCCCCTTAAAGTTTCGAACCAATCAGACAACTCCCCATTAACGACCACCCTGGCCCTCTGGCCATAGTACAGATTTTGCACAGCAGTGACCATATTCTGTGGAAATCCAAAACTGCGTAAGGACTCCCATAGATACTTCCAGTGTACTTGGTCAAAAGCTTTGGCTGCATCAACCGCAACTATGGTAAGAGGGATGTTCCGGGCCTCATCTATATCTACCACCCCTATCAACTGGAATGTTAATTCGTTGAGTTGCCTCCCAATTATAAAACCCTTTGATTGGGGTGAATGACCTGTTTTATTACCTTGGCTTCCTGAGCTGCTATGATACCAGAGAATATCTTGTAGTCTGTGTTAAGTGAGGAGATTGGTTTGTAGGAGTCCAGCCGTTTTTTTCCAAAATCTAGAACTTAATCAAATTTAAATTATATTATATTATAGCCATTCTGATGCTATCGTAGACCGCATACATGTTATTTACTTAAGGAAAATAGCTGTTTTCTGCAGTAATATTATGCTCTTTCCTCGCTCTGCTCTGGAGCTCGCGCGACCGGCATCAGCCCGCCGCCATGTTTCCACCAATACTACGATTACAGTTAAAGGCAGAGCCATCGGCAACTGCTTAGTAAATTGGGTGGTAGACAAGGACATTCTTTCCCCTTTCCAATTTGGTTTCTGCTCAAACTTAGGTACTAATGAACAGTGTTTGAACCTGACCTTGACAATTTCTAAATACACCAATACCAGGCAATCTCTCATCTAACCTCCTTTTATGGATTTGCCCTTGATTCAGTGGACAAAATCAAGCTGTGTTCAATGTTGCTGTGGTCAATGATCAAGGAGTGAACACCCCACTGGTTAAAAATGTTGTTCTCATTACCATTAGATCTCTTGGCTACAGTGTATTTAAATTCCTATGGTGAGCTTTCTGCTGATTTCCCCCTGAAGAGTGTAGTGCAACAGGGATGCATATTTCCCCCTCGATTATTTTTTATATATATATATATATATATATATATATATATATATATATATTCACATTCACATTCACGAGCAAATGTCCCAAGCGGGGGAGCAGCTCAAAGCCGGTGCTGGCGGCGAGGATAACTCTGGGGGAAAGTGAAGAAACAGTCAAAAATTGCAGCAGTTAAGACATTTTTGAATCTGCGACCCGCCCGTTACCTGCAACATAGTCAGACGATTTTGGACTTTATATCGTTTTGTTTGAACAATAATATCTTTGTTTTCCAAAATCAACGATACAGGCAAGTAAGGGGGACTGCGATGGGCACCTGCTTCGCCCCCAGTTACGCGAACCTTTTCGTGGGCTGGTGGGAGAAGCAGGTGGCCTGGGCAGACGACAAAACCCCATGAGTGGAGAAGGTGATATGCTGGAGAAGGTATATCGACGACCTCTTCCTTATTTGGAGGGGGTCGGAACAGTCAGCTCTGGAATATATTAAGATTCTAAACCAGAATGATCTTAACCTGCATTTCACCTGCACATTAAGCAAGAGTGAGGTCAACTATCTAGATCTCAGAGTTTTCGTTTACTCAAGCAAAATCCAGACCGCCCTCTTTAGAAAAGAGACGGCGGGTAACTCTGTCCTCCACGGACGCAGCAGCCACCCGACCTCCCTGGTTAAAAGCATCCCCTACGGGGAACTGTTGAGGATCAAGCGCAACAGTTCTCTGGAGAGAGATTATACAGAGGCAGCCAAACAAAGCGTTAAACGCTTTAAATCTCGCGGCTACTCTGAAACTACCCTCCATCAAGCTGAGAAGAAGGCAGAGAAATTCAACAGATATACCCTCTTACAGGATAAAAAGATGGGCAGCCCAAAAGGAGGGAGTGGAATCATTAGACTCATCACCAACTACTCAGTGGCAGCTAACAAGGTGAGAGCCATCATGGCAAAGAATTGGGGGATCCTGAAATCCGATAATGTAATCGGAAAGGATCTACAACAGCACCCCATGATCACCTTTAGGAGATTAAGATCTTTAAAAGACAGACTAGTCACTAGCCACCTACTGAAGGGCAAATCCAAAGGAGAACTGCAGTCGATGCATGGCTCGTATCCATGCGGGAAACGCAAAGCCTGCAGTACTAGTCAGAGGGTATTGAGCTATCAGGTGCCACACAGGGACTCTAAAATTAAAATCAACAAGTTTATTACTTGTTCGACCACATTTGTGGTATACTGTCTGAAGTACCCCTGCGGACGGATGTACGTAGGAAGCACTACGAAAGCAGTAAAGCTGAGAATCTTACAGCACCAACGAGCCATTGCGAATAAAGATGAAAATTATCCAATGGCCCGGCATTTTGCAAGCCACCATAACAGCGACAGGATAAAACTCAGCTTCTTCAGCTTAGACTGCATCCCTCAAGACATCAGGGGTGGAGATCTAAAAAGGAGACTTAGACGCTTGGAGTCTCGGTATATTATCGACCTCCATACGAAGTCACCAGGAGGACTTAACGCAGGGGAAGAGCTATTATCACACCTATAAACACTTTCCCTTGTTTCTGAACCACGCTACTGTCTGAAGTGAAATTTTTTCATTATATAAGGTATAGTTATCATTTGGTCTACAGAAGAACATATACCCCCCCCCCCCCCCCCCCCCCCCCCTTCACACCCCTTTCCTTCAGTTAGGGTTTATGTTGTGTGGTTTTGTAAATATTGGTACCTGTGTCTATGGCCATCCAGGCCTCAATTGTTACCAAAGACAAAGAAATCACGGGGATTGGGTTATTTCAACTGTATACCAATACAAATATAAGATAAGTTGGGCAATGATCTTTTTTGCTAAATTATGATTTTGTGTTTAATAAGCCCATCCAGGGCTCAATAAGTTAAATAACACGATAATTGAATGTTTACAAATGCACAATTTACATCCATTGCTCACAAATGTGGAATCCGTATTGTAAATAGCGTTATTTCATCGTTCCAAGATGGCGCTTTCATTTGCACTTTTGACCCCTTTTCTGTTTTAATGAATTTAGCCTTATCAATTGCTGCACTGCCGACGCCAGCTGACACTGACGAAGGCAAGTGCTGAAACGCGTCTGTTACCATTTTCTTTGCGCAAAATAAACCGAATGTGGTTTAAATATCTGCTGTGAGTGCCGTCTTGTTGCTTTCTGCTGCCGGTTCCCGGTCGCAGAGTTGCGGAGCTTCGAATATATATATATAAATATAAATATAAATATATATATATAAATATATATATATATATATATATATATATATATATATATATATATATATATATATATATATATATATATATTACAGCAAAGCGGCTCCCTTTTCCTCCGTTAGGTGCTGCTTGGTTCTGGTCGCGTTACTCCTGCGGTCGAGCCAGACCGCTATAAATTCAACAGGTTTCCCCAGCAAGGGGAAGATGGAGTCGCAGAAAGAAATAGGCTATAGGCGTTCTTGAGTGTTATTTTTCATTTAATCCATTAATCCATCGGGGGTTATAAAACAATATAGAAACCAACGCGTTTCGACAGCGTCCGCTGTCTTGCTCACGGTCAGTGTACTGTGCATAGCTCAACAGTTTTAAAGAACCAACAAACAACATGATTACACCCGCCCCCTTGTCACATGTTACATGACCCACGTGCTCGGGATTCTGGGACTTGTAGTTTAGCCCTATGATGTAGTGTAATACTTATATAGGTGATTACATGTGAGGGATTGGTAATATATTTGGGGTGCTCTGTGACTGGCAATGTGTTGGAGTAAATTAGATGTTAATAGTCCTCCATTAGCCACTGTTGGTTCTGTAACCGCTTTTTGCTTGGGGAGTACTGCCCTCCAGTGGGCGAAATTTACCATTAGACATGTTGATACATCACAAAACAACCAAGGTATAGCCCTCCAGTGGGCATTTCCACATATACATGTAATTCATGATTCAACATTTTAGTTAATTGATCAGCAATTTGAGTATAGCCCTCCAGTGGGCATTTTTGCATGTCATTATTCATGGCTAGCCTATAGGTACTTGCCCAAGTGAGCTTCAAACAAAGGTGAAAACTGGTGGGGGAGTGAAAAAATAAAAAAAATAAAATTGGGACAAATCTACGTTAATTATTTAGTTCATGGCAGGCGGAAGTTATCACGGAGGTCAATTATGTTCATTTAAAGGTGTATGTAAAGTTCCTCCGATTGATTTAACCCTAATGGGGTCATGGTTCTGAAACCAAGGATATGTTTTGATTCCTTGCGGCGTAGCATTTTGTCATTATGTCCTCCTCTGGGTGATGGGTTCAGTGTCTCAATACCCCATATATATATAAATATAAATATATATATATATATATATATATATATATATATATATATATATATATATATATATATTTTCTCACATTCACGAGCAAACGTCCCAAGCGGGGGAGCAGCTCAAAGCCGGTGCTGGCGGCGAGGATAACTCTGGGGGAAAGTGAAGAAACAGTCAAAAATCTACGAGCAACTATGGATAAAAACATACATACGCGCCGGCCAGAGACGCGTTACAGAAGCCCCTGACTCCTAAGTAGGCTTGCACTAACCTGGCTTCTGCTACGGCAAAATCCCCCTTTTTCAATGCTAATTGAAGGTCGCAAGCCCGCCTGCACTTCCAGGACACTTATTGGCGGTACATTGAGGCTATCAGCCTTGGTAGGGCGAGAGACATTGTTTTCATGCCCCTGCCTAACTGTGGATTGTGCGTGCAGGCTGAGTCAGTCCTGTGGGGACCCGAGGAAGCAACCGGAGTTCGAGCTGCAGGGGGAACTGCTTTTCAGGTTGTGCGAGTCATCCTGCCATCCGCTCTACATCGCTGACATTGGGCAGCACACTCCGTGCACCACTCACCTGGAGGGCTCCAGTGGCATTCTGGGGGTCGTGGTCCACCGGGACGGCGTGGACTACACAGGTGCACAAGACATCACGAGGGGTGGAGCGGACAATCACCAATCGCAGTGGGGCTAGTTGACATTGAAACCGCACCTTGTAACAGCTTGCTGAAAATACCCTGGCACTGACGAAGGCCGAAGGAGGCCGAAATGCATTTGCCACACAGCAGGAAATAAAGGAAGTTTTCTTTGTTCTTCACGGGCTTCTGCTCTTTCTTTGTGAGGAGTTTTGTGGATATATATATATATATATATATATATATATATATATTTTCACATTCACGAGCAAACGTCCCAAGCGGGGGAGCAGCTCAAAGCCGGTGCTGGCGGCGAGGATAACTCTGGGGGAAAGTGAAGAAACGGTCAAAAATCTACGAGCAACTATGGATAAAAACCTTGACAAACACGACAATGAAATCCAGGAGCGAAAACAAAGGAAATACAGACGTGATCAGGCAGATTTTGAAAATGGCACAATCTTTAACTTTGCCAAAAGATTCGAAACTCTGCGCAAACAAGAACAAACATGGCCACAAACTGTGGAAAGTGGAACATCACAAAGTGAGCCCGAATCTGAAGTGAGTGATGGAGAACAGGCATCGGTGGGATTCAAGAAGTTAACTTTTTTAGAGGAAATGCAAATCCTCTACAAGGACCAACAAAATCCAAAACCCAGTGGAAAAGGCAGAGGCAATCCGAGAATGGGGAGGAGGAGGAGGAGGAAGAGGACAAACGGTGAATACAAGCCAAGGAGGAAAACCAGGTGAAGTTGCAAGTCGAAGATATCCACTGCGCAACAGAGCAGCGCCAAAAAAGCTATAATAACCAAAGCATTAAAATTGGACCCCAAGATAATTGTACATTTATCGGATTATCAACTAACCGAATCAGAAAGAACTGTCCTAAGTAAAGGACTAACGTTTTGCACGGACAAACATCAGGATGAAGTAGAGACAAGAATTGACGTATATAAATATATACGAAAGTTGAAACTAAAAAAGTTTTTTGCCAAAAGGAAAAAAGGAGAAATGACCAATCCTACAATTGGAGAAATAATGCCAGATCCAGCAGCATAACACTTTACAGTGGCGGATGCCGCGAGTTTAGCAACTGCGTATCTACTCACACATCAAATGGACGAAACAGAGGAACGAGCAGCATTAAAAGCCCTCCAACTAAATCCCCTAATTGAAATAAAACCAGCGGACAAAGGGGGCAACATAGTCATCCAGAACAAAAGTGACTATGTAAAAGAAGCAACCAGGCAACTAAATGATGCAGCAAACTATAAACTACTACATAAAAATCAGATTGCTAAAATGATGCAAGTGCTACACAAACAAATCAGTGAATGGCATGAAAAGGGGGTAATCAACAAGGATGAAAAAAAATTCCTCACTATACTCCACCCAATAACACCCACAATGTACTTTTTGCCAAAAATTCACAAAACATTAAATAATCCACCAGCCCAACTTATTATATCTAGTTGTGGCTCATTATGTGAAACAGTAGCATCTTATGTAGATTATTTCTTGGCACCAATTGTCCAAAAGCTCAACTCATATATCAAAGTTCTGTAGTAGGGGATCTCTGTGTATAGTCATAATTTAGTGAATAGTCCCACCCATGTGCGTGGACCCCGGAGCAATCAAAAATAATCTCTTAAAGTGTTGAAAAAATGCAGAACTGCACAGACACTTAAGAGAGAATTTGAAGACAGATAATGCAGCCTATAAACAGGCTACACTGTCCAGTACTTCAACTACAAATTCCACCAAAAATCCACAAACAGCAAAGTCTGTCCAGATTTCCCTTGCCTCAGCAGCAAACACCCTCTGAATGATAGAGAGGAAGACATGGGCAGACAAGCCCCATAGGCTGCCATTATGTGGCTCAAAACAGGATACTGTGCCTTTAAGAGAACTTTCCAGAACTTCACAGTATCCCAGAATGCACTGCAGGTCCCTTTTACTTTCAGTTTTTTTCCGGCTCCTGCAAGCAGGACCCTGGAGCATTGAGCTCTCCCTTTTTAAGGGTTTTTGGTGATTTTTCACTATTTTTTTCGAGGTTAAGTGCTTTATAGTACTTGGTGCCTTTTCTTCTTGGTGCTTGCACTCTGTTTTCTGTCGAATATGCCTGCATTATTCGATAAATGCCCAGAGTGCTCCAGGAAGAAGGCCAAATCAGATCCCCATGAGGTGTGTATCCTCTGCCTTCCATCTTCCCATGTCCCAGAGGAGTGTGTGATCTGTCAAGGCTTCTCTGGCTGGACCCTGAAGGACCGAAACAAACTTCAGGGCCTCGAAGAAAGAAGAATGAAGGCACAAGGTGGGTCTGGAGGGGGCTTCATCTGCCCATGAAGAGGCCTCTGGGGGGCTCCCCAGGGGCAGGAAGGCCAGCAAACGTCACCATTCTCCGCCTGGGTCGATTGCATCCACTACGGCGTCGAGAGGGATGACTACGGTCTGTTCCCCATCGTCGGAGTCGAAGCGACGTCGACGCTCGGCGTCAAGGGATGTTACAAGACCATCGAAGTCCCCGGTGACTATTTCATCGTCGTCGAGCGATCGACGTCGTCAGGCCAGGCGTCGGCCGAAGAGGAGACGATCATCGTCGAGGAGATCCTCGTCGTCGAGGGGTGGACCGCCTTCGAGGCACAGGTCGCCGTCGAGGCGCAGATCGCCATCGAGGCGCAGATCGCCGTCGAGCCACAGAAGATCACCGTCGAGGCACAGAAGAACGCCGTCGAGGCGCAGAAGGTCGCCGTCGAGGCGAAGGTGTTCGACGCCGAGGAGGAGACGCTCGACGTCACGGGGCCGACGCTCGCCGTCTGGTCGCCGTTCTTCGACATCGAAGAGAGGTGGAAGGAGGCCTGACGCCATGGGAGGTTCGCCAACGTCCCAGGCTGGTAAAGAAGGCCGTTCACCGGGCTCGGTGTATTCCGAGGTGTATACCCCGTCGGGGAAGGTGACTCCACCTCCTCCGTTGCCGAGGGTCCCCCTCACTCTTCCGACACCTCCCAAAGGGACACCTAAGCCGAAGGCCCCAGCTAAGCACAAGTCACCTGCTCCGGTGGAACCGGTTGATAGCCCTAGGCCGAGGACGTCACGATCACGCTCCGGACGGAGAGGAAGATCGAGGAGTCGTCGCAGATCCTCCACCAGATCAAGGCATCTCCGTAGGAGAAGGGGAACTAGGTCCCGCACGGACTCCTCCAGGACCCGCTCCTACTCACCGACTTTGTCGGGCTCCCCAGGGACCAGAGTGTCTCCAGTGGACAACATTAGTACATTTCAGGAGGTTCTCCTGAGGGGGGCTGCAAAACTAGGTATCACGGTGACGGCTCCGACACCTACGACGTCCGTGATATTCGAGACGCTTCACAAGAGGCACTTGTCTCGCCCTCTCCTACCACTGGTACTTGGACTGGTAGAACCTGCAGAGGAGCGGTAGTGAAGGCCACTCCCTCCCGGCTTCTGAAGAAGTACAGGGCCCCGGATTCGGACCCGTCCTTTCTGAGGATAGATCCGGTCCCCGTGATAGTGACGGCGGCCAGAAAGTTACACTCTACCTCCCCGTCCTCCACTGTGCCTCCAGGTAAAGAAAGTCGATGGATCGACTCGGCTGGAAGGAAGGCTTGTGGGACTGCGTCCACGGCTATGAAGGCGTCCAGCGATGCGGCGCTGCTAGGCCGCTATGACCGGGCTCTGTGGGACTCCCTGCAACAGTTTGTGGAACTTCTGCCAAGAGACAAGAGGGAGGACTTCCAAGAGAACCTCAAGGAAGGAATGCTGGTGTCAAACCAAGTCATCAGCGCAGCGGCGGATGTCTCCCTGTTGGCTGCCCATGGTTACTGTCATGGGATCAATCAGAGACGCCATGCTTGGCTCAGGCTCAGGCTCACGTCGCTCAAGCTGGAGGCCCAGCAGCGGGTGGCCAATCTGCCCTTTTCCGGGGAGACCTTATTCAGAAAACACGCAGATGACGAGATGGCCCGCATGAAGGCGGAGGCGGAGACCCTTACGGCTGTGGGCTTGGAGAAGCCGAAAGAAAAGAAGTCCTACTGCCCGTTCCAGAGACGGTTCGATGCACAGGGTAGAGGACGAGGGCAGTCTTCGGGACAGCAGCAGCAACAACAGCAGCAGTTTCAGAGACCCTTCCAGAAGCGCCAGAAGGGTAGAGGGGGACAGCAGTCCTCTACAGCGAACAAGGGCCCGGCCGGGTCGCGACCCTGAGCTGTTACTTCCCCTTCATCCGTTACCCGCTCCGATGGGGGGGGGAGCGGTCAATTTTTACTGGCAGAGTGGAGAAAAATTACTCAGGACAAGTGGGTGCTGAATATTGTTTGCAATGGATACAGTCTTCGGTTCATCAGCCCGCCTCCAGCGATCCCTCCGGTCAGCTCACAGTATCAACTGCGCGAGCTCCAGGCGGAGGCCGATATCCTGTTAAGGAAAAAGGGCGATAGAAGACGTACCTCTGTCTCAAAGAGGAAGAGGTCTGTACTCCCGGTTCTTCCTGGTTCGCAAGAAGGACAAAAACGAGTTCAGGCCCATTCTGGACTTGGGCAGGCAAACAAGCGGATTCGCAGAGAAATGTTTTGCATGCTGTCGTTGCATCAGATTTATATTCAGTTGCAATAGGGAGACATTCTTTGTGCAATAGACCTACAGGATGCGTACTTCCATGTGCCCATTGCACACAAACACAGGAAGTTCCTGCGATTTCAAGTCGGCACCAATCATTATCAATACACAGTACTGCCATTCGGGCTGAAATCTGCGCCCAGAACATTCTCGAAGTGTATGGCAGTGGTAGCGGCACATCTAAGGAAGAACAAGGTGCTTGTCTACCCATACCTGGACGATTGGTTGATCAAGGCCTTCTCCTTCTCGGAAGCTCAAGCACACTTCCGGAAGACGTGCGTTCTCTTGAACAAGCTGGGGTTGCACATCAACATGTCCAAGTCTGTCCCGGTCCAGTGCATTCAGTACTTGGGAGCCACCATCAATACGCTGTCAGCAAGCGTGTCTCCTTCGGAGGAGCGACGGAGATCGATCCTTCGGAAGGCTCAGGCTCTTATGACCGCTCCATCTACAACAGTGAGGACGGTGTCTTCTCTACTGGGGTCGATGGCCTCTTGTATCTTCCTCACTCCTCATGCACGGCTACACATGAGACCTCTGCAGGAGTGCTTGGAGGACCAGTGGGACCAGAGGAAAGGATCTTGGGACGACAAGATACGACTGTCTCTGCATGCTCTTCAGTCTCTGAAGTGGTGGTGTTCAGCGGAGAATCTCCTCAGAGGGGTTCCCTTCCACAAGGACATTCCTACTCAGACTATCGTGACGGATGCCTCTCTCCACGGCTGGGGAGTGCATTCGGGAGACTAACAGATTCAAGGAACGTGGTCTCCGATGGAGTCCACGTATCGCATCAATTTCCTGGAACTCAGAGCTGTTCACTTGGCACTGAAGGCCTTTCATCCGTCCTTCCAGATCAACTCTCTGCTTGTACAGACGGACAATAAGACCACGATGTATTACCTCATCAAGCAGGGGGGCTCGAGCTCGTGCACCCTGTCTCGGGAGGCGCAGACGATCTGGCACTGGCTTCTGGCCAGAGCATTGACTATTCACTTTGTTCACCAACAGTCACTCTTCACATGTTTTTAACAGTTATTGAATTTGAAATGGAATGAAGAAAGTCCAGTGTATTTCAATGGTGACTTTTTCATATATAAAAACTTGGAACTAAATTTGTTCTCAGAGAGGTGTATTTGAATGTAATTGACTATCATTCTTCTCAATAATTTATGAGCTATCATAGCCTTTACTTAAAGCAATTTGTTTAGCTACCCGACAGAACCTTTCTATCCTATGGCTTAGCTATATTCGAGACACCTTGGGAACTCTGGGTCTATCTGCCTGGTTCTCGGAACCTAATAGTATTCCTTAAAGTGCTAAAGCAGTGGTGATAACAGCGTACATGAAGCACAGCATAAAATTAAGAATGAGAACTGAGTGGGTAAAACTTTGAGTTTCGACTTACTATAGGTGCTTCTTACCAGGCATACCTGCCGTTTATATCTTTAGAACTCACAATATGGGAAAGATCTATCCTTTTACGTTACAGTGCAGGATCCATTTTGTTTTTTAATAATTTCCCTGATTCTGGTGAAAAAACAAATTCGATTTACCCCTGTGATAACCATTCTAACCATTCTGCACTATCACTTCTGCCCTTTGTTTTTTTTGCAAATAGTACAGTCAAGGCCAATCACTTTATCCAGCCTTTGTTACGCAAGCTAGGTTTTCAACGGAAACTTCATACTTTGTGCCATCCTGAAAGCAGCTATTCGGGCCCATAAAAAATATGGATGGCTAACTTTCCTGCACTGAACCTCCCTCTGTTAGACGGTGTTAGGTTGAGGTGCCTTCTCCTTCATTTTTAGTATCAGTTAGAAGCACACGGTGTACCCTACTTGAGGTGTTTTATTCCTTTCTTAATTGGTTATATGATTAATTCGGAGACTTAACCCGTTCCGTGCTCGGCCGACGGGAGCACTCCCTCCCTGGTGCTGCGAAGGGCCAACTGCCATCGCAGCCCCGCCCACCTTTTGGAACGCACACACCGCTGCGGAAGCACACAGATGACAGTAAGCACACCTTTAATTATTTTAAAATCAATGTAAATTTGTATGTATATTATTGTTACTCTATGGATTTGTATCAGATATCATGTGTTATGGTCTATTTCTATTTGACCGAAGAAAGAATTTGAATTTAGATTTTCACCATTTTAGATGATAAATGAAAAAAAAACGAAATTGTCCTTGTATCATTCCGTAGGCAGACACATGCATCCTGATGCATGCACGTCATCATGCATGCATGCTCTTACAGAATGATTCAGTAGGCATCATAGCCATTTCATCGCCACTTTTTATTCTATTTTTTTATGCTGATGCTATGCAACGCCAATAGGTCTAGTGTTTGTGATGCATGTTAATGTAAGTTGCTAGATTGACAGGCTATGTTCCTGTTTGATGCACAGTGGAATGGGCAAAAGCTGTAAGAATCAAGGACAATTACTTGGTGCGGGGGGAGGGGGTGGTGAGGGGGATGTGTGCATAGTGTACAGAAGGAATCCCGTACTCCATGAGGACCTGGTTTGTTGTTTTTGTCCAGTTTTTGCAGCTCTTGTGGCATGATTTGGACAGCTCTTTTGAACAACCTGTAATCTTTCTTTAAATTCTTTGAATGAGCACAGCTATATTTTGGTTCAGTAGCTTGTTTACTAATGTTTGGTCATTACTTTAAATTCTCTTGTTCTCATTTGGCAGGCTGCATTTTACAGCAAACCTACATGGTTAGCTTTGCATACTCGCTGATTATTAAAATTTAAATGTGCCATATTTTAAGTTGTTGCATTGAAAAAAATAGGTTTGAAATTATGACAATGCTTCATTTGGGTGTTCTACGAATTTGTTTAAAGGATTAATTGGAGAATTACTTTTCATACTAAGAATTAGTTTTAATGTTGAACCACAGTCTCCTGTAGCTGTCCATCTAAATATACATGTTTCTGCATAAAAACTCTGAAAGATATTCCATTGTGAAACTTATCCTTGATTACAGACCATACGGAGAAAGAAAAAAGTGTCGCTTCCGGTAGTCCGACATGATCCAGTTCCAGTTTCTGAAAATGAAGAAGATAGTTTTGAAGATGATGTGCCTGATCAGAGAACTTCACGGACAATTACCAGTAGGAGAAGTGAGAGAAGTTGGGTACGAGACAGAAGTGCAAGTCGAGAGCGAAGTTTGTCTCCAAGATCCGACAGAAGATCTGTGACTTCTAGTCAGGCTCCAAAACCAGCCAAAGTGACCTTGGTGAAATCTCGAAAGAATGAAGGTATATCAGAAGAACACACTTGATATTCTTTATATTTGATACTATCTGAAGAATGAAAATGAATTCACCATTTGTATATTGATTGTACTGGAATTAAAGTACAGTTTTTAATTTCTTTAGAACATTGTTTTGCAGCACACCTAAACACATCTTCAAAATAATTAGTAACAAACACAGTTGTGTTTGGTATGCAACTGTTTCCATGAGGATACTTTGCTTCAAGTTATGTCACTAAGCATCACTTTTGCCAAATTGATTATTTAGAGTTTAAGGACAATTTGTTTCTTCAAATGAGAACCATGGTTTTAAAATATTACATAATTTATATTGTGTAAATGTTAGTTGAGCTGATCAGAGATCTCACCTGCACCCCTAGAGTTTATATTTATAAACTCTAGGGGTGCAGGTGAGATCTCTGATCTCTGAAAGAATAATGAGGTGGTGGAAAAAGCGATCAGAAAATATTACATAATTTATATTGTGTAAATGTTAGTTGAGCTGATCAGAGATCTCACCTGCACCCTTAGAGTTTATATGTATAAACTCTAGGGGTGCAGGTGAGATATCTGATCAGCTCAATACATATAAACTCTAAGGGTGCAGGTGAGATCTCTGATCACCTCAACTAACATTTACACAATATAAATTATGTAATATTTTCTGACCGCTTTTTCCACCACCTCATTATTCTTTCACCAGAAACTCTGCAGTCACAGGTCATTGTACCTGCAATGGATATTTCATGCAGAAGTCTCGCTGTGTATGCCTTCAGATTGGACATAACCTTTTAAAAAGTTTTGTTTTTTTCCGATAAGAAAATAATCCGGATTAATATTTCATAATTATCAAAAACATCTGAATAGATAAGCTTCTTCATAGCATGATTACATTTGTTATGGAAACAGAATAGATCTTATTGAAGACTCCTCCTAAAATACAGATTCACAGATACCTTGTATGGGTGACAGTGCTTTTTGTTGAGAGCTTTACATTTGTATCACTGTTAACAGAAACATATTTTCTTGCCTAATGTTTCTTCAATATAAATGTGATGAAATCTGGCACCTCCATTTCAAATCTCCTGTATGTCTGAAAAAAGGGAGTGGTTTTTCTCTTTATGGTGGTGTAACTAGTGGGAGTGAAGCACTACATTTTCAGTGGATAGGAGCCTACTTTTTTCCTTATTATTTAAACCTTCAACTTGATATGCATCAGTACTTGAAAGCTGCATTTCGCAGTGCGCACTACATAGTCAGCCATCACTAATGGAGTAGGTGGTCTCTAGCAGTTTCATGGCCAAGGGTGAAAGAATTGAGGGCTGAAGGTGACAACAAGGTTTGCATATAAAGTGTACTGGGCAATTGCCATTTGACCATATGGTCCGGGATGCCCGCCACCCCTTCCACCACCAACCCAATGGTAGGAGACAGACACAGTTTGATCTTTTGGAAGGCAGGGGGGCCTCACGACCCCCCCGGCCGTATTTATTAAAATATGAAACAAAATTTAAAACTTTAAATTAAAAACGTTTCATGTATCCTGTACAAAATTCAACTTTCATTACACTTGATGAAGACAGCTATCCAGGCTAACCTTAACAAATCTCTAATACAAAGATTTTCCTAACTGAGTCTAACATCATGACATAATGCATTGCATACGAATTTTGTACATCCTATCGCTAGGGGCCCACGGCAAGGTCTTAACCGATGTCAGATCCCTATCACCTAATTTCCGCCGTCACATGTGAGTGGCGCATGCGCAGAGGGCTTTACCCTCGTAGCCAACTGTAACTTCCCTTGTCATGGGGGCCCCCTTTTACTCGGCGCCATCTTAAGGTCGTCCGAGTTCCTGTGTTCCAAGGTCCCCCACTAGGGACCTTGAAATCACTGCTCACCGATCATGACCTTACCGCCCGACCGAAGACTAAATAAATACGACAGTTAGTTACCTACTAGGGGGAAAAACCTATGCTTAATCTTAAATTACAGCTAGGTATATCCAATGAACTATAAACATTGCTACAAAAGGAGAAAAAGGTCCTATACCAGAGAACGTTTTTTTATTACATACTATTCATTACATTTCTACAAAGGAAAAAAGGCCTAAAGGCAAGTATTCAGTTGCATGCACACTCTTGGCATCAATCTAAGATGAGAGCAACGGTTCCAACCAGACGTTTATCCATTGCAATCAAATTGCGACTTAGAACTTTTTTTACTCCCAAACTTCTGCAACAGGGGCTGGTGGGTGGGTCAAAAACTGCAGCTTGTTCCCTTGAGGGCTCACGAGCGACGAGTGGTGCAGCCTTCAGAGCGCAGGAACAAGAGAACGCTTGCCTGGATTCCCGCGCTTTCTATCTTGCAGCGGGAAGGCGGGGCAACATCCCCATCCCGCCCAGAGGTGCACGGACTTCCGGGCGGGTGTTAGGACAACCCTTTTAGGCGGCGGGGGCGTGCTCCAACCATGCCACTATGGGCATACCGGCAGGGACACGCCCCCCCCCGCCCGCAAAGGTTTCCCGGGGGATCGGGGCACCTAGCCATACGCCCCCTTTCACTCGACGCCATCTTAAGGTCGTCCGAGTTCCCGTGCGGGGTATCCGTAAGGACAGCGTGGACTCCCGACCCCCCCCCCCCTTCTCCGCACTCTCTTCCGCCGAAGCGGATATCCGGCCCCTGGGAAATTCCTGGGAGGGGCATATAGCCGTCCCCCCCCTGGGAGGGCCCTATGGCCGTCTCCCCCTGGGCGATCCCATCCGTAATGGGTGCCGCCCCCCGTGGGAGGG
Organism: Lissotriton vulgaris; assembly: GCF_964263255.1. Lineage (NCBI taxonomy): Eukaryota > Metazoa > Chordata > Amphibia > Caudata > Salamandridae > Lissotriton > Lissotriton vulgaris. The sequence goes on along the minus strand of NC_141687.1, from coordinate 2,119,492,064 downwards.
ACCAATGGCCGCCTCCCCCCGGGCGCTCCCATCCATAATGGGTGGCGCCCCCACTAGGGACCTTGAAATCACTGCTCACCGATCATGACCTTACCGCCACAGGCCAGATAGTTGACCGACTATCTGGCCCCCCCACACCTCCTATAGGGCATGTCTCCTCAATCCCACTAGCCAAGCTATCATGTCTCCTATCAATAAGTCATTCCCCACCCTGGACAGGTGTACCCCATAATCTGAATAACAGTGGCCCCCCCAGATGCACCCATGAGGTATGCTTTGAAGATGAGCAGAGGGAAACAATTTCTCCATTTTATTGTTGCCCCTTTTTACCGAATGGTTCAACGCTGTCGTGGACAATCCACCCCTCCATACCCTCATCGGAATCATGTGTGACCAAGCTATTGTGCACCCCGGGAGCGTCTTTGCTAACCAACTAACTGCTGAAAGTATGTGCTCGATCAAAGCTCGTCTGCCCAACCTTACCAAGTCATTGCCCCCAATGTGCACTATGACTACTGATGGCGGTGACCTGTGCTGCCCTAACAATTCTTCCACAAAACTTTGCAGTCGGTCAATACATAGGCTGCCCTTCCCATGGAAGGACACCCTGAAACCATATTCCTCAGATGTGTGGATCGCATCACCTGCCTTGAATATGTCCACTGCACGCCTCACGTATGAGTGGCCCACGACCAAGACCACCCGTCTTCCATTCCTTGTTCCTGAAGTGGTGGTTAGCTGATACTGGGCCGGTTCCAATTTCCGCCCTGCGTCACAGGCTTGTGAAACTGTAATCCAAACAAAAGACAACAAGCGTGAGTGCACTTCTTCAATAACTTACATGTGCAGCCGCACGTACCGTTTTGAAACAATTCGAAGACCAGCGGCCTAATTGTTTAACATTGTCTGCCCGCAGACCCCCAGCCGTTGCTTCTGTAGCGGCCCCTATCCTGAATGAATGAGTCCCAAAATCACTCGGGTTCAAGCCTGCAGCTTCAATCGTGATTGCCAGCACCCTCTGGAACTGAAACTTTGTTAACGGGGTGCCGTCAGCATGTCGCAGCAAGGCCCCCCCCACGTCGTCAACCTTTGTTTTAGGTAAGTCTCAACATGCCTCACTGGACAACAGGGACTACCCGGAGCGCGTTGCAACACAATGCTATTCCCCTGGGCCTCCTGGTCAGTCTTTGACCTGGCTATGGTGATTAGCAGGGAATCCCCCCTCACTTGCGTGTGGTCCCTGCGCAGAACCCCTCGGTATCCCTTTTGTTGGCAGCCACTAGTTTGCTTACCCGCAGGGCCCCATAGAACGCCAACGCAAATGCTGCCCGGAATAGGACGACCTCACTAGGTGAGGAGCATGTCTCCTCTAGTTTAGCCAACAAGGAGGTCAATCTGTCAAAACCTATCGGGTGCCTGGTATCCTTTTTGCGACCCTATAGGCGCCACCAGCCGCGCAGCGCCTTTCTGACTACAAAGGAGTCCGGCAATTCCCTGATTCCTTGGAGCTGAGCCATAAACGATATGGTGGCCTTATACCGACTGGCGGTTGCCACCGACCGGCCCTCCTCATGAAGTGCCACCAAAAATTGGGTAAAGGACCCCTCCTGACCCCATCTATGCTCCCATGTAGGGCCCAAAAAGGCGCAGTACGAGCGGAACGCCCCTTCATAAGCTTTTCTTGTCCTGGGCACTAAACTGGCTGCCACGAGGTTTTGTAGTCCGGGGCGCCGATTTGCCATAGTGCTTCAGGAAATGGCGCTGCCACTAGTTCCGCTGAGGGTAAACAATCCCTGAAAGCCTGCATTTTGAAACGAGAGAGCGCATCAGCTGCATTATTCAGTGCTCCCAGCACATGTTTTGCCCTGAATTGTACATTTAGTCTCAAGCATTTCAACACAATTTCTTTCAACAATCGCAATATCCACTTGCAGCGTGCTGCCTGCTGGTTAATGCACTCAACTACGGTCATGTTATCAGACCAAAATATCACCGAGCGGTTTCAGAACTCTTCTGGCCAGTCCGACAAAGCTACCCAGATGGGGAATAGCTCTAGAAAACCAATGTTGCTCGTCAAACCACTTGTTTCCCACCATGCTGGCCTTTTCTGGGCCGACCATCGGTTACCAAGAATTGCGCCAAACCCCACACTGCCCGCAGAGTCGGTCCATAAACCTAATTCTGCTGACGATGCCGGGGCTTTGCTCCAGACTACTCGGCCGTTGAAATCCGCCAAGAATGCCAGCCAAATGAGCATGTCCTGGCGAACCTCTGCCGACAGCCTCGTACGATGGTGCCCCTCCTTTAGGCCAACCATGGGTTCGGCAATCGATCGGGAGAAAGGGCGAGCCATTGGTATAACCCTCAATGCAAAGTTAAGCTGTCCCACTGTTTGCTGTAGTTGTTGCAGTGTCACTTTGTCGTTCTGGAGACATTGCAACAAGGAGGCCCTGAATTTGGCGATCTTCTCCGCCGGCAAACAGAAGCAACCCTCCACGGAGTCCAGTTCGATACCCAGAAACTCCAGGGAGGTAGTTGGACCCACCGTATTACCTGGTGCCAACGGTACCCCGAAACCCCGCACGAGCACGCAGAAATCCTGCAATGCCCGTGCACAGTCCCGAGAGCCCGCTGGGCCGAGAAACAAGAAATCATCGAGGTAATGCATCACTTGTCGGTGCCCTGAGGCCTTCGAGAATACCCACTCCAGAAATGAGCTAAACATTTCCAAATAGGCACACGAAATTGAACAACCCATCGGCATGCACATATCCATGTAGTACTTCCCCTGAAATGCAAAACCCAACAAGTGCTGATCGTGGGGATGTACCGGAAGCAACCTAAATGCGGATTCAATATCCGAGTTTGCTAACAATGCACCGGGTCCTAGGCGATTCAACATTACCATTGCGCCATTGAATGATGCATACCTCACACTGCAAATGTCTGCATCTATCGCCTCATCAATTGGCCGTTGGTGGTTCACCGAACGGTCCTGCAACCCGCCCCAAGCGAACCTCTTTTGCGATTTTTGTGGCGGCCACCGCCGGGTTGTGCTAAACGGACAGTTGGTTTTTGCATGAGGGGGCCCCCCGAAAATCACCCGCCGGGATCCTGAAGCCATACGAGAAGCCATCTCGCAGGATCCCAGCGGACACATGATCAGGGTATTTGTTCAGCCAGGGAGTCAAAGCCAGAATATCCACAGGCGTTTGTTTGGACCTACGAGGCACCGTGTCAATCCTGCTTGGTACCCCCTTTCCCTCCAGTACTATTGCCTCTGGATCGGCAGCTAGTTTCGGGGTGGGAGGTGTTACCACAACCTGCGCAGGCATGCCTGAACCTGCATGTTCCCTGCGGCCTGCTACACGTTCCCTTGTTGAAACCCCAACATACTCCTCGCTTATTCCCATTCCAGCCCGATCTAGACTGAGTATCCCCCCGTAGGTTGGTCGAAAGGGCTGTGGATGTTTCTGCTGAAAGGCCCTGGAGCCGTTTGCACTCGACCCCGATCCACCCGCCGAGCCCGGCAAGAACTGCGCATGCCAAGATACAGTATCCAAACAATCCCAAGTCAGTGTTTCATTAAACTCTTTCGCTTTTCTAAATGCCACGTCATACCCTTTCCATTCTTCTCCTCCATACTTCTCATGGAAGCCCGTGATCCTGCTCTGGTAGCAAGCAAGGTCTCCCAACAGTTCTGGTGTTCGCTCAGCCATAATTGCTACAAAAACAGAAAAAGCCCTGATCCAGTTCATCATAGACTCTTCCACCCTGAACTCTGCCATTTTTGCCCTCCATACACTGGGGTGCCATAAATCCTTCTGAGTCTTGGCATATTCTAACTCACGATTGTCTGTCAACAATGAAAACATATTGATATACTTATTCGCCCACACCATTTCTTTTGTTGCCATAGGAACATGTTGTGCCAAGCATTCCCGCGTTGAGGGTACAGCGCCTTCCTCCATTATTGGGAGCGATCTCTTACCGGCTTCTGTTGCACCTCCGGTCGTGTCCGTCGACTTATTCCGATTTTCGACCGCGGCCAGGTTCGCCACCTGCGGAGAAATAGAAGGCACGTTCTCTGCTCCAGCGCCCCTTGTCTGCCTGAGCTGCTCGATAATCTGCCTAGCTTCTTCGGCTGGGTCTTCCACAGCTGCGGATCCCCCCCTCTCCCTTCTTCAACCAGGGCAATACAGCCGCCAACTGAATCGCTAATTCGGAAGGCATTTGGTTGTTTTCCGGCGGTGTGATAACCACAGGGATTGGCAATCCCCCATCCGGTGTGGGTACTGGGCTGGACGCTGGTGCTACTGGGACCAGCGGGACCTCCATCGGGACTTTCCCCTTCTTCCTTTTCCCCTTATCCCCCCCTGGGGTAATGTTTGGCAAAGCAGGCCCCACGATCCTCTTAGGTCGCCCTGAGGGCCCCGCTTGGGCCTCTACTTGTTTCCGGAGGGCCGCTAAGCTGTGACCCAGCTAGTCTACTTTACCGAATTTCCTGTCCATCGCCGACACTTGGTTCACCAGTGTGCGCAGCATTCGTTCCATCTCGGAGCTCTTTCCACTCTTCTTACCAGGCATATCTGCGTTCTGTTTTGTCTCTGCCTGCTTTCCAGTAGCGACTCGGACTCCAGCTACGCCTTGACGACTGAAACAGAAAAAACAACGATTACACGTTCAAAAACTGCAGCTTGTTTCCTTGAGGGCTCACGAGCGTCGAGTGGTGCAGCCTTCAGAGAGCAGGAACAAGAGGACGCTTGCCTGGATTCCCGCGCTTTTTATCTTGCAGCGGGAAGGCAGGGCAGCATCCCCATCCCGCCCAGAGGTGCATGGACTTCCGGGCAGGTGTTAGGACAACCCTTTTAGGCGGCGGGGGCGTGCTCCAACCACGCCACTATGGGCATACCGGCCGGGATACGCCCCCCGCCCGCTAAGGTTTCCCGGGGGATCGGGGCACCCAGCCATACCTTCGGGGTGACCGAGAGGACTCCCCTTTCCATTTGCCTTCCCGTTTTTGTCCATTTATATATAAAGTTATGAGGTTTGGTGGTGTGTCTTAGAGAGAGTTTAGGGGCCTGAGAAGAGGGGGAAAATGTTACACAGCCTACATTCCTGTGTTGGATTCACTTAAGGTCAGTATTCAGTTGCTTAAATGAGAGTGCTACCTTTTTTTTTGTATTCAGCTCATTTCATGTTAATTATCTGTTGGGGCTGTGGAACATGGAGTTTCTTTGGTTCCAACCCTATGTAATGTTTGTTTGGAGTCCTACTACCTATTATATTGAACTCCTTGTTACTCGAATAATTCCTGCTCTGGTAACAGTTTTTTATCCATGGAAGTATTTACAGAGATTGTCTTATTACTGCTGTTGTACTTTTTATTTGCTTCAATCGGTTGCATGCATTGACCTTAACAGAGTTTGCCCTAAATTGCATACTGTACAAAGGGAGAAGGGATTGTCACCAATTTGCCTCTTGTTAGGTTTTCTTGGTTTAAGTTTTCACATTCAGCTCCATGTACTGGCATTTTGATTGAATGAATGCATGTGGTTTCCTTTGCAGTACCAGCAGAGGATTTATGCCATTTTTGGTTTGATTCACACCCAGTGCAAGAAGCACCTAATATCCCTCATAATGAGGATTATGAGGAAAGGGACAGGTTGTTCTCCCACATTATACTGAAATTCGTTGTATTTAGATGAGTCTCCAGCTGCGGAAAAACGCTTTACTTGTAGTGGTGGTTCGGAGTGCCACTGAAGCCCTAAAAATGCAGTTTGCCCACTATATAGCCAACAACACACGCATTGACTTAGATTCTGCAACTTCATCTTAGCCGTTATGGCCATTTATTGAAATCCTTACTGATGCCCTTCTCGATTCAAGATCTAAGACATACTCATGCCCGCCAATCACTTCGCCTATTTTAAGCAACACTGCTTCCGATGACCTGGACTTCTAAACAAGCACTGTACACCAGAAAGCTTAAATGGTCAAGCCTCAACACGTGTTATTAATCCAAATTCCTTTCCAACAAACACTGTAAGTTTATACTTACCAAAAGTATACAGGATGGTCAGGACATGGCCAAATATCTACTCTAAACACCACAGACTGCATCAGCAGAGTTGTTGCCACCATTATCATGCTTTAGAGGCACACCTTGATGAGAACAACTAGACGTGCAAGCATCCTTAATAGACATGCACTTTGACAGCTAGAATGATTCCACGATAATCGTGCCACAGCATGATCCTTGGAGCTGCTGATGCCAACCTAGCAATTTCCCCCCCAAAACAGGAAAATCAGAGGCTATTTCAGGTGGCTATATTACAGACAACACCAGCCCTCTCAAGCAGCACTGCAGCAGCCAACCCAGACTTTGAGCCCATAGATGTAGCACCCCTAAAAAAAATCCTCCCAAAGTGACAACACATCTCCAACTATTTCTCCATTGCTGTAGTAGAAATCCAGCTGTTTACTTGCTCTTTCAGGCACACGCCTGACCATATCGAGGTAGATTATGGCCTTTCCTACCCTGCTGGTGATCCATCATGTCCGACAGTGGGGTTTTACATATTGTCTAAAGGGACTGTGTCTTGCCTTTCACTTCCTTCCCTACTCACCTTCCTTCCACACCGGAGTGATTTTCAGAGCAGTTCTCCACAGTTCTAATGCAAGAAGCAAATGTTTTCTTCTTCAGAGGCGTGATTGGGCGGGGTGCAAGACACTGAAGGAGGAGGAAGCTTCTTACATTATTACTTCCTTGTTCCAAAGAAGAATGGGGGCCGTAGGCCTATTTTGGACCACTGCATGCTGGAGGCCTTTCTTCTGTTTGTGCAGTCTTTATCCCATTGTCTTTATCCTGCAGAATATTGCCACATAGATAAGTACTTAACATTGAGTGCCAAGTAGGCCCCCTTTTGGTACTTTACTCATGGTACTTTTAATTTTTTCACATTACATATTTATGGCATTTAAAATCTGGATTTGAGAGTTAAGAGATGGGTAAGAGTTGAGGAATGGGCAAGGGACGGAAAGAGTAGAGGTAAAGGGAGAGTTTTTAGGGTTCCGGGGCGAGTAGCTGTAAACTGGGGGTAAAGGGTTTTTTGGTTCAGTGACTTGTAAAGAGGTAAGGGGTTTTTAATGTTCATGGATTGGTAGAGGTAAATGGAGTTGAGGAGTTTTTAGGATTCAGGACAGGTAGAGGTAAGCTGAGATTGGAGTTTAAAGAATAAAAGGGCGGTTTGGGGGGGGGGTGTTGCCACCCCCAAACAAAATGAAATCTAAGACAACACAACTGCATTGTGGGGTATGAGATTGTGGGGTAAAGGCATTTGTTCCAGTGCTTGCGGCGAAAAGTCATGCACGGTAAAATCCTGCTTTATAAAGTTTGTTCTCTTCCAGGGGGTACTCATCAATAGTCATAAGCAGCTAAATATCCCGGCCCATGTGCGGGACCCCGGAGCTTATAACTATATATATATAAAACAAGAAAAGCAACATCGTAGCAATAAAAGCGGCAAGGTCAGAACAGAATTCCAAGCTGATGGCTTGGAGAAGTGGTGGTTTGATTTCAAATGACGAATTCCGGTTTTTAAAGAAAGATTACCCTGTGATTCCCACCTTCTATCTATTGCCCAAAATTCATAAAGACATACAAACTCCACCCGGGAGGCCAATTATATCGGCAATAAACAGTTCCACAGAGAATTTTTCAAAATACATTGACTTTTTCCTGCAGGAATGGGTGAGGGAATTACCATCGTATGTAAGGGACACAACGGTTTTTATTTGCAAACTTGAGAAATTGAAATGGAAGACTGAATGTATCTTGATGACCCTAGACGTTACTTCTTTATATACGTCGATAAGACATTGTGACGGCATTAAAGCCGACGAGCACTATTTGGCTAAACGACCTTTGAATTTCTTAAACCACAACAAAATGATCATCAGAATGTTAAAACGTTGTCTAGAGCAGAACTACTTCATCTTTAACAACCAGATGTAGCGACAACTGAGCGGTGTGGCCATGGGGGCCTGCTTTTCTCCCAGCTTCGCGTGCTGCACATGGGGCTGTGGGAGGAGCAGGTCCTCATGGGTCAACACAGAGAAACTATGATGGTGAATGTAATGATATACCTCAGATACATTGATGATTTATTTATGGTGTGGAAGGGGTCCAGATCTAGTGCTGAGAAATTTGTTAAAACTCTGAATGTAAACACTTTCAATCTGCAGTTTACATCACAAATACATAAGGAGTCTGTAAACTTTTTAGACGTAGAAGTCTTTGCCAAGGAACATGAAATAGGGACTCGATTACATAGGAAGATGACAGCGGGAAACACACTGCTGCATGCTACGAGTCAACACCCACGCCATCTCATCAATAGCATCCCCTACGGGGAGATGCTTAGATTGAGACGAATATGTAGCTCGGATCCGGACTGCATTAAAGCCCAAAAAGCAAGTAAACAACGCTTTTTGGAGAGGGGATATAAGGAGGAAACTGTAGATAAAGCCATACATCGCACTAGAGCTAGTACTAGAGAAGAGGCCCTCATCCCCAAAGTTAGAGCAAACACTATGAACCCTGATAGTAATCAAATAACTTCTAGGATTATAGTTCCGTACAGCCAGCAACATTCAGAGATCAAAAAGATATTCTCAAGGAACTGGAATCTAGTGAGAGTGGATCCAGTAATTGGAGGGGATGTCTCTGTTAGACCAGAAATCACCTTTCGAAGATCACCAACTATGGCGGATGCCTTAGTTGGCAACAGCTTGGACACTGCACTCTCTGGAACATGGAAGGCCCTGAGTAAGGACTTTAGGAGATGCATGTCTTGTAAGGCTTGTCGCTTCGGTGTAAATAAAACTCACTATGTGAGTACCTTCAAAGATAACCCAATACCCATCACCAAACGACTGACCTGTAAAACCGAATATGTTCTCTGTGTTGCAGTGTCCGTGTGGGCTAAGCTATGTGGGCAGCACACGGCCGCCCGCCCACAAGCGAATACTGCAACATATAAGGGTAATTACAGGCAGAGATCAATCCTACCCGGTAGCGCGACATTTCGAGTCCCTACACAATAGTGACCCCGCTATGCTCCAATACTTCTTAATCAACACCTTATTACCGTTAAAACGGGGAGGGGACATAGAGGGGAAATTGCGCCTCTTAGAGACAAGGTATATTTTGGAGCTTAATTGTAAGAGCCTCGGGGGATACAATGATCGCGAGGATCTACACACATGTCTGAAATAGGATTGATGACAGGTTTACCATTTTCATTTCTTCATTAGCCGCCAGAACTCAATTTTATTTTAATATTGCCTTCATTTGCTCACAGCATACAGATACCTCTAGATCCACTCAGAAGCAGGGACATGTAACTCATCGCAACCAAATAAGAGTAAGATCCGTCTTCGATTGACTATGAAATTTCTGGACTTAAACTTCTTATATACTGTAAAACAAAATTATGCACAATTCTTTTGCACAAGCACTTTTTTCCCACTCATTGTAGGACTGATTTACAGCGCCCAGAGAGGGTACATAGCAGAAGTATGGAGAATGGAAGATAGCTTCCCGGGAGGTTATGGGCTCACTGGAGCCTTTATGAAATGACAAAGTCAACATTAGTATTGATTTGCACTGTATCGGAAATACAAAGTATTTCTATTTTTAGTAACATCAGATAATAAGGTATTACATTACAGGGTATACATATATAATATTAGATGTATTGATGTATATGAAACTATATTTTTGATATTGATATTTATTTGTAAATATTTGAAATGTATATATGTATATATGATATGAAATATATTTATTTTTATCCCTGATGTGACCCAATGAAAAAGACACTATGTCCTATATATGTTCTGATTGAACTTCCAGATACATGAATGTACAATAACGCTATGTTCACTTTAAGACCATGGAGGCTTAGCTTTTCGCGCATTTTTTTTTATATAAATACCCTCTTCTGTTTCATTGACACGTCATGTGATCAAGCCTCGGCTTTGAGGCGAAACGCGTCATGGCAGACGGCTGGCTGCTAGATTGCACAATAAAGCACTGAGATTTGCACAAAATGTTGGGCTTACTCTGCGTTGTTTTCTTTCCGTGGGAGGAAGATTTGGAATGACGGTTCCCGATATATATATATATATATATATATATATATATATATATATATCTCTCTCTCTCGAAAGGGATCCTTCCTGAATGGTTCCCGTAGTCAGGTGGCGCATATGCCGGCAGGACCCCAGCGCCGGTAACTTTTTGCACAAGTTCCAAAGGTTCCCAGAAAGGATTCAATGCGCACTCAGAGCGAGGGTAGATAACACCAAGTTTATTCTTTGATAATCGCTACGCGTTTCGAGACCCACCGGTCTCTTGATCGCACAATAAAGCACTGAGATTTGCACAAAATTTTGGGCTTACTCTGCGTTGTTTTCTTTCCCTTATTTCACACAGGAGGAGCACATTAGGGGTAGACTCTTTACAGCACAGGGCACCGAAGAAGGCGATTGTGCCGAAATGCATCTGCCGTTGCTGGGATGAATGAAATAAACGGGTTTCCTGCTCTGAACTCCCCTAAGGCCTCTGATCTTTTCTTGAAAGGATGTTACTGGATATATTATTGCGCTTGCCGAATGCGCAAAACAGAAGGCCACGCAGCAACAAGTGACACGGAATAAACAACGGCAACCCGCTGCTCGCAGCGACTTCATAACTGAGGGATCAGTAATTCCGATGTCCGCCGGGAACCAGAGGACGCCATGTGTGGACTGAGATATTTAATCTCGAGGGGGCTTGGAGTCTCACATTTGACTGCCCCTATACATGTGTATTTCTGTTGGGACTGGCGCTGCGGATACAGGGGACTCAGGGTGGTCTCCCGCCCTTTTCCTTGATCTACGATCTACCCGACTCACCTGGTGCCGGCACTAACCTACAGTTGTTCCCTCTCCCATACACCACCTGCTCTGCAGCGCCGGGACAGTGCCTGCTGGGATTTGGAGTTCGTTGGACTGGATTCGAACTCCTATTGGTGGGATGACATTTGCAGGGGGAGGGGACTCTTGTGCTGGTGATTATTTCACACAGGAGGAGCACATTAGGGGTAGACTCTGTACAGCACAGGGCACCGAAGAAGGCGATTGTGCCGAAATGCATCTGCCGCTGCTGGGATGAATGAAATAAACAGGTTTCCTGCTCTGAACTCCCCTAAGGCCTCTGATCTTTTCTTGAAAGGATGTTACTGGATATATTATTGCGCTTGCCGGATGCGCAAAACAGAAGGCCACGCAGCAACAAGTGACACGGAATAAACAACGGCAACCCGCTGCTCGCAGCGACTTCATAACTGAGGGATCAGTAATTCCGATGCCCGCCAGAAACCAGAGGACGCCATGTGTGGACTGAGATATTTAATCTCGAGGGGGCTTGGAGTCTCACATTTGACTGCCCCTATACATGTGTATTTCTGTTGGGACTGGCGCTGCGGATACAGGGGACTCAGGGTGGACTCCCGCCCTTTTCCTTGATCTACGATCTACCCGACTCACCTGGTGCCGGCACTAACCTACAGTTGTTCCCTCTCCCATACACCACCTGCTCTGCAGCGCCCGGACAGTGCCTGCTGGGATTTGGAGTTTGTTGGACTGGATTCGAACTCCTATTGGTGGGATGACATTTGCAGGGGGAGGGGACTCTTGTGCTGGTGATTATTTCACACAGGAGGAGCACATTAGGGGTAGACTCTTCACAGCACAGGGCACCGAAGAAGGCGATTGTGCCGAAATGCATCTGCCGCTGCTGGGATGAATGAAATAAACGGGTTTCCTGCTCTGAACTCCCCTAAGGCCTCTGATCTTTTCTTGAAAGGATGTTACTGGAGATATATATATATATATATTCATATTCCGAAAGGGATCCTTCCTGAATGGTTCCCGTAGTCAGGTGGCGCATATGCCGGCAGGACCCCAGCGCCGGTAACTTTTTGCACAAGTTCCAAAGGTTCCCATTAAGGATTCAATGCGCACTCAGAGCGAGGGTAGATAACACCAAGTTTATTCTTTGATAATCGCTACGCGTTTCGAGACCCACCGGTCTCTTGATCGCACAATAAAGCACTGAGATTTGCACAAAATTTTGGGCTTACTCTGCGTTGTTTTCTTTCCTTTGGGAGGAAGATTTGGAATGACGGTTCCCGTTATATATTCGTGAGCAAGGGAGGTGAGCTCCTGAAACGCGTAGAGTTGTTGCTTTGAAACTGCATTAAAAGGCTTTTTCTCCAGCAAGAAGTTGTTCGTGTGTTCTCTGACTGGAACGGTAAAGTTAGAAGTGGAATTTATATTCAGGTTCGCAACCTACACACGAACCGCCTTCGCTAAGAGGCTTGAGGAGAGCGGAGCTTGGCGGCTGCCAGGCTAATTGAATTTATATATATATATATATATAATCTCCCACACAAAAATGATTACTCTTGGCACTCCGCTTGGTAATTTCAAGTTAGTTTATTCCACAACTGTGATGGCCTACGCGTTTCGAACCTGTAGTTCCTTTTCACTGCAGTATCATACAGTTTGTCCCTTTTCACTTTTCATATTTATATTGTTTAGCATTTGCTATGCATTCTGGGATATATAGTTTACAATGCTAGGTTTGCAACTTTATTCAGCTATGTTCTCAGCAAACATCCACGTATTTCTTGTGTATTCTATGTGGTGTAACATTATATTAGTGGTGTGAACTGGCATCGCCTTATGTGTATTACCTCTATGTGTAAAATTTACACGTATGACTGTTATGTGAGTCATGAAAACCACAGTTTCAGTTACGCAGCGGTTTTGTCCCCAACTTGGGTTTGTTAACGATGCCTTAATTTCTAGGGCTGAGTGCCCTTTCCACCACTTAATATTTTGCCTGCATATCTGAATGTGTGATTGTGTTATACCTTTGTCTGGTGTTTATCTGGAGCTTTCCTCATCCTGTATTAGCATGAGATTGATACATCTCTGTTGTATCTGTTGTTTTATTGTGTATAGTGTGAACTATACACAATAAATTCCCAAGCATAGTACACAACATAGTTGTCAAGGACCATACACATCAGGATTTAAGATCGGAATGATCTGGAAAATCTTACCAGATAGTAAAACATAGGAGTATAGTGACACACTGCCAAGCCAAAACACATAACAGTTTAAAGATACAACAGAGATGTATCAATCTCATGCTAATACAGGATGAGGAAAGCTCCAGATAAACAACAGACATAAAGGTATAACACAATCACACATTCAGATATGCAGGATACAATACGAGACCCTGTCCTGATCTCGACTCTGGCACCAACTTTAACGTGCTCCCTCTGCGACAGGACATTTGGTGTTGTAATAAATAAATATATATACAGGTTTTGTACATATATATACAGGTGTATGTCAAGACACTAAAGTTCATACATACACTCAAATATGTATGAGGACCAACATACATGTAACTATGCAGCCCCATAAAAACCCAAGCTAAAAAAGGGACAAACAGCCAGAAAACAACTCAGCAATACTTGTATAGTAATAAATTACTTAAGACAACTTGTAATAGAGACCATACACCCAAATGGCTTCATACAAGAATCTCTTTATTTTCCAGAACAAGGAACAAAACACAAGTAATTTGGCCCATAGCCTGCATAGTAATTACTGTCCTGAGACGGAAAAGACAACTGGCACCTCGCCTTTCAGATTTACAAAATCTAGGCACTTTGCATTTAAGAACCTCAGAGAGCCCTATGCTCCCAGCATGCACCACAGGTGGCAGTTAGGTCAGTTCTTTTTTCCGGCTCCTTATGTGAGGATCCTGGAGCTTGAGCTCGACAGTTTTTTGACTTTTTAGTCAGAACTTTTTATTTTTCTTGCTGTTCAGCATTTCTCCTGTGCTGGAAGAATTTTTACCTTCTTTTTCTGACAGAAAGGTGTCATCTTTTTCTGTCAAAATGCCAGCTCTCTTCAGAAATTGTCCATCTTGTGGAAAAAAGATGGCTAGGTCAGTCCACACTCCGTGTGTATCACCTGTCTTCCCTCTTCTCATAAGGTAGACGCCTGTTATCAGTGCCAAAGGTTTTCTACAAGAACACTCCGTGATAGAGAGAGGATTCGGCTTCAGGCGGTGATGGAGAGACGAAAATCCCATCCAGAAAGTAGCCTTGGGGATCAAGAGCCCTCCTCTCATCAGAAAGGCAGATTCCAGATTGTTCGCCGTCGGTGTCGCAGCCACCGTCGAAGAAAAGGCCGGAATAGTCTCCGACGTCGAGTCAGCGTAAGTCTCTGTCGTCGAGAAAGGCCTCGACTTCAAAGCGTCCTGCTTTGGAACAGAGAAATGGTCAAGATGCGGGTCTATTGACGTCGAAACATGTATCGTCGTCTAGACACCCATCGACGTCGAGACACTCTCCGTCACCTCGCCGTAGGTCGACGTCAAGAAGCTTGCCAACATCGAAGAGACCTGAAGACCGGTTGCCATCGAGAGCAGATCACCATTCGACTTCGAGATCACCGCCAAGACGTCGAAATCTACAGGGCATCACCATGGTTCGACGTCGAGGGAGAGGCATTTGTCGACGTCGAGGCTATCAACGTCAAGGGACAAGGAACATGCTTGGGCCTCGGAGGAGGTTGACGGTGCATCTCACTCTCCTTCAAGATCTTAGTCACCTGAACTTCATATTGTACAGGTTTCACTGGAGGGCTCTCTAGAAGTTGGTGAAGAACCTAGGCGGAAGAACGCCAGGTCTATCAGCAGTCCTGGTTTGGACTACTCCCGTACCTACTCTCCTTCCCGCCTCTCAAAATCTCCAATTCAAACACTTTGGAGATCTCCACGAAGATCAAGGACACCCACTGTGGTATCTTCAAGAAGAAGAACTCCGACTAGAGCACGCTCTCTGCGATCCCGTTATAGGCTTTCAAGGGATAGATCTAGATCTTTTCATTCTTCACCAAGGAGGAAACCACTAAGACCTCGCACCTGGTCTACCTCGCCTACTAAGACCTGTATGAGCGATTACTCTCCTACTTGTACCTGTACACCTCCATCACAAGTCTCACCTGTGGACGATCTCACTACCTTCAATGAGGTGTTATGTCGAGGAGCGAGCAAGTTAAATATAACGATGTCGTTTTCTACTGTGTCTACCTCAGTAATCTTTGAGACCCTGCATCACCGTTCCTCAGCCAGACCGTTGCTCCCACTTGTTCCTGGCATTATTGACCTTGCCACTCAGACTTTTCTAACTCCTGCAACAGTGGGTTCTGTGCCTTCACGAATTGCTAAGAAATATAAGGCCCCTGATCAGGATCCATTATTTCTTCGCTCTGATCCGCCTCCAGATTCTATCATTGTGGCTGTGGCTAGGAAAACTCAGTCATATATGTCTTCCTCCTCAGCTCCTCCAGATAGAGACAGAAAAGTAATGGATTCCATGGGACGGAAAATATGCAACACATCGGTCTCTTTCATGAAGGTTTCCAGTGCCTCTGCTCTATTGGGAAGATACGACCGGTCCATAAAGCATGCATCCAGTACTTACGTAAGAAATTAATCACATGGTATCTGTAAGAAAGAACACAACAATGTGGTTATGGGGTAGCAAGACCCCTCAGGATATGCACATATTTTTCACACACAACACATAAAACATATAATATATGCACCTTCTTATCCATAGTAGCCCAATGGCGTGTGTAATTTAAAAACGTTTTTCTGAAAAAAGAACGTTGTTAGCACCTCGTGAAACCCCATACATACTTCATACACACAGAACTGTTTTATTTACATACATGTAGCAGGGCCTAACTTTTCCCCATGGATTCGGAGGGCTTGTATCCCAACAATATGGTGGTTAAAAAGAAATGGGAAAAAATTGGAATAATGCCTAGTTAGTGGACAAAGGCTAATTATCGAGGCAGCGGTCCCCCGGTACCTCCTGGGTCAGCAAAATCACTTACTTGATTACAGGATACTAGTGGCCGATTCACCTACTCTCACGCCTCCGGACCGAATGTTAGAGAAACGGTGCCGGGAGGTTGCTTTTGTACTTCATTTCCGCATTGTCATTGTAATGGAGTAGACCGTATGAGTAGGTAACTGTTTGTGTCTATTTTGGCGGCCATGTTGGGTGTATACTGGCCTCGCTGAAGTCTTAACTGGCCAGAAACTGGACCAGAAAATTAAAATAATTATTCTGTCACTTATTTCTCATATATTATATGTTTTATGTTTTGTGTGTGAAAAATATGTGCATATCCTGAGGGGTCTTGCTACCCCATAACCACAATGATTTGTTCTTTCTCACAAATACCACGTGATTAATTTCTTACGTAGGTACTGGATGCATGCTTTATTCCCTTGCAGCATTAATTTGATTTATTTTCTAATTTTTTCATTATTAGCTCATTTGGGCATTATTAGGAGTGGCGAACACAGGGCTGGTCCCTGTGTAGTCCTGAGGAAGAGCGTGGGGGACGCTCGAAACATGTTGACCGATTGGAACTAATAGGTACACCTAAACTCATTGTTCTTTAGGCACCCTATTTATTCTACCCCGTTTTAAGTTCTACCACCTAGGAGCAAGAATAAATCATTTATAGCTTACTAGGCAGGTATTTTTAATCACTTACACATATCCCACTCCACCACATCACAGTTCTCGCACCACACATAGTCTAATTTAAGTGCTCCTACGTAGTTCGCAAGTCGAAGCACGCCCCAGCCCGTAGAGGAGTGGGATGGCCCCAATGATGAAGCATGTCACCGTGGGGCAACCCTGCTGAGTGAGGGGACACTAACAAAAAGAACACTTTTTCTTTTTCTTCTACTAAACACGTTATTCCAACCCCAATGAGTGTTGTGAATATGACTGTAGTAACATAGCTAGGCTCTTGATCTCTGGTTCAGAGGTTTTCATGACTTGTATTGATGAGTATCCCCTGGAAGAGAAGGATGAGTTACTTACCTGTAATCCTAGTTCTATTTCAGGGGTATACTCATCAAAGTCATAAGCACCCGACCCGCCTCCCCGGTCTAGCAATGTTAGTACAGGTTTTAAGTGGTTTTTATACGCCTTTACAAAAAGAACTGACCTAACTGCCACCTATTGTTTTTTTCATTGTTCTGGAAAATAAAGAGATTCTTGTATGAAGCCATTTGGGTGTATGGTCTCTATTACAAGTTGTCTTAAGTAATTTATTAATATACAAGTATTTTTGAGTTGTTTTCTGGCTGTTTGTCCTTTTTTTAGCTTGGGCGGTTATGGGGCTGCATAGTTACATATATGTGGTCTTCATACATATTTGAGTGTATGTATAAACTTTAGTGTCTTGACATACACTTGTATATGTATGTACATATATGTGTATTTATGTGTATATATATATATATATATATATATATATATTTTTTTTTATTTTTATTTTTTTATAAGCTCCGGGGTCCCGCACATGGGCGGGGATAATTCACTGCTTATGACTTTGATGAGTATACCCCTGGAAGAGAAGTAGGATTACAGGTAAGTAACTTATCCATATTCCCCTTTACCCTGCGTGAACACGTTTCAAAATTCCCACTCTGGCTCAGATTCTGTCAACACTGGACCAAGGAGACCGGTTGGCATCCTTGGATTGTCAGGACTAGTATTTCCAAATATGTATCCTGCAGTCCCACAGTCTTTTTACCTGTGGTTCAATGTGAGCCAGGAATATTTTCAATGTACAGTCTAACCTTGGACCCTCACGTTCACAAAAGTGGTGGTTGCTGACTGTTTTCTGAAGTCGGAGAGCATAAATTTCCATACCTCAACAACTGGGTGTTAAAGGCAGGCTTCCTGCAGTCGGTTGTAGACCACCTCTGTTCGGTGGCTGTAGCCCTGACAACAGTGGGCTACACCATCAACGAGCTAAAGTCACACCGTAGCCGCATGCAAAGACTTCCATTCAGTGGCGCAGTTCTGCACCTTGTGGCATTCAGGGCGTTTTCTCCACTGCAGCAAGTCTGAGACATTCAGAATATAATCCCAATGTTTCTGGATCAATTATGGGTCTCATGGATATGGCTTCGATGCTCCCTGGTCTCCTACCTGCATGCACCCTTCTCATCCCTAATGCTGGATGCCATGTGTCGGTCTTGCAGTGAAACCTCAGATCCCAGTAGATACGGCATTAGGAATACCTCTCTAAGTGCATCTAGATCTAGCTCAGGATCTTCTGTGATGAACTCAACTCCCCAAAACAGCTGCGTTCTAAACTGGAAATTTTCTTGTAAAAAGTGATTCCACATTACCCCCAACTTTTTCAAGTAATACTTAAGCTTTCCTTGTTCATCTTGTTAGTTTCATGCTTCTAATGTACTCCTTTATTACAAGACAATATGTAGCTGGACGTGGTAATGCTTCCAAGCGTTTCTCATAAGTCTTTCTTCCCACCTTTCTGGCTATTCCTTTTCTTCATACTTCCTTCTTTAACTCAATACATTTCACAAGCATTATATGAACTCTTCACAGGACTGAAAATTGAGAATTTGCAGTCGAATAGTTATACTTCCGTATCAACCAGTTTTTTTACTAATCTCCAAACAAATCCACTATTTCATAATTATCCTAGCATCCCTTTGTTCTCCTGCTCAGATTATTGGTATGTCTTATGTCCATACTTCTATGCTCTCTGTATCCTGTACATTTCTTTTTTAAAGCGACTTTGAAATCAGAAAGGGTTGTGATGCTGAGTTCAGATTCCATTTTGTCTGCTTTACAATGGACCTAAGATATTTAAAAACAAATGAAACTGGGCTTCCACTTAACAATGTTTGTTCCTCAACTCATTCCATGAGCATATAACCTTTCATGAACACCCCTTCTTGCCTGTGGAATTGCTTGTTCTGTAGGGTTATAAACAGATTATTTGAGATTATTGCCTGAACATGCACAGCAAATGCATTTAAATATTACCTTACTATTCAAAAGTTTTGTTGTGTCCTGTGTAAATATAAATATTTAAATTAGGTGCCTACTTCAATGAATCGAATAAATAATAATGGTTCTGGTGGACCGAAATACACAGTAGTATAGTATTTCCTATTTATTCTATTACCCACCCAGGTTCTGAGGGTTACAGGGTCACCGCATTACATGTAATGATGTACTTCAATGAATCAACAACACCTTTAATGATTCAACCCCATAGTGGCACTTTTGACTCTTTATACATGCACATGAACTTTTACTCTCTAACTACAGAGTTAGGTAGCCATTTTTACACCTTTTGGCCTTTGGCAGACGCCATTTTGAGCCCCTGCGCAGTCCAGTTGCTTTGGGATGCAGATTAGGGCACTTTTTAAAAATAAGGCGGCGGCGCATACATGCAGCGGGCATTACTTTGGTGTCCAAGACAGGCCCATCTGCACCGCATGCATCCAGACTTTGCCAGACACCAGGACCCTTAGCAGTTTTGACCCAAGTAGAGAGGTAAGAGTCATTTACTTGGCTGGCCACCTTACCTTCATTCTTCAACCAGGACTCTACTTTTACCAAACTTCTGCTTTAAATGTTTGCGACAGATCGCCTTTGGACCTTTCTCATGCTGTGCTTGTGACTTCAGCTGTACCGGAGAAATGCAACCTGCCATTGACCATAGAGCTTTTTAATTACCATGATATGTAAATCAGAACTTAAATGGTCTTCTAAATGTTTCCCGCAGCACAATAAACCGTTTGCAATACGTGTGCTTAACAAGTTCATTTTAACATAACATAGAGGGGTAAAAAAAGGAGCAAACATGTTGGGTGATGTAAGCTTTGACTCTTTTTCTTTTATAACGAACGAAAGGATGGATAACTCTCCTGGACAAACTACGAGTCTAAAAGGTCTTAACCTCAACGTGAGATTATTGCCTAAACACGCAACCGAGATGTAGTACCTAATTTCTTCCTTAACCCTGATTTATGCTTCATCGCAGAACTTAGCTCATTTCCGAAATCACTCCCAAGATAGCCATTGCAACCCCAGCAGCATATAAGAAAACTGAATTGAACAGGGATGGTAGGACTGGAGGCATTGGTAGCGGCAGTCTTAAAACATACTTTAAATGCAACTGTCATTGTCACTCACTCTCCTACCAATGTAAATGTAAATGTAAATGTACAGGAATTTATATAGCGCAAATCACCGAGCGGTTTCTAAGCGCTTGCTTAGGGAACCCGTCCTGGTATTCCCCTGTGAGATAACCACAGCAGGGTATCCGCAAGGTGAAAGCCAGGCATCCCGCCGCGAGGGGCCGTTGTGGAGATTAAGCAAGCTATTGCCCAGAGTCGCAGAGTGTGAACCTGTGAATCGAGTAGGCACCGGAGCGAGAATTGTCGAGCCCATGGACATTTTTAGGACTCAAGGCCCCGCCGAGCCGGGAATTGAACCCTGGTCCCGGGCTGACCTCTGCTTCCAGGTCTGCCTCTTCTTACCAGTGAGCCACACTTCTCCACGCTTTACCAGCTTGAGATGCTTGTCTTTAAACTTGACATTCCTGATTGTAAAAGCTGCAAAGAAGTAGTTGTTTATAAATCTCATGACCAAATGAAAGATTTCAACTAAAAGCTGCTGGATCTTTTGGCTCCATATTTTGAGTCTGAGCAAATTTTGTTGTTAGGCAGTTTTAATCACCACTGGGAATCCACAGAGGACTGTGATGTAATTAAACTCAGGTAAGATCTGTGGGTGGAAGCCTGTGTCTTCTATTAGATGCCTTGAGAGTAATCATTTCCAAGACTTATGTTCTTTTGTTGACAGAATTGTCGTAGCGTGATAACGTCAGATTGATAGATGGTCATATACAATAGGGTGTGAGTCAGGATTAAGACTATTAAAAGTGACATACGATTCCAAAGTGCAGTCCTAAATCTTGAAAATAAAGCAGTAGGTGGGCATCAGTCGTGAATAGGGGTCAACATGAAGGCAGAAGAAAAGGACTAACATACTTGTCGGATGCCTTGAAGTTGACCCCTACTCATGACTGATGCCCACTTACTATCATATACATTTTGGCTATGATTATGGCCTTAGATACTATAGCCCCGCTTAAACAGATGAATGCTCGTCGTCAAAAGCACCAGATTAAGTTGATATAGGACATCTTTAGAAGAGATAAACCGAGGTGTAAGAGACTGGACAGAGTGTGGAGACAATCTAAATCTCCACAGGACATATTGGTATTCAAAGAAGCTTTCAATGCCTTCTGCAACAGCTGGATGCAACACACAGAAAATTCTTAGCTTGATATGATCAACAAGAGGACGTCAACAGCAAAAGAGATCTATTGTGTTCAGAAAAAAATCATGCTGCCAGAGGTCTGTGTGTCATCAATTCCGGCGTTGCCTGAACTGTGTAAGACAGTTTTATCTTTTTTTCATAAAAAGCTGTTAAAATGTTGACAGACAGTCAACCGAAATCATACGGTCTCACTGCCCCTCTGTCACTCACCTCTCATAGGTGGACGCAACCTTGGAAGGTTTGCTAAAATCACTGAAGATTTAGTATTAAGTCTGATTTAATCCATTAATTCAAGTCTCCAGTTGACCCCTTTCCAGCACACAATATCTTTATCGGTCAATGTTTTTTGCAGGTCTTTTAAGTTTTTGCTCAGAACAGCTACATTTCCTAAGAGCTGCAAACATGCCAACGTGCCACATTTACTTGAGAATCCGACTGCTGACCCCCACTAACCTATCCAACTACTGGCCCATTTTGCTACTGCCCTTTCCCAACAAATTACTGGAGAAAATTATCAACAAATAACTGTCCCAGTATTTGAAAAATAACAGCTCATAGGAATCGTCACTATCTGGTTTTTGCGCGGACCATAGTTCCGAAACTACCTTCTTGACAGTCAAAGATGTCTTCAGAACCAGCATGGATAAGGACCAACTTGCTGCTTCATCCTTTTAAATCTTTAAGCAGCTTTTCATATGGTCTCACATGTGGTCCTGGTTAAGAGGTTAAACTAAATCGGTATTCATTCCGATGCAGTGGTGTGGTTGTCAGACTTTGTGCTATATACAAACCAAGATGTCTACATTCCACTGTTTAAATCCAATGACTTTTCTAATGCGTGTGGGGTGGCCCAGGGGTCATCATTGACCCCCACTCATTTGAATATTTATGTGGCCCGCTAGTCAAAATTGTAATAATTTTGAGGTATGCAGATGATTGTCAAATGGTGGTAGAGACTGCATACCATTTAGAATCCACCAGAATAAAATTCTGTGATTGTCCACTACTGGTAGCGGTCTGGATGAATCAAAATGGCTTATAATTGAACAGACAAACTGAGATCGTTTTTTTCAGTAAGACCAATGGGATGTGGACAGTGACCGATTAGAAAATTAAATAATAACATACTAATAAAGTGTGTATAGGAGCAACATGTATAATTGAACATTTTAAAACGTTCTCTTAATTTGAAGGAATTTGAAATTGAAGGCTAAAAATAAGTTGGTATCCTCAGATGGATTTGTGGGAACAGTGAAAGTGCATCAAACAAAATATAGTATGGATAACGAGTGACCTCAATTAAATTTAGAAAAGCCCCAACCTGACCAACCTTGCCTTTAAGATTTTATTTTTTTATATATTTGTGAATTACATTCAATATTATATTTATATATATATTTTTAAATAATTTCTTGTTTCCCTATTTTTGTGTGTTCATTTCTGGTGCAAATTACCAAAAATGCTGAGACCGCGGTCCCTGGCTTCCAGATATGACTTAGTGGGGGGTCCCCAGATTCCAATAATGATTCAGTGGGGGACTTCGGGTTCCAGTAGTGATTAAGTGGGGATCCACACAAGTCAAAAGGTTAAGAACCACTAGTCTCAAGAACTCTCATTGCGCCCCACACCTAAAATGTGGCAAGAAACTTGGGCATTTTGATAGACGATACACTTAGCATAAAATATCCAGTTGTATTAATTTTGGCTCCTGCTTTGGTATTAAGAATGTACTCCGGAAAGCCTTAACCTGAATTCCTTAGCATTGCAGAAAGACAGTTACTCAAGCTCTTATTACCAGTCTTAGATTATGGCAATGCACTGGTCATAACCATAAATGAGTCGCTGCTCTCGCGTATGCAAATTATGCATAATACAGCACTGCATTGTCATCTCCCCCCGACCTCAGCGGGGCAGCTTCTGAATGCCCCTCATTTGCTGCTTATTTGAAAGTGCTGTGTTTTCGAGGTACTCTGCCATACTGTACTGAGTGGTGTTGAGCTGTCACCTCTACTCAAGGGCCAGCTTCAATCAATGTGGCAGTAAGCTTAGACCCTCCAGCTGAGGCTAAAAACTCACTCGATCCGAATGGCCAGATGTTGTGGCTGCTCTTTCTCTGGTCTTGCCGCACACCATTAGAATCAGCTGCAGGTATTCATATGGTTATTTTAACAACTCTTGTTAATTTTCCCCTTCCTGAATAAAATTAGCCAGCCTCAGCCAGATATTTATGTACGCAGATATTCCTGATATGCCAGATATATATGTACGCAGATATTCCTAATACAGTGCTTCAACATAAGTGCTATGTTTTATTCTGCTGTGCTATTGAATTATGAACAATTCTGTGTGTTTGGTTCACTGACATAATATCGACCACAACAATATCGTGATACCGAAATATTGTCAAAAATATTGATTACAAAAATATCGTATCCCTATACTTATAATGGGAAGTACAAAAATATCGAAACGGAATATCGTTTCACACTAATATCATTAATAAACATACACAAATATTGTTTTTTTAATATATAGTTTAAAATAGTATATCTGAAATATTTCAATATATAAAATTAATATCATGTAACATTTAACACACATACATTTGAGTTTATACATATATAACACTTATTGAAATATACTTTATAGTCTATTTTATTACATTTGTAGTTTTTTTTATTTACTAAGACATTTATTAAAAATATTATTAAAAAAGATATATATATATTATAAAACGTTAAAATAAATAATATTCAATATATTTAAACAATATTAAAAAGTGTTGAAGTCTGGGAATAATAGATAAACTTTCCCCACTCCAGTCTTTGCCGCAGTAGGGAAAGAACTTCACTTCAAACATATAACATATATAAGGATCCCGGGAGCAGAACGGCTGTCCACGGAGCTCCCATGACTGACTGCTGAGCTCCGAGACGTGGCCTCCTCCCACCAGCTGATGTCACGCGCGACACTGCCTAACTGCTTCTGGCAGCAAGATCCAAGCCGCAGAGCCACTGTGTCTCTTTTCTTTCCACGTTCAGAAATGCTTTTCCGGGAAAGTTAATTATGGCCCCCCGCAGCAGGTTGGAGATGTAGCTGGGGTGTGACCCGTATTCATCATGAGTTTCAAGTTTGCCAGAAGAATTTCAGGGCAGAGCGACCCCTCACCACACAAAAGGACAGTCCTGGCAGAAGTATACTGCGATGGGACGCAGGGCAGCTCAACTGACCTTCGGCAGATAGGCTCAGTGCGCAAGGAGTCGCGAGGTGGGCTAAATTTACAGGGCTGGGGGAGCTCCTGCATCCCAACGTAATGCGACAACACAGGCTGATAACCTCCCAACTACCCCGGTCATATCAAAGCAACGTAAAAAAAGCATTCCAGTGCTGGGTAGCAGACTGGAGAGAGAAGAGAATACTCTCATGTACGAGCTTCTCATCCACTGTGGAAAAACTGTTTTCAGATATGGCGGAATCTGTCTATTCTTCTTCAACAGGGGAGGAAACCTTTTTGGAGGAAGAGTGAGTAGAGGCGGCTAATGACCAATTCCAGGTGCGGTCTCTTTAATTAACCAGCCAGATTTGTTGTAATATCCATTGCATCT
This sequence comes from Lissotriton vulgaris, assembly GCF_964263255.1. Lineage (NCBI taxonomy): Eukaryota > Metazoa > Chordata > Amphibia > Caudata > Salamandridae > Lissotriton > Lissotriton vulgaris. The sequence continues at coordinate 2,119,467,115 of NC_141687.1, read as the reverse complement.
ATTGACACACCAGAGAAACCTAAAGATTATCCACTGTTTCAGAAATTCACTCCCAAAGCAGGCTCAGTGCAAATGGAAACTGCCCTAAGCTTACAAGAACGATCCACGTCGACCCAGATTCAGGCAATGCCTATATCGGACTTACCAGGGGCTGGAAGGCTATTAAGCGGTTCAGGGCTGGCATGTCCTCTCGAGGTGGTAAATGTAGGTTAAAGTGCGGCTCAGGGCAAACAATGAGATTCATATCAGAAAGAAATGACACCGGTGACATCCTTGGGAGTGGATAATGCAGAGCTCCACCTAGACTCCACTTCTGAGGAGCTGCAACCATTATTTGAAGGGTTTTAATATAGATTCGGAGGCTGAAAATATGACAAGCTTTCAACACGGCAATAGTTAATCCAAAAACGGTCTAAAATTGATGATAACCTGATACGGTTCCCTTAATGTCTCCTGGAGGCTGAACAATGGATTTCTGATCTTGAAGATCGCTTTCAAAGAATTGAAAAAGGACATTCTTCCAGAATAAAAAAAAAACTGCAACAAATAAAAACTAAAATGGAGATGCTGGAAAATCATTTGCGGTGCAGCAATTTAAGGTTTATTGGCTTTCCAGATGAAAGTGAATTACAGGGGAAGATTCCGAGCGTCTCCCAGCTGATGAATTCTCTCATTAAGAAATTGATACTGCCAAATGCCATGAACGATTTATCCATCATGAGAGCACACTGGGTCCCCGCCCAGCACTCTGCAGATGGCAAATGTCCACGGACGATATTAGTTAATTTTGAAAGAGTTCCGCATTAAAGAACAGATTTTGGCTACAGCATTCTGTCAAAAATCATTTGTTATCTCTGACAACGTTCAAATGAGTGCGTTCTCGGATCTGGCGGAGTGACAGCCAGGCGCTGGAAGGCATTTCAGAGTCTTATTCTAGAATTTAAACGCCTGGGGGGACAAGCTACAAGTGCTGTTAAGGGGTCAATCCCGTGTTTCTATCATCAGTATAGGATGCAAATGTCTTTTTTATCAAACTTATCTTAAGAATAATTGTAGATACAGGAGTTTTTTTGTTTTTGTGGTAAATTTAAAGAATCTTTTTTTTGTGGATGCAGAAGTTGTTTTTGCATAATCTCTGGTGGGGCGGCGATGTCTTGGGTACAGGTGCCTTACCACTCCACCATTAGGTGAAGAGAGGGTGAGGGGCTGGCAGGTGGGGGGGTCACCCAGCTCTGGAAAGGGGATGTGTAAGGTTTTGGGGGCATTACTGGGGGTTGGGGTTGCAGACAAAAAGTAAACAGGGCACGAGAAAATGTTTTACAATGCATATCAGCACGGAAAGGAAAAGAAAGAGAGGGGGGCAAAGCTGCAGGAAAATGTGGTCCAGATCTATGATCTATAGAATAAATTAGATGACACAGCATGTCAAAATAATCACATGTAGTGGGAATGGTCTCCTGAATTCACGTAAAAGTGGTGCTCTTCTTAAATGGCTTGTATCTTTTACCCCGGAGGTAGTTTTTTTGCAAGACACTCACTTAGGTGATAGGTATGCTGAAAGAAGTATATAGCCAAGCAGAGGACAAGATTATTATTAATCAGACCCCCCAGGAAATAGCGGCATAGATCAGCAAATTTAGCGACACAAATATGGAAATTTAGCAGCATTTTTTCAGCACTTTATTTTACTCATAATCATTAATTTTCAGCCTTAAATCAATGGAAACTGTTTTAGCAGAGTATTCCACTTTGAATAGGCAACCTGGAATATGGAACAGAGGAAGCAGCCCACAGGTGAAGGCTGTTATCCCATGGAAATGCAATTCTCCATTTGCTTTAGCTCCCGGAGCTTGCCCCACCACCCACTGCTGGGGAGAGGCTGTGTTACCCCACTCTGTCGAATTTTTAAGTGGATTAAAAATGGCGAGAAATCGTAAAGGCTTTGTTATAAAACCACGTACTTTCCTTATGTGTCCCATCTCGCTGTGCAAGCGTGTAGACAGGTGTGTAAAGGGTACGATTAGCCATGTGTGCACACAAGCATGTTGGTGTCTAGACGCGCATGCACGAGGTCAGTTGCAGTCGAATATATGTGAAATGTGTTAGTGACCCTGGCTAAGTGTGTACCAGCCAGATCCGCTGCCCATCGTGTATGCACAAGTGTGCAGGAGCTCTCATGTTGGTTGCCCGCTGAGGAGGTACAGATAAGGGTACTAATGCGCAGGGGGTCTGTGTACCAGGGTGCTGGGGTCTCCATCAGCGCCCAGGATGCTATCACTACCTCGCCGCGCCTGCGTGTCTCAAGGTTCTCTGGTGGGAAGGGCAGGCTGACCGTGAATAAACATCCTCTCCCCTCCTGTCCTGACACTGGGCCACTGAGTTCAAATCCCTATAAGATCTTCAAGCAGGTAGGTTTTCACCAGAACATAAGCACAATAAATCCGATTGTTCGCTTCTGTGCAATATAATGGAAAACAGTGATACTGGAGAAGGGTCATGTGTATGTGGTTTTTTAGGTCTCAGCCTGCGTAGGCTGTGCTTGTGCGGTCTCGCTGGGGAGATCTTATGTTTTTCAGAGTGGGGCTTGAACCCGCCCCTTTTTTCCTTTGGCTGGCTTCCTAAATGGAGGCCAGCCATTGGAGGAGAGGGCGTCTGTCCATTTAAGCCCTGTCTTTTTGGGATTCAGAGGTGTGTTTTTTAGTTTCTTTCTCTCCTCTTCCCATTGGCTGGAATTTTCAATTCCAGCCAATGGGAAGAGGAGAGAAAGAAAAAACGCCCCCTAATCCGAAAATGACGGTGCGTTTCTCCAAGGCATTTCTGCTTGACCTCGGAGAAACATGGCAGTGTGGAGCGTTCCTCTCTTGCCTTCAGGGCCATCCCCAGGGCTCTCTCAACCCCACAGAGGCCTGCAACTGTCGTATTACAGATGGTTAACAATAAAATACAGGGATGTTTGTAGCAACATCAAACAGGACTCGTCAGCGAAGCTCGACTTGTTAACGCTTGCAATGGGTTTCAGGGAAATGCGGTAGGTAGTCTATACCAGAAATGTCCAAACAGAAAGGTTAGTAGGGCCTCACGCTTGCACTGACACAATCGGACCGCTAGAAGTGTTGCTTTACTGACTGGGGGCCGGAGATGCAGTCTTAATGAGCCCCAGCGGCCTGCTAGCGTGGAGCGTCCGGTTCAATACGCACCACCCTATGCGGACTCCGAGGCCAGTAAAGACAGGTGGGGCCCGCAAGCTCAGTCACGCCCACACACCCTCCCCGGCTACGCCGTTACCTGGGGGGTACAGACGCTCTTTTTTTGGTCACCAGCAACAGCTGAATCCGGGGACGGAGGGACGCCTCGCGCTTCTCTGCTCTCAGCGCTGCTTCCCAGATGTCACGGGGGAAGCCCGCGCTGCTCTTCTCAAGGCTCCCGGGCCGGCGGCGGTTATCTCTGCACCGAGCAACTCACTGCCACATCGCTTCCCTTCCACAGCGCATCACGGTCACGGCGCCTCTGTACGGCAGCGCTTCCAGCGCATTCAGTTCCTGGGTGGCGGAGGTGATTCCTGGGCACACAGTGCTTTCTTTGCCACAGCGCTCTATAGCGCACTCTGATCCCGAGCGGAGGACGGTGAGTTCAGGGGCAGAGTTCTGTGGCGATGCGACTCGGTCCGCAGCGGTGATGTGAAGGCAATTTTAGTTGCGGTTGGACTCACCCGCAGCAGTGATCTTTGGCCAAACCGCGCGATCAGGTCCCTTTCAACAGTTCAAGTCACGGGCACACAGCGCCTACAGGCTTCTGTGCCGGCAGAATTGGCAGACACTGTGTGATGTATGAACCTCTTGCCAGCAGCGGTGATTACAGGCATGCAGCGCTCTTCTAACACAGCGCTCTTCTTCCACAGCGCTTCTCAGCACTCTCTGGGTACCAGGCGGCGACGGTGAGTTCAGGGGCGATAGAATTAACCCCATGCGTCCACTGCTCCTGAGGCAGTTCAGGCAAGGAAGAAAGAATGTTGGTCCTGATGAATTCCCCCACCAGGTAGGGGAGCAGACAGCAGTTTGGGGTGGAGACACTCTCCCAACCCTTGGTTGGCTTGTGAATTGTATATATATATATTTTTTAAAACTTTTTTCCCCAACAGTTTACAGCGTGGATTGTGCGCTAGACTTCTAAACTACCACTTCTATTGAAGAGCACCATTGACACATAGTTTTAACCACCACCACAACATCCACCACCACCACAACATCCACCACCACCACCACATCCACCACCACATCCACCACCACATCCACCACCACATCCACCACCACATCCACCACATCATCCACCGCCACATCACCAGCATATCCACCACCACCACATCCACCACCACCACATCCACCACCACCACATCCACCACCACCACCACCACATCCACCACCACCACCACCACATCCACCACCACCACCACATCCACCACCACGTCCACCACCACCACCACATCCACCACCACTACTGCAGAGCACCATTGACACATAGTTTGTAGAACAACCACCACCGCCACATCCACCACCACATCCGCCCCCATATCCACCACCACCACATCCACCACCACCACATCCACCACCACCACATCCACCACCACCACATCCACCAACACCATGTCCACCACCACCATATCCACCACCACCCCATCCACCACCACCCCATCCACCACCACCCCATCCACCACCACCCCATCCACCACCACCACCCCATCCACCACCACCATGTGTGTGTGTGTGGCTCTGTGTGTGTGTGTATGTGTGGCTCTGTGTGTGGGGGGGCTCTGTGTGTGTGTGTGTGTGTGTGTGTGTGTGTGTGTGTGTGTGTGGGGGGGGGGGCTCTGTGTGTGTGGCTCTGTGTGTGACTCTGTTTGTGTGTGGCTCGGTGTGTGTAAATGCAATAGGTCTCGCATTTGCGAGAGATTACGCTATTGGCATTGTATATGACAATGCCATTTATTGATCTGTTTTCAAAACCAACACATAAATAAAAAAAAATGTAAATGCTTGTGTTGTAAAAGCAGCTTTCGGCTTATAATCCCTCGCCACAAACTCTGATGTGTTCTAGTTACTCATGTATTTTCCACCTACACACAAAGTAAATGTGTATTCAGGTATGTGTACATCAGTGGCGCAGTGGCACCGGGGCCTAGCTGACTCCACCTGCTCCACACGTCTGCAATTATTTTTAAGCCCTTTTTCACGTGACTGCCTGAGGTCCTGCTTAGTGTTTACTTTTCAGAGGGAGGTGGAGGGTGGGTCTAGAGATGTAAGGGAAGGCTTGCTGTCACAGAAAGAACAAGACAGGCTTCGAGGTGAGAGTGGAACCAATAGAACATAGAGGATGCCTATACCAGGGTGTGGCTGCTGCTTATCAGAACCTGAGCTGCTGTGTGGACCACTAGCCGTCCAATTACAAACCAGCACTGGTGTGGAGGCTTCAAGAGGGACCACTGCCAGCCACATGCACCAGGGGTTAATTTTGCTAGCTGACCAATCTTGGAATAGGACTGGATCCAACTGTAAAGAGCTCCCATGCATGTTCCCAGCACTAGACAGGGCCAGGCATCCTTGGGAAAGATGGAGTGACTGTGGCTTAGAGCTTCTTGGCTGTGCTGCAGTAACATGTGTTGCCCTCGGACCCTAACGTTCCAAAAGGGTCAGAGTATTTGAAAAGCATAACTATCCTTTTGCAAAGCTGCAGCAGTTTATTCCTTTCTGAAACTCACTGGCCCTGGATAGGTGTTCCCTAATTGCGGCATATTTACAAAAGTACCGATTTTGCGGGCACTTTTGTAAAAATCGCGAAATCGCTTTATCCTGGTGGGTCTGATTAATGGAGCAGAACCAGGGAGGGTGAATGTTAATCGGGGTACCCGGCAGGGATGCCTGCTGTCCCCCCTTTTGTTTTCTCTTTTTATTGAACCGCTCGCGGCAATAATAAGTGCTAATCCGCTCATTCGATCTCCCATTGTAGGGATGGCAAAAATTAAATCATACGCAGATTATATCATTTTAAATCTTAATGGGGCCATATATAAAGAGTGCGTTGAACAAAATCCAGAAATGTACAAAAATTGGGGCATACAGGGTAAACCAAGATAAAACAGAAATTCGTACATTTAATTTGAGTATCTCGGAGATCCCGGCATGTTTACAATCAATCAATCACACACATTTCTAAAGCGCGCTACATACCCGTGAGGGTCTCAAGGTGCTGGCGGGGGGAGGCTGCTACTGGTCAAAGACCCAGGTCTTGAGAAGTCTTTTGAAGGCCAGCAGGTCCTGGGATTGTCGTAGGCTGTTAGGGAGAGTGTTTCAGGTCTTGGCGGCGAGGTAGGAGAAGGATCTGCCGCCGACAGTGGATTTCCGGATACGAGGGACTGTAGCAAGGGTGAGGTTGGCTGAGCGGAGGCTTCGGGTGGGGGTGTGGAAGCTGAGTCGGTTGTTGAGGTATGTGGGTCCGGTATTGTGTAGTGCTTTGTGTGCGTGGATGATGAGTTTGAAGGTGATCCTCTTGTTGACAGGGAGCCAGTGCAGGCCTCTCAGGTGGCGTGTGATGTGGCTGCTTCGGGGGACGTCGACTATCAGTCGTGCCGAGGCGTTCTGGATTCGTTGTAGTTGTCTCAGGAGCTTTGTTGTTGTTCCTGAGTAGAGGGCGTTTCCGTAGTAGAGTCTGCTGGTGACGAGTGCCTGGGTGACGGTTTTTCTCGTGTCGGCGGGGATCCATTCGAAGATCCTGCGGAGCATTCTGAGGGTGTTGAAGCAGAATGCGGAGACGGCGTTGACTTGCCTGGTCATGGAGAGGGTGGAGTCGAGGATGACCCCTAGGTTGCGTGCGTGGTCTGTGGGTTCCTGGGATGTGCCTAGCGATGTGGGCCACCAAGAGTCGTCCCAGGCTCATGGGGTGGGTCCGAGAATGAGGACCTCCGTCTTGTCTGAATTCAGCTTCAGTCTGCTGTTCTTCATTCAGTCGGCTACGGCCTTCATTCCCCTGTGGAGGTTGGATTTGGCGATGTGGGGGTCTTCGGGGAGGGATATGATCAGCTGGGTGTCGTCGGTGTAGGAGATAATGTTGATGATGTTGATGTTGATGTTGAGGTTGTGTTGTCGTGCGACGTGGGCGAGCGGTGCCATGTAGATATTGAACAGCGTCGGGCTGAGGGAGGATCCCTGTGGGACACCGCAAATGAGCTTGGTGGTTTTTGAGCGGAAGGGTGGGAGGCAGACGCTCTGGGTTCTGCCGGAGAGGAAGGATGTAGTCCAGGCCAGGGCCTTCTCTTGGATTCCGGCGTCGTGGAGGCGTGCTAATAGGGCGCGGTGGCAGACTGTGTCAAAGGCTGCTGATAGGTCCAAGAGAATGAGGGCGGCTGTCTCTCCTTTGTCCATCAGGATCCTGATGTCGTCGGTGACGGCGATGAGGGCGGTCTCGGTGCTGTGGTTGCTGCGTAAACAGGATTAGGAGGGGTCCAGGATGTTGTTGTCTTCGAGGTAGCGGGTTACCTGTTTTTTGACAATCTTCTCTGTCACTTTTAACGGGAGCAGGGAGATGGGCCGGAAGTTCTTGAGGTCTTTGGGGTCCCCCTTGGGCTTCTTCAGAAGGACGTTGATCTCGGCTTGCTTCCAGCTTTCCGGGAAGGTTGCTGTCTCGAAGGAGCTGTTGATTGTTTTCCGGAGGTGGGGCGCAATGGTTGTGCTGGCTTTGTTGAAGACGTGGTGAGGGCAGGGGTCAGATGGGGATCCAGAGTGGATGGAGTTCATGGTTTTGATGGTGACGCTGGACCAGGTGGTCAGGCAGCTGGTGGTCGCAGGGGTGGTGGACTCGATGGTGGGTGCGGGGGTGTTAAAGTTGAAGCTGTTGTGGATGTCGGTGATCTTGCGGTGAAAGAAGGTGGCCAGGGAGTCGCACAGGTCTTGTGATGGTGGGATGTCGTTGGTGTTGGAGCTGGGGTTGGAGAGTTCTTTCACGATGCTGAAGAGCTCCTTGGTGTTGTATGCGTTGTTGTCTAGGCGGTCTTTGAAGGCGGTCCTTTTGGTGGTCCTGATAAGTTGGTGGTGTCTGCGGGTGACGCTCTTGTGGGCTCTGCGGCTGTCTGGTGTTCGGTTGAGGAGCCATTTCTTCTCCAGCTTCCGGCAGGTAGGCTTGGAGGTCCGGAGGTCTTCGGTGAACCAGGCGGCTCTCTTGTTGGTGTGGTTGGTTGTAGAGGTCTTGAGGGTGGCGAGGGTGTTGGCGCAGTAGTTGATCCACAGTTTGAGGTTGGTCACGGCGGTGTCTGGGTCGGTGGGTGGTCTCAGGGCGAGGCTGGCGATGAGTTGGTCCTTGGTAACCTTGCCACAGCAGCGACGTGGTAGCTGTTGGGTGTGGTGGTGTGTGGTGGGTTTCCTGAAGGTGAAGTGGATGCATCTGTGGTCGGTCCAGTGGGGTTCGGTGGTGTGGTTGAAGGAGACTCGGGGGCTTGTGGAGAAGATGGGGTCCAGCGTGTGTCTGGCGGCGTGGGTGGGTGTTGTCACGAGCTGTTTGAGTCAGAGGTTGGCGAGGTTGTCGATCAGGGTGGTGGAGTTGGCGTTGTTGTTGTTCTCGAGGTGGAAGTTCAAGTCCCCCCGAGGAGGATGTAGTCCGTGGAGGCGAGGCCATGGGTGCTGACGAGGTCGGGGATGGCGTCGCTGAACTGTGGTTGTGGTCCGGGTGGTCTATAGATGAGTGTTCCTCTGAGGGTGGTGTTGGGGTCGGTGTGGATCTGGAAGTGCATGTGCTCGGCGGTGGTGAGGGTGTCGTCGGTGCTGGTCGTGACTCTGAGGGTGTCCTTGTGGATGATGGCGATTCCCCCTCCCACTCTGTTGGTGCGGTCTCTGCGGGAGATCTTGTAGCCCTGTGGGATGGCTATGGCGATGTCTGGTGCCGAGGTAGTGTTCAGCCAGCCCTCCGTCAGGAAGGCGACGGCGGGAGCAGAGGAGTCTAGGAGGTCCCAGAGTTCGATGGCGTGCTTGCGAGCGGAGCGGATGTTGAGGAGGATGCAGCGGAGGTGGTTGGGTTCTCTGGCTGGTGGTTATGTGGGCTGGATGCTGGTGAATCTGCAGTTCCGGCATGCGAAGGGCCCTTGTGTGCGTTTTGGGGTGGCCCGGTGGCAGGGGTGGTCTCGTCCGGTGTTGAGTAAGTGGAGGGTGCTGGAGTCGTAGTGCAGTCTGGCGTTGCGTGGGGTCCAGGGTTTCTGGCGCTGGGCGCAGTCCAGGCGCGGACAGGCGCAGACGGGCTTGCCTTTGGCGCGCCAGCAGCGCGTGTCCGCTGCGCTTCTGCGCGGTGTCCTCCATAGGAGGCGAAGTGGGAGGGAGGAGCAGAGGGGAGGCAGGAGCGGGGCGGCCAATGGGCGAGGGCAGGGAGACAAAAGGCACAAGGGGGCGGGCCACGGGGGAGCAGCAGCGGGGAGCCGGGGTTGGCTTAGAGGGCAGTGGCGAAAGAGGAGCGCCTAAGCAGAGACACCAAAACGGCAAAAAACAAAAAGGCAAGTTACAGAAAACAAAAGACAAAAGACAGGTTAACAGGACAAATTTGGGAGAAAATACAAAAGAGAATATCAGTACAGCCAAGCTGTCACCAGGGGCGGCGAACCCTCGGGAGCGAGAGCGAGAGGGACACGAGACACGGGCACCCTGGAGGAGCCGTGCGGCGTGGGGAGTGACCCAAGGTCAGTTCAGACTGACTGCAGTGTGGCGCCCTCCATAAGAGGCCAAGTGGGAGGGAGGAGCAGCTGGAAGGCAGCGCATATCATCCGGCCTTATTGTGGGCCCCTGGCGAATATTGTAAGGGAATATGGGTTCACACCAATATCCTACGCTGATGACATCCAGCTATTATTCCCATTCCAAAATATGACCCCTGCAGTAAAAAATTATTTCGCTGCTGGAATGAGAGCGATAGCCGGATGGATGACCTCCAATTGCCTACAATGCGATGTGGGTAAGACGGAGGTCATGCTCTTTGGAAATGCCCCACTCCTTTGGTCACCTGAGTGGTGGCCCCCGGAACTAGGTACAGCTCCATGCCCAAAGAAAAGCGTAAAAAATCTGGGTGTCAAGCTTGACCAATCTTTGGTGCTTAAAGACCACGTCATACAGGTCACAGGAACTTGTATGAGAGTGATTGGCCTACTTAGAAGGGTGTTCCCCTATTTAGTAGATCATCACCGGAAAACACTAGTGCAGACCCTAGTAATTAGCAGATTGGATTACTGCAATGGATTACTTATATCTGCTAATGAGGAACAGCTGGGGAGGCTACAGGTAGCCCAAAATACAGCTGCTAGGCTGATTCTCAATGCCCCTGCCAGATCTTCCTCTCGACCCTTACTAAACAAGCTACACTGGCTTCCCATTCGCCAGAGAGTACAATTCAAGATATGTTGTACCATCCACAAATGCTTGTTTGGAACTGGCCCTAGATATTTGACTGAAATCTTCAAACCGTACCAACCTGGAAGAACCCTACGATCAGAAAACCAAGCTTTGCTCCAGATCCCCAGGATCAAAAGAGAAAGACAGGGAGGCCGAGCCCTTTCATACAAGGGCCCCACTCTCTGGAATTCACTACCCCTCACTCTTAGACTAAATTCCAACCTCTCCGCATTTAGGAAATGTCTGAAGACGTATCTATTCTCTACTCAGTAGCTCTAGCAATGCCATACAGATATCCTGTTCTTGCCCTTCTTTCGGAAAAACAAAGCGCGGAGATATCTCCTCGGAGATCGAATTCCTGCGCTTTACAAGAACCGAAAATAAATAAATAAATAAATTGGATATCACTGTATTCTGGTAACAAATCAATATGCTGAATTGTTATCATTAAATTATGGAGTTAAGCTGGGGAAAGTAAAAAGACTAATAAATTTATGGGCCTGCTTGAATGTATCGCTAATTGGGAAGTTTCAATGGTCAACATGTCAGTACACCAAATTTTTACAATTGTTTTTTAATAATCTCCTCTTCAAAATTCCTAACTCTTATTTTAAAGAGTTGGATCAAAGGATTTGTAAGTTTGTTTGGCATAATAAGCAGCTCCGAGTAAAATTAGCTCCACTATAATTAGATATAGCTCATGGGGGATTAGCATTACCACAAATTACGGCATAATATCAGGCTGGTTAATTTGATAAAACAAAAAGGTGAACCAAATGCAGTTTTTGATGATTTTCTTTTGAATTATAAGATAAAGGAGAGTGCAATCAAGGGGTTGGCTCTTTTCTGAGGGATTCTTGGCTTCACAACCACATACATGCTAGGTACATTTAGTTAGGTAGGGTACACAATGTAGGAGTCCTCGAAGGTTACTGTTTTTATATATGCCTGACATATCCTGTGGTGGCATCAGTCTACACACTAATCCTTTAGTTTATGTTGTCCTACAAACCCGCAGCTCCTATGTATTTTTAATAACTAGACAACAGTAGTGAACCAGAGTACTAAAGGGGAAAAATCTTTTAAGGGTTGGCTTCAGAAAATTCCTTCCGAAACTGGCTGTAAATGTAATATAAAGGAGTGGTTGCAGCTTAGTGAGATGAGTTACAAAGTGCTGCTGGGTGCCAATTTTTCATTTAGATGGTTGCCGTATTATACGCCATTGTGATTACATAAGATGTTTCCAACTATACGTAACCAATATTTTAGATATAAAAAAACCAGGACAAAGGTGGTTGGGTACATTCATTTTCAAGTGCAGTTATTTGCAGCAACTCTGGAAGGATGCTTTTTAAGTGCCACTCGATGCATGTGGATCACAATTGCTCCATCTTGTATGTTGAAAATATCAGCAGTATTTTATCCTTATAGCAATAACAGTGGAAAGGTCACTTATTTTACAGAATTGGAGAACAACTATACAACCAACGATTGGTCGATTGGTCACTGGATTAATAAAATGTGTAGGACATATAGATTTTGAGGAGGCTTGTGCAAAGAGGGTAGATGCCACTCAAAGATTTAAGGCAACATGGACAAGATTCTCCTCTTTTTTTTAAAAATTAATCAATTTCAGTGTTATTAGATAAGTGCTGTTTTTTGTAATTGCACTCCTGCGCTTTACTACTAATTGTCTAGGCCCTTTTACAAATGTGGTGCTACTTGTGATGATCAATTTAAGAGTTAGAGGTTTTATGTAATAATATTTAGTAATGAGTATGCTGCTACATATATGCACTTTAATGATTTTCTTCTAACCCTGTTGATGGTATTATTTTTTTCTTTCTTTTCGGACCTGTTGTAAGTATGATTGATAATATTGCGACCTGTATAAGCTTTTCTTCTATTTTTGTAACAAAGCTCTCACTCTGTTCTAACAATTTTCTTTAAAAAAAAATTATAACATGAATCATAGCCCTATTGATTTATTACAGATGTAAAACTCTTAATATGAACCTAATAAAAACTATATGTATAAAAAACAATTAACATGATTATTAAACAATGTAATAACTATCAATTAAAACAAATGTAATTTATTCATTACTTAATTAACTTACCACACTAAACCCCTCCTAGCAGCCCACAATTAAAATATAACACAATAAATAAATGTAACAGTTCACATAATCAATGATTATATATGAATTAATAATTGACTTTCCACTTTGTCCCTACAAACCCAGCAGCTTCATCTAATATATAAATTAAAAAATATAATTATTACATAAGTTACAAATGTAATCAATTAAATTAATAAATTAATAATTAAATTTTACTTAATTTCCCACCGTATAACCCGACAAACCCAGCAGCCTTCACATAATATATAGGTTACAATATATGTATTGCGCAATTAACATAATTAATAGTCAATTATATAATAATAATTTGGTAATTAATTATACTTGGACAACTTCCCACTCGACACCCCTACCAACCTAACAACTCGCCACGAGTATATAAATTACTATTAGGAAATAAATAAAAAATTATAAATCACTTAAAATGTCAAACTATATTTAAAAATATAATAATCGTATAAACAATAATAACGCATAACATTAATATATGAACTAGCACACAAAAAATAATTAAAATGCGATATTTTTTACAATTATATTATTGAAAACGATATTAACGACATTCTTTAACCTGTATTACTTACATGAAAAATCCATATTCCTTTACAACGATCGTTGCGTATCACAATATTTTTATATCACAATATTTTTTTCGATATTTCTGCATTTCAATATTTAAAACTATAAATCTTGTCCAAATACAGTTTATTTCATGTACAAATGCAAATTATTGACCTTCTCTTCAACCAAACTGATTATCATGTACATCCAAACTTCTCATTCCATTTAACATTTAGTTTCTCCTTTATTTATTTAAAACAGAATATGGTTTACGTTTGGCCAGCCACATCTTTGTAAAAGAAATATCGCAGGACAGCTTGGCAGCTAGAGATGGAAATATTCAAGAAGGTGATGTTGTGCTCAAGGTAAGAGTTTTTTTTTTCTACTTGTCAGCAAGATTTATTTGCTGTTGTGGAAAATAGATTTACTTTTTTCATGTTCTTAACATGCCTTTCCTATTAAGACGTTCAGAGGTCTTTTTTACATGACATCTTGTTTGATTCCATAAAGAGCTGTGAAACAACACTCTGCGAATTATGTCTCAGCCTCTTTCACATGCAAAGGTAGTCCAAGGGTGCTCATTTGGAAAACCTTAGCGAACAAATTCCTAATAAGACTTTTAAAGTGTAGGGTCACAAGTACCGAACAGAGCCTGTTAGTCTTTGGAATCCCTGTGTCTCTCCCAATTTGAAAACATATTCTACTTTAATGCGCAGGCTCATTGGTGCCTGTATGAGTGGTCCATATCACCCCTTGACACAGATTATAGCAGTGTAGTGATTGAGCGCTTTGCTTCTTGCAAATCTGGTACCAATTCACGTTCATGAGGTGCACAGTTTAGTAATGTATTGGAATGCGGCCTAAGTTAGTACCAGGGGTTGAGATTAATTTAAGCATTCCATCCATCAATTTGTTGCATACTTTACTATGTCACCCTGAGTGGGAGCACGTGGTTCCTGTGCACACTTTGTCTCTGAATCCAAGCTATACCTGGCTGATAAGCCCTAACTAGGGAAAAACCTATCCTGGTTTGCTTGTATTCCGTGTTCAGGGAGGACCTTCCCTGGCCGTTTGGGCTGGACTGCTCCAGTTGAAGCAGGTTCTAGCCTGATTTGCATATGGCTAAGTCCAAACTGAGGTGGCATGGTGAGCAAAATTACTGTGGACTGGGATGCAGCCCCAAGTAATTACCAGTAACTCATAATAATTCAAGCATTCCATCATCACTTTATTTTAATACTTTAGTGTATCTGTAGTTCTGACTGAGGCTAATCATCAAATTTCAAAACATTTTAATAACGTAGGCTCCACTAGGAAGACAGTGAATTGTTAAGTTTCAAATCATAAAGATTTATTAAAGGATTAGCAAAGTTACAAATTCAGATAATCAAATTAATTATTAATCAATAATCAGTACACTAATGCATTAGTCATTGTATACTTCATAGCAATTCAAAACTCATAGAACAAAGACGAAGTATTATAAATTAAAGAGTGCACCCTCCTCTGGGAAAAATTCTGCTAGTAAGTCTGGAAAGTGGTATTTTGAAACCATAAGAAAGGCATCTAAAAAGTATCTGCAAGGACTCCACAAGCATCTGCAGGGCATCCAAACTCTTGCCTACTCGTCATTGTTATTTAGCACAATTCGAACACTTGATGCACCTACACTTGGTTTCCATATAATGAGCCAATCAGGTTAAGGCACACAGAGAATATAAACTCCTCCCTTAATTGGTAAATCTCCTATACAATGAGGCCACTCTAAGTGTCCTTCAAACCTAGAGTCATTTGCAACATAATGAGATACATTGGACCAAACCGTACTCTGCAGGTGCATTGCCATAGCTCATTAGCACATTCTACAAAGATTGTGCAAATGAGAACATTTTCACAAGAGAACATTTCAAATGGACATATTCATGTTGTCAATGTAGACTCCACTTCTCCTGTAATTTAACAAGATGGCAGCCAAACAGGAGCTATTTTTAACTGCAAGCCTACATTAGCTATAGTCCATTTAACCATTGTCGGATCTGGGGGTCTCTAGTTGGCAATGGTATTCACCTTTGTCCAAATAGGGACGCTTACTACGTCAGGATAAGGGGATTACACTCCTTAATAACCCCTGCTCACCCTCTTGGTAGCTTGGCACAAGAAGACAGGCTTATCACAGAGGCAGTGTGTTAAGCATTTGTGAATATACACAGTAATACAGTGAAAACACTACAGATGGACACAACACAGATTTTATAAAAATAAGTATTCTTTATATAGACTTAAACACAAGACCAGAAACAACAAAAAAACACAATACTACACTTAAGATTACTTGAAAGATGATTAAAGTTGCTTAGTTCAAGTTGAGGTAAAATGCGACAAAGTTCTCAACAAAGTACCTGAAAGCGTAACGCAAAGTAAACAAAAGGTTTGCAGAAGGGAAGATGTGCGGTTCCGTTATCGGGGGAGATGATGCGTCGTGCCTCAATGCTTGCGCAGAGTAGGGGGATGCGTCGTGATCCATAACGGTGCGGAGGTGATGCGTAGATTCTCGGCCTACGGGCTCGGTGTGGTGCGCAAGATGGCGCCTTGATGCGATGCGACGATCCGGTTGCGATGTAAGAAGATGACGCCCTTGATGTGGCGATGCGATGACGAGGCGTAGACTGCCTGGCAGCCTTGCGACGACTCTGTACTTTAGAGCCATGACAGGCCCTGCAACACGCTTCCCCGGTGATGCGATGGTGTCTCTCACGCTTCTCTGGCGACGCAACAGCAGGCAGCTTTCGATGAACACACACTTTCAGGGAGATGTGGCGAAGGCTTGCTTCTCCGGCGATGCGACTATTTCCGCTGCGGCGACGCGCTTCTTCTCAATGCGTCGCGCTTCCAGCAAAACGCAAATGTCTGGTGTTGAGAATTCCCAGCAAGGAATTTCAGAGGGGAGCTGGAGATGAAGTCTTTTGTCCCTGAGACCTCAGCAGGAGGCAAGCACAGTTCAAGCCCTTGAAGAATATTCTGAAGATGCTGAAAGCCCTTAAAAAGTTCCTTCTCCTTTCCTTGGCAATAAAGCAACCACTGCAGGCTAACCCAGAAAAGTTCAAGTTCAAGTTCAGGAATTTGTATAGCGCACTACTTACCCAGAGGGTCTCAAGGCGCTTGAGGGAGGGTGGGTGCATTACTTATCGAAAAGCCAGGTTTTTAGCTGTTTTCTGAAGGAGAGGTGGTTCTGTGTAAGGCGGAGGTGAGTGGGGATAGAATTCCAGGTTTTGGCCGCTAAGTAGGAGAAGGATCTTCCTCCCATGGTGGATCTATGGATGCGCAGAATTGCGGCGAGGGCTTGATTGGATGATCGTAGTTGTCGGGTGGGTGTGTAGAAGGACAGTCGTGTGTTGAGGCATTCGGGTCCTAGGTCGTAGAGGGCCTTGTGTGCGTGGGTGAGGAGACGGAGCGTTATTCTCTTGTTGACGGGAAGCCAGTGGAGGTCCTTCAGGTGACCGGAAATGTGAGTTTGACGGGGGATGTCCAGTATGAGTCTGGCTGAGGCGTTTTGGATGCGTTGAAGTTTTTTCTGTAGTTTGGCTGTGGTTCCGGCGTAAAGGGTATTTCCATAATCCAGTCGGCTAGTGACCAGTGCGTGGGTGACTGTCTTTCTTGTTTCTGTGGGGATCCAGCGGAAGATTTTTTTGAGCATACGTAGGATGTTGAAGCATGAAGATGAGACGGCATTGACTTGTCTGGTCATCGAGAGGGAGGAGTCTAGGATGAAGCCCAGGTTACGCAAACAGCACACTGGCAGAGGGGCAGTAAAACTCCTGCAGGTTCCTTGGTTCTTCTCCTTGGCAAAAGGGTTCTTGTTCCATAAGTGATCTAAAGTTCTTGGGACTGGGTCCCAATATTTATACCCCAAAATCATTTGTTCTCTGAAGGCACAGAGACCTCTGCCTAGTCCAAACCAGTTCCTGAGCACTTTGATTACATGACTCTCTCCTTCCTTTCACTGTGCAGGGCAGAGACATCAGCCTCCCCACAGGGGAGGGAAGATACAGCTCTGGAGCACTTTGTTGACAGGATTCCTTCTCTCCTTTCACAGTGCAGGGCAGAGACAACAGACACGCCACAGGAGGTGGAGCCAGCATTGTAAAGGGAAGGCTCAGCATTATTCAGGTCCCAGGTGCAACTTCTCCCTCCCATCTAGATGCAGATCTCTCTATTCACCACTGGGCTGCCCTAGCCTGTCTCCTGGAATCTTCCAGCCCTGTCACTCACAAACCCTGACAAGGAATACACACGCTAGCAGAGGCAGGTCTGGACAGTTAGGCAAGAAAATACCTACTTTCTAAAAGTGATATTTTCAAACACAGAAAATTAAAACCAACTTTACTAAAATATGTATTGTATCGTTATGAGTTCAGACATATTAAATTCGAATTTCTACCATGTTCCCTGAGTCAGTTAGGATTATAGGAATGTAATAATCTAACTGCCCATTGCGGCCTATGGAGAACAGGTAGCCTTTAATAGTGAACAACGAAAATGGCTGTAATTCACTATTAGGACATGCTGCACACATCAGGGTATGTCCTACCTTATACTTGCAATGCACCCTGACCTTGGGCCTCCCATAGGGGTGTATAATATGAAGTAAAGGGACTGGCAAGTAAATGCACTTGGCCCAGTCGACATGGCAGTGCTAGACTGCACACAGGCCTTGCAATGGCAGGCCTGAGACACACTTTACAAGCTGCTTCTGTGGGTGGCACAACCAGTGCTGCAAGCCCACCAGCAGCATTTGCTTTAAAAGCCCTGGGCACGCATGGTGCACGTTACCAGGGGCTGACGGTTAAATCAAATAACGCAATCATGGACTCACCAATTAGTGCATCAATTTAACAGAGGGAGCACTTGCACTGTGGCACTGATTAGCAGTGGCACAGTGCCCAAAGCATATAACCAGCAAAAACATATCAAAACAGAGGAAGCAATCCGTTAAAATGGATGGGAGACTCACGCCAATGATGCCAGGTCTAACAAACATGAAAAATATACACTGGGTGCATTTGCATTTTACATGTTAATGTAGATACATAATAAGACAAATATCTCTACCAATGGTGTACAGGTCAAAACAGTCGCCTAAGAGTACTCTGAAGATGAGATATGCACAGGAAAAAATTAAACAATCCCTTTTGCTTCCACAGCAGCCCATGCTTTGCTAGGGCTGGTCATAGCTGCTTTTTTGGAGAACTCCACCCTCTGCTAATTTATGGTCTTCTGTTTGCCTCCATTTGAAAAGCTTGCAAAAGTTTGAATACCTTAAAATGCATGTGAAGTTTACATTTAACTGACTATTAGTCTGTAGGACGTATTTGTATTGGTTGAGAAAGTCACTTGCCATTTGAGTTAAAACTGGAATCTGAAAGAGACACGTTAGTGATAGATTCCTTACCTTAGAATATCCCCAGGCGTCAGACTGGATCCGGAAATCTTGCAAATAGTACCCTTGCGCGTCGGTAGGCGTCGTCTGCGGCTCCGCGTCCGTCGTCGGCGTCGTGGGCGCCGTGATGACGTCGTCGGAGTACTTAGACGCCGCCTCCGCGTGCTGACGTCAGTTCTTCTTTTTTCCGCGCCAGCCAACGCAGATCTGGAAAGAGCAGTTACCCTAGTCAATTTTTGACTACGTTTTTAGTGATCTTTTTGATCCATTTCGAAGTCTGTACAACTCTGGCGGTGCCGTAGGGATGCCCGGCTTCAATCATTGCGACGAGTGCGACCGTACCATGTCGGTTACGGATCCCCACCGCCTGTGCCTGACGTGTTTGGGCGTCGACCATGACGGCGAGGCCTGCCCCGACTTTCGGGCCCTTTCGAGGAAAGCCAGGCGGTAGCGGTCCCGCAGGCGGCTCGAACTGCGGCAGTCGGCCCCGCGCCGTGTGAGGTCCCGGTCCCACGGGAGGTCGAGGGACAGGTCGCAGGGACGTAGCCGTCACAGCTCCGGGAGTCGGCGCCACTCCTCCGGGTCCAAGTCGTCAGGTAAAAAGCATAAGAAGTCGAAGAGGCATCATCGCTCTTCTGACTCCCCCCGACGCTCGCGCGATGCGGCCGGGGGTTCGGGTGAAACCGCCCACGCGGCTCCTCGGGAGTCGCGGGTGCCGCGTTCGGCCCCATACCCTCCGGTCCCTGAGCTGAACGCGAAGCCGGAGGAGATTGAGCGTTTCCTCATGGCCATGAGGTCCCTTTCTCCTCCGACGGGTTCCGCGGCGCCTTCGGGCCCAGCGAACCCGTCTGGGGGCCCTAGTGGGTCGGGGGCTTACACCCCGATGCCGTTCGGTGCTTCGGCCCCGACGCCGCCGACGCCTTTGGGCCCGGCGCCGCAGGGCCCCACGATCCCGACACCGCCGGTGCCCTCGGGCCCGGTGCCGCAGGGTACAGCGGCCCCGGCGCCGCTGGACCTTCCTCGGGCAATGGATCGTCACCGGTGGACCTTACGACCCCCCCGGCGTCGGTCCGTGTGGTGTCACCTCCGCCGCCGTCCTCGGGCGGCGCCGTCCCCGATACCTCCTTTGTTTCGGTTCCGACGTCGAAACGGCGCCTATCGGCGCCGCAGCCGACGCCGTTTGGAGATTTTTACTTCTACGAACCGACCTCATGCAATTACAACCCTGAATCTCAGGACATGGGTGATGAGGAGGATTGGGAGGGGTCTGAGGACCCTCTGACCAAGGAGTGTCAGTCTAATATGGACTGGGAAGGAGACCTTGGGGAGGCCAGTGCCCTGGACACCTCTCCAGACACTGGATTTGTCTCTCCTCCTAACGTGGCTTCGGAGGAGGGAGCTACCTATGGTGTGGTGTTGACGAGGGCTGCCAAGCC
Source organism: Lissotriton vulgaris (assembly GCF_964263255.1). Classification (NCBI taxonomy): domain Eukaryota; kingdom Metazoa; phylum Chordata; class Amphibia; order Caudata; family Salamandridae; genus Lissotriton; species Lissotriton vulgaris. The sequence goes on along the minus strand of NC_141687.1, from coordinate 2,119,447,125 downwards.
CTTAAACCTTGAGCTCCCCGTCGCGGCCGTGAGGACTAACCTCCTCACAGAGGTCCTTAAGCCGCAGTCATGCTCCATGGAGCCTCTGCTGCCGTTTAATGAGGCCTTGACCGACGTTCTTTTGGGCACTTGGTCCAGGCCCGCTACGGGTTCGCCCGTAGATAGGAACGTGGCCAGACGCCACCACCCCGCTCCGGGCGACCCATGTTTCCTGTCCTCCCACCCCACCCCCGAGAGTCTGGTCATCCAGGCCTCTAATTCCCAGACCGTATTCCCGCCGGCCCCGCCGGACAGGGAATCCAAGATGTACGAGAATTATGGAAAGAAGATATTCTCATCCCTTAGTTTGGGACTGCGGTCTTCCAACACCGCATGCCTCTTAGGCCGCTACACCCACTCTCTGTGGGAGACGGTGGCGGAAGTGCTGCCAGAGTGCCCGTTGGAGGTACGGGCCAATCTCGGCCAAGCCCTTGTGGAGGACCGGGACGCAGCCAAGTATTCCATCAGGTGTGGGCTGGATACTACTGACTCGCTGTGCAGAGCGATGGCTACGACAGTGGCGGTGAGGCGCCACGCCTGGCTGAGATCCGCCAATTTTTCGGCAGATGTTCAGAACACCCTTATGGACATGCCGTTCGATGGCCATTGCCTCTTTGGCGACAAGGCAGACCACGTGCTTGAGCGCTTTAAGGACTCCAGGGCTACGGCCAAGTCCCTGGGCCTCTCATCCCCGCGCCAGCAAACGGGTGCCTTTCGCTCCTTTCGTGACCAGGGAAGGGGCGTCCCCACACGTGCCGCCAGCCACTCGCCACAGACTGTCGTCCAGCGCGGCGGCGGACGTGGAAACCGCCGCGGAGGAGTCAGTCCACACCTGCCCCCGCGGCATCCACCTCTAAACCCTCCTAGTCCGTGCTTTTCGGCCCATGTGACGCAGTGGGAGGCAGGGTTCGCCATCACCACTCTCACTAGCGCACTGTCACTTCGGACAGGTGGGTGCTGCAGATCGTCCAGAAGGGCTACTCCCTCCCCTTCGAGACGACTCCTCAAGCCATGCCACCGCAACACCACCGCGTATCGGGGGATCATTTGCGGCTCCTGCTGGAGGAAGTTTCGGCCCTTTCGGCCAAGGGGGCCATCGAGCGCGTTCCTGGGCCAGAAGTAGGACGTGGTTGCTACTCCCACTACTTTCTGGTACCCAAGAAGGGCAAAGGGGGCCTACGCCCTATCTTGGATCTGAGGAACGTCAACGGCTTCCTCCGGAAGGAGAAGTTCAAAATGCTGACTGGCTCAGGTCTTAGCTGCCCTAGACCCAGGAGACTGGATGGTAGCGTTGGACTTGCAGGAGGGGTATTTCCACATCCCCGTCCTGACGGCCCACCGGCGTTACCTGCGGTTCACAGTAGGCCACGAGCATTTTCAGTTTACCGTGCTCCCCTTCGGCCTTACCAGCGCCCCACGGGTGTTCACGAAGGTGATGGCGGTGGTCGTAGCTCATCTGCGCAGGTTAGGGGTGTCAGTCTTCCCCTACCTAGACGACTGGTTGTTGAAGGCGGGCTCGCCCCAGGTAGTCGTCAGCCACCTCCAGACTACGGCGGATCTCCTGCTCCAGCTGGGATTTTCCATCAATGTGCCGAAGTCACACCTGTGCCCCTCTCAGAAGCTCCTTTTCATCGGAGCGGTTCTCGACTCGGCGCAGTTTCGGGTTTACCCGTCCGAACAGCGGGTTCGGGATATACAGGCTCTGATTCCGATCTTACAGCCTTTATCCCGAGTTTCGGTCAGGTTGATGCTGCGGCTTCTGGGGCTGATGGCCTCCTGCATCCTTCTGGTGCATCACGCACGGTGGCGGATGCGGGCTCTGCAGTGGGACCTGAAGTTTCAGTGGGCCCAGCATCAGGGCAACCTGTCCGACCATGTCCTGATCTTGGAGGGCACTGCGAGACAGCTGCAGTGGTGGCTCTCGGACCGCGATTGGGTCAACGGCAGATCCCTCTCCCTTCCCCAACCGGAGCACGTAGTTGTGACGGACGCGTCCCTCCAGGGCTGGGCAGGCCACTTGGAAGAGGCGGAGATCAGAGGCCTCTGGTCTCCGGCGGAGTCCCGGCTCCATATCAACCTGTTGGAGCTGCGGGCGATTCGTCTAGCACTGAAGGCATTCCTCCCGTCTGTCCGAGGGAGTGTAGTGCAAGTGTTCACGGACAACACCACCGCCATGTGGTACTGCAACAAACAGGGCGGGGTGGGGTCGTGGACCCTCTGCCAGGAGGCTCTGCGCCTCTGGCAATGGCTGGAACATCAGGGCGTGACTCTGATGGTTCAACACCTGGCAGGTTCTCTGAACGCCAGGGCGGACGAACTCAGCCGACGGTGCTCGATGGATCACGAATGGCGTCTGAACTCGGACGTGGCGCAAGGCCTCTTTCAGCAGTGGGGAGAGCCTTGGTTAGATCTATTCGCCACCGAAGAGAACGCGCAATGTCATCAGTTCTGCGCGTTGGAATTTCCAAGGCGGCACTCGCTCAGAGACGCTTTTCGTCGCGAGTGGAGCTGCGGTCTGTTGTACGCCTTTCCGCCTATACCATTTCTGCCCAGAGTGCTGAAGAAGATCAAGCACGACCGGGCACAAGTTATCCTTGTGGCTCCGGACTGGGCATGAAGGTACTGGTATCCCGAGCTACTCAGTATGTCAGTCGATCCCCCGGTTCGTCTGCCTCTTCAGGAGGACCTTCTGTCGCAGCAGCAGGGGACGGTCCTTCACCCGAACCTGTCCAGTCTCCACCTCCATGCTTGGAGATTGAGCGGCGACAGTTGAGGCCATTTGACTTGCCTCCTGAAGTCTGTAACATCATTCTGGCAGCCAGGCGTCCCTCCACAAAGTCGGTATACGTCTGCAGGTGGAACAGATTTGTGGCATGGTGCACAGCAAAGGCTGTGGATCCCCTCAATGCCCCTCTTTCTGAGGTTCTCCTCTTTCTTCTCACTCTTGCCCAGCAGGGCTCTGCTCTGGGCACTGTCAAGGGCTATCTTTCAGCTCTTTCAGCCTTTCTGAGGCTGCCTGACCAACCTTCTTTGTTCAAGTCCCCTATCGTTAATCGATTCCTGAAGGGCATCACTCATACGTTTCCTCCTGTTCCATTCGTGATGCCTCAGTGGGACTTGAACCTGGTTCTTACGTTTCTGATGTGCGCTCCCTTTGAGCCACTTCACAACTGTCCTCTCCGCTTTCTTTCTTTGAAGACTACCTTCCTGATAGCCATCACCTCTGCCAGGAGAGTGAGTGAGCTCCAGGCTCTATCTTGTAAACCTCCTTTCCTTTCAGTCCATCCGGACAAGGTTGTGTTACGGACAAGGCCCTCCTTCCTACCCAAGGTAGTCACAGCCTTCCACATTGGGCAATCCATCACATTGCCCACCTTCTTTCCGCCTCCGCACCCCTCGAGAGAGGAGGAGCGGCTCCATAGTCTGGACCCAAAACGTGCGCTCTCATTTTATCTGAATCGCACACAACAGTTCTGGGTGGATGATCAACTCTTTGTTGGGTACGCGGGCGCTAAGAAAGGGAAAGCGGTGCACAAGCGAACCATCTCCCGTGGATTATCTTGTGCATCCAGGCGTGTTACTCCTTGGCTAAGAAGGAACCCCCTGTTGGGCTGAGGGCTCATTCCACTCGAGCCATAGCCACTACAACTGCCTTGGGCCGAGGTGTGCCCTTGCAGGACATTTGCCAGGCGGCTACGTGGGCCTCGTTGCACACGTTTGCAAGACACTATTGCCTGGACAGTCAAGTCCGGAGGGACGGCTACTTCGGCCGTTCCGTCCTCCAGGACTTTCTGGTGTGATTATTGGTTCGCAGACCCACCACCACGGGGATGGTATTGCTGGGGTATCTATTCTAAGGTAAGGAATCTATCACTAACGTGTCTCTTTCAGATGCACAAGTTACTACTTGTGTAACGATATATCTGTAAGAGACATTAGTTAGTGATTGATTTCTTACCGACCCACCCATCCTCCCCGTTCTGCGAACCGATATCTAGGGTTAAGGTCATCTCCTTTCAGGGCCCTAGTTTCATGGCACCAGTGTTGGTTTTTGGCATGGCTCTGCACTGTCGTCCAGCGCGGCGGCGGACGTGGAAACCGGTCCGGAGGAGTCAGTCCACACCTGCCCCCGCGGCATCCACCTCTAAACCCTCCTAGTCCGTGCTTTTCGGCCCATGTGACGCAGTGGGAGGCAGGGTTAGCCATCACCACTCTCACTGGCGCACTGTCACTTCGGACAGGTGGGTGCTGCAGATCGTCCGGAAGGGCTACTCCCTCCCCTTCGAGACGACTCCTCAAGCCATGCCACCGCAACACCACCGCGTATCGGGGGATCATTTGCGGCTCCTGCTGGAGGAAGTTTCGGCCCTTTTGGCCAAGGGGGCCATCGAGCGCGTTCCTGGGCCAGAAGTAGGACGTGGTTGCTACTCCCACTACTTTCTGGTACCCAAGAAGGGCAAAGGGGGCTTGGATCTGAGGAACGTCAACGGCTTCCTCCGGAAGGAGAAGTTCAAAATGCTGACTGGCTCAGGTCTTAGCTGCCCTAGACCCAGGAGACTGGATGGTAGCGTTGGACTTGCAGGAGGGGTATTTCCACATCCCCGTCCTGCCGGCCCACCGGCGTTACCTGCGGTTCACAGTAGGCCACGAGCATTTTCAGTTTACCGTGCTCCCCTTCGGCCTTACCAGCGCCCAAGGGTGTTCACGAAGGTGATGGCGGTGGTCGTAGCTCATCTGCGCAGGGCCCTAGTTTCATGGCACCAGTGTTGGTTTTTGGCATGGCTCTGCGCTTCTGGCGCGGAAAAGCTGTGTCTAAGGACTGACGTCAGCACGCGGAGGCGGCGTCTAAGTACTCCGACGACGTCATCACGGCGCCCACGACGCCGACGACGGACGCGGAGCCGCAGACGACGCCTACCGACGCGCAAGGGTACTGCTACGCAAGAGTTTCCGGATCCAGTCTGACGCCTGGGGATATTCTAAGGTAAGGAATCTATCACTAACTAATGTCTCTTACAGATATATCGTTACACAAGTAGTAACTTGTGCGTTTGTCCTAGTGTAAATTGCATGTAATGGTAAACTTGGAGCTGTTGGTGAATATTGCTGTTGGAAGGTGGTTCTGACACTATGGGCCGCCCGGATTTTTCGCTTTTTGAGCATAATTGTTGAGCTTTTTTTCACAACAAGTTTATTGATAAAGATGAGCACATGTGATAGAGTGGCCCCCTACAATCAGGATGGCACCACCAAACATACCGAGACAATCATGAAGATAGGACTAAGCGTCCAGTCAAGAAATCAATGCAATACAAGGATACAGGAAACATTAACCCCGTCTTTATCTTTTCATCTACCCATCGACCCAACTCCCAGAGCCCTCCCCTGGATCCCACCCTAACCCCAGGTATGTGCGCATATACAGTATCGACGTAAGTTCCTAGTGCGGCAAGTGTAGGCGTGGGGGAGCGGGGTCACCAGGCCACATGGGGCTAAAGATCTTCCTCCGGTTCAGCAGGGGGGTCCAGTTGCAAGCCCCTGTGGTCTGCCCACCTTTTCCATATTTTAAAGTGTTTACGGGGGCATCCCCGAGCCTCGAAGATCGGGCGTTCCAAACCCATACAGAAGTCAATGCCAGCCTTCCACGCACTCAGGGGGGGGGGCCTCACATCCTTCCATGCTCGGGCCAGATCCCTTTTGGCCACCACCAGCCCCAGGAGGAGCAGGTGCCTCTTGTAGATATTTCCACCCACCCCCTCTAGGATGTGCAGCAGGCCCAAACGGTGGGTACGGGGGAGGGTCCAGCCCAATACCTCTGACAAACAGCCCCACACACCTCTCCAGAAGCCAATCAGTCTGGGGCACGACCATACTGTGTGGAGTAGTGTACCTATCTCCGACCCACACCGCAGGCAGTCCGGGGTCCCAATCAGTCCCGCCTTCCACAGACGCTCGCGCGTATAGTAGGCCCTATGGAGAATTTTGAATTGTATGAGTCGAAAACGCATCGCAATAGCCGCACCCCTCGGGGACTCCAGGGCCTCACGCCAATCATCCTCATCCAACTGACCGACGTCGGCCTCCCAGGCCGCCTTCAGCGGAAGGAGGGTGGAGGAGCAATGGATGACCATAGTCTGGTAGATGCGCGAAAGTTTTCTATCTCCAAGGTCACCCATGAAGACTTTCGCTTCGATCGGGCTGAAATCAGGGAGTGAGTCAAGGTTGGTAAGACTGGGCAGCAGCGCATGTCGGAGTTGTAGATATCGAAAGAATTGAGTTTGGGGCATATCAAATTCGGTACGAAGGGCCTGGAAAGATTTGAGCGTCGTGCCGGACAGCACATGGCCTAATTGCGAGATACCAATCGCGTCCCAGCCGTCGAAGCCCGATAGCTTAGACAGTTCCGGCAGCATACCATTATGCCACAGGGGCGTCTCCGCGGTCAGTCTGCCCCACCAGCCCAAGCGACGCAAGGCCTGTCGCCACACCGCAAAAACAAGTCGCGTAACCCTCGGCAACGAGCGACGCAGTCTGGGTGAATAGAGGATGGTGTGAAGCGAGTTGTCACCCATCAAGGCACGCTCCAGGGCATAAGCTGGGTCTCCACAATCGCCATACCACCAGTCATTCAGGATGAGAAGATGTGCGGCTTGATAGTATGACAGTAAATCTGAAGTGGCCAAACCCCCACAGTAGGTGGACAAAAAACAAGTACGCAATGCAACTCTGGCAGCACCTCCAGCCCACAGAAAGCGGCCCAGCACCGAGTTGACCTGCCTAAACCACTGAGGCGGGATGGGATACGGATGGTTCTGTAATTGGTATAATAGGCGCGGTAGCGCCACCATTTTAAATATAGCGGAGCGGCCAAAGATTGATAGGGGCATCCGAGACCAGGTTTTAACATCTGACTGCACCCGCTCCCAGACTGGTATGAGATTACGATCCCATGCAATGTCCGCCAAGTCTGAGAGAAACACGCCCAGGTATTTCAGCCCGGTCGTGGCCACTCGCAGCCCCGAAGCCCAGGGGTCCGTCACCTCGCCCCCTCCCAACACCCACAGCGTGGATTTATGGAGGTTCAGAAACAGGCCTGAAGCCTCCCCAAACAGTTGCATAACCTCTAGGACACGCGGGCCTGAGCGCCGCAGGTCGGTAAGGAAGAAGAGGACGTCATCGGCGTACAGTGCGATTTTGTCGGACAGGGTGGCAGTCCACTGGAAGCCCCGTATCAGCGCGTCCTGGCGCACCCTGGCAGCCAAAGGCTCCATGGCGAGTGCAAATAAATAAGGGGAAAGAGGGCACCCCTGTCTGGTCCCGCGGCCGATATGGAACATCTCCGATACTGCCCCGGCGACCCGCACCGAGGCCGTGATATCAGTATAGAGGAGCCGGACATACGACAGAAAGACCGGGCCCAGGTTGAGACAGCGCAGCAAGGCAAATAGGAACGACCAGCTGACGGAGTCAAACGCCTTATCAATGTCGGCCAGTAACAGTGCCGCCTGGTCCCCTAAGGTCCCAATGGCGTCGATCGCCGCCTGTGCGCGACGGATATTATGCCGCGTCGCCCTGCGAGGCATGAATCCTGCCTGGTCAGGATGGACCAAGTCCGTGATATGCGGAGCGAGCCTGTTCGCCAGGGCCTTGGCCAAGACCTTGGCCTCAACATTAATCAACGAGATGGGCCTATAAGAGTCATGGCGATCTGGGGGTCTGCCCGGTTTCAAGAAGACCACTATTTCGGCGTGGCGCCAGTCCGGGGGCAACACCCCTCGCTCACGCGCCACCTCAAGCGCTCGACGATACGGAGAACCAAGCTGTACATGAAATTTCTTGAAAAATTCACTCGGGTAGCCGTTAGGGCCAGGGGCCTTGCCAGTGCTGAGTTGCCCCAGTGCATCACCCAGCTCCTCTGCTGTGAGAAGCGCCTCTAGGGCCGTCTTGGTCTCATCCGATAACGGCACCGCTGGCAGCTCTGCGAGAAAGCAAGCCAGCTCACTGTCAGACAGGTGGTCGCGCGGGGCGTACTGGGTTGAATAGTACGTAGCAAAGCTCGTCGCCAGTTCGTGCGGGTCGGTCAAGACCTCTCCCTCACCATTTGTAAGGCCTGGCAGCAGGAGGGGTTGGAAAGTTTGGTGGCACAGTCGATGGAGCATGGAACACGACTTGTCCCCCCATTGATACACCCTACTTCTGGTGGCTAGCCATGCCTGTTTGGCTTCATCCATCAGGAGGGACCCGTATGTTTGCTGTGCCTGTAACAGCAGACGTATCCCGACTTCATCGTCACCCTCGCGGCTTTCCTGTTCCAGGGTCGCCACTCGTGCGGCCGCTTCGGTAGTTTGCTCCTGACGCTTCCGCCGAGCTGCCGAGCACCATGCAATATCTATTCCCCGTATGGTAGGCTTCATGGCTTCCCATACCGTCCCTACATCGGCATCCCCAACTAGGTTTTCCCGCCAGTAGTGGTCAATGGATTCGCGCAGGTGATTAGCATATTCCGGTTGCAGGAGATGCCAAGAGGACATCCTCCAACGGAACGGCTGCCTCTTCCGGGTGAGTTCCACATCAACAGAGACAGGGGAGTGGTCGGACAGGCCCCTAGGCAGGATGTCAGCGCCCTTCACTCTACACAAACATTCCCCAGGCACAAATACACAGTCAAGCCTCGAGAACGAGCCGTGGACAGCCGAGACATAAGTATATTCCCGGGCTGCGGGGTGCATATGTCGCCAAGCATCTACCCAGCCCAAACCCTCACTCATTGCACGCAGTCTGGTGGGTGAAGGGGAGGGGGGCTGAACCTCGATCCCCTCTCGGCGCCTATGGCGATCCATGCATATATTCATCACATCGTTCCAATCACCCCCAATCACAGCCAACGACCCGGCAATGTCCTCCCACACTGCAAACAACCTCTCAGCCAGGGCCCATTGGAGGGGGGGAGGGGCGTAAACGCTGCCAAACACCACTGAATCCGTGCCCACCATGCCTTTAACAAACAAGTAGCGACCCTGGGGATCAGCCCACTGCTTCTCATGGGTGTACGCCACTCTACGGTGGATCAAAATGGCCACACCCCTGGATCCCCTGGAGAAACCCGCATGGAAAACTTGTTGATAACCAAATCTCTGTAGGCCCAGAGCCTTTGTGCCCATCATGTGGGTTTCTTGTAGCAATAGAACATCTGCAACCTCTTTTTTCCCCCAGCGTAGCACAGCCCCGCGTTTAATTTTGTCTAATAAGCCCCTGACATTCCACGTAATCACCCGCATAGAGTCTGCAGGGAGCCTATGAGTCAGTTCAGCCATGGTCCATGAAGATCCATCCCACAAGCCCTCCACACCCGCGCCACCCACCACACGCCATAAGGAACATTTCTGCGACACACACATGCACACTACCGCCCACCCCAAGGAAAACAAACCCCAACACTACAGTCCCACAGCCCCAAACAGTCCCAATCCCCAACTCAGCGGTCCAAACCCCGACCGCCCACAACCCACCTCCCCCCACCCTATACCTCAATGAACTATGAAGTACCTGTTGCGGCATGGGTGGTCCCGAGACCAAAACGCAGGGCCCGGGCCCACCCATACCAATGGATCCCAACATCCCCAAAGAGAACAGCAAGCTCACCCCACACTCCCCAACTAACAGTACCTCCCCTTAGGGCCCCCCTTCGAACATGAGAGGAGTAGGCCGCCCATGGGTCAGCACCCCGAACCCCATTAAGCACATGTGACCCACCGCTTAAGCGCAGCGGGACAGAACTACAACAGACATTACGCCCTTCCTGTGTCCAGCTATGGCCTAGACCACACCACACCACGCACCCGCCCATCAATCAGTAGCGTTACCCCAATGGCCATCTGCCAAGGCCAGAAACGAAATGTCGCTTAGGAGACAAGAGGGGGGCTCCACGGCTCTCAGGTCCCAGTCCCAGACTGAGCAGTGTCTGACTGTGCACCATCCAGCTGGCCACCCCCGGATTGGGAGCGTCGCCGTGACCTAGACTTCCTGTGTCTCCTGCTCCTGTTGGATGATTCGCCCCTCTCTTGCGACGACCCACGCGATGCTCCGGAGTGTAGGCCCGGCTGGGCATTCGGTCGGATCCTGACTGTCTCATCTGTCCAGTTAAACACCGCCTCCGGGGTGTCGAAAAAGTGGGTCTTGGAATGAAACACAACCCGCAGACGAGCAGGGTACAACAGTGAATATTGAATTTTCAATCCACGTAACTAGGCTTTCGCATCTTGGAAGGATCGGCGCTGCTGCTGCACCAGCCTGGTATAATCCGGGAAGATCATAATCCTGTGACCCTCGAACGACAAGTCCTCCTTTGCTCTTGCTTCTCGGAGAATAACGTCCCTGTCCTGAAAGTTAAGGATCTTGGCGATGACTGGACGTGGTCGCTCTCCGGCCGGCGGTTTCTGCGCCAAAGCCCTATGGGCGCGCTCCACCACAAAGCAGCGTGACAAGACGTCCGGGGGAAGCCAGCTCTCTAACCAGCGTGTCAAGAATACATCCATGGACCCCTTTTCACAATCCTCTGGAAAGCCCACGAAGCGCAGATTATTCCTTCGCGCCCTCCCTTCCGCATCCTCGACACGGAGCGCTAGCCCCTTTTGGATCCTGGCCATGTCCTCCACTTTCTTTTTCAGAGCCACCACCTCGTCCTCCACCCCTGTAATCCGAGTTTCGGTTTCGGTGATGCGGGCCACAGCATTGCGGAGATCTTGACGCAGCAGCATGACATCGGCGCCAACCGCCCCAATTTTGGCATCAAGCATGTCTCTGGACTGCGTAATGGCGGCCATCAGGGCCGCATTATCAGGGCCTGTGGTCTGGCCACCGCCGGCTGCCCCGGAGCCTCCACTGGGCCCTGTGAATTTATCAATCGTCCCTTGCTTGGTGGACCCAGTGCCGCCCCCACCTCTCGTCATGGTTGGTGGCAAGGAAAAGGGCCTCACTGCCCCAGTGGTGGGCCCCTCGTCAACAGCAATTCAACAGTATCGTCCACTCGGGGGCCAAGGAGACTCCGTCGGGGCTCAAATGCCGTCCCCAGTGGGCACCCCCAGAACACAGACACCGCAGCCCAGCTCCGGGCAGCAAGCCCCAGCGGGAACGTTCAACAGGATAGTTACTTCACCAGGTTAGGGCTTCCTGGATGCGCAGAGGAAGGTCTCAAGAGCCGGGGACGTCCAGCCCCGTCGTCTGCCTGGCTACCCCACACCCAACTCGTGTCCCAAAGCAGCAGAAGATGCAGGGCAGACACTCGGGTCTTCAGGCTGACTAGCCCCGAACACCTCCCGGGTCACAAGTCACAAGTCCCGTCACAGCGCCCCAGCGCCGGTCCACCAGAGGGGAGGAGGAGGGGGGGGGGCCACTCACAGTTTGTCTCGGGCTATTCGTGGAAGATCTCCACGCACCATCCGGGCAGCAGGCTTGTCCCTCCAGGCACCACCAGCTCCAGCCATCCAAGTCCGACGTGGCGTGCAAATCTCTAGCTCTCCAGCCGCTCCGAGCCCACCTCCCGGTCCAGGAGCCAGGGAGAATACCATCCGGCCGAGGCCCACCAAACTCGAGGCCCCGGCGTCCCCAGGGCCAGGCAAGCTGCAAGGACACTCCAGAGCACCAGTATCCGAGGCAGGACCCAGCGGGGGGCCCCCTCCGTCGTCTCACCGGCCCCAAGCAGTCCCGGGAACAGGCCCGGAGAGGCGCGCCTCAGAGCGCACGGTATGAGCAAAATGCAAGGCCACCGGGCAGTCGGGTGTAGTCCGCGTCCCAGCCCCCAGGGTCCTCCTGGACGTGGTCAGTGGTCACTGCGCACAGTAGGTGCCACACCGACCCTAGGAGCCAACCTCTGCGACCCCCAGTCTCTCAGACTCGATCCGGCCCGGGGTCGCAAAACTCGAGGCCCCGGTCTCCCGGGGTCCGCACAGGCTGCGGTGCCCCCACGCTGTCCCAGGAACACCCCAGGTGTAGCCTCCGACGCTCCAGGTACCCCCAGTGGTCCTCGTGAGCTCCGGCGCCGATGCTGCTGGGTGGGGAATCCCCCGACCGGCCCGACCACTGGCCGTCGGCCCCGGGTCCCGAAAATCGAGGCCCCGGCTCCACTCGTGGACAGTAGGCCGCACCGCGTCGCCGACAATCGCGGGTCACTGGAGCAGCTGATGAAGCGGGGCGGCACACCGGATAGGTCTCGGTGCCACCCGGAACACTCCCAGTACAGGTAGGGCAGTTTGCAGGGCTCGGGGGCCAGGATAATGATCGGATAACGTGTGGGCCGGCGGGAGCTCCTCTAAGCTGCGACCGCCATCGTCGCCCTCCAAGCCACGCCCCATTGTTGAGCTTTTACTGTGGGGGAGCCTCATAATCTGGGCCTCACCCACAGTCAACTCATAATGAAGGAGACTGCATGGAGATTTTACTGGTATACCCCTGGCTTGACTAGGCCGCTGCGCAGCAGCTGGAGTATGGGACACTGTGCTGGTTACATGCAGACACGGGTGTACATGAGTGTGCACACGTGTAGGGGCTGCACAGGGGAGATTTCTAGCGTGCGCAGTCCAGGAGCAGTGAATGGTGTGGCAGGACTTATGCAGAATTGGGTGGTGACATGGAATAGGCTTTATACCCTGGGGAGGAACATGCCAGGAAAAGTCAGTGTGTTTTACTGTGTTTTCACTTCATTATTCCCCAATGGGGATGTGGGGCCTATGGCTAAAATGACTTCCACAAAGCCTACAGATTCCAGACGCGCACTAATGTCCAGTGTAGCGGATGTGAAAATGAGTATTCTGCAGAGTCCAAAGTCATATTTGTACTGCTTTTGGGTCACCTAGAAATGTCATATTTCTCTGAGTCCCTGACTGGGGTCTGGCCCTGGCAGGTTAGATTAATGACTTTTATTCCCAGAGCGAAGATCTTCCCTCCAAGGAGAAAAGATAGGTGAAGCTACAAGCCAATCCATCAACTGCTGTCGCTGGGTACCAGGCACCAAGCTTAACCGCAGTGAGGGGGGAAGGAGTTGGGTTTCAGAGGCCATGTGGCCAGAGACACTGGACGACGCCATTTTGAACAAATCCAGGGGCTGGACAAGAAGGGAGCAGGGGCAGGGAAGTGATGTGTCGCTGTTTGATAGGACACACAGAGACTTCCTGCCAGCCCCCTACTCAACTTTTAAAAAGTACTTGCACAGGAAGAGAAGCTCACTCTCTGGGGTGTGGTCTGCTGAGGCGAAAGGTGCTGGAGCCTGGCGCAATGGGCAGTTGGAAGGAGGACACCCCTGACTGCCCCCCAGGCCCCTAAAAGTGCCAGAGGAAGAGCCCAGGACCGGTGCAGAGAAGAAGAGGCCTCTGCGCACGGAGAAGAGGTGCAGGGAGCCAGGGAAGACCGCTCCGTGCAGAATGCACCCTCTTGAGGACCCGGAGGACAACAGAGTGCTCCCAGTGGCTGGGGGTTGCCGCCCAGGGGCTGAGATATGGCACCCGGAAGGTAGGCGACCTCTGAACCCTAACAAGACCGACGACGAAGCGCGTGGGGCTCCGCCGCCGGTCTCAGCGATGCCCCCGGGGTGGGTCAGGTCCCAGGGGCTGCCCCAGGAGGAAGATGCTAGCAGGGGACCAGGAGCCCACCCTGGCCCCCGGTGATGTGTAGGAGGGGGGCGGGGGAGCGCCGTTGCCCCCCACCGCCCCCCCCCCCGCCACCCAAAGACGACCAGGGGCCCTGGGACCCCATCCCCGGGCCCCGACGATGAGGAGAAGGCTGGGGAAGTGCCGCTGCAGTCACCTGAGGTCCTGACTGGACCGCTGAGGCCACGTCTGCCCGCTGGAGCGTGCAGACCAGAAGTGCCCCCCGGCTCCCTCGGCAGCACAGAAGAGTCCTAGTTGCGTGGGGAGTCAGCGGGGCAGTCAGGGGTGGGCTCCCTGGGCTGCCCTCCTACCCTGGTGACACGCGAGGGTCCCGGGTGGGACCAGGATCCTCAGAACAACAAAGTCGGCATCGGGGGCACCGAGTGGGACCGGGCCCCCCAACAACGGGCAGAGCGGAAGCGGGTGGGCTCCCCCAGGCCGCATCGTCTCACCGGGGAATCCGGATGGGACCGGGGCCCCCACCGAGGCCCAAGACGCGGCCGGAGGCCACAGCGCGGCTCTCCCCGAAGCAGCGGGAGAGCCGCTCATAATTTATGCAGACGGACCCATAATGCCTTGCAGGCCGGGACCGGCCTGAAAGGGCAACCCAGTGTTTTCTTGGGTTGTGGTGGCCCCAGGAGAACGGGGTCACCACCCTACATGTATAAAGGTGCTGGGGAGCTGCTGGAGAAGCGCAGTCTCCCCACAGCACGAAGAGCAAAGTCCCACCCCATGTGTCTTGGGGATTCAAAGGAATCAACCCCTCCAGGGCTCAACTTGCAGTTAACACCTTCTGGGCTGGAACTTTTGTTCTTCAGATGAGGCTGATTTTATAATTGCACCAAGGAGTGAAGGGCTGAGTTGGGGATGTCTGCAGAAGGGCATCCCCTGGAGGAGGTGAGGAGGTGTAATTGCACTGAAATGAAGTTATTAATGGTTATTTCTTTTAGAGGGATTGATGTTCAATGTGAAGTATTGGTGTGAGGTGATGTCATAAGCTAAGTGGCTAGAGACTCTTGCTAGGGTGTCTGGCATTACTTACAACTTAATCCTGTGATCATCTGTGATGCCTTTAGAGGCTGTAATTGCAATGCATTTTTAATGATATCCAAATGTGCTGAGTAGTTTCATTCTATAGTGTGCGTAAACAAGTATTCTTGCTGCTGCGTTTAGGTGAAGACGCCAGACTATTAGCCCTTAAGATGTAAAAGGTGCATACTGTATGGTCAGTAGGAGATGCTCAGTCAAGGTCCTGTGTCACCAAGGCAGGTGTAGCCTGTTTAATGCTTGTTGAGGTAATGGGGGGTCGCCACTGGGATGGTGCCAGTGTGCAGGGCCCTCGCTCCAGATTAAGACCAATTCTCTGCATTGGGGGCAAGATGATGTGCATACATGAGAGTGGTGGTACAAGACCCCACCTCACCTGCGGGAGGGGTGGAAATGTTATGCAATGTCACAAAGTAATTCCATCAGCTTATGTATATTTGTAAATTGGTGTATAGTATTGAGTGGTGTGTGTGTTTAATAAATGTACTCTTACTTTTATAAAGCAAAGTACAGACTGGACAATCAATTATTGAGTGTTATTTTTTGCGCACCTCCAAATGGCGATTACTAGCCCACGCCACCTCCCTTGAGTAAGCCTCAGACTGCTCTGCCACGCTACCCTCTGAGAGTCAGGCGCTACAATGGGGTGTTTGGTTCCCAGTGAAGGACAAATGTAGTCATGATGCTGCCTCGTTTTCCAACAATTGCAAAACAAGTTTTTGTACTTAACCCCTTCCATGCTCATGACGAGCTCAGCTCGTCATGCAGTACAGTGCTCCTGTGCTCATGACGAGCTGAGCTCGTCATGACCACACCCGTTTTTATTGCTGTCCAGCTCAGCAGAGGAATCTCTCAAGCAGCGATGTGGTTAAAATTCTCCAGTCATTGAGCTGGGTGTTGTCAAGAAAATAGCCTATTCACATAATTTTAAAAGATCTGAAGTTCTACCAATCAACATACATCAGTCTTCACCCTTCCTTACCCGGGCCTCTATGGTCTGATTTCTCTATGTGAAGAAAGTCCCTTGAGCTCTACTCAGTCAGTCATAGATAAGGTGGAATTTTCTGATTTCTTTATAATTTAAGGAACCTTAGGAAATCAAAAAAAACTGTATCAATAAATTGACCATGTCTGGTCAGAAGGCCTGAAGAAAATATTCTGACTTGTCTTGTTAGTCACTCCTGTGTAGACTCAGTAGTAGTGTATGCGGCTCGGCGATAAAAAAGGAACCCGACATCTCCATGCGCTGCTCAACCTGATAGGGCATAAGACTCAATAATATCGGCAACTGATTTTAAGCAAAGGCGGCAACATCAATCGGGGCGGCTACTAGCAATTCTTGCAAGATTTGACCATCATAAATGGTCATACATCGGGCCAAATTTTGAGTAGCCGAGGATGAGCATGCAGGAAAAACATGATACTCGTTGGGGTGAGAACATAGTCTACAGTTATTGCACTACAATGAACATTGCATAAACAGGTATCAGACAGACGGCTGGTGCAGCTGTCCTACGCAGATCAGGTTGACTGTATTCTATCACTCTTGGAACGGAGGTTGATAATAAGACAGTAGATTTGTCATATGGTCGCAAATTCCTCTTTGGCGGACATGTGGAAGAAGCTCTCCAGTCTATTAAGTCGGACACAATAAGATTTTTAGTTGTCCTTCATAAAAGATTGCCTCAGTCCTATTGTGGAACCTGTGGAAGGGGCCATTTTTCTTATAGAGGAGGTTTCCAACCTTATGACCTACCACCAGCGTCTTACCATAAGGCGGCCCCCCAAAGGAAATTTGGGAATCAGTCATTGGCAATGAGCTACTCAAGACTTATTAACCCTGTAGAAGAGACAATCCAAAGAATCAGAAGGAATCTTGTCTTGTTACAAACAATGGATGGATATATCATTGGCTAACTTGGTATTGGACCTCTTACAATTTGGCTACAAAGTGGAATTCACCCAAAAACTGCTAACCAGCGGCCCTCATCAATGTCTTTGTGAAATGAAAATTAAATGAAAATAGTATTCATAAAGCACGGCTACTACCCGGGGGTGTCTAGGCCCCGACACAAGCAGAGAATTGCTTTATTTTACAAAATGGGAGTGGTAAACTAATTCTGAGAGACATTTAGGCTTTTATTCTTGCTTCTTTCCTCATTAAAAAAAAAATCATGAGAATGGAGACAGATTCTCTATCTAAGTAATGTAAACATGTTTTTACATAGTATCTTTGCAAACAGTTATTTAACTGTTACACCAATGAGATTACATGGCATGTCTGGAACTACAGGGTTCAGATTTTCATATACAGATTCATCAAAATCGTTGCATATATCTGAGATTTGTGTAAATGTAAATGTGTTGTATTTGTATAGCGCGAACAGTAACCCGTAAGCATCCCGGCGCTTGTACTCCTACCACAAGGGAACCCCTCCTGGCTTTTCCTTGTGAGGTGTCCACTCCTGGGCATCCTGTGGTGAAACCAGGCATCCCTTGTGTATCGGGGGCCATTGCGGAGACTAAGCAAGCTATTGCCCAGAGTTGCAGCGTGGGGCCCATGCTTAGATTCGGCACTGAGGCGAGAATATCCGGTCAGAGGAATTTAAGCCCGCTCCCGCCGAGGCGGGAATCGAACCCTGGTCCCTGGCCAGTGCTCTGCATCAAGGTCTGCCGCTCTAACCATTGAGCCACACTTCTCCACAGCCACTTTCAGCCACCGTTATCCATTTAAAGTCCTCCCGTTTAGCTTGAAATTTGCCCTAATGATAGTTACAAAGTACATAATTTCGGTAGTGGCACAACTGAGAAAGCAAGATTATCAAATTTTCCATTTCTAGATTATTAGCTAGTCAAAGAAAATTTTGCCTGAAAGCAACAAAAGCAGGAGCTTGAGACTGTTTATAGCTCTTAAACAGATTAGGCCTTAAACTAAACAAGGACAACTAGCTTTAATTCAATGCAAAAAATATCCAGTTTTAGGAGCTAAACTAGACACCTTTGTGCACAAGGCCTTTCCATCTAAGGAAAGTAGTGCACTTAACTAAGTTGGCCAGTAAGTTACAAAAAGAAAAATCAGTTGTGATCCAACTCTTCAAATAGTTAGGAATTATGTCTTTGATGCCGCATTGCTGCCTTCACATGAGGCACTTTATAGAAGAGCTTGACAAACATTAAATACCTTTAAGTGTTAAAACACTACCACCAACAGATTAGTAGAGTTTGTCGATTTCTACGTAAATAAAATCGAATCTGCTGAGGACAACCCAATGAACATCTTCTGTATAGTAAAAGAACTTACCTCCTTGGAGCGAGTTACTACACAGATGCCCCGCCATCAACTGATTTCTGCAATAAAGTGGCTAGTTATTTTTCAGAAAAAATCAACAAGATTTATATCCATTCCCAAGAAGCTAGGAGGACTTTCCAATTCCCCCCCCCCCCAAGAGTGAAAAACCTCAACTGGGACTGTTCACCTTTCGACCTCCAGCCAAAAGAGATATAATAAAGATCTTTTCAGAAGTCCGATTTGGCTCTCCCATGGATATTATCCCTCCAAACATGCTGCTACGTGGGAAGGATGGTGTGTTGGTATTTACAAACTTGTTGAACTCCGCTTTTAGCTCTGGACAAGTTCCAACCCATTGAAAACGTGCAATGGTGGTTCCTTTATTGAAGAAACCGTCTTGGACCCCGCGCTCCCAGAAAATTTGAGACCAGTATCACTGCTACCATTCTTCGCTAAAGTAGCAGAAAAATTCCTCAATTTTCAACGTACCAAATTTTTGGAAGGAAGCCAGGTACTCCATGAAACCCAGTTTGGTTTCAGAGATCTATATAGTACCGTACCAGCCTTACATCTAGCCTCTGAAGCGCCAAAAATGGCAGCCGATGATGGGGCACAGCGGTACTGATCCTTCTGGATCTAAGTGCAGCTTTTGATACTGTATCCCACGGTCTTCTCCTGGAACGGTTGTGGGATGTCGAATCAGAGGTTGCACTTAGGAATGGATCAAGCATTTCCTACAGGACAGATCCTTCCAAGTCCTACAACGGCCTTTTTCATTGGAGATTTGACCCTCTGTTACAAGGGGTACCAGAGGGCTCTGCCCTTAGCCCAACGTTATTTAACGTTTATATGCATCCTCTAGCAGACTTAGTCCTAAAACACGGGGGAAGTTGGTGTCCAACGTTAGAACAGAGGGATGTAGAGGCTGTGCCTAAATTCAAAGCATGCTTAGTTGACCTGGCCAAAACTACATGAACAGCAATACTCTCCAACTGAATGCAGAAAAAAACTGACATTTTGGTAGTTGGTAAACAACCTTCCATTTGGTTTCGCATCTGGTGGCTGGAAGAATTGGCTCCGTCCCCAGTCCCCAAATCTAAGATTAAAAAATTAGTATAGTTTGATAACACCCTATCTTTTGCTGATCAGATATCGACTGTGGTTGGCAACTGCTTTGGCCTATTACGAATGCTAAGGAAAATTTTAGATCTTTTACCTTTGGCAGCAAAAAAAAACCCATTATTCAGGCTCTGATTATATCTCGCTTGGACTACTGCAACATTCTCTACTTGGGTATTACTAAAAGCAGTATGAGAATGTTGCATAAAGTTCAGAATGCTGCAGCACGGTTGCTTTTGATCATCCCAAGGTGAGCCCCAGTGGGTACGGCCCTAAGGGAATTACACTGGTTACTTGTGCTGGACAGGGTGACTTTTAAGGCGTTGTGTTTCTGCCATAGAATCCTGAACGAGAAAGGACCCAGCTATCTTTGGCCCCTACTCACCCCCTATAGACCTATTCGGAATCTCAGGTCTGCAGGCACTTCTAAATTGACAGTTCCGAGAATTCAAAAGGCACGCTCAGGAGGTAGATCCTTTAGCTTTTTTGCACTAAAGCCTGGAACCAACTACCGTTCGATCTTAGGATGCAACCCTCAGATTTGCTGTCCTGCAAGCAACTGAAAACTTTCTTCACGACATCCTACGTAGACTGGTACTGAGAACTGTTTATTTTGTTAGGGGCGCCACTCTATAGAGAAGAGAATTCCTAGCGCTGGGACACTTCGTTGGAGTAACCAGACACTTTATAAGCTATTTATCTAATCAAACTGTGGCCACAAATAGAAGGATCATACAGCAGTGTCATAAGCGCAAATGCAATTGAACCAGATCTTCCTGTGGGGCAAAGACATAGAAGGGTTGGAACACACAATACAGTAATTACCAACATAATAAAAAAGCAGTTAGTATGAAGCAATCGCAGACTTGAAATGAAAGTACATAAACCAGCTTTCAAAGTCTTCAATAACTTGTTGCAGATATGTAAGCTATGGAATGAGCAACCAGATACAAGACACAGGTTTGAAGCTGCCAAGTACAAGGCACTCCTGGGCAGTCAACATGTGTTTCGACCTTGCAGACTTTATCAATGCTGCATTATGACACAATCATACATTATGTCTAAAAGTGGTGTTCATTTTTAGAGTGTTTATTGCTGTATGATCAACATATAGAAGTGTGATAATATTTAAAAATTATCCAGATGTTGTTTATAAGTGTGAAGAAAGAAATATATATGTGAACAGTGAAACGAAAAGAAATGGGAAATGAGGAAACCAGGAGAACTTTTTAAGAAAGATAGAGTAACCTGTATCTACATGAACACCCAAGCAAAAAAAAACTTGATTGCTTTCCAGTCATGTTGATTATACTCCTCTTTAGAGTACTCTGGAAATACATTTTTCTCTAGTAAAGTGTTACCATGGTTTTCTAGCCTGTCATCACCATGGAGTTGGAGTTTGAGTGAGCACAGCATGCTCACTTAACTCACCTTCTCCTTAGAGCTTCATTAGCTTGCGCTATTCATTTTCATTCACAGATAGCGAAAAGTCGCTACCAGTAAGTAGCTTGTTGGCAATTACTAATTTTTAACACACCTTTGCACATTCCCAATTTTTAACTTTGTGCTACTTACGATATTTTTCAGAAATTCATGGCCCGCTGTTCAACCTATTTTCTACTGTCCTGATGATGACCCACTAATGACCTAGGGTCAAAACACCCTCATCATATATGGCAGTTGGAGCCACTTATAGGATTTAATCGGCCTGTGACTCATTAACTATGCAGTGAAATTGTCACTGTGTACTTTTGTCTATAGCTCAATTTTTGTTTTTATTCTCACTACAAGTTCTGTCTCTTTCACCTTGTAAATACCTTTTGAGTTCCGAGCACTTTTCGATGTAGCAATACATTAATGTGGATAATTTCTAAGAGTGTGTTCTTTTTTCCTTTTCTTTAGTTATTTATTTTGCCTTTGAACTGTGAAAATTATAACATGAATGTAACATATGAAGCATAATATGAATGTGATATTGTAGAAAACGACAAGCTAAGAGTTAACAGTAGTTAGTGAGTTTGTGGAAAAACTTCACTTAAAAATAGTTTGAAAAGGGAGGCTTCACATGGTTGTCACAAATGTATTAAGATAAAGAAACCGGACCCTAGGGGAAAATAGTGAAATGGCCGTACCCAAGGAAAGACTAGAGCTTGAGGGCGAAGAGGGGTCATCTTGAAATTAGTTAAATGGAGTAAAAGAGGGGCTAGCTTTGCCAGAAATAAAATAACAGCACCATGTTACTGGTAGTGACGGAAACCGACATAAAAAAAGAGAAGATAAGAAGAATTAAAGTTGTGATGGTCCGTAAATAAAGAAAATAATTTACACAGTGTTTGGTGGAGCTGTGTAGTACCGAAAGAGCACATAATAAGGTCGTAGCAATTACACACATAATTACAGTAAAAAGACAGTACAGTAATCCAAAGCAAAAACGGTTTTGCGTAGTGTAAGATACAGGTCCTAAAAGTACATCTAATATAGTTACAAATGGATATAAGAGGGTAAATACATGATGTCTTTTAATAAAAATCTTCAGAAAAAAATAAAAAAAGTCCAAGAATTCGTGTAGTAATCTGAATAGGAATTAGATAAATTGTTTCAAATGCTACTGCAACATCCGTACAAAAATAAAGTGGGGTAAATCAGATCTGGATTTATTAACCACCAATATGAACGGAAATGCCAGAGATACGTAAGCAGGCATGCCCTTCAGATATTGTGGGGAATGCATTTTCAATCAGTTTGTCAGTAATTTATGCATATTCCATTCCCATAATTTCCAGAGTCTTGACCAAAATGAGGAGGGAATTGTGTTGCCTTATTCTAATAGCCCCATGTTGACCCAGACAGTTTTGGGTCACAGAGCTACTTTTCTCAGAACAAACTTCAATTCTGTTGAACCAGTTTGGAACCCCCTGACGTGATACGGCAACCAGATTATTCATCCATATTTATGTTTACTGAGCGTGTCGGCTCAACTCCGGAATTTAAGAAATTCCACCTCCTTGACATCTGCCCGAGATGTACTGTCTAAGGCTACAACAGCTTTAACAAATAAAACTTGGGGAGTAAAATGAAAACAGTATTGTTCTGGTGGGGCAGTAGCAGTTTACTCCCACTTTCAACTACTACCTACAAGTACGCCTACATCAGTCCTAATCAATTTGGCTGCCATTTCACACTACAGAAGAACCATGATCCAACCATTGCAGTTGACAAAACAAATCTTCTTTCAGAATTTCTTAAACACTCTTGCGAGTCTTTCCTATTCAGACTTTCCTATTCCATGGAAATTAGATACCGATTTATCCCAATTGATCAAATGTCCCTTTGAACCAGTTCAGGCGGCAGCAGAATTAAAATCCATTTGATGAAAGGTATTACTTCTGCTGCGAGGAGGGTTGGTGAAATGTAAGCCTTTATGATAAGAGAACATTTTCTTCAATTTAGAGAAGAAGAGTAATACTGCAAATAAATCCACATTTTATTCCGAAAGTGCTGACTTTCATTGAGCGAGCCAGTATTATAAAACATAGTTCTAGAGTCCAGCTAATCTATCCCTTATACCTTAGACATCAAGAAAAGTTTAGAGCTCTACATCGACAGAACAAAATCTTTTAGATTAACTGATCAGCTCTTGGTGTCCTATGTTCATCTTCTGAAAGGAAAATCTCTGTCAAAGCAAGGAATAGATCACTAAGTGTCTGCCACCATAATCTTTAGTCATAAGAAAGGGGCCCCCTCCTCTCCAAGGAAGTGATACTGCACATTCCACAAGAAGTGTGTCTGTCAACTGCCTTGTTCGCAAGTAGTGCCCATAATGATATTTACAGCGCAGCAACCTGGAATAACAGACACACCTTTGCCCAGCAGAACTGTCCGGATTCATCTGTTAACAGAGTTTCAGCTCTGTGTCATTTTTCAATAAGGGGAGAGCCCCCTTTGTTCTTCTGATTGTCTCCAACCATCCTTTTACAGTTGTATCTTGTAAATGTACTGCTTTCTTCTCTGGTTCATGCATGTGAACCTGTGAAAGATGCACTACTGGTGAAAAAAAAGTTACTTGCCTTCAACTTTAGTTCTTCAGTATTGGTATCTTTCATCGATTCACATGCAACCCACCCTTCTCCTCATTTTATTCTCACCGATATAATGCAATTCTTCAACACTTATGCTATGAAATCTGAGCTAGGTGACATGGGTAACGATGGGTGAAGACTGCTCTGTGCTGAGTAGCTGAACTTGAGACCTTTCAAAATGATGTGAGTACACTGCTTCTGTGACTGTGTAAGCCTTTCTTCCTATGTTTAACATTGCACTGCTTTTCATGCAAACTTTAGGATTACCGGATCGACGACTTGGATGATTCAGCATGTGAATCTATGAAAGATACCTATACTAGAAAACTAGAGTTACAGGTAAGTAACATTTTCTTTATTTTTCTCTTAACTGCACCTGAAATAGAAAGCAAGTCTGAGAAGTGATTAAGATACCAAAAAGCATCAGGCAAAAAATATATATATATTTTTGAGATCTATAAATGGTATTCTCAAAATGTGCTTGTGCAAGTGAACCACTCATGCTCAAAACATTATCAGCAGGCCATGAAATCCCTAATCCTGCTTCCTGCCGTGTTTGATGGAAGAAATCACTAAGTGACCAGAGTGGGAGGGGTATTCTTGAGTTGTTGCCCAGCATAAGTATAAGACCCACAAACTTGTAAGTTAGTGAGATTTCACAAAGAGTTTGGATTTCCATTCTGCAGTGGAAAATCATTTCAGTAGAGAGCAAGCCATAACCTTTTCTGAAGTAAAGGTATTACCCTATTTGAAGGCTGTTGGGTAATGTCGTTAACCTTGGGAAAGTGCTTTCACTCCTGAAGATTTTATACTATTAAAGTTGATTTTTCCTCATGTTTTCAAATTTTTATGTAAGTATGAATGTATGGAAAGCTCAAGAGTAGGTCTATATAGAGTAGGTACATGTGTTTTTGTGAATTGTATTCATTTATTTATATATTATGGACCTCGCAGCATGGGTAGCTGAGTACTTCACATAAAACAACAAGTTACATAGAGAGATCAATCTAGAAGAAGAGAAGCATCTTACAGTAAACTATAATAGGAAAATGTGTAGCATAAGCAACAGTAGCAGAGAACAGTTCCATTAATGCTCAATTTAAGTGGAATCTGAAAAGTTGAGTTTTAGAGCTTTGCCAGAGGCCTGAAAGTTTGAATTGCATCATTGTTCTTTTAGGAGGTTGTTCCAAATAATGAATGCTTGACAGTAGAAGGTCTGGTTGAGTTTTATTTTTATCGCGATGAGAATTTCAAAGAGTGGAATTGATTAACCGCTGGTGTTTTTAGACCTCCTGGGGTCCTGACTTTAGTAGATCGAGGTGAATTGGCTTGTGTGTGATCCAGGCTATTTTTAAGTCAATTCTGGCTATAAATAGGAGACAGTAAATATTTCTTAAAATGAGTGTGTAGGAGGCTGGCTCAGTGCATGGTGCTCATTTATGAAGTGTAACACCCTGCACTAATCTAGACAACCTTTATGGTAATTTTTGTGGTTTTAGCAATACCTTAGAAAGCTCTGTAAGTGGTAGCTGTGGAGAGCAGCCTTCAGGCTTAGCCCAGAAGGAGTGTAAATCAGCTTGTTTTACCAGTACTAAAGTGAAAAAGTACCTTACAGTATAGGTATAAAAAATAAGTATTTTGTTATAAACACTCACTAACATATTGCAATATCTCCTACACAGAGATATACGCACAATACTTTGGTAATGGAACGCGTAAGTAGCACAAATACACAATGGTCTCCAGGGGAGATAAAACCACATACTAAGAAAGTGGAATGCGAACCACAACCTAAGTCGAGACAGGACCCAGAAGACGTAGAAGAGCTGGGGACCCAATGAACCACCCAAGATAAGTACCCAGGAACCCCACAGAGGGTGTGTGCAGGGTGGGAATATGACTGCATGCTTAATACAAGTCAATGGGTAAGTCATGGTTGCAGTTGTTAAGAAGGGCCCTACCGAGAGGACCCTCAAGAAACCCAGGGTAAGATAGAAGGTTGTAGAGTCACCCCACCTGTGGATACCTACACCAGGGAAGCAGGATGCATTGGTGAGAAGTGACTTCGGAAACCGCCGTAGATCACAATGGAGGACTTCAGTGAAGATTCCGCTCGTGAAGAAGATGAAATAGTTCGGTGGAAACAAAGGTGGATTCAAGATGAGAGGTACCTGCAAGTAGAGGAGACAGAGTCTATGCCACTCAGTGTTTACCAGGAGGCATGAAAGATGAATGCCCACCAATGTTGGAAATGCAGGAGAGTTGACTGTGACCGTGAAGCTGCAGCTGTGTGGACCAGGCTATTCTGTGGAAAACCAGGAGCTGTTCACGAGCTGTCGAATGTCAAGAGCCAGGGAGTTGGTGTCCGCTGGGGGCACCAACATGCCTTGGTAATGGCAACAAATATAGCAGACGGAAAAGGTGCAGTGTCTGGACCAGCAAGGTCCTAGTGACTCACCACAGGCAGGTAAGTCAGAGCAGACCCCGAGCAAGCAGGGGTGTCCATTGGAGCCAAAGAAGACCCTCAAGAGGACCCACGGGCCAAAGGCACAGGAGTTGCAAGAGGACCTCGAGTAGCTGACCAAGGATGTAGGCCCACGGTGCAGAATATATAGTGAGGACGAAGATCTTGGTAGCAAGAGAGGCTGAAGCTGCTTGGCCCTGGAAGAACTCAGGTGAAGAGAGTCAACAAGCCTTGACAACGACAAGTTAATGCGGTGCACATGGGTACTGCTCCAGCGGTTCCGATGAGGGGTATACTGGCTTCAAACTTGCTGTGAAGAACGTGCAGGCCTCAAGGGAGTTGCAGAAGCACCAGCTGTGTTGCTGAACCTTTCAGAGTCTATAGGAGCTATGGGGCAGAAGACCGGTCTGCTTTGTTGCGGTGACTGAAGGTGCAGGGAAGTTACTCCTTTACTTCAAGGGAGATTCCTTCGGTGTCTTGGATGTCCACAGGCCTGTAGAAGAATCTGTATGGAGCACAGATACAGATGTCACAGAAAACTGGCAGTTCGACAAGACCAGGAGCAGCAGGAGTCTTTCCAGTTGCAGTCTTGGTTCCCAAAGCAAAGTCCAAAGTGTCCATATGGTTGAAGATTAGGTGGTTTCAGATCTGGATCTTGTCCCACGACGAATCTAAGGAACCACCCACAGGTAAGCCCTTAAGTACCCATAGGAAAGGGTTGGGACTATTGAGGGGTCCCTCCCACAGGAGGGTCTGGACAGTGGGGCGGACACTCATGTCATTTGTCCAGTTTTGTGCCAGAGAGGGAGCCAACAGCTCTATGAACTGGTTCCAACTGGAGTATGCAAGGAGGTCACCAAATGTGCACTTCAAAGCAGTTAGCGGGGCTGGTAAGCACCCTTCCCGGGCCCAATACACCAAGTCCTGTCTGGGAGGTGGTCCCATGTCCCTGCAACAAGAAACCTATTATCCTGCCTTTCCCTGCTCGAGCTTGCCTGAGCAGCAGGAGGTCAGAAATGTCTCTGGTCAGCGACAGTCATAGTTTGCTGTTCGGGGCTGGAAGACTGGTGCCGGAAGCACTGAGGGCCCCACAGTGCCTGGAATCCTACCTCCAACACAGTTTACATTGTTGGGGTATGATTCCAACATGTTTGATAGAAAACACAACAGGGTTCGTTACAACCAGTTTAGAGTTAGCCATTGCGTAATGACGCACGGCCACTCTATGCATCGTAATGGCTGATGCACTTACAACCTGGGAGAATGGACTCCGTGGATTGTCGGGGAGCCCTGCTCATGCAGTATCACCCTTACATTTTTAACCGAGCACCCTACCTTCAGGATTGAAAGGCCCTCCTTAGGGGTGACTTATAGGTTTTAAGTGCATTGGCATCAGATAAAAGATAACTTATATCTGTCGTAAGGGGTGCTAGCACCAGCTAACACAGGCTGCAAAGGCGGGCATGTAGTCATAATTTGAGTGGTCTCCCATGGGTGGCATAATACATGCTTCATCCCATGGGGGACCCCTGGTGTATCTATGCCTTGGGTTCCTTAGTACCATATACTAGGGACTTACAAGGGTACATCAGTAGCCAATCTGGGCTGTACTGAAGTACGCACCTTGTCCAATTTAGGGAAGAAGCACAGAGACTGGGATCCTGATTAGCAGGGTCCCAGTCAGAGTAGTCAGAATAACATAATGACACCTGCAAAATGTGGGGGTAACCATGAAAACAGATCCTACTACCCTAATCACCCCCTCTCCCACACCCCAACATAAGGAGATGAGACTAAACTTGCCCAGTTGAGTCTGCATTTTCTAAGTGGAAATATCTGGAGAGTCCATCTGCGTTGGCATGGGTACTCCCAGGCTTTCCCTGGAAAGTCCATTCCCTTTAGGGAAATAGACCTCCTCAAAAGTTTGCGATTTTCACCCTTCATCTGTTTAAGCAATAGGAGGGGCTTATGGTCTGTTTGAACAAGGTAGTGAGTACCAAACCGGTATAGCCTCAACTTCTTTAAGGCGCACACAGCAGCAAACGCCTCCCTCTCTATAGCTGACCAACATTTCTCTTCTGTCTATAAAAGCTACTGGTCGATCCTGGCCCTCTGAATTAAATTGTGACAAAACAGCTCCTATCCCTATCTCAGAAGCATCCGTCTGGACTATAAAGGTTTTGGATTAATCAGGACTTGCTTCAGGTCATCAAATACCCTTTGAGAGTTAACTGTCCACTTAACATTCTTAGGCATTCTCTTGGAGGTGGCAACATTAAGAGGTGTCACAATGGACACATATCCCTTAACAAACCTCCTGTAGTACCTAATCGGGACCAAGAAAACACTGACCTGACTCTGGGTAGTGGGAGCAACCCGTCCATGATGGTCTGAATTTTGCTCTCCAATGGCTGCACATGGCTTCCACCTACCAGGTGACACAAGTATACAATCTTGCTCTGCCCTATCTGGCACTTGGTGGCCTTGATAAGGAGGCCTGCCTTCAGCAGGGCCTCCAGAACATTACTGAGGTGGACCAGGTGATCCTCCCAGGTGGAGCTAAAAACAGCGATATTATCTAGATATGCTGCACTATAGGCTTCCAGACATGTTAAGACGTAGTTCACCAGTCTCTGAAATGTGGCAGGTGTGTTTTTCAGACGAAAGGACATCACAATAAATTGATAATGCCCACTAGGGGTTGAAAGTGCTGTTTTAGGCTTGGCATCCTCAGCTAGTCTGATTTGCCAGAAGCCTGCTGTCAGGTCAAATGCACTCAAATATTTAACTGAGGCCAAAGAATCTATGAGCTCATCTGCCCTTGGAATATGATGGGCATCAGTCCTAGTGACTGCATTGAGGTCTCTGTGGTCCACAGAAAATGTCATCTTTCTGTTGCCACCTTTGGTGTGAGGTTTTAGTACAAGGACCACTGGACTAGCACAAGGGTTATCTGAAGGCTTAATGACCCCCAATGCCAGCATTTTTTGGACCTCTGTCCTGATGCAGTCTCTGGCATGGTCAGGCTGCCTGTAAATGTTTCTCTTTACAGGCTAACTGTCACCTGTGTCCACTTCATGGGTACACCGGGTGGTTTGACTGGGTGTCAGAGAGAACATGTGCTTGTACTGATTGATGACATTCCTGCAATCAACTTGCTGCTGGTTAGAGATACTGCCTGCCAAGGCTACTCCTTCAACTGACCCATCAACAGGGTTGAGAGCAAGGATATCGGGGAGAGGGTAACTCTCTTCCTCCTGTCCCTCATCAGTTGCCATGAGCAAGCTCATGTCAGGCCTGTCTACAAAAGGTTTCAGGTGGTTCACATGACGTACCCTGGGGGTACTTCTGGAAGTACCTAGGTCCACCAAGTAACAAATCAACTGGGCCAAGTCAGTCCTGTTCCCACTAACTAATGGCACTTTGCCTTTCTCGCTAGAGTTTCCTCTCAGGTGGGCTGAATGCCCTGTCTGCTACCAGGGCATTTGGCTTTCCAGAGACTTACAAGAATTGTGGGGAGCGAACTATGGTAAGGCTGTTTCCTGGCTGGAAAGCAAGGTGCAGTCTTGGGTTTGATTGCCACTTTCTTTGGCTGGGCTTTTAGCGATAGCTAAGATGGTGGTATTACCAACATTTCTATGCTTATTTGTAAATCTACTGCTCCCTCTCACACAAGCCTCCTTTAAAACCTTATGTTCCTTGATGGTGTCCATAGTGGGCAGGGAAACAAGCCCGAATATCGTGGGAATTACTAACTCTTTCGCTGGCCCAGGGTGAACTGAGAGCCCAGACCTCCCACTCTATGCCTACTGTGCACAAGCCCCGTTTCTGCAACATTGGATCCACTCTATGCCTACTGTGCACAAGCCCGGTTTCTGCAACATTGGATCCACCCTGTGCCGTTCCAGCCTAATGTGGCAGTGAAGATGGACAGAGTGGCACCAACCCCACTCCTGGTGGCAATATATCAACCGTATAAACGACTCTGGGAGGAGGGCGACACAGTTGAGGCATTATGATGGAGCTGGGAGGGCTTAAGAAACAGAGCCAAGTTGGAGAATCTCTATGCCCCGTCCATGCAGTTGGCCTTTCACCCACACGTCGCTCCTCCAGGAGACAAGGGTTGTGTGGCTTTAGCAAAGCAGTTAGGCCTTAACACATTTGCTGATCTCTACCCCTTGGGCAACTTTAGATCCCCACCATCCGTGGAGGAGGGAGCGAAACTAAAATTTGCGAAAGTATTCTTGTATCATTGCTTACAAGTGGCATGCAAGCAGAGGCATGCGTCCTTCCCAGAACCTCCACCTACATTATTTGCTCTTGAACAAATGCTAACCTGCCCTTCATTAGGTAAGCTCATCACACGTCTATATAACACCATGCAAAATACACACCTGGTGATAACACCCAAAGCGCTAGCAAACTGGAATGAAGAGTTTAGTCTTCCACTAACAGAGGAGCAATGGAAGTACTGTTGTAGTCAATTACGCATGTTGTCACCCAACTACAAGTTAAGGTTTATACACTTCAAATTTTTACATCAATTCTATCGTATCCCCATCCAGTTGTACTGAATGTGGATTAGATCCGACACTAGCTGTTAGAGATGCAGGACCTCACCTTCAACCTTCTTACACCTGGCCTGGTCTTGCCCACCCATAGCGAAATATTGGGTAGCCATATTTATTACCATTGGTGACATCCTGGAGACCTCAGTTGTGCCTACACCCCTATTAGGCATACTGCGATATGTAAAAGATGTGCCAGTTGAAACCCGCTGCCTACTCACCATGCTACTATTGCTGCTAAAACGTTGAGTAGCCATGCATTGGGGACAGCCACTGCCCAATTAGTCAAAAGCTGACAACAGGATATCACCTTTTGTTATAACCAACTATCGCTATTTCGGGAATTAATGCCTATTACTTCCAGGCCCAAAGATATTTGGGAGCCAGTGTTAGCCTTGTTTCCGTAACAAGGCAGCGATTGACACCAATGGACTTAGCCCTCCCCCAAAATAAGCGATACTGGTGTAACTGCTCCCCCCGGACACTCTCAGGGACACATAGGGGCGGTTCCCTCAGTAGATGTAGGTTCATAGGCTGAATGTGAAATAGGACTATGTTACTGTAATAGGATATTGTCACTCTGCTGTAGAGTACTGCATAGCTGTTCATAAGAACTTGATTTAAGCATGGACCTGTTGTTAAATGTTGCGTTGTTTATTAAGAAATGTCAATTAAAAGAGCTGCGACTGGCGTAGACTGTTGATGAATATTGTATGATTGTTATATGTGGAACATCAATAAAAACAATTATAAAAAAGTCCACCAAGTAGGTGACCTCACCTTTCTTTTCAAGGATGGTGTGGGGGCCACTCCACATGTCTTGGAGAGCTGCTGGGGCTACAGGCTCCAATGGCCACAGTTTCTGCCCTTGCTGGTAAACAGTCAGGACAGCCTTTTGGTCTGAAGCTCTTGACTGGCCTCAAGGTTTTTATTTTCCTTCATTCACTCAGCCGCACGGGAATGCAGGCCAAGGAC
The DNA here is from genome assembly GCF_964263255.1 of Lissotriton vulgaris. Taxonomy (NCBI): domain Eukaryota; kingdom Metazoa; phylum Chordata; class Amphibia; order Caudata; family Salamandridae; genus Lissotriton; species Lissotriton vulgaris. Next base: position 2,119,415,905 of record NC_141687.1, on the reverse strand, counting down.
ATAGTCCACAATATCCTGTTTAGGAGGTTTGAGAGGTTGCTCTAGCCCTCCTTAACTAGACAGAATGGACTCCTAACTGGATGTCCAAACAGAAAATCAAATGGGCTGTAGCTAACCATCTTCTGGGGAACCTCTTTGTAGGCAAAGAGAAGGCAGGGTAGTAAGACATCCTATTTTCACCTCAGCTTTTTTGGGAGTCCCGTGATCATGCCCTTTAGGGTCTTGTTGAACTTTCAACAAGCCCATTGCACTGTGGATTGTAGGGTGTGGTAAACTTATAGTTCACTACACTCTTTCCACATTGTAGTGATGTAACTAGACATGAAGTTGGTACCTCTGTCTGTTAAGACCTCCTTAGGGAAGCCCGCCCTGAAAAAGCTTCCCAGGAGGGCTCTGGCCACTACAGGAGCTGTAGTGGTTCTAATGGAAATAACCTCTGGATACCCAGTGGTATGGTTTACCACCACTAAGATGTAACTGTGTCCAGATGCAGTTGGAGGGTTCAAGTGACCAACAAAGTCAATCCCTACCACCTCAAAGGGAACCCCAACCACTCGGAGTGGAATTAAAGGGTTCTTTGTAGGGCAACCTGACATACCACTAGCTTGGCATGTGACACAGGCGCAACACACCTCCTTGGTGTTTTCAGACATATGGGGCCAGGGAAAGTGAGTGACAATCCTGCCCCAAGTCTTGCTTTACGCAAGATTTCCTGCAAGGAGAATGTCTTGTGCCTCGGAGAGAAGAAAACCTCTGTACTTCTGGGGTATTACCAGGCCTCGGGGCTCTACCTTCAGAAAATAGGAGCCCATTTTTCCAATAGATCCTATGGGACCCACTAACATTCCCTGCCTGCTCAGCAGCAGCTTGCTTTCTGAGCTGTTCCAGAGAGGGGTAGGATTGCTGTTCCAAACTCAGGTCTGCCCTGGAAAGGCCCCCTGCCCCCAAGGACTCTGCCTAGTCAGACCCAAGTTCCTTCACAGGGACTGAGATCATCTCCCTCGGGAGAGTGATCCTCTCTGGCAGTTTAGGAGGAGAATAATTCCTTACCCTTCCTTCTCCTTCTCTTAGGATTAATCTGCTCCATTATTTCAGGATCCAGTGCTCCCTCATTGCTGTGCTGTTTGGCTTGAGCCCTAGTGACAGCAAATGCACTTGCAGAGATACCCATCATGTCTGCATGTGTCCTGAACTCTACTTCAGACCAGGCTGTAGTTTCTAGATCATTACCCAACAGACACTCTATAGGTAGGTCTGGAGATAACACAACTCTTCTAGGGCCAGTTACCCCTCCCCAGCTGAGATTTACAACTGCCAAGGAATGATCAGTCCTGACACTGCTAGCGTTGATTACTTGAAATATGTGACCAAGTATGATCTGTTCAGGGGACACAAGTTTGTCTGTCACCCTCGTGACACAGGCCCCTGTGTCCCTGTAAGCCATAGCTTCCTTTCCATTCATTAAAGGCTGTTGTATGTACTTGCCCAAGTTAGTGGGACTTACTAGTAAGGTGGCAAGATCTATGCCACCATCACCGACAAGGACAGCTTGAGTTGGGCTCTGCCTAGGCCAGAACCCACCTCAGAACCCAAGGTTAGCCATACGAATCCCTTGGCTGTTGTACTACCACTTGTACTGGTGCTAGGAGGAGCAGTTGCCTTAGGGACAGTGGTAATAGGTTCCTTGGCCTTTGGACAATCAGCATATCTTATCCATTGAGCCTTTACCGTACGTAAATAACACCAAGGCTTCTTTTTACCTTTCTTGGAGTTTTGGGACCTTGGGGAGACTCCTTTTTAGGTTGAGTTTACACAAACCTATTGCTGTCAATCCACAAAGCTTACTTTTTACGAGCCGGATTTGTAGAAGTGCACGTCCTCTTGACAGCGCTTCTATCACAGCCATCAGCCTCTCTCCCAGGGGCAGCTTGGCCTCAGGCATTCACCCAAGCGCGACTTCTCCTCCCCCCTAATTACATCCCTGCTGTTTACTTCTTTGACGGCCGCGAGGCCGGGCTTCAAAGGATCCGCTCCCCCATCCTGCTTTAATTACATTAGCGGTAAAGGGCTTGTTTATTTAACTCCTTTCTCGCATTTTATTCTCTCTTCTTGTTTGTTACAGTGACTTATGTAATCCGGAATTTAGTTTTGTGTGCACGTTTACTTCCGCTTTTCTGGGCCTCGTACTTATTTTTCAGTGACTCCCATGTAAATCCCACATTTGTGTGCACTTTTTATTGCCACTTTTATGGGCCTCAACCTTTTTTATTTATTTTTTTGTTGCAGTGACTCTCACGTAATCTGCACGTTTGTGTGCATATTTCATTGCCGCTTTTCTTGGCCTCGTACTTTTTAAATCGGCAGAGTTTTGTTATCCCTTGCTTGGGGCAAAGTCCTTTCCTTCAAGTACTTTACTTACTGCTACTTCACAGCTACCCGAGCCGCATTCATATATCTGTTCATCTAACCTTTGGCAGCGTTCTGTTTGGCGTTTCGCGCTTTGGCGCCAAATCTGAATTCCCATAGCATAACGAGCCGGTTCATTCTTTCTGATGCCCTTTTATCCCTTGGTTTTCTGTCATCATCCTTTCACTTTAGTGTTTCTGAGCTCAGCTTTTAGACTTGCATTTCACAGTTCGATAGGCCTGCTCTGGGGTTAGAGAATGTATTATAGCTTTGTGACCATTTGCAGTTTTTGATACGGGCGATCACTTATTTGATTTTGAACGTGCTGATCCACTGGTGCAGTTTCGTAATGGTAGTGCTGTCATCTCACTTACTTAGTTTGCTACTACACTGACGCAGGACCCCAGTTTGTCCATCACCGGATTCGAACCCTGACTGACTGGTTTTATTTCTACTCAGTCCCCCAAACGGAGTAGTGTGAATTCAGTGCAGTGTCAGGTAGAGCTCATAGCTTGTTATGTATGTTCCTAATTAACTAGTTCTTGTTTTGGCAGGGTCTGTTTAGCATGTTCTGTTGTATTGCCCAGCTCCCCTCTGTTTCGATGCAGCTGGCTCTGTTGGTGCAGTTTATCCCGACAGGAAGGGCCCCCTGGGCTCGGCGATTCCTTATTGCATGCTCCTTCTTATGGGATGTATATTTTGAAAAAAAGCATTTGCAATGCAATAGGGTGTGCATTTTAGTAACTTTGACATATTGATTGGTATTGTAAATGACCTTGCCTTTTATTATTGCCGTTTTTTTTAAACACAGAAATAAAAGGCATTGTCATTTTTTTCCCTCTCTCTCTCCGCTGCTCTCATGGTGTCCCTCTTCTCTCTCCACTGTCATTATTCCTCAGTGATTCCTTAGACTCTTCAGCCCCCCCCACACATTCACACTCTATTCTGTGCACTCGCCCCCCTTCTACTGGGAGCACTGATTAGCCGAGCCTGGCAGGCCTCTCCCAAAGTGCTGCCGTCAAGGTCTGTTCAGACTTGTTAGATCAGTGGGGCTTGAGGAGAATCAATACCAGGGTGTCTAGAAGTTCCCCTCCTCTTTCTCCAGCACCCACTGTCTCTGTACACCTTTATTTACGCCATTGCTCTTCTCTCTGTTTCCAGTCTCTCAGCGCCTCATCCACTTCCCTTTGTTGATTTCTAGTCGCTGCTGTCTTCCCCTCCTCTCTCCCCACCTCCATCTTTAACTGGGCGGCTCTAAGCTCCCCCGCCCATTTGCCCTCGTATTTCAATAACGCTCCACTGTTCTGACTCCCATTTCCTTCTCCTCCTCTCCTCCTCCAAACTGCTGTGCCACAGACACCCACTTTCCTAATTGGTAAGCCCACTTAGTCAGTAAGTCCCATTCTATTTCTCACCTCTGAGAATATTCCCATGCCCCCTCCCAAATCCGATTATCTCCAGACACACTGACCATCAGTGCACACTTTCACCAGGCACGCACACCACCAGCCGTCACTGCACGCTTTCACCAGGCATACGCATACCACCAGCCATCAGTGCACACTTTCACCAGCCACAAACACACCACCAAACGTCAGTACAAGCTTTCACCAGGCAAACACCACCAGCCGTCAATGCACGCTTTCAAAAGGTACACACACCATGAGCCGTCAATACATGCTTTCACCAGACACCACCAGACCACCAGTTGTCAGTGCACGCCCTCACTCTATCTATTATCTATCTATCTATCGCCCTCACTCTATCGCCCTCACTCTATCTATTGCTCTATCTATCGCCCTCGCTCTATCTATCGCCCTCGCTCTATCTATCGCCCTCGCTCTATCGCCCTCGCTCTATCTATCCCCCTCGCTCTATCTATCCCCCTCGCTCTATCTATCCCCCTCGCTCTATCTATCGCCCTCGCTCTATCTATCGCCCTCGCTCTATCTATCGCCCTCGCTCTATCTATCGCCCTCGCTCTATCTATCGCCCTCCCTCTATCTATCGCCCTCCCTCTATCTATCGCCCTCCCTCTATCTATCGCCCTCCCTCTATCTATCGCCCTCCCTCTATCTATCGCCCTCCCTCTATCTATCGCCCTCCCTCTATCTATCGCCCTCCCTCTATCGCTCTCCCTCTATCTATCTATCGCCCTCCCTCTATCGCCCTCCCTCTATCTATCTATCGCCCTCTATCTATCTATCCCCCTCTATCTATCTATCGCCCTCTATCTATCTATCCCCCTCCCTTTATCTATCGTCCTCCCTCTATCTATCGCATCACCACAGCCACTCGGGGCACAACAACATCACTATGCTCTACCACAGTATCACTGAACGCAACAGTATCAATCTGTACAACCATTCAACAACAACTGGTTCACATATGTTCTCTCAATGTTTCAAGCTTTATTACAAATGTCACAAAAAGATGTTAATATTTCACTTCTGTATTAATTATTTAAAAAAATAAAAGCCATTGTTATTTGTAATATCAATACATCTAAGTCACGTAAATAAAACGCATATTGCATTACAGTGGAGAAGTGTGGCTCAAGTGGTTGGAGCGGCAGACCCTGATGCAGAGGTCTGGCCCGGACAAGGGTTCAATTCCCGGCCTCGGCGGGTCTTGGGCTCAAATTTCCCCGGACCTGACAATTCTCGCCTCGGTGCCTATTCCAATCATGGAGTCCCACTTTGTAACTCTGGGCAATAGCTTCCTTAATCTCCACAACGGCACCTCGCAGCGGGATGCCTGGCTTTCACCTTGGGGATGCCCAGTAATGGGTTATCTCGCAGGGGAATACCAGGACGGGTTCCCTAAGCAAGCGCTGGGACGCTTCCGGGCAGCCATGCGCTCTACAAATCAAATTTCATTTCATTTCATTCATTTCATAGGTGTCACATTTGCGAAAGTTAAAACTATTGGCATTGTAAATGACAAAGCTATTCATTTTGCTATATTCAAAACCAACACATAAATAAAAAATGTGTCATTTACAATACCAATAGCTCAAACTTTCCTAATGCGAGACCTATTGCATTGCAAATGCTTGTTGTCTATGCTCTTCTTCCCACCCTTCTCTTGGGGCTTAGAAGAATCTTGCTTCTTCTGGTCACCACCACCACCATGGTTTTTCTGCTTAACCCTGGTACTGGCCCATTTGTCTGCCTTCTTTCCCAATTCTTGGAGAGAGGTTAGATCAGAGTCCATCAGGTATAGTGCAGTAGTTCATTTTGACCGTTATTAAGGATGTGTTCCCTCATTAACAAATTGTACAGTCCTTCAGAGTCCTGTAACTTGCTTCTTTGAAACCAGCCTCCCAGAGCCTTAAAAGAGCCGTCTATGAAATCTACCCTATCTTGGGTATGTGCCTTCTGAGTGTCTCTGAACTTACTCCTGTATTGTTCATTGGTCAAACCCATCTATGAGTGTACTCTTCAAAACTGAGTAATTATCAGCATCCTCCCTCTTTTCTAACGGTAAGGAGCTTGTCTCTACCTTTGTTAGCAAATGAGCCACAGGATAGCTACCCACTGCCCTTCTAAATTTTACAGGCCCTCTCCAAGGCAGTGATTCATTTATAGATATCATCCCTTCCCCCATTCCTAGTAAGGTGGGACTATCCTGCTCAGGTTCTTAGTGTCAAAGGATGGTTCCCTGATTCTAGGTACACTATTGCTGCTACCATTGGACCCTAGTCCCAGATTCTTCCTCGCTTTCTGTACTTCTAGGGTCTCCTTGTCAAGGGCCAACTGACCTTGCCTGAGTCTAACTCTCTCAAGTTTGATCAGGTGGTCCTCCCTTTCCACAGATTTCTCCCTTTTGCTAGAGATTGAGGTCCCTATGGAATGATCTGAAACATTGGATTCGTCAGAGGGTGGCGTAGACCTCCTCTGCCTAATCTGAACCCTCCTAGGAGGAATAAAGGGGATACTCTCTGTGCCATCTGCACTATTCCCTGGGGGATCAGAGTTTGCCAGTGTGGTGTCCCCAGAATCCTCCTGGCCATACTCTGAATTGAGATCAGTAGCAGGAACCCCTCATGGCCTCTCTTCTGGAGCCTACCCACCCACATGTTCCTGCTCCTGTCCCAACAGGATTCTGGCCATCCTAGTGAAGTAGCTCTAAGAGGTACTTTATAGTGGGGTTGTTGCCTGCATTTATCCTTCTAAAACTACACAGGGTCACAGGGTCCTTAGTTCATGGAAATTCAGACCACTGTAATTGGCAGACTGGGGTCCACTGAGATCTCCATCTAAGGACATGGTGACGGGGTGTAGTGTGGTGTTGCACCTACTTACCCTAGTGAAAACTAAACTTCATAAGATTGGAGAAAGTTTTGTGCTAGGCCCTTCACAACCAATCTCAAAGTTCAGTAGAACTTACTTTGTCTGTAGAATAGTGATGGTTTTTCAATTAATCCACACCTAGATTAGCTGGTAAAACAATGCAGGCTAAAATGCCAACCCCTGCACACCAACGTAGGAGTCTGGCTTAGTATATGGTGCTCACCTATGTAAGTGTAGCACCCTGCATTAATCCAGACAACCCTTATGGTGATTTTAGTGGTCTTAGACAACCTTAGGAAGCTCTCTTTGGTGGTAGTTGTGGAGAGCAGCCTTCAGGCTTAGTCCAGAAGGAGTGTAAAGCAGTTTGTTTACCAGTACTAATCATATAGTGTAGGTTAAGTGAAAAGGAACCACACAGTGTAATTATAAAAATATGTGTTTGAGGCATATGAGCTGCAGATAGTACACTTTGCATTAGATCGCCATCTGGTGTTGGACTTGGATGGTTGCATCTTGTTGTTGTCTTGGAAAAAGTCTTTATAGTCACGAGATAGGCGACTCCTCCCTTGGACGATAGTGCGTATGGGCATCGACTCCATACTTAGATTGTTTATTTCCGCCATTGGGTTTGGATGCAGTTTTTTGTGCACAGTTTTATAACTTTTTCGACATGCAAAACATCTATAACTCATACAAATTCTATTCAAGCTTTGATGTGACCTTCATCTATTTGTTTCTGGTCGTCGACCCGGGCCGCGGGTCCCATCGACGCCGCTGGGCCTACAGCTCATGGAAAGGGCGCCGTTCAAGAAATGCCCCCCCCCCCCCCCCCCCGACCCCCCCATGTGGAGCAAAATTCCCACACAGTGACCATCATAAGGTCTGTAAACTGTGTCTCTCGCCGGAACACGACGAATCCAGCTGCCAAGCCTGCGCCTCTTTTCGATCGAAGAAGACTATCCGTGATCGTTGGGCTCGACGACACATCATGGCGCAGAGATCAGCTCCAGAACCAGTGGACATCTTCGATGAAGGCCTATATGTTCCAGAAGAAGATAACAAAGAACTCAAAATCGTGTCAGAGGCAGAGGACTCAGATGACCCCATCACTCCTGGTCAACAAGTGAGTACTACTGCCCCTTCCCCAACTCCACCATCACAGCAAAAGGCACTGTTCAAGACTACGCCTGCTGGCCCCAGTCGCGACCGAAAACATGCTTCAGAAGCCCCACCTTCGAGCCCGAAGCCAAAGGACACTCTACTCTGAAATCGGTTTCGATTCCGTCCGTGCAGAAAAGCAAACCGGCCCGAACACATCCAGGCCTAGTGACAGAACGGCTTCGGACACTTCCAAGCCTAAACACCACGATCCGGCTCCGAAACCCAAATCTTCGGCACCGAAAGCTACGCCGAAGGATTCAACCACCCCTCCTAAGGCCAAAGAAGACAAAAATAAACCATGCTTGGAACCGGAAAAAACGGCGCCGAAAGCGGTACTCGAGGAAGAGGAACTGTTTCATCCGGATCCTGTCCATCCCAAACAGAAGAAAATCCTCATTGATCCCAAAACAGGACCTATCCTCATTGATCCCAAAACAGGACATGTCGTAGCTGTGCCATTCAACAGCAAGAACTCACATACTCCTGTAAAGGACTGTGCCACGTCACCCATGCCTCCTCCTTCTCCTGTCCATCCTTCTAATCCACTTCCTCTCCCTAAAGCAGTTACAGCACAGCCTGTAACTTCTCCACCACATACACCACCACAAAATGATGATGATGATTTAGGGGGTGGGGCACGTTCACAGAACCAAAGCCCATACCACAGAATGACTAAAACTTTAACTACCCAATAGATCCTATAAACTGCCCAAGCCTACAGCCATACCCAACAAAACCATCTCCCCCTGACGACAATATTGGTTTTGGCCAGCTTATTAATAGGGCTGCGGTTTTTCATGGTGTGACTATGCACTCAGACACACCAGATGGGGATTTCCTTTTAGATGCGTTTGAACAGTTCCAACGATCAGAACAAATATTGCTGATGATCAAAGGGGTCATTAAACATGCCCTTGAAGTATTCAAAGATCCGGTAAGAGCCAGGATTTTAAATCCTAGAATTCATAAAAAAATATAGACCTGCCCCAGAAGACCCTGTCTATATCAAAGGACGCTAATTCACAAACATCAGGGGATGCACCACCCCAGATAAAGAATCCAAACTGCTAGTAGCATCAGGCAAAAGGGTAGCTGCACAAGCGGCCAATCACTGGCGCATAGCTAATACTCAGGCATTACTGGCTAGATATGATAGGGCTCTTTACCAATTAGAGACCCTATTACAGCATTTCCCAGATCAATATAAAGCCCAAGCAAATGACCTCATTCAAGAGGGGAAATTGATAACAAATGCCTCAATTAAATGTGAACTTGACACAGCAGACACTGCTTCAAGACCCATTAACACCAGTGTACTGCTCAGACGACATGATTGGCTATGCATTTCAGGCTTTAAGCAAGAGGTCCAGACAGCCATTTTAAATCAGCTGTTCAATCAAGAACACCTTTTTGGACCGGCTGTGGACACAACTCTTGAAAAAATGAAAAAAGACACAGAGACTGCAAAGTTCATGGGAGCCTCACAGTCTCCACCAACACGTGGTTCCTTTCGTCGCTCCTTTTATAGAGGAGCCTCTTAAAACATCAGTACAGACACTTTATCGTCCTTTAAAACTACCACTCAAACATCCCCCAACAAAGGATATTTTAGAGGAGGCTATAGAGGAAATAACAAAGGCAGAGGACAAGGTAACACTAACTCTCGTACCTCCCCTGCTTCTAAACAGTGACTTCCCTCCAGGTCATTCCACTCTGGTCGGGGAAAGATTATCACAGTTCCTACCTGTCTGGAATTCCATCACAACAGACAAGTGGGTAAGATAGATTATCCAATATGGTTACTGCCTGGAACTTACAGCTACTCCCCCCCCCCCCACCCTCCTCAACCCCCCCAACATACCACCCAAGCAGCGTGCCATGTCCACAGAACATCTTACCCTATTAAAACAAGAAGTTCTCTTGCTGCTTCAAAAGCAAGCTATAGCCCCAGTCCTCTTGCTCCATCAGGGACAGGAGTCTACTCCCTGTATTTCCTAATCCCTAAAAAGGATGGGACTCTAAGACCAATACTCAATCTCAGACCCCTCAATCTGTAAATACACTTGGATCACTTTCATATGATCACTCTCCAACAAGTGCTTCCACTGCTCCGACAAGGAGACTTCCTTGCCACACTAGATCTCAAGGACGCATTCATCCACATTCCTATATATCCTTCTCACAGAAAGTATCTACGGTTCGTGGTGGACGGTGTTTACAGCTATCTCGAATTAACCGTGCAAAGGCACAGTTGATTTGCCTTCTCTATAATCCTTCCTTGCCATTTTTAAGTCGTAATATATTGATGTTTTGTCCCATGTAGGATATATGTATTGAAATGTCTGTTAGCTTTTCACAACTGGAGTGAAATTAGTGAAATGTTTTTATACAGTTTTTATTGAATGATTAGAGACTGTGATTTTTTTAATTTTATGTTTCATTAAATGTATATATTTTTTTTAATATTGTTTCCCTGTATTACGTATGGAGGGGTTTCAGGTAGAAAATATATCTGAGTGACTGCAGTGTGAGTGTCAGTCAGTCAGAATATCTTTATTCGACTTATTTAAAAGCCATACAAAGAGGGGGAAAAGTTAAAAACATTTCATACAAGGTTTTTTTGCAGTGTGAGTGATTGGAGTAAACTGAAATTGGTAAGTCCAAAGGGAACCTTTTTATTTGCTTGGATTGTTAAGTGTATACAAATATGCTACCAACAAGCCAAACACACATTAACAGTTCCCGCTAGGGCGCATTCAACATGCAAACTAGGGGCTTCTATGGCATTCTTAGGGAACATTCCCCTAGAAGACATCTGTAAGGCAGCAACATGGTCTACAACACACACCTTCTCTAAACACTATTGTGTTGACGTGCAAGCCAAGCAACAAGCTTCTGTGGGCCATGCTGTTCTTAACCCCTTCGATGATCATGACAAGCTCAGCTCGACATGAGGTACACTGCTCGTGTGCTCATGACGAGCTGAGCTCGTCATGACCGGGCCCGTTTTCATTATGGCCCAGCACAGGAGAAGGATATCATCAGCAGGGATGGTGTTAAAATACTTTTGCAAACTACTACAACCGATACAGGTGACCATCGCTAGGGGACCTACTGCTGTACAGTCTATGCAAAGTGTACTATCTGCAGCGCTCATATGCCTCGAACAGAAAATGCTACTTACCAGTATGCATCTGTTCTTGGCTGCAGAGTAGTACACGCCCACCCGCCTCACCGGGACCTGTATCTGTTCCAGTAATATCTTACTTAGATATACACACATGGACATCTTTTTTTTGGTGCTAACTCAATCATTTCCCATCATGGCGAAAAACAATCTAAGGATGGAGTCGATGCCCATGCACACTATCATCCAAAAGGAGGCGTCACCTATCTCGTGACTACAAAGACTTTTTCCAAGAAAACAACAAGGTGCAACCCTCCAAGCCCAACACCAGATGGCGATCTAATGCAATGTGTACTACTCTGCAGCTCTACATGCCAAGAACAGTTGCATACTGGTAAGTAGCATTTTCCATTCATTATAAACACTCACTAACACATTGCAATATTTTCTACCTGGAGATATACTCATAAAACACACATTATCCGGTATTATGGGTGTCTTTCATAGATTCACATGCCTGAATCGTTCCCCGTCGTCGAGACGGGAGTCTTCGGTATATAGAAAAGTAATGTCCTATAGACATACATAGAGAAAAGTAGGCCTAAGGGCCTTGCCTTAGTAGCCTATCTATGTCCTTTTGTAAAAAGGACCAAACTCTAGAAGGTAGCCAATCGGCTACCACCTCCCTCTAGAACCTTCCTGTCAGGAGCCTCAGTCTCTCAGATTTTCTACTGCACGTTGTGCTAGGGAGTCTCCACCTGAGTTCTCCTCAGGTTTCCTAGTTTTATCTCTTTTCTTCTCAGAAATTGGATATTTCCTTCATTTATACACCATGGCTGAACAACAGAAGAAGGGTCTCTTCAGAGCTTGCTCTTCTTGTGGTAAGAAGAGGCTCCACGTCGACGATAAGCATGAAACCTGCTTATACTGTCTATATCCGGACCATTCTCCTAAAGAGTGTAGAATTTGTAGAACATTCTCTACAAAAACACTAAAGGACAGGGAAGGCTGACTGCTCCTCTGGTTGAACAGGCTGAAAACCAGAGAGGACCTGGAATCTTCTTAGGACGGTGAGATGGCTGCAGTTTCTTCTAAGTTATCCTTGAAGAGGCCAAGGGTTGCTTCCCCTAGCCCTACAGACGTTCCTCCTAACAAGACTACTAAAAAGTCTTCTGAGGCAAGATCTACAACGTCTGACAAGGAGGTTCCTGCCTTCAGGAAGCCTGCGCCGTCGTCAACGACGACGATTTCGTCAACGATTACCTCAGCGCTGAAGAGGACTGTGTCTACAGTCTATGTTTCTACATCGACGACGATGGTGTCGACGACGATGGCGTCGTCAGCATTCTCATCGACGACGACAACTCCATCGTCGACGGCGGGTAAGCCTGTGCCATCTATTATACTATACTCATTTCAAGGCCCTTGACGAAGATCCCGTCGACGACGACAGCGTCGACGACGCTGCCGAAACCAACAACGCAGTCGACGAAGACGCCCTCGTCGACAGGCGTACCGTCGTCGAAGTCTCCGACTGTGAAGACATTGTCGACGACGAAGTCATCGTCGATGAGCGCACCATCTACGGCTGGGCCGTCGACGAAGGTACCGTCGACTAGGATACCGTCGACGAAATCTCCATCGACAGCGACGAAGACCTCGTTGACGAGCGCGCCATCGACGACGGAACAGTCGACGAAGGTACCGTCGACGAAACCATCATCGTCGACGATTAAATCTCAATCGTCCAAGACACCGTCGACGACGCCGTCGACGTCATGGAAACAATCGGACTTGATTTCTCCGTTGTCATCTGCCAACCAGCCACCTACAAAAAAGAGCACGAAACAACCTATAACCCCTGATTTAACATCGCCAAGTAGGGTGCAAATGCTACCCCATCACATATTTTACCGGACGAGGAATCGGATGAAGATCAGTACGGACAGGCCAACAGTCCTTCAGATCTCATAGTAAAGTACCAAAGCACCAATGAAGAGGGAGATGAGATGGTGTATACAGAAGAGGCTAAACATTCGCATGTCCAGACGGCGGTTACACCAATGGCATGCCTGCCGGTGTCTATAGTTTCAGACTTACGGTTCTTGATCCAAGACTATAAGCAACGCTTTCCAGAACCAACTACTGCCCATTCAACGGAAGCAAATCCAGCTACATCTGGACCGACACCATCCTCATGTCCTAGACCATCACCTTTGGTGATCCGTCAGGAAAAAGAACAAGTGCACAATGTTCTGTCTTCTGACGATGAAGTCGAAGAACCGGAAGAGGGAGAGGTTTGGGATGACCAGTCCGACCATAGGGATGATGAGGACTACATCGCTCCATCTCCAGGCACTCGTGAACCCACTACCTCGGACTCACCGCCAGTGGACATTGGCAGATTTCACAATTTGGTGGAGAGAGCTGCCACGAGATTCCATATGAAAATGGAATCCCATGAAACGGACTGCTTCCTATATGATTTCAAAGACCCTGTTAGGGAAACAACAAGATCATTGAGCACATATGGGAACAGGGAAAACAGCTGATGCAGACACCAGCCTCGGTCTCCGCAGTAGTTCCACGGCTGGACAAAAAGTACAAGGCACCTACAACAGCAGCAGCCTGCCTTACTGGGCATCCCAAGCCAGATTCTGTTGTTACCCAGGCAGCACAAAAGAACTCGAGGAATCCGGCATCCCCATTGTCAACTCCACCGGACAAAAAGGGCAGGAAGCTTGACAGTATTGGCAAACGTTTTTCCACCACGTCGGCCATGACTGTGAAAGTGGCTAATTCCATTGCGCTACTAGCCCGCTGCAATAGACAATTATGGGAGGATATTGCCCCGTATCTGGCGGAACTACCAGATAACTAGAAGGAGGAAGTACAATCGCTCCTTAAGGAAGGCCAAACATCGGCATCGGAAATTATCGATTGTGCTGTAGATGTGGCTATGACCGGCTTCAGAGAGCTAGCAGGGACCGTGGTCTTGAGAAGGCAGGGGTGGCTTAAGGCTACATCCTTTCATCAAGAGGTCCAAACCAAAGTACTGGACATGCCCTATGACGGCCAACACCTTTTTGGGGAAAAAATCGATGAGGCCCTGCAAACAATCAAAAAAGATACGGATACGGCACAAGCGCTGGGTACATTGCAGTTTAAGACCCAGTCCTTTCGAGGGAGCAGAGGCAGAGGTCAATCCTCTTACAGAGGTTCTTACCGGAGCAAATCCTCATATTCCATAACCAAGGCAGATCGCAGTATCAACAGCAACAGCAACAACAAGGTCGTCAGACCTCGTATGGAAGGTCTAACTACAGAGGAAAAAATCAGAGGAAGACCGCTGGCGGACGCCAATGACCTTTCCCAACAGCCAGTCCGTCCACAATTTCATTTTTTCAAAATTGGAGGAAAACTAACACACTTCCTAGACAATTGTAGATCAATTACAACGGATCGGTGGGTGCTCCAATTGATCCAATTCGGACATTCGTTAGAATTCAATTCCCCCGACTACTCCTCCTCGCAAGCTTTAACACAGACGTCTACGATTACTCCTTCAAGAGATCTCTTCAATGTAAAGAAAGGAGCAATAGAGCGAGTACCAGCAGCTCACAGAGGAAAGGGATTCTATTCCCGCTTCTTTCTAATACAAAAGAAAGGGAAGAAATGGAGGCCCATCATAGACCTCAGGGCACTCAACACTTTCCTGAAGAGTCAATCGTTCCGTATGGTGACTAACCAAGAGATCTTAAGGTCGCTAGTGGAAGGAGACTTTATGACGTCTTTAGACCTGCAAGACGCATATTACCACATCCCTATTCACAAAGGCCACATGAAATTCCTCAGATTCGCAGTGGCAGGTCAGCACTATCAATTCTGTGTCCTCCCATTCGGCCTAAAGTCAGCACCCAGAATTTTCACCAAATGCCTCTCCCCAGTGGCAGCCTTCCTACGTCAACAAGGACACCAGGTCTTCCCATACCTGGACGACTGGCTGGTAAAAGCACCATCTTGGAAAGGCGCAGTCAAGTCCTCCAGCGCCTGTCTCAATCTTTTCCAGCAACTGGGTTTGACGATCAATCACGAGAAGTCAACCTTACAGCCCTCCCGAGTTATTACCTTTCTTGGAGAGACATTGGATACGGAATGTTCCAAAGCTTTACCATCTCAGGAAAGGAAGCACAAACTTATCACTCTGACAACCACAGTTGCCTCGAGAAAAAATTTGCCGGTCCGTACTTACAAATCCCTCCTGGGGATGATGTCCTCATGTATCCACCTTATTCCACACTGTCGGCTCAGAATGCGCCCTCTGCAGGAAGCATTGACCAGGCAATGGACTCAGAGCACAGGCTCTTTCGACGATCGCATTGTAATCACACAGCAAATGTCCAAGGCCTTGCTATGGTGGAGGTCGTCCAAAAACCTCTCGCAAGGACGAACATTCCTACTGCCTGCAGCCCCGCACGTGATAACTACGGACGCCTCCCTAGAGGGTTGGGGAGCGGTCCTTCGGGAGCTGCAGATCAGCGGCAAGTGGACGGACCAGGAAAAGCAGCTCCATATCAATCTCCTAGAGCTGAGAGCAGTTTTTCTATACCTGCAGGCTTTCCTACCGTGCATCCAGAACTCCCCAGTGCTTGTCAGGACCGACAACACTACGACAATGCACTACTTGAACAAACAGGGAGGAACGCGTTCGCTCACACTATCTCGCGAATCGCAGAAAATCTGGGACTGGCTTGTGCTTCACAGTATCACGCTGTCAGCGGAGTATGTCCCAGGCAAGGACAACATCATAGCAGATGCTCTAAGCAGACAGAGATCGCTGTCCCACGAATGGGAGCTAGAACAGGAGGTGCTGGATCACATCTTTTCGGAATGGGGAAGACCGCAGATCGACCTTTTTGCCACCTGGGAGAACGCCAAATGCAGCAACTTCGCAAGTTGGCATCTCCAATTGCGGTCACTCGGAAATGCATTTTCCATCGCATGGCGCAACGTGTTTGCGTACGCATTTCCGCCATTTCCCCTGATACCAAGAGTCCTCCGAAAAATGAAGACAGAACACTGCACCCTAGTTCTGATTGCCCCGTTCTGGCCGAGGCAGCACTGGTTCATGGACCTCCATTGCCTCTCAGTCCACCCGCCAATCCGTCTGGGCCAACATCCGTCCCTGCTTTCAATGTCCAACGGCCAGGTACAGCACCCGAATCTGAAATCCCTCAGACTATCGGCTTTGCTCCTGAGTACCGAGAGTTCTGCCAACTAGACATTCCGCAGGAGTGCAAAGATGTCCTCGCGAAAGCAAGAGCAGAGAGCACAAACAAGACCTACTCGTTAAAGTAGAAATGCTTTTGCATTTGGTGTAAGGACAAAGATATACATCCCTTTCAGGCTACTCCGGAGCAGTTACTACCATATCTGCTACACCTGGCACAGGCGGGACTTGCGCATGCCTCTATTAGAGTACATCTGGCAGCAATTTCTCGCTTTACAAGAACTTCAAAAGGACCCTCTCTCTGGTCACACAGGTTGATAAAACAGTTTCTAAAGGGGCTTTACAGATTCTTTCCTCGGCCACGAAGAATACCGCCAACATGGCATCTCAATGTGGTCCTCAACCAATTGATGAAGCACCCGTTCGAGCCCATTCACCCAGCAGATGTCAAATACATCTCCTGGAAAACAGCCCTTCTCTTGGCTCTGACCTCTGCAAGAAGGGTCAGCGAACTACAGGCTCTTTCCATACAAAATCCGTTCATGCAGTTCAAGAAGACAGAGTGATTTTAAGAACTAATCCTCGATTTATCCCTAAAGTCCCTTCGGACTTCCATTTAAACTAACCACTAGTCCTCCGATCATTCTTCCCAAATCCTAGCACTGCAGCTGAAAAATCCCTGCACTCTCTGGACCTGAAGAGATGTCTTACGTTTTACCTCGACAAGACAAAACAATTCAGGAAAACAAACCTGCTTTTCATAGCTTTTAGTAAACCAAGAAAAGGCATGCCGCTTTCTAAGCAAAGTATCTCATGGTGGATATCTTCGGCAATTGCCTTTTGCCACAACAAAGCTGGAAGGCCGTTACAATCCAAAGTAAGAGCTCACTCTACAAGAGCTGTGTCCACATCGGCAGCGCTCTTGCTGGGGTGCCAAATTTGGACATTTGCAGGGCAGCGACCTGGAACTCGCCGCATACCTTCACCAGGCACTATTGCCTGGATACGGAACTGATGCAGGATGCAGCAGTGGGCCAGGCGGTGCTCTGCCATCTATTCCAGTGAGGTGAGCCTTCCTCCTTCCCGCCATCCTTCGCTGGTATGCACATTTATTTACTTATTTATTGTTATTTGTTGATGGTTCTTGGTCGCATGATATTTATTATCTCAGACTGCTGTATATTGTTCCATCGCAAATGTGCATAATGTATTGCTTGCTACTCTGATTCAGGCATGTGAATCTATGAAAGACACCCATAATACTGGATAAGAAATGCGTTACTTACCTGTAACTGCAGTTATCCAGTATTGGTGTCTTTCATAGATTCACATGCAACCCTCCCACCTCCCCTGGAAGGACTCACTTCTTTCTCTAACAGGTATTTACGCCTACCTAGCTTAGTGCGTACAAAAATCTGAGACTGAGGCTCCTGACAGGAAGGTTCTAGAGGGAGGTGGTAGCTGATTGGCTGCCTTCTAGAGTTTGGTCCTTTTTACAAAAGGACATAGATAGGCTACTAAGGCAAGGCCCTTAGGCCTACTTTTCTCTATGTATGTCTATAGGACATTACTTTTCTATATACCGGAGACTCCCGTCTCGACGACGGGGAATGATTCAGGCATGTGAATCTATGAAAGACACCAATACTGGATAACTGCAGTTACAGGTAAGTAACGCATTTCATACTTTGGTAATAGAACACGTAAGTTGCACAAATACACAGTGGTCTCCAGGGGGAGATCACACCATATGCTAAGAAAGTGGAAAGCGAACCACAACCTAAGTCGAGACGGAACTCAGAAGACGTAGAGGAGCAGGAGACCCAAAGAACCACCCAAGGAAAGTACCCAGGAGCCCGAGGGAGTCCGTGTGCAGAGTGGTAACAAGACCATATGCTTAAATACAGGTCAGTCGATAAGTCTAGGTTGCAGTTTTTAAAAAGAAGGACCCTTGTCAGAGGACCCTGAAGAAGCTCTATGGATGATGGAAGGTTGGAGAGTCATCCCACCTGTGGATTCCCCGGGAACCAGCATACCTACACCAGGAAAGCCTGGTGCATTGGTGCAAAGTGACTTCGGTAACCGCCATAGACCACAATGGAGGACTTCAGTGAAGATTCTGCTGGCGAAGAAGGTGAAATAGTCTTGTGGAACCCAGAGGTGAATGCAAAATGAGAGGTGCCTGCGAGCAGAGGGGACAGTTTCTGGGGGGCAAGGAGGCACGAAAGATGAATGCCCACCGATGTCGGAAATGCAGATGAGTTGACAGTGACCTTGTAGCTGCAGCTGTGCGGACTAGGCGATGCTGTGGAAGACCAGGAGCCATTCACGACCTGTCCCACGCCGGATATTAAGAGCCAGGGATTCGGTGTACGTCGGGGGCACCAACAAGCCTTGGCAACTGCAGCAAACTTTGTAGACTAATAGGGTAGTGTCGTGACTAGTAAGGTCCAAGCGACTCACCATGCGCAGGTAAGTCAGAGCAGACCTGAGCAAGCAGGAGAGCCCACTGGAGCCAAAGACCCTCAAGAGGACCGACGGGTTGAAGGCACAGGAGTCGCATGAGGACCTCGAGCAACTCATCAATGATGAAGGCTCAAGGTGCAGAGGATGCAGTGAAGACAAATATGCTTGAGGCTGGAGCTTCTTGGAGCCCGAAGATGCGGTGCACAGGGGTACTGCTCCAGCAGTTTGGACGAGGGATACTGGCTTCAAACTTGCACTGAAGACCCTGCAGGCCTCGAGGCAGTTGCAGAGGCACCAGCTGTATTGCTGAAACTTTCGGAGTCCGTAGAAGCTCAGGGACAGCAGACCGGTCAGCTTCGCTGCGGTGCCTGCAAGTGCAGGGAGGTGACTCCTTCATTTCAATGGAGATTCCTTTGGGTGTCTTGGACGTGCACAGGCCTGTGGAAGAACCTATATGGAGTACAGGCACAGACGTGGCATAAGGCTGGCAGGACTACAAGATCTGCACAGACGTGGCATAAGGCTGGCAGGACTACAAGATCTTATCAGCTGCAATCTTGAATTCCAAAGTGAAGTCCAGCAAAGTCCAAAGTGCCCAGATGGTTGAAGATGAAGTGGTTTTGGTTCCGAATCTTGAACCACGATGAATCAAAGGAACCGCTCACCGGTAAGCAGTTAAGTACCCTAAGGAATGGGTTGGGACGATTCTTCGGACCATTCCACAGGAGGGGCTGGACAGTGGGGAGGATACAAACCTTGTCTTTTTTCTAGTTTCATGCCAGAGCTGGAGCCAACGGCTCCCTCAACTGGTTCCAACTGAAGTATGCAAGGAGGGCAACAAAATGTTCCCTTCAAATCAGTCTAATGGCACTGGCAAGCGCTCCCATCCTGGCTCAATATACTAAGTCCTCCTGTCTGAGAGGTGGTCGGTCACACCTCCTTGTGACAGGAAACCTATTGTCCTGCCTTCCCCCACTTGAGCTTGGCTCAGCAGCAGCAGGGCAGAATCCTTTCTCTGGTCAGCAGCAGCCATAGTCTGCTGTCCGTGTGTGTTAGGTTGGTACTGAGAGCACTGAGAGGCCCCACAGTGCATGGAATCATACCTTCAACACCATTTCTGGTGTTGGAGGTATGATTCCAACATGTTTGATACCAAGCATGACCGGGTTCGTTACAACCATTTTAGAGTTGTCCATCGTGCAATGACGCATGGCCACTCTATTTTTTTTTTTTTTTTTTTTTAACATCATTTTTATTGCGTCACCAATATAAAAGTACAGACAAGATATTCATTTACATTAGCATGAACATGGACCAGTTCGATTGAGGACACTTGGTTTCCATCCTGGGAGCTCTCTCCGCTCGTGATGCGGGCAGCTTCATCTCCGTCTTGGTCTCGTATTTCTTACATTGTCTGATCGCTTCATTGTTCACATAACCCTGGAACGCTTTTGTGGTTTACGCCCCTCCCCCTCCTCAAATTTCGGTACCCCAACTTCCCTCCAAACCAGCTTCCTACCCACTCTCCCCCGTGGTCGCGCTGCGCTTGAGTAACCATGTATCAGTGCCTGGTGTGTTGCAGGAGGAAGCAAACAATCGCTAAGGTGCGTTCTCCTGTATAGTGTTAGGGTCTGCCCCGGCTAGTTCGCTCTCGCCTTCCTGCCCCTCATCGTCCACATCCCTGAGCGCCTGCACCATCATCTCCCATGCAGTCGCCCTTTCCAGTGCTTTCTCGTCATTCGACCTCCAGGCCATCTGGTATCGCAGGGTACTATCACACGCGGCCCATCTCAGACACTCCCCATACCATTTTTTATACGTGGGCCCTACTCTGGACTTCCAATTTCGTGTGATCTCCCGCTTGGCCAAGATAAGCCCTAAATCTATAAATTTACTTGACATCGTATTTCTAGGTGTGTGTGGGAACCAGTGAAGGATGCCAACTGCCTTAGTATATTGAATATCCCTGTCCGTCGCCTCGTTAAGGGCCCGCCCGACTTCCTGCCAATAGTCGCCTAAAGAGGGGCAATCCCACAGCATATGACATAAATCCGCCCCCGCTGTATTACATCTGGGGCAAGCAGCGTCGGTCGCCCCAAAGTACTGTTGGATTTTCCCAGGCGTGAGGTATGCCCTGTGGATAACATAGAAGTGGATCAATTGGAACCTGGCATTCCTCGAGCTCTTCCGCGCCCTCCTCAGCAGTTGGCCCCAGGTCGTGTCTGGTATCTCCACCTGGAGGTCCAACTCCCACTTGGCCTTCAGGGCTGCCAAAGGTTGCAAGGCCTCCCGCTGCATCCTTGAGTACAGGCAGGTGACGGCCTTGAAGGTTCCCGCCGCCATCATGGCGTACTGGCAGGCCATTGAGGTACCTGGTTCCTGCAGCCCTTCCCCCCAGTGGGCTCGGATGGCGCCTGTGACTGCCGCGTGTAGCAGATAGTCACCCCTCGGTAGGTCAAATCTCTCTTGTAGGATCCGGAACGGCAGCAACACCCCATCTTCGTAGAGGTCACCTAGCACGTGTACTCCCGCCTCTTCCCACCCGAGCAAGCGCGACCAGTCACCTCCATGTGGGAGGGCAGTGACCATTCCCAGCGGCATTTCGGGGGCGTACATGAGGCGGACACCCGCCCGCTTACGGGCCCGGTCCCAACACAGGCGGAAAGTCTGCTCCTCGACCGTCAGGTCTCCCACTCGGAGTTTCTGGTGCAGCGTGATATACGCCAGAACGTGTCGCGGGGTACCTTCGACTCTCGCGTCCTCGGGACCTCTATATACTCTCGCCACCTCCTGAGTGAAAGTCTGCAGCTGGGCCGCGAGGTAATATCCCTCGAAGTCTGGCACTGCCATACCTCCCTCATCTTTGGGGCGTAACAGCGTGTCGAGCGCTATGCGTCTCCTGCCCGTGCCCCACAGGAACATTATGATCAGTGACCTCAGGCGTTTGAAAATCGAACTCGGGATCCATACCGGCAGTGTCCTGAAATAGTACAAAAGCCTGGGCAGAGCTATCATTTTTAGCAGGGAAATTCTACCAGCCAGAGAGAGCGGTAGAGTCGCCCAGAAGTCCATGGATCCACGCAGGGCGTTAATACAGCGAGTTACGTTGCCATCCAGCAGGTCGGACGGGGTGTGGTAAACATAAACCCCTAGGTAATGTAGGCAGCGCGGCTCCCACCGGAGTTCCTGAGCAGTGAGTGGGCACGGCTCTCCCGGCCTCAGGGGAAACAGACAGGATTTGGGCCAGTTGACCCTCAGGCCCGATAACCTACCGAACTGCTCCAGTAGCTTCCGCGCCCCCTGGAGTTCGGCGCCGGCATCAGCCAAAAACACTAACAAGTCATCCGCATAAAGGGAGATGAGGTGTGGCCTCCCCCTAAAAGGCAAACCTGCGTAGTGGCGGCCCAGTCTGGCTACCGCAGCGAAGGGTTCCATTGCTAACGCAAACAGTAGCGGGGACAGGGAACAACCCTGTCTAGTGCCACGCCTGATCGGGTATTGTCTCGAGATCAGCGCACCCACCCGGACCCTTGCTACCGCCTCAGTATAGAGGACCTTGGTCCACTGTATATATCCGTCTCCCAGTCCGAAGCGACGCATCACCTCATACAGGTATCCCCATTCGAGGCTGTCGAATGCCTTCTTAATGTCGATGGACAGGACAAATGGGGAGATGGTGTCTGGCCAGTCCATCCCCATCAGTCTCGTGAGTCTGCGGATGTTGTGAGTGGTGTTGCGTGTCGGTATGAAACCGCACTGGTCACAATGAACCAGGCTCGTCATATGTACTAGCAGTCTGTTGGCTAGAATTTTACTGAGGATTTTGTAGTCCGTCGTCAACATAGATAGCGGACGGTACGAGGACAGCGCCGTACCCTCCCTGCCCGGCTTCAAGAGTGGGATCATAAGGGCCTCGCACATAGAGCCCGGGAGTCGGCCCTTCTCCTGCGCCTCATTGTATACCTCGCGCAGCCGTGGAGCAAGATGCTCCAGGTATTTGCCATAAAATTCGATCGGCAGACCGTCAAGGCCCGGGGTCTTGTTTCTAGCCATCTGTTTTACAGCGCAACCTATTTCTCCGAGGGAGATGGGCCGCCCCAACTCCTCTGCCTCCGAGTCCTCCACTCGCGGCAACTCTAGCCCGTCCAAGAACTCCTCAAGCTCCTCCGTCCCTCCCGTATCACCACTCAGATAGAGCCCCTCATAATAGGCTCGGAACTTGTTCAGGATCCCGGGTTGGGAGTGGCAAGGCTCCTCCCCTGGCACCTGGATCCTCATGATCGGCCCTCCCCCCCGGATAGGGTTAGCAAGCCAAGCCAACATCGCCCCCGCCTTATCACCTTCCGCATGCGCCCTCGTCACGTACGCCTTGTGGTCGAAGCTACGCAGCCGCTCTAGCTCTACTGCCAGCCCCTCCCGCGCCCCGCTAAGCCCCTCCTGCAATTCTGGGTGATTCGGGCGCCTCTTCTCAAGATCCCTCAGCCGTGTCTCAGCCTTATCTAAGTCATCCAACAAAGTCTTCCGTGCCCCTGCCGTGTGCCCAATACAGTGTCCCCGCACCACCACCTTGAAAGCATCCCACTTAACCGCCCTCGTGGAAGCCGAGCCACTGTTCTCCTCAAAATACCTCTCGATACAGTCACTCAGGGCTTCCCTGAACAACAAGTCGTCCAGGGTGTCAGGTTGCAGGCGCCATGTTGGTACGCAGTTAACAGTCGCCATCCATTCCAGAGACATCAACAAGGGGTTGTGGTCCGATATCGTTCTTGCCAAGTATTCCGCCCCTCCCACCGCAGGGAGCACACATTCGGAACAGAGAAACGCATCCAGCCTCACATGTAAATCATGCAGGTGCGAGTGAAAGGAGTAATCCCTAGTGGTGGGGTGCAACGCCCTCCATGCATCCATGAGGGCCCAATTCTCCTGCCATTCCAATCTACGCTTGGCTATCCTATGTGCTGGGGATGAGCGAAGCGGGGGATGGGACCTATCTAGTAGCACATCCTCAACCGAGTTGAAGTCCCCCCCCAGGAGGACCGGCCCTGCCAAGTAACCCGCCAATTTGCCCGAAACGTTAGACAAGAAAGCGGGCAGGTCTACATTAGGAGCATACACATTACAGAGCGATATCATCCTGCCTCTCAGCCTTCCTTCCACCGCCACATATCTGCCCTCTGGATCTATCGATGACTTCGAGACTTGGAAGGGGACCCCCGCCCGTATCCAAATCAATGTCCCCCTCGCAAATGCTGAAAATGTCGTGTAGAATAACTGCCCCCTCCAGCGCCTTTGTAGAGCCGCCCCTTCCTGCTTATTTAGGTGCGTCTCCTGCAGGAACGCTATGTGAACCCCCCTACGCTTGAGGTAGGCCTGAACCTTATGTCTGCGCGTCATGGACTGCATACCCCGCACATTCCAGGTAACACATTTCAATGCTCCAGTACTAGCCATTCCCCCCTACACAACCGGACCATACAACAAAGAACAGTGTTCGCCTAAGTCCCGCGACCACGGGCCCTCCCCCCCACCCTCTCCAAACAGGAAGCCAAACCCCTCCTACAACTACAACCCCTCGGGCAACCCCAACGGCCCGCAACTCCCACCCCCCCAGGACAGGCCCCCCCGCAACTGGAAGTACCCCCATCCAAACCAACACTCCCGACCACCCCTCAAGGAAAGGTGGTAATATTCGCAGTCCCCACTGCGGTGACCTTAGGGGCCAGTAGGGCGCAGCTCAATGCTATAAGACCTCCAACAAATCAGCCCCGCGTGCTCCACCCCACAATCCCCACATTACAGATCCCCAAAAACCTCAATCAATGTCTTTCCACTGCTGTGGGTCCATCGCCCCGGTGTCCAACCAGCGAGTCCATTCCGCCAAACCAGATCAACACGCCTCCAGTATCTCTCCCGAGGTCTGCGGCGTCACAATAGGGCCCCGGGCTCCACCAAACTGAGATTGTCCTGTCTCTGAGCCCGTTCCCGGGGCCTCCGAATCCGTGCCCTTCCCAGTTTGAGTCCTGGCGGCTCTAGATAAGTCCACCACCGCCTGTAGGGCCGCCTGCCTCTCCGTCTCCGTTTGCGACATCGAGGGTTTCCCGGTCCTCTTGCGATTCTTCCTGATCCGTTGGGACTGTCTGATCGGCCTATCCACCTTGGCCTCCTCCTCCCTGGTCTTAGCACCGTCCGTTCCTGCCTTATAAGTGTCCCACCAGTCCCACGCATCCGCGGAAGTCGTGAAGAATAAAGACTTTTCGTCCACCACCACTCGTAGTTTGGCAGGAAACAACAGGGAGTACTTGATGCCTTCCTGGCGGAGCTCCCGCTTGAGGGACAAGAAGTTTGCCCGGAGTCGCTGAGTCTCGAACGTGTAGTCCGGGAACATGGTGACTCTGTTGTTTTCCACTTGAAAGGGTCCTGCTTCTCTCGCCCTCTGTAAAAGCCAGTCTCGGTCCCGGTAATGGAGCAACTTGAACACCACCGGGCGAGGAGGAAGGCCCAAGGCTGGCGGACGCGCCGGAACTCTATGCGCCCGCTCCAGGGAGAAGAAGGGGGACAGACCCTCAGGTGCCACCTCCGTCCGCAACCAATTATCCAAGTAGCCCACCATGTCGTCGCCTTCAATTTTCTCCGGCAGGCCCACTAGGCGTACGTTGTTGCGCCTGTTCCTGTTTTCTGCATCCTCGGCCCTCCTTTCCAGTACCTTCAGACGGTCCATCACTTCGGCCATCTGGGCCTTCACCGTTGCCTGGGCCGGGGCTAAGTCCTTAACCGTGGTCTCCACGGATTTCACCCTGTCCTTAAGCTTGTCGTGGTCGGCCTTCAGGAGGCCCAAGCCCGTTGCCACCTGTGCTATGTCTTGCTGCAGGGCATCCTTTGTGGTGGCAATGGCTTCCAGGATACGATCCTGCATCCGTTGTAACGCCGCCTGGTCTCTCTCCGCTCCTTCCGCCGCCTCGGTGTCGGTCGCGCCATCTCCCTTCCCTTTCGGTTTCCCCATCTGGGCCGGGATGGGCGGTGGTCCTCAAAATATGTTCCTGGTCGCCCTCCAAGCGTCGCCGGGCACCTTCCTCCGGCCGGGTCTTCAGGTCCAGAAATGTCACCAAGAGGCAGGGAGCACCGAGCGGTCGTGGCTCGGCCAGCGCCAGTTGCGCCTGAGATCCGGGGTTCTCGTCACCGAGTCACTGTCGCACCGTTGTCGCCCCAGTCAGGAGACTGCTCTCAACCACCGCCCAAGGGCGTGCCCAAAGTTCTGCCAGCACCTGGGGAGAGGCGCGACGCGGCCGCCGGCACCTCTAGCGTGTCTGGGAGCGGTCTTCAGTGGGTCTCCGGGCAGATGTCTCCGTCACCAGCGATCTCATGCCATCGCCGCCATTTTGGGGTCCGCGACTTCTCGGTCGAGTTCAGCTTTCGAAGTTAAGATACTGCTGCGGGAAGGCTCGGTGTTATCTTCCGCGGGTCCCGGACCCTCCGCAGTACCGTCCAGTACCGGATAATGTCCTTTATCTTGGGGTTCGAATGGATTTTCAGGATATTTTCCGGGATCGGGCACGGAGCTCCGAGCTCACGCTGCCTACCTCCTCGGCATCCAAGCCACGCCTCACGCATGGCCACTCTATGTATTGAAATGGCTGATGCACTTACTACCCGGGAGAATGGACTCCGTGGATTGTAGGGTTGTCCTGATCATGCAAGGTCACCCTGACACTTTTGACCGAGCACCCTGCCTTTTGTTTTGAAAGGCCTGCCTTAGCTGTGACTTCTAAGTTTTAAGTGCAGTGACCTTAGATATAAGAAAACTTGTATCTATCGTAAGTGGTGCTATCACCAGCTTACACAGGCTGCAATGGCAGGCCTGTAGGCACAATTTGAGTGGTCTTCCATGGGTGGCATAATACATGCTTCAGCCCACGGGGGAACCCCGGTGAACCTATTCCCTGGGTACCTTAGTGCCATATACTAGGAATTTGCAAAGGTACACAAGTAGCTAATCTAGGGTGTACCTATGTACGCACCTTGTCCAATTTAGGGAAGACGCACAGAGACTGGGGTGCTGATTAGCAGGATCCCAGTCAGACTAGTCAGAATAACTTAATAACACTAGCAAAGAGTGCGGGTAACCATGGGGGCAGATTTTACTTTTCTACAGGGTGTTATACTGTCTGATGTATCTTTTGATCGTTTCGGCATGCATCAAAGAATAAGATGGCTTTGAGCATTGCTGCTGAGGTTTTGGTAGCCCTTGATGGTGTTGCCACCATCAAGGTGAGACAGAACCATGGATTGCACCACTGTTCTAAACTCTGCTGGTGGGGTGATGGTCTTCTGCTACCTGAGGAGAGAGAGTTGCAAAGACGCAGGTTTGGCCAGCCTAAATATATGTGGGGATGCATAGTTAAATTACATCTATGGTAAATCCAAGAAATGTACCCGAAGGAACCAATGAGGGGGGGAGAGTCCTCAAAGGGATAACTTGTAGCCAGGACTGTTCAGGAGTGGGAACTTTGTTTTAGGTAGGTTTAATTAAGAGAGAACACCCAGTCTGTTGTATTACCTAGAAAGACTTTAGATGGGTTGGAGATTTCCAAGGAACGTTCGTTATCATCTGCATGCTATTTATATTGCTTTCTTTGACTATAGCATTCAGAGGTTCCACATACAATTTGATTGTGCAGTGGGGCTAATGCAGACCCCAATTCCCATCCATATTTTAGGGGTAAAGTTGCTGATCAAAATTATTTCATTTACACAAATTGAGATATTAAGGAAGGAGGAGACCCATTTCAGCACTTGAACTTCTATTCCATTTCTTGTGCATAGACTGACGCTGAAACAAGAGGATGGGATAGGCATAAGAACACTTACTTAGCGACATGGCCTTCAAGCCTCTTGTAATTTAAAATCAATGTTTTTATTGCCTTGGCAGTTTTATGGAAAAAAATGATTATCTCCTTAAAGTACCTGTGCAGTGAGACATTTAGGCCCAGATCAGCATAATTGGCGGTCGGACCACTACGCACTATCACGGCGGAAGGAGAGAGGCCTACAAGCAGGCAGTGGTCTGGCCGCCCAATTACGATGCGACTGCCAGGCTGGCTGTCGCAGAGGGCTCCTTTACACAGCGGCTTGTTCTTGCAGTGGCCCACGACGTATGGCAGCCTGTTTGCTGTCCCCACAATCCGTTTCTGACCGCCTTTTCATGGTGGTCTTTCCGACATGAAAAGGTTGTTGGAAAGAGATATTGTAATCCTGACGCCGGTGCCTTCCTCAGCACCTCCATTTGGGATTGATTCCGACAGCCACCCCGACTGGATCACAGATCCTGTCGCAGGCGGCGGTCTACCCCCGCGACCATTTAGGTTCCGACTACCAGGATTGTAATCCGGCTATCGACCTGAAGAACTGTTGGTGGTCGGACTGCCACTGACGTCCTGTCGGTGTGCGGTCCGACTGACTCCGTTCTAAATTACAAGATGTTTGAGGGCCATGTTGCAGAGAAACAGCTCTCTTATACTTATCCTTTTATACACTACATTTCAAACCATCCACAAGAATGGGAATAGGTCAGGTGCTGAAAAATAGTGTATTTCCTCCTTCAGCTCGTTTAAATAGAATTATTTCTTTACTTTCTTTAATTTAATTTACACGTGTGCATATGTCATTATTAAATTCTATATTGCTTCTGTTTTTGTTTTTTTTGTTAGTGATTTTACAGCTATGAGCTATCTTCCGGTTTTATGTTGATTTTAGAAAACAAAATATATACTTCTCATTCGAATAAAAAGGTAGGGTGGTGGCAGGTTTTTGGCAACATTAATAATACATGCACAGAAAATAAATTTTTCTCAGTGAATCTAATCTGCCTTTGAAAAAAAATATTTGCTTTCTGTATTTCAGATAAACGGCACAGTGACGGAAAATATGTCGTTATCAGATGCAAAGACTTTAATAGAGAGGTCCAAGGGCAAGCTGAAAATGGTGGTACAAAGAGATGAGCGAGGAACTCTGCTTAATGTTCCAGATCTTGATGACAGTATTCATTCAGCAAATGCTTCTGAAAGAGATGGTACGTTAAGGACCTTGTGTCGACGGTAAGACAAACACTTGTGGTACAGAAGCTGAAGGTCTATTGATTCCGGACCTCGGACCGATATACATAAATGGACAAAACCTTTGCTTTAGGGTTTGGAAAATGATTTCTTATGAACAGCATGCAGTGGAGCAATCCATATTTGAGGTTTATTTGTAGAAGTGCATGTGTAAACAGAAGCTTATTTTAGCATTGTGGGGTGATCATACACCATCCTATTGCCATTTCATTGAAAAATCAACTTTTATTTAACAGACATTTCAGAAATTCAGTCGCTGGCATCCGATCATTCCAACCGATCCCATGACAGGCCCCGCCGCAGCCGTTCCCGATCTCCTGACCAGAGATCAGAGCCGTCAGACCATTCCAGACATTCTTCACAGCAACCCAGCAGTGGCAGGTGACTACACAAGACTTTCTTTTCTAATACAAAACCAACCGCAAAATGCATGCGGACACCTTTAATGACATTAATTCACTTGTATACTTTATTCGACCTTTATATTCTTTAGCTTCTTGTTTGTTGTTGTTTTGAGTCCATTAAAAGAGTGAATAGAATTTTTTTTACCGTTTTGTCGAAAGGGATGCAACAGTTCGCCCAGGTTTGTGTAAACAGCTCGTTAAAGGGAGAGGATTTTTGAGGTTTGTTTCATGTTAGTATGTTCCTCTGATTCTGGGTTAAATTCATTTCTGTGGTAGCCAATGTATCTTACTGCAGTCAAAGACGGTTAATAGTGTAAACACGAATACAGGCGAAACGAGAAGATAAGGCCTTCTAATGGGGTTAATAAACATCGTTTTAGAAAGCAGACTGCTTTTTTAACTAATGCAGGTGGAAAGGATTTTCGTTATTTATGACTTTTTATGAGAATTACATTTATGCGTGCTTTCAACTTGTTCATAACATGTTTCTATTTCTCATTGCAACATTGACTAGAGTAAGATGCAGCTCAGTAGGCTAGGGTCAACCTCACTACAGCCAGAGCTCTAATTGACACCGTAACATAGTTGTAAAAAAATCCAAGGGCTTAACCCCTTCGCTGCAGCAGCTATTCCGCCGCAGCGCTAAGCGGCTGGGGGGGCCGCGCGGCGGGCGCATGCTGGTGACGGAACCGCTCCGTCACCAGCCACGGTTGAGCTGTGCTCATGACGGAGCGGTTCCGTCCTGGCCCGCCCCGCTCAATAGAACGCGCCGCGCAGGCGCGGCGGCCGGCCATGACGGAACTGCTCCGTCATCAGCACAGCGCCACCGCGGCTGATGATGGAGCGGTTCCGTCATCAGCATGGAACAAGTTAATGAACCGCCTTGAAATCATAACCGCATTAACCGCATAACATTGTTCTTTTGCGGCTCTTGTTGCGGCTTTTTGTAACTCTTCTCCCTCATTTTTCTCCCAGTCCGTCCTTTGTTTTTTATTTTTATTTATTTATTGTCAAAAACAAAACTGATCCATGCATGTACATTTACCATGGTGGACAATACTCCTGTCACTGACATTTGTTTCATCTTGCCTGCATTTCCATGACACAGAGCCCCTCTGACTCTTATCCCTTAGTGCCAATGACACAATAGAGAGACATTGTAAAGATAATACTTTCAAATATCTATAAACTGGACCTGGGTAATAAAAGTTTCCTCCTTGTCGCCCATCCACCACCCCTCAACCTGTCAAGGTGTAAGCAGCATGTAGCATGTAGTCTCACCTTGCCCTCAATTTCAAGCCGACTTCACAGATTGTGTTTTCTCAGCAGTGTCTGTAGTTATGTATGCCAGTGAGTTACTTGTCATATCAACGTACCCTTATCACTTGGCAACGCAGCGAAGACGTCTGATTCCGTCTATGCCTCTCATTGATCGCCACGGCGGCACCCCTCCTCCCGATCTTTCTGACGCCTGGTGCAGAAGATCGCGTACAAAGAAACAAGAAATCCTTCGCCAAGCATGACCATGGAGATTGTCGGCTGACATTCTCCACCCCCACTTTGAAGGACCTGTCTAAAGAAATACTTACCTATAATCAGGCTGTCCTACCGTCCTTCTTTTAGTCCTGATGAAGACCAGTCACAGATGCACACAAATCAGCGCATTTACCTAGGGTCAAAATGCCGACGTTCTTTTTATGTATCCGTCCACACAGTCTCAACAAAACAAGGAAATAATTTATCCGTTTGAGACAATTGTATTCTAAAGTGGACAATCATAATGTAATGTTTTGTCTATATGTATGATTATTTTGGCACCTCGTTCAACTGTGTAGAGCACTCTGTCACCAGTTACGACCTATTCACTCAATGTATGCCTAGTCCATGTGTTTTGTTTGTTTTGGACAGCTATTCAGGGAATTGTGAATTAACTCACAACAAGGTTTGCACTAAAAGATTTACCTTTATAACCATTGTGGCCAGTGTGTGTTTCCTTATATATCCTTCGTTGGATATACTGTGTTATTTTGTATTTATTACTGTTTTTCAAATCAATCAATCAAGGCATTTATATAGCGCACTACTCACCCGGAGGGTCTCAAGGCGCTGGGGGAGGGGGGGTCCGCTACTGCTCGAACAGCCAGGTCTTGAGCTGCTTCCTGAATGCGAGGTAGTCCTGGGTCAGGCGGAGGTTGGTCGGGAGGGAGTTCCAAGTCTTGGCGGCCAGGTAGGAGAAGGATCCCCAAAAAGAACCATTGTTGTTGTTTAGTTTCCATACCCAGGTTCTCAGGGTTACTGGGTTACCCCATTATTTCTAATGGAAATGTTCTGTGTTTGGTAGCAGGAGTGACATTGACACAAATCACCAATGACCGGTTGGAATCGTCTTCTCAGTCTAGTAGAATTGTCAATGGTTGCATCTCAAGTCGGCATTCCATCATGTCTGAAGTAGTATGTACAATCTCATTCCCGTAGTCAGAGATTGGCTGGCAGGACCAAGCAAGGTGCAGAAACCCCGTGGGCCTCTCCACACTGGGGGAGATGTAGGATCTGGCAGGTCTATTTTGTGCAGTTTCCCTGGAGTGAAATACATCTGGTCTAAGAAATTAAAGCGAGTAACTTACGTGTTCGAGGCATATGAGCTGCAGATCGTACACTTTTGCAATAGATCACCACCTGGTGTTGGGCTCGGATGATTGCAGGTTGTTGTCTTCTTGGAAGAAGTCTTTGTAGTCACGAGATAGCTGACTCCTCCCTGGGACAATACTGTGCATGGTCATCGACTCCATCCTCAGATTGTTTTTTTCTGCCACTGGGTTCGGATGAAAGTTTTCCGCTCAGGCTAGAAAATACTTTTTCAGCAACTTCGAAGCGTGAAACTTTATACAAAACATTTTCGACATCGAATAGACTTTTCGACATCAACAGCAACATTCCGGTGCGTCGACGCGGGCCGTTGGGCCTATCGGCGCCGAACGGCCTACGCCTCATGGACAGAACTCCATTCAGGAGATGCCGTTATGTCGAGCAAAATTCCTCATAGCGACCATCACGGGGTCTGCAACCTCTGTCTATCGCCGGAACACGACGAGTCGTCCTGCACAGCTTGTGCATCCTTCCGATCGAAGAAGACCATTGGGGATCGGAGGGCACGTCGACACGAGAGGAGGAGATCAGCGCCAGCACCGGAGGCCATCTTTGAGGAGGAGATCGTCGAAGAGGACGTCTCCGAGGACGAAGATCCACTCAAAGACATCTCCACTCATCGCCGAGGAAGACTCGTCTGATCTCCAGATCATATCGGGGGCAGAGAACTCAGACGACTGGATTTCATATCAGCAGCCCGTGAGTACTCTTGCCCCTGCACTACCCAAGCCAAAGGCAACGGTCAGCACTCCGCCCATGGGGCCCAGTCGAGACCGAAATATCCCCTCAGACGCCCCACCTTCGGGCTCGGCTCCGAGGAAAAAGACTACGCCTTCCGGTGCCTCGGCACCAACGAAACCGCATGTGCCAATTTCACCTCCTCCATTGGCACCAAAACATCCGACACTGAAGGATTCTTCGACACCGAAGCCAAAACGCCCTTCGGTACCCAAAGACAAAGATCCTTTGGCACCCAAACCAAAAGATGCGTCGGTGCCGAAGCCAAAGACCGTACCGGATCCGAAAGCTTCGACTCCAAAACCTTCCGGTTCCAAGAATAAAGATGGAAAGCCAGAGTCCGGCGCCGCAGGGCCAACGAGACCTGATCCACTCCAAAATCTCCGACTTCGGTACCAAAGACTCCAAGGCCTGATGACACATAAACCCTCTAACAAGCCTACCAAGCCGAGACCACCTTCGGCACCGAAAAATTCGCCACAGGACTTGATAACGACTCCTACAGCAAAAAACACAAAACCACCCCTATCGGCACAGAAAACATCTTGCATCATCACACCACACTGACGAGGAGTATGATCTAGGTGGGGGGAATGACGTACCAGAGCCACATGCATACCCTTTAGATGAAGATGTCAATCCAGAATATCCTAAAGATGACTATATATATGGTTTCCCACCACACAATGTGCCAGACATTCCTGATCCTACCCAACAAAACCTTCCCCTCCAGAAGATAGTATTGGGTTTAATCATCTACTAAATAGAGCTGCCCTTTACCACGGGGTTTCAATGCACTCTGATGCCATTGATGAGGATTTTTTACTAGATACATTTGAGCAGTTACAAAGGTCTACGCAAATACTACCCATGATCAAAGGAGTCATTCAACATGCTCCAGAAATATTTAAAGACCCGGTACGATGTAGGGTATTAAATACAAGAATAGAAAAGAAGTATAGACCAGCACCAGCTGATCCAGTCTATGTTAAGGGACATCTGCCACTAGACTCTTTAGTAGTGTCTAATGCACGGAAAAGAGCCAATTCCCAGACTTCTGGTGACACACCCCCGCCTGACAAAGAATCTAAAGTTATTGATGCGTCAGGGAAACAGATTGCTACGCAGGCAACAAACATATGGAGCACAGCAAATACACAAGCCCTGCTCTCACGTTAAGACAGGGCTCACTACGACCAATTAGGAAAACTATTGGAGCACCTCCCAGATCAATACAAAGATCAGACAGCAGAGCTCATACAAG
This sequence comes from Lissotriton vulgaris, assembly GCF_964263255.1. Lineage (NCBI taxonomy): Eukaryota > Metazoa > Chordata > Amphibia > Caudata > Salamandridae > Lissotriton > Lissotriton vulgaris. The sequence continues at coordinate 2,119,382,059 of NC_141687.1, read as the reverse complement.
AAGGCAAATTAATATTCAATGCCTTAATTAAATGTGCACTAGATGTTGCTGACACAGCATCCAGAGCAGTCAATACTCGTGTTATACTCAGACGACATGCGTGGTTGCGCATTTCAGGTTTTAAACCAGAGGTACAGACTACCATCTTGAACCAGCCCTTCAATCAAAACCAATTGTTCGGGCCGGAAGTAGAGAACATACTAGAAAAGATGAAAAAAGACACGGACACAGCTAAGTCTATGGGTGCATTACAATCCACACAGACTAGAAGTTTTTTTCGCCGCTCCTTTTATAGAGGAGGCTCTAAGCATACCGGCTCAGATACAACATCATCTTTTAAAACGCACACACAGACCTCCTCTAACAAAGGCTACTTTAGAGGAGGATACAGAGGCAATAATAACAAGGGAAGAGGTAGAGGTAATAACAACAAGCACTCCTCTTCCACTCCCAAACAGTGACTTCCCTCTGCTTCCCCTACAGCATTCCACTCCTGTGGGGGGCAGATTATCACAGTTCCTACCTGTCTGGAATTCCATCACAACAGACAGGTGGGTAAGACAGATTATCCAACATGGCTACTGCCTAGAACTCACAGCAACCCCCCCAAACATACCACCCAGGCAGCGTCCAATGTCCACAGAACATATGACTCTGCTTCAACGGGAAGTTCTAGCACTTCTACAAAAGGATGCTATTCAAATAGTTAATTTAGAGGAACGGGAAACAGGAGTTTACTCCCTGTACTTCCTAATTCCCAAGAAGGACGGGACACTAAGACCAATTCTCGACCGCAGGCCCCTCAACCATTACATACAATCAGATCATTTTCATATGATCACTCTACAACAAGTACTCCCACTACTACAACAGGGAGACTTTCTTTCAACACTAGACCTAAAGGACACCTACTTTCATGTTCCTATACATCCTGCTCACAGGCAGTATCTAAGGTTTGTCATACAAAGACAGCACTATCAGTTCAAAGTCCTTCCTTTCGGGGTCACAACAGCACCACAAGTGTTCACAAAGTGCTTAGCAGTACATCTCAGAAGACAACAGATACATGTCTTCCCTTACCTCGACGATTGGCTCATAAAAGCAAAACCGTTCAACCAGTGTGTCTAACACACAAAACAGACAATTCAGACATTGCACAACTTAGGGTTTACAATAAACTACACCAAGTCGCACCTAGAGCCTTCGCACGTTCATCAGTATCTAGGAACTACCATAGACACATCTACAGCTCTACCGTATCTCAGTAAAGCCAGGATACAGAGCATTCAGTCCTTAGTCTTCATTTTTCAACACTAGCAATCTCTCCAAGCCAGAGTGTTTATGGGACTGATAGGCATGATGGCGTCTTGCATCTTCATAGTTCCACATGCAAGACTGCAATGCGCCCATTACAAGAATGTCTAGTACAGCAGTGGAATCAGGCTCAAGGTCAGCTCACAGACCTGGTGTTGGTAGACAGCCGTACATATCGCTCTCTACAATGGTGGAACACCAAAAACTTGACAAAGGGACGGCCGTTCCTAGAACCTGTTCCACAGATAGTGCTCCCGACAGACTCATCCCTCACAGGATAGGGAGCCCATCTCTTACATTATACCATTCAAGGCCAATGGAACAACCAACAAAAACAGTTCCATATCAACCATCTAGAGCTGCTAGCAATTTTCCTAGCACTCAAAACGTTTCAGGTACAAGTACGAAACACAGCTGTCTTAATCCGGACGGACAATATGACAGCCATGTATTACATACAAAAACAGGGGGGGCGGGCAACCTCTCTGCAACTGTCCCAGCTTGCACAGAACATTTGGAGATCAGCCATTCCTCAAAACATACACCTGACAGTAGAACACCTTCCAGGAATTCACAATCAGATAGCAGATCTGTTGAGTCGACAGTCACAACAGATTCACAAAAGGGAGATACATCCACAAGTTCTTCAACCACTCTACCAAATGTGGGGGTATCCACAGATAGATCTGTTTGCCACCCACGAAAATACAAAATGCCCAACCTTCGCCGCCAGGTTTCCACACCCATAGTCGGAGGGGAATGCGATATGGATGAACTGGTCAGGCAGATTTGCGTACGCTTTTCCGCCTCTCCCACTCATTCCACTAGTAGTGCGCAAACTCAGACAACAGTCTCTCAAACTAATACTAGTAGCTTCCACATGGGCACGTCAGCTGTGGTTCACCACACTACTAGATCTCTCACTGGTTCCACATCAAAAATTACGGCTCACGCCATCCCTGTTAACACAGAACCATGGAGAAATAATACACCGAGAACCAAGCCAACTGAATTTGGCGATCTGGCTCCTGAAGTCTTAGAGTTTGATTACTTAAACCTACCACCAGACTGTATGAACATAATTAAAGAAGCTAGAAGACCCACTACCAGAGCATGTTATGCCGCTAAGTGGAAAAGATTTGCAATATATTCTAACAATAATCACATTGATCCACTGGATGCTTCCATCCAAAATATTATTTGCTACCTTCTACACCTACAAAGGTACAATTTAGCTTATTCTTCTATACGCCTGCATCTGGCAGCAATTGAAGCCTATTTACAGAATAGACAACATCTATCTCTCTTCAGAGTACCTGCAATCAAAGCATTTATTGAAGGATTAAAACTAATAATCCCACCTAGGTTACCACCTGCTCCAGTATGGAACCTAAACGGGGTCCTTACAAGATTTATGGGACCCCCCTTTCGAGCCTTTACACTAGTGTGAATTGCAATTCCTAACATGGAAAACTGCTTTCCTTGTTGCCATCACCTCTCTCAGAAGAGTTAGTGAAATACAAGTATTCACAATACTAGAACCATTTTTTCAGATACATCCTAACAAAGTGGTTCTTAGGCCTAATCCTAAATTCCTGCCAAAAGTTATTACTCCTTTTCACCTTAACCAATCAGTAGAGCTACCTGTGTTTTTCCAAAACCCGGACTCTGTTGCAGAAAGCGCTTTACACACCGTAGATGTTAGAAGAGCTCTGTTATACTACACAGACAGGACTAAATCGTTCAGAAAGACAAAACAACTATTTGTATCTTTCTCTCCCCCACACAAAGGCAACCCCATCTCTAAGGGAGGAATTGCCAGATGGATTGTAAAGTGTATACAAATATGCTATCAAAAAGCTAAACGTACACGAACGATTCCTCCTAGAGCGCACTCCACTCGCAAACTATGAGCCTCTATGGCTTTCTTAGGAAATATACCACTAGAGGACATATGCAAGGCAGCAACATGGTCTACAATACACACCTTCACTAAACACTATTGTGTTGATGTGCAAGCCAAGCAGCAAGCTGCGGTAGGCCAAGCTGTCCTTAGAACACTGTTTCAGAATGCTGCAACGGATACAAGCGACCACCGCTAGGGGAGACACTGCTGCACAATCGTTGCAAAAGTGTACAATCTGCAGCTCATATGCCACGAACGGAAAATGCTACTTACCAGTATGCATCTGTTCTTGGCATGTGGAGCTGCAGTCGTACACGCCCTCCCGGCTTCCCGGGACTTGTATTCGTTCCAGTGCTCATCTTACTTAGATGCACACGCATGGACATCCTTTCTTTTTACTTCTACTAACTCCACCATTTCCCATCATGGCGAACAACAATCTGAGGATGGAGGCGATCACCATGCGCAGTATTGTCCAAGGGAGGAGTCACTTATCTTGTAACTACAAAGACTTCTTCCAAGAAGACAACAACCTGCAATCTTCCGAGCCCAACACCAGGTGGCGATCTATTGCAAAAGTGTACGACTCTGCAGCTCTACATGCCAAGAACAGATGCATACTGGTAAGTAGCATTTTCCTTATGGTTTATGGATTCCCTTCTAATCTTTGTACACCACTACTTCACTTCTCCTCGGTTAGTGTTCTGTCAATCTCAGACTGCCACGCGTGTCTGTGGTACACGTGCCCTACTACCCTGGACATGGAAATTGAGGTGTAAAGCATGGTAGAGTCTGTGAATTTGATCACTTGAGTCACAGGATTCAACCAGTGTGGCTGCCCTAGAAACCCTGGCAACTTTTCCTGCACTTTATTTCGTAGGTGGAAAGAAGTAAATATGTCTAATGGGGTAGGATCATATTGGTTCTTGAATTGCTTATTTAATTGTAATGAACTTCCCATTGGGGTATAGATGTGCCAGATCCGTCTACCCCACTTTGTATAGTGTCTATATCACCATAGATTACCTAATGAGTGTTTGGTGTGGATTACAGTTCAGAGTGATGGCTATTGAATATAGGCTTGAGAGACTGGTCAATGAGCACAACATTTTCCATGCCCAGCTTGTTACAGGCATTACAACAGTCCCCCTGATACCTACACCCCGTCTCTGCAGTCTTTGTGCAACAGCAACTCAAGTGGGGCATCGTCAGTCTGCTCTATCTCTCTGGCATAAAACATGGAAGCCATCTATCTGGTGATGCCACCACCTGGTGTATTGGCTCTGAGCTACTAAGTGGTATAGTTCTAAGGACGACACCTCAAACTGCCCTCTTCTGTAGTGAAGTGTCACTATCGGCCATCGTATTGAGAGCTGCTTACGCGCCCAGTCAGATCCCATCATCCGAGACCTGAGATTCAGAATTTTTTTTTGTATGATTGTTGCAAAGTCATCCTGTGCCCTGGGCACCCCCCCAACTTTTTGCTGACTGGAACTGGTGGTAACTGACTCTGACTGACCCTGGGCTCTGTTTAACCAGGCCCAGGGTTCCAGTGCCAGTGCCAAGCCAGAAGGAACACATTAGAACACAGTTAAGACACCCAACATACACTAGGTTACACTTTAGTATGGTGGGGTACCGCTGTAGTTGGCATGACCTACCACCTAAGCCCCTACTATGTAATAGGGCAGGGGATTGAAACTACCTAGAAGTCTCCAGTATCCTGGGGCATGGCAGTTTAGAGTCCAGCACATTCTCTGCACCAGCATGTGTGCAGTGCTGAAGCCTGAGGTCAGTTTAAAAGCTGCACTGGTGGCCAGGACAGCTTTTTAAACCTTAAATTGTGCCCCAAATCGACGTTGGGGGTAGGGGCCCTTAAAAATTAAAAACCTACCATGTTTTTGCATATTAAGGACCTCCAGGGTCACCCCTAGGTATCCCAGGGGTGGGGGGTCAGTTATCTATAAGGAGCGCCCTTATAAAATGAGTTTTTATAGGCCTGGGTAAAGTGAAATGTTACATTTCACTCCCCACATTGTATTAAAGAGGTGCTCAAATTCGACTTAGATGCTGGAGGAATTTGGGTAAGGGTGATCTATGATATTTCTGCAGATTCAGAACCCCTAAAGTCTCCCCTAGTTGCACAGGGGGTGGGGGTCCGGTAGAAATTAGGGAAATACTTATAAAATATGGTTTTATAAGCCCTGGTGCTACAAAAGTGTCGCAAGTCATTTTCCCCATTGCAAACCCCATGGCCCATAGGTTAACATGGTAGGAAGTGATTGATTAATAAATATTGATAGGAGAGGACTAGCCAGACCATTCAAAGACTTCCTAGAATGGTCGTAGTTAATCCAACAATATTATATTGTTGAATTTCTCCTAAAGTGTACATACAATAAGTTATGAGACTTTCTTGTTTGTAAGTCCAAATTCAGCCTTTCAGTGGTCTGTCCTGATTGGTCAGAGTTAAGTGGATTAGCCAGGCTGCTGGGAGGGAAGTGATCTGTTCTATAGGAATGCCAGGCCAGGAGGTGGTGTCGTAAACTACCTTCTTCAAAGGCAGAAGGGAGGCCTGGATTTCAGTCCACTAAGACAGTTGTCACCCAGATTCAGGGCTAGGCTTAAGAAAGGTATGGGCAGATGTTAAGGGGTGTGTTTAGCCAGCTCTTACCTCCTTGCTGGAAAATCAGCAATTATGGATTTGGAAGAATGATGCACTCTGGGACAAACTAATGCCACACTCCACAGGATGTGGTCATAACCATGAGGAGTTGCCCTGCTCTCATTGGTCAGCAGTGACCTGGTGCTTGACCCAGAGGATTTTGAATAAGTATCTGAGAGGGGCAGAGTCCTCCAGATCTGCTGCTTGAAACTGAATGAAGCACGAAGTGCCCTGCTGATGAATTTGCTGTGTGCAAGGAACTCTAAGGCCTGACCTATGAAGACTGCACCATCTGAAACTACAGCCCTGTGGATTACCTTGCTGCCAAAAGACTCAAGAGTGGAAACTCCCTGCAAGCTACAGGTTAACAGAGCTCACCTGAACAGCCCCACAAAGAATTCAAAGCCTGGAGTACCAGTGGATTTGTAAGGGTTTTGTTCAAGTGGATTGCGGAATTGAAGTTTCACACTTTCAAGGACCCTCTTGGAGATTCCAGAACCTTGGATTGTGTGTTGGATACTTTGTTACCTGCAAGCAGAACGCCAGGAAAGTGTTTTAACTGGACCCCGCTTGCTGAAGAAGGCGGTCAACTACAGTGGTGAGAATTCTTCAGAACAATTTATAAAGGTGTGTCCCTGACAGAGAAAACGAAATGACTTTAGGGGCACTGGTGGTTTCTAAGCACTAGAAAGTGACTAATCTTTAAAAATTCATATCTCTGGTTCCCTACAGTGGATTATTTTCGTTTTGGTGTCATTTAAAAGATAAAAATATTACCTATTTTTATAAATTGGTGTTGGAGTTTTATTTTGTGTTGTGTCTTTAATATTTACTGAAATGGTGTTTTTAAATGCTTTACATACCTGTCTTTGTAGTTAAGCCTGTCTGCACGTTACCAAGGGTTGAGCAAAGGAATACTTTTCTAAGACCTATGCTGAGTCCTATCATGTGTTAGTGGCCTTATTGCCAGTGGCAGATCTACATTTGCCCCTACCAATAACCCACTTTCCAACAATGATATATGTATGGGCTCAAGGCTACTAAGAGTAAGGGTGAGAGAGGGCACCCCTGTCTGGTGTCTCTCCTCACCAGGAAAAGGTCTGACATCAAACAGTTCACTAGCACTCTGACTGGTGACTTCGTATATAACATTGTGATTGTTTCTAAGAACCAGTCTCCAATGCCAAACTTATTTAATATGAGCATTACAAAATGCCGTCCTAAGGAGTCGAAGACCTTCCTGACCTCTAAAAAAAAACAAAACGATTCAGATGATGCTGAATAGCAAATGTTGTGCGTAAATTATTTTAAGTTGATCTATGTGCTAAGAATCTTGACTGAACCGTGCCTTTGATAAGTAGAGACATTCAGTTCACTATCAACTTTGCTAGGCTCTTGTTATCAAGGTTAAGAAATGATCATGATCGGTATGAGGGACATTTTGTGGGAGCTTTCATGGGTTTTAGCAGCATCTTGAATATCGCCTCACAAAGTGTGTGTTGGGGTTGTTCGGTTGTTTGGTGTGGTATTGGGAAATTGATCCACTTCAAGCAAAATGTTCTGAAGTGTTGCTTTTTGTGGTGTGTTTAGCCTAGCAAGAAGTTACTTTGGGCACAGTTAAAGGTGGCTTGCCTGCTGTTTTGGCTTTATAATAAAATCACTTGTTGTGAGTCGTTTTTGGAAGGATTTGCAACATATGTTTCCGCCTACACCTTTCAGCATGCCTTAGTAGCACCTCAGCCTAGTCTGTTCCTAATGTGTACTCCCTTTGAACCGCTGCACAACGATCCTTTATGCTGCTTGCTTTAAAGACCGTTTTATCACAGATATAACATCAGCAAGGTGGATAAGCTGGTGTTGAGGACCAGAGCCTCCTTTCTCTTATGTGTTAACTCCTTTTCCCATCTGGAAAAACATCATCCTTCCATCATTTTTTGCTCTACCTTACCCTTCTAAGGAGGAGAGACTCCGCCGGCTGGATCCCTAAGATCTCTCACCCGTAAAATTAGTTGTTCCAGGAAACATTGTGTAGATGATCAGCTCTTTGTGGATTTGCTGGAGCAAAAATAGCAGAGCAGTGCCAAAAGCAAACTATTTCTCCATGAATTGATCTTTGCATCAAAATCTGCTATGCACTGGCTAAAAAGCAGCCCCCAGAAGGCTTGTGGGCTCATTTCACTGGGACTTGGGTTGCCACCACTACTTTGGCACATGGTGTCCTTCTTCTGAACATTGGCGAGCCTGTTACGTAGGTGTTGCTCCACATGAAAGCATTGTTGTCTGGATAGCCAGGTCCAATGAAAGGAGCACTTTGCTCACTCGATCCTGCAGGATTCTGGTTTGAGCCACTTCACTGACCCAATACCTAAAGTCTACCGCTTGAATTTCTGTTCAAAAGAAGAAACGTTTCTTACCTTTAGTAACACTCTTTCTGGTGGATATTCCATTTTACTGCTAATTCCTCACTGACTCTCCTGCCTTCATCGTCTATGAACTGGACTCTTTTCTGTCTAAAACGCTCCTCGGTGTAGAGATCTGCTTACTGTTCAAGAGCAATCTGCTGTTGTCTCTGCGTCTGGGGCCACGGACAGTGTAGAAAGTAACTGACGTCAGTTCGCATGCGTAGAGCTTATTTGCGGTTCTGAATGTCACATCTGGAGTGGAACAACGGGGCGGAGTTGCATGTCGGCAGCTACTGACACTTAGGGGTTATGCTTGAAAATCTCTGCATCCAGTCTGATGCCTGAGAACTATTCAAAAGGTGAGGAAGCCGCGGCCAGAGTATCCACCAGAAAGTATGATAAAGAAATTAAGCAATCTGTTCTTCAGGACCAGACGATAGCAAATAGGCTGTCTTTAAGGGGAATGATCTTGTTCTATGTACACAGAAGTGGAAGAGATTTAATCTCTTGAAGTGCCGCATTAGTGCCATGCAACCCACAGTTCTTATTAAATAGTACTTATGCTAAGCTATGTGACAATACCCGCAACTTCGTGAGGAACTTATTGGTATTGTTGCTGGTATTCGTTTGTAGCTTTTGTTCGGTAGCCGTGCCTGGTCTAAGTTTTAAGTGGGTGGTTTTCTGCTTGGATCAAGATTACTCAGTGCTCGTTCATGTCCTTTAAACCTTAATGTGCGATGTTTGAGTCCGAGCAGAACTCCGGCCGCACGCAGGGTGTGGAGTTAAGAGACTTTCGGAGGTGCTGGCCCCGCATTCATCTTGATCCTGCTGTGGATTGGTCATCAACGCTGTCGCGGTCCAAATTAGTATCCAAAGATCTTACGTTCTAACTTTAGGAGTTCTCACTTCTCACAGCGTCGACTGAGTGTCTCTCACCTTTAGTCAAGGCGCCCATCGTTGTAATCTGACCGCACCGGGAGTTATACGACCGTCTTTACACAGATCATACCTGTTATGCATATTAATTCGTTGAAAGCTTTTATCACCTATTTTTTTACTTCAAAAGAGAATTTTATTTCGGGGAAGGGGAAAGGAATAAGATGTCAATACATAATATAATGAGAAATAGAAAGTATAAATACATCAATAAGTAATGGGCATAGTACAATCATGAACAATATTGAAAACCAATCATAGGCGTCAAAAACTGAGCAAAAGAAAAACAGCAGTTGTGGAAATGAAAGTATACAAAGGGAAGTACAAACAATTTGATAATGTAGAAGAAACAGAATGTGTAAAGGGCATTTAAGGAGGTTTGAGAACTTCTTGTTGTGAAGGTTGCGGGCAAAAAGAGCGTTTAGTACACACATCAAGATTAAGCGTAACAGGAAGCCATAAGTCCATGCGTCTTGCTGCCATGTGGGCCGGAAAAACAAAAGCAGTATCTAGTCTGTGATTATGGCAAACATTGTACCACCATGCCTTAAAAGAGATGTTAGAGAAAGTCTTCCAGTTGACTGTAATTTGCTGAAATGCAACAGCTAACAATAAACCAATAATCTGAGTATTAAATTCAGCATCGTTCCAACAGGGAGAGAGACTTCCTAAAAAAACATGAGTGTAAGAGAAAGGAATGCAAGTCTGAAAGATTACATTAATTTGGGCCCAGACCTGCAGCCAAAAGTCATGAACTGGTTTACATAAAAATAACACATGAAACAGTCACCTGCGGAGAAGAGCAGGACCAGCAAGTGTGTGGAGTGGTGGGAAAACGTTTATGTAAATCAAATGGGGTGAAAAGAAGTCTATTATAAATAAAAAACAAGGTTTGTATCAAGGTCGCCGCTCTAGAGGATTTGCAAATTTTGTTCCATCGCTTATCCCACATAGGAACGGACCAAGATGCAGCAAGGTCCTGTTCCCAACATTCCTCCACCTTAGACTTGGATCTGATGAAGTCTCTAGTGTGAAGGTGCTTGTAAATGGATGAGGCTTTAGGAGTAGTGCGTAGAAAGGAGTGAAGTAGTGAGATAGAAGTAGAAGAAGAGAAAGGTGCGTGTAGGAGGCGAGTGTAAGTTGCCATAAAAGTTTCTTTAAGAAGCATATACTTATGGGTGAAAGAAGCAGGCAAGCCAAAGGTGGTGCGAAGAGTGGGGAAGGGTATGAAAGGAGAATGTGAAAATAGTTGGGAAACCCAGATGAGTCCTTTGTGCCGCCACGACTTCCAATAAAAGGGCTTATCCCTTATTAAAAGGGAAGTGTTGTGCCAAATGGTGGAAGCAAGGAACTCAGCAATAGTCACAGGGGGAGGAGGAGAGGAAGATAAAAGTAATTTAGCGGTGAATTTGTGGATTTTAGTAGGAGTAGAGGAAGGTTTACGTGAAAAAGAAAGATATTCAGCAAGAGAGAAAGGGGAAAGGAAGAGGCGCACAAGTTTGGCCCATAGGGGACAAGAAGATGTTGGGTCTTGCAACCAGAGGGAGGCCTGTCGTGATAGAAACGCCTTATGATAAACTGGGAAGTCTGGGAAGTTAACTCCACCTTCTGACTTGGGACATATAAGTCTGGCAAGGGACATTCTAGGTTTTTTATTGTTCCAGAGAAAAGATGTCAAAGTTGATTTAATTTTCCGAATTTTTTTAGAGGGAATGGAGACAGGAATATTAGAGATAGTATATAAGGTTATGGGAGACAACATCATTTTAATTGTATCAAGACAGCCCCACCATGATAAGTAAAGGGGATGCCATCTAGAAGTTAAGTCTGATAATTTTTGAACACATTTATTTAAACAAAGGGAAACCGTGTCCGAAATAGAAGGGGTGATATGAAGGCCAAGATATTTAATGTGTGAGGAGCTCCATGTAAAGTTGGAGGCACTAAAATCAGGCTTAAATGTGAACTTCGTCAAGGGCAAGATCTCACACTTGTCATTATTAAGTTTATAGCCAGAAATCTGGGGGTAATCGTTTACTTCAGCAAGAAAGGCAGGGATGGATTCAGTTGGGTCGGGAATAAAAAGTAAAATGTCATCTGCATACGCGGCAAGCTTAACTTGAGAATCTAAAGCATGAAAGCCATGAATGTTAGGGTTTTGACGGAGTTTGGACAAAAAAGGTTCTAAGGCCAGGTTAAAGAGAAAAGGTGATAGGGGACAGCCTTGACGGACTCCTCTTCCCAAATCGAAAGAGGAGACCAGGCCATTGGCGCAAACCGCCGCACGGGGATTGGAGTACAATAAATAGACTAAAGAGATACATTTAGGGCCAAAACCAAACCATTTAAGGGTATGAAACAAATAAGTCTATTCAACCCTATCAAAATCTTTCTCAGCATCTAGGGCGATTGCTGCAAGGGCAGTAGGTAATTTATGAGATTCTGATAAAACATTAAACAAAAGTCTAGTGTTATCCGTGATAAATCTGCCCTTGACGAAGCCTGATTGTTCCTCGCCTAAGAGATCTGGAAGTAGGAGGTCAAGACGTGCTGCAAGCGATTTAGCAAATATCTTGTAGTCAATATTGACTAAGGAAATGGGCCTATAGTTCTTACAGTATTGAGCGTCTTTCCCTTCCTTGGGTATGAGACCGATATGAGCGTCAGAGAAAGAACCTGAGGAAGCGCCTAAGGCAAGAAAAGAATCTAAGAGAGAGTGTAATTTTGGAAGAAGGAGTTTGGAAAAATGAAGAAAGAATTCAACAGTGAAGCCATCTGGTCTGGGGGTTATCACCTATTTTTAAGCACGGTGTTATTTTGTGAAGTGCAGGTCTAACCCCAGTAACCTCTTGGTAACCTATCTGGTTTGCTTTCAACATGTTTATTTTAATTTTTTTTAGCATATGTCGTGTGTTTATGTTTACTGTATTCCATATACGTGCTTTTTACCTGCCAGTGTTTTGTTTGTGGGTTTCAGGATCACTACATACGTACATGCTAAAGGCCTTTTCTCCTCCGAGCCTTCTTTTTGCGTTCCAGTTAGGTAGCCTGGCTGGGTTTCAAACTACTGCTGCCACCTAGCGGTACTAATTCAGTTGATGGAGATATGCAGGTTTCTGATGATTGACGCTTTAATGAAGACCAACAAAAGAACCTCGCTTTTGTGACGGAGTTTCCGATTTAAGTGTCATTTATGAAACGTTATTCTGTAAGTGAATGTTTATGTATTCTGTTAACATGTCAGTAAGATTTGAAAATTACTACATTTGTTTAGTTTAGATATAAAGTCGAATAACATACACAATGTTTGGAAAATGTAATTGAAGAAAATGAAGCTTTTCTAACGATCTCTTTCCTCTTCACCCCGTTTAGTCACCGAAGTCGAGATGACGAAAGGATAGCAAAACCTGGAGCTGTCTCTACACCTGTGAAGTCTACGCAAGAGATCCCTCTATCAAAAACGGTGGAAGAGGCTTTTATTGAAAAACAGACACCACCTCTACCAGGTACATTTAGTGAAAATGTAATAATGCGCGCCTGGTCTTCCTAGCAGAAGTTGGTAGTAAGAATCTTCAGGAAGTGCAACGGTATTGCCATTTTCTTCTTGGTGATTGCACTGTTTGGGTTCAGTTTATCTTGAACCTTTTTCTGAAGTTCAGAGATTTCCCAAGTTTTCGTGTGGCCTGTGTTTTTCTCTTAATGTTTTAGAGCTTTAGTTGCATTTCTAACAGGGCTTGAATATTGATCTATTGGAACTCGACCTAAGTTATACGCTCAGAATAACCCAATTCCTTCTCTGTACAGCTCGATGTCGAAAGATTTTCCCAAAATTCACTGTGACCTATTTTTTTTTAGCACGTATGCCTTCCAAGCCTTGTATCTTAACCAAATGTAAGTATTTTAGCAATTTTAGGGCAGTTTACTGGTGAAATCCCGTAGGTGTTGATGTTTCTTTCATGTTGACCGTATCAAGCGAAATACTGTTTTCTTATCTTCTCATTCAATAGCTCAGTTTGTAGTGTTACTCAGACGTGAAAACCAACGGCCAGTAATGTTAGCCAGAGAAATATTACCCTCAATTCACAAAGTCTGTCAAGGCAAATATTTCTACAATTTCCTAAGACTCCTGGTCTGCACAAGTGCTAATGCTAATATCACCACACTGCAAAGAGACTATGGGTGTTATTCCCTCCTCCCTCTCTGCTTACCTAGGCGATCTTACGGGAAATTGGGTTGTTAACTTTATTTTTTGCTTGACATTTTCAAAACAATGCCTTGTCTCTTCTAACTCTCACCGAGGAAGGTGCTAGAGAGGAAGGTGGGTATATGGATTTGTTCCCTTGTGTCTCCTGAATGCTGGTACACCAGATATGCATATGTGTGCTATAGGTTTGGATTCTGTATAGGCAAGATACATTAGACCAAAGTGTTGCTGAAATCCCAATTTTGCTAGTTCATTTGCCAACAATTCCAGATTTTAAAATTTTGCACTCCACGTGCTATTAGTTGGTGATGGACAGACTTGTGTCCTATTGACTGGCATACCATACTGCAACCCTCTTTTTTTTTTTTTTTTTTTTGTTAAGAGCCAAATATTTATTTTAGTTGTTTTTATTTTTTAAGTGCAGGGACACCATACATAGACATGACCACACAAGGTTTTCCATCAACCTACTCAGAATCATCACTTTTTAAAGGAATTAGTTTCAGCAAACCCGGTTTCTTTTGGGGAAAAATACAGACCCGACAAATTTATTTTCCACCCCTGCCTACCTTAAAGATTCAGTCATTGAGCATGTTGCTTTTCTTCTGCTGATCATGATAAAAAATTGAGAGCAAGCTTACTCATGAAATGTCCATATATATGTTCGTTTTAGTCCACCCTAAAGATCAATTTTAACTGAACAGGAGGGTCTATTTATTCATGTTGCATTAATTAATTTAATAAGGCGCGCAGCTACCCCGAAGGGTTTCCTGGGGCCCTCCCGAAGAGAACAAGAGACAAAAAAGGATTATTGGTTAAACAGCCAAGTTGTTAAACATTTGCGAAAGTTCCCATAGACTGTTTCGTTACAGAGTGACATGGGAAGAGAGTTCCACAGGGAGGGACCGAGATGAGCAAAGCATCGCCCGCCCATCCGCGACAATATGATTCTAGGAACCAAAGATTTGACCTGAGTAGTGGAGCGGAGCAGGCGTGATGGTTTGTAAGACTGAGCTAAGGATTGTAGATATTGAGGGGCAGTGCCAATTTTGATCTTTAACATACAGCTCAAGGCTTTGAATTTAATACGATTCTCAACCTTGAGCCAATGAAGATCACAAAGAAAGCCTGAGATAAAGGCAGCCCTGGGAACATGGCAGAGCAGTCTGGCGGCTGCATTCTGCACTTCCTTCATTTTTAGTATCACATCTTTATTTACACTCCGGTACAAGATATTGCCATTGTCCAGTCTAGAAGTGACAAGAGACTTGACTATGATTCTCTGGGTGAAGCAGGAGAGCATCCAAAGAATTTTCTTTAGCCATTTCTGAATGATAAAACAAGTGGAGGCTACCTTTATGACCTGTTGTTTCATTGAAAGCTGATCATAAATTATGAAACCAAGGTTGCGGACTTGATGAGTGGGCTGTAGTAGAGCACCCATTTCCGAAGGCCAGTGCTGGGGACCCCAAATATCCCCCCCCCCCCCCTCACCCCCAAAAATCAGGACTTCCGTTCTTTCACCATTGTTTGAGTAAGTAATCTTGCATCCAGGATGCAGTTTTCCTCAACTCAGATTGGAGAGCAGATGACTCGGATTCCTTCTCAGCGGAGAGCCGCATAGGAAAATAGGGATAACCCTGCCACTTCGGCAATCGCTGCCAAAGGTCTGACGTAGACATTAAACAATAAAGGGCTCAAGACGGAGCCTTGGGGTACCGCGTACTGAGATGGGTGGGTTCTGGAGGTAGCCATAGACGAGAAGACCTGAAAAGTTCAGTTAGCCAGAAGGGAGTCGAGTCACTTGAGTGCCAGGCCAATGATGCCCAAAGATAGCAGAGCTTTCAATAATATAATTTGAAAGCGGAACTCAAATCAAGTAATATAAGGGCCACCAGTGTCCAACCTTTGCTGCAACATTTCAGTGACTGCTAGAAGAGTGGTTTCGGTAGAGAAACCTGCTATAAAACCAGATTGTAAGGGGTGCAAGAAGTTTGAGTTTCAACAAAACAGGACAGCTGCAAGTTGGTGTTTTTCCAAAATTTTGGATAAAGCCAGAAGTAATGAAATAGGCCGAAAATTGGATAGCTGGGAGGGATCAGCGTTAGTCTTCTTTGAAAGTGTAAGAACCATAGCATGTTTCCACTCCGGCGGGAATGTTGCTTCCTGTAAGGAGGCATTGAGGAGCTCCATAATTAACATAAGTGAAGGCAGCTCAAGCTGCTTCAATACGGAGACGGGAAGTAGATCACAAGGGGAGCCAGATTTAAGACTACCCAAGATCTGCTTAAAGGAGGTCATGTCCAAGAGAGACAAGGATTCCAATTTATTGATGGATTCAATATTCTTGCAGTTCACAAGCCCCATGTTGTAGGCTGTGTGGGAAAAGGTATTGGCTTGCTATGTGATGTTAGCCAGCTTATCACCATCCAGTGTAGAATATATCTTTTCAACTTTACATTCAAGTCGGTCTCTCTCTCTCCTCCACAATCACTCTTCAACAAAGTGGTGGAACGTTTGTAGTTAAATACAGATGGTTTACTCTATGTAATATAGTGACTTTCTCTCTCTCTCTCTCTCTCTCTCTGTTTGTAGTTAAATATAGATGGTTTACTCTATGAAATATAGTGACTTTGTGTTTTTTAAACAGCACTTCTCAAAACACCCTTTATACAAATCATATTGCAGCATGCTGCCATATACTGATTAGTACCTAAACTCCACTATCACCCTCGGTAACTCTTAGCCACTCGTTAAATGCCTGTCACTCATCACTTCTCTCATCCTCTTACGTTATCAAGGCTGTTTAAGTTCAAACTTCTCAAATGAGCTGGTCATATCTTACTGTCTTCTTAGCTTACTTCTCGCTTGTCACATTCACAGTTTCAAAGTGATTCCTGTTTGCCACTGACCAAAAAGAACTGATTTCCCCCTTTTGTCTCTAACTACATTATCTCTGCAGGACATTCCAAGCTATTCCCTAAATATCTTTCTTGATTTTTCCTTCGATTTTTAGATTATTGTTCCACTACTCCTCGGCAAACAGTGCTCACTTGGTATATAGGTCAACTGTCCAATCTTTCCAAGCACATCTACTCAGTATCCTGGTTTGGTTACTCCTGTCTGACCATTCCTCTCCTCCCTATTGCTGCCCAGGGCACCGTTCTTCTGCTCTAAGAATAGACACCCGTTTATTTTCTTCAGGCATCTCTTCTTTTAGATGTTACTTACAATCTCCAGCCTCTCACATTTACACTGCATCATTCTATTTCTTATTGTCAGCTGAGTCTTAACTCTAGAAGCCATCTGTTTCTCTTCACATCATTCCTTCTAAAACTTAAGTCGTTAAGTTCCCCGATTATTCCCAATCTTATCCACAATTTCTCTCTCCTCCATCATTCTGTCCATATGTTTATAATCTTGGTGTTATGCTTAACCTATGCGTTAAGTGTGACTAGTTGATTTCCTGCACTTGCTTTCAGCTTGTTAATCTATACATCACTCATATTCTATGCCGCTAAACTTCTTGTTCAAACTTTTATTATTCTTTTATTATTCTTCTCTTGACTACACAAATTCTCCTTTTTAGCGCCGTACATAGTGCAAGATTTCTGCCTTTGTTCCTTTAACCTGCTTCACCTTAACCTTCAAATTCTTTCCCATCTGACATTCGTTCCGTCGTACGCCTCTAATCCATCAATTGATAAGCTTGCTAAGAAATTTGAAGTACAAACCACTTGTTTGTTCTCTGGAAAGTACTTTATCAGAAACCCTATAAAGTTGATATATTTGTCAACGAAACAAAGAAAATTTCTAAGAAGTGAAAAGTGTAATATGCACCAGTGTATTTGGCATTGTGAATAAACTGAACTGTTGACTAGGCTGATACATTCAGATAGACAATAATTGATCATTTCCTTGTTAGACAAAAATGATAGTTTTCAATCTATCCCCATAGCTTTCCATCATTATTACAGTTATTGTTTTTTCCAGAGCCGAGACGACATTCATTCTGAAATCGCACCTCGGCCTCACCAAACTTTTACAACAACCCTGTCTACCTTGTATAGAAGGCTCGCACCATGATTACAACCATTTCTTTGCTGAAAGTGATTAGTTTGCTGGATGAGATCTTTCATAATTTGAATATTATGCCATCTAGTAGCAAAGGGAGAAGTATAACTTTTTTGTTCGAGGCATGGGAGCGGTAGATCACATGCTTTGCATACTCCTGCCATCTAGTGTTTGGTCCGGATGTTTGCAAGTTATTTATCTTCGAAGAAGTCTTTCCAGTCACGAGGAAGGTGACTCCTCCTTTTGGTGATAGTGTGCATAGGCATCAACTCCATTGTTAGATTTTTTTTTCCGCCATTGGGTTCGGATGTGAATTACTGCATTCCGGTTTGACACCGTTTCTCGGTTTCCCCACGTTGCACAATCCACTTACCCTTGACGGTCTTGTTTTCGATCGCGTGTTCCCTTTTCCCCTCGTATCTTATTAATACAAAAAACTCTTTTCGATCGGGAAAGTCGTGGAAGGCCGTCGGGCCTACCCGTGTCCGTTCGCCTCGCAGTTTATGGACCGGATTCCATTCAAATTCTGAACTCGGTGCCACGCTACGTTCCAGCTCACTGACTCGCACGAATTAGAATGACAAGTTTAATTACAGGATTGATTTGGCTAATCCTAGTTCAACAGAGTTCAAGTTCTCTGGTAAATGTTCAAGACAGTTATGGCGTGTTTTGACTTTGAAGAGCAGCCTTGAGTTACCATATAGTCACCTTCTCCATAGATCATAAATGGACCTTCTCATTAGATCATAGACTTAAAACAGTTAAGAAATATGCTTCTCTACCTTTGCAGTGAGAGAAGAGCATTGTCTTTCAGTGGCACATAGAAACGCTCAATCACTCTTATGCCAACCCTTAACAAAATGGATATATTTATTTTCAGAGCACTCTCGACAAATACATACAATTATTATACAACACA
Source organism: Lissotriton vulgaris (assembly GCF_964263255.1). NCBI lineage: Eukaryota > Metazoa > Chordata > Amphibia > Caudata > Salamandridae > Lissotriton > Lissotriton vulgaris. Next base: position 2,119,363,639 of record NC_141687.1, on the reverse strand, counting down.
TTGGGGGAACTCAATTGAAAAGATCTAGACATAGTCTCCTTGGAATTTAGTCATGCCTTTAAATACAGCTTTGAACAATTGTAGTGAGTTTTTAAGGCTGTCTGGGTGTAGTGTTTAGCTGACTGGTTGGAGATTACAATGTATCCCACATACTTTATCCGTGTTATGAGAGGAGCTTTCTGTTCGTAACTCAACCTAGTTTCTTGGACTTAGTTGATGCTGAAGCTGTACTCCTGGAGCCATCTTAGAGACAGATGATTGAATGAGTAAACAGAGGCCTGAATCGCCTCCATGTTTGTGGTATAAGGGCATGTGCTCTCTCACGTACAACATGGTGAGCTCTCCTGACATGCACAGAGAATAGTCCCTCTGAGGAGTGCCATATTTGAAACCGAAGGCCCTGGGTTGACTGGCAGATGTCCCAACAATCAAATCTAAACTATGCCTGGCCGGAAAACATGGACACTTACTTGGAAGAATGCAACACAGATTACACAGACTTTTATTGCTGCTCAGTTTCAACAGACCGGCACCTGTTAGTTGTACACCCAAACTTGCCCCAAGGGTTTGCAGCAGCAGAAAAAAAAATATATATAAACTCCAGATGATGCCAGATATTTACCTAATTGGATTATTTGCAATAAAACAAAGAAATTAGGTTCATGACGCAATCTCTTATTTTATTTTTTAACTGGTTATTATACTAAAGCCTTGAAGACATGTCTGAAAATGAAGGAAATGCACACCTTTTGAAAGCTCTCAGCTTCAGAGTCCCTCTGTGTTAATTGAATGAATAATCTCAAAGAACTTAGGTTGAGCATTGTAATGGAAGAGGCCAAAGCTTGATCCTGCCTGCTCTGTGTCCAGGGTTCCTGGTCTGACAAGCAGGACTGATGAGCACCAATGTGTGCGAGTTTGTGTGCATGAATGATATGGATCCCACCGCCTGCTGGTATCCCTCCAATCACATCTCTGCAGACAGATTTCTGTAGTAGGGGATCTCTGTGTATAGTCATAATCTAGTGAATAATCCCGCCCATGTGCGTGGACCCTGGAGCAATCAAAAATAATCTCTTAAGGTGTCGAAAAATGCAGCACTGCACAGATACTTAAGAGAGAATTAAAGACAGATAATGCAGCCTATAAAACCAGGCTACACTGTCCAGTACTTCAACTAGAAATTCCACCAAAAATCCACAAACAGCAAAGTCTGTCCAGATTTCCCTTGCCTCAGCAGCAAAACCCCTCTGGAATGATAAAGAGGAAGACCTGGACAGACAAGCCCCATAGGCTGCCATTATGTGGCTCAGAACAGGATACTGTGCCTTTAAGAGAACTTTCCAGTATCCCAGAATGCACTGCAGGTCCCTTTTACTTTCAGTTCTTTTTTCCGGCTCCTGCTAGCAGGACCCTGGAGCATTGAGCTCTCCCTTTTCAAGGGTTTATTGGAATTTCGTGCACTTTTGATGTTTAAAAGTGTTTCAGTTTGTGTGCTTGTTGTTTTTCTTCACTTCTGTGTATTGAGCCCTAAAAAGCCTGCTCTCTTCGACAAGTGCCCAGAATGTGGAAGGAAGAAGTCCAAGTCGGATCCACTGCATCCTCTGTCTCCCTGCTGCACATGCCCCTGAAGAATGTGACATCTGCCAGAACTTTTCAGCAAGGACTCTGAGGGAAAGGCTGAAGAGTTGGCTGCAAGGCCTAGAGGAGAGACGACTTCAGGCTGCAGGTGGGTCTGGGCAGGCTGGGAAGGCTCCCTCTGCCCCTGCTAAGGCCTCTGGGGGGCTCCCCAGAGGCAGGAAGCCCAGCAAAAGGTCCTGGTCTCCGTCAGCGTCAATTGCCTCAACGACGACGCGAGAGGGATGACGACGTGTGTTCCCCATCTCCCCGGGGTTCCGGGTCGAGACGGCGTGAAGGATTAACGTCGAAGGGCCTGGGTAGGCCGCCGTCAAGATCACCGTTGACAGAGTCTTCGTCGTCGTCGTCCGCGTCGAGCCATCGACGCCGAAGAAAGACCGGCAGACGTCGGCGCTCGCCGTCGAGGCGATACCGCCGGTCGCCGTCGAGAAGACGGTCGGCGTCGAGGAGATCCTCTACGTCGAGGACCCCGAGAAAGCAGTCGGCGTCGAGAAGGAGTCGACGCTCGTCGTCGAGGACTGAACGTTCGACGTCGCAAAGGCGGCGTTCAGCGTCGAGGAAGAAGCGTTCGACGTCGCAGAGGCGGCGTTCGACGCCGGAGTCACGGAGGCAATGTTCGACTCCGGAGAAGCGACGCTCGGCGTCGAGAAAAAAGAGATCAGCGTCTCTGAGACTTTCCAACTCTCCTAAGCGGCGCAGAAAGAGTTCTGGCACCAAAAGTCACGCTGGATCTGGGGGAGGACGCCGGAGATGACGAACACCGACTGGAGGGGCTGGTTCGCAGTCCCCTCCCCCGAAGAAGTCACCGGGCTCGGTTTACTCGGTGGTTTATACACCACCTCGGCCGAAGATGCCCCCACCTCCTCCACCTCTACCTAAGGAGGCTCCTTCCAGCAATCCTCCTCTTCCACAACTCCCGCCATCGCGGCCACCACCACCTCCGCCTCCTCAGTCCGTACCTCGGCTGGAAGTACCACCTGTTGTTCCGCCGAGGTCGGAGTCGCTGCCTCGCCTCCCTACACCTCCTAAGGGGACGCCTAAGCCGAACCCCCTGGATAGGCCACGGAAGACGCCTCCTCGGAGACCTGTGGAGCGTCCACGAACTGGGAGGTCGCGATCTCGTTCCAGGAGGAGGGAGCGATCGCGGAGTCACAACAGGTCATCCACGCGATCGAGACGATGCCACAGGAGGCGCAGGTCCCGTTCGCATACGGGGTCTTCAGAGACCAGGGACTATTCACCGACGTTGTCTGGGTCGCCGGAGACAAGGGTGTCACCGGTTGACGATCTTGTGTCCTTCTATGATGTCCTGTTGAGGGGTGAAGCGAAGTTGGGCATCTCGTTGACGGTGCCCCCGCCGAAAACATCGGTGATCTTCGAGACGCAGCACCTGAAACATCTGTCTCGGCCATTACTACCACTGGTGCCGGGCCTGGAGGATCCGGCCATGGACCTGTTTCTCACTCCGGCGGTGACTAAGGCGGCCACCTCGAGACTCCAGAAGAAATACCGGGCTCCCGACTCGGATCCGGCTTTTCTGAGGGTGGACCCTCCGCCAGACTCTGTGATAGTGACGGCGGCTCGGAAGCTGCATGCCACCACTTGGTCATCCACAGTCCCACCAGATAAGGAATCTAGATGTCTGGACTCGTCGGGGAGGAAGGTTTGTGGGACATCAGTGACTTCCATGAAAGCGGCGAGTGCCACAGTCGTGTTAGGGCGGTATGACCGAGCCCTCTGGGAATCCCTCCAGCAGTTTGTAGAACACCTGCCTCGGGACAAAAGAGAAGATTTCCAAGAGGTGTTGAATGAGGGGATGTTGGTGGCGAATCAGGTCATCAGTGCTGCAGCCGATTCTTCCCTCCTGGCGGCGCATGGTTACTGCCATGAAGTTAACCAGCGAAGACGCGCATGGCTCCGCCTCACGTCGCTGAAGCCTGACGCACAACAAAGGGTTGCCAATTTACCATTCTCTGGTGAAACCCTGTTTGGAAAACATGCAGATGACGAAATGGCCCGCATGAAGGCGGAGGCCGAAACGCTCACGGCTGTGGGTCTGGAAAAGCCCAAGGATACCAAGAAATCTTACCGCCCGTTCCAGAGACGGTTCGGTGGACCGGGCAGAGGGTGTGGCCAGACTTCGGGACAGCAGCAGCAACAACAGCAGCAGTTCCGAAGACCTTTCCAGAAGTGCCAGAAAGGCAGAGGCGGCCAACAGTCCTCCACAGCGACCAAAGGCCCAGCCGGGTCTAGGCCCTGAGCGTTTACTTCCCCTGCATCCGTTACCCACTCCGGTGGGGGGAAGCGTTCAACTTTTTCAGGCAGAGTGGAGAAAAATTACTCAGGACAAGTGGGTGCAGAATATTGTTTGCAATGGATACAGTCTTCGGTTCACCAGCCCCCCTCCATCAACTCCTCCGGTCAGCGCGCAGTGTCTGCTGCGCGAGCGCCAGGCGGAGGCCGATATCCTGTTAAGGAAAAGGGCGATAGAAGACGTACCTCTGTCTCAAAGAGGAAGAGGTCTGTACTCCCAGTTCTTCCTGGTTCGCAAGAAGGACAAGAATGAGTTCAGGCCCATTCTGGATTTGCGACAGGCAAACAAGTGGATTCGCAGAGAGAAGTTTTGCATGCTGTCGTTGCATCAGATTTATCCTCAGTTGCAACAGGGAGACTGGCTATGTGCTATAGACCTACAAGATGCGTACTTCCATGTGCCCATTGCACACAAACACAGGAAGTTCCTGCGATTCCAAGTCGGCGCCAATCATTATCAGTACACAGTACTGCCATTCGGACTGAAGTCTGCGCCAAGAACATTCTCAAAGTGCATGGCAGTGGTAGCAGCACACCTCAGGAAGAACAAGGTGTTTGTCTACCCGTACCTGGACGATTGGTTGAGCAAGGCCTCCTGTTTCTCGGAAGCTCAAGCACACTTCCAGAAGACGTGCGTTCTCTTGAACAAGCTGGGGTTGCACATCAACATCTCCAAGTCTGTACCGACTCCGATCCAGTGCCTTCAGTACTTGGGAGCCTCCATCAATACTCAGTCAGCAAGCGTGTCTCCTTCAGAGGAGCGACAATTATCACTCCTTCGGAAGGCTCAGGCTCTTTGTGTCTTCTCTACTGGGATCGATGGCCTCTTGTATCTTCCTAACGCCACACACACGACTGCACATGAGACCGTAGCAGGAGTGCTTGGAGGATCAGTGGGATCAGAGGAAAGGGTCTTGGGACGACAATATACGACTGTCTCTGCATGCTCTTCAGTCTCTGAAGTGGTGGTGTTCAGCGGAGAATCTCCTCAGAGGGGTTCCCTTCCACAAGGACATTCCCACGCAGACTATCGTGACAGATACTTCTCTCCATGGTTGGGGGGCGCTCTCCGGAGACTTACAGATTCAAGGAGCGTGGTCCCCGATGGAGTCACCGTATCACATTAATTTCCTGGAACTCAGAGCTGTTCACTTGGCACTGAAGTCCTTTCTCTCTCCCTTTCTCTCTGTTGGGGGATCTTAACTTACATCTAGATGATCCTCACGACACTACAGTCAATAATCTTCGCTCCAACTTACAAGCCTTAGATCTACATCAAAAGGGCTTTCACGTAACCCATAATAGGGGTCATCTTCTTGACCACATCTATAGCAATATAGACGCTCTTGTGGTGGATCCCCCTACACGACTACCCTGGACCGACCACTTTTTGATACCTTTCATGTGGCGCACAAACCCCCCTCCCTCGATTCTCTATCCTGCTAGACATCGAAGTAGGAAGTGGTCCTCAATCCCCCTCCCTGCATGGGAAGACACCCTTGCTAGAGACCCACCTAGGAAGGTTACGAATCCCAACACAGCCACCAACAATTTCGATGGCTGGATCTCTAGCACACTCGATCTGGTCCTTCCTATACAATCTAGTAACTCCATCAAAAGACCCAAAGCAGCTCCATGGTACACACCTGCCCTTAAGATCATGAAACTAGCTTGCCGGAAAATCGAGAGAGCCTGGAGACAGGACTACTCCCAACTCAGGAAAACTGAATATAGAGCTGCCATTAAGCTCTACAAACAGGATATAAAGGTGGCACAAGCTTCTTTTTACGGTGGCAAAATTAATGCAGCCGCTAATGCCCCAAGGGAAATTTTTAAAATTGTCAAATGCGTTTTCTTTTCCCAAAAAATCGAGGCCATATACTCCTCCTTCAGGGACGCTAACAATGATACGGAACCCCTCGTATCTACAACCTCCGATTCCTCTGTCCTTTGTACGCTTGATACAATACCACTTTTGGACATTCCTGCCTTGGATAAACTCACCCCCAAAATCACCTCTGGTTCCCCCAACGATCCAGCACCCCCTCAGACCCTCACTAAGGTCATGGACATTATTCGCCCGGTCATATTGGACGTTCTCAACACATCCATCACCTCTAAATCCGTACCACCTTCATGGAAGTGCGCGATGGTGAGGGCCCTGTTGAAGAAGCCCAACCTTGACCAGAACAACTTGGCGAACTACCGTCCTATCTCCTTACTCCCCTGGCTGAGCAAACTGCTAGAGAGGCACGTAAATAACACCTTGACTAACTATCTGGAGTCTAATAGTCTTCTGCAGGCCTCTCAGACAGGGTTCCGTCCTCTGCTTGGGACTGAAACTGCTCTCTTAGCGGTGACGGAAGAGGCAAGAGCTGTGCTGGACCGGGGTGGAAAAGTCGCCATCATCCTTTTAGATCTCAGCGCCGCGTTCGACACGGTGAACCATGTCACGCTATTACAACGACTGGCGGACATGGGCGTGTCGGGCGCGGCCCTGGAATGGCTGACATCCTTCCTGGCTGACCGTTTCTTCCAGGTCTTTGAGGGCGAGGCGGTGTCTCCTAAACACCCACTCAGGTGTGGGGTCCCTCAGGACTCCTCCCTGAGTCCTACCCTGTTTAATGCCTACATGGAACCCCTAGACAGGATAGTCCATCCCTTCGGTGTGCGTATCGTCACCTACGCGGACGATACCCAACTGGTGGTCTCTCTGGACCACTCTGAGGGATCGTCCCACACCTTAGGCCCCTGTCTGGAGGCTGTTGCCAGATGGATGCAATCTTCCTGCCTAAAACTGAACGGGGAGAAGACAGACGTCATCCTATTGGGCAATCCTTCTCCCTCTGTTCTTGCATCCACCTGGCCACCATGTTTGGGCCTGCCCCCCGTCCCCAAGTCCCACATAAAAAGCCTCGGGATCTGGTTCGATAAAGCTTTGGACTTTTCAGTCCAAGCCACAAAGAACGCCGCCACTTGCTTTGGGCTTATGAGGATGTTGCGGAAGGTGCTCCCTCTGCTCCCATTCCAGGCAAGGAGGATCCTGGTCCAGGCCCTTATACTCTCCCGCCTGGACTACGGGAATGCCCTCTACATGGGAGCTCCGACCTTTGCCACCCAGAAGCTCCAAGTCACACAAAATAGTGCGGCCCGCCTACTCTATAACCTCCCTCGCTGGCAGTCAGCGAGGAATGCCCTAAGGGAGCTTCACTGGCTCCCTATAGTGGCAAGAGTACAATTTAAGGCTAAGTGTATCCTACACAAAGCCTTTCATCGCACAGGCCCCGCCATTCTGCATCCCTTGGCTACTCCCTACGTCCCGTCCCGTTCCCTCCGCTCCTGCACCCTCCGGCTGGCCACTTCCGCCAGAGTCAGGAAAGCTCGATGGGGAGGCCGCTCTTTCTCCCATACTGCGGCCAAACTCTGGAACACCCTCCCTCTATTCCTTCGAGGCAACAGTAACCACCTGTCCTTCAGGAAAGCCTTGAAAACACACTTGTACGCCAAATTCTGCTGACCTGCCCTGAGCCCGCGTTAAGCAAATTCAGTCACAAGCGCTACGAGGCCTCCGGGTAGTTTTAGCGCTATACAAGTGCAATTTTCATTTTATCCGTCCTTCCAGACCAACTCTCTGCTTGTACAGATGGACAATACGACCACGATGTATTACCTCAACAAGCAGGGGGGCTCGAGATCACACACTCTGTCGCAGGAGGCGCAGGCAATCTGTCACTGGCTTCTGGCCAGAGGACTGACGATAACGGCTACCCATCTGCCAGGTGTGCAGAATGTTCAGGCGGACTCACTGAGCAGACTGATTCAGGAAAACCACGAATGGATCATAAACGATGAAGTACTAGGAGAAGTCTTCGCAAGGTGGGGGACTCCAAACGTAGATCTGTTCGCCACCGCCGAAAACAGCAAATGCCGAGACTTTGCCTCCAGGTACTACCAGCAGGGGACGCTGGGGAATGCGCTATGGATCAACTGGTCGAACATCTTTCTGTACGCTTTTCCACCTATTCCCCTGATTCCGGCGGTGCTTATCAAGCTGTCCCAGTCCAGGGCGCGGATGATCCTGATTGCCCCGGAATGGCCCAGGCAGTGGTGGTTCACGGACCTGCTTCACCGGTCTCTCCTTCCGCACATACGCCTGCCGTGCAGGCAGGACCTTCTCACGAAGTTCGGAGGGCACATGTTGGACCCCAACCTCTCGTCTTTGAGTTTGGCGGCTTGGCTCCTGAGATAGTGCAATATGGCCATTTGAATCTACCCGAAGATTGCATGGGAATACTGAAAGGGGCTAAGTGACCTTCCACTCGGACTTCCTATGCTTACAAGTGGAAGAGGTTCTGTAGCTGGTGCAAGTCCAAGAACTATGACCCGACGACGTGCAAGGACGACGTCATCGTTCCTTACCTTCTACATTTGGCGCAGTCTGACCTTAATGTTCATTCCATTAAGGTTCATCTAGCTGCATTGACTGCCTACAGGAAATGCCCTTGACAGACTTCCTTCTTCCAGATCCCTGTTATCAAAGATTTTTTGGAAGGCTTGAAGAAAGTATTCCCTCCTGTCCGGCTTCCTTCGCCTTCATGGGAATTGAATGTGGTACTGTCCAGATTGATGAAGGAGCCTTATGAACCTATTCATAAGGCTTCGTTGCAGCACCTGTCCTGGAAGGCGGCGTTCCTCGTGGCCATTACATCGGCCCGCAGGGTGAGTGAAATTAAGGCGTTGTGTTGCCAAGAACCTTATACTGAATTTCATGCTGCTAAGGTTGTTATGCCTACTCACCCTAAATTTCTTCCCAAAGTTATTTCTGATTTTCATGTCAACCAGACCATAACTTTGCCTACGTTTTTTCAGAATCCTTCATCTCCAACGGAAAGGTCTTTACATTCCCTGGATGTTAGGAGGGTGTTGACATTTTATCTGGATAAAACCAAAGATATTCGTAGGTCAGACCAATTGTTTATCAATTATAGATCAGTCAGGACGGGTCTTGCTAGCTCTAAACAGTCCACCTCTAGGTGGATTGTATCCTAAATACAGCTGTGTTACCAAAAAGCTAATAAGACCTTAGGGGGTAAACCTAAGGCTCATTCCACCAGGGGCAAAGCTGCCACGACGGCTTTGCTCCGTAATGTTACAATTGCAGAAATCTGCAAGGCGGCCACTTGGAAGTCGGTCCATACCTTTGCTAAGCATTACTGCCTGGACACTGATGCCAGGGCAGACGCTCAGGTTGGGCAGTCTTCGCTGCGAAATCTGTTCGCACAATAGTGGTGTTAATTCTCGTTCCCCACCGCCGCTTTGGTGTGGGGATGGGCTTGCCATTCTATTCACTAGATTATGACTATACACAGAGATTCCCTACTACAGAAGGAGTAGTTTCTGTCCTGTAACTCCAGTTCTGTAGTAGGGGTATCTCTGTTATAGTCACAAGCGCCCGCCCTCCTCCCCGGTAGAGAGAAATATTCATGTAAGGAATGCTACAAGTCTGGGGTGTTACGCCTTCAAAAAGAACTGAAATTAAAAGGGACCTGCAGTGCATTCTGTGAAGTTCTGGAAAGTTCTCTTAAAGGCACAGTATCCTGTTCTGAGCCACATAATGGCAGCCTATGGGGCTTGTCTGTCCAGGTCTTCTTCTCTATCATTCCAGAGGGGTTTTGCTGCTGAGGCAAGGGAAATCTGGACAGACTTTGCTGTTTGTGGATTTTTGGTGGAATTTCTAGTTGAAGTACTGGACAGTGTAGCCTGGTTTTATAGGTTGCATTATCTGTCTTTAATTCTCTCTTAAGGGTCTGTGCAGTGCTGCGTTTTTTGACACCTTAAGAGATTATTTTTGATTGCTCCGGGGTCCATGCACATGGGCGGGACTCTTCCCTAGATTATGACTATAACAGAGATACCCCTACTACAGAACTGTAATTACAGGACAGAAACTACTCCTTGTCAGGACAGTACAGCATATGCCACCTGCCTTCCTGATCATTTAACCAGCTAACAGAGCTCATAATCAAAATTTTACATACACATTCTAAGTAGGACTTCATTGGCCGTTTGAGGAGAATCGGGGGTCACATGTTGGCCTGTGGGCTTTATAATAAAAAGACCAAATATGGACCATGCACAATGCTAATTTTGCATATAATGGTCATCCAGTGATTTCTTCCCCTTTTGTTTTTTTGGGAGATTGATCCATATCACGGACACTGCAAAACATTTTGAACAAAAGACCATGCCTTCATAAACGGAGAATTTCTTAGTATTTCTGCATCACAAGCATTGCTGGAATGAGAGGTCAGAAACTTCAAAGATTGTGTCTAAGATTTATTTTAAGAAAACAATAACAAATCATAAATTACTAAAAGTAGAACAATTGAAGAGAAAAATAAAATAAGAAGTCGGTAGGCCCTGATAGTAAAGTATGCCGGTTGATGCCAGATAACATGACCTAAGGTTTAAGAAAGAAGATAGAGCAGGTTGCTTTTTAAAATGATTTTTTTAAATGTACAAATCTCATAACATGTTAATCCAAGCACAAAGATATAAATGTTTTGATAAGTCATCTTACATTTCTAAGGTGCTGGAATCTTCTTAGACATCAATCCAGTTTTGTTTAAAGTAGAGAAGGTTGTACCAGAGAGATATTATCTTCTAAAACATATCCTTGCCTACCATATCTGACTCAAAGGTTTGCAAGCGGTTCCCATTTGCATAGCATATATCTTGTACCCAGAGTAATCATAAGTAATTCCATATTGGAAGCGGGCATATTATCCTCACTATTTGTTGATCTTTGTACTTCTACAAGGTCATGAACTGCATTCAATGTCTTTATAATGGCGATTCTCCAAATGAAATGAAAAGAGAATCTAGATTTCATTAAATAAAGGGAGGATATAATTATGCGTGTAACGTTTTAATGCCACTTTGCTACAGAACCTTTAAAGAAAATACTATCTAGAGTTAGAACACCACTGTCATATATAATCTCCTCTCAGAACTCTCCTCCTCTTTAAGTGCGCCTAAAAACTTATCTTCTTGTCCCCTTGCTTTGCTAGCTATCCACTGTCATTAATCCTCTTCTCCTTTTCTCTATGGATTCTCTCTAAAAATACAAACAACATTCAGTTCCCTTTGGTTTATTCTACTAATGTCTAAAAAAATGCTGAGCGATAGGAAACAACACTCATTATATTATTCACAAAATGATTTTTACAGATTCCAATAAAATTAAATTTTTTCTCAAAATTAACAATTACCTCCTTTTATTAGATCTTCCATGTACCTTTTTGAAAGTTTTTTTTTTTACTTCTCCAATATCTGGGATGAGGCGGAGGAATAATGTAAGCCTCCGTGGCTTTAATGAAATCTTTATTCTTTTTTCATTTCATTTTGAGAATCGCCATTTAATTTCAAGACCGGAGGGTACCATTATGTATGTTGAAAGTCGTGCATCAACACACTTGCTCTGTTGGTCTAAAATAACGCTTTGTAGAAGTCCCATAATTTGACCAATCAGCTGACTTAAGTATTTCTTCCAAACATCCTCCAGACTAATATAGTTTACGTGCCATAGCACCTCTCAGAAAATGCGGTTTAAACATGTTCACATCAACACCTGCTTGCACATAATGTCTTGCACCCACCTTGCTATAGTTGCAGAACGTACCGCCTTATGTGGTTTATCATATGAAATCAATAATTGCTTTTCTCCATGACTCCTATGTTCTAACATTCTCTCTTCACATTCTGTTTCCACACACATGTGGACAATCCACAACCCACAGCTAAGAATTTTGCGAAAATCTAGGATAAAAGACTGACTCGGACATGGTTTTGTTCTCTTCCATATTTCAAAATGTACTTCTTCTGGACAGTAAATCCTACTACTTACCTTCAAGGCTTTAACATCAGAAGATCTTCTACATGATACTAAACATAAGAGAAGATACTTTTTCTGTAAGACTCTTTATTTCTGAATTCTTATTTATAGGCTACACCTGAAACAACCGTAAGACCAGATTCACATCCCACAATACTACATATCGTGCTCTGGGAGGTCTCCTCAACCTCATACTCTTCATAATCATACATACCATGACATTCCTACCTACTGACCTACCATCTACTTCAGCATGCTGACCTATAACTGTTCATAGTCCTGTACTCCAAACCCTTCTCATAATGCTCCACAAACAAATATATTACATCCACGATGGAAGCCTCCACGGGATCCAAATTCCTCTCCATGCACCAATTGTCCCAGGCTCTTTAAATTCCTCTATATCTTTTCCTTGTGCCTGGAACCCATGATTCTTCCAATAACTCTGAAGCCCGGCTCGAAAGCCCCTGCAAACATCCAGATCTCCTGACACCTTCCGAACTAGAAGGTTCAAAACTCCTTCCTGAACCAACGCATGTTCCTAGCCTTCCCCATTTCTGAAAATACCTTTTCCTACTGGACTCAAAAAAGATATTGCACATGCCAACTCCCATCACAGTCAGAAACCATACATAAGATTCCCAAAACGGTGTCCTCAATACTATTTGACATCTTTCTTCTCGCACCTTCAGCAATACTCTCTGTAACATAGCAAAAGGAGGAAATGCATAAGCTTTCTTCCCCTTCCAAACTTGTTGAAAAGTATCCTCGGCACTCTCCTCTGGATCCGGTATCCAGTTGTAATAAATTGGCAACTGGCAAGTCACCCTGCTTGCAAAAAGATCCACCTCTAACGGTCCCCAAAAGTCATTGCTCTTGCAAAAACAGCAATGATTCAACTACCAATTGCTGAAATACCTCAAATGATGAAAATTCCAATCTGCTGACACATTCATTACTCCTTGTAAATATTCTTCTCTCACAGTAATCATGCGCTCCAAGCAAAAACTTAAAAAATCCTTTGCCAGCTCTGCTAAACCACAGGATCTGCTTCCTCCCAACTTGTTGAGGTAAACTGCAGCTGGCACATTGTCCAGTTTCATCAAAACTGACTGCCCTTTCAGTATCGCTTTGAAACTCTTCAAAGCATATAATCCTGCTCTTAATTCCAAACAATTTATATGCTTCATTCTTTTCTCCTGTGAACGAATTCCTCTTGTTTCCAGTGCTCCCAAATGAGCTCCTCAACCGCTTTGTCTTGCATCGGTCTCTAAAATAAAACTCAGGCGCATCTAAAAATGGCTGTCATTCCACGCCTGCATACTATCCAACCACCAAAACAATTCCTCCTTTGCCTCTGCACTCAGAAATATCCTGTCCCCATACCAAAAACCATTCTTCAATGCTTCCCCTTTGAAACCTTTGCAAACCATGGTAATGCAATGGTCCTTGAATAATTGCTTGGATGGAAGATGATGATAATCCAATAATCTGAGCCAGATCTTAGAGTAAGAAATCCCTTCTCAAAACCTGAGATATCTCTTTCCTTATCTGCACCTTTCTCCCTGGAAGTTGCAAAAACAACTTTCCTGTATCTATCAGGAACCCTAAAAATTCCAAACTTTGAGGCTGTACCTATTGTAAAGTCCTCCTGTGCCCTGGACACCTACTAACTTTTTGTGGACTGGTACTGGTGGTAACTGACTCTGACTGACCCTGGGCTCTGCATAACCAGGCCCAGGGTCAGTGCTATGGTGAAAGAGACACTTAGAATACAGTGAAAACACTTACATATACTAGGGTACACTATAGGTTAGAGTGCCCCTGTGATTGTCATGACCTCCCCTATAAGGCCCTAGTGCATAATAGGGCAGGGGGGGCTGAGATTACCCGTAAGCCCCTAGTATAGAATAGGGCAAGGCAGTTTAGAGGCCAGCAGCCTTTTCTGCACTTTCATGTTTGCACTGCTGGAGCCTGCGGTCAGTTTAAAATTAACCTCTGTTTTGGAGGACTGCTTTTAAAATGCAAATTGTGCCCAAACTCAACTTTTGTCTTTGGTGCACTTAAAATGAACAAACTACAATGTTTGGGCATGGTGGGTACTCCCAGGGTCTCCCCAAGGTGTTCCAGGGGTGGGGGGTCAGGTACGTATAAGGAGAATCTTTTATAAAAAAAAATGTTTTTATACGCCCTGGGGTTAGTGAAATTGCATATTTCACTCCCCATGTTGTAGTAAAGTGCTTCCCAAAATCGACTTTTGTGCTCGGAGGATCGGCAATATTTTGCTATATTCAGAACCCCTAAAGTCTTTCAAGTGGTGGGGGGCCTGTAGGTATAAGCAGGTTCCTAATAAAACCTGTTTTATAGGCCCTGGTATTGGAGAACTTACCCAGTTAATTTTTACATTGCAGATCCCCAGCCCATAGGTTAACATTGGAAGTTTTAAGTTAATAACTGGAGAAAGAAAAGCCCTAACGCTAGGATTATAGGACTCTGAAGAATGGTAATGATAAATCCATCAATATGGTATTGTTGAATTTCTTCTAAAATGTACAGACCAGAAGTTATAAGACTTTTTTGTCTTTAAGACAAAATTCAACCCTGTAGTGCTGTCCTGATTGGTCAGAGATAATTGGGTATGCGTGGCTGCTTTGAAGAGGTGATAAATGACCCCTTGGGTTAGGAAGCCTCTTGGGGAGGAGAGCTTACTGGACATACGAATACCAGAGTCAGGCAAAATAATGCTCTTCAAGGGAAGGGGAAGACAAGCTAAGGACATCAGTTTCATTTATAAATCTCCTCTTTAAACTAAGGTAGATGCTCGGCTTAGGAAAGTAATGAGCAGATGCAAGGAGGAGAAACAATAGAGATTAGCCATCCTAGGGGTGTGAATAGCCAGCTGAAGAACCGGATTAACCCACTTTCTGGGTCTCGGCGGCGGGGGAACCGCCCAAGCCTTCCATACACTTCATACGTAGTAAAAGGAGACAAAGGAGCCTTCGTCTGGAGGAGGAACCCAGATTTATTCAAATAGCCCGGGCTATGGAACAGAGTCCCAAGCTCGTCAGAAACAAGACAGAGGAGGCTGCTGCTTTACTCCGCAGCTTACAAGCCTTATATACTTTTTCATCTCAGTCTTTTGGCTGTTAGTTCATTGTTCTATCAGGGCAGTGTTTGCAGTTGATAACCAGATCCAGACGACGTTTGTAGATGGTGACCTGGTCAAGGCTTGGTACACAAATCATTGTTCGCTCCACTTGATCAAGGCTGAGTCTTTCAGGTCATTGTTTAATCACCTTGATCAGAGCCTGGTCTTTCAGGTCATTGTTTAATCACCCTGATCAAGGCCCAGCAGTCAGACCATTGTCCAGATAACCTGATCACGGTGTCAAGGATGTTTACCAGGCTGGGAGCAGGAAATGGAAAACAAATCATTTACACAGGGTGTGAGTGTCTCATGGCTTTCAGTTGAACAGCAAGAACAGGGGGGGTTGGGTGTGCGACAGTTCCTGGGCAGTAATGCAGGCTGCAAGATGGCTGTTGTCGTGTTAGTTAGATTTTCCTCAGGCATCAGCAGAAATGACCAGGTGGGTCGTGTGAAAGTGTTTGACACAAGATGGCAACGAAAAAGCTATGGAGTCTCGGTACAAATGATGCCGATCAGAAGAACACTTTTCCTCACAGCTCTAGTCTCTCTGCTGAAAATTCTGACAGATTGAAGTTTGGACGAATAGTACATTTAAGGTTAGCATTGTGCCACACTTTGGAGGAAGTGGTCAATCTCTGGGGTGTTGCCCTACACCTCATTGGACAGGTGTGCCCTCCTACTTAACCCAGAGAACGCTGTATAAGTATCTGAGAGAGGCAGTGCCTGTCAGATCTGCTTTTTGAAATCTAAGAGAAACAGAAGGGCCCACGCTGAAGAGTTTGATGTGCATTCACCAGGTCCTGCACGCTGAACATTGATCAAACCTGCTTCAAAAGGATTAAAGAGTGGACTCCCTGCAAGCTGCAAGTTAACAGAGCTCACCTGGACCATCGCCACAAAGAATCCTCAGCCTGGAGTGCTAGCAGTGGATTTGTAAAGGTTTTGTCCAAGTGGATTGTTGGAACTGAGTCCCAAACTTTCAAGGACCTTATTGAAGATTCCAGGCCCTTGGATTGTACTTTGGACCCGCAAGAGGAACTAGAGGAAGGAGTTCCTCTCAGGATCAAGCCTGCTGGATGAGGCTGCATTAGTCTGGTGAAAAATCCTCCATCACAATTGCTAAAGGTGAATGTGTCAGAAGCAACCAAATGTCCAAAAGTGGCACTGTTGGTTTCTAAGCTCTAGGAAGCGACTAATCTTAAATTCATATCTCTGGTTCCCCAGAGTGGATTCTTTTCGTGTTGGTGTCATTTTAAAGATAAAAATATTTCCTATTTTTATAAATTGGTGTTGGATTTTTATTATGTGTTTCTTAACTATTTACTAAATTGGTGTTTTTAAAGTCTTTACACACATGTATTGCCTGCTCGCAGCCACGCCACCAAGGATTGAGCATCAGAATAATTTTCTAAAACCAGTTCTGAGCCATAAAGCGTTTTAGTGGCAATATTGCCAGTGGTAAATGCATATCTGCCACTACTAATAATTCTCTTTCCAACAGTACCATAGTAGTCTTCTCTGTTTACTATACATTCTAATTGATCCAGCATGCTCTTTATCTGTTGCAAATCTTTCTTCAAATCGTTCAAGTCTTGCTACATCATTAGGATGTCATACAAGTAAACAATCATTCACATTCCTCTCTCCTAATAAATAAGCCATCACTACTCTCATGACCTTGGTAAAAGGCCATGGTGCTGAAGAAAGTACAAACAGGAGACACTGAAACTGGTACAACTGGCCTCTCTAACAGTACTGTAAATACTTCTCACTCACTTTGAAATACTCATCCTTTAAATCCAATTTCACTAACTGGTCATTTTTTAACAACAAATCTATCAGACAGTGGATTCCTTCCATCTTGATATATCTGTATATTAAACATTTGTTCAACTCCCTGAGATTGGTCACTGGCTTCATCCCTTGCCCTTCTTTTTGACCAAAAACATTGTACTTACAAAGTACTTACCTGTATGGTGTTTAGGCTTCAAGCAGGTTTCAAAGAGTATATCGCCTCCAGTTTAATAAATGGTCTTTTGGATTACTTTTATGAGGGCAGCATGTGACCTATTAAGATGCATTTCACTCCTCCCTACCAATTTTTTGGGGCTTCAAGTAGATAGTAAAGAATTTCAAGGCGAGTTTGCAGTTTGGTAGGAAAAGAAAAGCTCTGATGAGTCTTAGAGTTGAAAGTCTGCTCCTCATAGTGAGAAATAATGCGATCATTCTTGTAGGTTCAAACAGTTAGGGCCTGATCTTAGTGGACAGGGTTTTTCCATCACAAACGTGACTGACATCCCAGACGCCAAATTACAATTGTTTGATATTCTATGGAACTTGTAATACAGTGAGCGGGATATCCGTCACGTTTGTGACTGAGAATCCCATATGCCAAGATCTTAATCAGGCTCTCAGTCTTGAAAGTTGAGCTGTAATCGAGAGTGTGAGAAATCTCTCTTGTTCCAGTACACAGAGTCCGCTTCCCTAGGCTCTGTTACTCACACTCAATGCAGCAGCTCAGTTCTACATCACTTGTGTGTTATCTGCTTTGAGTCAGGCAGCATCTTCTCCGATGTAGAGAATCAGTGATTCTAGTTGGAGAGTTTCATCAACCAGCATGCAGGAGTGCTTATATTTCATACGTGTATAGAACTGTTTTGAGCCTCTTTAGATCTCTGCAGCTAGTATTGGTGGTCCTGAAAATCGCTGCCATTTCAGAGCTCTGGAAACAAGTATTCCATATTCGTCCATTGCCATGTCAAATTAGTAGATAATGACTACTTTTGTGTCGGAGAATGTCTCATTTGCTTCTTAAGCGATTTTACCAAACATTAAAGAGAAGATGGAGATGAAGGTTTTGGAATTTAGCGACATTTCTTTTCCCCTAGATCCATGCTCGTGTTTCTGTTGCAGGTTCATGGGATTCTATTGTAGAGAACCCATTTTTTATAGAGGAGGTAATGGATGAGTAGAGAGGAGGCGGACAACATAAGAAAACAAATAATTACTCGTTTTAGGGTTTCACCTCAAAAAATATTTATTGAATATGCAGTCCCTGATAACATTTGCCATTAAGCGCTAATATAGCTGTTAGAAATAATAACACTTGCTGAATTTAATAATTAAGACCTTTAGACCTTCAACAAGTTCACTGTCAACTAAGTTGCATTTACGTATCCCATAGTATCATAACTATACCCAGAGCGAGGACTATGTTTTTTTATTTTATAAACACAAAAAACACTTAACATGTGTGGCATGTGACTTGTAACAAAGTGGTTTACTGCACATTTTTCAGAAAGGCACATGGTGCACTCTGCATTTTATTCAACTGCATTGCAGTCTGGTCAAACTCAACATGATACCCTGACTTATAACACAGAGGCACAGTTTAGGCCTGTGATCCCTCTCTGTTACCTTCAATTACCAGCTTAGGCCTATCCTTTCAGTTCCATCATTATCAGGTTTCCAATCACCCTGCCCTATGCATGTATATTCTTTAAGATCTTTGCACCAAGGATCATAAGCTGGTCCTGTAGCCTGCAAACCAGTTGCTGGTCTCCCATCACTTCTCTAGGAGTAGACCAACAAATGAGAATTTAGAGCACATATTCCCCTTTTGTTCTCAAGTGCAGATCTAGGAAACAGAGCAAGGTCCAAGCAGCCAGGTTTCCCATTATCTTCTTAGTTGATCCACAGTTTTTTTCCAGTAGATCACTGCCACCCTGCACAACCATATCAGACTAAAACCAAAAAAGAACGTTGTGTTCGAGGCATATGAGCTGTAGATCGTATACTTATGTATAGATCGCCATCTGGTGTTGGGCTCGGATGTTTGCACTTTGTTTTTGTCTTGAAAGAAGTCTTTGTAGTCACAAGGTAGGTGATGACTCCTTAGGACGGTAGTGCGCATGGGCAACGACTCCATCTCCAGATTATTTTTTCCGCCATCTGGTTCGGATATTATTTGCTGCGATCCGGGTCGGTTTCGAACCCCCTTCGACGCGCAATCCCTCTCCACTCAACGGTATTGTCTTGATCACGATTCCCTTTTGACGTGCATCATTAAAAACAAACTCCTCAATCTTCGTCGCAGGCCGTTGGGCCTATCCGCACCGACCACGCCTGCAGTCAATGATAAGCACTCCTTTCAAAAAATGGCCCGGGTGTGGTGCTAAGTTCCCACACACAGACTTGCACGAGGTTTGTAATCTCTGCCTCTCCCCGGAGCACGAAGACAGGAACTGCGAGGCCTGTGCATCGTTCAGGTCAAAGAAACCCATCCATGCTCTTCAAGCTCGACGTCACGAAATGTCTCGCGGAAGCAGCTCGATCCCAGACATCTTCGGAGCAGATCCCAATGTTCAGCCGGAGCAACAAGGTGATGAAAAAGACCTCTCCGAAGCGGACGACTCCGACGTCGAAGAGGAGACAATCACCCTGGCTCAGCGGTCCATGAGTACCTAAACCCCTCTCCCAAAACTCAAACACTAGGCTCCAGTAAAACCCTCGGGCTCGGGTCGACATGGGCAACATGGCTCAGATGCCCCTCCCTCGGGCCCGGCTTTGAAACCTAAAGATAAGCCTTCTGGCTCGGGCTCGAGCCAGCCCCCTTTCGGTGCTGAAAGTTACCTTCGGCACAAAAGACAAAACCAAACATGTGTCGCGTCCTTCTTCGTCGGCACTGATGACAGCCTCAATGCTGAAGCCCTCGGTGTCGAAACATACCAAGGACAAGCATTGGGAACCGATAAAATCTTCGGAGCTGAAAAGAACCTCGGAGCCGTAAAAGTTGTCTGAGCCGAAAAAACTCTAGGACCCACAAACTCCTATAACAAAACCTAAGGAGGCTAAGACCACTCAGAAAACCTCAGACACTCGGTCCAAGAACATTCGGACCCAAAATCTTCAGCACCCAAAAAGGACATTTTACTCACACAGTCTACCTGAGTTTTCAGTTTCAAAATAAAAAACTTTTTATTGATCCACAGACTAGCAAAGTCATCACCAAGCCTCCATAAAAGAGGAAACTGGACACTTCAGAAGAATCTGAAACACCCCTCAAATGAATGGAGATCAGTACTAACATCTCTCCTTCTCCTCCTCCAGCTGATCCAAATCTCTTAATTTCTCCATCACCCTCCCCCCCGCCCCCCAACATCATTTCTTATCCCACACACTAGATGATGACGATGATCATGCTGATGGGGGTGGGAATATAGATCCAGATGGGGATGATGCACATACCATCCCACAGAACATAGACCCTTGGGATGACTACAACACAGATCCCGACCCACTTAATGACCCGGATCTTTATCCATCTAGGCCATCACCGCCAGATGACAATATTGGGTTTGCGCAACTAATCAATTGGGCTGTCCAATATCACAGGGTACAATTACATTCTGATCCCTCAGAGGAAGATTTCTTGCTTAAAACTTTTGCACCCTGGCAAAAATCCAAGCACACCCTGCCAATGTTAAAAGTCATGCTAAAACATGCCCAAGAAGTTTTTAAGGACCCTGTTGGAACCAGGATTCTCAAAACTAGGATAGACAAAAAGGCACCTCCCAATGACCCAGTTTACATTAAAGGTCCGGTCCCTTTGGATTCTCTTGTGGTGTGTAATGCACGCAAGAGGACAAACTCACAGAGTACAGGCGACACCCCTCCTCCTGACAAGGAGTCCAAGTTGATATACACATCTGGTAAACGTATTGCGCCACAGGCCGCTAATCATTGGCAGATTGCCAATGCCCAAGCTTTATTGGAAAGGTACGACGGGGCTCATTATGACTAACTTGAACAGCTCATGCAACGCCTTCCTGACCAGTACAAACAGAAAGCCAACAACCTTATACAAGAGGGGATATTGATAACAAACACATCAATTAAATGTGCGCTTGACGCGGCTGATACCGCATCTCGTGCCATTAACACCTGCATTGCGTTGCGCAGGCACGCTAGGCTCCGAATCTCCGGATTCAAGCAGGAAGTGCAATCTGCTATTCTTAATCAGCCTTTTGATCAAGAGCATCTTTTCGGACCCTCAGTTGACACATTTTTAGAGAAGTTGAAAAAAGATACGCACACTACTCAGTCCATTGGGGCCTTACAATTGCCTTGTCCTAGAGGTTCTTTTTGCCGCTCTTTCTACCGGGCTGGCTCCAAAACCATTGGCTCAGAACATCCCTCTTCCTCCTATAAAGGCCCCACTCCAACATCCCCCAAAGGATAGTTTCGCGGAGGCTACTGACGCAACAATGGTAGGGGAAAAGGTCGCAGCAACAATATCCGCAACTCCCCTAACACCAAACAGTGACTTCCCTGCACTCCCCCTCCCCTCCCCCGATCATCCCACTATTGTCGGGGGACGTCTCTCACAGTTCCTACCTGTCTGTGTGAGAAAGTGCCATCTTTCTTGCCTTGGTATGCCCCCACTTTTTTCTGAACTGCTGATGTGCTTTGACTGAGTGTGCCCTGGGTTCCTGCCAACCAGGTACCCAATTGACATCTCTTGCAACCTGTCAGCCCCTAGTAAATGGTACCCTTTGTAACCAGGACATGGTGACCAGAGAAGACCCTGAGGGCTGCAGCATGTATTGTGCCACCCTCGGGGGCACTGTACCCTAGCACCCACACACCACCTTTGCAGGCTGAGTGCCTAATACAGAACTAAACCAAGAGTCGACATGGCACACATCCCTGTGTGCCATGCCCACAGAACCCACTGCCTCTGGCATACTTCAGTCACCCCTCTAGCTGGGTGCCCTATGCCAGAGGTGTGGGCACAGGTGCATGAGCCCTGTGCCCCTACAGTACCCAGGGCCATTCCTGGGCACTGTAAGTGCAGTGATGCCATTAAGAGTATATGGTGCTGGGAGGTTGTCATTACAAACTCCCCAGCACCATAATTGCTACACTGAAGCCTGACAAGTTTTGTACCCAACTTCTCAGCACATTAAACCCGCACTGATGCCAGTGTGGGATTTAATGTGAAATGCACCAGAGGGCATCTTAGAGATGCCCTCTGAAAACCTAACCTCCAATCCACGTCTGGGCTGAGTGGCTGCAGAGGCTGCCACACAGCAGACAGGTTGCTGGACCCATGAGGGGAGAGCCCCCCTGCTCTCCTGGGCCTGCAACAATGCACGTCCTGGGTAAGGTGCTAGATCTCCTCCCCCAGGATGGGCAGAGGGAAGCTTCAAAGGCATGCCGCCTCTGTAAACTTCTCCAGACCATTTGCTGTACCCAGCAACCGGCCCCCACCAGTTCTGACCCCCATTCTTACGGGACGACTGGCGGGAAAAGCTATGTCAGGAAGGAGGGTGTGCCAGCCTGTGCCAGCCCCACCCCTCAGGTGGGATAGACGAGGTGAAGCACGACCCCGGGCTCCGGCCATCTTGTAGCTGGGGAGCTCTGCCAATCCCAGCTAGGCTCCTGCCCCCTCCCACAGGAGAGGAGCAGGCTAGGGGGTGTACTCACCCCAGGACAGGGACCCATTGGTCCCTGTCATTACCCTACGAAAAGAAGAAAGAAGATCAAGAAGAAAAAGACCCGCCGTGCAGCTGCTAACAGGATGACGACGACAACAACTGACTTGGCCCCAGCCCTACCGGCCTGTCGATCCTGGAACCTGCTCCTGCCTAATCCCGGCGACTCCTGCGGACAGCAACCTTGGGACACCCAGAGGACCTGCCTGCCTTGACCCTCTTAAAGACTGGGAATCCCATCAGCAGAGGCTCTTCGGCAACAACCCACCTGGTGCCAGCCAGGAAGTTCCGGACCAGCCCACTCTGCACCCACCGAGCCCGGGCCAGGCCCAACCAAACCAAGACCACGAGGACGTCCCCCCGGCGACTGGGACCCGAAGTCCAGTGCCCAAAGACCCTCCTCGACGAACCAGACGACGCCTGCAGACTCAGAACCAGGGACCAACGCGACCAGCTGAGGGTAAGCTTTTCCGACACCCAAAGACACCCCTGCACCCGGTGCCTTACAGCTCCCTGTGCCTCCCTTTGGGCACCTACCTGTGCTCCAAGATCCCAACTTAACCTCTCGAAGTGCTGGTCGTCCCTGGAGTCTCTGTCCCCGAGCCTGCAGCCTTTGTTCCTTTTTGACCTTTCCCATTGGATAACATCGAGCGCCCTACGGCTCTAAAGCACCCTGCACCCAGCCGCCTGAGTCCCGCTGGCTATGCCACCTTTGTCCTATCCTATCCTTTGTCCCCCCCCTTGCCCTGAGCAAGTGACCTGGAACCCAGCTCCCACAGCCGTGTGGCCTGCTAGCCAGCAGCGACCAACCAGAGGCCCCCTTTCCCTCATTGGATATCATTGGGCCTAACTACCTCTTCACCCGGCCGGCCCTTTGCTGCTGGGGTTGAACAAACTGTACCTACCTGACCTTGGGGGACCCCTGAGTCAAGGCCAGAACCATAACTTCACCAGCCAAGTACTCACCTGGACACCGGTAACCCACATACCTGCCATTGGATAACATTGACCAATTTTGACTCGAAAATTTTCTAAGTGTGAAGTTTTGAAAACTGAAAATATTCATATAAAATCAGCCGAATTCCGAAGTACTCACCAGTGATCAGGGAAGAAGCCAGTACTGTACCTTTCAGCCCAGTACTGAACCACAAAAGTAATCCTTAACGGATTTACTAGTAATCTGTATTTTCTCTATAGGAACCCATTGTCTGCTTTTCTATGAAATTTCTTCTAAGTGTCTACTTTTGAAAACTTGAAATATTCTTTAAAAGCCATACGAAATACTGAAACGCAATTACCTACCTGTTGTGAGTTAAGACCCCAGTGCTGGCCCTAGGAGACAAGTGCTGGATTACAAAAGTAACGCGATCATACTTTACCTGCAACTTGAAATTTCTCCCATTGAATAACATTGTCAGATTTACATTGAAAAGTTTCTAAGTGTGAACTTTTAAAACAGCTTTATATTCATGAAAATTCATTACAGTAACTAAAAGTTTTTGCTAACCTGGTTTCAGCTTAGACCCCAGGACTGAATCTAGGATTTAGACCTGGAACCACTAAAGTAATCTACACTGTAATTAAGTGTACTTTTATGATAATAATCCATTGAGCTCAATGCTAAAGTTTGTCTAGACTTGTGTTGCCTTCAGCAACCCCTGTACCGATTGTGTTCACATACCTTATTGCTTCCTTGCAAAGTAATGACATGAAAGTATTCATACCTAGCAAAGTATATTTTTATGCCTGCTGTTCTAAAAATAAAACAACTATATATTTGGATATAACAACCATTGGCCTGGAGTTCAGTCTTTGAGTGTGTGAAATCTTTTGCTGACTGAGTGTGTACAACAAATGCTTTGCACTGCCCTCTGATACTGCCTTGCTGCTCAATCAAGATATCACTTTAGAGAGTAAGGTTATATCTAACTTTAACCTCTGCCATACCTCTGGAGACTGGGGACTCTATACACACTGTACCTTACTTTGGTCCAGTATATATATAGAGCCACTTTCTTACAATGGTAGATCAGCGGTGGGATACAAACTTGCATTTGTTGGACTACTTGGTTACCATCTGATCACACGACAGAACTCATAAATTGCCTTTAGAATTCTGAAATTGGTCTTTTCCAAAAATACTAAAAGTCTGGTAGGGCCTTGCTTAAGTCCCATTAGAATTTTTGAAAAATAAGTCACTACAAGCTAGGCTAGAGAGTTAAAACTGTCAGGTTAGAATGTCTCAAAAGAACCCAGCTGTTAGTGAAGATAATGTAAACATGGTAGAGGAACTCAACCTCACACCTTACTTGCACTTGGACTCAAGGAATTGAGGACCCTATGTAAAGTTAAAAGAATTGCTGTAGGTCTGCATCCAACCAAACAAGGGCTCCAGGAGCTCCGGGCTGAATATGCAAAAGACCACCCCTCTGAGCAGGGTGACAGGCTTAGCCCCCAATACCAATAGCAAGGATAGAGAGCAATCTTATGATCCTAAAATCCCCAAAGGGATTGTCCCTAAATTTGAGAAGGGTGATGACATCACCAAGTGGTTCACAGCCTTTGAGAGGGCTTGTGATATCAGAAAACTAAAGAAACCCCTCTGGAGGGCACTTCTCTGGGAACTGTTCTCTGGTAACTGAAACGACAGGGTTCTGACCCTCTCTGGGCCAGATGCAGGGTCCTATGACCTCATGAAGAAAACTCTGATTGAGGGATTTGGACTCACTACTGAGGAGTATAGGATCAGATTCAGGGGGGCTCACAAAACCCAGACCCAATCCTGGATAGATTTTGTAGACTACTCAGTAAAGACACTGGATGGTTGGTTAACTGGACACAATGTGCATGATTTTACTGGACTTCATAATTTGTTTATGAAGGAACACATTTTGAGTAATTGCACAAATGAAAAGTTGCATCAGCATTTGGTAGACCTAGGTCTAATTTCTCGCCAAGAATTGGGAAAGAGGGCAGACCACTGAGTCAAGACTAGGGTGATAAGGACAGCCACTGGGGGTGGCCAAAAGAAGGTGGTCACAAAACCTCCCCAGTGCAAAGGTGGTGAGATTCCCCCAGATAAAAAGTCTGAGTCTTCCAAAGGGCCCCAAAAACCTGTACATGTGGGTGGGTCCCAAACTACTCCCTATGTGCCTCAGCCCTATAGTGGAAGAAACTGTGATCTTAACAAGGCCTATTGTAACAACTGTAAGAAGTTGGGACATTTAACTGTAGAAAGAAACTGCCCCTACAATAAAGCCCCTAAGGCACCCAATACAGCTACTCTAGGGACAGTAAATCTACAGATGGGATCAGAGGAGTGCCCAGAGCAAATCTGGGAATACACTCAAGCTAGTCTAGTCTCCTTGGCGGAAATTAAGGTTGCCAATGTAGCTGGTTGGCCACCCAACTGTAACAAGTATCTGCAATACCCCTCCATTAATGGAACTAGAGTAGAAGTCCTGAGGGATACAGGTGCCAGCATCACTATGGTAAAGGAAAAGCTGGTTTCCTCAGAGCAATACCTGATTGGGAAAACTTACCCAGTCACCAATGCTGACAGCATTACCACCCAACGCACTCTGGCTATGGTGACATTAGGGTGGAGGGAGGTTACTGGCCTGAAACTGGTAGTGGTCTCTTCACAATTCCCAGCTGACTGTCTGCTTGGAAATGATCTGGAAACCTCAGCCTGGGCTGAGGTTGAGCAAGTAACCCATGCAACCATGCTGGGTTTCCCTAGACTGGTGTGTGTTCAAACCAGAGCACAGAGCAAAAAAGAAGGTTGAACAAGTAAGGTTGGAGCCTGAAAGTATGGCCCAACCAACCAAAGGAAAAAAACAAGGAGCCTGGGGAACCAGTTTCTACACAGTCAGCCTCTCAGGACCCCTCTCTTCAGGGAGAGGACTTGGAGACCCTGGAGGGAACTGAGCCCCAGGAACTTGAGCCTTACCAGGCTGGACTCCTGGGCCCCGGGGGACCCACTAGGGAAGAGCTGTGCCAGGGTCAGCGAGACTGTCCCACTCTTGAAAGCCTGAGGCAGCAAGCTGCTGCAGAAGAAAAGGGAGATGTCAGTGGTACCCACAGAGCTTATTGGGAAGAGGGATTACTGTATGCTGAGGCGAGAAACCCCAATCCTGGAGCTACCAGGAGGGTGGTAGTGCCACATAAGTACAAGGAGTTCCTCCTAACTTTAGCTCATGACATCCCCCTAGCTGGACACCTGGGGCAAACCAAAACCTGGAAAAGGCTAGTTAGCCACTTCTACTGGCCTCAGATGAACTAAAAGGTGAAGGAGTTTGTGAGCTCATGTGTTACCTGTCAGGCCCAGTGGCAAGACAGGTGGCACACCAAAGGCCCCCCTGATACCACTGCCAGTGGTGGGGGTGCCCTTTGAAACGGTAGGTGTGGACATTGTGGGTCCACTGGAGCCTCCCACAGCCTCAGGGAACAAATACATTCTAGTAGTAGTGGATCATGCTACTAGGTACCCTGAAGCAATTCCCCTTAGGGTGACTACAGCTCCTGCAGTAGCCAAGGCCCTCCTGGGTGTCTTCACCAGGGTAGGGTTTCTTAAGGAGGTGGTTTCAGACAGAGGTACCAACTTCATGTCTGCTTACCTGAAACACATGTGGAAGGGGTGTGGGGTGCAGTACAAGTTCACTACCCCATACCACCCACAAACCAATGGTCTTGTGGAGAGGTTCAACAAGACATTGAAAGGTATGATCATGGGGCTCCCTGAAAGTCTCAAAAGGAGATGGGATGTCCTGTGGCCATGCCTGCTTTTCACTTATAGGGAAGTGCCACAGAAGGGAGTGGGGTTTTCACCCTTTGAACTTCTGTTTGGTCATCCTGTAAGGGGACCACTTTGTCTGGTGAATGAGGGTTGGGAGAGACCTCTCCAAGAACGCCAAGCAAGACATTTTGTACTATGTGCTTGGCCTAAGGTCTAGAATGGCTGAGTACATGGACAAGGCATCCAAGAATCTTGAGGCCAGCCAGGAGCTGCAGAAGGTATGACCAAAAAGCTGCCATGGTTGAATTTCAACCTGGGCAACGGGTGTGGGTTTTGGAGGCAGTGGCGCCAAGGGCTCTCCAAGACAGATGGAGTGGCCCTTACCCTATCCTGGAGAAAAAGAGTGAGGTCACTTACCTAGTGGACCTGGGCACCAGC
This sequence comes from Lissotriton vulgaris, assembly GCF_964263255.1. Taxonomy (NCBI): domain Eukaryota; kingdom Metazoa; phylum Chordata; class Amphibia; order Caudata; family Salamandridae; genus Lissotriton; species Lissotriton vulgaris. The sequence goes on along the minus strand of NC_141687.1, from coordinate 2,119,335,977 downwards.
AGGACACCCAAAAGGGTTATCCATGTGAACCACCTGAAACTCTAGAATGACAGGGCTGACCTCACCATGCTGATGGTGACTGATGAGGAACAGGAAGCAGAGAATGAACCTCTCCCTGATCTCCTCTCTTATAGCCCTACAGATGGGTCAGTGGATGGAGTGGTCTTTTCAGACACCCTCTCTCCCCAACAGCAGGACTGACTGCAAGCAAGTCTTGCAACAGTTTGCTAGCATCTTTTCCTTGACCCCTGGTCTGACCAGCTGATGTACCCATGATGTGGACACTGGTGACAGTAAACCTGTTAAAAACAAAATCTATTGACAATCAGACCGAGTCAAGGAAAGCATCAACGCTGAAGTCAGCAAGATGCTGGAGCTAGGGGTGATTGAACCTCTGAGCGCCCCTGGGCTAGCCCAGTGGTTCTAGTCTCCAAACCTCATCAACAGTTCCAATATTATCTTACTTAGATAAATTACACATGGACATCCTTTTCTATTTCTTACTAACTCCATCATAACCCTCCATGGCAAAAAAATCTGGAGATGGAGGCGATGCCCATGTACATTATCGTCCTAAGGAGGAGTCCCCTACCTCTCGACCACAGAGACTTCTTCTAAGACAAAAACATAGTGCAAACATCCAAGCCCAACACCAGATGGCAATCTATGCATAAGTATACGAATCTACAGCTCTACATGCCAAGAAAAGATACATACAGGTAAGTAGCATTTTCCTTATATTCTATTAGGACAGCAGACAGAACGAGTATGGTATATTCTTTGCATAACTCCTGGTGTGCAGTAACTGTATAATTTTTAAGCAGAAGACGTTGAAACCTGTTGTGGTAAATTTCGGTCTTTCTGTACTTTTTTTGTTGAGGGCTAAATTCAGGAAAGGCATGTGCTTCTGAACTCGCATCTCAGGATGTAATAAGTTTCAGCACTGACTACTATAGCTCACATGTTAAAATCCAAAAAACTAAGCTTTAACAAAAACAGATGGTAGTCAAAAACTGTTTTGAAACAAACTAAGAAGTTAGCAGTAAAAAAATAAATGTTGATACAGGTTAAAAATGTTGCACTTGGTTCCCTAGCCACACTATGGATCCAAGCTGCATCTACTCCCAAAAATGTGGATTGCTGTCATATCTGTGGTTAATGTCAAAACACTCACCAAGGTTTTAAGTCCTGGAAATTCTTTTGAAATCTACTGACTTCAAAGTACAATTTTTAGCATGAAAGAAAATTAGTTGATGATTATTCCAATATTCCATAGTGTGAACGCCTCAAAAGACCAAGAGAAGAAATCGATCCTATCCAGGGTCTTCGGCCTGTGCTGGTCCAATCACTCTAACACACAGGGGAAGGTGGCAGAGTACTGTAGTGCTGATGCTCCATATACTCCTGAGCATGAATTAGACTGTGAAGGTGGATATTGCAGCATAGTCATTGTCTTTTCATGGCGTCTATTTGTGAGACGTCTGTGCATTTTTTTCTGTACAATAATTTATTATGTTGGTTGTCATTCACTTTCTTCCTCCTTTGTAGTTCAGTGTTTGGTTGGTCAATGCTCAAATTTGTGAATTCTAAAATGTTATTGTTCTCGAAACTGCTGTGTTTTCTCAAGTGTTTAGAAACTTGGATTCTTAGTCTTTTTCTCCTGACTGGGTGTAACTTACTTACCATTGGAAATTCGGAATAATGCCCAGAAGGTGGTGGGTTGGAGTTTAGAGATGGGGAGAGGGTCTATGGAAGGGAAGTCATATGTACTGACAGAAAAATCATTGTGAGTTAGACCCATATCGTGAAAGGTATTTGGAAGTACTCATTGACAGTTTAACCACCATATTTTAAAGTTAGATAATTTGTGATTTAAAGTATTGTATTGTCATGGTTATGTGTCTTGCAATGTTTGCAATAGCTTAATTGTTTGTGCCATGTAAAAAAAAATCTTAAAGAAATATAGTGTATAGCTATATCAAACAAAGTTTGTATCTATTAGTGACAATAATGACAAATCTGAGCTCAGATGAAGCCCGTCCACAGCAATACTATTTCCCTGCACACCTTTAAAACATTTTGTCACTTGTGTCCTTCAGATCATGCTGTTAGTTTTCATCTGCCCTCTCTTGTTGTAGAAACATAATGGAGAGTAAGCGAAAGTAGTGAGGTGATTGAGTTGATGGAACTCGCCCTTGAATAAACCCCAAAAATGGCTCTACAAGGATTTGCTTTGTGTTAGCAACTCATATTCTCAATGTATTTTAAGCGGTGGTTGTTTACTTCCATTTTCATTAGAATGAATGATGTGAGTTGCTCACTTTGATTTCGCATTTTCTTGGTCTTAATAGAGCCAAAACCAGTGTATGCCCAACCTGGACAACCTGATGTGGACCTTCCAGTCAGTCCAACTGATGGGCCTTTACATAATTCAGATCATGAAGATGGGATGCTCAGGTATTTTATTTTAAATTTGTATTATCACCTTTTTTCTTTTAAATGTGCAAGAGGTGTGTACTCAGATTCATCATTTTTACAGGTGATTTTTTTCCTAATTGTTTGTACTGTGGACAATCTTAATGGGATGAGATAGTTTAATTACATGTATACTGTGAAACAGTGCATCAAAATAATTGTTTGGGCATTGGTTGTTAAGAGAAATACGTGTCCGAGGCATATGAGCTGCAGATTGTACACTATGCATAGATTGCCATGTTGTGTTAGGCTCAGATGTTTGCATGTTGTTTTCGTCTTTGAAAAAAGTCTTGCAGTCACGAGGTTGGTGACTCCTCCTTCAGTCGACAGTTCACATGGGCTACGGCTCCATCGTTTTTTTCCGCCATCTGGTTCGGATGTGACTTCCTGCGTGCCGGATCGGTATTGTTATCGAACCCCCTTCGACTCGCAATCACACTTATCCAATGGTATTGTCTCGATCGCGTGCCTTCGACGCTCACCCTCGACAATTTGTGATTAAACTTCGATGCCTGCAATCCTCGACGCGGGCCGTTGGGCCTACCCGTGCTGATCCAAGACCTGGAACACCCTCCCCACCCACCTACGACTCACCCAGCTAGCTCGACTCCGCGACATGCAGCGAGTCACAGGTTCCATTCCGGACATCTTCCATCCAGGTCCCGATAACCTTCTGGTGCCAGAACAAGACATTCCGGACTCCGAAGTAGACCTCTCCGACGCGGAAGATGACATCTCCAACGCCGAAGATGACAACATCCCGGCTCAAAGGGACGCGAGTACTGAAACTCCAACCAATTCCATACCAATCGCTCCAGTAACACCTTCGCCTTCGAGCTCAGGTTCACACCGTACAAAAACTTCCAATGTCCCGCCCCCTGGCCCGGCACCGAAAGACAAAGAAAAGCCATCCGGTACTGAAAAACCACCTTCGACACCGAAAGCTCAGTCGTCCGAGTTGCCACGCCCTCTTTCACCGGCACTGGGAAAACAATCAGCACCGAAATCTACAAAAGATTCCTCGGCACCGAAGCAGCCCGATAAAACATCGGCACCTAAGCGGCCGGATAAAGCACCGGCACCGAAGCAGCCGTATAAGCCACTGGCACCGAAACAGCCGGATAAAACCTCTGGCCCGAAGCACACAGACAAAACTTCTGCACCGGAACACACAGAAAAGACTTTGGCACCTAAAACGTCAGAGCCAAGACCATTAAAGGACAAGGTACTGAAAGCTTTGGAACCAGGCAAGAATGCTGTACTGGGCAATGTTCCAAAATATCCAAAAACAGTTTCCAAAAGGAAATCTTTGATGCCAAGCAAACCTATCGATCCCGAAGAGCTCTTCTTTCCCGATCCAAAACAAACTACAGTCTTTATTCACCCAATGACTGGTCACATAGTCACCAAGCTTCATACAAAGAGGAAATCAGAACATTTGCCACAGGCTCCAGTTCCTCCAAAGAAGATTCATATAGCTACTAACACTTCACCACCACCACCTTCACCTCCACCACCACTTTACCCTAATTTAATCATTTCGCCTCCACACTCTCCACAATCAGAGGATAGTGACAATTCACATGGGGACGAGCAACTGGATGAATACGTAATGCAATTAGATCCTGATGATTCACCACAAGAACCAGACCCATGGCATGATTGCAATACTGATCTAACCAATGATCTGGATTTCTACCCCTCAAAACCATCCCCACCAGATGACAATGTGGGTTTTGCCCAGCTAATCAATAGGGCAGCTACTTACCAGAAGGTCAAACTTCATTGAGACCCTGTAGAAGAGGATTATCTATTGGAGACTTTTGCTCAACCACAAAAATCTACTCATGTCTTACCCATGTTACAAGGCCTTCTTAGATACGCTCCTGGGGTGTTTAAAGACCCAGTTAGAGCTAGGGTTCTTAACCCCACAGTAGACAAAAAATACAAATCAGCTCCCACTGACCCTATATACATCAAGGACCAACTTCTCTTAGATTCACAAGTGGTTGCAAATGCACGCAAAAGGCCAAACTCCCAAGGGGCAGGTGTCACACCACCTCCTGACAAAGAATCTAAATTATTAGACATGTCAGGTAAACGTATGGCATCTCAAGCTAAAAATTCATGGAGAGTAACAAACACACAAGCCCTTCTAGCAAGATACGATAGGGCCCACTATGATGAGCTAGAAAAGCTCATTCAACATCTACCTCAAGAATAGAAGGACAAAGCCAATGACCTTATACAAGAAGGGATACTCATAACCAATACTTCCATCAAATGTGCGCTTGAAGCAGCAGACACCGCGTCACGTGCAATAAATACCTGTGTTTTGCTACACATACACGCCTGGCTCAGGGTATCTAGGTTTAAACAAGAGGTACAAAATACCATCCTAAATCAACCATTTGATCAAAAATTATGACACAGAGTGCCTCTTTGGCCCTGCAGTCCACGCATCTTTAGAAAAGATCAAAAAAGACACAGAGACCGCAAAGACTATGGGAGCCTTACAGTCACCATCTACCACAGGCTCCTTTCGTTGCTCCTTTTATAGAGCAGGTTCCAAAACAAATTAATCAACACCCGTCCTCATCCTATAAAAGTCCCATTCAGGGCTCCTTTTTTAGGGGTTACAATAGAGGAGGCTACAGAGGTAACAACAATAAGGTTAGAGGCAGAGGTAATAACATCTGCAACTCCCTTAATAACAAACATTGACTACCCAACGCTTCCCTCGATCATCCCACTCCTGTCGTGGGACGCCTCTCACAGTTCCTACCTGTCTGGAATTCCATCACAACAGACCAGTTGGTAAGACAGATTATCCAGTATGGTTATTGCCTGGAACTCACTTCTACACCCCCCAACATTCCTCCAAGACAACGTCCAATGTTATTAGAACACCTGACTCCTCCACAAACAGGATGTCTTAGCAATGTTACAAAAGGATGCAATAGAGCCAGTTCCTCTGCTTCATCAGGGCGCAGCAGTCTATTCCCTTTATTTTCTAATCCCAAAAAAGGACGGCTCTATCAGGCCAATACTGGACATTAGACCTCTCAACTTTTACATTCAATCAGACCACTTCCACATAGTCACTTTATAAGTGCTTCCACTACCACAGCAAGGCGACTTTCTCTCCACTCTAGATTTAAAGGACTCCTACTTCCGCATTCCCATACATCCCGCTCACAGGAAATATCTCTGGTTTGTGGAAGATGGTAAACACTACCAATTCAAAGTGCTCCCATTCGGAGTTACTACAGCACCCAGGGTTTTCACCAAATGCCTCACAGTGGTTGAAGCCCATCTCAGTAGACAACAAATTCATGTCTTCCCTTACCTAGGCGATTGGCTCATAAAAGCAAACTCCCACAACAGTTGTGTTCAACACACACTCCGGACAATACAGTTGCTTCACAATCTGAGATTCACAACAAACCTATGCAAATTCCATCTCCAACTGTCCACAATGCAACAGTATCTAGGGGCTACAGTGAATACTTCCACAGCCCAAGCATATCCCAACCCCGTCATGATAAATGCTATAAAAATCCTAGTTCAAACATTTCAACCACAACACTCACTGCCAGCCAGAGTGTTCATGCAGCTAATAGGAATAATGGCCGCTTGCATTTTTCTCGTTCCTCATGCAAGATTGCAAATGCGTCCATTAGAGTGTCTAGCACGTCAGTGGAACCAGGCTTAAGGTCAACTAACAGATCTGGTGAACCTTTCCAAAGGGCGGTCGTTCCTCGAGCCAGTCACACAGATAGTGCTAACGGCTGCATCGCTCACCGGCTGGGCAGCAGATCTCTAAAACCATACTGTTCAAGGTTTATGGACTTCTCAACAAAAACAATTCCACATCAACTACCTGGAATTGTCGGCAATCTCTCTAGCGTTGGAGTCTTTTGAACCACAACTGCTAGGCAAAGCTGTCCTAATCTGTACAGACAACATGACTGCAATGTATTACATACAAAAACGGGGGGGCACACTCTCTCCTGTTATTCCATTTAGCACAGAGCATCTGGAGATGGGCCATTCCACGGAAGATATACCTCCTAGCAGAACACCTACCAGGAGTACACAATCAAATAGCGGATCTGCTCAACCATCAAACACAACAGATCCACGAATGGGAACTACATCCTCAAGTACTTCTTCCATTCTTGTGGGAACATCCAGACATAGATCTGTTCGCCACACACCAAAACGCAAAATGCTCAAGCTTCGCATCCAGGTATCCACACCTATTGTACAAAGGCAATGCGCTATGGATGAATTAGTCAGGCAAATTTGCCTATGCTTTTCCGCCTCTCCCACTCGTTCTATTACTAGTGAGGAAACTCCAACAGCATTCTCTCACAATGATCCTAGTTGCTCCAACATGGGCAAAGCAACCATGGTTCACAACTCGGTTGGAACTATTAGTAGTGCCACATCAAAAACTGCACCTCCCACCCAAGCTTCTCACTCAGAACCATGGAGAAATAAGACACCCATATCCCAATCTGCTCAACCTTGTGATCTGGCTCTTGAAATCATAGAGTTCATCTACCTTAATCTTCCGCCATACTGTATGAACGTTATCAAAGAAGCTAGACTCCCCACAACAAGGGCATGCTAAGCAGCAAAATGGAAGAGGTTTGTCATTTATTGCTCACACAACAAAATTGACCCACTGGATGCTTCCATTTAAAACATCATCTGTTACCTTTTGCATTTACAACAATGTAGCCTAGCTTATACATCTATAAGATTACATCCAGCTGCCATAGCGGCCTACCTACAAAACAGACTACATTTGTCTTTGTTTAGAGTTCCCACAATCAAAGCTTTTATGGAAGGACTTAAAAGAAAAATTCCATTAAGAGCTCGACCCTCTCCAGTGTGGAATCTCAATATAGTCCTTACCAGACTAATGGGTCTTCCATTTGAACCTTTACACAAATGTGAACTACAGTTCCTTACTTGGAAAGTAGCATTTTTAGTCGCCATCACATCTCTCAGAAGAGTGAGCGAACTCCAGGCATTAACCATACAAGGACCATTTTTACAAATTCATCATAAGAAAGTGGCTCTTACGCAAAGTGGTATCTGCCTTCCATCTAAACCAGTCTGTTGAACTACCAGTATTCTTCCCTCAACCAGACTCAGTGGCAGAAAGAGCTCTACACACCCTAGATGTTAAGAGCATCACGTTACTACATTGAAAGAACGAAATCCTTTAGGAAAACCAAATAACTTTTCGTAGCTTTCTCCGCACCTCATACGGGCTATCCTATATCCAACACAGGAATTGCAAGGTGGTTTGTAAAATGCACACAAATATGCTACATAAAAGCCACACGCACGTTAACCATTCCCCCTAAAGCTCATTCTACACGTAAACTAGGGGCATCTATGGCATTTTTAGGGAACATCCCCATAGAGGACGTATGTAAAGCAGCAACTTGGGACACACCACACCTTCATAAAACACTATTGTGTAGATGTGCTAGCAAAACAACGAGCTAGTGTGGGCCAGGCTGTATTAAAAACACTTTTTCAAACTACTGCAACAGATACAGGTAGCCACCGCAAAGGAGGATACTGCTATACAGGCTATGCATAGTGTACAATCTGCAGCTCATATGCCTAAAACGGAAAATGCTACTTACCAGTATGCATCTGTTCTTGGCATGTAGAGCTGCAGAGTTGTACACACCCACACTCCTCCCAGGATACCTCTATCTGATCCAGTATTATCTTAATTAGATACATCACTCATGGACATCTTCATATTTCTCACTACTCCATCTAACCTACTGGCAAAAACAATCTAACGATGGAGCCGAAGCCCAGGCGCACTGTCGACCAAAGGAGGAGTCATCAACCTCGTGGCTACAAGACTTCTTTGAAGACAAAAACATCAAAACCCATCACCAGATTGCGATCTATACATAGTGTTCAACTCTGCAGCTCTACATTCCAAGAACAGATGCATACTGGTAAGTAGCATTTTCCTTCTTTTCTTATTTCTCTGATAAAAATGGGTGCATTGTTGGAATGTAATAGTCTTGTGTTGGTTGAACATTCAGAAGGGTTTCTTTTCACCATTGGATGACAAATTATTATCTAATTCATTTTTAGGCCAAGCATGAAGCTGGTGAAGTTCAGAAAAGGGGATAGTGTTGGTTTGCGGTTAGCTGGTGGTAACGATGTAGGAATTTTTGTGGCTGGAGTTTTGGAGGACAGTCCAGCAGCAAAAGAAGGATTAGAAGAAGGTGATCAAATTCTGAGAGTAAGTCTTTGAATTTAGTTGATTACAATATCTATTTATTTCAATAATAATGCCTGTTGTTATGTGTATTACTGAGAAAAGGTTGAATTGAGATTCTGCATTAAAAGCATGCATTTTTCCTTTATGGGATTTTGATTCACAACTGTTAGAATATGCCCCATTGTCATAGAGAATCTTGGAGCCATTCTTTTTATTTATTTGTTTAAGCAGAAATCACAGTAGTCCTGTACATTACTCATACTGGCTCTTTCCAGTACTCATCCTGGGGATATCACTGCCACACAGTAGCTGGAATGGTATGTATTTGTTATAAAAGGCATTGCACTCCTGCGCTGTACAAAAACAACTGCATCATAGATGCAGAAATCCATCCATGTGCATTTGTGCTCCCTTACCATTTTCTTTTTTCCTGCCAAACAACTTGGATCCAAAATCAGCTTTTCTGGCACTCATCTAATTACTTAGGTGTACCCGAGCCATGATACTCATGCAGTTATCACACGCTACCCTTTCTCTACTCGCCACAGAGTGGGGTGGGATCACCAGTTCCTGCTCACCCATCCCACAGAGCGCATGTGGGGAGATCTTGCATGAACAGAGTGCATCACAGCTATTTATGGATGCATTGAGGTGGGGGTACTAGTTTTCTCTACATTTTGCTCCCTTTGAGCCCTCGGGCTGTTTTTTTTTATAACCATATGTTTGTTTTCCAAGAGAAAAAACCTAAGCGCACAATAAGTAGTTCCACGTTGTCTGTGAGACAAATGCATTTCCAGATAAATAAACCCGGATCATACACACAGTCCATGATACTCCCACCACTTGTCCCAGATCTTGTCATACTTTTGTGGGCATCCTCGTGCCTTATAAATAGGTTGCTCTTAGTGAGCACATCAGTCCACTCCCTTCCTCCACTCCCTCAGCAAGGGGGGGACCGGACACTTCAGTGATGTGCAGTTTCTTACTTGGCTACCAACGTAGCCACTCAAATAAAGGACTGCACCATCCTCCGCCTACCAAGCTCCTCTAGCTAACCTAGTAATGCAGTCCTTTGGGCGAGGGCAATTGGACGTTTCAGAACCAAGGAAAGTTCCCTCTCATTCATGCCCAGAACTGGGCATGGATGAGGGGGAACAGCCAATCAGGCCCAGACCCCACGTGGAAGAAGTTGGCTTGCAGTAGGAACCTAGCCTGGAGAGCCATACCTGTTCTAAACAGTCACTAGGAGGTCAGGTAAGCGAGGTGCAAGTAGTTAAGTTGGATCTTGCAGCCACAATCGCTGTTGATCAGATTTTGCCCACCCCATGCAAGCACTGAGGCACTGCGGGTCCTTCCTAGATTCTCACGATCCATCCTACCCTAATCTGCCATCTCCATCTTCCCCTCATATCCGGTTAGATCTTTGTCTCGCAGTTGGCGCCTACTGCCACTCACCAATGCTGCCTACTGTATGTGCTCCTTATTTTTTCTAGCTGTCCATTTTTTTAATTGGGGCATTGAATGTTTGCGCATGTGTAAGTGTAAACATGTGTTGTGAGTATGCAGTTGTGTGTTCTTGTGAATGATGTGCATGTAAAAGTGGCCGAGTATACTTGCATTTGTTCTTCTGAATCGATGCATCTAAGTATACACTTGTGGGTGCCTCAGTATGGCAGCATAGTTGACTGCGCAGACCAATGTGTTGGCTTTTCCTGGAATAGTAGTGCCGAGCTATGGCATAGTTGATAAACCGTTGCCACTTCCGGGAATAATCTATGACATGGTGGGCTTGCTTAGCAATTTTCTGGCTTTCTCTGGCGAAATCCCAAATAGAAGCATGGAAATCAATTTTGAAGAACCACAAGAGGCTACAAGTTATACCAGTGCTCGAGAATAAAGGTACATGTATGTAATACATGCATTCAATACATTCATCTTTAGTTACATTTGTGCTGGCTTTCTTTCCTTAAAGTATTTATATTAATTGAAAAGCTGTAAGCACGCAACCTAGAAGGTGAGAAACGAATTTTTGGAAAATAATTATTAAAGTAGTGCTCTTTTTAAATTTAATTATAAGACATGAGATGCATATGATGCTTTCATTTATATTGTAAATAATACTTTTTTCCTAGGTAAACAATGTAGATTTCACAAACATCATCAGGGAGGAAGCAGTACTTTTTCTGCTTGATCTCCCAAAAGGAGAAGAGGTGACTATACTTGCACAGAAAAAGAGGGATGGTGAGTACTTAAATTTGCTCTTGTATGCAGTTTTGTTTGTTTACAAAGGCTGTTTCCCTGGCATGTCGCTCTCTGCTGGGTCATTTCGTTTTTTACAGACCTGTTTTGCTTATTTGGTGGAGGTGAACGAGAGGCTGGGTCCATGATGTGGAACCAGAAGAAGTAAGTACAAGACTGGAGAGATTGTCAATAAATTTACTTTTTTATGTGAGGTTTGTTTTACTGTGCATCATAAAAGAATGACTAAATACTTGAAGATACCTTTTAATTTATTTTAATTTAGCTTAATTCACATTTTAGGGATGGTATTAAATATAAATGATATGACTTATTTATTTTCAAATGTTATTTAGTACTAGGGTCAGACCTTTTCTTTGGGTCCTGTTGCAGGGATTCTGCTCAGAAACAGAATGTAGGAACTCAGTCAACATACCACCTCACTTGCCCTCATTACCTTACCAGAGAAATTAGTGAATTGGCACCTCAGAAGACAAGACTCTCGACCAACCTAGGGATCGCGTTAACAGGAAACACCTTTTTGTTTTCTCATTCGTACTTGTACACAAAGAGGCTTTCACATGAGTTTCTCACTGCCCCATTCATTATGCTGCATCTCAAATTAGTCATCACACTCCTAATGTGTGCTCCTTTCAACCTTCTGCATAGTTGTACCTGGAGGCTCCTAACTGCTCACAATTTCTCCAGTTTGAATCACTATTACACATCGTGACAGTTAGCTACAGACATTATCAGTCCAGTCCCTCCACACGTTCTTCTTCCCTGACAAGGAGTTATGCATTCTTTCCTCCGAAAAAGGGTTTTAACCTTCTATGTGAGGCAGGTCATCACGCTTCCATTGTTAATTTCTTACCAACATCCCTGTAAGTAATGCCTTGTGGAAACAGGGGTGCAACCGGCGCTACATCATAGTAATGTGACTGTCTTAAAAGGCCTAGACCTATGTGGCACACCTGGGGAGGGGGGCAGTTGGGGAAGGGTGTTTGCAGGTGAAATGGCATACAAATACATGTGCAGAGCTGAGACCAAATATTGTGTTATTCTCACAACCTGAAGGGAATGATGCCATAGGCAATATTTGATGCTATACCTGTATACTTGACTTGTATATCACATAACCTGGTTGTAATTTTGCATACAGGGCCGTGACTTCTAGGCCCCCTTCTCATTGTATGTAAAATCAATAACATTTGTTAAAAAATAATAATAATATTCTGACTGCATTGGGTGTCTTAAATTTACATTTTGACGATCACAGTAATAGTGGAGCGCAATTCCTATGTCAGGAATTAGCTGCCCTCCAGGTAGAGCTCAAATACACTCACCCCACACATCAGTTGGGTCACATACTAGATCCTATTTTCTCCAACTGTTCAGAGTTGGAGGTTGAAGCCCCAATCGCAGTCCCTTGGTCCGATCACCATCTTGTGGCATTCTTTATTTTATTAGCCAAACTTCCTCCTAAACTATAATATGCTCAGTTATTCCACACAGAAAATGGACCAGATTCAACGCTGAGAGCTTCACCCAAGCTCTTCAGCAGAGTCGTTCCCAATTGGGAGAGGATAATAAGGCTGCTAACTTAGCAGTGGACAAGTGTATCGTTGAAACATTGGATGCAGTTGCTCCATGGATTACCAATATTCTTCAGAGACTAGCAAAATCGGCGTCATAATTCAATGAAGATCTAAGGATAGTTAAAAACTCCTGCAAATGAGGAAAGATTTCTCCAATACCAATAAGGCTGCCTATAGGTCAGCACTGAAGAACTACCATTCCCTTATAAGAAAACCTGCGCTGCTTATTATATTTATAGTATAGAGCAGGCGGACACCTCCTCTAGAGAACTATTTGCCATCCTTAAAGATTTGTCCTCCCTAGAGAAAACTATGGCTTCTGCCATTAGTTCTCCAAAGTCGGGTCACCAGATTGCAGACTTCTTTGCCAAGAAGTTATGTAAAATATATGATTCCTTTCCTGATTAGGCTCCCCTCTTAAAGTTACCCACCCCCCACGTTGGTAATTTTTAAAGGTGTTGCACAAAGCATTAAATCTGGTTCCGCAATGGACCCAGCCCCGCCTAAAATCATTAGGGAAGGCTAAATATAATACAAACTTATGTACAGTAACTTCTGGAGCACTCCTTCGATTGTGGTGAGGTCCCGAGTTAGTGGAAGCAAGCAATTGTCCTCCCCTTAAAGAGCAAGCATTTGCAATGCAATAGGTCTCTCATATGCGAGAGTTTGAGCTATTGGCCTTTTATTTATGTGTTAGTTTTCATAACAGATAAATAAAAAGCATTGTCATTAACAATGCTAATAGTTTAAACTCTCGGAATGTGTGCCTTATTGCATTGCAAATTCGTATTTTTCTGCTGGAGATTGTTGAAGAATGCTGGAGAAAATGCTGCAAGGCGGAAAGAGATCCAAAAATTAGAAGTCAACCCGAAGGCCTCACGTAAGTGACAGCAGTTCCACTGTGGCCTCTTGCTTGATGAATCTGGCGCCATGTTTCAGCCATATAATGCCACTGCAGCCATCTGGCATCTGACACCAAACTTTAAATGAGGTCCTTAAACGGAAGCGCATATCCTACAGCTGACATGATGGCTCACTGTACTCCCAGCACGCATGTTCAAACAAACTCTGTGAAAGAAATAATTAAAATAAGCCTTTGTGTACAATTGTTTTCCAAATTAGTTCTTAGAAGTAAAAATGTGAATAAACCAGCAATTTTCTGTTTCAAAAACACAAGTGTTGGTGCGAGCATGATTCGGATACATGTACGATATTTGCTGGAAGAAGGTGTTTTGAGTCCGTTATCTATAAGGAATCTGAAGGTCGGCTCGGCTTTTGGCACCAGAATCTTAATCTTGCTGAAGATGGGAAAGGTGGCTGCGTAGGTCACGGAGGCAAAATCTGCGATCTGCTGGATCGAAGCTGGCTCTAACTTCCCAAACGGATTGCAGGAAATGGTCAGGACTGTCAGCACACAGAAAGGAACTACAGGGAACTGCAAGAGCTCTCTGTCAGCTCTTGCAGTTCCCTGTAGTTCCTTTCTGTGTACTGACATTTACTAGCCACGTTTACAACCAGGGCGGCCTGGAGGCAAAGAACAGGGTTAGTAACTCTAGGGAAGCACATGAACATACACCATCCCCGGCTGTGCAGCGAATAACATACACAGCTAAACATAACTCAAAATGGACTTATAATGCCACCTTCAAAAATACGCTTAACGATATGGAGGCAAAATGTTCTAATGAAGCACTTTAATTTCTTGTCAGGAGTAGGGAAGCACTACATGAATACAATTATAATACAATTCAGTCTTCACCTAGACAATGTCACCAGCGAGACATTATTTTTATTTGCATATAGAGCCAGGCTAACTTAATAAAACCGACTGATATGACAGCATTGAAGAAAAGGTTTTTCAGCATTGTCCGAAATGCATTTAATTAATTCCCTTTTGCTATTTGCTTTTAAAAGATGTTTGAGTATATAAGGAATCACACAAAGCCCCTGGCAGATGCAACCCAGTTTTCTCCCTCTCTAAAAGTGCTACGTGTCAGATTTTTTAGGGAAGTAAACAACAACCACGGGTGAAATTTTTGCTGAGTCCTCTTCATTCGTCTGATATTTATAACAAGAAGACTGCTAACAGCATGGAGCTTTTATCCGCCACACAACATGATGCCGCTCTCTCCACACCTTAAATTAGCACTTACCTGCCACCACCTCCGGGACGGTCTTGCCGCAGTCCTGGGCTCAACGCACCTTTGGGGCTTCCGGGCGAGAGTATCTCTGCTCCAGGCATGACTGTTTTCCGCCCGGGCGGGACCTGCTGTGAGGGCGGCTTCATCATCATTATAGCACTAGCGGAAATGTAAAGAAGACGCACGAGTAACCTACCAAGAATAGAGAGGGTTCTGCACTGAGAGCTTCGCGTAGCGGCGCTAAACCCAGTAATACACCACTGATACCTAGCGCTCGCCTGCCCCAGACAGAGGGTATAAACTACCGGAGAACAGGGAGGGGGAGTTTTGTGCTCGCACACACTCTACAAGTGAACGTAGAGCAATCTGCATACGGCAGCCGCAAAAAGTGCAACGCGCGTGCGTCCTCCCTCGAACAGTCCAGTGAGGCTGAGGGACAGCTGGAGGAAGGAGAACACAAACAACTGGAGGGGGGTGGGTACATACTAAAGCGGAGGAAGGAGAACAGAACAATGGGAGGCGGGTGGGTACAAACTAAAGCGGAGGAAGGAGAACAGGAATAACGGGAAGGATGGGTACATAGTGAAGCGCAGTTGGAGGAAGCGTCGCGAGCGAGCAGGAGTTGTGATAATGCGCCGTACGCTTGCACATCTCCTGTCTTCCGAGTTTTGCTAACGCTGCCGTACGCGTGCACAGCTCAAGTCCTTTATATGCATGCACATGTCCTGTCCCCCTTCAACAACCAAGTCGACGACGATAGATCTCACCAAGGCGAGCAGCGTAAGCGCTGCGTCACTAGGCGAGACCTAAAAAACCATCGGCGGATCCGGGTCTGTTTGATAACCTGCACCCCAAATCATTCCTACCTTACTTCTCTAAAAGAGCAGAGAAGGTGGTGAGCACGCAGTTGGTTGCGCTTATTAACCAGCACAACCTATTCCATCCTACGCAATCAGTCTTCCGAGCCACGTACTCTACGGAGTTAGCGTTACTCCTTGCCTCGGAGATACTACGCAGGCGTGCGGATGATGGTCAGACTGTAGCTTAGGTCCACCCAGGGTCGGAAAGGTACAGTTGTTACACCCTCAGCGGCACAGGGGCAGCCGGGTGCAGAGAGAGTAGGCCCAATGGAGGGTAGGGGGCCTTCGGTTGGTGGCTGCAAGCAAGCAGGCCACGCGGCTGTGGGAGCTGAGCTCCTCGTCACTTACTCAGAGCAAGTGGGGAAGTATAGTAGGGTAGTAGTTGCCCTTTCAGCGGCACTTGGGCGGCTGAGTGCAGGGTGCTTTTGAGCTGTCAGGCGCTCAATGTTATCCAATGGGAAAGTTAAAAAGTGAACAAAGGCTGCAGGCTCGGGAACGGAGATTCTTCAGGTGCGTCCACCACTTGGAGAGGTAAGTTGGAATCTTGGAGAAGAGGTAGGTACCTCAAAGGAGGGCACAGGGGCCCGTGGGGCGCCGGGTGCAGGGTTGTCTTTTGGTGTCGGAAAATCTTACCCTTGTCTGGTCGCGGTTGGAGGGGTCCCTGGTTCTGAGGCTGGAGGCGTCGTCTGGGTCGTCGAGGAGGGTCTTTGGGCACTGGACTTCTGGTCACAGTCGCCAGGGGGAGGTCCTCGTGGTCTTGGATCACTCAGGCACAGGCCGGGCTTGGCGGGTGCAGAGTGGGCTGGATTCGCGGTACCTGGCTGGCACCAGGGGTATTTCTGTTGGAGCAGAACCACTGCTCATGGGAGTCCCAGTCTTTTGGAAGGTTCAAGACAGGCAGGTCCTCCGGGGTTGTCGAGGTTGCTGTCCGCTGGAGACGCCAGAGTTTCGCAGGAGCAGGTTCAAGGATCAACAGGCCTGTAGAGTTCTGGTGCCAAGTCAGTGGGTGTCGTCCTTTTGTTAGCAGCTACACGGCACGTCTTCGTGTTTCTTGGTCTTCTTGTTGTTACAAATCGGGATCTGAGGAAGGAAGGTTCAGGGTGCCCCTAAATACTAAATTTAGGGCCATTACAGGTAGTGCAAGGGCAGGGACCAATGGGTCCCTGTCCTGGGGTGGGTACACCCCCTAGCCTGCTCCTTTCCTGTGGGAGGGGGACAGGAGCCTAGCTTTGATTGGGCAGGGCTCCCCATCTTCAAGGTGGCCGGAGCCTGGGGTTGTGCTTCACCTCGCCGCTCACACCTGAGGGGTGGAGTTGGCATAGGCTCGCACACCCCCCTTCCTGACGTAGGATTTCTCGCCAGTCTTCCCGCCAGAGTGGGGGTCAGAACCGGTGGGGGCCAGTTGCTGAGTACAGCAAATTGTCTGGAGAAGCTCACAAGAGCGAAATGCCTTGATTCCCCTGCCCATCATGGGGGAGGAGGCTTGGCACCTCGTCCCAGGATGTGCATTGTTGCAGACCCAGGAGAGCGAGAGCTCTCCACCCAGGGGTCCAGCAACATGTCTGCTGTGTGGCAGCCTAGGCAGCCCCTCAGACAAGACGTGGATTGTAGGTTAGGGGTCAGGGGGCATCTTTAAGATGCCCTCTGTAGTGCATTTTATTTTAAATCCCACACTGGCATCAGTGTGGGTTTAATGTGCTGAGAAGTTTGATATCAAACTTGTCAGTCGTCTTCAGTGTAGCCATTATGGTGCTGTGGAGTTCATAAAGACAACCTCCCAGCACTATATATACTCTTAATGGCATCACTGCACTTACAGTGCCCAGGAATGGCCCTGGCTACCGTAGGGACACAGGGCTCCTGCACCTGTGCCCACACCACTGGCATAGGGCACCCAGCTAGAGAGGTGACTGATGTATGCCAGGGCAGTGGGTTTGTGGGCATGGCACATAGGGATGTGTGCCATGTCGACTCTTTGTTTAGTTCTGTACTTAGGCACTCAGCCTGCAAAGGCAGTGTGTGGGTGTCGGGGTGCAATGCCCCTAAGGCTGGCACAATAAGTGCTGCAGCCCTTAGGGGTCTTCTCTGGTCACCATGCCCTGGGTACCTAGGGCACCTTTTACTAGGGGATGACAGGTGGCCAGAGATGCCAATTGGGGTTTAGTTTCAACACAGTTTTAGGGAAGAAACACAGGCCCTTGGCACCTGGTTGGCAGGAGCCCAGGGCACACTCAGTGAAAGCACATCAGCAGTTCAGCAAAAAGTTGGGGCATACCAATGCAAGAAAGATGGCACTTTCTCACACCTAGTCGTAGGGAAGTCCCCTTCCATCTGGTCCTCAGCTTGATGGCCCTAGTCTTTGGGTCCCACACCCATTCCTAAGGAGGAAGTAAAAACTCTAGGAGTTTGGCTGGACCCCAAACTCTCCTTCGAGACCCACACTAGGAAGGTTATAGGGAAATGTTTCAGAATCCTCAAAATATTTAGAAAAACTCTGGATATCCTCCCCATCTCAGCCAGGAAAACCCTGTTTCACGCTCCCAGTTGGACTATGGAAATGTCCTCTATCTTGGAGCAACAAAAAATGGCTCCTTAGGCTGCAACGCATCCAGAATGCGGCAGTACGCCTAGTTCTCAACTTCCTCTGATAAAAACCCTTGACTTTCTGCACTGGCTGCCTATTTATAAAATAATTCTTTTTAATGCCCTGTGCTTTTCCCATCGGAGTCTGCAGGGCATAGGACCCAGTTATCTTCATGATCTTCTTGTCCCCCATAAACCGATGAGTCACCTCAGGTCAACTGGTTCTCATTTGGTTAAAGTCCCTAAAATCCAAAGAGCAAGAATATGTGCCCGTTCATTTTTTTATTTGTCAGCCAAAAACTGGAATGCATTACCTCTTTCTCATCAAGCAGAGCCATTGGAAAACACTATCCGAAAAAGACTGAAAACTGGCTCTTCCAGCTCTGATGTTCTGTGTTTGTATTGCCCCTGTTTCACTGGTTCTTGCCCCTCTGGCCTTTTACGTAGTGGTTCCTTAGCGCGGGGGACAGACCAGTTGATGTAACCAGGCATTTTATAAATGGTTTTTATATTATATAAGGAAGGCAAGAGGCTTCACCAGTTAAATCCATAGCAGTACCTTGGCTTTTTTATAATTAAACTGTGCTATGCCTTGGCCACAAAGGATCGATTGGATGGCCTTAGGACATTAGGGCATCAGGGTTCATTCCATCAGGACAATGACAGCCTTAGCTCATGTGTTACTATTTTGAATATCTGCTCTGTAGCCACATGTGAATCCATCCCTACTTTCACCAGGTACTACTGTATCAATTATCAGACAGTGCCATTTTAAAGATTTTGGTGGCCCTGGGCAAAAAATATTTTGAGGCCCCTGTTTAGAAGAGCTTTGAGTTTTATTACCTATTATCTACTTATTCAAACCACATGATGCTAAACAATATTTACTTATACATTAATGGGTGAGAAAAAGCTCTCTTTCACCGAGGACCTTGGGAAATGTGGATCATGGGCAATTGCGTCTCTGTTGTCAGATCCACTCAAAGGGTCATTCTGCCCTCTCGGACCTGCTGTAAAGTCCACTCCTAGGATCCTCCTACTAACAACTGGGATTGGGACAGGGGTCTCCAAACCGGTCCTGGAGGGCCGGATCCATGCCAGATTTTTTGGATATCCCCATTGAGATACATGTAGTTATTTTAAAAATCTGGCATGGATCCGGCCCTCCAGGACCGGTTTGGAGACCCCTGCTTTAGTATATTTACATAAGGAGATGAACCTACAGTTAGGAATATAAGTTACTTACCCTGTTATCACTCTTGTTGGTGGAAACCTTATCTCACCACATATTCCTCACTGTGAGAAACTTGTTTATTAGATGGAGTGGCTTTGTGTCCACCACAAGTAATAAAGTCACTTTCTGGTTAGGTCCAGTCAAAGGTTTCAGTAATTTAAATCTGAGCTCAACCACTGGTAGCTATGGCAAAAAGCAGACAGGCTTAACGTCAGGAAAATATTAAAGCCTTTATAAATAACAAAAAGTTACATAGCCGATAACACAATAACAATTTATAAAAATAGAGAAAAAAAATCATCAAATTAAACAAAATGCCAATAAGGGGAACCGAAGGTATGGATTTTGAAAGATTTAAGTGGAAATTGTTCCCCAAGGCACCAATAATAGCTGTGGTAGATAGGGACCTAGGCGCTCTTTGAGAGCACCGGTGAAAGAGCACAAGTCAGATACACAGAGTAGATTGAACCCACTAGCGCCTGGAAGTCTGAAAAAGGACTTGGTGGTTTTTCTGGAGAAAGACTCTTGTCTGTGTGGGGCAAACATGAAATGTAATCAGACACTGTGGAACTGGCAGTCGAATAATTATCGCAGCCTTTCTCGAGTCCAGCAGTGTTCTGATGAACGCTGGGTGAGTGTTCAGCCGTGTAGGATTCATTAGCCTGTGGACTAGGCACACTCTGAGTTCCTCTGACCAATGTAGTAAAGTTTTCCAGGCCCTCATCTGCCTACTTTTTCAGTATCTTCTGCTTACTGAGGCCCAAAATGCCAAGTGTCAAGACATTTTCAAGATGGTGCCAGTCTTTGGTCACACTAAACCTTGGATCTGGGTGTGTGTGGAGAGCTTTCTAACGGAATCCTAGTATCCTCCGACATCTAACACTAAAATCCAGTTCAAAGCAGGTACTTTTCCGCTATCAAACTCAGAGACTGAAAATTTGTAGGGCAAAATTTGGTCCTTCAGCAACTGGGAGATACAAGGATTCTGCTAGCATCCTGTTTGCTCCCTTTAAAGGGTGCAGTACTTTTATATGCAGATTTGACAGACCTGTCATGCAGGATTTAGCACTGGGTTGTCAACAAGAGGGAAACCCACCCTGAATTTTCTATTGAGCTCACGGCCTGAGTCTGAGTGGCTCGCCTGTGCAGTGAAGTCTCCCCAGCGATCCTGATTCGCGTCCAGCGTGGGCTGAGCTCTCATGGTCACGGTGGCGCCTACAATGTGAATCCAGTGGCTGCCGCCGACCACGACCGGCTCAGTTAAGAAGACTCCAATGTCGAAAGGCACCCAAAGCCCCTAGGCCTTGGTGAGCTGACTCAACGGGTCCCCTATTATCCCCTACATCTCTACTTACCTGTGCTGTCGTTGGCCTCTCTCCTCCAACCTCCGGTGTCACGCCTGCAACCTGTTTGTCAAAAGAAGAATCCCCATTGAAAAGCATTGTGCGCCCGATGTTGAAATTACACCGTGCACCTGGCCGCCCCTGTGCCCCTGGTGGTGTATGTTTGGTGCTGCTTTGAGCCCCCTGTGCTTAACCTAACCCCCAAAGTTTGGCCCCTGCAACCAATATACTTACCTGCAAGCAGTGTGGCTCCAGTCACCCCGTCTCTTATTTAAAAGCACTGGGCCGAACTCCGATTTTGACCTCTGCGCCCGGCCGCCCCTGTGCCGCTACTGATGCCCCTTTGGTGCTTACCTGATCCTTGCTCCTTTCTGACTTGTGGTCCTGAAGACTGGAATTTTAAGTGATGGCTTTGCATGTGGTTAGCACTTCCTAACACGGTGCACCTTCAACCCTTGACCTCTTTTACCTCCTGACGCCAGATAATGACACGGAGAGGTGGTCCTTGAGGTTCCTGTAGGCAAAAGGTGCTCACACAGATCTCCCTCCTGCGATGGAGGTGAAGGGAGAGTTGGGGACAAATTAGGTTCACCAAATAACTATTCAGGTAAAGAATCTTCCCTGGGCCCTTAGCAAGGCCGATGGATATTGTGTTTTTCTCCTCCTGCAAAGCAGCTGGGCCTGGGGAGGCGCTGCCCTCACAACAGCTTCGAAAGTACCCCAGGCAGCTGGCATGCAGGCTGTCCTCGGTAGTATGCAATCTAGCTACTCTTCTTACAGCAGACAATCGACTTCTACTTTCAAGGCAGTTCAGCAGCACTTCCAGCATCATACTTGTCCTAGATTTTACCCTAGTTTGATGGGGGACCGCAGCCAAGCTGTATGGGACCATGAAACTTCTTCAGCCTCAACTGTACTAGTGCACAGCACACCTGATGAACCCTGGGTCAAAGTACTGTGTACATTCATAGTTCAGAATTAGGGAGACTTGTATCATATCCTGCATGTTCATCTTGTGCCGCGGCAATGAAATACAGGTTTTTTACATAGTTGTAAATCAGATCGGAATAGGGCACAGCACTGAGAATCCTCTGAGCAGCACAATTTAAATGGAAGAGTTCTTGACAATTCCCCACAGATAAACGCTGCTTCACTATACAGATAGGGGTTAAAGTGAATGCAGAACGTGGGCTCCTAAGCTTTCTGTAACACCTTCCATAATTTAATGTTGTATCATTCATGTGACATCGAAACGTATTCCAACAAACACTCCTCCCAACTTACCCACAGTCCTGAAATTAAACCCACACACACACATAACATGTTCACCCACTATCCATGCATATCCATCATGTCCGTTAGTGTACTACCCATTTAAGGGAGAATTGTAAACCTTTTACATGTAAGTGTGCCATAAGCATCTTTACCTGAGGGAGACTGGTAAAAACTCATCACTAGCGAACAAAGCCAGTCCCACAGAGCTTAATTAAGTAGGAGAGATACTACCTTAAACAAAGGTACAACTTTGGAAGAGACCGCAAGATTGTCAAACCCTTTTTTTAGCTACATTAGGCCAATGCCAAACATGGGACCACTCATAAGCAACATTTCTGTTAACAGGAATTCGAACAGTGGATAAGTGTCATTATCCGGAGTGCATGGTTTTGCAGGTTTCATGCAGTACTTGGGTCCACAATCAAGCATACATCCTACGCAGGCAAGGCATTAGAAGTGCTCATTCAAGTCATTGGGTACCCAAAAGACATGAGGTTCAAGCAGAGTTCCTCCTACAAGGGCAGATGTGACAACCTTATTGATATCAGCCTAATCATGAATTGCAGCTGAAGCTTTTTATATGCCTTTCTTCCTCTGATTATTAGAGTCCTTCAGAAAATGAAGTACTTGTTTTGTGCTGTCATTTTGAAGGTAACACTTGTCTGGTTCTAAAGGGCACTTCTAACTGCAGATTCCTCGCCTTAGAATACTCTCCCGGTGCCTGACTGGATCTAGAAACCTTTCTCCAGCACTGCTTCCGTATGCCACTAGGTGGCACAGTTCGGCTCCGCATTGGCTTCGTACTGCCACAGAAATGGCGGAGACACGTATAAGCACCACTGGTGTCAGTTCCTCTCTTTCCCGTCCACACCCATCCGAATATCCACTCTCAATGTTGTCATGTTTTGGACATCTAAAACAAATTGCATATACTAGGGCACAAAGCCCTCACCCAAAACAGCAGGTTTCAAACCATGCAGTGACTGCAGTAAATCAATGTTAGTCATGGACTTGCATGAGCTCTCTGGGCTCGGGTCACAACTTAGTCGTATTATAAATATATCTTCATACACCTGAAGCTGAAGGTGTTCCAGGACTGGGAGACAAAGCTTTATGTCGCTGAACACAAGAAGTTGCGGCATTTCCGCTATTTGCTGTCATGCACTCGGTGCTATTCCTAGGGCCTCTCCTGCGAGCAGTTAGCTTTGCACTCAAAGCCCTCTGGCAAGTCGGTCCAAATGCAACATAATAAAGCAAAGCAAGACTCAACTCCATCTTGCCATTCTGTAGCTGAAGAGAAGGCATGAGGGCATCACAGTGCCAGTTGTTAATCTGAGACCTCTGGTCGCTGAGCCAATTCCTCAGCTGATCTTGACGTGCACCGAATTTCCTGGGCTTTTGGCTACACCGTAGCAGATTGAAGTCTTCAAGGAGGCCTTGTTGGCAATTTTTGATGTGCTTACAGCTTCCTCTGGATATCCTTTGTGTCCCAGAGAACTGTTGGATTCTCCAGTTGGGTTACAGCTGGCAGACCCATCCTTTGTGCCATCAGCACCCTTGGCACCCTTTATGAGCCCTATGCTGACACCGGTGCAGACTTCCACTTCAGCTCTGGGACCTATGCTGGTACCGACGCCTCAGCTGAATCAGTGCAATCTAAACCTATATGCATGCAGATTCAGAAGCAGCAACTGACTTGATCTACCACTTAAGATGGTGGATGTCATTCTTGTCGCCAGGCACTTTTCCACAAAATCCATTTATGCCAGGTGCTCAGACACATGCTTTAAAAACAAGCCAGTTGGATTCCTTTTTCTTTGTTTAATCTTTGACCCAGCAGGGCCTTGTTGTGGGCCCTTTTAAAGCTGAACGTCAGCCCTTTCAGCCTCTCTGTTTTACTGGACCAACCCTGCTTGTCCTAATTGCTTTTTGTGATGGAGTTTATTGAAGGTTTGACAATCGTTCCCTCCCAAGCTGTTTGTGAAACAAAAGAGAACATAACTTGATCTCAATGTTTCTCGGGTACACCTTATGAGCCGATGCATAGATACTTTTCTAAAGTCGTGACTTTCACATTGGGCAGACCATTATTCTGCCAGCTTTCCCCCCACTGCCCCTTGAAAACGGAGAAAAGCCTCCAACAGCTCAACCCCAAAAGGGTTTTAATCTTTTACAATGATCATACCAAGGATCAGTGTGTGGCCAGTCAGTTTTTGTGGGAGATCACCAGTGTGAAGAAGTGGAAGGCTGTGCAGAAGGAGTCATTTTCTTCAAGATCTGCAACACACTGGCTGGGAAGCACCCCCACCAGGTCTGCAGGACTTTTTTGGCCTGCGTCCACTCCGCAGACCCTCATCTTGGGTAGATTCTGCTTTGGGATTCTAAAGTGAGGAATCTGCAGTTAAAAAGCTTGCTTTTTTAATGCTCAGTATTATGTACAGCGTTAAGTGTCTATTATATTTGTGAGCTGCATCTTTTAGAGATACTGCTTCATACCTCTCCCTCTCCTAGATGTGTACCCCTGGAGTTTATGCAGCTTCTTTGAATTTCTTAAGGTATGTCCCTGGGCAGAGAATTTTTAGGTTGAGGTAATATCCGGTCTGCCGAAGGCAGACCGGAAGTCCGAGATTTAATGTTGCTTAGTGTGGACTATTTGTCCCGCCTCGTTTTTGCCTCTCTCCCATTGGCTGGCTTCCTAAACGGAGGCCAGCCATTGGAGGAGAGAGCCGTCCCTCCACAGAAGCTCCGTCTTTTTCGGATTCGGGGGCGTAAGTTTTGCTGTTTTTTAGACAGTGACGTTGTCTGTCACTCAGAACCACAAAACCACGCCCCCGATTCCGAAAAATACGGAAGCTTGTGGCCGCCATTTTTTTCTCGTCTGCGGTGAGGATCGAACGTTCTTTTAGCCCTTCTTGCTCACACACCCGGGAGAATTCCAGCGCTCTGATACAGGAGAGACTGCCCCTGCTTTGTTTTTAAACCCTTTGCCCTTAGAGGTCCTCCTTAAGTGTCGTTCTTGTTCCGTTTTGATGCAAGCGTGAAAGATACTTTGCCACGGGGTAAGTAGACTGCCATAGCGCGTAGTTGCTCATACTCTTTGCATTGTATGCGCAGTTACTGAGCTGGAGACTCTACTGCACCCGGGCTAGACAAGGCCTCACGTGGTCTTGATGAATGTGGATTGTACGGTTCATTTTTCAGCCAGTCGCATCATGGCGTAGGGAGTAACCTTTGCAGTCGATAGCCGAGATCAGTGTAGAAGGAAGTCCGTGCTTCTGAGCACTACCACCAGCAGGGCTGGTGGCGGTGCGGTCTAACGCCAAATAGGCCATCTTGTGAGCTGTCCTTGCTTCTGGGCACTAACAGCAGTGCTGGTGGGGGCGTGTCCTAGCGCTACACTGGCCACAGTGTGATCAGTCCGTGCTTCTGGGCACTACCGACAGCAGGGCTGATAGTGGTGGTGGGGCCCAGCGCCACAAAGGCCACCGTGTGAGCTGTCCATGCTTCTGGGCACTACCGACAGCAGGGCCGGTGATGGGGTCTCAAAGCGCCACTCAGGCCACGATGTGAGCTGCCCTTACCTCTGGGCACTACAGATAGCAGTGCTGCTGGTGTATCCTAGCGCTACACAGGCCAGCTTGTGAGTTGCTCCTGCTTCTAGGCGCTGTTGGTTTGTGTCCGAGCGAGTCACACAGGCCAGCTGCATTCCAGAAGCTTCTTTGAAAATGAAGAGAGGGGCTCCTCTTTGTTTGATTTCCAAGACGTATTTAATGAAGTACGACGCCACAGTGGGATCGCATCAGTAAAGTGGGGGGGAGGGGCAAAAGGGTGTTGTACATCGATTTGGATATGTGTCATCGGGTGTTATTGATATTGGGAAGGTCAGTTTCACGTTCAATAGAAGGAATTCCTGCAGAACATCAACAACGTCTTTATATCGGGTTTTTACTTCACTGCCGCTCTTTCTAAGCGCTCCAAATGGCAGATGGCAGTACTAACCAATGCAATGGTACTCATCGACCTCATAAGGCTGAAGAGCGAAGTTGGTCTTGAATTATTCAACCCCAGGAATCGCAAGTACACAATTTGACAGCAAAATGTAACTTTTGTAGCGGGTTAAGCTTCATTTACATACACAAAATCGTTACCCTAAATGCAGCAGGAAGTGAGGCTGACCGAAGGAGGGAGGAACAGAGAGTCAACGCTGAGGTGGAGGCAGTGCTTTAAATGGGCCGGTACTGCCAGATACGGAGTACCGGTACTTTTCTATTTTGAGAGGGAGAGTGCCTGCACTTCTCAAGAGAGACGTAATACTTTTATTTGGAGAGTACCCACCCTTCTCAGAACTACGCAGGCGCTCTGGTACAGAGTTTCTGCACTTCTTTTTTCCCATTTCAAGCACTGGTTGGAGGAGGAGAGAGTCAGTGGTGAGATGGAGAAGGGGGAGAGGTGGAGGCGGAGAGGGGGCGATGGAGAGGAGAGGGGACGACGGAAAGAGAAGGTAGGTGAAGCAGAGAGAATGAAGTGTTAGGGGGAGGGAAGAAAGTGTGGTAGATTGAAGGGAGATAGTGAGGCAGAAATAAATAAGGTGAGGCAGATATCGAGAGGAGGGCAAAGGGAGAGAAATACCAGATTGAGGCAGAGAGAGCGAGGAGTCCATGACAGAGAGCGAGCGGAGGGTGAGGCAAGGAGAGGTGGGAAGAGAAGCATGTGAAGCAGGAACGAGTAGAGGGCGAGGTGGGCAGGACAACCGGGTGGAACGGGAATGAGAGGTGGGTGAGGTGGACAGAGAGGTGTGAGGTGGAGAGAGTGATGGGGGAGGTGGAGAGAGAAAAAAGATAGGCGGAGAAACCAGAAGAGACGGTGCTTAGGTACAATCCTTAGGGTGGTGGGGCCTAGCGCCACAAAGGCCACCGTGTGAGCTGTCCATGTTTCTGGGCACTACCGACAGCAGGGCCGGTGATGGGGTCTCAAAGCGCCACTCAGGCCACGGTGTGAGCTGCCCTTACCTCTGGGCACTACGGATAGCAGTGCTGCTGGTGTATCCTAGCGCTACACAGGCCAGCTTGTGAGTTGCTCCTGCTTCTAGGCGCTGTTGGTTTGTGTCCCAGGGAGTCACACAGGCCAGCTGCATTCCAGAAGCTTCTTTGAAAATGAAGAGAGGGGCTCCTCTTTGTTTGATTTCCAAGACGTATTTAATGAAGTACGACGCCACAGTGGGATCGCATCAGTAAAGTGGGGGGGAGGGGCAAAAGGGTGTTGTACATCGATTTGGATATGTGTCATCGGGTGTTATTGATATTGGGAAGGTCAGTTTCACGTTCAATAGAAAGAATTCCTGCAGAACATCAACAACGTCTTTATATCGAGTTTTTACTTCACTGCCGCTCTTTCTAAGCGCTCCAAATGGCAGATGGCAGTACTAACCAATGCAATGGTACTCATCGACCTCATAAGGCTGAAGAGCGAAGTTGGTCTTGAATTATTCAACCCCAGGACTCGCAAGTACACAAGATGACAGCAAAATGTAACTTTTGTAGCGGGTTAAGCTTCATTTACATACACAAAATCGTTACCCTAAATGCAGCAGTAAGTGAGGCTGACCGAAGGAGGGAGGAACAGAGAGTCAACGCTGAGGTGGAGGCAGTGCTTTAAATGGGCCG
The DNA here is from genome assembly GCF_964263255.1 of Lissotriton vulgaris. Classification (NCBI taxonomy): domain Eukaryota; kingdom Metazoa; phylum Chordata; class Amphibia; order Caudata; family Salamandridae; genus Lissotriton; species Lissotriton vulgaris. The sequence goes on along the minus strand of NC_141687.1, from coordinate 2,119,308,293 downwards.
GTACTGGCAGGTACGGAGTACCAGTACTTTTCTATTTTGAGAGGGAGAGTGCCTGCACTTCTCAAGAGAGACGTAATACTTTTATTTGGGGAGTACCCACCCTTCTCAGAACTACGCAGGCGCTCTGGTACAGAGTGTCTGCACTTCTTTTTTCCCATTTCAAGCACTGGTTGGAGGAGGAGAGAGTCAGTGGTGAGATGAAGAGGGAGAGGTGGAGGCGGAGAGGGGGCGATGGAGAGGAGAGGGGACGACGGAAAGAGAAGGTAGGTGAAGCAGAGAGAATGAAGTGTTAGGGGGAGGGAAGAAAGTGTGGTAGATTGAAGGGAGATAGTGAGGCAGAAATAAAGAAGGTGAGGCAGAGATCGAGAGGAGGGCAAACGGAGAGAAATACCAGATTGAGGCAGAGAGAGGGTGGAGTCCGTGACAGAGAGCGAGCGGAGGGTGAGGCAAGGAAAGGTGGGAAGAGAAGCGCGTGAGGCAGGCAGGAAGGAGTGGAGGGTGAGGTGGGCAGGACAACAGGGTGGAACGGGAATGAGAGGTGGGTGGTGTGGACAGAGAGGTGTGAGGTGGAGAGAGTGATGGGGGAGGTGGAGAAGAGAGTAGAGTGAGGCGGAGAAGCAGGAGAGAGGGTGCTTAGGTACAATCCTTAGAAATACTGAGCAAACAAAGTAGGCATTGTAAATGCTTGTTGGAAGAGCAGTGGTGAGTCCGACCCCCTTTCCCCCTATGACTGCCCGCATTCCCAGGGCTAGCTCTTAGACCCCTGGGAGACGCTAGACAGCCCGTTCATCTTTAAGGGCCACCCACGCTTCTTCAAGGACCTCCCAGATCCCGAACACGGGAGCAGGGCCTGTGTAAGGAGGCAGCCCCAGACCCCTGCAGCCATTCAGGGTGGCATCGAAAGGCTTGTTCCTATTGCATGTAGTCAGTGTCCTGTGCGCAGTGTGGGGCAGGGGATGGGGCTGGCCAGAGCAGGGAAGGAGTGGTTTGCACTCACAATGTGCGCATGAACTGTTTGGACTGCCCTCGTGGGCCGACCAAACCGTTCGCCAACAAAACAACCATTGGTGTACAGTAATGAAATTACAGATATGTACAAAATTAGTGGAAGCACACAGCTTTTGCCCAATCGACATCTGTATTGAAGATAATTGGCATTAGGGGGGGCACAAAAGCCCCTCACACTATTGCTTCTTTAAGCTCTGTTTCGGCTGATCACAAAGCTTGGATACAGCTGTGCCATCAAGCCAGATGTAAAAAAAAAAAAACATTGTCGCACCATCCATCAAATCCAGTCCTACTCCTTTCTCAAACTCTATACACATGCCTTCTGTGAAGGCTCGCTCTCCTTCCTTTTATGACCGAAGGCTTTTATTACCAAACTTGGCTGCTTGTTATAAAAATGTCTTCTCTCTAATGCTCACCTATTGCCATTGTAAATGACAATACCATTTATTTGTTTTTTAAAAAAAAGAAAAAAAAGTCATGAGCAATGCCAATAGCTCTACCTTTAATAATGCAGAGACCATTGCATTGTAAATGCTTGTTTGGGTAGTTACTTGGGCCACTTCACATACAGTCTGCCGAAATTATACACTTGAGGTTTTTTCCACAAACAATACCCAATTTGCCCAAAATGTTCTACGCGCCCTGTTTGCTTTAGTTGCCCAATTCAGTCATCTCATTTCTGTTCTTTTTGGTGTGTAGCCTGCCTTTCTTTTGAGAATGGGAGATAGCCATTAAATAGGAGTCAGGCAAAGTTACATTTGTTATGTTCTACTTATTCTACACATGACAGGGCAAATTGGTATTTCAAAAGGTAACTGGGAATATATTGTAGGAGGACATTGTTTGCAGTAGAAATATTTCTCTAAGGTAATGCAATCCTGCTTCCATGTTTTAACACCAGAAATATGATATTCTTAATATGCCGAAGCTTCGACCTCCAATATCAGGAAATAATGTGGTTATCTTCAGTATGCGTAAGTTTAATTGAAAGTTTCCATTGTAAAAATGATGGGAGGCAGATCAGGGTATTGATAACCATCAGCTGCCTTATCAGGACTGTTTTGGGTGGGTTTCTGAGTTCTGTTAAGTTCTGTACCGTGACTGTTTGAAAGCTGTTTGGGGCATGCTGATATCTATGCAAGGGATGAATCTATACAGTATTGTATCTAAGCAAGATATTCTGTCTATATGTTCTCTTACGATTGTGTGCATTATTTAATAGGAAGTGCTGTTTGTCTCACTTTTACACCCAGTAATTTGGTATGCCTGTGCTATATTAGGACAGAGTTCTGTCTAATGTGTTCTGTAGAACTTTGTTTTAGTATTGAGTGTTGTTGGTGTTAACGAAGCCCGAAAAATAGAAGATTGATGTTATACTAGTAGTGATATAAAGTGATGATAAAGGTTGCTTTATCTTTTGCTGCTTTGGTATCCTCTCTTTTTATATGATCAAAAAGATTTGTCATCATGAAAATTAAATCGGAAATTAAATGGCAGTGTAGTGCATGATTGAGTCCCTTACTTGCAAAAATTTGGAATCTCCTATATCTGAAAGAGACACGTTAGTGATAGATTCCTTACCTCAGAATTTCCCCAGGCGTCCGGCTGGATCCGGAAAGTTTTTCTGCTTAGCACTAACTCTGCGCACCAGTAGGTGGGGTCCTGCGGCTCTGCATCTGTCACTTGCGTCGTAGGCACCAAGATGACGTCACGGAGAGTACTTAGGCGCCACCCATGCGCGCTGACGTCAGTCCTTTCTTTTTCTGCGCCGAAAGCGCAGATCCGGATTGAGCACGTACCTCGGTCATTTTCTGACCACTTTTTTGAGACCTTTGTCTCCTTTTCTTGTCTCTTGGTGCACGCAGGGATGCCCGGCTTTATTAAGTCTTGCGGGTCGTGCCACCGTAATATGTCGGTGGCGGACCCCCATGATGTCTGCCTCTACTGCCTGGAGCATGACCATGACTCCTGGGACTGCCGTGCCATGGCCTCAAAGGCTTTGCGGAAACGGCGTCGGAAGTTGCTGGAGGTCCGGCATTCCTCTCACCTCCACTCCGGATCTAGGGGCTTTTCACGGGACCGGAACCATTGGTCCTCGGACTCTTAAGTCTTCCTCTTCAGATTCGGGTAAGCGGCGCCATAAAAAAAAGTCGAAGAAGCGCATTCTCTCTCCTACGTCCCCCCCGCCGCTCCCCGGAGGTGGACGTGGGGGACAGGGCTTCCGCGGCCTACCCGCTATACCCGGGTCCGTCGGTGACTCCCGAACAGGTGCAAGAGTTCCTTGTTACCTTGGACCGCCTTTACAGGCCCCGGGTTCTCACCGGCGCACCTTCGGGCCCCGCGGTCCCGTGTCCAGATCCTGTTGGCCCGGCGGCACCACTTCTGACGCCAGCCCCGGAGCCACGGGATGCAGCGCCCCCGGCACCACAAGGTGCAGCGCCGCTGGCTCCGATCTCGGCGCCGCCCTTGGCTCCGGCCCCAGCGCCTCCAAAGGGTGCCGTTTATACCACCCCTGCAATGGTTCCCGGACCATTTTGTTTCGTCGTGGGATCTACGTTGGGATGCGGCTCCAGAGCGGCCCCGGCTGGCGCCGCTCCCGGTGCCGCCTCCAGAGCCTGTCTCCGTGTCCGGCACTGCTGCTGTGGCTGGCTCCTTCTACCCTGGAGCCAGACGACGACTGGGACTGCTCTGAGGACCCCCTTGCACGGCAGTGTGACTCTGAGCAGGATTGGGTGGATGACCTTCAGGATGCGGGCGACCTTGATGTGCCTCGCCTCCGCCTACTATGGAGGAAGGCGCGTCTTATACTATAATGCTGCGGCTCGCCGCGGAGGCCCTCCATTTCGACCTCCCGACGGTGGCCCTTAAGACCAACCTCCTTACGGAGGTACTCGTTGGAGCCGCTGCTCCCTTTCAATGAGACCCTCACTGAAGTCCTCTTGGGCACTTGGTTGCGACCGGCCACGGGGGCGCCGGTGGATAAAAACGTCGCTAGGTGTCATCGCCCGGCGCCTGGTGATCCCGCCTTCTTGACCACTCACCCCACGCCTGAGAGCCTGGTCATTCAGCCTCAACTTCACAGAGTGCCTTTCCCTCGGCTCCGCCGGATAAGGACTCTAAGAGGCTGGGCCAATATGGCAAATGGTTGTTCTCCTCCGCCAGTTTGGGGTTGAGATTGGTTAATACCGCCTGCTTATTGGGCCGTTACTCCCACGCTGTGTGGGACACGGTGGCGGAAGTTCTACCGTAGTGCTCTGAGGAGGTCAAGGCTGTCCTTTCCCAGGCGATTGCGGAGGGCAAGGATGCGGCGGAGTTTGCCATTAGGTGTAGTATGGACACCGCTGATTCGTTGGGCAGGGCGATTTCCACAACAGAGGCTTTGCGGCGCCATGCCTGGTTGCGCTCCACTGGGCTCTCACCCGATCTCCAGTGCTCGCTCATGGACATGCCCTTCGATGGCTCCTGCCTCTTTGGTGATAAGGCTGACAATGCCCTGGAGCACTTTAAAGACTTGAGCGCCACGGCCACGTCTTTGGGTCTTTCCACAAAGGCCCCTGCCTCGTCTGGGTTTCGTTCCTTTCGTGGCCAGGGTAGGAGCACCCAAGCACGCTCCTCCGCTAAGCCTTCGCTAAGCCTGTGTAGAACCAGCCCCAGCGCGGCCGTGGCTTCCGCCGGGGCGGTTCTGGTAACCAGCGAGCGGGTCAGGCCACCTCCACCCCCGCTGCTTCCGCCTCTAAGCCTTCCTAATCCGAGCTTCAGGGAGCACCCCATGCAGTGGGTGGCAGGGTACATCACCACCTCCGCCAAAGGCGCGCGATTACCTCGGACAAGTGGGTGCTGCAGATAATCTGTCATGGTTACTCGCTCCCCTTTCTGTCCTCCCCTCCGGCCATGCCACCTCGGTACCACTGCATGTCGGGGGATAATTCAGCTCTTCTCCGTCAGGAAGTCACGGCCCTCTTGGCCAAGGGGGCCACCAAGCGCGTTCCCGGTCAGAAAGTAGGGAGTGGTTGTTATTCCCACTACTTCCTGGTTCCTAAGAAGGAAAAGGGGGGCCTAAGCCCCATCTTGGACCTCCGGGACGTAAATCGCTTTCTCCAGAAGAAGTTCAAGATGCTAACTCTGGCTCGGGTCCTGGCTCCCCTGAAGACTGGATTTTGGGGTTGGATTTGCAGGACGCTTATTTCCATATCCCCGTCCTGCCGGCCCACCGGTGCTACTTGCGGTTCAGCGTAGGCCAGGTCAGGATGGCCCTCCGGCTTCTGGGCCTAATGGCCTCCTGCATCCTGCTCGTGACGCATGCCAGATGGCATATGCGGGCTCTGCAGTGGGACCTGACGTTCCAGTGGGCACAGCATCAGGGCAACCAGTTGGATCATCTCCAGATCTTGGAGGGTATACACCTGCTTGTGGGACAGAATTGTGGCATGGTGCGCAGTGAAGACTGTGGATCCCCTTTCTGCCCGCTTTCTTAGGTTCTTCTGTTCCTTCTCTCTTTGACCCAGCAGGGCTCTGCTCTGGGCACTATCAAAGGTTATCTTTTGGCCATCTCTGCCTTTCGACAGCTTCCAGATCGGCCTTCTCTTTTTAAGTCCCCGGTTGTTAACTGTTTTCTTAAAGGCATTACGCATACGTTCCCACCGGTACCCTTCATAATGCCTCAGTGGGATTTGAATCTTGTTTTTACTTTTCTGATGTGCGCTCCCTTTGAGTCCCTTCATAACTGTCCCTTATGTCGTCTTACTCTCAAGACGGCTTTCCTGGTAGCTATCACCTCTGCCAGAAGTGTGAGAGAGCTCCAGGCTCTTTCTTACTAACCTAATTTCCTTTCTGTTCATCCGGACAAGGTGGTTCTAAGGATTCATCCTTTCTTGCCAAAAGTTGTCAAGCCCTTCCACATCGGGGCAGACCATCACTTTGCCCACCTTCTTTCCGCCTCCGCATCCTTCCAGGGAAGAGGAGAGGCTCCACCGTCTGGACCCAAAACATGCGCTCGCATTCTATCTGCAGCGTACACAGCAGGTCCGGGTGGATGATCAGCTCTTTGTTGGCTACGTGGGCACCAAAAAAGGTCGGGCAGTGCACAAACGGACCATCTCCCGGTGGGTCGTTCTGTGCATCAAAGCATGTTACTCCTTGGCCAAGAAGGAGCCTCCTGTGGGGCTGCATGCCCATTCGACCAGGGCAACTGCAGCCACTACTGCCTTGGGACGCGGCGTTCCCTTGCATGATATTTGTCAGGCAGCTGCGTGGGCCTCGCTGCACACGTTTACCAAGCACTACTGCCTTGACAGTCCGGTCCGGAGAGATGGCTTCTTTGGCCATTCTGTGCTCCCTGACTTTCTAGTGTAATCCTGTTCGCAGACCCTCCACCGGGAGTGGTATTGCTGGAGTATCTATTCTAAGGTAAGGAATCGATCTCTAACGTGTCTCTTTCAGATGCACGTTACTTGTGTAACAATATATCTGTAAGCGACATTAGTTAGTTATAGATTCCTTACCACTCCTCCCATCCTCCCTGTTCTGCGGACTGATTACTAGGGTTAAGGTCATCCCCTTTTAGGGCCCTAGTTTTATGCACCAATTCTAAGTTTCTTGCATGGCTCTGCATTTCGGCGCGGAATAGTTGTGTACAGAACTGACGTCAGCGCGCATGGGTGGCGCCTAAGTACTTTCCGTGATGTCATCTCGGCACCTACGACGCCAGTGACTAACGCAGAGCCGCAGGACGCCACCTACTGGCACGCAGACATACTGCTAAGCAGAAAAACTAACTTTGCTGATCCAGCCTGAAGCCTGACTCTCCCTGTCTCTCCCTTCCCTGACTCTCCCTCTCTCTCCCTCCCTTGCCCTCCCCTGACTCTCCCTCTCTCTCCCTCGCTCCCCTGACTCTCCCTCTCTCTCTCCCTCCCTCGCCCTCCCCTGACTCTCCCTCTCTCTCCCTCCCTCGCCCTCCCCTGACTCTCTCCCTCCCTCGCCCTCCCCAAGCTCAAGAACACATTCACCTATGCAAAAATTTAAAACATGGCAAAAACCAGAAACGCAGGTTATAGAAGTATAATGGTAAATGATTTAAACATTGCAAGCATAAATAAGAACAAAGCACTGCTCAAAGATTGAGCCCTTATGTTCTGGAAACAATATAAAGCCATTTTTAGAAATTAATCACTACAATAAATTATGTTTGTTTTTGAGAACTGAACAATTAATTCCAGTCGTTCTTCTCTAACGTTGTCAAACAAATAGGCCACAGATTGGGACTTGCAGTCTCTATACAAATATGAAGAATATAACATACATGCCGGTTTAAATCACACACAGCTTCACACTTGTTTTTAATTGTGCTAGGAAATTTAAGGAAGCTAAGCTTTACAATTGCAAAAAAGGGTGGAACGAAATTGCAAAGCTGAGGCACCTATTGATGAAAAAGGCCAAGCTTCAAAAGCAAGATTACAAAGCATTTGTGGGAAGAAAATACACAGAGTACTCAGAAATCAGAAGACTGTATATTTCCGTAAACTGAAAAGGAAACCGCACATTTACTTGAACGGGAAAGCCAATAAAAAAAGAATATGAGTGAAGGCAAGAGAGAGTTAGCAAAGGCAAGAGTGAGTTCGTGAAGTCAAGAGGGAGTTAGTCAAACAGTCATTGACAAGGGCTTTCCTTATTCTTCGTTTTTGATTTCATTAATTTATTTGCCTGGCGTGCACACAGCCGCCCCGGAGCGCTTCACAGGTCTTTAAAAGACCATTACCTTGTTAATGAGGCTTTGTTCTGTTTCCCCTCTTCTGAGGCCCCTGCAGCTCCACTCTATGGCTGGAATCTCCCGGCCCCCATAGAGCAGAGCCTCTCCGAGTCTGACGGCTTTTGCTGACACTCTTGTATTTTTTTCTTTTAAACTGGTACAATATCTGCAAGGTCCACGGGCCGCCACGGAACGCTTGCCGGGCCGCTGGCGGCCCGCGGGCCGTACTATGAGAACCCCTGTTCTAAGGTAAGAAATCTATCACTAACTAATGTCTCTTACGGATAGATCATTAAACAAGTAAGTAACTTGTGCTTTAAAGGTGCAGCAGGTTATGGCATAATTTACTGTGAAAGTAATATATAAATGTGTTTAGGACCTCCTAATCTCTTTGGGGTAAGGTTTTTAAAGTATATGAACGAGTAGAATACTGATTCTGTAGAACTATTTTTATAATTCTTAAAATTTTCTTACTCATCGTTTGAAATGTTAGCCATGAGACTCCACAAAAAAAATTGCACTTGGATTAAATGGTTGACAGAGAGTTAAAGGCAGTGGGGAGAAATTCTTCAGGTTTAACAGTAGGCTAAATCATTTCTTCCAGTGTGATCTGTTCAACAATATCGCAAAGATCAATTGCTAGTTCTTTGTCAGAGTCTTTGTTTTAGTCTATCTTACCTACAAATGTTTGTATATTTTAATAGCAAACACACATTTCACTTTTTTTTACTAGTATATCGTCGCATTGTCGAGTCGGATGTTGGAGATTCCTTTTATATTAGAACTCATTTTGAATATGAAAAGGAATCCCCTTATGGACTGAGCTTCAATAAAGGAGAAGTTTTCCGTGTAGTAGATACATTATATAACGGGAAACTTGGATCATGGCTGGCTATTCGCATTGGGAGAAATCATAAGGAAGTGGAAAGAGGCATTATTCCAAACAAAAACAGGTATGCTTTTAAGTGGGACATGTCTTGGCATAAAGTAAATTTGAATGTTTCGGTAACAGAGAACAGCAATAAGCCATTTCAGTTGCTCCACTTGGCATGTTCCCTTCTTGTGGCCCTATTCCTCCCCCTCTTTTTTTCCGCCCCCTCTTTTTTTCCGCCCCCTCTTTTTTTCCGCCCTCAGTGTCTCCCCCTTGCACCCTCAGTGTCTCCCCCTTGCGCCCTCAGTGTCTCCCCCTTGCGCCCTCGGTGTCTCCCCCTTGCGCCCTCAGTGTCTCCCCCCTTGCGCCCTCAGTGTCTCCCCCTTGCGCCCTCAGTGTCTCCCCCCTTGCGCCCTCAGTGTCTCCCCCTTGCGCCCTCAGTGTCTCCCCCCTTGCGCCCTCAGTGTCTCCCCCCTTGCGCCCTCAGTGTCTCCCCCCTTGCGCCCTCAGTGTCTCCCCCCCTTGCGCCCTCAGTGTCTCCCCCCCTTGCGCCCTCAGTGTCTCCCCCCCTTGCGCCCTCAGTGTCTCCCCCCCCTTGCGCCCTCAGTGTCTCCCCCCTTGCGCCCTCAGTGTCTCCCCCCTTGCGCCCTCAGTGTCTCCCCCCTTGCGCCCCCAGTGTCTCCCCCCCTTGCGCCCTCAGTGTCTCCCCCCCTTGCGCCCTCAGTGTCTCCCCCCTTGCGCCCTCAGTGTCTCCCCCGTTGCGCCCTCAGTGTCTCCCCCCTTGCGCCCTCAGTGTCTCCCCCCTTGCGCCCTCAGTGTCTCCCCCCTTGCGCCCTCAGTGTCTCCCCCCTTGCGCCCTCAGTGTCTCCCCCCTTGCGCCCTCAGTGTCTCCCCCTTGGGCCCTCAGTGTCTCCCCCATGCGCACTCAGTGTCTCTCCTTTAAGCTCCTATCTTTCTCACATCTATCCCCTCTCACAGTCCTCCTTTCCTTCCTCTCCAGTCCCATACTCATCTACGCTGTATGCTCGCACACACCCATTGTTATTTTTACTAAGTTGTGGTCCACTACTTAGTGGTCCACTACTTGCTTAAGAAAAGTTTTTAATATAATTTCTATAGAATTTACCGGTACCCAATCTCAGTGTGTAGTGTGAAGTAGTGTGGCTCACTGGTTAGAGGCGGCAGACCCGAGAGCAGAGGACGGCCTGGGACCAGGGTTCGATTCCCGGCGCGGCAGGTTTCTGGACCAGGGTCAGCGGACTCGATAATTCTCTCGCCTCGGTGCCCACTCTGATCAGTGATCACACTCGGCAACTCTGGGCATTAGCTTGCCTCATCTTCACTAACGGCCCCACCAGACCGCCGGGGATGCCTGGTCTCACCCTGGAGATACCCATTAAGGGACCATCTCTCAGGGAAGCCAGGAAGGGTTTCGCAGCGGTCGAAGCGCCTTGGGACCCTACGGGTAAGTAGTGCGCTATATAAATGCCAATACATACAATACATACATACAGAGCAATAAATAGCATGACAATATTTGTAATTCATTCCAAATGTTATTTAGTTTTATTTCATAAGGATTCTTTAATACCTCCCCTCTATCTCCTACTTGTTTCAAAGCTGAATAAAAGTCATTCATTCACTTTGCTGGGAAGAGGCTACTCCACAGATGTATAAAAGCCATTAACTAACCAACTGTATTATTTTATTTTTTGTCAGTGGTAATGTCAGTTTAGACAAAGTACTAATCTATGTAGTTGTAGTGCCTTTTTATTAACTTGATCTTAATGTGGTCAAATGAAGAATCAAAACTTGTGCAGTCTAGAAAAGGAGCAAAGTCTTATAAAAGCATTTCCGATTATATTTTGTTTATATATCCAGGAGCAATTTTTTTTTTTTAGGCATTGGCTTCCAAAACAGTGCCGTTCCTGGCCCTTGTTGATCCTTATTGAAATTCGCAAACACCAGTGGCATTCCCTTAGTTTTAAATTGACGCATATCCACCATTCCCTTTTTATTGTTTCCTTGTGGTCACAATTGTTTTGGTTTAAAAATTAAATTGTTCTTGCCTCAGACCCCGTTTTTAGTCTGTCCATCTATATTTGGCCAAAATGTTTTGCTGTCTTGGTAATTTCATTTACTAAATGAAACAGATTGGAATGTATCATAGTTTTTTTTTCTAACTTCAGAATAATTAAATAATTACATTGTGTTGTTACTTGATAATGTTTGTGAATCTGTATAATTTTCTGTGTTGTTGAATGTGTTTTTTCTGGGCAGAGCTGAGCAGTTGGCTAGTGTACAGTACACACTTCCAAAGACCGCAGGAGGCGATCGGGCAGACTTTTGGCGGTTTCGTGGTCTTAGAAGTTCAAAGAGAAATCTTCGTAAAAGTAGAGAAGATCTTTCTGCTCAACCAGTTCAGACCAAATTTCCTGCATATGAACGTGTTGTACTTCGAGAAGGTAACATTGTCTAAAGTTTATTTAATCCTTGTGTTTCAAATTGAAAGGATTAATCTCAATGGGTAGTCCGGGATATTTCAAAATCTGCCCCTTGACTGAAGCATTTTATTGTTCCTCATCTTTTGCTGTAGGAATAGATTTTGAACTGCAGCTGCTCCACATAAAAGTTTGTTTTATTTTACATAGGTTTGTATATAACTGTATCTGGTTCTGAAAGCATGGTATTCTGGAGGTGATAATCTATGTATAGCAAATGTTACGTTTATTGTTTGACGCTCAACAGTGAGAATGGCAATAAGCTTGAAAGCAACAGAAACAAATAACAAAACAATACATTCCAACAATAATGTGTAAATAGACCAAATACAAAAAGGAGAAAAAAATAGGGCCAAATGCAATGAATAATAATCTGGAAGACTCTCACCCAGCTAGTAAAACTGAGCTTCCAGCCCAATAAAAACTGATTCACATCTACTACCATTATTCCATAAAGGAGAGCAGATGATGCAAAAAGCCCAGTTTTCTTTTGAAGGATTCAAAGTCAGTGCTGAAAGTGTATGTTTAGTTTTATATTTTGACATGACAGTCTTAAGACTACATGTTCTTTTAGTCCATTGTCACAGTTTTAAAACTGATATAATTACTTAAGGCTACTTTGTTACTTATCAACCCATTCTCACTAATATTCACTGTTGGAGCATAGCGAACTCTGTTATCTACAGAATCATTCATCCTGAACGCTGGAAATTGTTATTGCCTTTGATGTTATGCAATTAAATGTGCTTCTTTTCACTGTATGAAGGTTTGGTTTGTGGATTATAAATTAAACCCTAGCTCATTTCCTTTAACGTGTGCTCTTAGCCCCCATTTCCAACTATTCTTAGGGGCTCTGTTGTTGGATTAATTCCAAATTATGTTTTATAGGAAAGCAAACTTTGTATGCTCTTCTTTGCTTTAACTTTCCAGAGTTTGTTTCTTTGTAGCCACTATCTCACAGTTTGCTATATGAAAGCCAAATGTGAGACCACACAGTTCAAAGTCAGAGCAATTCATCTGAAACCATAGCAGGTGGAGGATAAATTCCACTATTCTGGATTTAGGGGGACTTCCCACCACCAATAGGACCAGACTTCATACTGGTATAGGGATAAGGTGATGGGGAGGGTTTAAAGAATGATACAAATTTCAACAGTGGCAGCAGGGATGGTGAGTGCAGATCAGAGATGAAGCCAGCTAAAATGTCTTTATATTTGAAGGTGATGGATCATTACCTCATCCCAGTCATACTGGCTAGAAGCACCAGGACATTCTCATAGCTCCTGAGCAGCCTGCGTCAATTGCATCATTCAATTATTAAATACTGAGACTCCTCCAGTACTGGAAAAGCATTTTCTTGTCTGGTAGTTTTCTAAAATGTGTATGCTTCCTGCCTTGGTTACTATCTGGGATGGAGGAGGATTATCATTTCCTTTATGGCTTAGCTGGTGATGTGCATTTCATACCTAGTAGTTCCTGTTATACTGGGAGATGGGAACAATGCATTTCGGAATAGGTTTTAGAAAGGATTTCGCATACCACCTTGTTTATCTACCAGAAAAAAAACATTTTGGGTAGGAGACGGAAGAGCATAGTTGTGCAGACGGACATTTCCAACAGTTGATGGACATTGATGGATATGATCCAATCAGGATGAACATATCTTTTACATGAGGAGCTGATACGCATATGTTCCGTGACTAGAGGGCACAGTGCCTCTACCTCACAGTCTGGGTAAACAGAGCAGTAGCCACTATCAAAAGAAGCATTTGCAATGCAATAGGTCTCGCATTTGCTAGAGTTCAAGATGTTGGCGTTATAAATGACGATACCTTATATTCATCTGTTTAGAATACTAACACATAAATAAAAGGTATTGGTATTTACAATGCCAATAGCTTAAACTCTCAACCTTGGGGTGGTGGTGAGCAGGCAAGTGGGAGGGGTATGTTGGTGTTTGGCACGGCACAGGAGATTTAAGAGATCGGTGAGTACGGAGTATTCGCCAATGGTGGCCGCACACCTTTTTGTGTAAAATGCACACCTTCCCACTCCTTGCGTACGGCCACCATTGGCTAGTAACCCGATAAAAATAAAAGATAGCAGACTATATAGTTCAAGCGGAACGCCATGGCAAAGTAAATCAAGAATGGAGCGCAGCCGCTGTAGTAAAAGCAGACTACGCTGGCAATGTAAATAATGAAAGGTGCGCAGATGCTATAGTTAATGTGGACCGCGCTGGCAAACTAAAGAAAGAAAGGAGCGTGGCCGCTAGAGTTGAAGTGGACATCCCTGAAATTTTTTTTAAATGTCGATTAAAAGGCGCAAGCTTGTTTTGTAAATATGACATGACCGCCATTACAAAAGAAGCTAGTTTTGTAAATGACACATTCGCCATTGCTAAAAAAATATATAAAAGCAGGCGCCATGCTTCGTTAAAAGAAAGCTTGTCCTGGGTGAAATAGAAGAAACCATTCGAGAAAATAGCGCTCACAGGCTAAATAAAACATACCGATTAATAACACAAGTAAAAGGTCTAGTCCTCATGGGATGTTACAATTTTAGACAAGGCGTACTAATGAGGGACTGCTGAGCCTGTTCATGAATCAAAAGCAACCATTTAGAAAGAAAAGTAACAGGAGCTAATTGAAAAGAGGAGCGAAAAATGTGCGGAGCTTCAAGTCTATTCCTGAATACAGCATGCCTCGCAGAGCAGCAAATGTGCTGCCCAGGATCGACCTAAATAGAGTGCACTTTGTAGGATAGTGCCACTTTTTGCATTGTTGCCTCCCAGTTTTTGCCTGATGTTGATGCTTTTTTGGCTAAGTGTGCCTGGGGTTCCTGCCAAACGGGTACCCAGGGCCGATGTACTTTTCCTAAAACTGTACGGTTGCACACCCAATTAGCCCAGACATGTTTCTGGACCCCGGGGTCGAGAACCTCCCGCTCTCAGGATCCTGAATCAAAGCACATCCTGGGCAGAGGTGCCAAGCCTCTTCCTCCTCCTAGGAAAGGCAGGGTCCACGAACGGGGGGGTTTCAAAGGCTTGCTGCCTTTGTCAGCTGACCCAGCCATTTGCTGCTCCAGCACAGTTTCTAACCCCCACTTTGGGGAGGAGAATTGGCGGGAAAACCAAGATAGGAGGAGATGTGTTCCCACCTTTGCCAACCCCACCCCTCAGGTGGGGTAGGCGAGGCAAAGCACAACTCTCAGTACCTGCCATCTTGAAGATGGGGGAACCCAGTGAACCAGAGTGAGTCTTATGCCCCTTCCCACTGCAGGGTGGCATAAAATGGGGTGTACACACCCCATGGAAGGGACCCATTGGTCCCACCCTGTACCTACCTGAAACGCCCCTAAATGTATTTAGGGGAAACCCCAAACCTTGCCTCCTCAGTCAAACAGACAGAAGAATAAGAAGGACCGAAGAGCCGTGCTGAAGGAAGAAGAGGAGGACACCAACTGGCTTGACCCCAGCCAACCAGCATGTCCTGACCTCGACTGGCTCCAGCGGAATCCCGGTGTATCCTGCAGCCAGCAGCCCCCCAGAACCCGGAGGACTTGCCCTGCCTTCCCCAACAAGACTGTCTCTGGTGAGCACCAGATTTGCTCACCAACAGACTCTGGCAAAATACCTCTACTCAGCTTATTGCAAGAATTCCAAAATATCAATCAGCATCACGGCCTTGATCAACCTGCACTGGCTTCCAGTGGCAAGGAGGATGGGGTTTAACTCCTTCCTCTGTACTTGCCAGCACGCACCTTGAGATCAGCCAACCAAGACTTAATTCGCCAACCTAGAATTAGGAGAGCTCGCTGGGGTGGAAAATCCTTTTCCTACCAAGCCGCTAGATTGTGGAACTCTCTGCCCCCCGCATTGCGCTTGTGAGAAGGTGGCCTGATATGCAGTGCTCACTATTCTAGTGAACACTATGTATCAGTCCAGCAACCCTTATTGATGATTGGTTGTAAGTCAACCTTATAGACCAGCTATCCTAGTAGCATGGATACGAGCAGTCTAAGGCTAAAGACTCGAGAGGGCGTGTTAAGCCAGCTGTTTACCACACATATACCCCTTGAATACCCAGTGAAAGGACACCACACAAGTGTTATGAAAATAAACAGTTATTTATTAAAGATCACAACAGCCCTGTACTCTTTATGAGGACAGGGTACTAAGCACAAACCAAAACTCTTACAAAAATACTTAGGTTAGCACAGTATATACAAATGCCCGAGGGGCACGGAAAACCATATACTCTGAAAGTGGAATGCGAAATTCCTAGCAGGTAAGTACAGTATTAATAGCTTTTGGAATCGCTAGGACTTGACTAGGGAATCGTTAGATTATGTCTAGGAGGCCTAGGGGACTCGGGTGCAGTGTGGGCACTCTCACGCGAGATGCGGGACAAAAGTCTATGGTAGCTAGGAAATAGAAAGTTAGTGTTCTCGGGCGAACCCGACCTGGTAGGGAGAAAACGAAAGTAGATTCTGACCCTTGGATAGTGAGGCTATGCTGGGGCACCGAAATGCCGAAGTTACCTAGCCCAGGGGCTGCAGCTGCATAGGTCTGAAAAGACGTCGGGAATCCTCGTAGACGGACCAGGAGCCGGAAGAAAAGATGCTGGCCGGTGACCAGTGAAGAAAGTTCAGTCGGATCCAAGCCTGGATCTTGAAGATAGATGACACCTGAAAGCAGAGGGGACCAAGTTCGAGACTACTAGCCAGTAGTCAGTGGGCACCAGGAGGGCACCGGATGGTAGCCACCTCGACTAGGTGAGTGGGTGACGCTTGACTCGAAGATCTCACGGACCAGGAGGCGTTGTCGGCGACCAGGATGGAGGATCGAGCTGTCCCACGAAGATAGAAGCTGTCGGCGTCGCTGGACCCAGGATTGGGCAACAAAGCCTTGGCAAATTCAAGCCCACGCGGTGGACCTAAAATGGCGTCTGGAGTGGACCAGGAGGGTCCGGGGTGCCTCTCTTGAAGAAGGAAGCAAGGGCCAGTCTGGAGCAACCAGACCAGCAGAAGAGTTGTCGTCGGGCGTCGTTCAGAAGGCCACAAGCCAGCCGGCTAGTAGCCAAACAACGCGGTGCACAGCAAACAGCAGAAGGGCCCCACGCCGATCGTGGAGATGCAGGGAGGCTGATCTTGGGTGCTGGAGCTGCGCAGGGTTGGGGCTTCTCGGACCCCAAAGCACTCACCAGTGGAAGACTCGGTGGGCTTGCAATAAAGATGTCGTGCAGTCTTGGCGATCGTCGGTCCCTTGAGGTCTCGTCGCACTCACGGTTCTCAGCTTTGCTGTAGAGGTGAGTAGAGGTCAGAGGTGCCAGGGAAGCCGGGTCTCGTCGTGCTGGGTCGTCGGATTCGTGATGAAGGACTTGCAGCGGGCCGCAGTGTTCTTTAGGATGGTGCCTGCGGATGCAGGGTGACTACTCCTTAGCCACAAGGGAGAATCTTGAAGAAGAAATCGTGAAGTCCTTTCGAAGAAAGTGGTATCTTGATTCCAAAGATGATCTAATTTTAACAGGGGGCCCGCTCCCATCTTTATACTAAAAAAGGGGGCTGACCCGGTGACTAGGTCCTGCCTATGGGTGGGACTAGGTGGGGGGTGGTTACACCCCTCAGCCATGCTGGACTTCCCCAGGCCAGGGGCTGGTGTGCCCCTGGAACTGGTTCAGACCGGCCTATGCGTAGTGAGCACCGGGGTGCCACTCAGCAGTCACCTTCCTGTAAAGCCCTGCCTACCCAGGATACACAAAACCATGTCTGGGACGGTGCTAGCACCGCCCCTGACAGGAAACCCTTTGTCCAGGCTCCCCTCGCTGGAAGGACTCCCAGCTGCAGGGGGTCAGACTCGTGTCTGTGGTGGCAGCATCCATTTTGTGGAGCTGAGGCTTTAGTTAACTTTAACCGGGGTTCACAGTTACATACATGTCGTGTCCCTCTAGAAGGGTGGAATGCTAACCCCGTCGCCAGGATTGGCGAGGGGTTAGTATTCCAATTCGTATGACACCTTACTCGACATGTTTTGATAAAGCAATACCAAAGATAGCATTTAACCGCGAGGATTATAATGCACTTAAGAGTATATGGTATGCGATATCATGGAACAGCTATTAGGACTTGATTCCGCAAGCTGCAGACAGGCTCAGCTCATGCCAGAGCACCATCTCACACGATTCCAAGCACTCTGCCTTCAGGATTGTCAAGGCCTGCCATAGGAGTGACTGATAGGAATCTGTGTGTCCATTTTAGGGTTAGGTATAGGTATACTACACCTACAGCAAAGGGTGATTACACGACTTTGCCCCAGCTGTCATGCAGCCAGTTGTGTCAAATTTAGGAGGCCAGCCAGGGGTGGCATAATACATGCTGCAGCCCCTGGTAGCCCTGGGTACACCTATGCCCTGAGTTACAGGGTCTGATAAGGTGGCCCAGTACCAATTGGTAGATGCACCTAGGGTACATGAAGTAATTTAGAAAGAGAACAGCCAGGCTGTGGGTCTGATTGGCAGGCCCACAGCCAGAGAAAGTCGTAAACCAGTGAAACAAAAGCAAAAAATCTGGGTGATCATAGGATTGCAGACCCTACTCTCCTACATGACCCCCCCCCAAACTTTGGGACAATAAGCTAACCTTGACCAGGTGAGTCTTCTTGTTCTAAGTGGAAATATCTGGAGAGCCCATCGGCATTGCCATGATCAGTACCAGGTCTATGTTCCACTGTAAAGTCCATCCCCTGTAGGGAAATGGACCACCTAAGCAGTTTGGGGTTTTCACCCTTCATCTGATTTAGCCACAAGAGGGGCTTATGGTCGGTCTGAATCTTGAAGTGAGTGCCAAACAAGTATGGCCTCAGCTTCTTCAGGGCCCAAACCACAGCAAAGGCCTCCCTCTCAATAGCTGACCAATTCTTCTCTCTGGGGGTCAGCCTTCTGCTTATAAAAGCAATGGGCTGATCCTGACCATCAAAATTCAGTTGAGAAAGAACAGCTCCCACACCCAACTCAGAAGCATCTGTTTGGACAATGAATGGTTTGGAGTAGTCTGGACTCTTAAGGATAGGTGCTGTGCACATGGCCTGCTTTAGGTCATCGAATGCTTTTTGACAGCCTGCTGTCCACTGAACCTTTTTTGGCATTTTCTTACTTGTCAGTTCATTTAATGGTGTCACAATGGAACCATAGTTCCTGACAAATTTTCTGTAGTATCCAGTCAGGCCCAAGAAAGCTCGAACCTGAGTCTGGGTGGTTGGAGGAGCCCAGTCCCTGATTGACTGTATTTTGCTCTCCAGTGGCTGAACCTGGCCTCCACCTACAAGGTGGCCCAGGTATACAACCTGTGTCTGCCCTATCTGGCACTTGGTGGCCTTGATAGTGAGGCCTGCTGCTTGCAGAGCCTCTAACACTTTCCTCAGGTGGACCAGGTGATCCTCCCAGGTGGAGCTAAAGACAGCAATATCATCTAGATATGCTGCACAGTAGTCATCCAGCCCAGTAAGGACTTGATTCACCAACCTTTGGAAGGTGGCAGGTGCATTTTTCAGACCAAAGGGCATTACCACAAATTGATAATGCCCACCAGGGGTTGAAAATGCTGTTTTGGGTTTGGCATCCTCAGCTAACCTGATTTGCCAATACCCAGCTGTTAAGTCAAATGTACTTAAGTAGTTGGCAGAAGCCAATCTATCTATAAGTTCATCTGCCCTTGGTATTGGATGGGCATCAGTCTTAGTGACTGCATTGAGACCCCTGTAGTCTACGCAAAACCTCATCTCTCTCTTACCATCTTGGGTGTGAGGCTTTGGCACTAGAACTACTGGACTAGCCCAAGGGCTATCTGAGGGTTCAATGACTCCCAATTCCAACATTTTCTGCACTTCAGTTTTTATGCAGTCTCTAACATGATCAGGCTGCCTGTAGATTTTACTCTTGACTGGCAGGCTGTCACCAGTGTCAACCTCATGGGTACACCAATTGGTCTGACTGGGTGTCAGAGAGAACATATGTCTGAAAGACTGAAGAACCTGTTTACAGTCTTTCTGCTGATGTTCAGAGAGGCTGCCACAAAAGACAACACCATCTACTGACCCATCATCAGGATTCTGAGTGAGCAGGTCTGGGAGAGGGTCACTCTCTTCCTCCTGTCCCTCATCTATGGCCATAAGCAAGCTCATGTCCTTCCTGTCGACATATGCTTTGAGCCTGTTGACATGGAGTACCCTATGGGGACTCCTGGGAGTTCCAAGGTCCACCAGGTAGGTGACCTCTCCCTTTTGCTCAAGGATTGTGTGGGGCCCCGACCATTTGTCTTTGAGTGCTGCTGGGGCCACTGGCTCCAGCACCCACACCTTCTGTCCAGGCTGATAAACAGTCAGGACAGCCTTTTGGTCATGCCAAGCTTTTTGAAGTTCTTGACTGGCCTTAAGGTTTTCTGATGCCTTCTCCATATACTCAGCCATCCTGGAGCGGAGACCAAGTACATAGTCCATTATGTTGGTTGCAGGCTTTTTGAGAGGTCTCTCCCATCCTTCCTTCACCAAACACAAGGGGCCTCTCACAGGATGCCCATACAAAAGTTCAAAAGGGCTGTAGCCAACCCCCTTTTGTGGGACCTCTCTGTAAGCAAACAGAAGGCAGGGCATCAGGACATCCCATCTACGCCTGAGTGTTTCAGGTAGTCCATGAATCATCCCTTTTAGGGTCCTGTTGAACCTTTCAACAAGCCCATTGCATTGTGGGTGATAGGGTGTAGTGAATTTGTAATTGACACCACACTCCTTCCACATAGCAGTTAAATAGCTTGACATGAAGTTTGCACCTCTGTCAGAGACAACCTCCTTAGGGAAGCCCACTCTGGAGAACACTCCAACTAGGGCCCTTGCCACCACAGGGGCTGTGGTGGTCCTAAGTGGAATAGCTTCAGGATACCTGGTGGCATGATCCACTACCACCAGTATAAACTTGTGCCCTGATGCTGTCTGGGGTTCCATTGGACCAACAATGTCAATCCCCACTCTTTCAAAGGGCACCCCCACCACAGGCATTGGTATAAGGGGGGCCTTTGTTGTGCCACCTGACTTACCACTGGCTTGGCAAGTGACACAGGAGCGACAAAACTCCTTGGTATCCTCATTCATGTGAGGCCAGTGAAAGTGTGAGACAAGCCTGTCCCAAGTCTTTGTCTGGCCTAAGTGTCCTGCTAAGGGAATCTCATGGGCCAAGGTAAGTAGGAAACCTCTCTGAGACAAGGGTACAACCAGCCTCCTGGTCATGCCAGGCTTGGGGTCTCTTGACTCAGTGTACAGGAGTCCATCTTCCCAGTATACCTTGTGGGTACCTGTGGCGTTCCCAGCAGCCTCAGCAGCAGCCTGCTGTCTGAGGGGTTCAAGAGAAGGGCAGCCTAACTGGTCCTTCCCCAGGTCTTCCCTTGAGGGTCCCCCTGAACCCAAGAATTCAACTTGATCAAGTTCAAACTCTCTAGGCTCAGTTTCCCTCAATTCCTGCAGGTCAGCCTCCTCTGAGACTTGATCCACAACCTGGGGCAAGGGGGAAGGCACAGCCTTAACCCTACTGCTCTTTTTCTTGGAAGGTGTCTGGTCCATTGTTCCAGGATCCAGCACCTGTTCAGTGGGGCATCTTCTGGCCTGTGACCTAGTCACAGCAAACACATGTGCTGGCAAACCTAACATTTCCAGATGAGTCCTCTGCTCCACTTCTGACCATTGTGATGACTCCAAATCATTGCCCAACAAACAATCCACTGGGAGGTCTGAACTAACTACAACCTTCTTTTGGCCAGTTACCCCTCCCCAGGAGAAAGCTACAATTGCCATACTATGATTGGTAGTGACATTGCTTGCATTGGTCACCAGGAATTCTGTACCTGGCATGATCTGTCCAGGGTCCACAAAGCTAGGTGTCACCATTGTGACACTGGCACAAGTGTCCCTATAGGCCTGAGCCATTTTTCCATTAATAAAAGGTGTCTGTCTGTATTTGCCCAAAGTATTGGGACTTATGTCAGGGGACATATCCACATCCCCTGTACAAACAAGGACAGCCTGAGTGAGTGTACCAACTAAGTTGTCACACCCCTCAGAACCCAGGGTTAACCCTACTAAACCCTTGGGAGGTGCACTACCACTGCTGGCTGTACTAGGGGGCACAGGTGCCTTAGGGGCTGCAGTGGCAGGAGTCTGCCCTCCTCCTTTCTTGGTGCACTCACTAAACCAGTGAGTTTTACTTTTGCAGTATTGGCACCACCTTTTAGATTGGCCTTCTTTCTTCTTTTGGGGAGCCTGACCCCCACCCTCTTTGGGTTGTTGGGGACCTGTCGAAGACTTCTGGTCATTTTGTTCCCCCTTAGAATCTTTACCCTTCTGGTCTGCTTTCTTCTGACCACCTTGATTCTGGCCCTGGTTCTGTTTAACTCTTGTTCTAACCCATCTGTCTGCCTTCTTTCCCAATTCTTGGGGAGAGGTCAGATCTGAGTCAACAAGATGCTGATGCAACAACTGGTTCTGACAATTGTTTAAAATTTGCTCTCTCATCATCAAATTGTACAATCCTTTATAATCAGTAACCTTACTGCCCAGCAACCAGCCCTCAAAAGCCTTAGTGGCACAATCTACAAAGTCAGCCCAATCTTGAGACTGAGTTTTCTGGGTATCCCTGAACAGCACCCTGTACTGCTCAGTGGTTAGGCCAAACCCATCAACCAGTGCATTTTTCAAGACTTGGTAATCATTAGCATCCTCCACCCTTGTGGTGAGGAGCTTGTCTCTTCCTTTACCCTCAAAGGAGAGCCACAAGATAGCTGCCCACTGACTTGGGGGAACACCTTGCACAGTGCAGGCCCTCTCCAAAGCAGTAATCCATTTGTGGATGTCATCCCCTTGTTTAAAGGGGGGCACTATCTTACCAAGGTGTTTTGTATCAAAACTCCTTTCCCTATTGCTAGGTACAATGCTGCCACCAGTGGGGACTGTCCCACTCAATTGTTGCTCTCTAGCAAAGGCAAGCCTCTCTTTGGCCAGGGCAAGTTCTTCCCTTTCAATCCTCAGGTTGGCTGCCTTTTCCTTAGCTTCATACATTCTCCTCTGGGGAGATGTCATTCCCCTTTGAGAGGAACGTTGAGAGCCATTGGTATGAAGGGATCTGATAGAGCCTCTTGATAGAGATCTATCTCGTCCATTCCCAATGTTAAGCTGACCTGAGAGTGGCCCCAAGGGTCCCCTAGTGCCCATCTCATGTCTGCTTAAGTTGGACCTGGTTAGTCTGTTGACTTCTACCTGTTCCTTTTCTGCCTCATCCCCTGATACCAAATCATCATCCTCATCATCAGCATCATCTGCTTCCTGAAGAGGATGGTCCTGGGCATCAAAGGGACCCTGTAAGGAGGGCATGTTGCCATCTGAATTAGAAGGGTCTGGGTTACCAGCCCTCCTTGCATCATGAGTCTCTAAGAGACCAATCAGAAAGGCAGTTGTGGGGTTAGACCCCTGCTTAATCTTCCTAGAGGTACACACTTGTCGTAACTCATGGAAGCTAAGCGCAGTATATCTTGAAGAGATGACCTGTGGAGGGTCAACTGACACAAGGGGAACCTCAGTGTTTCCTCCTTTGTCCGACATACTGTTTCTAGTGTGGTGTAAGTGATGCACCTACCTACACTATGTGTTTACCTACTGATCCCTTGCTAAGAGTTGCAGCCAAGGTGTGCTAAGCCTTGAGGAGCTACAACAGCTGGTTCAGTAGAACTCAGAGTATTCTAAGCTTTAGTTATGTGTACCTAACAGTACTTATGTGATCTTTCAACAAGATATTCTTAGGATACGTGTGGTAAAACAACAGCAAGCTCAAATCCCACCGCTGCCACCAATGTGAGAAGGTGGCCTGATATGCAGTGCTCACTATTCTAGTGAACACTATGTATCAGTCCAGCAACCCTTATTGATGATTGGTTGTAAGTCAACCTTATAGACCAGCTATCCTAGTAGCATGGATACGAGCAGTCTAAGGCTAAAGACTCGAGAGGGCGTGTTAAGCCAGCTGTTTACCACACATATACCCCTTGAATACCCAGTGAAAGGACACCACACAAGTGTTATGAAAATAAACAGTTATTTATTAAAGATCACAACAGCCCTGTACTCTTTATGAGGACAGGGTACTAAGCACAAACCAAAACTCTTACAAAAATACTTAGGTTAGCACAGTATATACAAATGCCCGAGGGGCACGGAAAACCATATACTCTGAAAGTGGAATGCGAAATTCCTAGCAGGTAAGTACAGTATTAATAGCTTTTGGAATCGCTAGGACTTGACTAGGGAATCGTTAGATTATGTCTAGGAGGCCTAGGGGACTCGGGTGCAGTGTGGGCACTCTCACGCGAGATGCGGGACAAAAGTCTATGGTAGCTAGGAAATAGAAAGTTAGTGTTCTCGGGCGAACCCGACCTGGTAGGGAGAAAACGAAAGTAGATTCTGACCCTTGGATAGTGAGGCTATGCTGGGGCACCGAAATGCCGAAGTTACCTAGCCCAGGGGCTGCAGCTGCATAGGTCTGAAAAGACGTCGGGAATCCTCGTAGACGGACCAGGAGCCGGAAGAAAAGATGCTGGCCGGTGACCAGTGAAGAAAGTTCAGTCGGATCCAAGCCTGGATCTTGAAGATAGATGACACCTGAAAGCAGAGGGGACCAAGTTCGAGACTACTAGCCAGTAGTCAGTGGGCACCAGGAGGGCACCGGATGGTAGCCACCTCGACTAGGTGAGTGGGTGACGCTTGACTCGAAGATCTCACGGACCAGGAGGCGTTGTCGGCGACCAGGATGGAGGATCGAGCTGTCCCACGAAGATAGAAGCTGTCGGCGTCGCTGGACCCAGGATTGGGCAACAAAGCCTTGGCAAATTCAAGCCCACGCGGTGGACCTAAAATGGCGTCTGGAGTGGACCAGGAGGGTCCGGGGTGCCTCTCTTGAAGAAGGAAGCAAGGGCCAGTCTGGAGCAACCAGACCAGCAGAAGAGTTGTCGTCGGGCGTCGTTCAGAAGGCCACAAGCCAGCCGGCTAGTAGCCAAACAACGCGGTGCACAGCAAACAGCAGAAGGGCCCCACGCCGATCGTGGAGATGCAGGGAGGCTGATCTTGGGTGCTGGAGCTGCGCAGGGTTGGGGCTTCTCGGACCCCAAAGCACTCACCAGTGGAAGACTCGGTGGGCTTGCAATAAAGATGTCGTGCAGTCTTGGCGATCGTCGGTCCCTTGAGGTCTCGTCGCACTCACGGTTCTCAGCTTTGCTGTAGAGGTGAGTAGAGGTCAGAGGTGCCAGGGAAGCCGGGTCTCGTCGTGCTGGGTCGTCGGATTCGTGATGAAGGACTTGCAGCGGGCCGCAGTGTTCTTTAGGATGGTGCCTGCGGATGCAGGGTGACTACTCCTTAGCCACAAGGGAGAATCTTGAAGAAGAAATCGTGAAGTCCTTTCGAAGAAAGTGGTATCTTGATTCCAAAGATGATCTAATTTTAACAGGGGGCCCGCTCCCATCTTTATACTAAAAAAGGGGGCTGACCCGGTGACTAGGTCCTGCCTATGGGTGGGACTAGGTGGGGGGTGGTTACACCCCTCAGCCATGCTGGACTTCCCCAGGCCAGGGGCTGGTGTGCCCCTGGAACTGGTTCAGACCGGCCTATGCGTAGTGAGCACCGGGGTGCCACTCAGCAGTCACCTTCCTGTAAAGCCCTGCCTACCCAGGATACACAAAACCATGTCTGGGACGGTGCTAGCACCGCCCCTGACAGGAAACCCTTTGTCCAGGCTCCCCTCGCTGGAAGGACTCCCAGCTGCAGGGGGTCAGACTCGTGTCTGTGGTGGCAGCATCCATTTTGTGGAGCTGAGGCTTTAGTTAACTTTAACCGGGGTTCACAGTTACATACATGTCGTGTCCCTCTAGAAGGGTGGAATGCTAACCCCGTCGCCAGGATTGGCGAGGGGTTAGTATTCCAATTCGTATGACACCTTACTCGACATGTTTTGATAAAGCAATACCAAAGATAGCATTTAACCGCGAGGATTATAATGCACTTAAGAGTATATGGTATGCGATATCATGGAACAGCTATTAGGACTTGATTCCGCAAGCTGCAGACAGGCTCAGCTCATGCCAGAGCACCATCTCACACGATTCCAAGCACTCTGCCTTCAGGATTGTCAAGGCCTGCCATAGGAGTGACTGATAGGAATCTGTGTGTCCATTTTAGGGTTAGGTATAGGTATACTACACCTACAGCAAAGGGTGATTACACGACTTTGCCCCAGCTGTCATGCAGCCAGTTGTGTCAAATTTAGGAGGCCAGCCAGGGGTGGCATAATACATGCTGCAGCCCCTGGTAGCCCTGGGTACACCTATGCCCTGAGTTACAGGGTCTGATAAGGTGGCCCAGTACCAATTGGTAGATGCACCTAGGGTACATGAAGTAATTTAGAAAGAGAACAGCCAGGCTGTGGGTCTGATTGGCAGGCCCACAGCCAGAGAAAGTCGTAAACCAGTGAAACAAAAGCAAAAAATCTGGGTGATCATAGGATTGCAGACCCTACTCTCCTACAGCGCTCACAAAAATCCAAAATGTGTTTCAGAAAAGCACTGAAAACCTGGCTTTTCTCTCTGTAGTAGAAGCTTGCTCACACCGCTTTCTTGTACTACAGCGCCAAGACGCCGCGGCATTCGAGCGCTTTATAAATGTTTCAGTCAGTCAGTTTAAGGGGCTCTGTATTGCCTTTAAAGCACTGCACAATATTGGTCCTTATTCCCTTCATGAGAAATATGTCTGGTACAACCCTCTTAGGAAACTAAGATCCTCAGAGGCAAAACTATTAGTATTACCTAATGTCAAATGAGCTTCATGCGGAGTTAGGAGTTTTGTCCAGAGGGTGGCAAGACTATGGAACTCCCTCCTCATGAATCAAAGGGAATGCACAGTCCTCCTATCATTCCAGAAATCCCTGAAGACTTGGCTCTTTAGTCAATAGGAGTTGCTGTATTTTTTCTTGCCTTCCCCCTCTCGTTAAGAATAGCAGCAGCGTCATGATGCCTCAGGTCATTCGAGCTTTATAAAAAATTATAAATCAAATCCAGATACAGGAACAAAGAGAAAGCATACCAGAAAAGAAAGAAAAAAGAATCCGAAGATGAAGACTATTCACAGGAACATTTGGGGTGCCATCTGACGTAACACAGGGGACCAAATAGTGGTTGACTGCGCCCAACAAAGACAAAAGAAAAGACTATTCCAGGCCCAAGCACTTGATAGCGGAATAATGCACAGCATGTGAATCCAGAAAACTCTTCAAGTTGCAAAACTACTCTTACTGGTAAGTAAGCCTATCATTTTCGTTCCCTTGGATTGAATAAAATTCCCCTTCTAAGCATTATGCTTTCTCATTGATGAGGGACTAGTGCATATATATTTACTGGATCACAGATGTAAAGATGTAGCATGATACCTGCACATGGAGGGAACAAAAGGTGGCTGTTTGAGGCACTTCATGTTTAATAAGACATCAAAGGGTAAAGGTTGATGTAGAATGCGTAACATCTAGTAAGTTTGATGTAAAACGTCTTTAGGTAGAATAGATATAGAGATGACTGCAATATGATTGAATTTCTAGAACTATAAGGAGGACCAAGGTTAGATCTGATCTGGTCACTCAGGACCGACGAAAAGGTGTCTTGACCTTTTGTCCTGCTGAAGATGGTAGCTTTAGAAGGCAGTTGCTGTGCTATGTTCTGAAAGTATTTTCATGGGACAGAGGCAGCATGGTAACTATAGAATATAGACTCAGGGGGTAACACCTAAAATCAGGAGTCCAATATGGTCTCTTTTCCAGCTCA
This sequence comes from Lissotriton vulgaris, assembly GCF_964263255.1. Lineage (NCBI taxonomy): Eukaryota > Metazoa > Chordata > Amphibia > Caudata > Salamandridae > Lissotriton > Lissotriton vulgaris. The sequence goes on along the minus strand of NC_141687.1, from coordinate 2,119,281,277 downwards.
TCTAAAAAGATTTTGAGTGAATGAAAAAAACCTACATGGAAGTCTTCTCTGTTTGCAGGATCCTTCTCCTTGAACCCAAAATATAAACTGCCTGATTGAACCTGGGTGTTCCCTGGGCTTGGCTTGCACTATGCAGATATCTCATACACATGTGACTGCACAGCTTCTGAAATCCCTGAAAGATTGTCATTTATGATTGTGTTCAAAATCTGTGACAAAGATTCCATTTCAGTTTTCAATTTAAGCTCTAAAAAAGGTTACAGTGTTTTTGGCTTATTGATGTTTTTTGTTTTAATGGAACTCCAAAAACGTGGAAAATTATGTATCGTGCTGGTGTATTCGCACATCAGCACAAAGAAACAAACAAATTAAAGGAATTTGTATGATGTTAGGTAGCATACTTTTTTGTGAAGTGAGTAAACAATCATGATTCGCGGACTTGAAAAACAGGTCTTATTATGTCAGTGGATGCCAACTCTATAGACTTGTCCTTTTTCTCATATGTATTTCTTCTCTCTAGACATTGCAAAAAAAGTGTGCATGCTCTTTACCCGTAAATGATTTATTTTTTAACGCTCACTAGTACATTTAAGTTATGGTCTTGGTATGAGTAGATTACAAGGAACTTCTTTTTAGGAGATATATCAGAGTTATCATTTGTACCAGGAAATATTTCCTAATAGAGCAGCAAAATTGATTAAAGAATGTCAAGAGATGTCATTAAATCTTTTGTACCGGAGAGCACACAAAAGCATCTAAAAAATGTATGCCAAAGGTAGCATCCATTTCCACACATTAGTTAGTGCTTGCTCCTAGACACTACAAAGTGACTTGACAACTGATTTCAGATGTAAAATGGTCCTTCTTGAATTGCAGTGGGAATAGAGACCTACACATGCAAAGAAGCGAACCCAAAACTGAGACTAAAATACCTTTGTGGGTGGATCCATAATGGGATTGATAATGCTTTAAGTCAAGGTTCAACCATTTACTTAAACACGGTTCTCCAATGTGGGTCAGGGAGTGCCCGATCCATGCATTTTTTTAGGATAACTACATTTATCAAAATGTAGATATGCTAAAAATCTGGCATAGCTCCGGCCCTCCAGGATAGACATTGGAGAACCCTACTTTAAGTAAATGGTTGAAGGTTCCGAACCAAGAGAAGCAATTGACTTAAGGACTTTGACGCAAAGCTTCTATAATATTTGTAAAATGCTGTAAGTTCATCTGAATGATACAAGTACCTTACATGTCAAATCTGAAAATAGCACACTAACATGACTGCAGTAGTAACAAGGTTTTAAAAATTCCTCTTTTGTTAGGGTAAAGGAAAGGGTAAACCTCGGTTTGTCTCATTGGAAAGCACTGTCTCTATGATGTACAGCTTTGTCTTAAGATTCAAGGTTCCATGTAAGACACAAACAGACCGTAGGCCTTTTTAGGTTCAGTGTCAAAGACACATGGAATCCTGTTTTATTGAAAATTGGTTTGTTTAATTAATCACCATTTTACTTAGCTATTAAAATGTAAGATCTTTTAACTTTAATAACACAAATATTTATTGACTATTTCTGTTTCATTTAGGTTGGATTGACTCTTTTGTCGGTTCTCCACTTGGATAACCCTTTAGGCCCTGTCTTTACTTTTTATAAAACACACTATAAATGTATTACTAAAATATCACTTTATACTGATAGCCAAATATATTTGGTATTTCATTTATTCAGCTGGATTTCTTAGGCCAGTGGTCATCTTTGGCCCGATTGCAGATGTGGCACGAGAGAGACTTGCAAGGGAGGAACCAGATGTTTATGAGGTGGCAAGTAAGTTTCATATTTTCCATCTTGCTATTCTCTGGTGAATATTATGATCAGAAGAGGTTTAATATCTGCTTACACTGATTGGCTGTTGAAATTATTTACTGACTCATTTCACCTCAGTTTGTTAAATTGTATATTTGTGGAACATGACTGCATGGTAGCTGGTTTTTGTTAAGCTATTGTGTGAATTGAGGCTCATAATAGTTTGTCATAGAATAAAATAGTTCAGTTTGCGTTTTGGTTCTTAGTCCTTTCCATTAAAAACTTCAGTTTCTATCATAGGATTGGTATCTTCAATAATATTCATGAACACTGAATTGTAACCCCAGAATATGTTGACAATGGAGAAAAACGTTTTCGCCACATAGAGCTGAAGAATTGTCAACTTTAAGCAAATATTTATTAGTTTATCTTTTCATAGAATTTGAAAATCGAGTATAGCACAATTGAGTAAAAACCCCTATTTCTATTCCTCTATTTAAATGAGAAACAATAAATGGGAATTATAGCTTTGAATGCTGAAACTATGGAAGTCTTTGACTGCTTAAAGTGAGCGCCTCTTATTATTCAACGTGAAGCTCTGTGCTTATGGAAGCAGTAGTATTTAATGTTATCTCTTTTAAAAAGGGCTAATGAAAACTAGTATTGGCAGCAATGTTGTGGTGTGTTTAAAAGATTATATTTGTTCTTGCTGGCTTTTGGTATTAATTTTTTGCATTCCCATTAAAAAACAAAATCATAAAAATTGCTTTTACATAGGAAATGTTTTGCTTTATTATTTATTTTGTTGCATTTTCTCTCTGCCTATCCCGTACATTGGCAGCTCTGATTTGAGTTTATTTAAACATAATGTCCAAGATATAATACTAATGCTACAGGCAAGTCTGTCTCCTTCTACTTTTTTGTTATAAACATGGTAGATGCTGTATTTCTCTTATCTTGAAATGCAACAATTCATGTATATTGTAGTTAGCTAAGAGTTTTGAGCCTTGCATAAAAGTGTGTAGTACAAATTCAAGGTGATTTCAGAATATAATGTCTGGACACTTTTTCTGCTGATGTATGTAGAATTTTGACAGTTCTAAGTAGCGTCATCTCATGGCATGTCAAAGATCACACTGTTGATGGCAACAAGTGCAGGCTAAAAAATAATGTTCCGATATAAGATGATCTTGAAGAGAACAACTCAATTATTTTCTCATACTCTTTGATTATTTAAGCTGTAGATTTGTGGAAATTGAATACACCAATATAAACATCGTATCTTCGTTGCATGAATCATCATAATATAGCATACAGTTTGTCTAAAAATCAATGGCAAATTAAGTACCCTAATTCTGTCATGCTTAATTGTCTGGCAGATGTGTGATTATTGCAAGTACAAATGCATCTTTCTTGGGCCAGAAGAAGTCAATGGGCAAACAAAAGTCTTGTTTAACTGACAAAAGAAATGATTGTGAAATATATTTTCCTGTTAGGAAATGAACCACGAGATGCTGGTACTGATCAACGTAGCTCTGGCATCATCCGCCTTCATACCATAAAACAGATTATTGACAGAGTAAGTTATTTTTTTTTCATTCTTAATTGTAATTCACAATCTTATACATTTGGCTCTTCAGTATGATGCCTATTAAATAGGGTTGGGTGGAATTTGCGTAGTCGCGCCACGCAAAGCTTCGCGAAATGGTAAGAAATCTCTGCGAGCACGCTGAGTTCCGCGAACATGCGGAATTGCTTGTTCTGCCCGTTCGTGATGCTTTTTACCGGTTCGCGAATGCTGTTTGCGTGCTCGGGGGGAAATATCCTGCAAACACGAATTTTCGAAAGTTCGAACTAGCAAAAAAGTTCTGCGAAGCTGCAGATTGCAGAATTTTTGGCAATTCCGCGTTCTCTGCGGAACACGAAATTACCCAAATTCTGGGAGCGGAACGGAATGGAAGCGTTGGAACTTTATAAATATAAGCTTGGTGTTTTTAATTTAATTGGACATTGGTAGTGCCTAAAGGTTTGTCTCGTTTTCTTAACATGTTTAATATGTTTTTGTTTGTGTAAAAGTGGCTTATTTATGCGGGACTTGATAATTCAAGAGTCCTATTACTGTGTTGATGTGTCAAATGATTGCCTGTCACAATTTATAGTTACTAATATAATTTTTTCACAATATTTCTTTCTATAGGACCCATCCAGTTAAAAGCCAAGATTGTTTGCTTAACTCTTTGAATACCTCTGGGTATGATTGTTACAAAAGCATTGTTTTATTTTTGGAATTGTAACCTAGCACTAGCAATCCAAGAGGTGTATTTGGGTACTGTTTTTGACAGTGTACCTTCAGCATTTCTTAATATATTATTAGTAGCTTTCTCTTAAGCACTGGTGACACAGACACAAAAAGTCTTGTGTCTCCGGTCTCTTTACCCTTATTGATGGCCTAATGCCTCCTTGCTCCACCAACTGCCGTCTATAATCGTCTGTCTAGGCCCACCCAGGAGCCAGGCCTATCGCCACTAGGCCCCACTGGTCAGGCCAGGGCCACCTGTCTTATCACGCTCTTCTGCTGGGCGCCACCTTCAACCCCATCTTCACCTGTAGTCGGCTGAATCACTCACGGGGGAAGGCCACCGACCATTCACCCAGACTGTTTGGGCCGTCAATGACCTCTGTGTTCATCCTAGAGCCTGACTTGTTGCTGGGCTGTCAGGATTCTGTCGCCTGCAGTGCCTACAGCATTGGAGCCTGGAACTTTGCATCTGACTCATTTGATATCTTGTGTAACATATGTAGCCAGTGTGGCCTTAACCTTTGAGTGCGACCTTTTGCCTCTCCAAATAATAATCGACTTTCATTCAAAAATATTTTGTATAAAGTGCTTTAGATATTCTGCAAGTGCACAGGTATTCTACTGCTTTTGTATTGTGAGTGAATTTCTTGTGAGTGAATTTCCATGATGGAGAATTGGTTTGAGCAGTACATAACTCTTCCTTAATAACAGCTCTTCTTAAGGACAACCGCTGGGTGTTAAGCACTACCTAAAAACATTAAAATTGTAATATTTATGTGCAATACCTGTATGTGTGCAGTTCTGGTTAAAGGCTCAAGCAGAATTTCGATTTTGTTTCTTTAGAATTGTATATTAAGATTGATGAGCTTGAGAGTATTTTTGCGCAAACTTGACATAATTTGTTCTTTGAAATGGAACATTTTATATTGGCTATACCTTCCCAATGTAATACTGATATATTTTGTTCACATTTTTGTTGCTTTTATTTGATTATATCTGTACTTTCTTTTTCTGCAGGACAAACATGCTTTATTAGATGTAACTCCTAATGCAGTGGACCGTTTGAATTATGCACAGTGGTACCCAATTGTGGTCTTCCTTAACCCGGATTCCAAGCAGGGTGTGAAAACTATGAGGATGAGACTTTGCCCAGAATCTCGGAAAAGTGCCAGGAAATTATATGAACGCTCCCATAAATTACGCAAAAATAATCATCATCTTTTTACAAGTAAGCTCTGTCTTAACAGTGAAGTGTTATCAAATCCATATGCAAAATCTTCCATATGTCACTTTAGTGCATCTCACTAAATATTAAAAAAGTAAAGCAACATGGAATGAAATTCATTGTTAAATATATGGTCAATTTAATTTCAGATATGAAGAAATATATTAAAGGCCATATTTAATAGATCAGAGGTGTCAAATAGTACTTGAACATGTTTGAAATTGTACTAAAATGACCTAATTTGGTATGGTCATAATCTGTGGTGGTAAACCTTGAACGCCATAGTATGTGTAACCTGAGGGACACACAAATAAGCTTGCCACACAAACCAAAACAGTTGAAGTTTCATAGCTACTTAACAATGAAAAACCATGCTAAGTTTATCTAACTTCGGCTTTTACCTGCATTAGCTATTGAAACTGAAGCTCTTTGAAAAATGTTTCAATGCCTGGAACCTTGGGAATGTGGACCTGAGTATCCATATATTTATGGATAGGATTGGTAGGAGGTGAAAATGCTTTATAAAGATACCATGTTAGTTTTATATATTGTCAGTGTTTGGATGTGCCTGATCTAGCCCCCTGCAGAGCTTTACGCTTTATTCCATAGGAACCTTCAACTGTAGGTTAGATAACCCTTAACTAGCATGTATTTGTAGTGTTCAAGTTTATTGGTTATTTTTGTGGAATTGAACTTAATAATGGGGCAAACTGTCACTTGAATTTTCTGCTTATGGAGAGGAGGTGTGCGCTGCAAGATGAATTTGGAGAAATGTAATTTGATTCGTGAAGAATGTGATTAAGGCACCAAAAAATAATTGCGTTCAAGACATCTGAATGGCCAGTAAATGGTGTAATCATTTGCCTGTATACAAGGAAATGTTGTTTGGATCAATTGTCGTCTTTAGTGGTGCAACAACTGAAAGTATTCTTTATTTACTCTTGTGATTAAACTGGTAGCCTCAGTCCTGTATGTTGTCTGCAGTGCTGTCAGTGATAAGTCAGAGTATTACTCAGCACCTTTTATGGTTCCTGCTTTTCTTTTCTTATCAGTTGTCCAGTTCATCGGAACACAATTTGGGTCGTGATTTTTGTAGTTTAGCTTTCTTTGCATTGGAAGGGATAACACATTGCGGGGAAATGTGTGCAGTAATTGGCAAGTAAACATCATCCTCAGGGATTTCTTTGGCCTCGGCGTTGGTTCCACAAAGGTAAATAAAAGATCCTGATTCTAGATGGCATATACGTTCTCAGCCATGAACTTAGTGGCTTACGACCTTTAGCAGGATTCTTCACAGGACACAGAGTTAGTGGGAATGTAGTTGGGCCATAGCAGTAACTTGTATTCTTTATAAGCCTTCATCCAGATTTTTTCAGGTGGTGTTGTCCTGTTGAGGCAAAAGCCCAGGCTTGCCATATCCTCAATTTCGCAAGCAAAAGTTTTTTTTTTTTAATAAAGAATATTAGCCCAAATGTTAAATTCTCCTTCAATGGAAGTGTGCTTTAAGTTGGATACTTGTAACTGCTCACTGGTGGGGCACCAGGTCTAGGAGAACTTTAGGAGGATTTTTTTTTTTTTTTACTTATTCCTACACAATTGCTCAAGTAAAGGATACAGCATAATTTGCTTTAGAATCATTTCACATGTAACTATCTTGAAAATCTGAAAGAAACAGGTTAGAATTCGATTCCTTACCTTAGAATATCCCCAGGCGTCAGACTGGATCCGGAAACAATTGCGTAGCAGTACCCCTGCGCATCGGTAGGCGTCGTCTGCGGCTCCGCGTCCGTCGTCGGCGTCGTTTGCGCCGGGATGACGTCGCCGGAGTACTTAGACGCCGCCCTCGCGCGCTGACGCCAGTTCTTTTTTCCGCGCCAGCTAAGCACAGATCCGGAGAAGTAGTGCTTTTTTAGTCATTTTTTGACTAAAACTTTGATCTTTTTGATCTGTTTTTCGAGTCGATTGACTCAGACGGTGCCGGTAGGGATGCCCAGGTTCAAACCCTGCTCCAAATGCAGCCGACTGATGTTGGTTACCGACCCCTATCGCTGGTGTCTACAGTGTCTAGGCCTCGACCACGACGACCAAACCTGCTCCGACTGCCAGGCCCTGACGTCTAAGGCTAGGTGGGAGCAGTCCCGCAAGCGACTTGAGCTCCGGTAGTCAGCCTGCGCCTTTCGAGGTCCCGGTCCCACAGGAGGTCGAGGGACAGGTCGCAGAGTCGGAGCCCTCATAGCTCCGAGAGTCGTCAACGGTCTTCGGGATCAAGATCCTCGGGTAAGAGGCATGAGAGGTAGGAAAGGCATCCTCGCTCTTCCGACCCACCCTGACGCTCGCGCGACGCGGCCGGGGGTTCAGGTGACACCACCCACGCGGCTCCGACGGAGTCGCGGGCGTCGCAACCTTCCCCATACCTTCCGGTCCCTGGGCATGACGCGACGCTAGATGAGATGGAGCGGTACCTCATGGCCATGAGGTCTCTCCCTCCTCCGCCTGGTTCCGTGGTGCCTTCGGGCCCAGCGGCCCGGCTGTGGGGCCTAGCAGTCGGGTGCTTCGGCCCCGGCACCACCAGCTACTTCGGTCCCGGCGCCGCAGGCCCTCACTGGATCCGGTTCCAGATCCGGGTCGTCACCAGTCAACCTCACGATCTCACTGGCGCCGGCCCCTAGCGTTTTGCCCCCGGCGCCGCCTCCGGGCCACGCCGTCCTCGATCCTGCCCTCGATTCGGTTCCGGCGCCGGAGCGGCGCCGCTCTCGACGTCGTATGGAGACTTTTACTTCCACGAACCGGCCCCATCCTTTGAACCTGCATACCAGGAGATGGGTGACGAGGGGGATTGGGAGGGGTCTGAGGACCCTCTGACACGGGAGTGTCAGTCTCAGCAGGACTGGACAGGTGAGCTTGGGACTGCCAGTGGACTGGACACCTCGCCAGACACTGGTTTTGTCTCCCCTCCCACCGTGGCAACGGAGGAGGGGGCTGCCTACAGTGTGGTGCTGACGCCTTGGGCCTGGAACTCCCCGTCGCGGCCTTGAGGACTAACCTCTTCACTGAGGTCCTTAAACCGCAGTCAAGCTCGGCTGAGCCTCTGCTGCCGTTTAATGAGGCCTTGTCAGACGTTCTTTTGGGCATGTGGTCCAAGCCCACTACAAGGTCAGCCTGTAGATAGGAAAGTGGCCAGACGCCACCGCCCGGCTCCGGGCAATCCTCCACCCACCCCACTCCCGAGAACGTGATCATCCAGGCCTCCACCTCCCAGAACGCATTCCCGACGGCCCGCCCGATCGGGAATCCAAGAGGTACGAGCAATACGGTAAGAAAGTATTCTTCTCCCTGAGTTTTTGGACTGCGGTCAGTAATGTGATGTAATGTAATGTAATGTAAATGTAATGTATTGGCATTTATATAGCGCACTACTTACCCGTAGGGTCCCAAGGCGCTTCGACCGCTGCGAAACCCTTCCTGGCTTCCCTGAGAGATGGTCCCTTAATGGGTATCTCCAGGGTGAGACCAGGCATCCCCGGCGGTCTGGTGGGGCCGTTAGTGAAGATGAGGCAAGCTAATGCCCAGAGTTGCCGAGTGTGATCGCTGATCAGAGTGGGCACCGAGGCGAGAGAATTATCGAGTCCGCTGACCCTGGTCCAGAAACCTGCCGCGCCGGGAATCGAACCCTGGTCCCGGGCCATCCTCTGCTCTCGGGTCTGCCGCCTCTAACCAGTGAGCCACACTACTTCACACCGCGTCAACACCGCGTGCCCCTACACCCACTCTCTGTGGGACACGGTCGCGGACGTGCTGCCACAATGTCCGGCGGAGGTCCAGACTAAACTCACCCAAGCCCTTGCGGAGGGTCGAGATGCAGCACGGTTTTCTATCAGGTGTAGGCTGGATACCACCGACTCACTGGGCAGAGCGATGGCGGCGATTCGTCGCCATGCCTGGTTGAGGTCCGCCAACTTTTCGGCCGATGTCCAGAACACTCTTATGGACATGCCTTTCGATGGCCGTCGCCTTTTCGACGACAATGCAGACCATGCGCTTGAGCGCTTTAAGGACTCCAGGGTTACGGCCAAGTCCTTGGGCCTCTCGGCCCGCGCCAGCAAACGGGTGCCTTTCTGGGCCAAGGAAGGGGAGCTCCCACACGTGCTGCCAGCCACGCACCGCAGACTAACATCCAACGCGGTGGCGGCCGTGGAAACCGCCGTGGTGGCGGTCGGGGACAACGGCGAGACCAGTCCACACCTTCCCCCGCAGCATCCGCCTCTAAAGCCTCCTAGTCTGTGCTTTCAGGCCCATGTGACGTCACTGGGGGCAGGGTTCGCCATCACCACTTCCACTGGCGCACTGTCACTTCGGACAGGTGGGTGTTGCAAATCGTCCGAAGGGGCTACTCCCTCCCCTTCGAGACAACCCCTCCAGCCATGCCACCACAATACCACCGCGTGTCGGGGGACCAATTGCAACTTCTGCAAGACGAAGTTACGGCCCTCTTGGCCATTGAGCGCGTTCCTGGGACGGAAGTAGGGTGTGGTTGTTACTCCCACTACTTTCTGGTACCCAAGAAGGGCAAAGGGTGCCTACGCCCTATCTTGGACCTACGGAACGTCAACGGCTTCCTCCGGAAAGAGAAGTTCAAGATGCTGACACTGACTCAGGTCTTAGCTGCCCTGGACCCAGGAGACTGGATGGTAGCGTTGAACTTGCAGGACGCTTATTTCCACATTCCCGTTCTGCCGGTCCACCGGCACTACCTGCGATTCACGGTAGGCCACAAGCACTCCCCTTCGGCCTTACCAGCTACCCACAGGTGTTCACGAAGGTGATGGCGGTGGTCGCAGCTCATCTGCGCAGGTTAGGAGTTTCAGTCTTCCCCTACCTCGACGACTGGTTGTTGAAGGCGGGCTCGCCCCAGACAGTCGTCAGCCACCTCCACAGACGACGGCAGATCTCCTACACCAGCTGGGGTTCTCCATCAATGTGCCCAAGTCACACCTGTGCCCCTCTCAGAAGCTCCTCTTCATCGGAGCGGTTCTCGACTCGGCGCAGTTTCGGATTTATCCTCCCGAACAGCGGGTTCGGGATATTCAGGCTCTGATTCCAATCTTTTAGCCTTTATCTCGGGTCTCGGTCAGGTTGACGCTGCGGCTTCTGGGGCTGATGGCCTCCTGCATCTTTCTGGTGCATTACGCCCGGTGGCGGATGCGGGCTCTGCAGTGGGACCTGAAGTTTCAGTGGGCCCAGCATCAGGGCAACCTGTCCGACCATGTCCTGATCTCGGAGGGCACTGCGAGACAGCTGCAGTGGTGGCTCACGGACCGCGATTGGGTCAGCGGCAGGTCCCTCTCCTTACCCCAATCGGAGCACGTTGTTTTGACGGACGCGTCCCTCCTAGGTTTGGGAGGCCACATGGGAGAGGCGGAGATCAGAGGCCTCTGGTCTCCGGCGGAGTCCCGGCTCCATATCAACCTTCTGGAGCTGAGAGCGATTCGTCTAGCACTGAAGGCATCCCTCCCCTCTGCCCGGAAGAGCGTAGTGCAGGTGTTCACGCACAACACCACCGCCATGTGGTACTCCAACAAACAGGGCGAGGTGGGGTCATGGACCCTCTGCCAGGAGGTTCTGTTCCTCTGGCAGTGGCTGAAACATCAGGGCGTGACCCTGGTGGTTCAACACCTGGCAGGTTCTCTGAATGCCAGGGCGGACTAACTCAGCCGGCGGGGCATTATGGAACACGAATGCCGTCTGAACTCGGATGTGGCGCAAGTCCTCTTTCTGCAGAGGGGAGAGCCTTGCTTAGATCTATTCACCACAGAAGAGAACACACAATGTCATCAATTCTGTGCGTTGGAATTTCCAAGGCGGCACTCGCTCGGAGACGCTTTTCATCGCGAGTGGAGTTGCGGTCTGTTGTACGCCTTTCCGCCTATACCACTTCTGCCCAGAGTGCTGAAGAAGATCAAGCGTGACCAGGCCCAAGTTATCCTTGTGGCTCCAGACTGGGCACGAAGGTACTGGTATCCCGAGCTACTCAGAATGTCTGTCGGTCCCCCGGTTCGTCTGCCTCTTCAGGAGGACCTTCTGTCGCAGCAGCAGGGAACGGTCCTCCACCGAACCTGTCCAGTCTCCACCTACATGCTTGGAGATTGAGCGGCGACAGTTGAGGCCATTTGACTTGCCTCCTGAAGTCTGTACTGTGATTCTGGCAGCCAGGCGTCCCTCCACAAAGTCGGGATACGCCTGCAGGTGGAACAGATTTGTGGCATGGTGCACAACAAAGGCTGTGGATCCTCTCTGCCCCTCTTTCTGAGGTTCTTCTCTTCCTTCTTTCTCTTGCCCAGCAGGGCTCTGCTCTGGGCACTCTCAAGGGCTACCTTTCTGCCCTTTCAGCCTTTTTAAAGCTACCTGATCAGCCATCTTCGTTCAAGTCCCCAAATGTAAATAGGTGTTCGAGGCATATGGGCTGCAGATGGTACATTATGAATAGATCGCCATCTGGTGTTGGGCTTGGATGATTGCACTTGTTTTTCTCTTGGAGAGTCTTTTGTATCTTGGTGACTCCTCCTTTGGTTGCTAGTGCGCATGGGCATCGGCTCCATCCTTAGATTGTTTTTTTCCGCCATCGGGTTCGGATGAGGATTGAAGCGCTCCAGATCGACTTCGGAAAGAAGTAACTTTTCGGCGCGTATTCCCTTTCCAATTAGACGGTATTGTTATCGAACGCGATTTCATTTCCATTCCGACGCGTTTCGACTCCAGCATCGAAGAAAAACTTTGATCTACGTCGACGAACAGGAGGCCTTTCTCGACGTGGTCAAGCCCGGAGTCCATGGAAAGGACTCCATTTAAGAAATGCCCAACGTGTGGTGCTAAGTTCCCACACAAGGACCTACACGAGGTGTGCAACCTCTGCCTATCGCCTGAACACGAATCCAGGGACTGCGAAGCCTGCGCAGCATTCTCCTCCAAGTCGACGATTAGAAACCGTCGAGCTCGAAGACACGAGGTTTCCAGAATGCAGTCGGAGGCGATCCCGGAGCTGTTCGAAGACCAGCACCTCGATGAAGAAGAGGATCATGAAGAACAGTCAGGGTCGGAAGGGGATTAGTCGGATGTCGAGGAACTCGACGGGCAACAAACCGTGAGTGACGACGTCCCCTTACCAAAAAACCGACCCGGTGCGGTAACGACACCGCCTTCGAGCCCGGTCAAACCGCAGAAGAAAGTTTCCGACACCCCGCCCTCGGGCCCGGCAACGAAACCGAAACTGAAACCGAAACTCTCGGTCTCCCACCATGTCGGATCCGAGAAGTGGTCGACATCGACTTCGACACCGAAGCTTCATGCAAGGGAAAGCTCGGCATCGAAACATTCCATGTCGAAACCGAAACATGCTTCGACGTCGAAGACTCACTCGACACCGAAAAAATCGGAATCGAGCAAATCCTCGGTGCCGAAAACACCGAACATTAACGATCGGAAGCAAAGGCACCTTTCGGAACCAAAAGCTTCGGTACCGACACAGGAGCAGCAAACAGATCCGAAACAAAAGATTTTGTTTATCGATCCACAAACTGGCAAAGTAGTGACGAAGAAGAGGAAGAATGAACAGCTGGAAGACAAACATCTTCCTTCTAAAAAGAGAACAATGGGGACAAATACAACTCCTCCTACTTCTCCTCGACCTAGAGTCACACCCTCTTTTCCTATTCCTCACACTATGCCAACTATTCCTCCACCTTCTACACCAAGACCATCTACACCTCAGTCAGATGTAGACAGTGATACAGGGGAGGGAGAACCTCATGGGGATGATGACACTATCCCAGATAAGGATGACTCAATGGGAACATTATGACGCAGGGTCAGATGATGACAACGACCCAGAGTTATATCCCTCAAAGCCTTCACCACCTGATGATAACACAGGGTTTGTACAGCTCATTAATAGGGCAGCAAAATATCATAAGGTAGATCTACATACAGAACCTCAAGTAGAGGATTTCCTATTAGAGACACTACCTACTGCACAAAGAACATCAGGTACTCTACCTATGCTGAAGGGTCTTCTCAGTCACATAGCAGACAAATTCGAAGACCCAGTGTGGGCTAGGGTGTTAAACCCAAGAGTTGATAAAAAATATAAGGCAGCTCCAAAGGACCCAATATTTATCAAGCGGCAGGTACCTCTGGACTCGCTTGTAGTTTCAAACGCTCGCAAAAGAGCGAACTCCTTATCTACAGGAGAAGCCCCTCCACCTGATAAGGAGTCAAAATTAATAGATGCATCAGGCAAAAGAGTAGCATCACAAGCGGCAAATAGCTGGCCCATAGCCAATACACAAGCGCTACTTGCACGATATGACAGGGCACATTATGATGAGTTAGGAAAACTCATCACACATCTCCCTAAAAAACATCAGAAGAGAGCAGATCAGCTAATACAGGAAGGAAAGATAATAACTAACACTTCCATTAAGTGCGCCCTAGACGCGACAGACACTGCAGCAAGATCCATCAACACCAGTATCATGTTAAGGAGACATGCATGGCTTAGAGTCTCAGGGTTCAAACAAGAGGTACAAACATCTTTATTGAACCAACCCTTTGATCAGAAGACACTTTTCGGCTCAAGCACAGATGAGACTTTAGAAAAGATGAAAAAGGACACAGAAACGGCTAAGTCAATGGGAGCATTACAACAGCCAACACAAAGGGGTTCCTTTCGTAGATCAACCTATAGAGGGGGCTCAAAAAGTACAGGAACAAGTCAGCAATCCACCTCTTTTACACCAACGTCACCCAGAGGTAATTCAAGAGGCAGTTACAGAGGTAACAACAACAAGGGTAGAGGTCGCGGAAATAATAACAACCGCAACTCCCCAACCCCAAAACAGTGACTTAATACAACTTCCCCCAGACCACATAACACCGGTCGGGGGACGTCTAGCACAGTTCCTACTGTCTGGGAAAACATCACATCAGACAAGTGGGTGAGACAAATTATCCAACATGGTTATTGCCTAGAACTCACTGCTACCCCACCAAACATCCCCCCAAACAGCGTCCAATGAGTCAAGACCATCTGACATTGTTAAAAGAAGAAGTACTATCACTGCTACAAAAGCATGCCATAGAGAAGGTTCCAAAACATCAACAAGGGACAGGAGTATACTCTCTATACTTCCTAATCCCCAAAAAAGACGGGTCTCTAAGACCAATCTTGGACCTCAGACCTCTCAATGCATACATAAATTCGGAACATTTCCACATGGTCTCGCTCCAACAAGTACTTCCTTTACTGAAGAAAGGCTACTTTCTTTCTACACTGGATCTAAAAGACGCTTACTTTCACATCCCAATTCACAAAGCCCACAGAAAATACCTAAGGTTTGTAGTGGAAGGACAACATTATCAATTCAAAGTCCTTCCGTTCGGGGTCACAACAGCACCGAGAGTGTTCACAAAATGCCTAGCTGTGGTGGCAGCACACCTAAGAAGACAACAAATACATGTCTTCCCTTACTTGGACGATTGGTTAATAAAGGCCAAGTCATAAGAAGAATGCCTTCACAACACACAGAAGACCATTCAATTGCTACACCACCTAGGGTTAACGGTGAACTACAAAAAATCCCACTTACAACCAAACAAAATTCAACAATACCTGGGGGCTACTATAGACACAGAAAGAGCCAAAGCATACCCCAATCCAATCAGGATACAGACAATGGTCAAGTTAATACAAAGATTTCAACCACAACACTCACTACCAGCACGAGTGTTTATGCAGCTGTTAGGCATGATGTCCTCCTGCATACTACTAATACCACATGCCAGACTACAAATGCGCCCACTACCGGAGTGTCTAGCGACACAGTGGAATCAGGCTCAAGGTCAGATTACAGATCTGGTGTTGGTAGACGACCGTAAGCATCGCTCTCTGAAGTGGTGGAACACAACAAACATTTCCAAGGGACGGTCGTTCCTAGAACCGATTCCACAAGCAATACTGACAGCGGACGCATCGCTCTCCGGATGGGGAGCGCACATGGACAAATACACAGTGCAGGGGAAATGGAGTGTGCAGCAAAAGAAACTGCACATCAACTACTTGGAACTACTAGCAGTGTTCCTAGCACTAAAAGCTTTCCAAATGCAAATAACCAACAAGGCAGTCCTGATCAGAACAGACAACATGACTGCAATATATTATATTCAAAAACAGGGGGGACACACTCTCTCCAACTATCCAGACTAGCACAGGACATTTGGAGATGCGCCATTCCTCAAAAGATCTATCTGTTAGCAGAACACCTACCAGGAGTTCAAAATCAGATAGCAGACATCCTAAGCAGAGAGTCAGAACAAGTACACAAATGGGAGCTGCACAACCAGATACTGCAGCCATTCTTCCAAAGATGGGGGCAACCAGAGATTGATCTGTTTGCCAATCATCAGAACGCAAAATGCCAAAACTTTGCATCCAGGTACCCACACCACCGGTCCCAGGGCAATGCACTATGGATAAATTGGTCCAACAAATTTGCTTACGCTTTTCCCCCTCTCCCACTAATTCCATTAGTGGTTCGGAAACTGCAACAGCACTCAATGACAATGATACTAGTAGCACGTGGGCAAGACAGCCGTGGTTCAGCCGTGGTTCACCACGCTACTACAACTCTCACAGGTGCCACATCAAAAGCTAAGATTATTACCCATGCACCTTACACAGAACCATGGAGAAATAATGCACCCAGATCCCAAACAATTGAACCTAGCGATCTGGCTCCTGAGGTCATAGAGTTTGGATACTTAGATTTACCTCCAGAATGTATGGAAATCATTAAACAAGCAAGACGCCCTACCACCAGAGCATGCTATGCAGCAAAATGGAAAAGGTTTGCTGTACACTGTAACAGTAATCACATCAACCTTCTGGACGCATCTACTAAACAGATTATTTGCTATTTACTACACTTGCAGCAATGTAACTTAGCATATACCTCTATCAGAGTTCATCTCGCAGCTATAGCAGCGTACCTACAAAACAGGCAACATATTTCCCTGTTTAAAGTACCAGCAATTAAAGCTTTCATGGAAGGACTCAAAAGAGTCATTCCACCAAGACTGCCACCTTCCCCAGTCTGGAATCTCAACATAGTACTTACCAGACTAATGGGACCACCCTTTGAACCTATGCATAGGTGTTAAATACAATTCTTCACATGGAAGGTGGCCTTCCTTATAGCTATCACTTCACTCAGAAGAGTAAGTGAGTTACAAGCGTTTACAATTCAAGAACCATTCATGCAGTTACACCAAAACAAGTTGGTTCTTAGAACAAACCCAAAATTCTTGCCTAAAGTAATTTCAGCATTCCACATCAATCAGTCAGTGGAGCTACCGGTCTTCTTTCCAAAACCACAGACGGTAGCGGAAAGGGCCCTACATACATTAGATGTCAGAAGGGCAATATTGTATTATATAGAAAGAACACAAACTTTCAGAAAGACAAAACAGCTATTTGTAGCTTTTTCTCCTACACATAAGGGCAATCCCATCTCTAAAGCAGGCATTGCCAGATGGATTGTAAAATGTATACAAATATGCTACTTAAAGGCAAAGAGGACATTAACTGTTCCTCCTAAAGCTCACTCTATACGTAAACTAGGAGCGTCTATGGCATTCTTGGGAAACATTCCACTAGATGACATATGCAAAGCAGCTACCTGGGTTACACCGCATACCTTCACAAAGCACTATTGTGTAGATGTGCACACAATACAACAAGCTAGAGTGGGACAAGCTGTACTAAGGGCTTTATTTCAGACTGTTGCAACAGACACGGGCGACCACCGCTAGGGAGGAACTGCTGTATAGTCTATTCATAATGTACCATCTGCAGCCCATATGCCTCGAACGGAATATGCTACTTACCAGTATGCATCTGTTCTTGGCATAGAGGGCTGCAGAGTGGTACATGCCCTCCCAGCCTCCCCGGAAACCTGTGTCTGTTCCAACAATATCTTATTTAGATACACTTACATGGGCATTTCTATCTGTATTCTATCATACTACTCCATCTAACCCTACTATGGCAAAACAATCTAAGGATGGAGCCGATGCCCATGCGCACTAGCCACCAAAGGAGGAGTCCCCAAGATACAAAAGACTCTCCAAGAGAAAAACAAGTGCAATCATCCGAGCCCAACACCAGATGGCGATCTATTCATAATGTACCACTCTGCAGCCCTCTATGCCAAGAACAGATGCATACTGGTAAGTAGCATATTCCTTTTGAAGGGCATCACACACATGTTTCACCCTGTTCCGTTCGTGATGCCCCAGTGGCACTTAAACCTTGTCCTTAACTATCTGATGTGCGCTCCCTTTGAGCCACTTCATAACTATCCTATTTGCCTTCTTACTCTGAAGACTGCTTTCGTGGTTGCCATCACCTCTGTCAGGAGAGTGAGTGAGCTCCAGGCTCTTTCTTCCAAACCTCCTTTCCTTTCTGTCCATCCGGACAAGGTTGTGTTGCGGACAAGACCCACTTTCCTGCCCAAGGTTGTCACAGCCTTCCACATCGGGCAGTCCATCACCTTGCCCACCTTCTTTCCGCCTCCGCATCCCTCAAAGGAGGAAGAGCGGCTCTACCGTCTGGACCCAAAACGTGCGCTCTCGTTCTATCTGGACCGCACACACCAGTTCCGGGTGGATGACCAACTCTTTGTTGGTTACATGGGTGCTAAGAAGGGTTGGGCGGTACACAAGCTGACCATCTCTCTGTGGGTTGTGTTATGTATCAAGGCATGCTACTCCTTGGCTAAGAAGGAACCTCCTGTTGGGCTGAGGGCCCATTCCACTCGGGCCACAGCGGCTACTACTGCCCTGGGCCGGGGAGTCCCCTTGCAGGACCTTTGTCAAGCAGCTACGCGGGCGTCGCTGCACACATTTGCAAGACACTACTGCCTGGAAAGTCAAGTCTGAAGGGATGGCTTCTTTGGCCGTTCCGTCCTCCAGGACTTTCTGGTGTGATTATTGGTTCGCAGACCCACCACCGGGGTTGGTATTGCTGGGGTATCTATTCTAAGGTAAGGAATATAATACTAACCTGTTTCTTTCAGATGAACAAGTTACTTACCTTTGTTAACGATATATCTGGAAGAAACAGTAGTTAGTATTGGATTCCTTACCGACCCACCCATCCTCCCCGTTCTGCGAACCGATATCTAGGGTTAAGGTCATCCCCTTTCACGGCCCTAGTTTCATTGCACCAGTGTTGGTTTTTATCATGGCTCTGTGTTTCTGGCGCGGAAAAGCTATGTATAAGAACTGACGTCATCGCGCGAGGGCGGCGTCTAAGTACTCCGGCGACGTCATCCCAGTGCAAACGACGACGGACGCGGAGCCGCAGACGACGCCTACCGACACGCAGGGGTACTGCTACGCAAAAGTTTCCGGATCCAGTCTGACGCCTGGGGATATTCTAAGGTAAGGAATCTAATACTAACTACTGTTTTTTCCAGATATATCGTTACCGAAGGTAAGTAACTTGTTCGACTCCTAGTTTCGACCTTGCATGTCCTGGGATTGATGAATCAATAAAACAACAATAAAACAACTCAGATAAACCACCCATACTGCGCACAAGTAACTTGTATAGAACAACATGCTCCAGAGCTAAACTGAGCTGAACATACCTATGAAACCATCATCTGGTCAAGTTCATACCGAAATCCACACACTGAACTGCATCACTTAGCTATCATCCATTATACAACCACATTAGGGTCCACGTTGAACCCCCTGAAAGAGTCAATCCAGTCTACAGTTCTGTTTTGAACTTCAGAACAAATCTAGATAGTAGCACTGGGTCATTTTTACCCTACAGCAATAGTTGCATAGAGTCTACATTGACCTAGGCACACTCTGTGGATGGGTACACAACTTTCACACACATGGAAGTGGGCCAGAGAATGCACCACTCTCTTTTCAGTATATTTTTTGACGTAGCTTCCAGAAACATGGTAAAACTGATATCACTGATGCCTGTGCCTTGCTACTTTATTTCTAGGATGCATTGCAATCTGAAGCTAGAGCCACACACTGCCAGTTTGATTCACAATATTTTCTGAATCTAATCTCATGAAAAGGAGTCAACAGAAATAATATTTATGAATCAGTGAGAGCATTACAGAAGATGCATAACTATTTCTTTCTTTGTTGTATTTATCCCTGAACCCAGGTTAGTTGTACTTCTGAAGGGCGTAGCAGCTTGTTAGAAGCATTAGCTATTTAATAAAACTGAAGTATTGATCTATTCATTACCACACATGCAATTAATTTAGTTGAGATGTGTATGTTTCTTTCAAGGCACACTTGGTTGCTAATTCTGGATCCTGTAGCAAAACTCTAATTCTCTTCATCAGTTTTCAAAAACATAATTTCTTGACAAAGTCAGTATGGAAGTGTGAGAAAGTGCCTTCTTTATTGGCTTGGTATGCCCCCACTTTTTTCTGACTGCTGTTGTGCTTTGACTGTGTGTGCCCTGGGCTCCTGCCAACCAGGTACCCAGGGCCTGTGTTCCTTCCCTAAAACTGTGTTGAAACTAAAACCCAATTGGCATCTCTGGCCACCTGTTAGTCCCTAATAAATGGTACCCTAGGTACCCAGGGCACCCACACACTGCCTTTGCAGGCTGAGTGCCTAAGTACAGAACTAAACAAAGAGTCGACATGGCACACATCCCTGTGTGCTATGCCCACAGACCCACTGCCCTGGCATACATCAGTCACCTCTCTAGCTGGGTGCCCTATGCCAGTTGTGGGGACAGAGGTGCATGAGCCCTGTGCCCCTACAGTACCCCGGGCCATTACTGGGCACTGTAAGTGCAGTGATGCCATTAAGAATATATGGTGCTGTGAGGTCGACATTACGAACTCCACAACACCATAATGGCTACACTGAAGACTGACAAGTTTGGTATCAAACTTCGCAGCACATTAAATCCACACTGATGCCAGTGTGGGATTTAATGAAAAATGCACCACAGAGGGCATCTTGGAGATGCCCCCTGAAACCTAACCACAATCGACGTCTGGACTGAGTGGGTGTCTAGGCTGCCACACATCAGACCTGTTGCTGGACCCCTGGGTGGAGAGCCCCCCCGCTCTCCTGGGCCTGCAACAATGCACATCCTGGGCAAGGTGCTAGCTCTCCTCCCCCAGGATTGGCAGCGGGAAGCTTCAAGCGCCTGCTGCCTCTGTGAGCTTCTCCAGACCATTTGCTGTACCCAGCAACTGGCCCCCACCAGTCCTAACCCCCACTATGGCAGGAAGACTGGCGGGAAAAACTACGTCAGGAAGGGGGGGTGCCAGCTTGTGCCAACTCCAACCCTCAGGTGGAGGAGACGAGGTAAAGCATGACCGCGGGCTCTGGCCATCTTGAAGATGGGGAGCCCTGCCCAATCACAGCTAGGCTCCTGCCCCCCTCCCACAGGAGAGGAGCAGGCTAGGGGGTGTACCCACCCCAGGACAGGGACCTATTGGTCCCTGCCCTTGCCCTACCTGTAACGCCCCTAAATTCAGTATTTAGGGCTCCCTGAACCTTCCTTTTGGAGATCCCGATAAGAAAAGAAGAAAGAAGATCAAGAAGAAGACCCTCCTCGACGAACCAGACGACGCCTGCAGACTCAGAACCAGGGGCCCCCCAACTGCGACTAGCTGAGGGTAAGCTTTTCCGGCACCCAAAGACACCCCTGCACCCGGCGCCCTGCAACCCGCTGCGCCTTCCTTTGGGGTACGTACCTGTGCACCAAGATCCCAACTTACCTCTTGAAGTGGTGGTCGCCCCTGAAGAGTCTCCGTCCCCGAGCCTGCAGCCTTTGTTCATTTTTTACCTTTCCCTTTGAATAACATTGTGCCAACGGCTCAAAAGCACCCTGCACCCAGCAGCCTGAGTGCCGCTGACCGTGCCACCTTTGCCCTATCCTACTTACCCATTTGCCCTGAGCAAGTGACCAAGAGCCCTGCTCCCACAGCCGTGTGGCCTGCTAGCCAGCAGCCACCAACCGAAGGCCCCCTGCCCCCTCATTGGATAACATTGGGCCTAACTACCTCTGCACCCGGCCGCCCCTGTGCTGCTGAGGGTGAACCAACTGTACCTACCTGACCCCGGGGGACCCCTGAGTCTATACCCAGAACCTTAACTTCACCAGTCGAGTACTCACCTGGAAACCGGTAACACACTTACCTGCCATTGGATAACATTGACTGGCTTGGCTCGAAAAATCTTCTAAGTGTGAAGTTTTGGAAACTAAAAGTATTTATATAAAATCACCCGAATTCCTAAGTACTCATCTGTGATCAGGAGAGAAGCCAGTACTGTACCTTGTAGCCCATTACTGAACCATAAAGGTAATCCTTACCGGCTTTACTAGTAACCTGTATTTTTTCCGTATGAATCCATTGTCTGCTTTTCTATGAAATTTCTTCTAAGTGTCTACTTTTGAAAACTTGAAATATTCTTTAAAAATCATAAGAAATATTGAAACGTAATTACTTAGGTTGAGACCCCAGTACCTAGGAGCCCAGTACTGGATTACAAAAGTAACGAGATCGTACTTTACCTGCAACCTGAATTTTCTCCCATTGGATAATATTGGCAGATTTTCATTGAAAAGTTTCTAAGTGTGAACTTTTAAAACAGCTTTATATTCCTGAAAAATCACTGCAATAACTAAAATGTTTATACTAAATTGTTTTCAGCTTA
Source organism: Lissotriton vulgaris (assembly GCF_964263255.1). Taxonomy (NCBI): domain Eukaryota; kingdom Metazoa; phylum Chordata; class Amphibia; order Caudata; family Salamandridae; genus Lissotriton; species Lissotriton vulgaris. The sequence goes on along the minus strand of NC_141687.1, from coordinate 2,119,259,175 downwards.
GACCCCAGGACTGCATCTAGGATCCAGTCCTCGAACTACCAAAGTAATCTACAAAGTAATCAACTGTACTTACATAATGAAAACCCATTGAACTCAATGCTAAAGTGTGTTTAGAATTGTGTTGCCTACTACAACCCCTGTATCTATTGTGTTCACAAAGACTACTGCCTTTTTGAAAAGAACTCATCTGAGACCTTTCATATTGAGAACAGTATATTTTGATACCTGCCGGTTCTAAAATATAAAACTTCTAAATCTTTGATATAAAAACAATTGGCCTGGAGTTCAGTCTTTGAGTGTGTGAAACCTTTTGCTGACTGAGTGTGTACAACAAATGCTTTACACTGTCCTCTGGTTCTGCCTTACTGCTCAGCCGAGCTACCACTTTAGATATTAAGGTCACACCTGGCTTTAACCTCTGTTATACCTCTGGGGTTTGTGGACTCTATACACACTGTACCTTATTCTGGTCCAATATATATAGAGCCACTTTCTCGCAGGAAGTTCATAGACAGGAATGTGTTCTATGTTCTACTATATGTTCTTGATTTGTTTGCCATGCACTAAAGAGTAATGTAACATTTGTTGTTCTTTTTAGCTACCATTAACTTAAATTCGATGAATGATGGGTGGTATGGAGCCCTAAAAGAGGGAATTCAGCAGCAACAGAATCAGCTTGTATGGGTCTCAGAGGGCAAGGTAAGTGTATGTTGTGTCGTACTGGGTTGGGTTTTAGTTGTTACATTGACAGAAGCGTTGTTGTAGGACAGATGAATCCACTAGAATTGTTACCATACATGTAGCTGAGATCAATACACTTTCTGTCAACTTAATGTAGAATATTGTTAGGGAATGGTATGTGGCGTAGTGGTTGTGTCCTACTAAATCTTAACAGTTCAAATAAGATCTGTGTGTCAGGGTGTCTGTTCTGTTCTTCAGATTTATGCTCCTGAAAACTTTAACTCCAACGCATCTTCGTAACAGTCTTCCTAGGCACTAAACTAAAAATGTTTAACCTATTTTACTATGAGGCAAAACCATAATCATGTGCTGAAAGGTAACCCAAATTCACTTTAGAGGTCTTTAGGTTATATACTTCTCCTTTCACCCAATTAGCTTCTGTTGTTCTATCAAATCCCAAGGCTTCTCATGTGGTAACTGTTACTGTGAAACTAATGACGCAAGCTTAAAGATACAGAGGTTTGATGAATTTGATACCTTTTGGGATGGGTGTTACTTGGAGCACAACAATGAGTACCTGAGCACTGCACAAAGGATTGAAAAAGAGGCAGTAAGGGTAGGGATTGTGGTGTAATTTTGAAGCTGCTCCCCATCTCTATTCTTTTCAGTTATCCTTTAGGAAAGAGCAGGACCATGATTGATCATTCCCTTATATCTACTGCTTTGGGTTATAACTGGCATCTTTTAGAAAGAGAAATGAAATGTAATGTCTTACCTCTAGAGAAGATGAAAGACCTGTGTGTGCGCTCAATTGTCTTTTTATGTTTTTCACATGTGACTATTTCTGTTTTATACAACACAGTGGTTTCAAAACTTGAATTTCATGTGAATGTCTTTTTTGAATTATGGTACACAATTCACGGAAAGACCCCTCAACTTATGGATTTAATCAAAATGAATGTGTTACCTTAGTGCAGTTTCCCTCCCAATAGATCATTAGTGTCTAAGCAAGGCACTGCATAATGATAATGATAATGAAACCAAACCACAACACTTAGTTTATATTTTATTTTTTGTAAAATGTGAACATTTTAATTGTAATCTGTTTCGGTATTACCGGAGAATTGCAAAGATTAGCTTTAAACCCTCTTCTCTTCTGCAGTCACAATGTGCTTAACACAGCATGTCTTAAGCAAAATCTTGATTTCTGAAAAACGTAATCACATTGTCTGTTATGTACTGTACACAAGTAAATACTATAGATTATGCTATTTCCCTTGTTTTCTAAAACATTTTACACCAAAATAAACTTGTAATATGAAATGAGTAATTGGTTACATGTACTTCAACCCATCCCTCCTCCTGTGCTTTGCTGTTTGGGGTAGTTTGTGCTTAGTCGTCCATATATTGTGGTTCACATAAGGTATCTATGCAAAATTTGCATCCTTTTTTTCCTCAACATCCTGGGGATTCTAAATGTACCCAGGGTTTGTGGATTCCCCTGGAGGGAACCGAGAAATTAGCCAAATTTAGTTTTTTTTTCAGGTAGAAAATTCTGCAGAAGAAAGCATCTTTTTTTTCCCTGCAAATGGCATCAACGAAGGATTTGCATGGCTAAAATTAGCACCTTCCCAGCTTTTAGGAACAGGCAAACTTGAATCAGAAAACCACTTTTTTCAACAATTTTGACATTTATCCAGGAGATAGCCCATTTATTCTATTTTTGTGTGCTTTCAACCTCCTTTCAGTTAGAGGTGGAAACGAGTGTAAAATCCATGGTGAAAGATATACATTTCTAAAAAGTAGGCAACATTCTGAATTAGCAAGGCGTAATTGGTCTAGATCCGTCAGTTTTCCTTTAAAAAGTAACAGTTGAAATAAAAAAATATTGAAATTCTGTTGAAAATTGCCATTTTTGTCTACGTTTTGATCTGTAACTTGTTCTTACTATGGCAGATTTCTTAACCCCTTGCCTGCGAGGCTAATTCCCCTGCTGTGCTGGGGGGCGGAGGGGCGTGTACAGCACCCCGGTGCTCATGACAAGCTCAGCTCATCATGAGCTACGGTGGGCGTGTACTCATGACAAGCTGAGCTCGTCACGGCCACACCCGTTTCTTTAGAACGCTCAGCACAGTGGGAGAATTAGCCCCGCGTGCGAGCGTTGCGGCCATTATGACGAGCTCAGCTTGTCATGAGCACACTGCCACTGTGTCGTCATGAGCATGGGAGGGGTTAAAGCAATGTACCGTTACGTCCGCTGGACCCTTCTAGTTGCAGTGATATATAGGGATTGTAGATTTATGAGTACCTTTACAGGCATGTTTCAGAAGGCATTTTGTAAAAGGTATTTTGTGTTACACACCTGCTTACATTTGAAAGCCACAAATGTAGAGATATTCAATTGCCAATAAATGTTCTACCATTCTGTATTCCCACATGTCTTCCTATAAAACTGGCACCCCACTTGTATGGCTCGATCACCAAAAATGTTACCTAGGAGATGACATATTTCACTGAGAAGAATGCATGTTTTCCCCAAGGTGGCTAGCTGTGGTGGTGACATAAAAGGATGCCAAATTCAGAATGTTGACTACCTGTCAGAAATGTATAGCTTTCCGTGATCCACTGGCGTTTTCGGTCCCGGGCATAGCGGCCATCTAGGAAAATCTACCAAACCCAGACATTTGTGAATAATATACACCCGGGGGAGTATAGGATGGTGTGGCTTGCGTGGATGTTTTCTTACCCAGAATCCCCTGCAAACCACATACTTAACTAAAAAGTCACATTTGTCTCCGATTTCTGTGTGGGAAAGGTATGGGATCACTGGGCTGGCACAAATTTCCTACCACCCAGCGTTCCCCCAGGTCTCCCGATATATATGCAACCTCACTTGTTTGGGTGGGCCAAGAGACCGTGACAGGGAAGTGTCCAAAACTTGTAGTGATTTCCTTTTTGGACTCACTTTAGTTCACCCTCAGTTTTTCACTTTAGATGTTTTTAGGCTGACTCAGCTTTGGGCCCAATCCAAGAGCCCATCACTCTCATACACCAAGAGGACTAACAAACCAGCCACACCAACTAGCACCCAAACATCAGACAACTGACAAACACACCTCAAGCTAGTTTATACAAATACTGGCTACCAAACACTAACACACTTCCAGTCCATGCCCACACAGCCAATCACAAGTCCATGCACGACCCCAGTCAAGCGCCAGTCTACTCACACCGACAGCCACACACATCATCAGCCAAACACCAGTCAACGCACACCACCAGCCAAGTGTCATTCCAAGCACGCTGCCAGCCAATGCGAATGTCCACGCACTGGAGGGAAAAAGAGGGTCCCTTCTGTCGTGTAGGTACTAAAAATACATAGGATCTGCACGTTTGTTGGACAACATAAACCAAGAGATTGGTGTCTATGCTGATTCTGGACACCCCTACAGAATAAGTGAGCCTATAGACCAGTTAGCTCACAGTGCCATTATAAGCCCCCAAACCCTACCAAGGAGCAAATAGTTTCTGGCAGCTTTTGAACATATTTCACCCGAAAAGGAAGGGGTGAGGGTTAACAACTCACCTACCCCGAACCCCCTGCTCAGACATCATAAAACCAAAAGGGGTAGGGAGGAAAGAAAGGTGATGGACATGCAGTGGCACAAGTAGTGTTGTAAAAAACTGCTCTCACTCACACACAAATGTGTGTGACATACTTCATCATCGGGTCTGCTAACAATACACCCTGACATAGCCACGCACAGGATGGAGCATAGGGAAGGGGAGGACAAACAACATAAAAATAGTCCTAATAGGTGCTAATCAAGTGACTGGGAACAGTGATAGACAAGGTGCAGTGAAAAAGTGATTAAAACTGACTCGTGGGTATCCTATATTCCAACTTTATTCGAGGGTCCCCCGGCCAGGGTTAATATTGTGAAGGATGGTCGTGTCTAGAGCTAACTAGGTACTCCTAACACCCCTCCTTAAACTGCCGCGATTGTCAACATGTTTCGACCGTGACCCCCTGTATGCCAATACAGGGGGGTCTAACCGGTCTTCCTCAGGACTTCTATCAGTCCCAGTCGAAACATCCCTATTACATTACATTGGTCAATTCACGGCGCTCAAAACAGATAGAAATTCGTCCGTGTGGAGGTAATTCACCTCGCACGGGGTACAGTTACTGCAATTGAAAACAAAAAATATATATGAATTAGGCTAGAGAGTCAACATCCCATTCAGTCGCATTATCCCATCACACATCCAAAGGTTTGGAAAGTGCCGGGACAAAAAAATGTTTGGACAACGTATGTCGCACATTGAATTTAAATGCAATGTCAGTCTTCCGGGGGTAGTATCTATTACTATGCCACCCCACTCTAGCATAGACCAATACGATATGTACCTGTAATACCAAGTATTGCTGCAGGTCAGCTGATGCCTCACAACCACACATATTTCAACCTACTCGCATTCAAATTAAAAACATATGACCTGACAAATGTCTCGTAGTAGTATCCCGGCCACCAGACCCAGTCTCAACTCGCCGAGTTCATTAGATAGGCGAACTCGAACTGACGGAGGGCCAAGGAGACCCCCTGTAAACACAATCTGAGACAATGGCAAAGAAGAAACAGCATGAAAAACCCGTCCAGGCCATCCTAAGTAATAAGGACAGTGCTCCAACGCGGGCCCTCCCAAGAAACCCCCTTACTATTCCAATTGTGGTGCTCGCCTCTCACCGCCTTGTAGTTCGGGAAAAGTTTGAGCTGGGAGCGTTATATTTCCTGTTGACGCGTTCCACGTTCCGATCACGTGGGGCGCATCTGCGTCATACCTTACGTTGCCAAACAGGGCGAAGTCTCCCTCTCTACGTAACCTCATATTACCCGCCCACTATTCTCAGATGTTGCAATCTTGCACAGTGTGTAGCGGGATAATAGTTGCACCCATCAAGTCAAAAGTGCAATCACAGAAAATAACATCGTCAAACAGATGCGGTACCCATCAGTCGAGTGTAGCATTTTAGTTGGTAGGAGAAGTGCAAACCCTGGGCTCAAATCGAAGAACAGTTACAAAAGGGTACGAGCAAAACTAGAACCTGATTAAAAGTCCAATGCCCCACCCCTTAGATCTCTAACTGGCCAAGCAACGTGTTTCTTACATAGTCCACTACTGGGGAGTCAGAAACTAGCTGTTGAACATGACAACTCTTTCAGGGAGCGTGGATACAGTACTATCACCGAGTCGATCGTGCTCACATAGTCTCCGAGAGATGCACAGAATAAACTTTGGGGACATTATCAATAAGCATTTATTGAACCTGCGTCATTCTAGTATAAAACATGTTTGCTTCAAAAATCATTCGACAGAAACAAATGTATGAGATTACAAGCACCAACAGAGTAAACAGTAGATATATTTCTGCATTGGTGCGAAGCAACGAATATATGCAAGCGTATATAAAAACAGTAATCTTAGCGTACTCCTACCAGGCATACCCTACTTAAGTGTACCTCCATGTACCTAGCATGTATGTGGGTGTGAAGCCAAGAATTACCTAGGGAAGAGCCAACCCCATTACCTGATGAGAGCGATTGTAGGACCCTGTCGTGGTCACGAGTTGGACACCCGCAAGTGATGTCAGAGCTCTGCGTGTTAAAGCCTCAGCGTGCAGGGCCCTCTGTGTCTTCCTAGTGAAGGTGCGGTTCTTTTATACCAACAAGGTAACCTCGGGGTTCTACCATAATCGATATGCTGCGAGTACAATTATGTAAATGAGCCTAAATCAATAATTGTAATTATGCAAAGTAGCCCTGTCGCCCGAGGATGAAGATAGCGATTACTTTTGTACAAAGTATGTTAATCCTGTTATGTACGCCATGTGCAGTGGATTAAGATATGATGCTAAGAATCCTCATGCATAATGAATGAGGCTAGTTTCAAGATAACCAATCAACATTTATTCAGCACATAACTGTGTGAAAGGTCCTTGCTAGATCCGTTAAGCAGAGCAAGGTGGGACAAATGTAGTTAAAAGGTCACTTTGCTACTTAAGCCTAGGTTAGGAAACATAACACTCCCATTGAGGGAAGGAAAAACATTTAAATTCTCCCCTGTGTCTGTGGGTAGAGCCCCAGCACTTTCTCCTGGGTGAGTGCAAGGAGTCTCTGAGCCATCTTGAGCACACGCCCACTGTGGCTGAGGACAGCTGAGAGCCGTCCTCAGCATGGAAGGGGTTAAACTCCTACAAAGCGATCTGTGACCACACGATATTTAAAACCACTTGGCCTACCAGCTGCAAGATACTAAACGGTTTAGATACCTTCAGGTCAGTCATGCTTTACGTGCTGTAATCCCCAGTGGAGAGACACCTCCGGTAGCCTCCCCGCTGGAAGACCGACTGTTGGATGGTTATTTGCCCACCAAAGCAATATCGTTGACCTACCGAAAACTCATTAACCACACTGATGATCCCCTGGTGCAGCTCAGGGAACAGTGGGTGGCGGATGGATCAGTCCTGGATGAGGAAGATTGGAGGGAGGCGGTGTCATCCCCTAGAGTAGTGGCGGTCCCAATGAGACTTCGTTTGGTCCAGCTCAGGATTCTGCACCGTTCCTACACCACGGGTCCTGAATTGTTGAGAATGGGGTTGGCCGTATCTGGGGATTGTCGGAGAGGGCGTGGAATGCCTGGAACGTTCCTTCATATCCTGTGGGAGTTTGAAAAGGTCTGTGATTTTTGGACGAGGATGCATTTGAAGATGAGTGAAGTATGGGGTGTGCGGATTGAGTTGGAGGCACGTCGATGTTTGTTGAATGTTTGGGAGCCCTCCGACCTCTCGAGTCATGGCAAACTCTGGGTCACTCTAGCTTGTGCGATAGCCAAACGTAATATTGCACAACTCTGGGGTGCTTCGGAGGGCGCCTTGGCTTGGGAAGTTGATGGAGGACCTCGACTGGTGTATGTTCCGGCAGAGGTCTGTGTTTGTGTCGAGGGGGCGACCCCGCAAGTGGGGTAAGATCTGGGGAGTCTGGAACGCCTACCGGGGAGACATCTGTACACCACCTGATGTAGATCCCGACAGTGTGGAACCGGAAGACGCCTAAGCCCATTCTTTATATTCTGCTTTATTTGTCTTAGATGGAGGTCTATGTTCTCAGTCACTCAATGCACTCTGGTCAGTTTTGAATTGTGTAATGTCTTTCTTTTTATTCAATAAAAAAAAAACACTTGGCCTTTGCACTATATAATTTATTATGCAGCCTGATCAATCAGCAGTCACTTACTGGCATCATCAGTGCATGGTTCATAGTTTCTATACTGTATTCTCTCTGCACATTTCTCTGTGGGATAATATTACTTGCTAAATTGATCTTGGATTTTGTTCTTGAATGTTACTGCTGAGTGTTTGACATTAATGAAGAGTCCATACTGTAGATCTCGAACTGCAAGTAAGTAAAGAATCTTTATAAACACTATACCTCCACCCTGCAAACACTTATATCTGATAGAGACTACTAGCCGCAGATTCCTTAACGTAGAATTATCCCCAGGCGTGAGACTGGATCCAGAAAACTTTTTGCCACAGCATCCCTGGGCGCCGGGGGGACGGCACCACCTGACTCCACCCTGACGTCCCCCGCGTTCGTGACGTCAGCAATGATAAATAAGTGCCACCCCGGCGCGCCTACGTCATTTTTTCTCTTTCCGCGTGCAACGCGGATCTGGTTGAGCCCTGGCCTGTTTTCAGGCCTTCTATCCCTTTTTTTATGTTCAGTGGAACAGTGTGCGAATGGCTTCGGGCTTCAAGACTTGTCCCTCTTGTGCACGTCCCATGTCGGCGACAGACCCTCACCCAATTTGCATGTGGTGCCTGGGTGAGCACCACATCTCAGAGAGCTGCGACGCCTGCCAGCACCTTAAGCCTGAGTCACGGCAGGAGCGCCGGATGAAGTTGCTGTCGGCGTGCTTGTCCAGGTCGGTGTCAGTCTCCCGCCTTGGAAGCAATGAACCGCCGGTTTCGTCTGCGACATCGTCTTTCGCCGCGGCCCCTCGGACCTGGCTCACCGGCTGGTAGGTCCAACAGTTTGTCTTCGAGGCCTTGTCCTCCTTCCGCAGCGGGCGCCGTCTCCCCTCCCGGGACGTCCGCCCCCCGCCTGTCACCTCCCTACCCGTCGTTTCCCGGCGCGGAGGCACTGCGGCTCTGCAGGCTTCTTTGGCCCTTTATCCACCTTCTGAGACATCCGCAAATCCCTTGCCTCGCGCGGGGTTTTCCGCTGAGTCGCCAGCAGCTTCGGCCCCAGCGCCGAAGGTCATAGGAGAGTGGCGTCATCGAGGAGTATTCCTTCGGGGCTCCCCTCTTCGTCGCCTAGCGTCCCTGTCTCGCTGCAAATCCACTACGGGGCTCCCCGTGGCATCGCAGGTGATCGCCGGGACCCGGGCTTGTCCCCGGGTCCCCCTTGGTCCTCTGAGCAGGCAGCTGCCGCACCAGAGGTCGAGCCGGCGCCACTTCGGCGCCAGGGGCCCTCCTCCCCGGCTCCGGTGGAGTCACAGGTAGAGGCAGGGACCTGCGCTCCTTTAACAAGCCCCACTCGGCGCAGGCGGGTGCTCCGTCTGAGGCCGACCTGGCACTGTTTCGATGCCCACTCTGGCTGACGCTGATGGTGGACTCCACGGAGACACGCCAGTGCTGGGTTCTGGATTCGTCTCCTGTAGTCGCTTGGTCTCCTGAGGTCCGTCATCTGTTGGTGTGTTCCTCCCCGGAGACACGGCGCCGTTTAGTTGCCGTTTTTTCTGGCATCTTCGCTGGCTGGCTCTTTGCCGTCCCCACGGCCAAAATCCTCGAACCCTTCTTTCTGTGGCTCGCGGCTGGCTTCTCCACATCCCTCTCCACCTTCCCCTGAGGCCCCTCAGGTCCCTCATTCCTCTGTGGATCCTCTATGCCGGGGTGGACTGCCCCTCCTGGACTTGGGGATGGTCGGCTCAGTCTGAAACAGTCACCCACGGAGGAATTGCTTTCACCTCCGCGGCGCCCTACTGAGTCCAGTGTTGCCTTTGTTCTGGCTATTTCCATGGCTGCTGGTATTCTGAGGATGGGTGAACCTGTCACTCCATTTCCTACAGACAACCTCTTGGAGATTCTCCACCAGGGCTCTGGTGGACGGGAGGTGTTCCTTCCTTTTGAAGCGTCACTCCATAATTCTCTTAAGGGGGCTTAGGAGTGCCCTGCCATGGGCGATCCGGTGCCTCAGGCACTACTGCACTGCCATCGTCCTGCTCCGCACGACCCGGTCTGTCTTTCTTTCCACCCTTCTACTCAAGGCGCTCTACTGCGTAATGCCTTTCCATGTTTGCCTGTGGTGTTGTTCCATCCATCTCGAGAGGCCCAGTGGTTAGATTCATGGGGATGTAATTCTTTGCTTCTTCCAGTGCTGCCTTGAGGGCGCTTAACACCTTTTGTGTGCTGACCAGGGCTACTTTTAGCCTGTGGGATTCTGTGGAGTCCTTTCTTTCTCATGTCTCTCATGAGGGTGCCCGTGCTGATCTGCGGGCCCATGTGTTGGATGGTAGAGAGTTGCCTGCTTTTATTCTTAATGCGTCTTTGGATGTTGCCGATGCTATTGGACGTACTATGGCCATTTCTGTGGCTCTCCGTCGCCATGCTTGGCTACGCGATGCTGTTTTTCCTGAAAATTTTAGGGAGCGTCTGGTCGACCTCCCTTTTGACAGGGTCCTGCTGTTTAATACTCATGCAGACTCGGCCATCCAGCGTCTACTTGCAGTGCTTCGTCCTCCTCCTCCGCCTCAGTAGGTGGTTTGTTGATCCTCCGGGTCTTAGTGGGAGGTGTTATCCCACTTCTCCTGGAATCTGGTGTGGTGTGAACGTTATACTTTCTGTCAAAGATACTGTGCACTCCATGCCCTGAGTTGGCCTCCCTCTTGAGTTGGCTGCTGGTTCAGCCTGCGTTGGCAAGAGTGTTCTTTTTGGCTGCTTACTAAGCTTCTGTGGTTTTTGCCGCAGGGTTTCTAATTTGTTCTCTGATGCGGGATTTCCTCCCTAAGAGTGTGTTGCTGCATGCCGCTGGTGCGTTTTCTTGGGCAGCTGCAGCATTGGGCGGTGTTCTGCCTCTGGTTTGCTGTTGGCCTGGTCCTCTGTCTGGTGTCCAGAAGGGTTATTTTCCTGTGTAGACGACTTGGTACGTCCTACTTGTTTCTCCTCTTCTTTTCCAGCTGGTTGCAGTTTGGCACCCAGCGGGGCCCGCCTGTTCTTCTGGTCCGCGGCCAAAGGCCTTGGTGTGAGGCCTGACGCCCCTGCTTCTGGTTTTTCGGGAGCTTCATGGGACTATGTTTTTCTCTTCATCCTGCCTTATTACTAAGGGGCTGTTCGGTCTGGCCTGTTGACATCCAGCTGGCCGCCCTCTTCACTGGGTGTGTTCCCAGTGGAGGGCTCTTGCCTTAGTTTCTGCTCTTCTCCTTGAAGTCCCTGGGTTGCTCTTATTCCTTGGTACCCCTCTGCGTGCCTGTACCGGAGTTTTTTGGTGGAGATCCCTGGTACATTAGCTGATGGCCTCCTCTTGCGTTGTTCATACCTGAACCTTCCGGTGGAAGTCCCTGGTACCTTGGCTGCTGGTCTCCTTCTGTATTGACTGTACCTAGGGCTTCCTTTGGAGGTCCCTGGTACATTGGCTGCTGGTCTCCTTTTGTATTGCCTGTACCTGGGGCTTCCGTTGGAGGTCCCTGGTACATTGGCTGATGGTCTCATTTCATATTGCCCCCCCTTCTCCTGCTTGGTGAGGGCGGGGCTGCTGCGTTCTGTGGTGACACATCCCCTGTGGGGCGGTGTACTCCGCTACACTGCGGTTCTAGTCTGCATTGCGGGGGGCTGGTTTTTTTTCCCCTGTCCCTGTGGCTCATCCCCTGTTGGGGAGAACTTGGTTATTTCCCTGTCCTGGTGACTGTTCCCTGTCAGGGTCTGGTGTTTGCCTGAGCTGGGGAGGTCCTCTCGCAGACCCTCCTTCCCCTTAGGTATGGCTAGGTAATCTATTCTACATTAAGAAATCTGCGGCTAGTAGTCGCTATCAGATGTACGAGTTAGTTTCCTTCGGTAACCATGTATCCGGTAGAGACGATTCTAGCAGCAGATTCCTTCACGACCCGCCCTTCTTCCCCGTTCTGAAAGGGCCCTCTGGGTCTTCTGCACTTGCCTGCCTCCGGGTGGTTGCCTTTTGCGAGTGTCTTTCTAACTCCCTCCTGCGGGGGATCCTCGCCTTGTTGTTGTTGTTCCATTCTTGACTTTATAGGCTTTTCTGCGCCCCTGCACTCTGATCTCCAGTGTGGGGTTTGCTCGTGCTTTTTCTTTTCCCTGGTGCTTGCACTTCTGCCTTTGGCAGTCCTTTTGGTTGAGGTGTCTTCGTTGAGCTTGACTTTAGCGTTAGGGAGATTTTGTCCCTGCTGATGTTGTCTAAGGTTGTCTATGGTTGAATGGTCATTGCTCCCCGCTCTTACCTTGGTGTCCCTTTATGTCCGGGCGGTGGCTGCAGACTTCTTGGTCTGTTGTGTTTTTTCACATCCTTTTCCCCCGGGGTGGCTGTTGTATTGTTTGCAGGTTTGCATTCCAGTAGCGGTGCCTTGTTCTTTCATTTCAGATCTTGGTGCCTCAGTACCTGGCTCAATTCTGGATGGTTCTATTCCTTACCATTGTTGCTTTCCCTTCTGCTTAGCGGGGCTTTTTCGCACACTGTTCCAGTATTTTCACAGTTTTTGTTATTGAGGGCTCCGCGTTGCGGCGCGGAAAAGTTCTCCGAAGAAAACTGACGTAGGCGCGCCAGTTGGGACTTATGTATCCTCGCTGACGTCATGGACGCAGAGGATGTCCGGGTGGAGCCACGTGGTGCCGCCCCTCCGGCGCACTGGGATGCTGTGGCAAAAAGTTTTCCGGATCCAGTCTCACGCCTGCGGATAATTCTACGTTAAGGAACCTGCGGCTAGAATAGTATCTACAATTTACATCGTACCGAAGGTACGTAACTGGTACTTCAGCAAGAAACTCCTCCTTTCTAAAGTAAGTAATTCTACATTGCCCAGCTAAAAAATGTTCCATTCTTTCCTGTTTCACGTCTTCAGTTTGAATTCTTAAGAGTGGTAGCCATCTACAGTATTTATAATAATTAAAAAAAACTTTCAGCTACCTTCTTCTTAACAAGCATTTACAATGCAACGGTCTCTCCTTTGCAAAAGTTAGAGCTATTGGCGTTGTAAATGACAAAATTGTTATTTATGTGTTGGTTTTGAAAACAGATAAATAAATGGCATCGTCATTTACAATGCCAATAGCTTAATCTCTCGCAAATGCAAACCTTTGCATTTGCACCTCCACAGAGCCCCCCCACACACACACACACAACCACACACGAACACACACAGCCACATACCCACACACACACACACAGCCACCCACACACACACACACACACACACACAGCCACCCACACACACACGCAGCCACACACACGCAGCCACACACACGCAGCCACCCACACGCAGCCACCCACACGCAGCCACACACACGCAGCCACACACACACGCAGCCACACACACACACAGCCACACACACACAGCCACACACACACACAGCCACACACACACACAGCCACACACACACACACACACACACACACACACACACACAGCCACACACACACACACACACACACACGGCCACACACACACACACACACACACACACACACACACACAGCCACACACACACACACACACAGCCACACACACACAGCCACACACACAGAGCCACACACACACAGAGCCACACACACACAGAGCCACACACACACAGAGCCACACACACACAGAGCCACACACACACAGAGCCACACACACACAGAGCCACACACACACACAGAGCCACACACACACAGAGCCACACACACACACAGAGCCACACACACACACAGAGCCACACACACACACAGAGCCACACACACACACAGCCACACACACACACAGCCACACACACACACAGAGCCACACACACACAGAGCCACACACATATACACAGAGCCACACACATATACACAGAGCCACACACATATACACAGAGCCACACACATATACACAGAGCCACACACATATACACAGAGCCACACACATATACACAGAGCCACACACATATACACAGAGCCACACACATATACACAGAGCCACCCACATATACACAGAGCCACCCACATATACACAGAGCCACCCACATATACACAGAGCCACCCACATATACACAGAGCCACACACATATACACAGAGCCACACACATATACACAGAGCCACACACAGCGCCACACTCATGTACACACACAGGGCCACACACATGTACACACACAGCGCCACACACATGTACACACACAGCGCCACACACATGTACACACACAGCGCCACACACATGTACACACACAGCGCCACACACATGCACACACACAGCGCCACACACATGCACACACACAGCGCCACACACATGCACACACACAGCGCCACACACATACACATACACAGACACAGCGCCACACACATACACACACACAGCGCCACACACATACACACACACAGCGCCACACATATACACACACACAGCGCCACACACAAAATGAAATAATACTTTTAAAAAATGTGCTGAATTTTACAGCATACTTTGCCTATTCATCCCGCATTATGTAGTCAACCTTGCCGATAATACTAAATGGAAGATAAACACTGGAGGATGAGTACTCCGCGCAAAAAAACGCCTGTCAGACAAATCGTAAGGCATTAAAGGATAAAACTGGAAGGTTAACAGTCTGAATAACACAAAACTGCAAAGTGGGCATGGGGCATTCTCCCCGTCTCCTACTACGGTGACGCCAGTGAGCGGCAGGCTCCCAAGTGGTAATTCTTATCCATATCCACATGGTACAAATGCATTAACACCTCGATTCCATGCACTCTGAGAAAAATTAAAACACCAGTATCCACGCCACCAGCATTAACACAGTACCACCGTTTTAAACCTTGAACAATATATTATTCAATAGTAAGAACGTATTTATTGCTCTCGTACCTGCCCAGGTCACTGACTCCAAACTGCTCTGGGTAGCAGGCTAAAAGCCTTACTCGCTGCGCGAACAGGTGACGTCACTGGACGGCCGTGCTCGCGTCGCCTGGTTGCCATATTGGATAGGAAATACAAGCTTTCTTACAGTGTTTGAACAATCGCTGGGTGCCATTTTGGAACAGGAAAAAGAGTGCCACATAAACTCCATTTTTGTGGGTGCCATCTTGGAGCAGGAAGTGTTTTTAAATGTAATATAGTGGCGGGACTCTACTGTGAAGCGCGAGCGTGTCCCCAAAACCCCTAAATGAACCTTACCCAGGGCTGTTGTGCTGTTTGACAGTGCCGTCACTATGCAAGTCGACCGAGGCTACTGAAGTCTACATTCATAGAGTGTGTTGCCGGAAAGCAATAGGTAAGTTGTCATGTGTAGCATTTGGCATCACATGTAAACGTAACTGTGAGCGGCGGTGTAAACAACACGTAGTATATCCGTTTTAGTCTTCAGATATCATCACCTACTTAGGCCTTCATCCTTAACACCATCACTGCTTGAGATCTTCCCCTCCTGTGCTGAGGGTCAATGTTAATGGGTGTGGTCATGACGAGCTCAGCTCGTCATGAGCACAGCTCCACTGTGCCTCATCATGAGCATCGAAGGGGTTAATATTCTTATTCAGGTGCCACTGCCAAGTTTTCATTATACCTACATGTATAAACTTGAATTGCTCCTGCCAATCTATTATCTGTCTGTGTCATTGCGTGGGAGGACTATTTTCAGTGAGCCCATATGTGGTCAATGGCAGCACAGGGCTACCGTGAGGAGAGGAAAGCCCCGCAGGTGCTGCAGACCACCGCCAGAAAAAAGACTGGGAAGCGAGGCAGCTGTTCCGCGGGGCTCCCATGTGCCAGGGAGAGCTCCGCCTTTGCCCGGGGGAGAAGTGCTGCCACCCCCGGAAGAGAGGAGTCCCCTACGCCCGAGCCCGGTGAGTCAGGGCTGGGCAGGGGACATGGGCGGCTGACTGCTTCCGCTCCTCGAGGGAGCAGATCGCGTGGGTGGTGTTCGCGTGAGGCAACGCGTCCGAGCGGCCCCGGATGTTAGTGGGTCGCTCCGATGTGCCCCATGGCTTGTAGGGCCCCCGTGGGGGTAGAGAGAACCCTGGGGAGGGCCCCGAGGGCAAGAGAAGAGCGCTCCACACCACCATATTTCTCCGAGGTGAAACAGAAATGCCTCGGAGAAACGCCCCGTCATTTTCGGACTGGGGCGGCGTGTTTTTCTTTCTCTCCTCTTCCCAATGGCTGGAATGTAAAATTCCTGTAAAAGTCCTCATCGCACCGTAAGCGCCTGCCATCGGAACATAAAAGACCCTATTGATCCTGAACGCCCTGGGTCGATGTTGCTGCATTCGCTTTCGGGCCTACCAGCCCAGCTTCTTTGTACGAGGCTTGGTGTAATGATCGGTCTGTCTTACACCAGTCTAAGTTCCTTGCTCCAGCAAACCAGTGGCGACCAGATGTTTCCTTCGCTTTTATCAAGCCTTGCCATGTTAAGTGCCGCCCGAACCCACTTCTCGTATAATGGAGGGGCCGAAACTTTCCATAATATACAAATTTCCCTTCGGGCCAACAAGATCAAACAAAGAAATAGGCCCATTTGTAATCTGGATAGGTGATTTATAAGGTACGGGCTCAGGCCAAATATAACCAAGACTAGATCTAGAGTGATCCCTAGACCAAAAATTAGAAGTACGACCTATTAATAGTGAGAAAGAAAATGTTCTTCAAAGAAGCAGACTTAACAAACTTATATAAATTAACAGATAGAAAGTAAAACTCTGCAGAGCTATTCTTCAATATAGATGAATCCCAAACAAGATATGGTGGAGGAAGCTCAATATCCTCTCTATCTAGTAAGCCTCTATACCATATCCCAACCTCTTTTTTCATGGGAGCTGGGTTTTGGAGTTTTAACTCTACCTCCTAGTTCTCACCTATGTTCGCCCTTTCTGCCGCATACCATGAGCAAAGTAGTAGAAATTTAAAGCGAGAAAAAGGAATCGCCAATGTTTGCTCTCAAAACCTCCCAGGGTAGAACTCCATCTATAGATATTATATCAGACCACATCCGGATACCAGCACGCTCTATTGGGACAGCCAAGCTAACTTTTAAGCAGTCAGGGAGTCCAGGGGAGTCCCAGATAGGGGCGAAGTCTGAGTAATATTTTATCCCCCACCTTGCTTTGAGATTTTGCCAAGTGTTAAGTGCAGATCTAATCACCTTTAGGCGTACTTTCTTGAAGAACCTGGGGGCCCCGAACTTATATAGAAATCCAGTCCCGCCCCCCCCCCCCCCCCCCCCCCCCCCCTTCTGATTTACCATGGCATTCAGGATCCTCCCTCAGTTATCAGTGGGGCTGGCCAGTAGACATCGAATATTTTTAAACTGAAATGTAAGACAGTAACAGAGGATATCTGGTAATGTTAAGCCCCCCTTAATTAACCTTCTCCTTAACTTCTTCCACGATAGTCTGGAGGTTTTATTGGCCCAGATACAGCTTCCGATCTTGCTCTAGATTTTCCCAAGAAGTTTACCAGGGAAGTCGACGGGGATGGCGCTGAACAGATATGTTAGTTTAGGCAAAATTACCATTTCGACTAAGTTCACTCAGCCATATTTTGTGAGTGGAAGATTTCTCCACCTAAGGAAGAGATGATCAATTTCCTTTAAGACTCTCCACAATTTTATCAAAGGAATGTTTGCCAGGTCCTGCTCGATATTAATCCCCAGATATTTAATTCCAGAGCTGGCACTCCTTTCCCATCCTTCAACCCCCAGCACATAATCTCCGTCTTTGAAGGATTAACTGCATACCCGGAGTATCGTCCAAACTCACTTAAAGTGTCCTCCACTTTAGGCAAAACCCCAGTAGGGTTACTAGTATTGACTAACAAATCATCTGCATATAGGGCAAGTTTGATATTGAGATCTTGCACACAAAAGGGGGTAATCTGAGGATCTAACCTAAGTGCTTGCGCTAGGGATTCGGTGTTTATGTCGAACAGCAGGGGTGAAATAGGACACCCCTGACGTGTACCACTCTGGATTTCGAACCTTGCTGTTAATACCCCATTTAAGAGGATAGTAGCCAAAGCTCCCTCGTACCATTTAACTAGAGATCTTATAAATGCTGTGCCGAATCCCATTACTCTAAGTGTTTCCCAAAGAAAGAACCAGCTTACGCGGTCGAATGCTTTAGCTGCGTCATATGCGGCCACTGCAAGGGGCTCTGCTCGTGCAACTGCCAGGTCTATACAGCCTATTAGTTGTAAAGACTGTTCCTGTATATAACGTCCCGAAATAAATCCCTTTTGGTCTACTCCTATTAGTTGCGGAACGACCCTGACCAATCTCCCTGCCAAAATGCTAGCAAAGATCTTATAATCTGCATGTAGCAGGGAGATTGGCCTGTAGGAATCCTCCTTTAATGGATTTTTCCCAGGTTTTATTATAAGCACGATGGTTGCTTCTTTCCAGGATGGAGGGATTCCCCCCTCAAATAAATAGATATAGTTAAATAACTCATGCAATCTAGGGGTAATTATCTTGTCGAGAATCTTATAAACTTCGCCTGGGAGGGCATCTGTCCCTGCAGCCTTATTGTTTTTGATCTTTTTAATATGAAGCCTGATTTCTTCCTCAGTGATCGGCCTTTCTAGCATCTCCTGGCTATCCCTGGTCAAAGATGGTAAAGCCTTATTATTTAACCATGCTTGGATACTGTCAATATCTGGTACGGCATCTTCTTTATATAGTTGGGAGAATAAAGAGAGGAGGCATTGCTGCATTTCTTCATACTTACTTGACGTTGTGCCAACCTCATCAATTATTAGTTTATTAATATTGTTTTTAGCTCTTTCAGCTTTGGTCTTCCAAGCTACGGTAGCACTTGCTCTTTCTCCATACTCATAGTTCTCCATTCTATGGACCTCCCATTGGGCTCTCACTTTTTCTTCCAACTTAATTCTGTACTCAAAACGAACTTGATCTAATTCTTTAAGGATTAGGTGGATTGCCTCAGGTTGACAGTGTATCCTAGCATTTTCTAATCTAAATATCTCCACATCCATTTTTTGGAATTCCAGCCTATCTTGCTTGTTTTTAGAAGATATCAAACTATGGAATAACCCTCAAATATAGGCCTTAAAGGCATCCCATACATAGTCAGGAGATGTTGACCCTGCAGGGTCTAGGAAAAACCTAACAGTAGATTCCCTTATGTTACTGATTAGCTCCTGATCCCGCAACATACCTCTGTTTAATGTCCACCCAGAAGGAGGTTTAACTGTGCTTCCCATATATACAAATGTTATAGGTGCATGGTCCGAAAGGATAGATGGGAGGATAGAGATGTCTACCACATTTTCTAAACTTGCGCTGTCGGTGAGGATATAATCTATTCTCGAAGAGTGGCCTTGCTTTTTACTAAAATACGTGAACCCAGATCCCAATCCCACTTTAGCTTCCCAAACATCGACCAGAGCGAGATTGTGGATCATATTGATCATTGCTCGCCTAGTTTGTGGAGCTGCTGCATATCTACTGTGATTTTACCTGTCACGGGTGGGGTTAAGAAGCACATTGAAATCACCCCCAATTAGTATTGGGATTGTAACCTCTATCAGGTTGGCCTGTACCTTGAGAAGACAAGTGGGGTCATCTAGGTTAGGGCCATAGTAGGATACCAGAGTGACTTCGGTCCCTCCCAGGGTTGCCCGCACCAAGATCCACCTACCAGAGCAATCCGTTAACACAGAGTTGATAGTGCTATTAGCTCCCTTTCTTATCAGGACAGCAACCCCCTTATTATGTGTCGTATGTTGAGAGCAGATAGAATGCTCAATCCATTTATATTTACCAAAAACTTCCCTAGTCTCAGAGTAGCTTAAGTGTGTTTCCTGTATAAGAAACACCTGTGCAGCCGACTGTTCAAGATATTTCATAACCAGCCTCTGTCTTCTGCTACAGCGCAACCCGTTAACATTCCCTCCTGAATCCAGTGGCCCAAGCTGCCATATACAGTAATACCAAAACAAGGTATGAGGAAATGATTTTTTCATTTTCTCCCAATGCAACCCCACCGGTGCTCCCCCCCCCCCCCTCCCAACCCACCCCTCTGACCCCCTGTGACCCTCGATCCTACTATCCCCCGGAGAACCCTCCCTTTTCTCATGATGATTTTGCAAGCTGGATGAACAATGACTTTTGTTACAGGTTTGTAATATATTCAAATACAATTGGTATTACTGTTGAGCGTACTTTTTGGTTTACTTTTTCTACTGGTGTGATATGCCTAGATATCACAATCGGACATTTTTTAGATAAAAGGTAGGTAAAACAGTTTTTTTATCAAAACACAATTTCTTATGTTTCCATAAAAACACCCTCAACACTTCAAAGTTTTTCAGAGGATAACAGCCAATGCGGTCCTATGGAGAATAATTAGGTTATTGGTTTTCAGGTAAGTAAACCCTCTTGAGGCTGGAGTTTCTGAGGTTAGAACAAGGGTTCCCCCGGTTGAAGGATGCTCAGTGACACTAGGGCAGCCGGGTGCAGAGTGCTGAGGCCGCAGAATAGCCATGGGGCCGTCGGTAGGTGGCTGCTCCCGGGCAGGCCACAAGATTGAGGGGGCTAAGCTCCTAGGGTTATGCTCAGGGTAAAAGGGGATCCAAGTTAGCACACAAGGTACACCCACAGCAGGACAGGGGCAGCCGGGTGCAGTGTGCTGTTTTGGCATTGAGTGCCCTGTTGTTTTCAAAGGGGGTATGTTGGAGGGCTAGGGGACGTAGGGCTCTAAGACTTGCTGTAGGGGCGACTTACAAGTTGCATATGCAGTGTATCTTGTCATGGCACAAAATGTGTGTGCCAACTCGTGTTTTCAAAATGGTTTGCACCATTTCACACATCCTGCAATGGCGGTCTTCATTCAGTTGTGTGGGCCCGTTTGGGTGGTCGAATCGATGCTGCAGCACATAGTACTCATTAGTGCCCATGCCCTGGATGCCATTTACTAGGGACTGACTGGGGTGTTCAAGTCCTCACCAATTGGGTCACAATTCAGGGAAAGAACACTGACATTTGCGGGGGCTGGTTAGCAGGGACCCAGTTCACTTTCAGTCAAAAAGCATCAGTACTAGGGCAAAAACTGTGTGTTGGGAGGGCATGTCAAAAAGGGCACACTTTCCTACACACCACCATCTGGACCCAAAAAGAGCGTTGTTGTTCTACCTTGACTGCACAAAAGACTTCCTGGTGGACGATCAATTCTTCTTGGGCTATGTATGAGGAAACAAAGTAAGGCAGAGCAGTAAAAGATGATCTTGCAATGGATTGCTCTATGCATTTAGATCTGTAATGCATTGGCTAAGAAGCAAACCCCCCCTGAGGGCTTGCAGGCTCACTCCACCAGCTCCAAGGCTACGACCACTGTGTTAATGTACAGCGTATGGTCCTGGACATCTACCAGGCAGTAACGTGGGCCTCTACACAAGTTCACCAAACACTACTACCTTGACAGTCTGGTGCAACATGACTGGTACTTCTCCTGTTCGGTCCTGCAGTATTTTCTGATTTAATTGGCTTTGCAGTCCCACATCCGGGGAGGTATTGCTTGGGTATCTATTCTAAGGTAAGGAATCTGTGGCGAGAAGACTTGATCAGATGAACAAGTTACTGACCTTTGGGAATGCCTTATCTTGTTGAGATTCTCTCTAGCTGCAGATTACTTTACTACCCTCCCATCCTCCAGCTCTGCTATCAGATTACGGTGTAAGGGACACCCTTCTCAGGGCCTTAGTCTGTCACACCAGTGGTAAGTCCTCACAGTGTTTCTGCTCTCCTGGTGTGGAAAGTCACAAAAGTAATTGACAACTTGCCGAGTTGACGCCTATATAGGTAACAAACACGTCATTTCTAACATGACGATGACACAGAGCTGAACTGCACCACATTGTGGCGTACAGCGATACTGCTCGAAAATCTTCTGGATGCAGTCTGATTTCTGGAGGTATTCTAAGCAAGGAATCCGCGGCTAGATAGCCTCTACCAGATAAGGCGTTACCGAAGGTCAGTAACTTGTTCTTCAGAAGAGAAATATTCATAACTTAAGTGTTTAAATTAGTTGACCAGAATAGTTTTTTGGAAGAATGCAGCAAAGCATGTTCATAGTTAGTGTGATTTCTGTTTCATATAATGTTTTGCATGAAAGCAGTAGATGACCAGACCAGTATTAAGGGGTTTGGCTCCGATCTTAATAAGGATTAATCAAAGAGTTATAATACTTCAGTCCATTGAGCAATAGTGCTTTTATGTGGTGAACAATGTGGATGATCTCTGTTGGAATCTGTAAAACACATCAAAGATACTTTTTATTTTTTATTTTATAAAAATTTCTAATCCGCTTCTCCCACCGTTGATCCTTTCATTATTAGAAATGCTTAATCAATTGTAGATTACACAGACACATGAATGGTGGAATTTCGAGAGCCCTACTTTAATACAATGTTCATTTTACTGAAAGTAAAGCATATGAAAAACGTCTTTAGTAATTTACTCATTGAGGTTCAATTAGTACAGTTTTGATTAATCTAGAGAGCTTGTCTGTAATGTTGGATGGATGCAATCTATCAGTTTATACTACGAACATCCACTGCTGTTGTACTCAGATACTTGACACCCTTGATAAAAAGATATTCTAGTATACTATGATCTGAAAATTAAGTCACTGATGTTTCTCTTGCTTATTCTAATTTGCGTTTGTTTAATGTAGGCAGATGGAGCCTCGGAAGATGATCTTGATTTGCATGATGACCGTTTGTCCTACTTGTCAGCACCAGGTAGTGAATATTCCATGTATAGCACAGACAGTAGACATACATCAGACTATGAAGACACAGATACTGAAGGTGGTGCCTACACTGATCAGGAGCTGGATGAAACCCTTAATGATGAGGCAGGAACTCCACCCGAGTCTGCCATCACACGATCATCTGAACCTGTTCGAGAAGATACAGCTGGACTGCATCATGAAAACCAAACATATCCTCCTTACCCACCACAAGCTCAGCCACAGCCAGTTCTTAGAACGGACTCTCCAGTTTATAAAATTGCACCCGCTCAACAGGTAAGATTTATGATTTAAGATGATTTTTGTGGCTGTCTGTCAGGGAATTATATTTTATATTCAATTAGCTTGTTCAAGTAATGCATCACTAATGCCTGCACAGGTGAGATTTTGTTAGTTGAAGGACTGCAAGTTCTCACTAAATTAAATAAGACTATGTTTTACTGGTTGGTAGTTTTAAAGTGCTGTAAGTGAACTTAATATTTTACACACTCTACAGAAAGCAGATGTCCTACCTGCAGCCCCTTACCCTTCCCAGTCGACTGAATCAAACTCTGAAAATTCTGCCAACTCATCAGCTGCTGTTAGTCCAAACGTAAATGTAACTGTTAGGTTGGATGAGCCTAAACCAGTCCCTTTCAGCACCTATCTACAAGCTGGTCCCCTAAGATCACCAAGCTCTGAGGCAACTCATGTAATGCTAAGGGATCAAGATCCATCGTCATTATCCCTGCACATAGATCCAGCAAAGGTACTTGTGCTATTTTGTTGCACTAATTTATTGATTGCATGCATGCTTGATTCAGGCAATTTGACTTTAATCAAATCCAATAAATCACATTCCATTATCTTTTAACAATTGCAAAATGCAGATTATGCTTTTAATAGATGTGACACCATTGTTTTTTATTCTGCTTGCATGGCTCAAAATGTACTTTAATGCTTTAGTCAAGAAATCTTTTGTGAGTATTTTCTTTCACTGTTTGTCATATCTTTTGTATATTGTCTACGTAGCACAACACTAAGCATATTGCATTTCTTGTTTTAAAAGATATTTATGTTTGCATGCATAAATATTGGGCTACACTAACTTGATTTAAAATGGCAGTTGTTGGACATGTTGCAGGTTTAACAACTTTCAATGCAGGACAGTTTAGTCTTCTTATTAAGACAACACTTTTGTCACAAAATGACACTGAATTACTACTTTAATACTTACTTTAATACTTTATTAGATACATATATCATAAAGTACAGACAAAAAATACATGAGACAATTTACCAAGTATTACTTCAATTCCATTGGACAATTTACCAAGAATTACTACAATTCCATTAAAAATCATTACTAAAAACAGGTTAAAAATAGAGAGAATACATTCTTAGTGAAAATCTGATCAGACATTACATAACAACCTTGAACGGATAAACCAAGCACTGGCAAGGTACTTGGCGACCCCGCGAACAATATACATAGAGGTAGTATTAGTTAAAATAATACGCAGAGCTTATCTATGATCCCTAACTCCCAACTCCTTACACACAGGTTTTAACCATTTTGCTCTAACCTGCTGATAGGCTTTACATGCGAACAAGAAGTGGCCAAGGGATTCTTCCTGACATGGACAACCTGGACAATTTGTGTCATGCACACTCCTACCCTTCCACCCTTCCATACATTTTTTGAGGGGGAGGGTACCGTATCTTAATTTCAGGAACAAAGTTCTATCTCCAGGGGTCTGGATAAAGTCCAGGAATGGTTCTAGCTTTCTGGAGGGTTTATGTTCAAGAAAGTTATTAGTCAGAGGCACCCAACTTGTAGTGTTGAGGTCCTTGGCCTCTACCCAATCCCAGTATAATTATTTAACAATTTGTTTAGCAGGGGGGGGACTGTGAGGCACAAAACTCAGCCAAACCTATAGACTCCACCAGCTTCTTTAGATTATTGAGCCACTTTATTTTGTTGGATACATTGAAGATAATTAACTCGTCCAACACTAGAGCATATTTTGCTAATTCAGGGGTCCTTCTAAGGCACACCCAGAATAGCAAAGGGCGGAGTCGAACTATTTCTGAAATTGATCTTTTACCCATGTCAAGGAATAAAGGTTTCAAAGGGGTCGAGGGAGGAAGTGAAACTATGTCTCTCATAAACTTGTTCTCTGCAGTTACCAATGCCTTAGTATTCTCGGCACCCATTACTGTCTAGGACATAGCAATGATTCTTTTAAAGACTGTAGACACATTTGCTAAAAGCCGAACACTATTTGTGCCAAGAAGAGTACAGTTAATCTAAGACCACTTTCTGTCAGCAGCTTGCTACAACTGTTATCCAATGAACATTCCTATGATATGAACATTCGTGCTCAAGCACACATTTCCTAGAGGCCTGTACAATAAACATTTAATCTCTTCATTTCTAAACCCCTTTCTAACAAGCTACAGAGGCTCATTATAACACACTCAATGTTTAGTTCAAGAGTTGTGACACTGTTTAAAGTTTGTTGTTAGACATAGATTTTTGTGTGGCTGTTCTTAATCTCTCTGACTCACGAAATGCAAGTCAGTACTTATAATAGTGTTAGAACGAAAAAAATAAAAGTAAAAAAGACTGTTGTACGGATGAAGAAAATGGTATTGGCAATCTATTTTTAAAATATTATTCTGTTTTAATTTGGGTTGGCATCCAGAAAGCTTTAATTCAAAAAATAATATGTCTTTTAATCAAGGTTCTTTGAACATCAGTTGTTTCTTGCATGCTGGTAATTATTTTAATTAATATGCAACATTTAGATCATGAACTACAGTGGGATTTTTACTCTGTTTAATACATTTAAGAGTTCTATATATTGAATGTATGATCTTACTTTGTGGTCGTCCACACAGATGTCCATTTACCATTCCAAGAAATGCCAAGGAGCTATGGAAGCTTTATTTTGATATGTCTGCAAAACTTTATCCAGCATATGAAACTTTTTTTTGGTCAAGCATTGCTAAAAGCAAACTTTTTAGCAACAGGTGTACAAAGGCAGGCCTTTGCAATTAATGTGTTTTACCTTTAAATGTAATTTTTCTTTATATTAGCAGTATCAGAAAGAGACTATTGGTTATGGATTCCTCACCTTAGAATTACCTCCAGTCGTCATGCTGGATCTGTAGAATTTTTCTACCGCAGTACCCCTGTGCGTCAGTAGGTGGCATCGGTTGGGTTCTTTGAAATGTTGTGTTCTCTACTTAGACGACGACCCTGCTCGCTGATGTCAGTTCTTTCTTTTTCCGCACCAGCCAGCGCAGATCTGGAGAGAGCGGTACCTCGAGTCACGTTTTAACTCTCCTTTTGCAACTTTTTGTCGACATCTTTTCGAGTTGTTCGACTCCTGGTGCACAGTGATGTCATCTCGACGGACTGGCTTCAAGCTTTGTGGCTCCTACCACAAGCTGATGTCGGTGATGTACCCCATCTCTTGGGCCTCTGGTGTCTGGAGCGTGACCGCGACCCAAAGTCATACTCCGACTGCCGGGCCATGGCCCCGAAGTGTTTGCGAGAACAGTCCTGAAAGCTTCTAGAGGCCCGGCAGTCAGCTCTGCGCTGCTCGAGGTCCCGGTCGAGAGGGAGATCGTGGGACCAGTCTCTCCCCTGGTGTTTCCTATTGCCTTGAGTGACTACCAGAGGAAGGTGAGGAGGACTGGGAAGGGTCTGTGTACCCTCTGGCAGACCAGTTAAAAGAACCGGACACGAGAGAGGAGTTGGGTGAGGCCAGTGGTCTGGACACCTCTCCAGAACTTGGCTACGGAGGAGGTGTTTCATACGCAGTGGTGTTGCATAGGGCAGATGAAGGCTTAAACCTTGAGCTTCCTACGGTGGTAGTCAGGACTAACCTCCTGACCGGGGTGCTTCAACTGGCAGCAGCCTCTTCAGAGCCCCTGCTGCCATTCAATGAGGTCCTCACGGATATCCTTTTGGACACTTGGTCCAAGCCCAACTCAGGGACTCCTGTGGACAGGACAATTGCCCGACGCCATCGCCCGGCCCCTGGTGACCCAATTTACCTCTCCCAAGAACCCTTACCATCTTGGGAAGAAACATCTTTCTTCCTCCAGCTTTGGACTGCCATCGGTGAACACTGCATGTCTCGTGGGCCTTTACTCCCATTCTGTGTGGGACACAGTCACGCAAGTGCTGCCCCATTGCCCGGAGGAGGCCCAGGCAGTGCTCTCCCGTGCAGTTGCCTTAGGGAGAGACGCAACTTAGTTTGCCATACGATGTTGACTGGACACCGCCGACTTGCTGAACAGGACGATTTCAACGTCAGTAGCCCTGAAACTCTACGCCTGGCTGAGGTCCACTGGCTTTTCGGGTATTGTCCAAGCTACACTTTTGGACATGCCCTTTGATGGCCGTCGCTTGTTTGGCGACAAAGCAGACAATGCGCGCGGAGTCTGGGCTCCTCATCAACCTTCTGGAGCTTCGGGCGATCCGTCTTGCACTGAAGGCATTTCTTCCTTCTGTCAAAGGAAGAGTAGTGTAGGTGTTCAGATCAACACCACTGCCATGTTGCACTGCAACAAATAGAGCTGGTTGGGGTCGTGGACCATATGTCAGGAGGCACTTCGTCTGTGGAAGTGTCTGGAACATCAGGGCATGTCCCTGGTGGTTCAACACTTGGCATGTTCTCTGAACGCCAGGGCAGACAAACTCAGCCACTGGTGCATTTATGGATCTCAAATAGCGTCTTCACTCTGAGGTGGTACAAGGTCTATTTCAGCAGTGGGGAGAGCCTAGTTTATGTCTATTCGCCACAGAAGAAAACACGCAATATCAGTAGTGCACGATGGAATTTCCAAGGTGGCACACGCTAGGCAACGTTTTTCATCACGAGTGGAGTTGCGGTATTCTATACGCCTTTCCGCCTATACCACTTCTGCCCGGAGTGCTGCAGAAGATCAAGCGCGACCGGGCCCAAGTCATTATTGTTGCTCTGGACTGGGCCCAAGAGTCTGGTATCCCGAGCTCTTGCACATGGCTATCGATCCTCCGATCAGAATTCCCCTTCAGGAGGTTCTTCTGTCGCAGCAGCAGAGAATGGTCCTCCACCTGAACCTGTCCTGCCACCACCTCCTTATATGGAGATTGAGCAGCGACAGTTGACAGCTTTCGACCTTCCTCCCAAAGTCTGTAACGTTATTTTGGCAGCCAGGCGTCCCTTCACTAAAACGGTATACGCCTGTAGATTGAACAAATTTGTGGCATGGTGCGCAGCAAAGGTTGTGGATCCCCTTTCTGCCCCCTTTCAGAGGTACTCTCAAAGGCTATCTTTCGGCTATCTCTGCCTTTCTTCGACTTCCTGATCAGCCTTCTCTTTTCAAGTCCCCTATTGTAAATCGTTTTCTTAATGGTATCACTCACTTGTTTCCTTCCACTCCTTTCGTAATGCCCCAGTGCGACTTGAACCTGGTTCTGACCTACCTTTTGTGGGCTCTTTTCGAGCCGTTACATAACTCTCCCCTCAGAATTTTGACACTCAAAACTGCCTTTTTTGGTTGCCATCACCTCTGATCGCAGGTTGAGTGAGCTTCAGGCTCTTTTTTCTAAACCTCCTTTTCTGGCGGTTCATTCGGACAAAATTGTCCTTTGCACTAGGCCTTCTTTCCGTCCAAATGTGGTTACCTCATAGGACAGACCATCACTTTGCCACTGCATCCTTCTAAAGAGGGGAGGCTCCACCGTCTTTATCCAAAATGTGCACTTTCATTCTATCTGGATTGCACAATGCAATTCCGGGTGGATGACCCGCTCTTTGTTGGCTTTGTGGGTGCCAAGAAAGGTCAGGCCGTGGAAAAGCGGACCATCTCTCGATGGGTTGTTCTTTGCCTCAAAATCTGTTATTCCTTGGCGAAGAAGGAACCTCTAGTTGGGCTGCGCCCCCATTCCACCAGGGCTATGGCAACCACTATTGCTTTGGGACGTGAAGTCCCTCTTCATCACATCTGCCACTCAGCCACATGGACTTCATTGCACACTTTCACCAAACATTACTGTCTGGTCACCCAAGTCCATAGAGAAGGCTTCTTTGGCCGTTCAGTTCTCCAGGACTTCCTGTTGTGAACTTAGTTCGCAAAACCACCTCTGGGGTTGGTGTTGCTGGGGGGGGGTCTATTCTAAGGTGAGGAATCCATATCTAATAGTCTCTTTCAGATGAACAAGTTACTTACCTGCGGTAACGATATATCTGTAAGAGACATATATTAGTTTTGGATTCCTCATCGCCCGCCCATCCTCCCCGTTCTGCGAACTGACTTCTAGGGTAAGGGACTTCCTTTCAGGGCCCTAGTTTTGTGGTCAGTGTTTTGCATGGCTCTGCGCTTCAGGGGTGGAATGTTGTGTAAAGAGCTGATGTCAGCGCGCAGGGGTGGCATCTTAGTAGATACTGCAACGTCATTCCGGCGATCACAACGCCAGCGACGAATGCTGAGCCGACCGACACCACTTACCGACGCGCATGGGTTTAGCAGAAGAAAAATTCTCCAGATCCAGTCTGACGCCTGGGGGTAATTATAAGGTGAGGAATCCATAACTAAAATAAGTTTCTTGTTGTTACCGAAGGTAAGTAACTTGTTCAGCAGGCTATGTGAATCGAAGGTGACACAATAAAATCATATTAAGTATTTGTGAAATAGAGTAAAATTACATTTGTTTGTTTTAGGTTGATTGGATCCTTAGCATTATTAGTAGCAGTGATACATTTAGAGAAAAAAAAACATTGTTGATTTTTACATTAAGCTAACACATTTTTGGTTGCGAAAAAAAAATTATTGTTGGTCAAATACAAATGGTTGTTGTTTCTAACGTTGCTATTCAACAGTTACCCAATATATATGAACCCTTTTCATTAATGGCAAATTACTTCAAGAGAGAATGTTACATTAACAAAATGTGGGAGCCTTATGGATAAAAAATGGCACGGGGCAGGGATTCTAAGCTTTGATGATCTAAAATGGTAAACAACTGCTCCGGAGTTTCTTGTTAGACGGCAATGTTGGGACCCGTCCTAGAACAGTGACATTTAAAGGAAACTAATACAGTTCAGTAGAATTATTATTGAACATGATTCCTGTCATTCAGTTGTATAACTGCTTTGTAGAATACATTAGTCGTTTGTTTTTGCAATTGTATAAGGTTGTGTATCATTTACCCAGGTCTACAGAAAAGACGAATATACTGTTGAGGAGCCTCCTAGGCATAATTATATCATGAAACAACCGCCTGTTGCTCATCCAGTCCAGCGGCAGCAAGATAAAGAACCCAATATTATCTACACTGAGCCGAATTTAAGGTATGATGCACAGTCTTCTCCTTATGCAGAGAAGCAGCCAAGCCGAGACTATGAGCAGTCAGTGTATAGATATGACTCTTCAACAAACTATGCAGGCCATTTGCCCCACAATTTTGATCCTCAAGTACACTACGATGAGCATATAACATCTCATGAAGATCAGTGGGAATATTATAATGACAAACAGCCTTATCCGCCTTCCATGTCTTATGACAATAAACATTCCAGGGACTTTGACCACAGACAACATATTGATGAAAGCCCTGAGCATTACCTTCCATCCCAAAATCGTTATGAAAAGCCACCCCCTTTGTCATATGACAACAGGCCCCGCTTTGAAAATCCATCTAAAAACTTTAATTCATCTCAGCAGCGGTATGAAGAACAGCCCACTGCTGATTACGATGTTCATCTTCGATATAAAACCGAAGCACTTGCCTTTTCTACAAATGCATCAAGTTCTCCAGAACATAAGCAGTACTTTGAATCACAGCCACAGGATTATGAGAAAGGTCCTGCACAGGGACCTAATACAAAATCATTGCATTATCAACCCTCTCAAGCAGCAGAGAGTTTACCTTCTCCGCCCCCATCTCAGATTAAATCGGAACCTTTGCCTCCTAGCACAAAGCCACTTCAGATGAATGCAATTGTTGCAGGGGAAGATGATGATCCAGCAATGAAGCCTCAGTCAGTACTTACTAGAGTTAAGATGTTTGAAAATAAAAGATCTACAAAGATGGAAAAAATCAAGGACCTTAATGATGCACCCACTTTAAAAGTAAGTGTATACATACTTCTGTGTTTTACAAATGCTGTTATGTCTCCCTCCAGCCTACATTGTAGTCAGAACTCAAGAATTGATTCATGCAAATCAGGTTGTTACTCACTGCTTGCAATGGGAACGATGCAAATTATTGTCTACGAGGTACTTTGTCTGGCCTAGTCTTGCTGGGATTGTACTGAGTTTCATTTGGATTTTGTAGGTGTATGACCCCATTATGAAGCAGGCTCCTGATAGGTGGGTGGTGCAGACCTACTTCACTAAGCTCATCCTCAGTGCTCTGTTGAATGAAGGCAGACTGGATGTTTGTTTAAGCACAGATTCATGGTGTGCCAGTATGAAGTGGGGCCATGTGTGTGAACCCCCTTCCTCCAAGAACAGTGATATGAATAAAGATGATTAAAGGACTGATGCATTTAAGAATAGCTCTGTCAGGTTAGGGATAGAGAACATATCTGTGAAACCTTTGAAAAGAAAGAAATACATGAAAATATTATATGTTGGAGGCATGTGTGCTGTAGATACACATGCTTTGCATACTCCTGCCATCTAGTGTTGGGTCAAGATGTTTGCAGTTGTTTTTTCTTCAAAGACGTCTTTCCTAGTCACAAGGTAAGGTGACTCCTCCTTTCGGTGATAGTGTGCATGGTCATTGACTCCATTGTTAGATTGTTTTTTTCCGCAATCCCGTTCGGACGTGTATTGCTGTGCTGCGGTTCGAAACCATTCTTTGGGTTCCCTTCGATCTGCAATTCTCTCTACCCTCGGCGGTTTTGTTTCCGTACGTGTTTCTCACTTCTCCGCGTATCGTTTAGACATCGGAATCGACGTTTGATCGGAAAGCTTTGTGGATGGCCTTCGAGCCCTAACCATGCCCGGTCAGTTCTCCGTCAAAGGATCGGACTCAGTTTAAATTCTGTCCTCAGTGCCACACAAATTATCCGCACACTGACTCACACAAGGTGTGCAAATAGTGCTGGTCTCGAGAGCACAAGGAAGAAGACTGCGATGCTTGCAGATAGTTCCGATCGAAAAAGGCTTTTCGCAATTGTCGGGCTGGACGCCGTGAGATGCAGCATCAAAGACACGCTGGACATCTTCGGAGAAGACTCCAGCCAAGAAGACATCGAGTCATCAGTGGCCTAGGAGGAGGAAGCCTTCTCCGAACATGACTCCGATTCGGAGCTCGAGAAAAACATTGACTCCCAAGAACAGAAGCAGGTACAAGTTGACATGAGTACTGAAGATATCCCTTGCTTGCCCTCACAAACTCCGAAAACACGAGGCTTCAGCACCACCTCTACTTCCTGGCCAAGGTCGGCACCGAAATGATGTTTCTGACGCCCAGCCTTTGGGCCCGGCACCGAAACTACCAGTCAAGCCTCCCGGCTCTGTACCAAGTCGACAAAAGTCCTCCTCAGAGCCGAAGGCCTCCGGTTTCAAGCACAAGTCCTGCTCGGAGTCAAAATCTCCCACGCCGAAAGCCAAGCATCCTTCAGAGCTGAAACCTTCCGCACCGAAAACCTCGGCACCGAAACACAAAGAGACCCCATCGGATCCAAATTTGGACACTTTTCCATTACCACCCGATCCAAAGCAAAAGAGGCTGCATATTAGCACTGACACTGGCCATATTCACGTAAAGCCACCTCAGAAACGCAAGATTCAAGAGGAGGACACTTACAAAATCTCCATGAAGAGAATGTCTGTGGCTACAAGTCTTTCATATACCATCACCTCCAGCACCACCTGAGAATCCTTTGCAAATTACTCCTCAATCTCATCATGACGATGATGATGGGGGAATGGATATTCCAACAGATACATGGACAGATTACACATTGGATCCCCCAAGGACCCCAGGACCAGACCTTTACCCAGCCAAACCATCTTCTCCAGACGACAATGCATCACACCAAGAACTCATTGCCAGAGCTGCCCATTACTATGGGGTAGAGCTCCACAAAGAATCGCTAGAAGATGATTTTTTGTTTGAGATCTTAGCATCCACACAAAGGTCATTACAATCACTTTCAATGCTTAAAGGCATGATGCAGCATGCTGATGAGATTTGTAAAGTTCTAGTCAGAGCCTGCATCTTAACGCCAAGAGTAGACAAAAAATATAAGACCTCTCCTGCAGACCCCATTTTTATCAAGGGGAAAGTGCCATTAAATTCCGTAGTCGTATCGAATGCTAGTAAGAGAGCAAATTCTCAAACGTAAGTGGACGCTCCTCCGCCAAATAAAGAGTCCAAACTAACTGGCGCTTCTGGCAAGCGCATAGCTGCTCAGGCAGCAAATCACTAGGATTTGCAAATACCAAAGGCCTTTCAGCCAGAAATGACAGAGCATACTGGGACGTAATGGAGCAATTGCTCCAATATCTCCCAGACGAGCTTTAGGCTAAAGCACAGGACTTAGTGAGTGAGGGTAAACTCATTTCTAATTCCTCTCTTCTTTGTGCTCTAGATGCCGTAGACACCGCAGCTAGAGAGATTAACAACAGCCTCCTGTCAGGAGACACGCTTGGTTAAGGATTTCAGGTTTAAAACCTGAGGTCCAACAATCTATCTTTAACACACAGTTTGATAAGGAACACCTATTTGGCCCTAACGTTGACCAGGCGTTAGAGAAGATGAAAAGGGACACTGAAGTCGCAAAATCTATGAAAGCACTTCAGACTGCTTCCGACAGAGGTTCCTTTTGTTGCTGCTCATACAGAGGAGGGTCAAAAAACACATCCCCAGATCAAAATACCTTGGCGTACAAGGGTAACAACCAGTCCTCTCCCTCCAGAGGTTTTTTCTAAGGAGGTTATAAAGGCAACAACTTCAAGGGTAGGGGTAAGGGTAACAAACCCCGTAACTCTCCTTCCCCCAACAAACAGTGACGTGCCCACACTTCCCCCCGATTATACCACACCTGTCGGGGGAAGACTTCAGCAATTCCTCCACATTTGGCAGTCTATAACATCAGACAAATGGGTGTTTGGAATTATCCAACATGGGTATTGCCTGGAACTTACCAGCAATCCCCCCAAACATTCCACCTCACTCCTACTAGTTATCTCCAGAACACATACACTTGCTAGAACAAGAGGTCCAGTCCCTTTTATTAAAAGGAGCAATAGGGTCCGTTCCAATTCAGTTCCAGGGGTCAGGGGTTTACTCTCTGTACTTTCTTTTCCCCAAAAAAGACAGTTCCCTAAGACCTATTCTAGATCTGAGAGAGCTAAACCAATACATACTGTCATAGCATTTTCACATGGTGACACTTCAACAGGTACTCCCACTTTTACAAACAGCAGACTTAATGTCTACTCTAGATTTAAAAGACGCATATTTTCATGTTCCATTTCATCCAGCTCATCGCAGAAACCTGAGGTTAAGCACTACCAGTTCAAGGTACTTCCTTCAGAGTGACTACAGCGCCCAGAGTTGTTGCCAAATGCCTGGCAGTAGTCGCTGCTCATCTCCGAAGACAACAAATTCACGTCTTCCCCTACCTAGACGACTGGCCAGCACTCACCAAAACTGTCTGCAGCACACACAGAACAAAATAGATATACTTCATCAGCTGAGATTCACCATCAATGCACAAAACTCTCACCTGCATCCCTCGCAGAGGCAGTCTCATCTAGGAGCTGCTCTAGACACAGTCATGGCTCTAGCCTCTCCCAATGTAGCCAGAATATACAATATTCAGACTACCATTCGAACCCAATCAAGCGATACCAGCCAGAGTGTACGTGCAACTACTAGGAATAATGGTGTCTTGCATAGCAATTGAACCCCATGCAAGGCTTCACATGCACCACATTTCAAGAGTGCTTAGCACGTCATTGAAATCAGTCACAGGGTCTAGTACTCAATCTAGTGTTGGTAGACGGCCGTACACATAGCTCTGTGCAGTGGTGGAACCCAAAAAACTTTACAGCAGCCCAGAACTTTCATTGACCCTGTTCCACAGAGCGTGCTCACAGCAGACACATCTATAACAGGTTGGGGGCCTTTCTCAAAGATTACACAATACAAGGCATGTGGAGCAACAAGCTTAAAACCCTAGAGCTCTTACATGGCTTCCGAGCACTAAAAGCTTTTCAAACTCATAGCAAAAACTGTCTTAGTCCGGGCGGATAACATGACAGCAATGTATTATATGCCGAAGCATGGGTAGACACACTCTCTCCAACTGTCAACACTTGCTCAAGCCATTTGGAATTTTGCGATCCATCACAAGATTTATCTCCTGGCAGAACATCTCCAGGAGTAAACAATCAAATTGCCGATCTCCACAGCAGAAGAAGACAATAGATTCACGCATGGGAATTTCATCCACAAGTTCTCCTCCCATACTTCCAACAGTGGAGATTTCCACAAATAGACCTATTCGCCACTGCCGAAAATGCAAAATGAACAAACTTTGGCTCCAGGTAACCACACTGCGATCAAAGGGCAATGCCCTATGGATGAACTGGTCAGGGATATTTGCCTATGCTTTTCCGCCTCTCCCGCTCATTCCATGGGTGGTTCAAAAGCTCAGGCAAACATCCCTCCAACATGTGCTCGTCAACCATGGTACACCACTCTGTTGGAGCAAGGTAGCCTACCACCAAAGCTTGCAATGCTGCAAAATTTAAAAGATTTGCGGTCTGTTGCAACAACAAAATTGATCCTTTAGACGCTTCTATAGAAAACATTATTTGTTACATTTACAACGAACAGGACTGGCTTACACATCTATTAGTTTGTAGCTGTAGCTGCGTACTTACAAAATAGGCAACATCTGTCACTATTCAGAGTTCCAGTGATCTAGGCTCATGGAAGGTTTAAAAAGGGTAATACCACCAAGGACTCTTCCTTCCCCAGTCTGGAGTCTCAACATTGTCCTCAAAAGGCTTGTGGGTCCACCTTTTGAACCATTACACCCTTTACAGTTCCTCTCATGGAAAGTTGCGTTCCTCATGGTTATCACATCACTGAGGTGAGATGGTGAGCTACAGGCATTAACGCTTAAAGAACCTTTCTTTCAGGAACACAAAGATAGGATAGTTCTCCGTACCAATTCCAAATTCCTTCCCAAAGTAGTTTCTGCTTTTCATATAAACCAGTCAGTTGAGTTACCAGTTTTCTTTCCTCAATCTGATTAACTAGCAGAACACACTCTTCACACACTTGACGTTAAGAGCTTTATTATACTACATAGAAAGAACACAAGACCCTCCGAAAAAAAAGCAGCAACTGTTTGTAGCATTTGCTCCACTTCATAAAGGCAATCCTGTCTCTAAATCTGGTATTGCAAGATGGGTTGTTAAATGCATTCAAACATGTTATGCTAAAGCCAAAAGGACTTTGACTATACCCACTAGAGCGCATTCCACTTGCACAAATGGGGCTTCTGTGGCCTTTTTAGGTAGCATCCCTCTAGCTGACATATGTAACACCACACACATTTACCAAACACTATTGTGTAGTTGCGTTAGCACAACAACAGGCTAATGTAGGCCAAGCAGTACTTAAATACACTATTCAAAACAACTGCAACATCTACAGGGGAGTATACTGCTTTATAGGCTTTGCAAAGCATGTGCCTCGAACGGATAATGTGACTTACCCATTAAGCATCTGTTCTTGGCATGTAGAGCTGTAGATTCACATGCACCCCGCCTCCCCAGGTACCTATAGTTGTTGCAGATCTTCATTGTACCTTTATACGCATGGACATCTCTAAACTACACTTACTTATCCATTCCCACCCTCTTGCGGGAAAACAATCTTAACAATGGAGCGATGACCATATGCACTATCACCGAAAAGAGGAGTCACCTTACCTCGTGACTAGGAAAGACGTCTTTGAAGAAAAATAACTTGCAAACATCCAGACCTAACACTAGGAGTGTGCAAAGCATGTAAATCTACAGCTCTACATGCCAAGAACAGATGCTTACTGGGTAGGTAACATTATCCTTTTGATTTAGACTCAGGATGCCATAGTGTAGGTATTTTTTCAGACTCTTTTTTCGTATTCCCACTTATATAGAATTCCAACTCAGATGCCCGCCCCTTCATTCCCTTTCTTCATGTATCTTCACCTTGCCCGTGTTCACCACCTCATACCGCATACCTCCTGTTAATAAGTTGTAATTTTCCTTTTATTCAATTGTTATTTAAATGATTGCAACCTTTAAACCAAACAAAAGGCAGACAGTAGTAATAAATGATAATATATATTTAATAGATTCCTTGAAAAGAGCACAGCAGTAGAAATGTATGCATTCCCTTTGAATTCGGTTCTCAGCAGAGGTGAATTTTGCTTGCTTGCCCTTCCAATTCATTTGTCTGATGCAGAGCATTCCTGTGTGGTCTATCCACTTTATATCTGGGCTATTCTTCTCCTTTTTCAGACTTTTCCTAAAGCTTTTTTTTGTTTGATTCACTCTTTTTATTTATCTAGTTTTTTTTCTAGTTAAGGTATTACTGTGGTTTTACTCCTCATTTTCTTACCTTTTCTGAAATGCTTCTTTTTGCACCCTTCAGAAGGATACAACTATCATTCTGCTCTCCACTCTCCTTTTTTCAGTGATATCAGGTTTTCTTCACCAATTTGTGGTGCTGCTACTCTGCATATGCCACTTTTGCTCTGTAAACCAACTTCCTCCAAGTCGGCTGTCTAGCCTGGTAGCTCAAGGTATTGTTCCAGCTACTTAATCTAGTATTGTGCTCATGTGTGAAATTTTGAACAGAAATCTACGGGTCTGTAAGAAAGCAAAAATGTGATCAATTCCCTTCATCTACCACAGCATCAAGTGTTATTACCTCAACAATTACCAGACCCATATTTTAAATAGCTGGCTATCTGCCTCTTACCTCCCCCACCACCCAATACTACCCCACTCTCTGTGCTTATCTGTTTCTGCTAAGCTTTTGTACTCAAGATCTCTTTTTCACCATGTTGCAGTTTCTTTTTTGAATAGCATTTATACAGTTGTTATTATATTTGAGTGCACAAACCACGTTCCTGTTGTTCCAAATTGTGTTCCATTTAGTTGTTCCAAAAAACAGGAGGGAACTCCTACTATGCTTAGCCTATCTCTCCTTACCCGTCCAAGAGGATCACCCTATGGTGTTCAAAGGACTTTAACCCACTGGGATTCCAAGCAGCATGCTTCATCATAGTCCTCATCCAGATACCTTGTGTATCTGTACAGACTTTACCTTGGTATCCAAGGAAGCTCTTTGGTTTTTGGGTGGTATCCTAGATTTAAAATAGTCTGCGTGTCCTGAGAGTCCATTTTATTTTCAAAGGGCACCCTGACAGTTGAAATCAGGTAGAGATGCACTAAGGAAATTAGTATCCTCTATATCCACTTGGAATCCCAGTGGGTGAGAGTCCTTGTAACACCATAGGGTGGAGATTAGTAGACTCCATGGGGAGGCCCATTGTCCAATCCTCTAGGTGGGTGCCAGGATAATGTTTTCTTCACGGCACGTACGTTATTACATTTAAATTATGTCTTATATTTTAACAAAGCACTTCCTGCTACTGTATCTTGATTGTTTAGTGTTTATTACTATTGCCTAGCGCTGTATGGAGAAAAGGTTCACCAAAGTCTTTGTCTAATCATGCAGCACTGTGTAGCCACAGTTACTCCAATCTTGTAAAGCCCCTGAATTTAAGAAAAAGTTCTCTTTTGCCTGTTTCATACTGTTGGAGTTGGCCCTTTTTGCAGGGTCATCCCAGAAATGTTTGCCCTCATTGGTGGTTTTATGACTCTGGGCACTTTCACTGCTGATCAGTGCTAAAGTGCATGTGCTCTCTATTGCAAACTTGGTAAGATTGGTCTACACCTGTTTGACATATTTAATCTACCTATCAGTCCCCTGTACAGTGGTCACTCATATACCCTGGGCTAGTAAATGCTACTGGTGGGCTTGCAGTGCTGCTTGCACAACCAACTAAAGTAGCCTTTCAAATCTGTCTCAGGCCTCTGCCGCTGCAGGGCCTGCACGCGCAGTTTACTGCAGCTGTGACGTGGCACATAACGTGGTTGTCACGTCCTTGACTCCACTTTTACTACATATCAGTCACCCCTAAGGTAGGCCCTAGCTAGCCCAATGGGCAGGGTGTAAATAAAAGGTAGGACATGTACCTTAACTGTGTGGCATGTCCTGGTAGTGACAAACAGCCTATTTGGTTTCTAACTGCTGTGAAACTGCCCTCTCATAGGAATGCATTGGGGATTCCCTGACACGTACTTCAGTGATAATGCCTGACATGAGAGGAGTAGCGTGATCAAGCTTGGTATGTTTGGCATAGTGGTGAAAAATGCTGCGTGAAGCTGCCACCGACGCTGCTGGCTACAGACTGCCATGGGACTTGCTGAACCAGAGAGCTGACCTGCTAGGTATAAAAAAGGACTGCCATCGAGTTTTAGACCCTTTTATGCTGACCTGCCTGTGCCTGGTTGCTGGTAGCATCAGGGAATCTCCCAGGGCTGAGTGGCTTGCCCTGGGTGAGTTGGAGCGGTGCGTGATGAGCACCGTGCTCTTCGCCCTATGATTTGTAATAGTGCATATGGATTGCTGGTCAGGGCCTTGAAGAGCGCTGTTGTAGGAGCTCGAGTAAGTTGCTGTTCTCGTTGCCTGTCCAGCACTGTGTAGCGTGCAACAATCAGAGTTCAGCAGGGGGCTCTGCTGAAGTGGCCGTTGCTGTATTGCTGATGAAATGAAGAAGAGTTTGTGCAATTACCAGCCAGCACTCTGATTTTTGTGCCGACACTGAAGCTGCCCCGGGCTTGACTGGTTAGGTAGCTCCTCTACGCCTCCCGTGAACACTGCTGAACCGTTTCATGGGTCAGCAAGAACCGTACAGTAGGCTGGCTCTGTGAAGACCAAGAAGCGGCCCTGGACTTGCCTGATGAGGAACAAAGAGGTTTTCAGCTAGAGCCTTCCCCGTCATTGCCGTCAGTGACATCAGCCCTGAAAAGAGCAGAATCCAGAGGACCGCGATTCACAGTGCTGGGGTGCGGGCACTGCCAGGGGACGCTGGAGCGTCTACGTCACACCCAGCTGACGGGCTGATACACGCGGATACCCCCACACTGAGCAGCGTGAGCTCACCAGGAGGGTGTGCTCACCAATGGCCAAACCCCGAGGTACCGGTCGCAGAGGAATGGACCCCTCCCTTGCCTACTCTCTGTCACCCCATCAAGAGAGGCAGGCCAGTCGCCTTTAGCTGATAGTTCCCATTCCGGCACAAGTTAAGTGAGAGGCCCCGCTAGCGGTGGGTAAACAAGGGCACGACCAGGTATCTGTGCTCACCCGGAACATTGCTCATTTTTCTAGGAAAGGTAATTACGTGCATAACCAGTGCCGGATTGCATAATTTCACTGCACAGTAATGTGTATGCCTGGAGTTTCATAATGCGGTGTTTAGGTAGGAAGCTCCTCAACAGTACTGCATTCTTTGTGGTAGGCAGGCAGGTAGCCCAGGAGCCTACGAGAGGAAAAGGTGTTAACGCATTCCCTGTAATAAGGGCACAGACGTTTCTGTGTTACACACTGTGGATAAGGGTTATACTATAAGTATAATAGGAGTGCAGGAATACTTTACCCGTGGTGGTCATGATGATATTGGGAGGATATGATTCCCTTATGTGATGTTGGCCTAATGTGCTCGCATATTACAAGGTGATGTCCTCATCACATGTTGGTGGATTTTGAATGTGTGTACTCTACAGGTATTTACTATAGTGCACTGCTGATGATGTTTATACATAAGATTTTATGCTAAGTGTGATCCTACCAGTAGTTACTGGTCACCCTGATGATGATCGGACAGTGGCCCCTTTGGCCTAGTGATTTATGTAAACCCTGTGAAGTCATGACGAGTGCCAGTTGCACAGTGTAATATATGTGATTGTGTTGTAATGTGTTTTATGGTAAATACAAAGGCTATTTTTTATATAACCTTGTGTGGAGTCTCTTTTGTGGTGTGCCTAGTGTGTCGCTGCTCTGTGAGTGTGTTGCAAAAACGCTTTACACATTGCCTCTGGGATAAGCCTCACTGCTCTGCCAAGCTTCCAAGGGGGTGAGCAGGGATTATCTTCAGTGTGTAACTCCCTTGCCCTGACTAGAGTGGTGGTTTCTGCCTGGCTTCGGCGCATGCCCTAGCCAACCAGAAATCTCATTTCTTACACATACTGTACTTTAAAACCGAAACTCTCTTGTGTTACTCCTGTGCAGTGCAAGAATCTCTCTTTACTCAGAAGACTGAAAGACATCAGTAAAGGCCCTCAATCTGGCCAGCTTCTCTGACCCCTTGCACACACTTCCCTGCAGCACTCTGGATGGCAGAGACTCACTTAGCCAAGTGGCAAAAGCTTGAGACCATGTCTGAAAGTAAAGTTGAAGAAGAAGCGTTACTCTCCTTCACTATTACACTTCCCAAGAAGGCAACCCCAAGGAGATTGCAGCGTGGTCCTAGTTCTAGTGCCCCTGATAAAGAGCATCAGTGAATGAGAGATTTGACAGAAGCACAAGAGAGCAAGGATGACCCCCATCCCCCGTGGTATAGCAGTGAGCGCTGTTTAACCCGATCTCCAAGCAAACAGATCTCATTGAGCACATAGCTAATCTCAATTCTGAGTAGTAGGATGATCTACTGGAGCCACCAAGATGAGGGCTTTGGCGGCAATAATAGTGAGGCGTCCTGGAGAAAGAAGTCCGAGAATAGATAAGGTCCTTGAACATGATCAGGAGTTATGCCCAAAAGGCGGAGAGGGAAGATTGAGGATCTGAGCTATGTGGATTTGTGGAGAGAGAAACCGAACAGCTCAAGTCTGAATTTTCAGCTTTCACATGCATATAATATATACCCAAATTTACTACATTTACTTTAGCCTATCCACCATCGTATCCACAATATACTGAACTTGATCTGTTTTTTTTTATTTAAACATTGATCTAATAAGGGTGCACAACATTTCTCACATGTGATTGATCAATGCCCACAAAGAAGAGGATGGCTTGAGAGCTGTCTGGGATGCATGTAAAGCTATGGCAAAGGCATTTCTGATAATGGTCGCAGCAAGGCTTCAGAAAATGAGGTAGTCTGTAACACAGGAATTATGAAACTGGACAACTAACTCTTAAAATGTGGGTTGGAAACTTTTGATGCCGAGGAGTCAGTTGAATGCACTTGTAACCAATAAGCTTCAATGTACGCTACTGAATTAAGAAGAGAGACGCCAGTTAAAGTCTCTGATAACTTACGTTTTTTTCCACCAATATTTCAAACTCTTTTTTTATAAAGAATTCGTAACGTCACCCCAAAAGGATGACTATATGAGATGGTTGAGCAAGAAAGAGTTGGAGGACCCCAAGTCCTTCATAGCTTAGGATAGGATCTCATTAGTATTATGGAAATTTGAACAAACCATATTGCAGCCTTTTTCTATGGGGGTGCCTCTTCACTGAATTTAAAACTTTGAAATCCATCACCCAGTCCATGTTGGAGCTACTAATTATTGCAATCAGCAAACCTAGCAAGTCTCTTAATTTGCTGAGTGTACAAAGCAGTAGTCCTTTTAAATATTTATGCAAAAAATAAATCCACCAAGATAATGGCCTTCACATTAGATGGCGCAGTGTTTCATGTGTTTAACTATGACCAATCTAAATTTTTTAAAAGGAGACAGACTGAGGGGCACAACAGGGATGCTCCCTGTTTCACACCATACTAGGAGTCTTTAACTCCGCAAATACCAAAGGTGGTTACTGGGAGATGGTCTCTATAAGACATGTAAAAAAAAATTACATTTTCTCTTTTTGCCTACGATATTCTAGTTACCCTGACCAACCTATG
Organism: Lissotriton vulgaris; assembly: GCF_964263255.1. Taxonomy (NCBI): domain Eukaryota; kingdom Metazoa; phylum Chordata; class Amphibia; order Caudata; family Salamandridae; genus Lissotriton; species Lissotriton vulgaris. The sequence goes on along the minus strand of NC_141687.1, from coordinate 2,119,216,504 downwards.
ACCACCTATACAAGAACACGAGCGGTTTCGCAGACTCGCATGGCCGTATTTAAAATCTTACGTTTAAACAACTTTTGAGATGGGGAACAATAGCTTAAAGTTCATTCTCCATTCTCTTGGATTGTGCTCACAATTAAATAGCTTGGGATTAAAATAGGGAAAGTATTCTTCATCAATACCCTATGCTGATTTCCTCCCATTGCTGATTAGATTCCAGAAAGAACTCCAGAGCTGGAATAACCATTCTCTCTCATAGTGCAGACATATTGCCTCAATAAAAGTGTTGATGCTTCCCAGGGACCAATTCAGATGATACCGTCTAAGAATGTGCTGCAATTATAAAAGGGGTGAGAAGGAGATAAGATTATCATTCAAAACCACTACTCAGTCTGGGGTTTCTAAGCGTTTTTGTCTGCTACCAAGCTGCTAATCTTAGCTGTCTTTTAGAATGGTCAAAGGCAGAGACAGAAAACCAATAATGCTTTATCAACCACTCGATCAACCACTTTATTGTAGGGGGTTATTAATAGGAAGTCCCATGGACATAGCCCAGGAACAGATATTGCTACCTTTCAGAGTCAACCATTACCACAGTTACTTTCCAATCATTAGGTCTTGCAGAAAAATCGGTCACCATTTACCCACTTTTTTAGAAAACTAGAATTTGATGCTTCGATAGAGAAGCCTTTATACAGTGGAGGTAGACTAACGGGTATATTTAAATAGGTGACCGGTTTAAAAATGTGACCTTTAGGATTTTTGAACAAATTAAATTGGACTATGGACCTGTTGAATCTTAATAGGTACGAATACCAATATTCAAGTACTGAGTTGTGCATAGGAGAGAAAAGTCTGCAGCAGCACAACCTCTCCACAGCATTTGAAAAGATATTACAAAGAGTAATCTGCGAAAATTCTCAGAGGAAATATGGCCATTCAATGTACTTCACAGCTTAGGTGGTTGGTTAGCAGATTTGGCCTCTCTCTGGATATCAGAATGGGAATTTATCTTTTGTAATGCTTATAAGGGAACAAGGCATGTCATGTGCATTGCCCCTGGACCGTGAGCCTACTTCATGCAGTTTTCAAGACAAAATCTGAGCCTTGCCAGAGGGTCTGCTCCTATTGGAGGCTGCTTCAACATGTACTTAGGAGTGTTGAGGAGTAAAGTCCTATTGGTAGCAGGTATTTAAGGCTGTCAGTACGAACCTAACTTCACAGATCCCGAGGGAGAGAGCCAATTTAGTACTGGGACGGATGCCTTTAGACGAAGTTGGGTAGGCTGATTGTTCAAAACTGAGGAATGCTTTGACTGGCTACCAATCAAATGATCTTGGCGAGATGGGGGTTGGTACCGGTACTAACTTTGCATGATTGGTATGGGAGAGTTTTGTGCATCCTAGAGATGGAAAAGATTACCCATAGCACCATTGGAGATGAAAAGCACTTAGAGAAAATGTGGGGGCATGTGGTGGACCTTTTGTCTAGAGACTTACTGCCCAAAAACAGTAAGGGCCTTACAGGTCCTCCCAGTATGACTTCACCAAGGCCAACGGGATTAAATTTGTACTTGCTATCACATGTTCTTCTTGACAGGGCTAGAAGCTATATAGGATACTGCACTGGTGGGGACAGGGTGCTGGGCTACAGGAATGTTAACTATGTCGTGTTTAGAATATAAAAATATATTGACTCATAAAGGGTGCATTAAATTTGTGTTTTATATTAACATTTTTATGCAACACAGACCTGTACACAACTTGATATGGGAGAAAGCTGAAATGTTAAACACTAGACTTTCTTTAATAGTTAAACTGGTAATATAGAATTGAGTAAACACAAGATTAACAATAAACAGCCCTCAACTGTAAAAAAGATGTACTTAAACTTTTGAGCAACAATTGTAAAGGGAGAATTGTAAAATGAATTATTTGTTTGGAAACAAAAAAGATTTTTGCTTTGCTTTTTTTGCCTCTAAGTTTTACTGCCTAGTTCCGTGAGCAAATTAAAACAAGAGTAATAATTTGTGTAGAGTGTGTTCAAGGCAAAGATATGATACTCTGATTTCAACATTAGTCTTTTAATCTTTCATCATCATCATAGTTGTCTCGCCAGCATTCTTGAATACTGACCTATAGGTCAATTTTCCATTGTGTACAACATTGACATTTTTCTGTTAGAACTTGAAGCAGAGTATTTTATGTAGGCACTTGCTTGAGGTCAAAGACTATTTACAAATGGTAAAAGTAGATTATTTTTGGATTAGATTTCTCTTCAGTAGCTTTGGTAACCGATATAAAACTCTGCTGCTCCCCAGCACTAAAAACAATTGATGTCAGAAATATTATTTTATGTGAAATTAAATATCCAAGTATTTTTCAACAGCTCCCAGAAATAGCACCCAAGCCTGCACTTGCTCCAGCAGGTGCTCAGAAGCCAGTCATCCAACAGCATTATGAACAAGAGAAAAATTATCGGTAAGTTATTCGCTCAATGCAGTGTGTAATCAGTTAAGTTACTAGGTGAATAGAAACACAGTTGGATATTTATAGATTAATACCACTGTGGCACATGGAAAAATGTTTTGTGAAGTTCTCTTCTTTCTAGTGTTATATTATGAATCAAAAGTATTTGAGGCACAGCAGTTTTGCAGCATGAATAGTTCCTGGATTCACATGTTGTGCATTATTATGCCATACAGAGGTCGGGTGCAGAATTTCTTGTGTATAGTTGTCTTTCTCCTCGTTTTTTTTTTTTTCTTTTTACTGTTTTTCGGTGTCACTGCCCTCCACCTTTTGGTGCTTGTTCCATCCTCCTATGACGTCAGACATCCTCCCCGGAAGCCTCACTCTTGGTCGCCATTTTCTGATTCTGATTTCCCGCGTGCTCAGGGGTACTCCTGATTGGACTTAAATGGAGAAGACTCCGTTCTGTTTCTACCCACAGTGCCAACATAAGTTTGCGCTGAGAGACAGCCATCAATTCTGCAGGTCCACAAAGAGACTACCTCACTCAGAAATTTAGGGTTGTTGAGTGAGGAGGAACAGGACACCACTGAAGAAGCAGAGGGAGAAGGCTGCGACGTCAAGAAAAAACACAGAGCGAAAGAAAAACATGGACCAGTAACTCCACAAAGGATGATGGTGATCGGGTCAAAACCCGTCTCTCAAATGAAAGCAAGCCTTGGCGCTGATCAACTTGCCGATCGAATGCAAGACAAAGCACAAAGATACTCTAGGGTCCCATCCAAAGGATACTGCAGGTGGGAAAGGTGCCAGGAAAAACGTGGACGTCAAATGACGAACTAAGTCGAAAAAAAAGAATGACACCGCAGCTGCGATAACAGCAGCTGAATCTTTGATGTCAAAAAAAGAGACCAACACTTGCTCTAAACACCGAAGAACATACACTCGAAATCGAGCGCCATAATGGCAGCCATACTACAAAAAAAGAAAGATTTTGATTCAAGATTCCAAGTCTAAGATGGAATCTTGAATCAAAATCTTTCTTTTTTTGTAGTACGGCTGCCATTATGGCGCTCGATTTCGAGTGTATGTTCTTCGGTGTTTAGAGCAAGTGTTGGTCTTTTTTTTGTAGAGTAGAGAGAAGGGAAGGATATGGCGGAACTAGAGCCACCCCTCACACCTGAGCCTCTGGAAGAACAACAAGAGCTCTTATACGAAGAAGAGGAGGGACAGAGTCAAGACACTGAGGAATTAAAGGGCATCGAAGACCAATGGCAGCATCTCAAGGTAGATTCGCCCACAGATGATTTGGCCATGTATAACCAAATAGTCAAAAGAGCATCAGAAAGGTATGGGGTGCAGATGGAGGAGGAAAATTCACAGACTTGTTACTTCCTGGAAACATTTATGCCATTACAACTAAGGTCCAGTGCCTTCCTAAGCTATCAGCAAGTGAGACTCTCTCCAGCAACATGTAGAGCAGTAACTCCTGGGATGGAGAAAAAGTACACAAATTCCAATAAAGATACAGCATACATGTGGGGCAAAGTAGTGACAGATTCAATCATCGTAGGCAAAGCCAGGAAGAGGGAAAATATTCTTACTACCTCTGGCCCACTGGCAGGGAGAGGAAAAAAATTGATATGATGTTGATATGATGGGAATAAAATTAGAAAGAGGAGCCGCAACACAATGGAAGGTAGCAGACTCAAATGCTTTGATGAACAGGTTTTCCCATCAGAACTGCGAAGAAATGGCAGAACTAACAAAGCACCTACCTGAACAATATCAAAAAAGAATGAAAGCCTTAGCTGAAGAAGGGAAAGTAATTACAAACACATGCCTAAAGTAGGCATATGATGCTGCAGATACAGCAGCAAGACATTTGGTGACCGGAACAACATTGAGACATCATGAATGGCAGAGGATATTGGGCTTCAAAAATGAAGTACAGGCCAACATCATCAACAGTCTGTTCAACGTTGAACATTTATTTGACAAAGCAGCAGACACGCTTGAACAAATTATGAAAGACAATGATACAGCAAAATCAGTGGGCGCCCTACAGTTCAGTGGTCGGCCAATAAGAGCAACCCCCTTCAACTAGAAGACCTACTGGGAGAGGTGGTTTTCAGACGGGGACACCAAAGTACAAAGCAGTCTCAGCCTAAATTACGTCAGTAGCCACACAAAAAAATCAATGTGAACAAAGAGGGCCCCCCCCCGTAAATTATAATGGTTCCAAGGGCAAGGAAAACAGGCAATAAATATGAGTAAATACTTCTTTGCCACCAGAAAATAGAATTAAATAAATAATAATAAACAAACCTGAAGAACATGTGAAAACAATAAATATATACTTCGAGTTGATACAAACATGTAATATTAGGTTAATGGGGTTTTGAAACCTAACAATTGCAAATAATCATACATATTTCTATAAAAACACTGTATTAAAAAAGAAACCACAACATACAAAGACAAATTGCAAGACAAAAATGAGCAAAATGAGTGAAAAAACAATATGTACAAGTTAAAAATGTGCAAATATAGTGCTCAATGGAAAAATGTGGACTCACTATGTGCTCTATTAGTACACTTTGTATTATTGTTGAGCCTAATGGAACATGATTAAGAAGATGAAATAATCTGTAGACGTGGCAACAAATGAATCATGTTCTTCAAGCATTTTGGCGAACTGGGGCGCCTTCTTCAGGAAAAGAGCCACAACATTGACTTTGTACCTTTAAAGTTTCACATGTTAAACAAGAAAACTGAAAAACAAGATACTTAATGATAATATTTGTATTGAGGAATGTAATGCCTATGTGTGAGCAGGCAAGTTGGAATAGAAAAGAAATAAAGGAAAAAGTAAAAAAGAGAAAAGGACCCAGAGGAGTGCAGATGTCTCCGGAGAGCATGAATAACCTAAAATGAATGAAATATCAGGGAAACAGTAATAAACCCACATGGAAAATGTTATCTATAGTGGGAAAACAACCCTGGGGAAATGTCTATCGGTAGAAAAACACTAACCTGCTGCTATGTAGAATCGAAATGGAAAATACTGCTGTTTGGTGCCGATCGGGGCTCAGTATGCAGCCTGACAGAATTGGTGTCTGCCTAATATGGAGTTGGGCGGTGCATGTAGCACCCCTTGCTAGGCAGAAAATATTGAACAGACTGAACGCGAACCTGCATGTTCCTGATAGTAGATATCGAGAGAGGACTGCAGGAACAGGTAGCAGCCTCAATAAAGATGGAAAACTTCAAATAATCTGCGAGTCCTAAGCAATGTATATAATAACAAGTCTGCGAGAAGGACCATAAATGAAAATTCCAAAAACAACTACAGAATCAGACAAAAAAGATATCATATACTGAAAATGTGGTAACTGACAAACCAAAAGGAATATGTCAATGTAGATTATTATATCGAATGGCATTTTCCCAAGGTAATTCGTTATTTAAACCCTTTTTGAAAGTATTTAAAGAAAAAATTCATAATACCTTTCCTACATTTTCTGACTTAAGTGCTGAAAGGGTCCTGTGAGTGGTTGATTCTTTCCAAAATTAACCATTTGATGTCGTCTAGCTTATGTTTGAATTCCTCTCAATGTTTAACCAACGGAGCTGACAGTTTAGAAGTTCTAATAGCTGAGCAATGTTCAGATAATCTAGTGGCCGGGGATCTGGAAGTTTCACCCACGTAACCTACGTAAAGGATAAAAAATAGATCACATTTTTGGTCTTGCAATTCAATAATCTAGTAGATGTCACTGTGAACCCATCGTGGGTAATGGTAGAAGATCGTATGGCTGTGTCACAAGCTGCGCATTGAGTGCATCTGTATGTGCTGACCACTGGTTGGAAACCGTCAATAGTTTTTGAATCAAAGAAGAGTTAGTTTTAAATTGTCATCTCACTACAATATCTTTGATGTTTTATTGCCACGATTCGCAAACATCGGCTTAAGAAGTTTTGGAGTGTCATCCGTATCAGTATCAGTATTTAAAATGTGCCAGTTGGAATTTACAATGTGACACAAACAGACGCAAGACCTCACTAGTATTTTATGTTCTTTGTAAGTGATCCCTGTCGTGAAACATGCTCTTTTATATAATTCACAAACTAGCTGCCTCGAATAGCCTCTGGTTATGAACTTCTCTTTCATCATGACAGATTGTGTATCGTAATCAGACACGTTAGTACGATTCCTACGGAGACGCAGGAATTGTCTAAATCGGATGCTTTGTTTATTGCACCCTGGGGTGTTAGCTGTCAAAATGTAATAAAGTGTTTCTAGCTTAAGGTTTAACATAGAGATCTACTTCTAGTTGCTTGTTGTGTCTAATCAAGATATCTAAAAACTCAACTTGATTTTTGATATTGTTATTAGTAAACCGAATGTTGGGGTCACAGCAGTTAAACCATGAAACAAATTCCATGAGTATATACTCAGTCCATATAAAGAAAGATGTCATCTATTCAGCGAGACCAATAACTGATTGACTCAAAAAAGTGAGCTATCAAGTTATATATATTTTTCTGCTCAAATTTGCCGATGTTGATATTAGCCACGGTTGGAGCATACTGCCTCCTTTTGTTTGTTTAAAAAGTTGATCTCCAAATTCAAATGTCTTTACAGATAAAATGGTTTTTAAACACTGGTAGGGCAATCAATATGATGTTTGTCAGTGAACCAGCGAACCGATTCAACCACACCGTCTTGAGGAATATTACTCGATGTCCAGAGTTACTAACAACTTGGGGTTAGAATTGAAAGGGAAACACAAAAAAATAGCAACATGTGTTGCTCCTAGTGGGATAGGTATGTCCAGACGTGGGTCCCATACTCGCCATGTCACGGAGTCAAGCTATCCTGGCTGGTGAGTAGTGGTACCCCAAAACAAGTCCCAGGATGATTGTTTCCGGTCCTGGCCTGTGAGTTCGGGCTGGACTATTGCCATGGGAAAGAGGGTTAAGACTAAATTGCATATGGCTGGCTCCAAACTGGAATGGCATGGTGAGCAACAAAAGGATAGATTTAGGCCCATATCTCTGTACTGGCTGTCAAGAGGGGCAGTAGCAACATCAGAGTGACTCTAAAGTTGGATTTCCACCCACAGACAATATCTTTCTCCAGGAGTGAAGGGAAGTAACATCAGACAAGTGGTTGCTCAATATAATACAACACGGTTACTGCATAGAGTTGTAAAAACACCCTCCAACATGTTATCCAAAACAAAAAAACGCACACAAAGGAGGATATAAAAGATCTCCAAAAGGAAGTAAAAGAGCTGCTACAAAAACAAGCAGCTGAAAGGGTGCCACAAAAGAGAAAAATCAAGAAGTTTACTTCAACCAGTGTTCAAGAACACAAAAATTCAAGATGTTATTCCTCAACTCCAACAAGGGGATTTCATGGCAATCATAGATTTAAAGTATGCCTATCTACACAGCCCAATGAATCCAAAACACAGAAAATGCCAGTGTTTTGTGATAATCAAAACACACTAACATTTCAAAGCACTACTCTTTGGAATTGGCAGCCGCAAGGGTTTTCTGGCAGCTGTGGCGGCACATCTGAGAGGAAGCGGAATACATGCCCATCCATACCTAGACTATTGCATGGTAAGAGCAAACTCACCACACAGGTGCAGAAAATACTTAAAGAAAATTATGGCGACACTGCATAGACTGAGATTCACTATAAACTTTGAGAAGTTTTTTCCAAAACCAGAAATACAGAAACTCTTCTTGGGAGCGCAGATAAACACAATTCTGCAGAATGCTTACTCATGCAACAAGAGGATACAAGCTATAACTCAAGAAGCTCTTCGATACCAGAAGGATCAGTCTTTGACTGTGAGGACTGTGGGGAAATTATTGGGAATGATCGCATCATGCATTCCATTAATACCACAGGCTTCACACATCACCAGTCCAAGAATGAATACAGATTCCATAGTCACAATCAACAGGGAGCTGGGATGATCTACTGGCTGTCGCAGAAAATACAACCGGAGATTAGTTGGTGGAACAAAACAAATGTAACAGCAGGAAAATCATTTATGACTAAGGCTCCAACAGTGACCATTAGCACAGACGCCTCACATATCAGTTGGGGAGCACGCATGGGGAACCTTAATGTGAGAGACATAAGAAATACTCACGAAGCATTACAAAATATAAGCCTGTTGGAGTTAAAAAGTGAGTTCCTAGCCTTAAAAGTCTTTCAACAGCAGTGTGGAGCAAATCAATACAGATTCAAGCAGACAATACATCAAATATGTTTCAGCTTAACGAGCAGTGGGTAACAAAGTCCTTTCCCCTATCAAAGATGACAATTAAACGACAAATAAAATTAACAGTGATACATCTACCAGGAGTAGACAGTGTGCTAGCAGACAAACTGAGCAGGCAAGCATCCATCTTGCATGAGTGGGACCTGAATCCGATCGTATTAGAGACTGTTCCAGAAGCGGGGAACTCCAAAAATAGACTTGTTTGCAACACCTCAAAGCGCAAACTACTTGTGCTTTACGTCCATACACCCATACCTTCAGTCTGTAGGGAATACACTGTTGGTAAATTGTTCAGGGGGATTTGCCCTGATGCCACTGCTCTCCCGAGTAATAAACAAGTGCACACCGTTGCATATGACAATTTCACTAATAGCCCCACAGTGGGCACAACCGATTTGGTACTCCGATCTAATGGAGATGGCACAAGAAATGGAAAGACGGCCATTAGTGCAAGATCTACTCTCCATGGAAAGGGAAAGAGTTCTACATCAAGAACCAAACACATTGAGCCTAGAAGCATGTCTCTCAATTACACAGAATTTGGCCATTTATGACTACCTAAACGATCAATAGCGTTTCTCAGAGAAGCAAGGAAAACAACAATTAGAAGATGTTACACTGCAAAATAGAAAACAGACACATATTGGTGCCAAAAACATAATCTGCTTCAAAACAGGGCATGAGAAACTACAATAATTCAATATTGAACTAATTTGTTGGAAAATGGTTTAGCTAATGCTTCTCTAAAGGTACATTTAGTAGCTTACACATAGTGACAATTTTGGTTGACTACTCCAATAATCAAGATTTTTAGAAGGGTTTAAAAGAGTAGCACCACCCAGGAGTGCACCAATATCCACATGGAATCTCAATGTGATGCTCACACAGTTAATGAAGGCACCATTTGAACCAATCTATAAGACAAGTTTAAAGTTTGTTATGTTCAAAGCAACGTTTTTAACAGCCATGACTTCACAACATAGAGTAAGTGAATTGCAAGCTCTCACCAAACAAGAGCCTTCTTTTCAAATACATAAACACATATTAGTCTTAAGAACTAACCCTCAATTCCCTCCTAATGTCATATCTGTTTCACATAAATCAAACAATATAAATTTAAAGTTTTTTCTTTTTCAAAATCCAAAGACAAAAGCGGAAAAGACTTTGCATACTCTGGATGACCGCAGGGCATTAATGTATTATATAGAAAACTCAAAGAACATAAGGAAAGGAAAACAACTTTTCATTTTATTTGCAAACAACACTAGAGAAAAAGTTACAAAGTTTGCCATCACAAGATGGATAACACAGACAATCGAAAAATGTCATAAAAAAGCTGGCGTTCAACTAGAATCCCAAGGGCACTCTCTACAAGGAAGCGAGGAGCAACAATTGCTTTTCCAGCAAACCTTCCACTCTACGATATTTGCATGGCGGCCACATGGTCTTCAATACACACATTAACAGAACACCATTACATTGATCAAGTAAAAAGAGAAGCACAAGTGAAACAAAAAGTCCCAAAACATCTCTTTACAAGTTCATCTTCCTCTTCAACCCAACCACCACAATAAAGACAAGCGCAACAAAATCAATGCATAGCATGTGAATCTAGAAAAGATTCACCCTGCAAAACAAAATGGTTACTTACTGATAGGAGTATTTTTGCAGCTTGAAGCGTTTTCTAGATTCACATGCAACCCACCTACCTCCCCAGAAAATGAGGCGAGACAAGTAAACATGGGATATTTATACAGAACAATAACAAGAAGCAAAAAAAATAATAATCTGAACATGGTGACCACAGTGAGGCTTTCAGAGAGGGCGTTTGATGTCACAGGAGGATTGCACAAGCACCAAATGGTGGGGGTTGTCAATGCCCAATGACAATAATAATAATAATTCTAAAAAAAGAGACCAGGGCTACTACACACAAGGAATTCTGGATCCAACCACTAGATGGGAAATAATACACAGGTTGCGAATCAAGAAAATTCTTCAAGCTTCAAAACTACACCCACCGGTAAGTAATCATTTAATTTTCCTGCATTGCAACTACATAAATTTGCATGGTTGTTTCATTCCCCTTGTCAATGTTGGGGATCTCCAATATTTTGCACTAGCAATATACACTATCAACATACCTGAAAGGCTACAGATGTCTGTTTATTTAGCAGCACATTGACCTCATTGTAAATGTCCATACATCAGCTGATGATATGCTCTGATCTTAACTCCATCCATGGTCCACCATAGCTGTAATTTCAGAGCACAAATGTGAAACGAGAGCCTCTGCATCTGAGGGAAGGAGGCTCATGAAGTATCTAGCCATGACATATGAACAATAAAAGTTTTTTTTCACATTTATAGCAGAAACGCTTTTCTTATTATAGCCAGAAATTCTGTTTACAATGCCTGAAAAATCTCAATTCCCAAATAAAACCGCATTTATTGAGAAAAAAAAACTTTATACGTTTTTATACTTTAACTGTGGTATTTCATTTTACTAACTTATTTGAACATTAAATATTTCTATGCAACCTTGTCTGATCCTTAATTGAAACCTGTTGTATTAATCATGTGTATTTACTTTAGGGCTCCAGAGCCGCAGAAACCCCATTCAGTGGTAGCAGATGATGTAATCCGCTCGAATCATTATGATCCAGATGAAGATGAAGAATATTATAGAAAACAGTTGTCTTTCTTTGATAGAAGAAGTTTTGACAAGCCTGCCTCCCAGCTTTCAGCTAATCTCCATCATGAACCTTCGAAACAGACACATCCTCAGCATCATCAAAACTACAATAACTTTCCATCCAAGTATGGTTTTTTTTTTTATCCATGTCTTTTTTTTATCAAGTACTTAACTGTTTCCTGAACAATTTTGAGAATTTGTATATATAATATTGCTGTTAGGTTATTCTTTATCAGCATAATCTGTTTGTCAAAAAAATGTCTTTAGTGTTGTCAATCCACCTGAATATTTGCAATACTTTATTTTCCACCATAAACTTGCTCAGGTTGTATTTCTCTTTATTTCACCCAGATATTGTATATATTTCAATTGATATTTCATGTTAGCAGAGCACAAACTTGGGTAAGATAAAAAGTTGAAAGGACGATTCAACCATTCGGTACAATGTTTGTTGCCTTGCCTCCGAGATTAAGATAATAAAGGCCTAGCTCACATTAGGCAAGTGAGTGGGGTTTAGACAGGATTTGGTTTAGAAACAATGTTAGAAATGCTTCAAATTAAATTCTGGATTATCGACTTGTGTTTCTGAAAGAGGGCAAATGTGTGGCCCTTGCTCGGATAAAAAGAAACAGATCACTAATCTATGGCATTTTTTATGTTGGGTGCCCTCCTTTACAGAATTTTGAGGTGGGCAAGTAGCATGCCACTTCTATTACACCTAGTTGTATTCATTTTTCCTTGGTCCCTTTTCATTTCACTTACTCTTGAAAACATGCAGATTTGTGCCATGTGTAGCTGGATGTGCACATGCTGTGCATACTCCTGCCATCTATTGTTGTGATTGGACGTGTGCAACTTGTTTTTTTTTCAAAAACGTCTTCGAGTCACGAGGGACGGAGGGAAAGGGTTGTACTCTTCTGCCGACAGTACTTGTATTGCGGGTTATGGTTTGTTAGAAAGCTTATGGTAGGAAGCTGGCTCTTTATATGAAATACCAAAAAGAGGTATATTGTGCAAAGAGTCCAGGTATTCCCTTACTAGTGGACAGGGGCTTGCTCTAGGAATCCCAAGGTGCTCTTCTAAGGGAAAGTATGGTTGAAGAGCCTTAGGCAAATTAGAGAGGAGTGTTAAACATGTGCAAATACACACAATAGTCAGTAAATGATGCACAAGACTCAATAAGGAAATCCTTACCAATTTATCAAAATAACACGTATCTTTATATATATTTAGGCACCAGAATCAATACGATCAGGTAGTTATGTTTTGCAAGAGAAATACTTTTACGGTAAAAAAGTCGATGTTATCCTATGGGAAGAAAAAGAAGTACTGCATTCCAGTAGAGTACAGTGACTTATGGGACCAATTTCCTGGACTTAAGATGAGTAGGGGGCAGTATTCAAGGCAATACCAGTAGGTCACCTCCAGCAGCACAAAGGCGGCTGGGTGCAGTGGTGCAATACAGCATTGGTTGCCCAATGTTAGTCAATGGAGATCGGTCTGCTTATAAAGAGTCTGCAGGTTTGGACTCGGAGGCCAGTCGGGTTGAACAACCGAAAGAGTTAAAATCTTACGATGCTAGGGAATGTGGGGACACTGGTGGTCCTCTACACCTTGGGCCTTTGCAGAGGGTGTTTGAGGTGTCCGGTTTCTTCGTCCAGAAGCACTCTCGGTTGAGGGGGCCTCTGCACATCAGAGTCTCCTTTTCGATTCTTGAAGATGCTTGAAACCTTCCTCTTCGAATAGCCTCCTGACTCCTCTGGCCAGGTTTGTCACACATCAACAACCAGGATACTCTCTCAGATTTTAGCATGCTGTACAAATGCGCATAACATAGCAGTACTGTGTGCTTAAATTAACATAATTGGTCCCACTAGACTATAATAACAATAAAAATAGTGGGAAGCATTTAACAGATTCTGTTTCCAGATGGCCGTTTTTTTCCACTATTCACAATTAAAACAATGGCAGCTGAAATAAGCATTGTCATTAGGCGAAACAGTAACCATTCCAAGTAAATAAAGTTAAAATTCTTAGCACTGTCTGCTGGTCCTTTGTACCTTACTTCTTCCCCATGCTTAGAAAAAACAGAGTTTTCATGCAATAAAAAAAGATTTAAAGACTCCTCCATCCAATAGAAGATTTGTTTTTTTCTGTTAATTTTTTGTTGTGACAGATTCTTCAGGACAGCACAATAACATGCATAGACACTGGCGTGAATGAAGTATATTTATTTCCAGTATACCAGACAGTGCAAACAACAACTCCCACTATCAGCTCCTGGTCACAACAGACTTTACTCGAATCCTCACAGAAACCCTATCCTGCATTTCATTACCCACATTCTAAACTCAACATATCCTCCCCTGTATGTAAACAGTGTAAAAGACCTTGAGACATCCAACACATACCCTCCACGAACACTAAAACATAACCATTGAACAACAAATGTCCAAACCAACACAACATAAAACACAAGAACAACATACACAATACAAGACCAACATACACAACACAAGGACTAGTATTAGTATTATTCTGATCTCCCTCTTACTTTTCACTTCTTTCTCCCGTCTATCTCCCCATCCGGTAGACCACTATGTCACCCTCTCCTTCTCTATCGTGCTAACTCAGTCCACGGTCGCAACCTCTGGATATCCCCCCTTATTCCAACACCTCCCTAACTCAAGCCACCTTAATACAAGGCCCTTGCCCCGGTTTTGTGGCTAATTTACCATTCACAGACTTTTATCCCTCCCCCCCCCCCCACTCTCCCCCCATCCTTGCGCATCCCGCCAATCTCCTGCCAGCACATTCGATCATCCTCGTTGAATTACCATGCCTCCCCTCAATAATATCCTTACTGCACCAATACACTCATCACTAGGTATGGCCCCAACTCTTGGACCATCCTTTACCCTCCCAACCTCTCTAAAAACAATTAATTTGTCACCAAGAACCCTTATTTGTTGACAATTATCTTAGCCCGACCTCCATTATTAAAACTAACTACATCTTTTACTCCAGACGCCCCTCTAAATGGAAAAGTTTCTTCCTCCACTACTTACCCATAATGAAAATTTGCAAAATCTCATATGGCTTGAAACTGTCCACCACCCCTTCCTATACTTTCTTAGGCAAAATTGATATCTCTATTTTTAAATCCGGAAATATCCTCATACAAGCCTCCGAAAACCACCTCACCATCTTTGAGCACCACTTCAGCACGTTATATGATCTACTAACCTCTCCTTCCCATATCTCTACAGCCTCTCAATCACAGGAAGTCCTCCCGGCTTCGCTCCTTCTGACGCCAACCCCACCACTTCCTGATTCTGCAACTATCTATAAAGTCTCCCAATCCCAGACCTTTGATCCCAGTGCTCCCGTACCATCCTCTCCCTGGCTTGACATTTCCACATCTTACTTAGCTCTCAAACCCTCTCTCCCCTCGCCTCATTGTCCTCTCCACCTTCTCCTGATATTCCGTCATCCCTCTCGGCCACCCTAACCCTCTCCCCTCCTCCCGACGCTCTCCCACTCAACCCCAATCACTCCCTTCTTACCTCTCATTGCCCCCTCAGACTGATCCCCCTACACACTGCGTCCCCTTACACCATCCCACCTACTGCTCCACTATAGACACCAATACCTTCCAATCCTAATGATTCCCACCCCAAAGACAGGATAGCACCTCTCCTCACTTGCCCTTACCCCCTCATCTTCTCATAGCACCCATCAGGCCCCTGGGTTTGTGGGTGCTCACTCTACAATTCATCCTCAGTCTAGCATCTGGAACACCCCTCACTTCCCGCCTCCTGGGTTCCCTTCCCATTCCTCTCTCCCTGGCTAATGTGGAACATGCCCCTCTCCCCATCGACCTCCTTTCCTCCTTACCTTCCACGCTTTTAACGCAATCGCTTCTTAACATTGAACTACACCTCTCTATCTTGACGTTGGAACTTTCATCTCTCAGGAAAAACTTTAACACCCTCTCTGATACTAAGCCTGCCAATCATCCCTTCACCATGGGCTACGTACATACTAACACTTCTTTTCCTCTACAAGGATGTACTACTCCTTACGGCATTTTAGCCGATGGACTTCCTGTTAACTGTCCCCTTATACCATCACAAGCCCCGACCCATCTCTTCTCCCCGGACCCCTGGGACTTAAATAATACCTACTCCCTAAGCTACACGACTGTTGACCCTCTTGCACCTCACTCCACTATTCCGGTGATTCTGGGGAGTAGCAGTTTCCCTACGTCCACTGGCTCGCCCAAGCCTCCTCCGCAACTCACTGCGACTACTGATCCTCCTACACTTCACTCCACTATTCCACTATCCATTCAGGCTGCTCCCCCGAAACCAACCATAAACCCCTCAACTGCATGCTAGTCAACTGTCGACTGGCTGCACGACATGCAGCAGAAATCTCGGAAACCATCCTTAGTGAATCCATTGAGATCGCTTTTCTTACGGTAACCTGGGTCAAGGCTCACTCTTCATCTATTCTTGACTTGCTCTGTCCCACGGGTTACTCCATCCTCAGAAAAGATAGGCTTGACAAAATTGGGGGGGAGGGGGAGGGGGGTGCTAGCCATCATCTATAAAGCTGAAGTCCGACGCTCCCTTGTTCAGAATTCCCATCAAGCCACTTTGAAATACATTGGAGCTGAACTTAAAGTTCAGGGGGCCCCTTCTATTCAGCTACATAATATCTACCATCCCCCGGGTGACCCTTTGCCTTTTTGTGGAGGAATTGTCTGACCTACTTTTCCAAGCCTCTATTTCCAACTCCAAAAACCTCTTCCTCTGAGACTTTAATATTTAGTAGAACAATAAGGATGATCCCTCGGTTAACGTCCTCAATGACCTCCTCGATGTTACGGACTTGAATCAACTCTGCCATTCGCCAACACATTCCAAAGGAGCAACTGTTGATGCTATCATTGCTAGCAAAGATCTGGCTTCCCTTTCCCACATTGTCCCTATTGACCGGTCGGACCATTACCTTATCCTCTTCACGATCAACAGCGCTGCACCTCCCCCTTCCCTTAAAAACATCAAACATAGGAAATTAACCAGAAATCTTCACCTTATTCCTCCTGGCGAACTGAAGACTAAGATCAAAGCAAAACTTCACCTTCCTCCTCCCTCTTAAAATGTTAATGAACTTACTGAACACTACAACAAATCCATCATTAAGGTCTTTGACCTAATTGCCCCAGCCAAATTAAAACCACAAAAAAACATCCCCGCCAAATCCTGGTTTAAAGCTGATCTCAACAATGAGAGACGCGCGCTTAGGATGACAGAACGCACGTGGAGACAACACCCCCCCCTCCCCCCCCCAAAAAACTTGCCCTACAAAAAACACATCCTTAATGAAAAGGCCTCCTTCCGCGCACACCTCGACCCAGCTAAGAATAAACCTAGGGAACTATTCAGCATTATCTTAAAAATCAAACAGCTTCTGCCCCCTTCCCCCCTGAAATTGATGGCCTCTACCGAATGATTTTAAGAAATTGTGAACTTCTTTTCCGATACAATGGCCAAGATTGACCTATCCTTTGCCGTAACGCACCCTCCACAGTGCTCATCACCCCTCTATGACCGCCCATCAAAGTCTCCTTTTAAACCTTCGCCCCCTTCTAACTCTGTTCTTCTCCCTCACACCGTCGCACCCCGGAACATTTCCTCACCAGTCCACAGCTAAAAAATAACGCATCTTGGCTGAACTTCAGCCCAGTTACTGAGTGAGAAGTCCTCAACATCATCAGTAAGCTTAAAGCCTCCTCTCATGCCTTTGACCCTCTCCTCGCCAAACTCGTTCAAGATTTAAAGCATATCATCGCACCTTATTGGACTACCATCATCAACTCCTCCTTGGCCACAGGTTGTGTCCCTGTTTCCCTCCAGCTTGGCCAAATCACTCCCACCCTCCAAAATGCTACTGCTGACCCCAACGACCGTAACAATTTGCGTCCTATCTCTAATCTTCTTCTTCTATCCAAGGCCCTCGAAAAATGCACATTGCTCCAACTGGACACATTGACTCATTCAGCCTTTTGGACACATTGCGGCCAGGCTTTCAAAAGGGCTGCAGTACTGAAACTGTGAGCTCAACATTGTTGATGATATCCATCAGTCCCTCGACCAGGGGGAGGCCTCCCTTCTCATTCTTCTTGACCTCTCTGCTGCTTTAGATACTGGCAATCACTCTGCCTTACTCAACACCCTCAAAGATCGGTACAGCTTCAATGGTCCTGTTCTCGAATGGTTCACCTCCTTCTTTCAGTACAGAACCCAACAAATTAAAATCAGCAATTGCTTCTCTAAGCCTATGCCTGTCTCCTTGGGTGTTCCCCAGGGTTCTTTTCTCTCTCCTACTCGATTTAACATCTTCATGGAACCCCTCACCCTCATTCTAAAGCAAGCAGGAATCAATGATCACCTCTTTGCGGACGATACCCAGCATTACTATAAAATCAAATCACATGCACACATTCTGCACCTCAATGATGCCATGACTAGGATTCAACAATGGTTCCATCACAATCACCTTAAACTCAACCCTAAAAAACAGCAAGTCATTCTCAACGCTTCTAAAAACAACTGGCTCCCCATTCAACATTGGATCCCTGACCTAAAAGCTCTCAACTACTCTTTGTCCACCTTTAGCTCAGTTAAATCCCTCTGAATAAGCATTGACCAAAACATCAGCCTTTCTCCCCACATAAAAAACACAACCAAAGGCGCTCTCTTCTCCCTACATCACCTCAAGCATAGTAAACCCTTCATCCCTTTTGATGACTTTAAATCTGTTGTTCAATCACTTGTACTTTCCAGATTGGACTATAGTAACACCATTCTCTATGGAACACCGTAAGTCCACCTAGACCCAATCAAATCAGTCCTTAACCTCGCAGCCAGGGTTATTTCACATTGGAAGAGGTTTGATCATATCTCCCTCATCCTCAGAGCTCAAATGGCTTCCTATTGAAGGGAGATCCACGTACAAGAATGCATGCATTACACATAAAGCTTTGCATCTTCATACCCCACTGTATCTCTCACAAAAACTTCACAAAGCCGCTCTCCCCCCTCTTGTTTAATTTGTATATAGAAGTGTTTGCACAAGTCCTTAGAGAAGATCAAGCTATTCCTTCATTTGTTTTCAGGGGGTGGGAGAAACGGGTGGCCCTTTTTGCAGACGACATCCTTATCTATACGTCTGACCCGGATAGATCATTCCCTATGAGTAATTAAGAGGGCAGAGGAATTTTGGTTGATTTCAGGCTACAAAATCAATCCCACTAAAACAGAAATCATGATGTGGAACATTCCTAATTCTCATCTAACCAAGACCTCTTCTATGAGATACTTGGGAATATGGATTACCCAAGACATCGGGAATATTGTTCAGTCTAATTTAGATCGAGTCTCTAAGGACTGTCGGAAACTTTTAAAATCCTGGGCCTTTTTTCCACTGTCTCTACTTGGAAGAACTAATCTGGTCAAGATGTCTATTCTGCCAAAGTTTACGTTTATTTTTAGTACTATCCCCAAGCTGGATAAATTCCAGCGGGAGATTAATTCTTTTGTCTGAAATTACAAGGGATCTAGGCTGGCCTGGAAAAAGTTGAGGATAGGAGGGAGAAGGGAGGGCTCGCGCTGCCAGATTTGTTGTACTATGCATGGGCATTTCAGCTTACATATACGAGGATGTTATTGAAAACACCTTCGGGATCATCTATGGGAGTAATGTACAAGGCAATGTTAGAGAAAGAACTCCCCTTTGATGGATTTCTATTTAAATATGGGGATCAGAAATTCTTTAAAATAGTCAGATTAAAGACCTTACAGTCAGCTGCAATTTCTTGGTTGCCGATTAGAAAGAAGATAGGGCTTCCCTATTTTTCCAACTTTGCCCCATTGTGGGATTTCCCGGGGCAGCCACTATGTTTGCAGGATAGCCTTGCAACCCCCTTAAAAGAGGCTGGGATCACTAGATGGGGGGAGATAATGGTTGAAGGGAAGTTATTAGAGTGGGAAGGGTTACGAGATAGGGTGGGCCCAACCTTATCTAAATTTAAATATATGCAGCTAGATAGCTGGGGCCGAGCCATGGTTAGGAGGGGAGTCCAGTTGGCGGTGTCCAGTACTTTAGAACAACACTTGGTAGAAAGTTTAGAAGGTGGTAGATGGCGAATTTACACTCCCAGATGAGCTTTGGGGAGAGGAAATAGATTCGTAATGTGAGGACTTATGGATAAGATCCTTTACGCTATTGTATAAGTTGGTCAAACCAGCTTGGCTGAGACACAACCATTTGTTCACAGTTTATTGTGCCTACCTCTCCCCTCTAAGGCTCTCAAAATTCCAGCCAGGAAAGAAGTGCAACAAATGCAACCTTTTGGAAGCATCTGACATACATATGTTTAAGGATTGTCCCCTTATTACACTCTTCTGGGAGGAAGTAAAAGCTTTGTTGGAAAGTATGCTGAAGATAACATTGACCGTTTCCCTCCAACTAATAATTTTTGGGCTAGAGGAAAGGGTAATTGTCCAAGCCAAAACTTTCCTCTTTTATGCAATCCTGCTGGCAAGACGTCAAATATGTAAATTTTGGGTAGAGTCAACTGCCCCTACACACGCAGGTTGGCTAACTTCATTATATGAAATCTCTAAGGCTGATTTGGCTAGAACCTGTAGTAAAAGAAATCTTTCTTTTTGGGACATATTGGTCAAATGGAAATAGGAGTTCCGGGGTTTTTCTTTTTTTTTTCTTTTCCTCTGGATCTATGATTATGCCTACTATACTCCATGGACCTTGGGTCAGTGGCCTCTACGGTAACACATTTTCTAGTCCCTCAGGTGGAAACACCTTGTTGGAGTAACAACGGGTTCGCTCCCTCTCCTCCCTTTTCCAGCGCTATAGGCTGTCTCCCGCTACTAAGATAATCGTGTCTGGGCGAGTGAGGACATAAGAGTACGGGTAACCCCACGGGGTATGACACGCATGGTGGTTGGCACTTAGTTATGGATGGAGGACATGGCATATGAGGACAAAAAATATTTTTAAAAAATTAAAAAAAACTTCACAAAGCGGGTTGCTTTAGAGAAATGAGGAGCACAAATACTCTCATACTGGTGCCTCCCTTGGTAATCAAGAAATCTACCCATTCACGGTCTTTCTCCGGAAATGCGCCTACCAGCTGGAACTCACTCCCCAAAGATCTACGTTGCAACTCCTCCTACTTCTGCTTCAAAAAAGATCTCAAGCGGCACCTTCTCAACAAATACTAGGGTCCTTAATCCTGCCACCTTACAGGATCTCACAACCTGCCCATGATGGTGCTGTTTCTCACCACATTATACCTGACTTACTACCCCCCTCCTCTCATTCTCACATATACTTTCACCCTCCTTCTACTAGTTCTCATATAATCACTGCCTACTCCTACATGCTATCCCCTCTCCTATTACCCTCCTCGGTTCCACCCTACCTTAATACTTTCCCCCCACCAATTCTGACCACCCACGCTTGCACAACTATCTAGTCCTGGTTATGGACTAAATGTACTTCTTATTTTCTTGTCCATGTATTTATTGTTCTTTGCATTTTGGTCATATTTTCTTACGCTTATTAACAAATGTTATATTGCAATTTGTTTCCACTTCCAACCCCTGTAAAGCGCTCTGATACCTTTGGGTTTAGCCAGGTCTATATAAAACCGTTTAAATAAATAAAACTACCAACCAACCGAACCTTCGATCCAAACACAAAACAAAAATTGAAACTAGAACCACAGCACTGTATTTTATTTCAATACAAAATCTTTCAGATAATATGGTGGCTGCGCTTGTCTCCTGTTTTCTCTTGGGTAGACCACACCTTCTGCTGTAACACCCTCATCATACCTACAATGCACCCGCTCAGTCACTTCCCCACACGTCACTTGCACCCCCACACAGCTTTCCACTGACTGCACCTCCTGCCCAGGAACATCTGCACCAACCACCACCTCTCCGTTTGAGAGTCCTCATCTGATAGACTACTAGCTGCAGATTCAATCAATCAATCAATCAAAGACATTTATAGAGCGCACTACTTACCCGGAGGGTCTCAAGGCGCTTGGAGGGGGGGGGCTGCTACTGCTCGAACAGCCAGGTCTTGAGCTTCTTCCTGAAGGAGAGGTGGTCTTGGGTCAGGCGCAGGTCGTCGGGAGGGAGTTCCAGGTCTTGGCAACCAGGTAGGAGAAGGACCTTCCTCCTGTTGTCGTTCTTCGGATGCGGGGGACGGCGGCGAGGGCGTGACTGGCTGATCGGAGATGGCGTTTGGGAGCGTAGAAGTTGATGCGGTTGTTGAGGTAGCTCGGGCCTTGATCGTGTAGGGCTTTGTGTGCGTGGGTGAGGAGACGGAAGGCGATTCTTTTGTTGACGGGGAGCCAATGCAGGTCTCTCAGATGTCCGGAGATGTGGCTGTGTCGTGGGATGTCGAGGATGATTCCTTAACGTAGAATTATCCCCAGGCCTAAGACTGGATCCGAAAACGTTTCTTTGCCACAGCATCTCTGCACGCTGGGGGACGGTCCCACATGACTCTGCCCTGACGTCGTCCGCGGGCGTGACATCCAGCAAGGTCACATAAGCCCCACCCCGGAGCGCCGACGTCTGTTTTTTCTCTCTTCCTCACGCAAAGCGGATCCGGATAGTGTCATGGCATGTTTTCAGGCCTTCTTTTTCACGCTTTGCATTTAAGAACAGTGTGCGAATGCTTTCGGGCTTCAAGATGTGTACCTCTTGTGCACGTCAGATGTCGGCGACGGACCCTCACCCGATTTGTATGTGGTGTTTGGGCGGGCACCATGACTCGATGGACTGCGATTCCTGTCACCACCTCAAACCGTTGTCACACGGGAGCGCCAGATGAAATTGCTGTTGGCCCGCTTGTCCAGGTCGGTGTAGTCCCAATGTCCGTCCCCTACTTCGGAAGCCAGGAGCCCCCGATTCCGACTGCAACATCGCCCTTCGCCATGGCTCTAAGGGCGTCGCTCGCCGACTGGTAGATCCTGAAGCTCGTCTCCGAGGCCTTGTCCTCGTTTGGCGGAGGGCATGTGCTCCCCTCTGGATGTGCGCCCTCCCCTTTCATCACTCTACCCGCCATTTCCTGGCGTTGGGGTGGCTAGGGCCCCAAGGACAGCCTAAGCTGCGGCTCTGCAGGCTTCTTTGGCCCCTCTTCCACTTCCTGAAATGTCCGCGGATCCCTTGCCTTGTGCGGGGCCTTCCGCGGAGTCTCCGGCGCCGAAGGGTTCGGCTTCAGGTTGCAGGAGGGTGGTGTCGTCAAGGTGCAGTCTTCCGGGGCTCCCCTCTTCGGCGCATGGCGTCCCTGCCTCACCGCAAATCCCTACCGAGCTCCCTATAACGTCGCAGGAGGTTGCCGGGACTCAGGGTTTGTCCCTGAGTTCCCCTCGGCCCTCTGAGCGGGTGGGTGCCTCGCCAGAGGCTGAGCCGGTGCCGTTTTAGGCCTGAAAGCTTTCCTCCCAGGTCCTGGCGGTGCCGCGGGTCAAGGCTGGGGCTTGGGGAGCTTTCCTGAGTCCCTCTTGGTCCTCTATGTGGGCTGCTGTCCCATGTGAGGTCGAGCCAGCGCCTATTCGGTGCCGTTCCTTAGCCAAACCAGCTTCGACCCCTCATTCTCCTAGGGAGCACGTGGTGGTGGAGGTCGACTCGGCACAGCCAATGTCCTCTCCGGTGCCGATCAACGTCGAGCTGGCGTCTGTGGCGGACTCCACGGTGCCGTGCCTGCGTCGGGTTGGGTACAGCTGTCCACTTCACTGTGTGTTCTCCTGTGGAGGGCTTTGCCTACATTTCAACCTCTTCTTCTTGGAGTTTGGGGTGATTCTTTTCTTCTCCACTGCTGTTTTCTGTCCCTCCTGGGCTTTCTGACGGATGTCCCTGGTACCTTGGATGGGCTTGGGGCATCCTGGCCTCCCTTCGCCTTGTCCTTGCTTCCTTCTGCTTTTGCACATCCCCTGCTGGGGCCCTGTGTTTCTTCCTGCTGGGAGGCTCCCTCACAGGCCCTCCTCCCTCCTGGGTATGGCTAGGTTATCTATTCTACATTAAGGAATCTGCGGCTTGCAGTCTCTATCAGATGTATGAGTTACTTACCTTAGGTAACGGTGTATCTGGTAGAGATTCCTTCACGACACTCCCTTCCTCCCCTCCCCTTCCTCCCCGTTCTGCGAGGACCTTCAGCTTGGTCTTCTGCACTCGCCCGCCTCCACATGGTTTTGTCTCCTGCGAGTGCCCTCTTTCGCTTCCTCCCTAGTGGGATGCTCGTTCTGTTTGTTTGATCTACTCCTTCCTTTCTGGTGATTGGTTGGTGGGTTCATGGGTACTTCTGCGTCCCTGCACCCTGGTCTCCAGTGTGGGGCTTATTCATGCTCTTCTCCCTTTTTCATTGCTTGGAACTTCTGAGTCCTCTGCAGTCCTCTGCGTTGGGGTCTCTTGGCTGTTCCTCCTTTACAGGGAATGCACCTCTCCTTGCTGGTGTTGTCTTGGGGTGAATTCCCGTTACTCTTCAGTTCTGGCCTTTTTGTCTCTCACTGTTTATAGCCTGGGGTTGCAGGCCCCTTTCGTCTCCTGTGACGTTTTTCACATGCTTTTCTGCCCCTAGGGAGGATGTTGTATTTACTTGCAGGGTTGCTTCGCAGTAGCTGTGCTGTGCTCTTCCCTTATATGACTTTCGGTGCCACAGTGCCTGGCACTCTCCTGGATGGTGCTGTTCCATTCGTTTCTTCCCTTTCTGTTTATCTGATTTTTTTTGCACACTCTTCCCATATTCTCACAGTTTTTGTTTGTGATGGCTCCGCGTAGTAGTGCGGAAGAGTTCTCAGAAGAAAACTGACGACGGCGCACCGGGGTGGGGTTTATGTGACCTTGCTGACGTCAGGGCGGAGTCACTTGGTACCCCACCTACACCCCCGGCGCGCAGAGATGCTGTGGCAAGGAACATTTTCCGGTTCCAGTCTTACGCCTGGGGATAATTCTACGTTAAGGAATCTGCGGCTAGAATCGTCTCTACCAGATACACCGTTACCGAAGGTAAGTAACTCGTACTTCAGCGTCACTCGATGCACTAGTATATTCATATTGTCAACTAGAACCACACTGCTTCTATTCCAGCATTTACCATTTTCTACGAGCAAAGCATGTTTCGAGACATTGATAAGTTTAGTCTTGGGAAAACTTTTGAAATTTGAAATTTCCTTCTTGACACCCAAGGGTCTTTTCACCTTGATCGCATCATTCAAGTACCTCCCTCACCTTTTTATCCTTGTCATATATCAATTTGCTTTTGAACTGAGCATTCTCCCCCTTAACACACCTGTGTCCCAAATCTGGTAGTTTCTCCCTACTATGAATGTATTGCAACACCCAACTAGGACTTAACTTACACGTTCCATACCTGCCTGACAGTAATTTGAATAGAGAAACATCTATGATGTAATGTGGAGTATTGTGATAACTCCATAATCTTTCTTGCACAGCTACATTAACATCTTCCCCTGCTGTGATAGCCAACAGAATCATTTTCTTGATCAGTATGTTTACCCATTGCACAATTCTGTTTCCTCGCGGACTATACAAGGCAACAGACAAATGTTTGACTTATAAAGATTTCAATTTTTTTTGTATTAGATGCAATTTAAACTGGACTCAATATTCCGTGACTTGGACTTTAGAGACCCCTTCTCTGCAAAATAAGTTGTTAGGAGCATGTGTGCTGTAGATACACATGCTTTGCATACTCCTGCCATCTAGATTTTGGGTCCGGATGTTTGCAAGTTGTTTTTCTTCAAAGAAGTCTTTTCAGTCACGTGGTAAGATGACTCCTACTTTCAGTGATAGTGCGCATAAGCATCCACTCCATTATTAGATTGTTTTTTCCTGCTATCGAGTACGGACATGTATTGCTGCAGTCTGATTTAAAAAGCGCTCTTCAGGTTCCCCTTGGTGCGCAATCCACTCTACCCTCGACTGTATTGTTTCCCTATGCGTTTCCCTGTTCTCCGTGTATCCAACTCTCCATTTTCGATCGAAAACCTTGTAAGCGGCTGTCGAGCCTAGCTGCACCGGTCCTGCCTTCTGCCCATGGAACAGACTCCATTCCAATACTGTCCTTGGTGCCACACCAAATATTCTCGCACCGACCTACATCAAGTGTGTAACTTGTGCCTCTCTCCGGAGCATAAGGAGGAAGACTGTGACGCTTGTAAATCATTGTGGTCCCAGAAAACTCTACACGATCGTCGGGCTCGGCGATGAAAGATGCAACGCCAAAGCATCCAACCCACTCCTTGAATCTTCGAGGAAGAATCCGACCAAGATGAGATCAAATTTTCCGCCACAGAAGAGGGCCTCTCCATTCCAGAATCCGATTCCGAACTCAAGATCATTCTGGAGTCCGAAGATGTGCCTCTGGGACAGGGTGCCATGAGTACCGAAGACCTCGTGCCCCCTAAATCCTCTTCTAAAAGTCATTAGTCTACGGCACAACCTCTGCCTTCGGGCCAAGGTCGACACAGAGACCATGTCCACTACCAAAGACAAGTCGGTTTTGATGCTGAAATTGAAGGACAGTGTTCCCGAGCCTCCAGAATAAATTTTAGACATTTGTAAAGCCAATTGGATCCTCAAACAGAAAAACATCTATACTAAACATTGTGGCTGAAACTCCAGCAAAACACAAGCTTTCTGCAGAGGACACTACTAATAAAATTCCCTCAAAGAGGTAAAGGGACATGACTCCAGCTCTGTGTATACAGCCCCACAACCCTCTACACCCCCAACATCTTCTCCACAGTTAATTGAAGATCCCTTACGCATGACTCCCCCGGGATCTCCACATACAGATCCAGATGTGGATCATGGTGATGATTATACTCAATTGCCCGCAGATCCATGGAATGATTACACCATTGACTCTTCAGTAGACAATGACCCAGACATTTCCACAGCAAAGCCATCACCACCAGATTATCCACAGCTCATTACTAGAGCAGCAGAGTATCATGGGGGGCCATTACATAAAGAAACATTAGAAGAGGACTTTTTATTTGAATCACTTGAGTCCACACACAGGTCAAGTCCAACACTCCCTGTGCCTAAAGGCATGATGAGACATGCAGATGATCTCTTGAAAGACCCTGTCTGAGCGTGCATTTTAACTCCAGGAGTAGATAGAAAAATATAAACCCTCACCATCAGATCCTGTGTTCATCAAAGGACCATTACCTCTTGATTCCCTATTAGTGTCCAATGCTCACAAACCTCTGAGGATGCACCTCTCCTACATAAAGAATCAAAACTTATTGCTTCCTCTGGAAAACGAGAGGCTGTTCAAGCAGCTAACTACTGGGGCATCGCAAACACACAGGGCCTACTAGCTAGGGACGACGGAGCACACTGGGATGAGATGGAGGAACTCCCAGATGAACACAAACCTAAGGCACAGCAGTTAGTTGAAGAAGGAAAACTCATATCTACCTCCTCAATCAGATGTGTCAGCAGCATCTAAACCACCACAGCTTGTGAGATCAATACTAGCATTCTCCCTAGAATACCTGAATGGCTTCGGATCTCTGGTTTTAAGCCCAAAGTTCAACAGTCCATTTCGAACAACCCCTTTAATAAAGAACACCTGTTTGGTCCGGTAGTCGACCAATTCTTGTAAAAGATGAAAAAAGACACAGAAGTGGCAAAATCTTTGGAAGCGCTCCATTTCCCATTCAATAGAGGCTCCTAGTGTTGCTCATTTTACAGAGCAGGCTCCAAAACAACATTCTCTGACCCAAATACTACCTCTAACAAAAACAACAGCCAATCCTTTCCCTCTAGAGGTTTCTATACAATATGATATAGACGAAACCATGAAAAAGGTAGGGGTAAAGGTGCCACACTAATAAGCTGTAACTTGCCCATACTTCTCCCTGATCACTTAACACCGGTCTGCGTAAGACTTCAACAGTTTCTCCCTATTTGGCAATCTATAACAACCGAAAAATGGGTGCTCAACCTTAGCCAGCATGGTTATTACCTAGAGCTCACCTCCAATCCACCAAACATTCTACCTTGCATTCATAAACTGTCGTCAGACTATTTGCAGTTACTCAAACAAGAGGTGCAATCCCTTTAATAAAAGGGAGCCATATAATCAGTTCTGTTTCAGTACCAAGGTTCAGGGTTTACTCTCTTTATTTTCTAATTCCTAAAAAGGACGGTTCCTTAAGATAAGTTTTGGATCTCAGAGTGTTGAACCAGTACATACTGAACATTTCCATATGGTAAAGCTTCAACAGATTCTTCCTCTCCTACAGCAAGGATTGTTTTTGTACACACTTGACTTAAAAGATGCATATTTTCACATTCCCATTCGTCCAGCTCATCAGAAATATCTCAAATTTTTGGTAGCAGACAGACACTATCAGATCCTCACGATGTCTGCAACCTCTGTCTCCCTGCTACACATGCCCCTGAAGAATGTGACATCTGCCAGAACTTTTCAGCAAAGACCCTGAGGGAAAGGCTGAAGAGCAGGCTGCAAGGCCTATAGGAGAGACGACTGCAGGTTGCATGTGGGTCTGGGCAGGCTGGGAAGGCTCCCTCTGCCCCTGCTGAGGCCTCTGGGGGGGCTCCCCAGAGGCAGGCAGCCCAGCAAAAGGTCCCGGGCTCCGTCAGCGTCCATTGCATCGACGATGACGTCGAGAGGGGTGACGACGGTGTGTTCCCCTTCTCCCCGGGTCAAGACGGCGTGAAGGATCGACGTCGAAGGGTAGGCCACCGTCGACTGAGTCTACGTCGTCGACGTCCGCGTTGAGCCATCGACGTCGAAGAAAGAGCGGCAGGCGTCGGCGCTTGGCGTCGAGGCGATACCGCCGGTCGGCGTCGAGAAGGAGTCGATGCTCGTCGTCGAGGACTGAACGTTCGACGTCGCGGAGGCGGCGTTCGACGCCGGAGTCGCGGAGGCAACGTTCGACGCCGGAGAAACGACGCTTGGCGTCGAGAAGAAATAGATCAGCATCTCGGAGACTTTCCAACTCTCCTAAGCGGCGCAGAAGGAGTTCTGGCACCAGAAGTCACGCTGGATCTGGGGGAGGACGCCGGAGTCGGCGATCACCGACTGGAGGGACTATTCACAGACGTTGTCGTGGGTCGCCGGAGACAAGGGTGTCACCGGTTGACGATCTTGTGTCCTTCCATGATGTCCTGTTGAGGGGTGCAGCTAAGTTGGGCATCTCGTTGACGGTGCCCACGCCCAAAACATCGGTGATCTTCGAGATGCAGCACCAGAAACATCTGTCTCGGCCATTACTACCACTGGTGCCGGGCCTGAAGGAGCCGGCCATGGACCTGTTTCTCACCCCGGCGGTGACTATGGCGGCCCCCTCGAGACTCCAGAAGAAATACCGGGCTCCCGACTCGGATCCGGCTTTTCTGAGGGTGGACCCTCCGCCAGACTCGGTGATAGTGACGGCGGCTCGGAAGCAGCATGCCACCACTCCGTCATCCACAGTCCCACCAGATAAGGAATCTAGATGGCTGGACTCGGCGGGGAGGAAGGTTTGTGGGACATCGGCGACTTCCATGAAAGCGGCGAGTGCCACGGCCTTGTTAGGGCGGTATGACCGAGCCCTCTGGGAATCCCTCCAGCAGTTTGTAGAACACCTGCCTCGGGACAAGAGAGAAGAGTTCCAAGAGGTGTTGAATAAGGGGATATTGGTGGCGAATCAGGTCATCAGTGCTGCAGCCGATTCTTCCCTCCTGGCGGCGCATGGTTACTGCCATGGAGTTAACCAGCGAAGACACGCATGGCTCCGCCTCACGTCGCTGAAGACTGACGCACAACATAGGGTTGCCAATTTACCATTCTCTGGTAAAACCCTGGTTGGAAAACATGCAGATGACGAAATGGCCCGCATGAAGGCGGAGGCCGAAACGCTCACGGCTGTGGGTCTGGAAAAGCCCAAGGATACCAAGAAATCTTACCGCCCGTTCCAGAGACGGTTCGGTGGACAGGGAAGAGGGCGTGGCCAAACTTCGGGACAGCAGCAGAAACAACAGCAGCAGTTCCGAAGACCTTTCCAGAAGCTCCAGAAAGACAGAGGCGGCCAACAGTCCCCAACAGCGACCAAAGGCCCGGCCGGGTCTAGGCCCTGAGCGTTTACTTCCCCTGCATCCGTTACCCACTCCGGTGGGGGGAAGCGTTCAACTTTTTCTGGCAGAGTGGAGAAAAATTACTCAGGACAAGTGGGTGCTGAATATTGTTTGCAATGGATACAGTCTTCGGTTCACCAGCCCGCCTCCATCAATTCCTCCGGTCAGCGCGCAGTGTCAGCTGCGCTAGCTCCAGGCGGAGGCCGATATCCTGTTAAGGAAAAGGGCGATAGAAGACGTACCTCTGTTTCAAAGAGGAAGCGGTCTGTACTCCCGGTTCTTCCTAGTTCGCAAGAAGGACAAGAACGAGTTCAGGCCCATTCTGTATTTGCGACAGGCAAACAAGTGGATTCGCAGAGAGAAGTATTGCAAACTGTTGTTGCATCAGATTTATCCTCAGTTGCAACAGAGAGACTGGCTATGTGCTATAGACCTACAAGATGCGTACTTCCATGTGCCCATTGCACACAAACACAGGAAGTTCCTGCGATTCCAAGTCGGCGCCAATCATTATCAGTACACAGTACTGCCATTCGGACTGAAGTCTGCGCCAAGAACATTCTCGAAGTGCATGGCAGTGGTAGCAGCACACCTCAGGAAGAACAAGGTGTTTGTCTACCCGTACCTGGACGATTGGTTGATCAAGGCCTCCTCCTTCTCGGAAGCTCAAGCACACTTCCAGAAGACGTGCGTTCTCTTGAACAAGCTGGGGTTGCACATCAACATGTCCAAGTCTTTCCCGACTCCGGTCCAGTGCATTCAGTACTTGGGAGCCTCCATCAATACGCTGTCAGCAAGCGTGTCTCCTTCAGAGGAGCGACGATTATCACTCCTTCGGAAGGCTCAGGCTCTTATGACCAGTCCATCTACAACAGTGAGGACGGTGTCTTCTCTACTGGGATCGATGGCCTCTTGTATCTTCCTAACTCCACACGCACGACTGCACATGAGACCGTTGCAGGAGTGCTTGGAGGATCAGTGGGATCAGAGGAAAGGGTCTTGGGACGACAAGATAAGACTGTCTCTGCATGCTCATCAGTCTCTGAAGTGGTGGTGTTCAGCGGAGAATCTCCTCAGAGGGGTTCCCTTCCACAAGGACATTCCCACGCAGACTATCGTGACGGATGCTTCTCTCCACGGTTGGGGGGCGCACTCCGGAGACTTACAGATTCAAGGAACATGGTCCCCGATGGAGGCCCACGTATCACATCAATTTCCTGGAACTCTGAGCTGTTCACTTGGCACTGAAGGCCTTTCATCCGTCCTTCCAGACTAACTCTCTGCTTGTACAGACGGACAATATGACCACGATGTATTACCTCAACAAGCAGGGGGGCTCGAGATCACGCACTCTGTCGCAGGAGGCGCAGGCGATCTGGCACTGGCTTCTGGCCAGAGGACTGACGATAACGGCTACCCATCTGCCAGGTGTGAAGAATGTTCAGGCGGACGCACTGAGCAGACTGATTCAGGAAAACCACGAATGGGTCATAAACGACGAAGTACTGGGAGAAGTCTTCGCAAGGTGGGGGACTCCAGACGTAAATCTGTTCGCCACCGCCGAAAACAGCAAATGCCGAGACTTCGCCTCCAGGTACTACTAGCAGGGGACGCTGGGGAATGCGCTATGGATCAACTGGTCGAACAGCTTTCTGTACGCTTTTCCACCCATTCCCCTGATTCCGGCAGTGCTTATCAAGCTGTCCCAGTCCAGGGCGCGGATGATCCTGATTGCCCCTGAATGGCCCAGGGCAGTGGTGGTTCACGGACCTGCTTCACCGGTCTCTCCTTCCGCACATACGGCTGCCGTGCAGGCCGGACCTTGTCACGAAGTTCGGGGGCAGATGTTGCACCCCAAACTCTCGTCTTTGAGTTTGGCGGCATGGCTCCTGAGATAGTGCAATATGGCCATTTGAATCTACCCGAAGATTGCATGGACATACTGAAGGAGGCTAAGCGACCTTCCACTCGGACTTCCTATGCTTACAAGTGGAAGTGGTTCTGTATCTGGTGCAAGTCCAAGGACTATGACCCGACGACCTGTAAGGAAGACGTAATCCTTCCTTACCTTCTACATTTGGCGCAGTCTGGCCTTAATTTTCATTCCATTAAGGTTCATCTCGCTGCATTGACTGCCTACAGGAAATGCCCTTCACAGACTTCCTTCTTCCAGATCCCTGTGAGCAGAGATTTTTTGGAAGGCTTGAAGAAAGCTTCCTTCGCCTTCATGGGAATTGAATGTGGTGCTGTCCAGATTGATGAAGGAGCCTTTTGAACTGATTTTCATGTCAACCAGACCATAACTTTGCCTACGTTTTTTCAGAGTCCTTCATCTCCAGCGGAAAGGTCTTTACATTCCCTAGATGTTAGGAGGGTGTTGACATTTTATCTGGATAAGACCAAAGATAGTTTTAAATCAACAAAAGAGTGACTCAAAAACTAAAAGGGATAGTCAATAGCTACCACCAAGCAAAGGGAGAGGAACAGACAGAGAGCAATCAGACACAAAAGGTTACATATAGAGTGCCACAAAAAGAACCCTCAGGCACCAACAAGACAGTTGGTTGCCATTTGTCTTCATTTGGTTCTGTATTGGAAATAGTGATTGAAAATTAAAAGAAGTATGGACTACTCCCCGAACTAATTTATTAGGGGGTAGTTCTAACCTCATTAAAAGTTATTGGTGAAAGTAATAACGGACGGGAAAGTGGTTATGTTAATTTGAACCACCCAGTCCTAAACAAAAAGCAACAAAAAACAAATATAGGTCGACATGTTTCTGCTAAAACGAGCCAATACTCAGCTCAGCGTTCATCACATCAATTTCCTGGAACTATGAGCTGTTCACTTGGCACTGAAGGCCTTTCATCCGTCCTTCCAGACTAACTCTCTGCTTGTACAGACGGACAATATGACCACGATGTATTACCTCAACAAGCAGGGGGGCTCGAGATCACGCACTCTGTCGCAGGAGGCGCAGGCGATCTGGCACTGGCTTCTGGCCAGAGGACTGACGATAACGGCTACCCATCTGCCAGGTGTGAAGAATGTTCAGGCGGACGCACTGAGCAGACTGATTCAGGAAAACCACGAATGGGTCATAAACGACGAAGTACTGGGAGAAGTCTTCGCAAGGTGGGGGACTCCAGACGTAAATCTGTTCGCCACCGCCGAAAACAGCAAATTCCGAGACTCCGCCTCCAGGTACTACCAGCAGGGGACGCTGGGGAATGCGCTATGGATCAACTGGTCGAACAGCTTTCTGTACGCTTTTCCACCCATTCCCCTGATTCCGGCGGTGCTTATCAAGCTGTCCCAGTCCAGGGCGCGGATGATCCTGATTGCCCCTGAATGGCCCAGGCAGTGGTGGTTCACGGACCTGCTTCACCGGTCTCTCCTTCCGCACATACGGCTGCCGTGCAGGCCGGACCTTCTCACGAAGTTCGGGGGCAGATGTTGCACCCAAAACTCTCGTCTTTGAGTTTGGCGGCATGGCTCCTGAGATAGTGCAATATGGCCATTTGAATCTACCCGAAGATTGCATGGACATACTGAAGAAGGCTAAGCGACCTTCCACTCGGACTTCCTATGCTTACAAGTGGAAGTGGTTCTGTATCTGGTGCAAGTCCAAGGACTATGACCCACCGACCTGTAACGAAGACGTAATCCTTCCTTACCGTCTACATTTGGCGCAGTCGGGCCTTAATTTTCATTCCATTAAGGTTCATCTTGCTGCATTGACTGCCTACAGGAAATGCCCTTCACAGACTTCCTTCTTCCAGATCCCTGTGAGCAAAGATTTTTTGGAAGGCTTGAAGAAAGCTTCCTTCGCCTTCATGGGAATTGAATGTGGTGCTGTCCAGATTGATGAAGGAGCCTTTTGAACTGATTTTCATGTCAACCAGACCATAACTTTGCCTATGTTTTTTCAGAGTCCTTCATCTCCAGCGGAAAGGTCTTTACATTCCCTAGATGTTAGGAGGGTGTTGACATTTTATCTGGATAAGACCAAAGATATTCGTAGGTCAGACCAATTGTTTATCAATTATGGATCAGTCAGGACGGGTCTTGCTACCTCTAAACAGACCATCTCTAGGTGGATTGTATCCTGCATACAGCTGTGTTACCAAAAAGCTAATAAGACCTTAGGGGGTAAACCTAAGGCTCATTCCACCAGGGGCAAAGGTGCCACGACGGCTTTGCTCCGTAATGTTCCAATTGCAGAAATCTGCAAGGCGGCCACTTGGAAGTCGGTCCATACCTTTGCTAAGCATTACTGCCTGGACACTGATGCCAGGGCAGACGCTCAGGTTGGGCAGGCTTCGCTGCGAAATCTGTTCGCACAATAGTGGTGTTAATTCTCGTTCTCCACCGCCGCTTTGGTGTGGGGATGGGCTTGCCATTCTATTCACTAGTTTATGACTATACACAGAGATCCCCTACTACAGAAGGAGTAGTTTCTGTCCTGTAACTCCAGTTCTGTAGTAGGGGTATCTCTGTTATAGTCATAAGCGCCCACCCTCCTCCCCGGTGGAGAGAGACATTCATGTAAGGAATGCTACAGGTCTGGCGTGTTACGCCTTCAAAAAGAACTGAAAGTAAAAGGGACCTGCAGTGCATTCTGGGATACTGTGAAGTTCTGGAAAGTTCTCTTAAAGGCACAGTATCCTGTTCTGAGCCACATAATGGCAGCCTATGGGGCTTGTCTGTCCAGGTCTTCCTCTCTATCATTCCAGAGGGGGTTTGCTGCTGAGGCAAGGGAAATCTGGACAGACTTTGCTGTTTGTGGATTTTTGGTGGAATTTCTAGTTGAAGTACTGGGCAGTGTAGCCTGGTTTTATAGGCTGCATTATCTGTCTTTAATTCTCCCTTAAGTGTCTGTGCAGTGCTGCATTTTTCGACACCTTAAGGGATTATATTTGATTGCTCCGGGGTACACTCACATGGGCGGGACTATTCACTAGATTAGGACTATAACAGAGATACCCCTACTACAGAACTGGAGTTACAGGACAGAAACTACTCCTTACTAACAGACAGTATGAATATCCTAAAAGAGGCTAGAAAGCCTCCTAGTAAGGCATGTTTTGCTGCAAAAATGGGAGCGATTTGTTATCTATTATAACCATATCAATCCTCTTGATGCTTGTACCGAACATCATCTGTTACTTATTACATTTACAGCCATCTGGACTAGCCTACACATCCATTCACTTTCATCTAGCAGCAGTAGCTGCATACTTACAAAACAGACAACACTTATCTCTGTTCCGAGTACCAGTGATTAAAGCCTTTCTATAGGGCTTTACCCCCTCCTGTGCTCATGACGAGCTCAGATCATCATGAGCCACGGCGACCGCGCCCGTTAAATGGAACGCTTGCATGCTGGGCTAATTCCCCCTACTCTGCTGAGCGTTCCATTGGAACGGGCGTGGTCATGACGAGCTGAGCTCGTCATGAGCACCGGAGCGCCGTGGCTCATGACGAGCTGAGCTCGTCATGAGCACCGGGGTGCTGTACGCGCGCCCCGAGCACAGCGGGGGAATCCTGCCAGCAGCAAAGGGGTTAAAAAGAGTGATACCACCAAGAGTCCCACCGGCACCAGTGTGGTACCTAAATATAGTACTTACGAGGCTAATGAGTCCAACATTTGAGCCAATGCATAGGTGCCAATTACAATTCCTCTCAAGGAAGGTTGCTTATCTTATCACAATAACTTCACTGAGAAGAGTTGGTGAACTCCAGACAATAACTATGCAAGAGCCCTTCTCTCCGCTTCATAGAGTCAAAGTGGTTCTTTGCACCAATCCTACATTGCTCCCTAAAGTAGTTTCATATCAATCAATCGGGAGAGTTACCTGTGTTCTTTCCTCAACCTGATTCTGTAGCAGAATGAGCTC
This sequence comes from Lissotriton vulgaris, assembly GCF_964263255.1. Lineage (NCBI taxonomy): Eukaryota > Metazoa > Chordata > Amphibia > Caudata > Salamandridae > Lissotriton > Lissotriton vulgaris. Next base: position 2,119,180,912 of record NC_141687.1, on the reverse strand, counting down.
TAAACACCCTTGATGTTAGAAGACCTTTACTATATTACATTGCAAAACAAGAGAATATCTCAAACCAAGCAACTCCACCACACAAAGGCAATCCAATATCTAAATCAGGCATTGCAAAATGGATCGTAAAATGTATCCAGACATGTTATCCAAATGCAAAAAGAACTTGACTCATACCCCTTAGAGGGCAGTCCACTCGCAAAATAGGGACTACTGTGGCCTTATTAGGGAATATTCCACTAGCTGATATCTGTAACGCAGCAACATGATCTACACCGCACACATTCACCAAACACTATTGTGTAGATGTGTTAGCGTGGCAACAAGCTAGTGTAGACCAAGCAGTACTTAAAACACTGTTTCAGACAACTACCAAAACTACAGGTTAGCCACCGCTTTGGGAGTATACTGCTGTATAGTCTATGCAAGGCATGTGATCTACTGCACACATGCCTTGAACGGCGGATGTTACTTACCCAGTAAGCATCTGTTCTTGGCATGTAGAGCTGTAGATTCACATGTGCCCACCAGCCTCCCGTCTTCTGCAGTTGTTGCAGTTTCTCAGTTTACATACATGCGCATGGACATCTCTATTCTACAATTATTAACTCCATTCTCACCCTCTGCGGGAAAACAATCTAACAATGGAATCGATGCCCATGCGCTCTATCACCGAAACGAGGAGTCGCCTTACCTCATGACTGGAAAATCTTCTTCGAAGAAGAACAACTTGCAAACATCTGGACCCACACAAGATGGCAGAGTATGCAAAGCCTGTAAATCTACAGCTCTACATGCCAATAACAAATACTTACTGGGTAAGTAGCATTATCCTTTCCAGGGTTCATTAATGGAAACCAGACACACGTTTTGCCAGTCAGAGAAGTTGGGCCCAGCCGTTGGTCTCCGGCATAATTCAGGTATCCGTTCTTTTCTCCTTTTAAGAGAAAGCAGCTAAAGGCAGCACCTTGACAGGAGGAGGCGGATTGGGCCACTGCAGACACACGCACTTGTAAAGATGCCCCAGTTAATGACCCACTTCGCTGCTGCGTGTCTGTTCTGATGGCCAAGAAGACCATCTGCTTTGCTTCCACTTTGAGTAATCAGAATGGAACACACCATTTTGATACAGACATTTAGAGCAATGGTCAAGTTGGTTCGAAGGGGGTAAGCACATGGGGGCACTTCACCTAAAATGGGAAATAATGCTATATTGTGTTAACTACTTTTTAGCATAGATCACATGCTTGAAACGCTGTGGGCTGAAATAAATGCTGATGGACAACCCTTATTGCCAGATGAACCAGAATAGCAAATGGCCGAAAGGGTCTGCTCAAAAGTCCATTTCTGTATCAATGAGTAATAGTATTGTGTTTTTGTGTTGTGTGCCAAAGCAGTGTGTATGAGTTTTTCCTCTTTAAACTATGCAAGTTGTTGACTTTATTGCAAATATTTGTAAGTCTTAGACATGCTAAAAAAGCCTGCCGACCTACAATTGCGCAGTTACTCACATCAAACAAATTGACCACCTTGCATGCCTGTGTTTAACAGTGATAGTCTGTGTGCCAATTCTGCTTTACCCAAGTTACAGAGTGAGACTCACTCTTCACACTTCTCTTCCTGTGCTGTGCCTGTTGCGTTTATGACAAATTCCTTGCAAAACTGCTATGCTCCTTTGTGTCAGGACATCTTGTCGTCTCTGCATGCTAAGTGTTCTGTGTGCGAGACAATTCACAGATGATGCCTTTTGCTGTATTTGTTCTGAGAGTGAGGGTGCTCTGCGTTCTCTGTGGGAGCAAAGTGTGCATGGCTGCTGCCTATCTGGTACATGCTATTTATTATAGAATTGCGAAAGCATGTTTATTATGCAGAAGCAAAAAAAGCATTTTGCTCTGTCAATATTGTTTCTGGCTACTAAACTGAAGATTTGGTTGTTAATAATTTTATTCAACATATTCTGCTCTTTAATAAATGAAAATGGCTGTTAGTGTTCTTTAAAAGACATTGTCATGAACAGCGACGTTGGCTGGTAGCAAAATAATTTGCCAAATGTGAATGGAAATATAAAGTAACTCAGAAGTTTATGCTTGAAATAGAATGACAACTTCTCTTTCATTCCTATCATATTTGCTTTGCCATCGCCTAGATTTCTTGTCTCTTATGCTAGCTATGACTTCTTGAAAAGGAGCATCAAGTGGTAAGATTAACGTTAATTTGAGGCTGCTATGGTATCAGTCAATTAAAAAATTATCCAGCCTTTTGTGCTTTTAAAATGATATACTTTTGCCTTAATAAACGTTCCTTTAAACGTTTTTTCTGTATCTGATTTTGCATAAAATATTAGAGGGGTTATAGTTGGATAGTGTCTTAATTAAATGTGTTTTACAAAATCATTTTACTGTGCACATTAAGTTGGTTAGGTTCCCCACATGTCAGGTCTAGATGGCATTGTTTGAAAATCAGGTGTATTTACCCATGCTGTCTTTACACTTGCATTTTCAGAAATGGTTTGGCATTTTTATTGAACGAATAAACTCTAGAAGACAGTACATATTCCAATGTTTTATATGTATGTTTTATTATTACGCAGACCAATTAATCATTCAGTAATGTGTTAGTTCACAGACTTACAAAAAATACTGTAAATCTCTGTACGACCCCCAGTAAATTCTAGAACTAACAGTTAAAGTTAAATGGCCTCAAACAGCATCCTTGCTATTTTGAACCATTATCGTGCATCTAATGGTCCCTTATCGGCACACATCCCCTCAAAAGTGTTGGTTATGTGATTCCTAGGAATTAAAATGACAACTTAAAAACAAACAGGCTCAGCATTCACCTAATGCATTCATACGGATATTCACAAGGGTGAATGCATTTTTGTCTGGCATACACTTCAGAACATTATTGTAAGTGTTCTTCTCATAATCAAAACTACCGATTTTGTACATGTACAGCCTGGATACTTGCAGTAAAGGAAAAAGTCATGCCTTGCTTAGTCCTCTTTTTTTAAATCACTACAATAGATTGCATTTTTTTTAAACACCTGTAATTCAAGGTACTAACATTTGTTCACAAAGCTTTTAACCCTAAGTGTTTGGTACAGTTTGGCCTTTTAAAATAAGCTCAAACTACATAACCGTATAGCAAAAATCGGATAATACACACACTCAGGAAAGGCAATGTATGAGTGAAAGCGATTCATTGATATAGCCTTGCCTCAGGAATGTCTTTTCATTAATACTGGTTATAATCAAACCCTTATAGATTCTAAAAAAAGAATTAAAATGTTTTTAGACACGTTAGTATAGTTTTATGAGAGAATAATCAGTGCAAAGAACTGTTACTGCATAAAGAGGTAACTGGCTGGATGTGGCACAGATTAATATAACTTGTTAAAATGTACCAGAAGAAAGAATGTCCTCTGCTTCTCCCCCAACCGTTTACTGGGTAGATTTGGCCCTCGTCCCGGGTGTAATTACCAGTAGCAGGTGCTGTATACAGCCCTAGTGCTTGTTGATGTAGCATTCTGTTTGTTAGTGACGTTGAAACATAAACAATTGCATCTTTATACTCTAAGCCTTCATTGCTCCTCATTTCTGTTACCCTCACCAATATATACTACCTGATTATCCCTTTTTCTATTGCTAAATGCACTTTCTGCTCAAGCGTGTGCAGAAACAAAAACTCTAGCATTCAAAGCAAAAAATCAAAATGGCAAATCGGAATCCCCAATTTCATGATATATCGGGCAGGTTAAAGTAACAAAGTGCACACTTGTAATAATTATTGTTAGCTAATACATCCAGAAAGCTAAATTCATAAAATCCTAAAATTTTAATTTTTACAAGAAAGAAGAGTACAACTCTCCCACTTGTGAAAACTCACACAACACAAACCGTGTGTGTGTGAGACTCTGCTGTAAACTCACAATTCTTAAAAAAAAAAAAAATTTCAAATGAGCAAACATGAATGTCTCCATCCCTTTTTTTCGCTGTTAAGTTTTCACTGAAAGTATGAACATGTTATGTTGAAGTAAAAAATAGTCCATGCAACCTTTTTATGTCAAACTTGATATCAAAGTTGGAAAAAGTATTTCATAGAATGCCCCACGGGAACAAAGCTGCTGTTCTCAGCCACAGCATGCATCATTTGAATATAAGAGCATATTTCGCTAGTAGCTCCCACAAAGCAAACGAGTGTCCCTAGCAGGCCCTGAGTAACCATTTTTCTCTTCCCATGTTTCACTTTATTGTGGTCATATTGAGTTCAATTGTATAAACGAAAACACAATCAATAAAATGTAACTCAAGTTTGCAAAGTTAAAAAACATTTGAAAAAAGTTAATGGCATACATTTACAATGCTTACATTGAAAGAGGAAATCTTTTCGGTATCTCTTTGGTGCTGGATATCCAGATTAAAATATACAAATACAATCTTATTTATTGAACCTGCAACCCACTTTGTTATGAGACACCTATCCTTTGTTCCTCTATTTCATAGATTAAAGATGTTCCTCAGGTTTTCTTTTTTGAGGGATATTTACCGTATCTTCACTAGAATTAATTACTTATGTCTGAATTCATGACACCGACTCACACCTGAAAATTGATTATTCAGTCTGCGTATCTGTTATTCTAGAGAAATATTTCTAATTGCTAATTTGAATGAATCTTCTGGCATGACCTACAGATTAATTTTTTTCAGAGTCCTACATCCTTTTTCATTCTTTTGGGCATTTACTACCAAGTAATTCCTATATAAGCAAAGATATTTTCATGTATTTGTTTGCAATTGTGTAAATCATATTTCAGATATTAGATGTGGTTTACAGATATTTCTTCGTTGCTTTGCATTTTGCATAGCATAGTTAAAAATTTTGATGCGGTTTGTAGATTCCGCAATCCTAATTTTAAATTGTATTATAAAAATACATAGTTTATTTAGCAAATCCAATTTCAATATTATACTCAATTGGCTGAACTTCTACAAATGACAGTTATACCCACAAATATGGATTTCACAAATGAAAGCTAATACTGAAAAGTATGCTCACCAATGCCATCTGCATTTTTATTCCTCCTCTCTGTAGTCCAATCTCCCAACTCCCTCCTTTTCCTACCCTGTGCTTATTTATGCTTGAACACTTGTGTTTTCAGATTATTTTGTTATTTTTTCTTACTTACTCCTACCAGGGCTCGGTGTTCAAGCCATGTTCTAAGTGTTACATCCTGTTTGCAGTAGCTGAACCCCATTTCTTTTAGCATGTTTTTCTGTGGGAATAGTAACCCAGTGCACTGTAGTATGTGTGCAGCTGTAGTGGTGTCCGTAGGATGGTTGGTGTGAACTTTGAAACTTTCTGCTGACCTTCCTTATGATTCCTCCCCAGTAGACGAGATGTTCTGTGAGTGTGTTCTGTATCAACATTCAAAGGTGGAAACTATGTCCTGCTAGTTGTGATATGGTCACATAGCATTCTCACTATAAATCTAGGTGGCCTTCCATGACTGTGGTCCCTATGGCCACCCATACTTGGTTTTTGATGTGCAGTCTGTTCCTGATGGATACATCTGCATGTGGATTCCTCACCTTATGAATATCCCCTGTGCCAGCATTCTGCGGAAACTTTTTCCTAGCTCTCCACGCCGACGAGGACATCACAGTGCTACTGCTCTGCTCGCGACTCCGCATGACGCCACCGGAGCCATAAGAGAGCCTCGTCGGCATGACACCTATTCCCTTTTTTCCCGCACCGTCAAAGCGTAACTGTTTTCTGAGACTCTCCATATTGTGTTGAGTAACTTTATTTCTTCATCTTTAAATGTTGCCTTGATATGGCGTATTCGAGGAAGTCCGGATTTAAGCCCTGTAGAGAGAATGTCCATCACTGATCCACATGAGAACTGTTTATGGTGTTTGCCGTCGGATAACAATGTGGAGGACTGTTCCAGCTGTTGGAAAATGAACCCAAAGGCTCTAACACAACGGGAGGTCAAGCTTTTTATGGCAAAAGCATAAAAGAAAAATAGAAGTTGTAAAAGATCAAAGTCAAAGTCCTCGACTTTGCATGCGTCGAAGTCGAAACACAAGTAAAAGAGGAGACATGGCTCTCTGCGCTGTTCGTCAAAAGGAAAAGCTTTGAGATCACATCCTCCGGCACCTCGTTTTCGTCAGAAAGACCTTGTATCTCCTTCACCATCTCCTTAGGTGACTCCAGAAAGGTCTCCTTCTCCGAAAGGTACTCCGGCGCCGAGGTGTTCTCCAGCTTCATAGGGCTTCCCAGATAAGGATGTTCCTTCTCCTGTTCATTAGACTGAACCTGTGGCTCCGCCAGCGGATCGGGCTGTTCCGACTTCGGATGCTTTTTGTGGAGAATGCTGATGCGACTCCGTATCCTCAATTTATGACTCCAGGTTCAGATACATAGCATTTTTTAAATGCAATGTATGGTATATTTGCAAGGCAGCCTTCCTCTCCGGAGCGCCTTCGGGTCCCGTGGGTCCGCTGGCCTTCAATTTGGGCTTGCCTCAGCATTATACCCAGGCACCCTTTGTGCCTTTCATGCCGACGTCGCCGTAATGGAAGTTTCCGGCTCCCAGATTTTGGACGCCATATATGGAGTCCCTGGCACCATCAGGTGGGCCTTCCTCTCGGCCTCGTACGGTGCCGATTCCACCCTCAGATCCTCCTTTGAAGCTGGCTCTGGAGCTGTCGGCGCGGCGGGTGGCGCCACCGCCGCCGCTACCAAGGTTTCGCTCGAGGAGAGAGGCACAGAGACTGTTGGACGAAGAACAGTTTCAGAGAGAGGTTGAAGAGGGTGAGATAGAGGAGTCTGTAGATGAATTCAAAGGAATTCAGGAGGCAAGTGGTTTGGATACTTCCCCAGAGTAGGAGCTTTCTTCGTCAAGAGCTTCTCCACCTCAAGAGGTAGCTTATCATACTGTCATCAGAAATGCTGCAAAGCTTTTAGGCTTACAACTACCTACTGCTGAATATAAGCCGAATTTGCTCACTGAAGTTTTGCATTCGCCTTCTTCAATAGTGGAGCCGTTGTTGCCGTTTAATGAACCCTTAACGGAACCTATCCTGGAGGTGTGGCGTAAACCACTCTCTTCTCCTACTGTATCCATATCTGTGGCAAGGAGGTATAGATAGGCTCCATGGGACCCTCCTTTTCTTTCTACGCATCTGTCTCCGAAAAGGGGTGCAGGCGTCCTGTTCAAAACAATCTACAGGCGCATTTCCCCAGGCTCCTGCTGCCAGGGACTCTAAAAAGTTGGAACAATTGGCCAAAAAGATCTTTTCTTCTAGTGTGGCACTAAAATCAACCAAAGCTACCTGTTTGTTGGGTCGTTACACAAATGCGTTGATGACTCGGCTAAGCAATTGGCACCCAAGTTGCTTGATGAAGAGCGGGGACATTTTTGGAGTTACTGTCGGATGCTCAGGCTGCTGCTCTGCAGGTTATACAGTCTGGCCTGGAAACTGCAGATTCAGTGGCCAGAATTATGAGTTCCTCCATAGTTACCAGGAGCCAGGCTTGGCTTAGATCCTCTGGTTTTACCCCAGACGTACAGGCTACTCTTCTTGATTTTGCCCTTTGATGTTTCAAAACTGTTTGGGGAAAAGGCTGATTCTGCTCTTCAAAGGTTTAAAGACAGCAAAGCCATGATGAAATTCTTGGGATTACAAACCCAGTCAAGGGGGTTTCTTTATAAGAGATATCCAGGGTTTGTCAGTTCCTCCTTTCGTAGCTTGCTACAACCTCGGCAGCCGCAAAATCCTCTTTATAAGTCCCATTGAGAAAGAACCAGACGTCGCCAACGTGGGTCGGCCCACAATCTCTCCTTCGCCTCTTCTGCCTCACCTGCTCCCCCTGGTAATGCAGGAAAGCAGCCCCAGATCCCCCATCCTGGATCATGTGGGTCCTGTAGGGGGTCGTTGTCTCACTTTATACAGGGTTGGAAATCAGTCACGTCAGACCTTTGTTTTTTAAACCATGTAGAGAATGGGTGCGACCTTCCCTTTCGGGAATTTCCTCCTCCTTTCCATCCTTGACAAGGTTTTTGTTCGGAGGACCATTTACTACTTCTTCAGAAGGAGGTCCTTGCTTTATAACAAAAAGGTGTGATAGAGGTGGTTCCGGAGCAGGAAAGGGGTCAGGGATGCTACTCCTGTTATTTCCTGATCCCAAAAAGGATGGCAGGTTACGTCTGATTATGGACCTCAGGGTCTTGACTTTTTACCTGATACATGAGAAGTTCAAGATGCTGACCCTTGCTCAGGTTCTTCTGGTGCTGCAGCAAGACAACTGGATGGTGTTGATCGATTTACAGAATGCGTATTTTCACATCCCCATCCTGTAGTTACACAGGAAGTATCTCAATTTTACGGTAGAGTTGCAGCACTACCAGTTTGCTGTCCTACCGTTTGGTCTTATTACTGCACCTCAAGTCTTCTCAAAGGTGATGACAGTGGTGGTAGCTCATCTCAGGAGGTCAAGGATTCCAGTTTTCCCTTATCTGGACTATTGGCTGCACAAAGCGGATGTCGTCAGAGATGGTGCTTCGTCATAACAACTCAGCTGTTGTTCAACTTGTGCTTTTCAATAAATGTTCCCAAATCTCATCTGGTGCCTTCTCAGCGCAACCTGTTCATAGGGGCGGTACTGGATACTACTGTGTCGAGCTTTTCCACCTCCACAAAGAATTCTGGACATTCAGGAGATGATTCCTTTGTTTCACTATGGAGCGGTTGTTCCAGTCTTGAAGGTCTTTCGTTTGCTCCGTCTTTTTGCTTCCTGCATTCTGTTGTTCATCCATGCAGGTGGTACGTAAGGGCGCTCCAGTGGTGCCTCCGCAGGCAGTGGTATCAGCACAACGGAGATCTCAGGGAGTCAGTCAGAATCTCTAGAGATGTTGCAGCGGTGCTGACTTGGTGGAGTGTGCAGGGCAACCTGTCTCACGGAAAACCCTTTCAGCCTCCTCCATCGGTGGCCACAGTGATCTCGGATGTCTACACCCTAGGGTGGGGTGCTCATTTGGGGAATCTGGAGGTCAAAGGTATTTGGTCTCTAGAGGAGAGGTTGCTTCACATCAACCTTCTAGAATTGCGGGCGACACGTTTGGCACTAAAGGCTTTCCATCCTTCCCTTTGCGGTCAGTCGGTTCAGGTCGTCACGGACAACACTACAGCGATGTGGTACATCAACAAACAGGGAGGTGTAGGGTTGTTTGCGACTGGTCCTGGGCTCAGAACCATCAGACTTGTTGTGCTGAATGTTCGTGCGGACAATCTCAATCTGCATTACTCGGCCTATCATGAGTGGAGGCTTCATCCGGAGATGGTCCATCACATCTTTGAAATATGGAGGTCGCCTCGGTTGGACCTGTTTGCCACTCACAAGAACGCGCACTGCCCGTTTTTCTACAGTCTCCCGTACCCAATGCAGGGGGCGCTGGGGGGCGCATTTCAATTGGATTGGAGCTCGCAACTTCTTTACGCTTTTCCTCTCATACCCTTCATTCCTCGGGGTCTGAGGAAAATTTACCAAGACCGGGCCTAAGTAATATTTATTGCTCCGGATTGGCCAAGAACGGTGTGGTACACAGATCTGCTTCACTTCTCATCGCACCCTCCGCTCCGTCTCCCTCTCAGGTCAGACCTCCTCTCGCAGTCGCAGGGGCATGTTCTACACCCGCACCTCCAGAGCCTGCACCTTCATGCCTGGAGTTTGAACCGGGCTACCTGAGTTCCTCCTCTCCCCCGCCGGATGTGGTGGATGTAATTTGATTGTCCAGGCGACACTCCACTAAGTCTATTTACTCTTCCAGATGGTCTAGATTTGTTAAATGGTGTAGAGAGAGATCCATTGATCCTGTAAAGGCCAACTTGTTAGATATTCTTCAGTTGTCACTGTTTTTGGCCCAGCAGGGTTGTGCTGTGGCCGCTGTTAAGGGCTATTTGTCGACTTTATCTGCGTATCTTTGTTTGCCAAACCAGCCGTCTTTATTTAAATCTCCTATTGTTTTGAGATTTATTAAGGACCTTACCAATAGGTTTCCTCCTACACCATTTGTTAGGCCTCAATGGGATTTAAACATTGTTTTGACTTTCTTGATGGTTTCCCTGTTTGAACCCTTGCATAGTTGTCCTTTGAGACTCCTGTCAGAGAATCTCAGTTCAAAACCCTCGTTTTTGACAATACATGTTGAAAGGATGGTCCTCAGGACCAGGACTGCTTTTCTGCCTAAGATGGTTACTCCCTTCCATCTAGGGCACTCCATTACGCTTCCTGTATTTTATCCTCACCTAAGGAGGAGGAGAGACTTTACGCCTGGATCTAAAAAGAGCCGTGAGCTTTTATTTGGATAGGACTAAAGACTTGTGATTGGACGATAAGCTCTTTGTGGGCTATGTTGGATGTATGAAGGGCAAGGCTGTGCACAAGCGCACTCTTTCCATATGGATCATCTTGTGCATCACGTCCTGCTACGCCCTGGCTGGTAAGGAGCCTCCTGAAGGTATTAGAGTTCATTCTACCAGAGCCAAGTCATCAACTTCTGCTTTGGCCAGTGGTGTAACTGTAGTGGACTTTTGCAAGGCATCGACTTGGGCCTCCCTCCATACTTTTGCAAAGCATTATTGCTTTGACTTCGAAATGAGGAGGGAGGGTCACTTTGCGTGCTCTGTCCTGCAGGACTTTTTTGGTATAAAAAAGTGGACACCCTCCTCTGGGAGTGGGACTGCTGTAGGAATCTATTCATAAGGTGAGGAATCCACAGGCAGATGTATCCATCAGAAGAACAAGTTACTTTCCTTTGGTAATTCTTTTTCTGGATGATACAGTATCTGCCTGTGGATTCCTCACTGACCCACCCTCCTCCCCGTTGTCCACCCTTGTATACCGTAAAGGTGGCATTGCTTAACATGTTTGTTTTGCATTGTCTTTTCGATCTTCATTTATGTGGTTTATAGGAACTGCTTTTGTTCTTTGGCTTTCCTTTTGATTTTACACTATGTGTATTTGTTTGAATGTTGTGTACTGTGTATACTTTGAATCTGTTGTCGGTCCGCTTCGGAGGCACGGAAAACAAGCATTTGCAATGCAATAGGTCTCGCATTAATTAAGTTTGAGCTATTGGCATTGCTAAATATTGCAACACCAATTGCAACAAAAGTCTATAAATTGTAGGCCAAAAAAATGTGTATTTATTTTTGTCGCAATGGTGGCATGCTGCGCTTTTGATGAATATGGTTAAAAGTTAAGTGCGCCATACTGCGATTGCTACAATAGTTAATTGTGGATGCGTTAACAATTGATGTGTGCACTGATGGCTGGTGGTGGGTGTGCCTGTAAAAATTGTGCACTGATGGCTGGTGGTGTGTGTGCCTGGAAGTGTGCACTGCCGGCTGGTGGTGTGCGTGCCTGGTGGAAGTGTGCACTGACCGCTGCTGGTGTGTGTGCCTGGTGAAAGTGTGCACTGACGGCTGGTGGTGTGTGTGTGCCTGGTGAAAGCCTGCACTGATGGTTGGTGGTGTGTGTGTGCGCTAGGTGAAAGTGTGCACTGACGTCTAGTGGTGTGTGCCTTGTGGAAGCGTGCACAAACTGCTGGTGGTGTTTGTGCCCGGTGAAAGCGTGCACTGCCTACTGATAGTGTCTGTCTGGTGAAAGTGTGCACTGACTGTGGTTGTGTGTGTGTGTGTGTGGTTTTGTGTGTGTGGTTGTGTGTGTGGTTCTGTGTGTGGTTGGTTGTGTGGTTGGTTGTGTGGTTTGCTGTGTGGTTAGTTGTGTGGTTGGTTGGTTTTGTGGTTGGTTGGATGTGTGTTTGGTTGGTTGGGTGTGTGGTTGGGGTGTGGGTGTATGTGTGTGGGTGTGTGTGTGGTTCTATGTGTGGTGTGTGGGTGGTTGTGTGTGGGTGGTTGTGGTTGGGTCTGTAATTGTGTGGCGCTGTGTGTGCAATTAAGTAAACAATCTACGTGATAGTTTAAAGACAACCTTTCTAGTAAATTATCCTATTGATAGCTATGGAGAGGATCCTTCTTAATTCTTTTGAGTGAATCTAAAGTAACCTATTCTACCAGTATTTAACTTTGTTAATAACCAATGGTTGTGTGTGTGGTCGTGGTTGTGTGTGGTTGTGGTTGTGTGTGTGTGTGTGGTTGTGTGTGTGTGTGGTTGTGTGTGGAGCTGTGTGTATGATTGTGTGTGTGATTGTGTATGGTGTGTGTGTGTGTGGTTGGGTGTTTGTGTCTGGTTGGGTCTGTGTGTGGTTGTGTGTGTTTGGTTGTGGTTTTGTGTGTGTGTGGTTGTGTGTGTGGATGTGGTTTTGCGTGTGCTTGTGGTTGTGTGTGGTGTGTGTGGTTGTGTGTGTGGTTGTGGTTTTGTGTGTAGTTTTGTGGTTGTGTGTGTGCAATTAAGTAAACAATGTAGGTGATAGTTTAAAGACAACCTTTCTTGTAAATGATCCTATTGATAGCTATGGAGAGGATCCTTCTGAATTATTTTGAGTGAATCTAAAGTAACTTGTTTTAACAGTATATAACTTTGTTAATAACTGAAATAAAGAAGTACCACACCATGTATGTATTAAAAACATTTATTTTTATAAAACATACCCTACTAGTCTCTTAATGAGGTTGTAGGTTAAATAACATAAGTTTCACTTATTAGCACACTTCAAAATCGCATAATATACATGAACCTTTAGAGGTGTATTGAAGTTATTTTTTAAAAGTGGTATAAGACCTATAACATAACTAAATTTAAGGCATAGAGCATGTGTAATAGATAAAGACATAGATATATTTGTAAATACTTTGTATTGTGTTTTATATTTGTAAAGATTTTGTATTGTGAGAGTTAGAAAAACTAAAGTGTACCATGGCAACAAATGTCCAGATAAGATAGAGGCAGATGTGGTGTGACTGGGGAAGTAGCAGAAACATTAACAGTTAGGTGTCACTCGCACAGTTTTTTGTAAACATGGCAGACGGTTGATCCTGCGAATTGTTGCATCCTTTCATCAAGTATAATATGTAAATGTTGGTGGCGCCAGTAACCTACAGACGGCTAGGTGGATGTAAGTGACATGTAGATGTTTAGAGTGAGAATGTGTCTATAGGCAGTTTGTGTAGATGGAATCGCGCTGCAGGATATCGTGATCTGTGTTTAAAATAATGTATGCTGTTTGAGTGTGTTGGTGTTGGGTGGTGTTAGCCTTAAAAGTAATCTAAATCTGAAAGTTTTCTGTTTTTTTTCAGAGGTGCAAACGCTATGTGAAAAATATCCCTGTAATAATTATAGATAACGTAATTTCAGTACAACACATAAAGCGTATGTAATTGCAAATAATGTTATATGTACAAATAGTTCCTCTAAACTTTACCAACTTTGCTGCAGTAAGTCCAAATGATGTTTTTTTTTGTTCCTGCGCAAAGCGCACAGTCTTCTTTGAAATACATGTTTGAATTTACTGCAAAAACCTACGTGTAAGTGGCTCTGTGTGCACTTATATTTTCTTTGTCTGCAAGACGCAAATAAATCGTGCTGCAGCAGCATTAAAAATGTTTTAAAACAATGAGCGCGTTCCGTTAGGCACTGGTGAAAAGTCCGCACCAGAGTGCACGTGGTGACCTAACCAACTCTTTTAAACACATCCATTCATGTCGAGTTTGCGGTATATAAAATTAGTAAGAGGGAGTGGCATATCCATGAAGTATCTGTAACAGATATCCTCATGCCAATACATAGGTAATACCACATATCTGAACGTATCTGGCATAAGCATCATCAGCTGCATAAACTATGGTGGGGTTCCTGCACTCCTTTTACCTAGAACGTGGTGCTCCTTACACAGAGACTGGGCACAGCAGCATCTGCGCTCCCACAACTTGGATGACTCTACTCCCAGTGGCGTTTTCCTGAAGGCAGCACATTCCTAAGCGGAGGCCCTGTCCTAGGCTCACACCGTAAAGCCACCTTACAACAAATGGCCCCAATACCGCAAGTAGCTGCCCACAGACACGTGGTTCAGTGAGTATTAAAATATTTCACAAATTTACTTTCATGTGCGAGTTTTCTCTCTACAAAAGAAATGTTTTGAAGGTGTTCCTGTAAAAAATGTAGTCTGCAACTTTTTTCCACGGTGTGGCACCGGTACAAACAAAGCCCCTGAATAACACTGCGCAATGAACTGTGAAACCTGAAGACAGTTTGTGTTTCTTTTCGAACGCTATTACCAAAAAAAAACACAAGCTTAAAGAACTGTAAAAGCTAAAGACACTTCGGATGTATTTCATCGCCATGAAAGAAACAAACATACGTGCATCAAAGGTTAAGGTATATCAAAATAGTAAGAGGCCGGGGGCGTGGCTAGCAGCCGATCGTGATGGCGGCGTAGCTGCTGAGCTCCGTGGGTGAAGTGCCCTTCCACATCAATCCGTCCATTAATCCGTGCACCAAACTAACCCCAGGAAGTTCGCCGAGGTCCGAAGCCGAGCGGGATGGTCCGGTGAGCTCAGGATTCGCTTTGCAGCTCTGCACCGAAGATGGTGAGCGGCGAGATCTGAAGGCCTTCTCAACAGCCGCGGACCGCGACCTGCCGCATTTCGACGGCCGGGTGGAAGTGAGGCCAGAGCGGTCACTATGCAGCCGGAAGGACCCCTGGTTTCCGACGAAACTGAAAACGCCTGCCTCGAGATCCAGCGGTAACAAGACGCTCACGGAGGCGGTGAGCACAGGGACTACGGACATTGCAGAGAGGCCCGCCGGCCTCTGTATCACAAGTCACGTCAAGTCACAGGGCCATACATGGGAGGTGATTGCAGATCGCCGCAACGCCAATACCGGGCACCCCCCCCTCGTACTTTGATCACCCACCCCCCCTGCAAAGAACTACGGCTAGTGAGGGTTTGCGGAGGCGACCACAACCATCACCCGCCCCCCCCACGGCGTCTATATTTATTGCTACTCGCTGGCGGGGATATCAAACTGGGTGAGAGGAACGCGCAGCAGCGCTGACCACCGGCGCCATCAGCCTTAGAGACCCATGCGGGGGAGCGGCGAGCCTGTCACCACAGAGGACTGAGACGCAAAGTGGCAGTTAGCAGCAGTGGGAATCCCACTTACAGTTCCAGTGGCCGCCGCATGGAAAAGCGGGCAGACAAGCAGTGAGCATCTTAAGGGGCATTTTGCTCATGACACCAGAGACAGGAGTAGCCGCAGCCCTTGTAGCGGAGTCGGGGTCCTCCGGGTCAGTGTACCAGCCTGCCTCCCACCGCCGCTCTCTCTGCTATCCTGAGAGCGGCCGCCGAGTGGAGCGCAGAACTACGTCACCCAGCACCCTTAGCGGCAGGAAGCCGCGCAGCACAACAGCGCGCCAGCCCTTGTAGCGGAGTCGGGGTCCTCAGGGTCAGTGTACCAGCCTGCCTCCCGCCGCCGCTCTCTCTGCTATCCCGAGAGCGGCCGCTGAGTGGAGCGCAGAACTACATCACCCAGCACCCTTAGCGGCAGGAAGCCGCGCAGCACAACAGCGCGCCAGGAGGCGCATAAATCCCAGCGCGTCTCCCCGCGTCGCGGGAGCGCGCGGGCAGCGCTGGGCGAAGCCCGGGCAAAGGGCGGGCCGTCTGTGGCCGTCAGGGGACGACAAGGGACGGGACGGGCCACCCCCCTGAGAAACATCGACTAAAATGGGTAAGCGCAAGCTACAAACTTCGGATAATGCGGGTGGTGTGAAATCTAAAGTCCCACGTAATTCCAATAACCCTTCTAACATACTATCATACCTTACCTCTTCTGTGGGCAAACTAAACAAGGACATTGCAACTACCGAACGAGAATTGGGACTCGAAACCTCCATAATTGAGCATTCTGAAACCCCCTTAATTGAAAAACAGCATATCCCTCTGGAGCCTGTGATCGCTATTAGGAACATGACCGACATCATACCTTCGACCAGCATAGCTATTCTAGAGAATGAAAAGGTCGTAAACATCCCAACTGATAAAATCCTCACTGAAGAGGCCACAAGCGCAGGTATGAAACATGTAAAGAGGCAGACTAAAAAATCTACAAAGCCTACACCTTCTAAAATGAAACAAGGACAATTTGTATCTAGACATTTTGAAACTTCGATGATAGACTTGGTTGAGAATATACTCACTGAAAAATTGGAAACAATATTGACTCAAATTTGCAGTGACATTACTGAAACATTAAGAGAGTATGTATTAGAAATCTTGAAAAAATGCAAACGTATAAACCCATTCCTGGCCTCAAATGAACATTTTTCGATTATTGACAACACCGAGCTGACTAAAAAATCACGAACCCAGTCTTCTGTAACAAAGGGTTCTTTAAATGTCTGTATTCCACCGACAGTCTCGAACCCACCGCTTTCCCCCATGCTACATAGTGGGATAAGATTAACAGGCCAGGCCAAGGGTCCTGAGGTTAGGAGGCAGTCTAGTGTTCACAATAGTTTACAACCTCACCAAGAGAACCCTGTAGCTGAGAGAGAGCACAGCAAGAACAGGGATGTGGAATTTAAACGTACCGTGCACCTACCCCCAGAGGCCACACCATATGTGGCTATTTTAGTAAATGTACCCCCTCTTAAAGCAGGAGAGGTAAAGACACATGAAACCCTGCTAAGAAATATCAAGGTTTGGTGTGATGAAAACTGCACAGGGGGGTAAAAATCTCTCTTCCAATATAAATATGGGGAGTTGGGTGGGAAATACCAAAAAAAACCTTAAGGGAGACTGTCTCATTGTGAATTTCAATAGACCACATGTAGCATCCCGGCTATTTTGGGATGCAACAGACACGCTCATACAAGAGGGAGAGATAAGAGCATTACCACTTGGGTTCTTTTATCCTATATCACAATCATTTAGGAGGAGCTCACAAGAGATTGGGCGAACAGTACTAGTAACAAACCCAGAAATTGTACCACCACCCTTAAATAGCTGGGCAACTAAAAAATCTGGATTGCACCCAAAAGTATGTTACTATAACAGTACCGTAACAAATGAGGGTATTGTCACGTCAAGTAGATTTACACCCTTATCCCAAATGGGGGATATTGATTGACTAACAAAAGAATGTCCATCTAACTCACTCACATGCCCCATAGTACATCAGGAAAAAAGGGAGCCCCCTGTTAAGCTTATGAGTTGGAATATTGCAGGACTACACGCCAAGAGAGATAATAAGATATGGATTGAATTCTTGAGGCAATATGATATAGTCGAGTTGCAAGAAACATGGGACAGGTTCACCTCTTACTTTGCACCCTCATGTACATCCAAATCAGGAAGGGATAAAGGAGGATTGATATTTTTAATTGCGGTCAATATACTAGGTATAGTGAAAGAGGTTAATACCACTTCCCCTAACATTTTAGCTATAGAAGTTCTAATGCCAAATAATAATAACGTGCTATATATCAATTTCTATAATGCAACACAGGGAGACTGCCCTAATGAGCACATTTATTCATTAACAACATTTTTATCCACATACAAAGAAGCTCAAACCACTTTTTTCTCTATCATCCTAATGGGTGATTTTAACGTTCACTTATGTGACTTAAATTGTCAGTATTTAGACGCTGACTACCCGGCCCACTCAAGTTACCAGCATTTCGAACACTCAGCAAAGGGATGTGCCCTGGAGGAATTACTCACAGAGGTAGACCTGTTCGAACCCGGGTTTGCTGACATAAAGGACCGTGTACCTACATATAATGCAAGGGAAAGTGAAACCATCATAGACTACATGTTTCTATCTCCTGCACTATTAAGTTCTGTTTTATTTTATAATGCTATTCAATCCACGTTTAGTGACCATAACCCAGTGGTTCTGGAACTGGTCAACACTACACTTTCTTTTAACAAATTTGAGACTCCTAAAGTTCACTAGAGTTCGGGCCAAGGACCAGGGGAGGAGATTACAATGGAACAAAATTATACCTGAGGAGTTCTTATCTACAATTAAATCTAAGGTGGTGAATGAAATTAACACTTGCAGAGACCCACTCAGATTTGGGGGTGATGTAATAACCTCCTTTGAAACGATCTGTCAACAGGTTACATTAGAACTCACGGTGAAGAAATCACATAAATCAAATCAGGTGCATAGATGGTTTGACCATAACTGCACTCAAATACATGGCGAGCTCCTGCAAGCCCTAAATAAGAAGCCTAGAGATAAGAGTAAGGTCTCCTCCTTAAGGAAATCATACAAAAATACACTACAAATCCGGAAAAATGAACTAAAACAATGAACTAAAACAAGAGGCTCGGGATTCATTATTTGACAAAGATACTCTAAGGAATAGTTCTAAATTCTGGACTATAGTTAATTCTCCCTTGTTTAATGGGATGGATAATGCCCCGCTAGAGGTTAATATCACAGAACAGGAATGGCTAACCCATTTTGAGAATGTATATGGGAGCAATTTGGAACTTGATAGTTATGAGGCGCTTCCTAAAGAAATAGTAGGACCCGTACAGAGTATTACTCTCAAAGAGGTACAGTTAGCAATAGCTGAAACATCTGTCCAGAAAGCTCCAGGACCAGATTGGGTACAGTCCGATATGTACAAAGCCAACCCTGAGCTCTGGTCTATAAAACTTACTAATGTTTTTAACCTAGCAGTAAATTCTACCCCGGCTACCTTCCCCAAGACCTGGTCCCGTTCTATTATAATACCAATATTTAAGAAGGGACAAAGGGGGGGACCCAAGATGTTATCGTCCTATCTCTTTGATTGACACATCAATCAAGATACTAGGAAAAGTAATTTTGGCCAGGATAAATGCCTGGGTAATGGATAAAGACATTTTATGTGATGCCCAATATGGGTTTAGAGCGGGAAGAAGCACGGAAGATCAATGCCTAAACCTACATCTAATAGTTAACAAATACACAATAGCATCAAAAGGCTCTATCTTCCTGGCATTTATGGACTTATCCACAGCTTTTGACTTAGTTAATAGGTCAAAGCTGTGGAAAATGCTCCTGGAGCTGGGATTAGACCAGGCTCTGGTGAATTTTCTTGCCGAGCTACATAGGGGCTTGTCCGCATCAATTAGAATGACGCAAGAGGGAAAATGCACTGCTAAATTTAAATCTGGCAGAGGGGTGCGTCAAGGCTGTATAATGGCCCCAATGTTGTTTACACTTTACATCAACTCTCTGGAAAAGGTCTTGGCAACTGTAACATCAGATATTCCGCGTATGGGAGGAACGTACATCCCTGTACTCCTATATTCGGACGACACAGTACTGTTGTCAAGAACACCTAACCCCCTACAAAGATTGCTTGACTAATTTGGGGAGTTTATGGATAAGTTGGACTTGGTGGTCAATACAGACAAATCCCACGTTATGTCTCTAGGGAAAAGTAGAAAGCATTTTAAAACAGTTGCTTGTAATGACAGTACAATAACCAAGGTTAGAGTCTTCACTTATCTAGGAGTGGTGTTTGATGATGTAGGCTCCTGGGTCCCCCAACCACTAAATAAAGCAGCTGCCATAAAAAGATCAACATCTGCTATTCTTGGTTTTGCTAAGAGATTGGGAAGCAAACCGGGGGAAGCAATTTTGTCTATTTACAAAGCAAAATCTGTGGCCATAGCTAGGTATGAGGCCGCAATATGGGGCTACAAGGATACAACACCCATACAGAGGGAGGAAAATACATTTCTGCTGGCTCTTCTGGGCCTCCCCCAATCAACTGCCAGCTTTGCTGTACATCGTGAGCTAGGGATGGGATATATCTCAGACTATCTGAATATGGCCCCTATCCTGCAATGGATTAAAATATGGATAAATCCCGCCCTGACTCTGAACCACAAGATCATTAAGGATTGTTTGGCGCTAGATAAAGTGGCAGAAATAAAATGGTTGTTTTATATCAAAGCCATATCTAACTATCTTGGGCGCCCAGAAATGTTTTCCAACCCAGAAAGTTTAATTAAAGCTGACATTAACTGGGTAAAAACCAATTTCATAAAAACTAGGGAATTGGATCGCGAAGCCACGGAACTCTGCAAACCGGCAGTGAGGGCTCATTATTTATTGATATTGACAATGTCTATCCAACCTTATCTGACAATTGTCACTAAACCTTTCCATCGATGGCTGTTAACCAAATTCCGTTTTAACCAATTGCATGTGTTACTGGGAAACTACAGGGAGTGGAGTAAACCAGAGGATGCCGCCCCCTGTAAATGTGACTATCATTCATACCAGGACTCGATGCATTTTGTGTTCTTCTGTTCTTTTTATACGGAGGGAAGGAAAAGGTTTATTATACCACTGTTGAAAAATAGGGGTTTCATACAAGTGAAACCTGCCTTAATATACCTACAGTTGATGGAATCCTCTGCTGTTATGTTCGGGGTAGCAAATATCATTGTAACATCTATCCGTAACAAAAAAGCTAGACATCTAGAGGAAACAAATTGTGAGTAAAAGTAATTCTCAATGACGGAAGAGATTTTAAAGATTTAATTGAATAGACAATTGATTATGAACCCCTGGCTATTAAATGCTGATTTGTAGATAGTGTGTATATTTGGTATGATACTCTGGAAATCTTTGCACTTGATGAACTCTGTGAGTTGTGTATATGAATTGTATATTATGTAAATACTACTATTTATTTTGTAACTGTGATTTTAAAATGTAATTGAATAGCATACTTTTATGATTTTAAATAATCAAATAAAGTGGTTTTTGAATTGAATTGAATCTTAAGGGCGCGAGTTGGGACCTTCCCCCTCCCTGCCTTCAGCCTGCATGTGGGACCAGCCACAGTGCCTCAGCTGACGCTAGTTCGCAGGCGGACTGGGATTCATTAGTGGCCACAGCTTCCCCATCATTACTGTTTTGTGCGCCCAGACCCACGCTGAAGACAGACCACGGCTTTGCGTGCCCCTGGCTGAATGAGCTCGCCCATTCGGTGCAACAGACGTACCGGTGTAACATCAGCTGCCTCGCGCTGCTCTATGTTTTGAGTCGACTTTGCTTTCTATTTTCCCCTACTCCAGCCTTGCTGCTGCAGAACCTCTGACTGAGACATCATGGCGGGTAGGGGCCAGAGAAGTCAATCGACGTAGGCTAAACTGGACAAGTATGCATATGAAAAGAGTAATTCGCAGGGGGCGGAGCGACGCCCGTCGACGGGGAAGTCACCAGAAAGTGATAGCGCAAAAAAGGTCACATTAGAAGACGTAATGAAAGCTTTGTCAGCGGTTCAAGCAACGGTGGGGTCGATATCGACAGATGTCTCTCTGCTACGGGCAGACTTTCACAAAATCACTGAACGGATTAAAGAAGTAGAAATAGTCGCAAAGTCACTGGTGGAGGATACATCTGAATTGCAGCAAGCAGTATCGCGGCTCGAGACCGAAAATAAACACCTGAAGGAGAAACTGGATGATCAAGAAGGGAGGTCAAGACGGAACAGCGTGCAAATTCTTGGCCTGTCGGAGTCGGAAGGGAACCAAGCTATGGATCTATGCGTAGAAGATGTAATCTAAACCAAACTGCTACCTAAGGGCCGATCACATTTTTTCTCCGTTGAAAGGGCCCATAGAGTCCCGGGTGGCAGACCTTAGCCAGGGGCGCCCCCAAGACCGGTGCTGGCCAGACTGTTCAATTTTAGGGATAGGGTCATAATCCTACTAGCAGCAAGAACGGCCCAGCCGATCCGTGTGCACAACTCGACACTTGCCTTCTTCCCAGATTACACAGCGGAGGTGGCCCGCCGCAGAAGAAGCTTTCTGGAGGTAAAGAAGGCGATGAGGGCACGCGACCTACCCTATTCCATGTTATTCCTGGCCCGGCTTCGAGTAGTGGACGACGGTAAGACGTGGTTTTTCGACACCCCAGAATCGGCACATGACTTGTTGGAGGGCTGGCGGCAGGTGGGATCGCAACGACGCACAGACCGGAATCACCAACACCAGCAGTAGGAGGACCACTTCGGATCCCAGAAGCAACGACGAAAAGAGACAGACCACTCACCACAGCAAGAAGCAGAAAACTTTGAACTGAGCCAGGAACATTAACCTCTCTGCTTTACCGGAGCTGTACACTGGAGAATAGACCGGCTCCGAGTTCTGGACTGAGGCGTGCCTGGGGGGGCAGGAAGGGCTGCTGCCTCTACGGACCTTGTACCCCGGCAAGCAAGTACTATAGTTGGATTTGGGGAAAAGCACTCTGCTATGTTGGGGAGGCGGCGGTTTTATGTCCGTTAAGCAGTGAGGCAGGGAGGGGGGGAGTTGGGAGGGGAATGTTTTGGTTATTCACTGTTTCTTGAGATTTGACAGCAGGTACACACTACGAGAGCGCAGAGTTGACAGCTACATCATGATTACCACGGGTGGGGCGCATATGGTGGGTCCACTATTGCACCACTGGCACTTCCATGTTAATACACGACAATGGCTCTATGGAACCTGGTGGGTCCTACATGGCGCGCAGTCTGCGGGGTGACGGACTTGGGGCAGTGTCACGTGAGGCTCCGGTACCGCCCCTGAAGATCTTGACATGGAATGTTAGAGGCTTGGGCGATAAAATAAAAAGGGGTTTGGTGATGCAGGCATTAAAAAGACATAACCCGACGGTAGTCCTTCTACAAGAGACTCACCTTACAGGGAAGGCATGCCAGGCGCTAGATAGACGCGGGTACAAGATGGTGGCGCACGCTGAGTTTAGTTCGGGGTCGAGGGGAACAGGTGTCCTGATCAAAAAATCATTGTTGTTTATACTACTGCAGATTAAGACTGACGACCAGGGTCGCTTCGCAGCAATTCAAGCGCAATGGGAGGGCAGACTTCTTAACATAGTGTCAGTGTACGTGCCTCTGGCACTGCAATCGGTAGCGATGCCGGCCCTAGGAGCCTTCATATTAGCACTACCAGAAGGTGACCTTCTTATAGGAGGTGACTTTAACGCGACTATGAACTCGGAAATGGACAGTTTTCCATCGCGGCCACAGACGTCGGGACCCTCCCGTTTCCAGGGCTTTATCGAGGCGCTGGGACTCAGACATTTGGTGACATACCCACCCAGCGAGAAATCACTCCACATATCACTCTGCAGTCCACAACAGCCTTTCGAGAATAGATTACTTCTTACTGGTGGGCTCAAGGCTACAAAATGTCGAGGAGTTGGAAATCAAACCTAGGGGCATCTCGGATCATTCGCCGGTGGTCCTGACTCTCTCTTGCAGGGAGAAATCTCGCAGGAGGATATACCCGATTTACCCTAATAACCTAAAAGTCCCCAGCATCAGAAAAGAACTCAAAAACACGACTAAACATTATTTTACAGAAAACACTGCCTCTGTGGACTCACCGTCCATCCTCTGGGAAGCCTACAAGACGGTCCTCCGTGGACAGGCCATAGCATCTATTACGGGGCATAAGCGGACACAACAAAAAGAACGGGCGGAATTAGAGCTCGCAGTACACACGGCAAACATAGCGCACATGACAGATCCCTCCTTAGACTCTGCACACGCCTTACAGCTACATTAACAACGCCATAGGGACCACTTGCAGCACCAAACCGTAGAACACCTCACGGCAATGACACACAAAATCTACGAGGTGGGGGACAAAGCGGGGAAGATGTTGGCTTGGTTGGATAAAAAGGGGGGAGGACCCACTGGGATATAACAACTGTGCTCGAAGGCAGGCATACTACAGACCCATCCTGAGGTGATTGTAACCACACTAGCTGAATACTTTGAGGAAGTCTACACTCCAGTTAGGGAAGTACTAGACTTCGAGGCACTCGGTTCGCTTAGCCTCATCGAAACCCAAACCCTCCCACCTGATGCGGTCACAGAATTGGACGCTGACCTCACGGTCGATGAGATCCAGTCTGCTATTGGAGCAATGCAGTCTGGAAAAGCACTGGGCCCCAACGGTAGAATGGTACAAACTCATGTCAGAAACGCTAAGCACCCCGCTGTTGGCAATGTATAACAATAGCCTACAGACAGCACTCCTTCCACTAGATCAACGTACGGCGACAATTGTGGCAATTCCCAAACCAGGCAAACCCCCAACGGACTATACCTCTTAACGCCCAACATCGCTTCTGAACGCAGAAGTCTAAGTCTTGGCGAAAGTCCTAGCGAATAAACTAATTCCCCACCTTCCCCAGCTGATACACCCCGACCAATCGGGCTTCATGCCGCACCGGAACACTGCTCTTAACCTCAGATGGGTTCACAGAGTGCTGGCACGGGCTCCGATGCTTTCCGAGCCAGCAGTGATAATGTCCCTGGACGCAAAGATGGCGTTCGATATGGTGGAATGGCAGTACATTTTCACAGTCCTATCTCATATGGGCTTTGGCCCTAAGTTTCGGGCCTGGATACGACTCCTATACACTGAACCGGTGGCTCGGGTAACTGCGAACGGACATCTATCACGCACCATACAACTGGCTAGAGGGACACACCAGGGCTGTCCGTTGTCGCCGTTATTGTTCGCGTTAGTGCTGGAGCCATTGGCGACATTGCTTAGGAAGACGCCATTGCTAACAGGCATTAGTTGGATGAGGGGATGGGAGGAGCGTGTCTCCCTCTATGCTGATGACATATTGTTGTACCTCACGAATCCCGACCGTAGCATACCTGCACTCCTTGACATTTGCAATCAACTCGGGGACACATCAGGCTACACGATAAATTGGGCCAAATCAGTACTCTACATTCTGAAGGGTCCCGATCCGTCACTCCCCGCGGATTGTCCGATCATAATAACCAGGGACTCTTTCAAATATTTAGGTCTATACATCACAAGAAATGCGGTGGACTTCTTTGATAAAAATCTAGCGCCCCCTCTGGTGCGGCTGAAGCGCGATGTCAGGCACTGGGCGTCCTTGCCCCTAACACTGCTGGGGAGGGCAGCACTCTACAAAATGATGGCCTGACAGCGGTTCCTCTATGCGCTAGAGAACTCACCGTACCCGATACCGCCACGGTACTTTAAACAAGTCGCGGCGCAGACTTTGACCCTTATGTGGGGCAGCCTGCCGGCGCGCATAGCCCAACTTAAACTAAATAGGAGCTGGTATGATGGCGGGATTGCACTGCCAAACCTGCAGCTATACTATTGGGCGGCCCAACTTAAAACCATCAACGGCTGGCTCCACGTGCCCCAAGACGACCCAGCATACAGAGCTGATAGGTTACAACTAGGTGCGAACAAGATGCTGGCGGTCCTATATAACATGTATGGCTACGAAATTAACAGGGCCTATGAAACAAACGGTGGCGATATGGCACGCAGCCCAGGCGAAACTGGGGTGGAGAGACACTATCACCAAACTCACCCCACTAAAGCTCTGGGACACTTGAGGAACACCAAAGGTTTTACACAGTGGGACACTATCGGGATTTCCACAGTGGGTGACTTGTGGGACAAGGGGACGGTGATCCCCTTTGCACAACTCCAACAACATTACGAATTGGGCCAAAACTAAACATATCGATACGTACAAATTAGGCACGCATTATTAACAGCACTCCCTGCGGGCACGGACGTTCCAGATGCCTCACCACTGGAGGACCGCCTACTCACAGAATTTATGCAACAGAACGCAACGTCCCTCACATACCGGAAGCTACTTAACAACATTCCCGACCCTACCCTTAAACTCCGGGAAAAATGGGTAGAAGAAGTAGGGGATATGGGCGATTTGCTGCCAGAGGAAGAGGAGGATTGCTCAGATGAGGAGGATGTAGAAGAATAATGGTGCAACGTGATAACAGACCTGTTTCCATATTTGAAAGTATAAGATGTACTGACTGTCTTGAAACTTGTTGCTTTGATAATGTTTTAGTGCTCAAACTGCCTGCTGATGTGCGACTTATTCGTATGCCCTAGTTATGCTACTGATAATCATATATCTATGTGATCACGTTCATGACTGCAACTGTTTTTCTTCAATAAAAACAAATTAAAAAAAAAAAAATAGTAAGAGGCCGTCCCATATGCATTAAGGGATATTGTGATAGCAATACATTTATTGAAGGTATTCATTAAAACATTTGAGTCTGCATTTGTTTTAAACACTGTGGCTTCGGTACAAATAAAGCCCCTGAATAACTGTGTGAGCACTGGCAGGAGCAGTAAGTTAGGCCACACACATAGTGAAGTTAAGTAGCCGCACTGCACACTTCCCTCATACAGATTTTGGGTTCACAAATCGTGCACGTGGCAGTCACTGGGCGGCTGGTACATGTGGCTGCAGGCAAGGGGAAGGCAGCGGCAGTTGATCCAGTGAATTCTTGGGTCCTTTCCACCACGCAACAGATAAAGCTATGTAATCGCAAATAATATTATGTGTACAAATAGTTCTAATAATCTTACAACTTTTCTGCAGGAAGGCCAAAATCTTTTATCTTGTTAGCTGCGCAAAGCGCGTGCTCTACTCTAAAATCCATGTTTAAATGTACTTCTAAAAAGTATGTGTATGTGCACACAGAGCGTGTGCACATACATTTCTTTGTCTTCAAGTCACAAAGAAATCGTGCAGCAGCATTAAAAATGTTTTACAACAATGAGCGCGTTCCGTTAGGCACCGGTGAAAAGTCCGCACCAGAGTACACGTGATGCCCTAATCAACTCTTTTAAACACATCCATTCATGTCGAGTTTGCGCTATATAAAATTAGTAAGAGGGAGTGGCATATCCATGAAGTATGTGTAACAGATATTCTCATGCCAATATGGTAATACCACATATCTGAACGTATCAGGCATAAGCATCATCAGCTGCATAACTATGGTGGGGTTCCTGCACTACTTTTACCTAGAACGTGGTGCTCCTTACACAGAGACTGGGCACAGCAGCATCTGCGCTCCCACAACTGGGATGACCCTACTCCCAGCAATGTTTTCCTGAAGGCAGCACATTCCTAAGCGGAGAACTCGTCTTGGGCTCGCACCGTAATGCCCCCAATACCGCAAGCAGCTGCCCACAGACACGTGGTTCAGTGAGTATTATAATATTTCACAAATTGACCTTCATGTTCGAGTTTTCTCTCTACAAATAAAGAATTGTATAAAAGGTGTTCATGTAAAAGATATTGTCATAGCAATACATTTATTTAAGGTATTCATTTAAAATTTGGAGTCTGCATTTGTTTTAAACGGTGTGGCACCGGTACAAATAAAGCCCCTGAATAACTGTGTTAGTGCTTGCAGGAACACAGACCACACACAAAGTGAAGTTAAGGAGCTAGCCGCACTGCACACCTCCCTCGTACATTTTTTGCGTTAAAAAAACCTACACGGGCAGTCACTGAGTGGCTGGTACATGTGGCTGCAGGCAAGGGGAAGGCAGTGACAGCTGATCCAGTGAATTATTGCATCCTTTCCTCCACTTTAATATGTAAATGTAGGTGGCGCCACTTGGAATCGCTCTGCAGGATATCGCGACCTGTGTTTAAGACTTTGTCTGCAGTTTAAGGTGGTGGGTGTGGGGTGTTAGAAGTAAAAGCAAGTCTAAATAGCTAAAGGAGGAGGCAGCAGGGGGAGGGGAGACACGAGTGGGCGATATCACGACCTATGGTTAAGATATGGTATGCTGTTGATGTGGGGGGTTAGCAGTAACCATAATGCAAATTTTAATGGTGTTATATTTTTGAGGTTGAAATGCTATGTTATAAATATTAATGTAATCCATGTTTGATACGTTTATTCAACTCAACATATAAAGCGCTTTCTTAATGTTCTTTCAACTCAAAACATAAAGCGCTTTGTTAAGGTTGTTTCACCTTTGTTACTGCCAACAGTGTGGCACCGGTACAAAGCAAGGACCGGAATAACTGTACCCATTAAAAAAAAAAAATGTGCACGCCAAAACCTGTAAAAGCTTTACACACTTTCGCCTTATTTCACCGCCATGAAAGAAGAAAAAAACGCACATGCGAGTAAATACCTTTTTTGAAGATATCCCTGTAAAAATTTCATAGTGGTAGTCTTTATTATGGTCAGTTTAAACAAATGGACAGAACGAAAGACTGCAATATTTGGAAAAGGAAACCTTAGTAAAAAAATATATAAATCTAGATGTGTAGCGAAAGGGAAAATGGAAATGAAGGTGTCTGTATGATCAATGTAAATAGTTAAATCGAAACCATACTTGCACGATGCCGGAACCCTTAAGAAGTATATGACCCAGTAACGGATCACAAACATAAATGCTAAGTGCGGCCAGAGAAAGTGAACTGGTATATAAAAAACAATATTTATCTACTCATGACATAAGAGAACATATTAGAAAGTGATCGGATGGAGGCAGAGGGGAAAGCACGGGAAATACCAGCTCTCGGCATTTCTGGGGCGGGGGAAAAGGGAAAAAAAATGAAAGCGCTAGCGGCCGCATGCTGGCAAATGGTGACCTGCAGAGCGCGTGAATGGGAAGAGTGGCCGGCCGTGGGTAGGCGCTAGGGGGCGCACAGCGTAATGGCTGCCTGAGCTGCAGCTCCGCCGGGCGCTCGGCAATTCTGTGATCTCTTGCCGTCGAAGCCCCCGGCACCCGCTCTCCGAGCGCATCGACAGGTGTGGGAAGATGAGCGGCGACGTTTGAAGCGCACAGCGCGCGCCGAAAATCGACTTTTGCAGACTTATCCTGTCAAACGGTGTTCGAGCGCGTTGCCTGCTTGACAATATGGCCGCCGCCGGAGGACATACGAGAGTTGCGTGAGGAGCCGCCAGCACTATACCACCTTCCTGCGCGAGTGGCACCACCTCGAGGGTAAGGACCTGCTCCTTATCCCTTTTACTGTCCACATCTCGCCTCTTGGGACCACAAAGGGCCAGGTGCTGCTGTAGTTAAGCCGGGTGGGATGCCTGACAAGATGGCGGCGGCAACTGTCGGAGTGGGGGAAGATCGACTTCTCGCCGATGGACAATCGACCGTCCCAAGATTGTGGGACTGACAAGGTGGCCGCTACACTGTTGGGGTCCTGTAACGCTGTCAACCTAGCAGTCTCTCTCGAAGTGCCTGTGGATTGGTTTGGGCTGTGGTGACCGAGCAGCACGTGGGAGTATAAACACGCGCCAAATGCCCATGACCTCTGGGACAGTGTGGCCTGGGCCGTATCCTGCTCTTCAGCGCTCTGCAGCATACCGCCGCAATTACTAAGGCGCACTACAGACTCCCCGACCGCACGGCCCTGCGCAACCACATGTGAAAACTGCGGACGATCTCCTACTACACCGGGTGGGATGCCTGACAAGATGGCGGCGGCAACTGTCGGAGTGGGGGAAGATCGACTTCTCGCCGATGGACAATCGACCGTCCCAAGATTGTGGGACTGACAAGGTGGCCGCTACACTGTTGGGGTCCTGTAACGCTGTCAACCTAGCAGTCTCTCTCGAAGTGCCTGTGGATTGGTTTGGGCTGTGGTGACCGAGCAGCACGTGGGAGTATAAACACGCGCCAAATGCCCATGACCTCTGGGACAGTGTGGCCTGGGCCGTATCCTGCTCTTCAGCGCTCTGCATCATACCGCCGCAATTACTAAGGCGCACTACAGACTCCCCGACCGCACGGCCCTGCGCAACCACATGTGAAAACTGCGGACGATCTCCTACTACACACGTGGGTAGGTGGCTGGAAGGAGGGCCCCCTTCTCATCCTAGAGGTGGTACAGGGTGCGGCTCCAGTGCGCTCTGTCCGGTACACCACGGCGACCACGACCAGAATCACGAGGGCATCTGGGCCCGCACACAAGAAGACAACGTCTCCAGTCAGCACCATGGGCAAGCCAGACAAGCAACAGCCGAAAATCTCCTTTGAGAACAAAAAACCGACGAAACCAACAGAAGATGTGGTGGTAGATAGCGACACTGCCGGACCTGCGACAAACAACAACATTGAGAAGATCCTTCTAGCGATTCAGTCCAACTTGCAGGATATCAATGGCAAACTGGACAATCTAACTTGCAGAATGGACAGCATGGCGGCGAGGCAGGAGAAACACGGCGAGCGTCTGGATGAGGCCGAAACCAGAATATCTGCTGTTGAGGACGAAGCACGGGCCTCCACTTCCAAGTGCACAGGTATGGAACGTCTCCTGGAAGTGATCAGAGCGAAGGAGGAGGACTTGGAAGCGCGCTCGAGGCGCAATAACCTACGTATTACAGGCCTGCCGGAGACAACCAACACGGGGCGCATGGAGGTCTACGTTGAAAACCTGTGCAAAGATCTATTTGGTGCGGAGGCCTTATCACCACTTTTCATCGTGGAGCGAGCCCACAGATCATTGGCCCCGAAACCACCGCCGGGCGCCACTCCGAGACCAATTGTGGCGCGGATTCTTAATTACCGCGACAGAGACACGATCCTTCGACTTGCGAGAGAAAAAGGGAAAATTCAACACCAAGTTAACTCCCTGGAGTTCTACCCCGACCACACAGTTGCGGTCCAACAGGCCCGGAAAGAATACACTACAGTGAAGACCAAACTGCGAGAGTTGAACATTGTGTATTCCATGCTGTATCCAGCGAAACTCCGAGTGGTGTGGCAGGAGAAAGCGATTGTATTAGCGACACCGAAGGCGGCACAAGATTTTGTTAAAAAGGTGCAGCGAGAGATGAAAGACAGATCACAAAATGAACAGCGTCCGGACTCGGACTGAGGCCACTAGACTGTTTCCATGCCGGCCAGTGGTGAGTTGGACTGTGCTGAAGGCCTGTGACAGTTAGTTTTGGGCCGCCGGTACTGGCGCTGGTTGGCGAGTATGGCGCCGACTTCATGCATACAAGGTAGTGGGGGAACAACTGTGCAGACTGAATGCCTGGGTGGTGGGCATGCAATGGAGCGACCGAGACTGAAGCTTCTCAGTTTAGTGTTAATTTTGATTATGGCGCGAGGCTGCCCCACACGCTCATGCCCGCACACCCCACACTAGGCTGGATTATGGTAACGGGTCATTATGGCGCCAACTCCCCTGGCACGTACCGAGCGGTCCGATTCACATCCTCCACATTTGACTGCTGTGGTTTCTCTTGTAAACGTTGCAGTGGGGTGGCTGAGCGGCCCCGATGCATTCTAGACTGCAATTACTGCTGGGGTGAAGGATAAAGACTATGCACCAGCTCTCACACACCGACAATCTACTATGACTGCGATCTGCCTGCTTGCTGTATGGGGCGCACCGAATACAGGGCATGGTTGCATGGATTGCTAGCATGCGTTATAGCATAGCCGCAGGCGCTGCGCTGGTGGGACCACCATGGCATTGATTTACTGGAATAAGAACCGTGAGGCCGGTGCGGCAGCATCTCCCTGTTCGGTTGGAGGTGACATGCTGGGGCGGTATGACTGCTTTCTGCTCTGCAGGATTCCCCTTGCTTATGTATTTTATCCGCCACGTACTGTCATACCCTCCCTCCTGCACTGCTAACTGATAGTGGCGGCCGGAAATGACTTCTATTGATAGTTTGTTCTGTTGAGCGAGCTCACTCTAGGCGAGCTGCTGACACATGTAAGACATTAGCTGCCTACTATACACCCGATTCCACATACTTCAACCAAATGACACCCTTAACATGTTGGATGTGCTGTGGAGGCGGACAGCGGTGTGGGGGGGTGGGGATCTGCTATTTGTTGCTTGAATACTGAAGATGCGGGGGGATGGTGCTGCGCCGGGCATGTTATGATCTTTTGAGACGCTGTTGATGTGTTGTTGGGGGGCGGTGGGGGTGGAGATGGATGATCACTTAAATTGCGTATCACACAGTTTGTCTCGCATCGCCCGCACCCATCTACCGGGTGGAGAGTTGTGCTCCTGGCGGACCTCCGTGAGGGTATAACCCACTAAGAGTTCGATTTGGGCACTATAGTTATGGTTCGGTGTTTGAGGGAATGGTGCACTGATGGGGTAAGGCTTCGGCAGGTTGGGGTTGCTGGAGTGGGAGGGATAAGGGGTGGGGGGTTCCTTAAGTGTATGAATAGACCGAAAGAGTGCGATGAGCCTCTTCTTTTATGTTCTCCGTTGGTTCTGCCAGCCGATACACCGGCTGGGCTTCCTGCTGGGGAGCGACTGAAACTTCCTGCACTGTTGAAATGGATGATTTTTTCATGCTTTGTATTGACGAACTTAGATGGGTTCAAGGGATGCGGGTAGGAGAATCTTGAACATACTCACCTGGAACATTAGAGGGTTCTCACAACCTCGTAAGATCAGGCAGGTATTCGCTAGCCTGGCGAGATGGAATGTGGACATAGCGCTCCTGCAGGAATCACACCTGGCGCCACACACACACGCTCACTTGGGATCACGGTGGGCAGAGGCAGTATACAGGGCCTCGTATTCTTCCTACTCTAGAGGGGTGGTCATCTTGATAAAGCGGGGGGTGGGCTTTGAGCCTCAACATGTTACACAGGACCCGTCTGGAAGGTTTGTGTTGGTTTCAGGCACACTGAGAGGTCAGCGTGTGACATTGCTGAATGTATATGGTCCAAATTCGGACGCCCCGGAGTTCTTTCGAGAAATCTGGGACCACCTGCAGAAACATAATGGCACACACATATTATGTGGAGGTGACTGGAACATAACCCTGCGGGACGGCTTGGACCGCTCCTCTAATTCCCTGGAACAGCACAAGCAATCACGCCTAATGGTAGGTCACATGATGAAAGACTTGGGGTTGACGGACCTTTGGAGGCTGAAACACACTAACACACCTGGGGCAACGCACATCACCGCTTCACACAACAGCTGGTCCAGGCTGGACTACTGGTTGGGCACCAAGGACTTGGCACTGTGGGCTCGTCACCTTCAGGTGTTGCCCCGCACACTTTCAGATCACAACCCCGTCCTACTGCAGTTAGAAATCCCACGTTACACGCCACCTCCTTTTCAATGGCGTTTTAATTCACGCGCCCTCAATGATACGGTGTATGCAGACACCATTAAAAAAGCGATAAAGAACTATTTTGACATCAATGCACCAACAACGGAAGACCCGTGTCTCTTATGGGAGGCTTTCAAAGCCACGATTAGGGGGGTCTGCATTAGCACAACCATAGGGGTTCTTAAAGATGTTAGAGGCCAAATACACAGATGCGAGCGGCAGATGAGAGACCTGGAGTCCATGTACGAAGCCACTCAAGATGTCTCCCTTCTGTCTAAATTGCGCGTAGTGCACACTGAACACGCAGACTTTCTTGACGCAGAAATGAAGTACCTGAATCGCACGCATGTGGCTAGAGCCTTTGGAGAGGGGGGTAGACCTGGAGCTGTATTGGCTCGGAAAATCTGTGAGGGCCGCGGCCCGACAGCAATTCTCAGGGTGAAATCCAAGGAGGGGGTGCCACAAACACATGCCGCGGACATATTGAAATGCTTTGTAGATTCCTTTGGGTCACTCTATCAGTCGAAACCCACTGCCCCAGCGGCCGACACATATGACTATTTACACGATGTGGCGATTGGCTGGCTGTCAGACGCGCACAGGGAATATCTGGCCAGACCAATCACGGCGGAAGAGGTGACTGAGGTGATAGGTTCGTTGCCGAATGGTAAGGCGCCTGGCCCGGATGGGTACACCTCGGAATTTTATAAACAATATGCGGACATTGTTGCACCGCACTTGGTGGACATGTACGGCGCCTCATTTGAAAAGGCCTTGCTCCCCCCCACATTGCGCGAGGCCATGATCATTGCACTCCTCAAACCGTCGAAAGATCCAGAGGAATGCGACTCGTACAGGCCACTGTCGCTAATAAACGTGGACTCAAAAATCCTTGCAAAACTTATAGCGAAGCGGCTGTCTCCTCTGATGACCAGTCTGGTCCTACCGGACCAATCCGGCTTTGTGCCCTCCAGATCCACCACGCATAATACTAGATCCCTGTTTGCGATATCACACTACCTGCAACCCTCGGTCAAAGCGGTGGCGGTCATGCTCGATGCGGCAAAAGCGTTTGACTCCATTGAGTGGCGTTATATGATCACCGTCCTGAATAGAATGGGGTTTCCCAAAAGGTTTGTGCAGTGGGTCACCTTGCTTTACACGAAGCCGTGCGCTAGGGTTAGAATCAACGGCTACGTTTCGGAACACTTTGCTATTGAGCGAGGGACGAGGCAGGGCTGCCCGCTCTCACCTCTATTGTTCGCACTAGCGCTGGAGCCTCTGGCCTGTCTGGTAAGACAGAACTACAGGGACTCGGCTTTACACTTTATAGCAAGGCCGCTTCACATATCGCTATACGCGGACGACATGTTACTCTATGTCCGCGACCCCGAGACACACCTAAACTCACTACTCAGGGAGTACATCAGATTCGGAGGACACTCAGGGCTGGCTATAAATTGGGCCAAATCCTCTATAATACCCCTCACTGACACCACCTCCCCCTTTGCTGTGGATTTTCCGCTGGAGTGGCAGCAAGACCCGATCAGGTATTTGGGGGTTATGTACCATAGAGATCCAGAGGAGGTGCTAAGAGCGAACTACGGTGTGGTACTCTCGAAGCTGGAGGATAGCATCCAGCGCTGGATACATTTGCCCCTGTCGTTAGCCGACAGGATAGCTATTGTTAAAATGAACGTACTGCCCAAATTGCTATACCTGTTTAACAACATCCCAATTACTCCACCACAGGCTATATTCCGTCGCATTAACTCACTGGTGAGGACACTGATATGGGCTGGCAAGCAGGCCCGTGTGGACTTACAGACTCTTACGCTCCCGTTCGCTCGGGGTGGTTTCAGTGTGCCTGATTTCCTCCTGTACTACCTCTGCGCGCAGGCGCAATTCGCGGCGTACTGGTACCATGCGGTCCCATACCTCACACATGCAGCTATAGAGGAGAGTGACGCGCATCCTGTTCCCCTCTCGGCAATCATTTCACATACGCGACCCCCGCTACATGCTAGGGATATTAATACGGTGGATACAACGGTCAAAGCTTGGCATAGGTTAGGGCGGTTAGCTCATAAAACCCCGCTATATGCACCGGCCATGTCCTTACATCATCATCAGGAGCTGTCAGTCACCAGGGAAAGTGTTGGGATGTCCCTACTGAGTAGAGCTGGTATTGACAAGATGGGGGATGTGTTTCTAGGGGGCACATTCATAGGCATAGACCAGTTGGGCTACATCCAGAACCAAACTCCCATGTTTCACTTTACATATTACAGACTCACCAGGGCTCTGAGAGAGCACTACCCGACGTTCCCATCGGAACCGGAATGCCTTGCTCCGCTGCAATTATTGATCACAACTAACGATTTATCCCACCTAGTATCCAGACTTTATTCAGCTGCACAATCAGAATTAGCGGGACACACGATGAAGGCCAGGGGGCGGTGGGATGCACTATTAGATACGCCATTAACAGACGAAGAATGGACTAGCACTTGTGCCCTGACACAAATACTGACACCCAACGGCAACCTCAGGATTATTCATTTTAAATTCCTGCACCAAATTTACTACACGCCGACAAAATTGCTTAGATTTGGGTTGCAGGAGGAAGACAGGTGCAAAAGGTGTAATGGGGAGGGAGCGGGCTTTGCACACCTAGCATGGGACTGTGCCAAGATAGCGAGTTACTGGGCGGAGGTAACAGCCACCTTGTCTGTAATTTTGGAGGAAGAGGTGCAATGTACGCCCAAAGTTTGCCTGCTGGGTATAGTGCCACAATTCAGGGCGGTGAAACGCAAGTTCTGTGCCATAGCCTTATTGTTGGCAAAGAGACAAGTGGCGCAATGTTGGCACAGTAGAAAGGTACCAAAGATGAAAACATGGTTACATGACATGTCCACCTGCCGTGACAGACTACAAACTTATGAGGAGCAGTTGCCGGCGAAATCCAGGCCCAAAAATATCTGGAGTTATTTAGAAGAATACCTCGCTTCTATACAGGATGATGTAGAGAACCTACCCCTGGCTTGACTCGATGGTAAACATGTGCAGGTAATCACACGAGAATGAGCCAGGCGACGGCAGAACCGTGAAGGGAACCGAACTGTCATAATAACTGAAGAGTAACAGTTAAGATTGCACTGTACGGTCTAAGTTGGGGGAATATTGTTCTGTTGTTCTTTGTTATAAAATGTGAAAATGTAAGACTCAGTTCATATGCCAGCTAAGTAACCATGAGTGGGGCATGCGGACGAACTTCGCCTCACATAACAAAGCTGTATCTGTATAATGACCAGGTCTGATGATGGTTGCTGCCATAAACGTAGCGAGCCGGCCCCAGGGTTGTAGGCTCATGCTGTGTCAAATGCTTTGTGTTAATAAAGGTCTTACGCAAAAAAAAAAAAAAAAAAAAAAAAAGAGTGGCCGGCCGTGGGAGGGCAAGTAGGAGAGTGCTGGTTAGCGCACGCGCGGAGCGGCTGCCTTTGAAGTGTGATGTGAGGCACAGACAAATGGTGGTTTGTGACGTGGATGGTTTGTGCACGCGCATAGATCACATGAACTGTGGCTAATCCGCCGTTGGTAGACTGTTCTTTTGCCCTTACTATAATCTCTGCCAGCAATGCGCAAGCGCATTGGCAGGCTGAGACCTAAAAATAGGTGGAATTGAGGCTATCTCGCCGACGAGGCTCTCTTATGGCTCCAGTGAATTCATGCGGAGTTGCGTGCGGAGCCGTAGCCTTGTGAAGTCCTCGTCGGCCTGGAGAGCTAGGAAAATGTCTCCGCAGAATGCTGGCGCAGGGCATATTCATAAGGTGTGGAATCCAAAGGCAGATAGTGTATCCACCAGAAAAAGTGTTACCGAAGGTAAGTAACTTGTTCGTTTGGATGTGCGGTTCCAGGAGACCTTGTGCATGGTGATGTATGTATACATGGTGGTGGTCCTCCTGCAGGCTTTCTCCATACTTTTGTGAACTTTACTGTTTGTACATTCTTTCATCCCTGCTTAATTTCCATTACATTTGCTGTCTGGAGGACTCAAGAAGAATCTACAACTGTTTCCCTGCTAATGAAGATTTCCTCCAATGTACCTGAAACGACCTTTTCCCACATACTGTGTTTGGCATGACCTGTCTACCAAGAAAGCAAAGAATGCATTGGGACAGTCTACAAACCACCTTTCTCTCATGTGATCAGTCCTATTTCTTGCGAGCTCAAAGCCCAGGAAACACTTTGTTTTGACTGGAGGAGTGTTTGAATTTTAAACCAACTTTGTGCTTGTCTTCTGCCAGTGCCCCATAAATAGTAGGACTACTCAACCACATGAGCCAGCATAATGCACTTGGTCTTAGACTAGATTTGCGAACCAGCTCAGTGGGAGTGATCAGAAGTGAATCAATATTGCTGGTAGGTCATTTCCCAAACAGGCGTAGATCCAGCCCAGATTCTGGAAGAGTGTCACTTGTGTGTTGTTCTTGATTAGGCTCGACTTCCCACTGCTGACCCTGACCAAGAGAAAAAAGACCATAGAAACTTGTTTGCAGTACATCTTCAGGCAGTTAGCCTGTCAGAAGGTCTCAGCTGCCACTGTGCTAGCCAATATCAAATGGTAACTGCTACATCAGAATTTGAGGAGCGGCAGATGCACATTCCAGGACTGCATGGATATTAAGCCTGCATTATCCTAAAACTGCCTTGTGGCCCAAGGGTGTCAGGATGAGCTCAGACCCAACCACAGAGGACTTCCTCTTCACTGAGTTTGTGGTTTGTTGTCTGTAGCCATTTGCCATGATTTTATAAGTGACTGAACATTCTTCCTAACTCTAACACACCTCTGTGGATGTCAGAGTTTGAATATACATTGGTATTAGTTAACCCCTCCAACGCTCATGACAAGCTCAGCTCGTCATGAGCCGCGGTTCTCGTGTGCTCATGACGAGCTCAGCTCGTCATGACCGTTCGAACGCTCGCACGCTGGGCAAATTCCCCTGCTGTGCGAGCGTTCTAATGAAACGGGTGCGGTCATGACGAGCTCAGCTCGTCTTGAGCACACGACCACCGTGGCTCATGACGAGCTGAGCTCGACCTGAGCACGGGGCGCTGTGCACGCCCCCTCCCCCCAGCACGGCAGGGGAATGCCCCCAGCAGCCAAGGGGTTAAGCCTGTGGTTACAGTAGGTGCTCTTGTCAACTGTAATTTTTTTACCAGGGCGGGTCAGTTCCTAAATATGGACCCTTATGTTTTATACATCTTTCTTACTTTGGTTTGTGTGCCTTCTTCAACTAGAAGTCAGTCCCTCTGCAAAAACATCCAACCAGTTCTGGCTCTAATCGATCTCCCCTTCTAGTGGTAAGGCTCATTGCACAATGGTCACTAACTACTGGACCTAGAGTAGCTCCTTTACCTTGGAAATTGAGAGAATTTTATAAACTTGCCTTGGATATCATGAATCATGTGTCTTCTACTTGGATGGGTTGCCTATTACAATTTGAGGGTTGATTTTTTTTTTTTCTGTTTCATGGCTCCTACAAATGAGCTGTGCCATGTTGGATTTAAGGCAGAGCACCGAAATCAAATATCTAATGTGATTTCTTGCTTCTTTATACGTAGCATCTCTGCACAGTGATTAGGCTGGAGTAACAATAATAAATCCAAGGAGTTATGAAAGTTACTCAAAACACCCACGGTTACTACAGAGCCATATGCTATGAAACTGGAGCACCTAAAAGCTATATAAATGTTTGTGGCACTATCTTTCTTGCTCAATTCTAGAGCCTTCTGCTTATTTGTTAATGTCTTCTGTGAATATCTTAATTTGAACTCTTGTATTGCACTTGGATTCATATAAAGGGTTTCTTCCTATAATTAGGTTTTATTTGCTCAGTCATGCTGTACCACATTTTCAACCCACTACTATTTCCTAGAGTAAGCGTTAACTGCTCCGCTTTCATCTCGAAGAGTCAGGTGTCCAAAGAGTGTACTTTGCATATCCACTTGGAGTGCATCAGTATTTGTTGACCAATATAATGCCCTTTGTATATACTACCAAGTAACAAATCACCGAAATCTACCAACAAACTGCCTTTTTTTTGTTTTATCCAGAGCAAGAAAAAGATGTGATTTAGATGTAATGATGAGCAATTGAAGAAGCATGTATTATTGTTTGAGATGGACAAGTGACCCCCTCAAAGAATCAAGCCAACACTTGTTAGATGCCTTGCAAGTTAAATAAAATAAACATATCCTCTGGTAACATGACATGAAGCAGTAATGCGTAAACCAAAGGCAATGTGTAAGGATTTTGAACAGTGCATACACAGTCGAAAAAGTCCACAACAAGTTTTAAAATGAAGAGAAAAATTTAAGACTATAATTGGACCAAAGTGACATAAATCCCATAAGGGGACACAGATCTAAGAATTTTTATAGATTTAAGTTAAAACAGCGCCAAAAAAGCACAAAGCATTAATGTTCGTTTATAAAAGTTGTAAACCAGGACTTAGGCATGATTTGAGGCTGAACCTAATGGAGTCCTTGTCAAATACAACTGTTGGAAAGTCACTTTTCTGAATAGAGACATTAAAATGTCTTCTTATGCAGATTGGGAGTTAGTTTTTTTCTTCAAGTGTGCTTGGCTCCTTAAGTGGGACAAAGCTGAAATTCAGTTTGATGCAGTGAAATTGCTGGTCGAATACTATTTCCTGCAGGTCTCCTTAAATCTCTGGTGCTGGAGTACACTATTACCTCTGTGGAGGGCCCCTACAGATCTTAGTGTGTCAGGCAGAGGCCAACACCAAAATCCAATCCAGTTCCAGTTGCCAGTGATCAGCTGGTTGTTTTCAGGAAATAGCATCTTCATCTTGCAGCTTATTTCCCTGTAGCCTCTTAGGAGGTCAGTCATCTGACCCGTGGAATCCACTTCCAGGTCCTGGGTAAAAGAGGGAGCAAATCCAGTCCTTTAGGGCTTCTCTCAGGTCACAGACACCAGGTCCAATCGTCTTCTGATTTTACACAGGTCAAGAAAGTGTTCCAAGGAGGGTGTCTTGAACTGACACATTTATGCCTGACACAAGCTAGTGGGTGGGGGTGGCTCCTGGGCATTCCCTAGTCAATATAGTAAAAGTACTTGGGGACAACACTCCTCAGTTATTAAGTAGTTCCTATTTCCCTTACTGCAAAAAAAACCTGCAGTGCCCCTCCCTCTCAAAAAATGTAAGATGAGGGAAAAGCTTCTCCCTTTGTGCAGAGTCCGTGTGCTCACCCAGAATTGTGGTCAGGGAATGGTCAGTCTCCTCTGTGGTAACATTGAGTTGGGTAACAATAAACATCTGTTATTCAGTGCCTTGAGAGATAAGTGCGCTTTACAAGTACACTTGTTGTTATGTGGTCCCTCAAAAACGGTTCTGGGGGTACCTTCCCTCTCGCTGGGTTCGCTGCCAGCCTGATCATAGGGACAAATGTTGGGCTTTCAAAGTGTCACCTAACATTTGCTTCTAACAAGGGAGGCACTTTGAAGTGAATTAAGGTCGTGGAGAAACCCCAGCTGGTCTTCCTGCCAGGGAAAGAAACAAACTCCGCCATTCCCAAACCATTGTTTCAGCTCCAGGAGCAGCTTTCAGAACTAGTTTAGGCCAGGTAGAGTCTGGGCGGTTGCTAGAGTTGTTCGACTTCAGCAGTTCCAAGCAGGGTAAAGATAACTTTCTTAAAGTTATCATTTTCAATATATTTAGTGCTAATCCAGCTTCACCATCCGACCGGATTTTTATTAAATGTAAAAATACATCTTTTGATGATGTCTGTAGTTGATACAGGTACAGAGTTATAGACCTACTTACACTTTTCCAATATCCCAGTTAAAGCCTGACCAAAGACCATGCAGTTTGGGGCTTGCAACTGTGGGAACATACCTTTTATAATGTCATACGTGTTCCACTCTTAAATATTATTCCCTCTACCTTGTACTTAGGGGGGACTTATTTAA
This sequence comes from Lissotriton vulgaris, assembly GCF_964263255.1. NCBI lineage: Eukaryota > Metazoa > Chordata > Amphibia > Caudata > Salamandridae > Lissotriton > Lissotriton vulgaris. The sequence continues at coordinate 2,119,140,005 of NC_141687.1, read as the reverse complement.
TATTTAAAATAGGGTTTTCCTACCTGTTAAAGGTGTGATTTTGACAGGTCTGTGCAGCATTGCTCAAGCTGCTGCTGACCAGATAAACAGTGGAAGCCCAAAGCCAAGTTTTTGTGGCCACTGTAGTGGATGGCAATAGGTGCTGCAGTCCACAAGTGGCCTTTAACATTCTATGCCATGAATGCATTTCTGTCCATATACTATGGCCTTAAAAGAAATGTAAATGTAAATGCGCCAATCAAATTTTAAGACAATTCTGAAATGTTTCAGGGCTTAGAGCACATACACTGGGCACTGGATCGTAATGTCCCAGTGTTAGACGCCAAGATTAGCAGCAGGTGAGTCCTTAAAAAAAACAAAGAACTAGGAGTGACCACCAAAAAAAGGGGCCGCATTGTAATAGGAATCAAGGGGTTTGGACTGGAAACCTGAAACTGGGTACAGTGCAACACACCTCTTCAGTCAGTAAGTGAGGCTACCTTTATATACCTCATGAAGGTCATCCCCTTCTTTCAAACATATGTTCAAGTAACCCCCACGAGTACGAAAGCACAGTGACATGTTCTGGATTATGATGTTTGTGAATGTCGAGAAAATTGATAGCTCTTTACTCCATGGGCATGTTTCAGGGGCCAATCTCTTGGATTTTTCATGTGGAAATTGAGGTAGTTTCCTCCAGCGGACTACTCCCAAGGCTCTTACTTCTCCTCCCCATGGATGAAACCTCGGTGTTGAAACATAACAAAGACAAACAATCTGAACCAAAACAATCTTCGGAGCTGAACACGGCCTCGGAGCCGAAAAAATTGTCGGAGCCTCAAACTCCTATAAAACCTAAGGAGCCCAAGCAAAAAGCCTATGAGACTCGGTCCAAAGAACATTATGACCCAAAATCTTTGGCACCGAAAAAAGAAATTTTACCCACACAGTCTCTACCTGACTTTTCGGATCAAAAACAAAAAACTATTTTTATCGATCCAGAGACTGGCTAAGTCGTTGCCAAACCTCCAAAAAAGAGAAAACTGGATACTTTAGAGGAACCTGAAAAAACTTTGAAGCGAAAGGAGACGAGTACTAACACCTCTCCACCTCCTTCTCCTCCTCCATCTGATCCAAATCTTTCAATTTCTCCACCACACTCCCCACAACATACTGTTTCACCTCAAACACTGATGATGAGGATACCGATGGGGGGTAAGAATGTAGATCCAGATGGGGATGATGATGATCATACCGTCCCACACGAAGTAGACCCTTGGGATGACTACAATACAGATCCCGACCCACATAATGACCCGGACTTCATTCCATCTAGGCCATCACCACCTGATGATAATATTTGGTTTGCGTAACTAATCAATATGGCTGCCCAATGCCACAGAGTACAGTTACATTCTGATCCCTTAGAGGAAGATTTTTTACTTGAAACCTTTGCACCCTCGCAAGATCCACACACTCCCTGCCAATGCTAAAGGGCATGCTCAAACATGCTCCAGAAGTGTTTAAAGACCCTGTCAGGCCCAGAATTCTCAGCACCAGGGTAGACAAAAAATAGTAAGGCAGCTCCCAATGACCCAATTTTCATTAAAGGTCAAGTCCCTTTAGATTCTCTTGTGGTGTCTAATGCACGCAGGAGGGCAAACTCACAAAGTACAGGCGACACCCCCTCCTGATAAAAGAGTCCAAACTAATAGACGCATATGGTAAACGTATTACCTCACAGACTGCGAATCATTGGCTGATTGCCAATGCCTAAGCTTTATTGGCCAGGTACGACAGAGCGCGCTCTGATGAGCTTGAAAAGCTCATGCAATACCTCCCAGACAAGTACAAACAAAAACCCAACGACCTTATCCAGGAGGGGAAGTTGATCACAAACACCTCAATTAAATGTGCTCGACGCGGCTGATACCGCATCTCGTGCCATTAACACTAGCGTTTTGTTGGGCAGGCATGCTTGGCTGCGGGTCTCCGGATTCAAACAAGAGGTGCAATCGGCCATTCTATTTCAGCCCTTTGATCAAGAGCATCTTTTCGGGCCCTCAGTTGACACATCTTTAGAAAAGATGAAGTCCATGGGGGGCCTTAAAAATTCCTTCCCCTAGAGGTTCTTTTCACTGCTCCTTCTACAGGGATGGCTCCAAAACCATTGGCTCAGAGCATCCTTTTCTTCCTATAAGAGCCCCACTCAAACGTCCTCCAAAGGTTACTTTTGGGGAGGCTATAGAGGCAACAATGGTAAGGGAGGAGTTCCCGGCAACAATAACTGCAACTCCTCTACCACCAAACAGTGACTTTCCTACACTTTCTGCTGATCATCCCACACTTTCCGGGGACGTCTCTCACAGTTCCTACCTTTCTGGAATTCATTCACAACAGAAAAGTGGGTAAGACAAATTATCCAGTATGGTTATTGCCTGGAACTCACCTCTACTCCCCCAGATATTCCTCCCAGACAATGTCTTTGGAACATCTGAAAGAGGTTCTCTCTCTAACATGCAATAGAACTAGTCCCCTTACCTCATCAAGGCACAGGGGTTTACTCCCTCTATTTCCTAATTCCAAAAAAGGACAGCTCTCTCAGGCCCATATTGGACCTCAGACCCCTGAACCTCTACATTCAGTCGGATCACTTCTACATGGTCACTCTCCAACAGGTGCTCCCACTGCTTCAAAAGGATGACTTTCTATCCACTATGGACTTAAAGGATGCTTACTTTCAGATTACCATTCACCCCGCTCACAGCAAATATCTCAGGTTCGTCATAGACGGACAACACTACCAACTCAAATTCCTCCCATTCGGGGAGACTACAGCACCCAGAGTCTTCACCAAGTATCTATCAGTAGTTGCAGCCCACTTAAGAAGGCAGCACATTCATGTCTTCCCTTATCTGGATGACTAGATCATAAAAGCCAGGTTACACAGCAGCTGTGTGCAACACACACACAAAACAATCAAACTGGTTTATTACTTGGGATTCACAGTAAATCTCACCAAATCCCACCTCCAACCGTCCAACATACAACAATATCTAGGGGCTTCCATAGACACTTCATAAGTCAGGGCATGTGGGCCCCTCAACAGAAAAAAAATCCACCTAAATTACCTGGAATTGTTGGCGATCTTCCTAACGTTAAAATCTTTTCAACTCCACCTCATAGGCAAAGCTGTCCTGGTTCGTACAGACATGACAGCAATGTGTTACATACAAAAACATAGGGGATACACTCTCTCCAGCTTTCACACCTAACTCAAAGCATATGGAGATGGGCCATTCCTCAGAACATACATCTCATTGCAGGCCACCTACCAGGAGTACACCATCAGATTGCAGAACTGTTCAGTCTCCAGAGACAGCAGATCCACGAATGGGAACTTCATCCTCTAGTTCTGCTTCCGTTCTTTCAAAGGTGGGGGTCACCCAGAAATAGACCTGTTCGCCACACACCAAAACGCAAAATGCCCAAGCTACGCATCCAGGTATCCACACCCATAGTCCAAAGGCAATGCTCTAGAGATGAACTGGTTAGGCACATTTGATTATGCTTTTATGCCTCTCCCACTCATTGCACTAGTGGTTTGGAAGCTCAAACAGCATTCCCTCACAATAATCCTCATTGCTCCCACATGGGCCTGTCAGCCATGGTTCACAATCCTCTGTGAACTTTCAGTAGTTCCTCATCAAAAGCTACGCTTCTCGCCCAAGCCTCTCACTTAGAACCATGGAGACACAAGACATCCAGAACCCAATACACTGAACCTTGTGGCACCTGAAGTTTCAGACTTTGTCTACCTCAATCTCCCGCCAGACTGCATGAACATCATTAAAGAAGCTAGGCGCCCTACCACTAGATCTTGCTATGCCGCAAAGTGGAAAAGATTTTTAATGTATAGTACAAATCACCAAATCAACCCACTAGATGCTTCTATTCAAAACATTATCTGTTACCTTTTTCATCTACATCAATGTAACTGCCTTGGTCCCAGCCCTACCAGCCTGTCCTGACCTCTGCCTCCTCCAGCAGAAACCTGACGTGTCTAGTTGCCCCCTAGATCCCTGAGGACCTGCCTTGCCTTCCCTGCAAAGACTCTGTCTCCCATGAGCACTGGACTTGCTCAAGAACCAGACTCTGGCTCTGGCCGAATCCGCAAGTCTGCACCACTTTACACCCAACGCATTCGGCCCGAGTTCGATTAGCCCAACACCACAAGGAGGTCATCCCCCCCCCCCCCCTCATATCCCCCAACCTGAATCCTGAATCCTGAAATCCTGAAATCCTGAATCCTGAAACCTGAATCCTGCGAACCTGAACTAGGATCTGGTGATCCCTGACCTACCTCAGCATCCCAATGACGCCTGCAGCCTCTACCTGGAGGGTCCCCCAAACTACGATTCGAGCTGGTAAGGAAACCCAACACCTAAAGACATCCCTGCACCCAATTCCCCACAGCCTTGGGTGGCCCAGCCTATGGTGTCTGGGCACCCCATTGCATCTCAACTTACCTCTTCAACCGGTGGTCGCCTCCAGAAAGCCTCCCTGCCCTAGCCTGCTGTCTTTGTTCTGACCTGAGATCTCCCATTGAAAACAACAGAGCACCCAACGCCTTCTCAGCACCCTGCCTCGCTTGTGCCGCTGTGGGTGCACCTTGTGCTAACTAGAATCCCCCTTTGCCCTGAGCTTAACCCTAGAAGCTTTGATCCCTCGACCGAGTTGCTTGCCCGAGAACATCCACCAACCAACGGCCCCCAAACTCCATAGACTTACATTGGGCATCAGCACCCGGCCGCCCAGTACCGCTGAGGGCGCTATTAGAGTGCACTCTTTAAGTGCATCCTTGACCCTGGGGAAACCCTGGTTTTAAACCAAATAACTAGACTCGCGAAACCGATTGCTTACCTTCAAGCCTACAACCACATTTTCTCCCATAGGATTGCATTGACTGTTTTTCCTCTAAAAAAAAGTTCTACGTTTTGAGTTGTGTTTGTATGGAAACCCAAACAACTATGTTTTAATGTTAAAGTGGTTTACTTACCTTTGTCTAGAAAATGTCCCGGTGTGATATCTTGATATTACACACTGAGTAGAAAAAGTAATCTCAAAAGTACTCCAAAAAGTAAACTCAAAAGTAATCACAAAGTAACTACAACATAATGACAACTGTCTTTACATGTTTTACAAACCTGTAACAAAGTCAATTTCATCCAGCTTGCATATTCTTATCAACCTGTTATGAAAAGTACAACTTTACTTACCTGTACCAAGTCCTGCTTAGTTTTAAAAATAAAATAAAAATAAAGAAATATTTTTTATACAATTAATTGGTCTGAGTTCAGTCTGAGTGTGTGACATCATTTCTTGCCTGAGTCTGTACAATAAATGCTTAACAATACCCTCTGATAAAGCCTTACTGCTCTCCCACACTATCACAAATCAAGAGTAAGGTGTTTTCTACTTTTACCTCTGTAAGCCTTTGGGGATATACTATACTTTGGTATAGTATATAAAGAGCAAGCTTCCTACAGCTACTATTCTACATAAGCACACAGACATCTCCAACACCTACACCCCTAGAAGTTATCTGCTATCACATCTGTAGAAGTTAGGCCATGCCTATATATCAATATGTCAGGATTCCAGTAGTCAAGGCTTTCATGGAAGGTCTTCAGAGTTTCATACCTCCCACACCACATCCTATACTTGTGTGAAACCTTAACATAGTCCTCACAAGACTCATGGGGCCACCCCTTTGAACGTTTACACTTCGGGCCCTTCTAGTTCATTTTCTGGAAGGTAGCTATCAGTGTGACCATTACTTCCCTTAGATACATTAGCAAACATTAAGCACTCTCTTTAGAAGACCCTTCTTTCAGGTTCAAAAGATAAAATTGTCATCAGAATCAAACCTACATTTCTACCCAAGGTGGTCTCACCGCTCCCCCCGTAACCGGACTATAGAGCTTCCTCTTTCCGCACAAAGGCCATCTCCTCTCTGAGGCTAGAACAGCAAGATGGATAACTAAGTGAATCCAAACCTGCTACTACTGCTAATAGAGTTGTACCAGCCCCTCCCAGGGTGTACTCCACCTGTAAAAAATGTGCAACCACGTCTGTCTTAGGCAACATCCCGCTATTTGACATCTGCACAGGGGCCACCTGAAACCACCCCCTACATGTTTACCACACACCATGTGGTGGTAAGTAGCACTAACTGGACATCCAGGCTCGTAAACAGGCCATGATTGACCAGGCAGTCTTAAGAACTTTGTTTCAGACATCTGCATCAGATATATTCTAGCTGAAGCTTTCCAAGAGTAATGTTTATTCAATCAATCAGAACATTTGTAAAGTGCACTACTCACCCGTGAGGGTCTCAAGGGGCTGGGTGGGTTTGATATTGGGGGTAGGGGGGTGATGCTACTGCTCGAATAGCCAGATCTTGAGTAGCCGTCTGAAGGTAGTAGGGTAGTAGGTCCTGGGTCTGCCGTAGGAGGATGGGGAGGGTGTTCCAGGTCCTGGCGGCGAGATGGGAGAACAATCTGCTGCCAGTGGTTGCTCTACGGATGCGGGGAACGGTGGCGAGGGCGAGGTCGGCGGAGCTGGCGGTTCGGGGTGTAGAAGTTGAGTCGTCTGTTGAGGTGTGCCGGTCCAGTGTTGTCGAGTGCTTTGTGAGCGTGGGTGAAGAGCTTGAAGGTGATTCTCTTGTTGACGGGAAGCCATTGTAGGTCTCTCAAGTGGGGTGTGATGTGGCTGTTGCGAGGGGTGTCGAGGATCAGGCGTGCAGAGGCGTTCGGTATGCGTTGAAGTTGTTTCAGGAGTTTGGCCGAGGCTCCTGCGTAGAGCGTTTCCGTAATCCAGCCTGGGTGACCGTTCTTCTTGTTCCGGTGGGGATCCACCTGTAGATCTTGCGGAGGGTATTGAAGCAGGAGGATGAGACGGCGTTGGCTTGCTTGGTCATGGAGAGTGTTGAGTCGAGGATGAACTCCAGATTGCATGCGTTGTCGGTGGGTGTCGGTGCTGCTCCCAGTGCGGTCGGCCACCAAGAGTCGTCTCAGGCTGAGGCGGTGGAGTTGAGGATGAGGACCTCCATCTTGTCCGAGTTCAGCTTCAGACAGCTGTTCTTCATCCACTCAGCGACGGCCTTCATTCCTTCGTGGAGGTTGGTTTTGGCGGTAAGGGGGTCCTTGGTGAGGGAGATGATCAGCTGGGTGTCATCGGCATACGTGATGATGTTAAGGTTGTGCAGTCGGGCGACGTGGGTGAGCGGTGCTATGTAGATGTTGAACAATGTCTGGCTGAGGGATGATCCTTGGGGAACGCCGCAGATGATCTCGGAGGCTACGGACCAAAAAGGGGGAGGCGGACGCTCTGCGTTCTGCCGGAGAGGAAGGAGGTGGTCCAGTCCAGACCCTTGTCTCGGATCCCTGCGTTGTGGAGGCGTGTGCGTAGGGTGCGGTGACAGACAGTGTTGAAGGCGGCTGATAGGGCCAGGAGGATGAGGGCAGCGGTTTCGCCGTTGTCCAGCAGGGCCCTGATGTAATCGGTGGCAGCGATGAGGGCAGTTTCGGTACTGTGGTTGCTGCGGATCCCGGACTGGGACGGGTCCATGATGTTGTTCTCTTCGAGGTAGCGGGTCAGTTTTCCGTTGACGGTCTTCTCGATGACCTACGCCGGGAATGGGAGCAGGGAGATGGGCCAGAAGTTCTTGAGGTTCTTCGGATCTGCCTTGGGTTTCTTGAGTAAGGCGTTGATCTCTAAGTGCTTCCAGCTCTCCGGGAAGGTTGTGGTCTCGAAGGAGATGTTGATGGCATTGCGGAGATGAGGTGCAATGGTGGCGCTAGCTTTGTTGAAGATGTGGTGTGGGCATGGGTCTGATGAAGAGCCAGAGTAGATGGAGTTCATGATTTTGATGGTGTCGTTTTTGTTTATGTTGGTCCAGGTGAGCGAGGGGATTGGTGCGGGTCGTGGCCGTGGGGTCTTGGGTGTTGTTGGCTGTGTGGGCGCCCCGGTTGTTGAAGCTGTTGTGGATGTCTGCAATCTTGCGATGGAAGAAGGTGGCAAGGGAGTCACACAGGTCTTGCAATGGTGGGATGTTGTAGGTGTTGGAGCTGGGGTTGGAGAGTTCTTTCAAAATGTTGAAGAGCTCTTTGCTGTTGTGCGCGTTGTTGTTGAGGCGGTCCTGGAAGCAGTCCCTTTTGCCGGATCTAATGAGATGATGGTGTCTGCAGATGGCGTTCTTGTGGGCTGCGTAGTTGTCTGTTCGCGGTGCCATTTCTTCTCTGGTTTTCGGCAGGTTTGCTTGGAGGCCTGAAGGTCCGCGGTGTACCAGCTGGCTTTCTTGTAAGTGTGTCTTGATCGGGGCAAGTGTTGGTGCAGTTGTCAATACATCGCCTGAGGTTGCGGGCAGCGGTGTCTGATTCGGTGGGGTCGGCGGGTGGGCTTTGGGTGAGGGTGGTGTTTAGCTGATCTTCAGTGACTTTGCTCCAGCTGCGGCGGCGATCTGTTGAGTGCAGTGGTGTATTTTTACAGCCACACATGCTACAAACAGAAAATTGTATTCATCCTATAAGCATTGTAAGCATCTTTTCGTAGTGTGTAGTGCTTTAGGTTGTCATGTGCCTGCCCTCCTCCCCAGAGGCCTGTGTTGATTTCAAGTCTCACATTTTTCGCTGGTTGACACTGCACAATGCGCATAGAGCACCTTGCTATGCTTGCCTAATATCCAAGACATGTTTTCACCTGCTGTGCAAAATACCATTTTTCAGGGTGTTGGTGCCCATGCACATTCCCTACTAGCAGAAGAGCCACAGCTCTTGTGACTCGAAAGAATTCTCAGTAGAAAAACAGCCTGCAAACATCCGAGTCCAGCATTAGATAGTAGAAGTATGCAGAGCATGTGAATCTACAGCACTACATGCTACAAATCGATGCTCATAGGGTAAGCAGCATTTTTCTTTTGGTGACTACTTTGTCTACCTGCAGATTCCTCACAACCCCAACTTTCTTCCTGTTAAGGACTAGTAAGAATGGTCCAATTAGACTACTGTGTTGCAATACTTTAATAGGCAAAATTCATTCTTTTTTGCCTCTTAGAGCACAGGAAATATGGAGGTGAAACTGATATGGGTGCACCAGGGTAGGGGCTTTATGTCTCCAGTAACATCACCAAGCAATCACTCCTAGTGCTAAAATGCTGTCAATCGCCCCTACTGGCTTGGACTAGCTTTGAAAGTTTCCAGTCTGCCACCGGGAAATTTCCAACATGTGACAAATCTCCAGGTAGATAAGATTATCCACCAGAAAGATTGGTACCGAAGTTAAGTCACTTTTTTCATTTTCTTAAGCTCTTCATAGCCGCTCTGCCATACGATATTTCACCTTTTCTCATGCTATGCGAAAAACACATATTCAGAAAATGGTATGGAAATCCTTACTCTCAAACCAAAGGTGAAAATATAATAGTAAATATTGCAACCTTAGTTACTAGGCAAAACAATATTTTCCTGATGCTATCATTTTCTTTCCTTACATTTGTAACAGGGGAACGATTTCCGACGCTGAACCTTTGGATAGACCAGTTACCGAAAAGCGCTATGAACAGGTTTCTCATGTTACTCCTCCCCCATCACAGTATAATCAGTCTTCTCAGATCATTGTAAATAACAACGTATCCCTGCCTGCTCAGCAAAAGCAGTCCATTCTGGAAGGTAAATGTTGATTCAAAATGTTTATATTCTTTTGATTGTGTTCGACATTTAAAAACAACTCTTATCTTACAAGTAGAGTTGTTAAATGCTTATTGTTTGTGAAGTGAAGGATTGTATTGTCTTTCCTGAAGAAACGTAGAGTTTTGAAACATAACTCCATTTTATCCATTGCAAGCTAAAACCTTCATCTTCCGTGCTAATTTTTCAGGACTTTATGAAAGAATATATGATGTATGTAACTTGTATTGTTTTGCAAATTCATATATATTATCTTGTCTAGCCTACATGTAATTTATTGTTCGAGGCATATGAGCTGCAGATTGTACACTATGCATTAGATCGCCACCTGGTGTTGGGCTCGGATGATTGCAGGTTGTTGTCTTCTTGGAAGAAGTCTTTGTAGTCATGAGATAGGTGACTCCTCCCTTGGACAAAAAAGAGAAATATGCTAGTTATGTCTCTGCCCACCTTGTTGAAAATCAAAATATCATCATGGAATAAATAAATGTTGTATAGCGCACAGCTCCTCGGGTGAGTGTCCTGGCACTTGACATAGAAGAACATGTGGATAGGAGACCTGCCAGATAAGAATAATACATTCGCTAAAGGTAGATTTTCAGGGGTTTTTAAAGGTTACTTTGTCTGTAGATGATTTCAAATGGGCAGGCATCTGGTTTCACATCATAGCAACCAAGACCATAAAGGAGGAGTCCCCTCTCTGTTGTTTTTTAAAGCGGGGGACTAATAAAAGGCCAGCATTGCTAGAGGACAAGGACTTCCCGGCTCTGTACTTCTTTTGCTCTCCTTCAATTAGGTAGGTCCTATTTTGTGAAGGGCTTGGTGAGTCAGTATAAGCGTTTTCAAAATTTTGCGCTTGCAAACTGGTAGCCAGTGTAGTTTCTCTTGAAAATGGGAGACGGAGGAGTGTTTAGGTAACTGATAGAGTAGGCTTACCGCTATGTTCTGAACCACTAACAGACAGAAACGCCCAAATTTCTTGCCACCTCCATTCGGGGATATGGAGGGGGGTTAACACTGGGCCAGGCTCCTGTCCACCCTGGGAATGGGTCCAAACGCAAACAGTACGATCTCTGGTTTGCCTGGGTTGCATGCAGCTTGTTTGCCCTGAGCCAGTCAGTAGCACCTTCATGCAGAGTGCAAACATTTGTTTGGCCTTTGCTGAGTCCGCTTCATACGTGAGCTGAAGCGAAGTATCGTGGCCGGCTTGCTTGGGCCCCGCTCCACCCCCAAAGACACAGATAAAGAGCCATGGCATGTGGCTTGACGGCTCTCTTGATTTCACCCACCAGGCTATCAAGCTCTCAGCCAATTGCTATGGACTGATGAGAATGTTGCGGAAATTATTCCCCACCTTCCATTCCAGGCGAGAAGAATTATGGTACAGGCCCTTAAAATCTCTCGCCTGGACTATGGGAATGCCTTATATCTTGGAGCCCCTCAATCTACCATCCATAAACTGCAAGTAACACAGAATTGTGCACCTCGGCTGCATTTTCAGACTCCACGAAGGCAGTCTGCAAGACAAGTCTGGAGGAATCTTCATTGGCTCCCCATTCCAGCCAGGATACAGTTTAAGGCTATGTGCCTGGCTCATAAAGCCATCTTGGAAGACTGGTCAGGCTATTATGCACTCTGGTCACCTCCCATCTTCCTCACAGATCCCTGCGCTACAGTTGTGTATGTCTGGCCACCCCCAAGAAAATACGAAGAGCGAGATGGGGCAGACGCTCCTTCTCGTTTAATGGCGCTAAGATCTGGAACTCTCTCCCCCTTGCTCTTAGAGAGAACTCCATCTTCTGGCCTTCCGGAAGCTCTTGAAAACCCATCTTTTCGGGACGCCTCCATAGCACTGTGGCTTCTGTTTTTCTGCCCCTTCTATTAATCAGCACTGGGAGGCCTCAGGGTAGTCATGCGCTATATAAATAGAACTTAATTCATTCATTCATCGTCCATGTACAATATAACCCTAATGCCGAAGGACTCGACCAAGAACATTAATGGGGTCATATATACATTAAAAAGAGTAGGGCTCTGGGAAGAGCCCAGAGGAAAGCCTTCCTCCATTTCAAATTTTTTGCTTTGGAGTAAAAGGGCATCATCCGAACTACCTGCTCTCGATTTCCTAAAAAGGAGGCCGGCCAGCTTAAGGCTGATCCAGTAACCCCCAAGTACTCCAACCTCTTTAGCAGGATGTATGATCCACCGCGCTGAATGCTGCTGACAGGTCTTATAGTAACATTGAGTTCCGAATCCAGGCCTGATGTAATGGATTTGGAGATCCTCCAGTAGAGCTGTCTCGTGCCCTGAACCCAGATTGGAAAGGGTGCAGCAGCTTGCTTTCAGTTAAAATAGCTGTGAGCTGGTGGTTCACCGTCTTTTACAGAATCTTAGTGGCTGCTGGTAGTAGGGAAACTAGTCTAAATTTCGCTAAAACTTCCAGGTTGTCATTGGTTTTCTTAAGCAGGGGTATTACATTTGCTCTTTTCCATGAGTCCGGTATATCACCAGATTGAAGAGAGGTTTAGAATAGCTAATGGTAAGAGGGACAATATTGTCGGTATAAACTTCAGAACATGCGGGTTAAATGGATCACCAGGGAACCTAGAGTTACAATTTGCAAATTGGGTCTTGTGGGTAGTAGAGAAAGTGTCAGTTAAATTTTTACTGTTTGCCCTGGTATGTCTCTAGGCCCTGTAACAGGATCCAGATTGTTGAGAGTCAACCGGTTGGCCTTATTGTCAAAAGAAGTCACTAAGTCTTGTGCAGAGGACTTCAATGGTCTCAGGAGGTTGGGCCGTAGCCCTTAGGCCCATGAAACTAGTTACAATCTTAAAGATCTCCTTTCCATTATTGTTGTCCTCTTCAATACATTGGAAATAGAAGGTGCTTCAAGATTGCTTTGTTTTTGTGATATGAGTTTAGTGCCTGTTTGAAAGGTGCCTTTACAGTCTCCCAATAATGATCTGACCATACCAACTAATATGGGCTCTCCCACTGTACTGATATCTTAGACATGAAGCCATCTATGGTATGACCTTCCCTATGTTTTGGACCCTGATCTGCTCGGATAAGGTTAAGTGATGCTAAGGTTTCTAGAAAGCGAATGGACAGTGGCTCATCAACCTTCTCCAGGTGTATGTTAAACTCTCCTAGTATGGTAAAGTTAACAGAACTAATGCATTTAGAGGCTTTTGCCTGTTATAGAGATTCTATAAAGTCTCCTGCGTATCCTGCAGGGAGATAGACTAAAATGCTGGAGAAAGAGTGTTTAGTGCAGAGAGCTACTGCCCCCTTCAGATCATCCAATAGAAACTTATAGCACTTAAAAACCGTCCTATATAAAATGGCTCCCTTCCCATCCCCCACCCTCGCCCCCACCCTGTCTGCCTGAATACATGAATATTTAATGGGGATTGTTAATTGCAGGCAAGTCAGGGCATAATTCCTCACTCATCCTTTTTTCCGTCAGGAATAGGACGAACAGCCTAGTGACTTCTAACAAGTTATGGATGTCTGGAGTGTGTATATGTAGAGCGTATATTAATCAGGGCGGTCTTAAATCTACTTTATTTCGAAGTTAGGTATCAAACTATTCAGAGGGTGTAGCCTGCGTTTGCAGTGTAAACAAGAAATTGTGCCTTTTTAGTGTAAAAGGAAAGGGGTACACACCTTTGAGTCCCCACAATACCTCGTACATTGGATGCCATGTAAACACATCCAGGACAGTCCACTGTGCCCAAACTGGCATAGTGGCTGGCACAGTGACTGGTGCGGCCTGCGGTTGGGTTAGTTAATGTAGTGTGGCGAGTGAGGTGACAAGACTGTGTACGGAAGGGTGCGAATGATATTAGTTTAAAGGTGGCGTGTAAGTATAAATGTGACCAATACGTGTACATGGTAATTTGATAGTGGTGCATAAATTATAAATTCAACACACAAGTATAACTTTTGAATCTTTTATGTTTGTGTAGTTTAAGTCGGGTTTGGCACAAATAGGAAATAAATAAGTGCGTAAGTGGTGAGTAAATCATAACTTTAAAAGACATTGTTAACTTTAGAATTTCTAATGTTAGTGTAGTTTAAGTGTGGTTACTGTACCAAACATAAATAACGTTTTTCTAACTATAATTTATCTTTAAACATTGTTTTTTTTGTGAATTACAATGATTTTTATAATGTTGGATAACAGAGTTGTAATATTCGTCCAGTTTCGTCTAGTGCAGTGTTAAGTGGAGTGTGTTGCAATATAGTGGAGGATAGTGTTGTAGAGTGTACAGTGGTACAGTAACTGTGGTATATTGAGTGGAGTAAAGTGGAATGAGGTATACTGGGGTGGCGTACACTGGAATGGCTTGCAGCAGAGTGGCGTAGAGTGGAGTCGCATACAATTGAGTGTTGTAGAGTGAACTCGAATACAGTAGAGTAGCGTATATTGGAGTCGCATAGAGTGGAGTGGCGTACAGTGCAGTGGTTTACGGTGGGATAGCATGAAGAGGAGTGTGGTAAAAGGAGTTACGTTCTGTAAATTTTGTAGAGTGTATTCACTTTAGTGTTGTGCAGCATAGGGGCAAATATTGGAATATTGTATACAGAAATAGTGTAAAGTGAAGTGTGGTACAGTGGAGTGGCGTAAACTGCAATAGCGTACACTGAGATGGGGTACAGTGGAGTGGTGTATAGTGGGAGTCAGGCGTTGTGGATTTTGGTGTTGTAAAATGGAGTGTCGTATATGTGAGTGCTGTACAGAACAGTGGTGCAGAGCGGAATAGCGTACACTACTGTGAGGTACCGTGTAATAGGGTACAGTGCAATAGCGTGTAGTGGAGTAGCATAAAGTGTAGTACCATACAGTGTAGTAGAGTAGAATTAAGTAGTGTTCAGTGTAATCACCTTGTGTTAAGTGGTGTTAAGTGTTCAAATGCACATTAGGGTGGCATATTATGGAGTAGCGTACAGTAGTGTTGTACAGTTCAATAGAAGCATAGAATCTAGTGACGTACAGTGAAGTGTTGCTTAGTAGAATGGTGCAGAACGTAGTATTGGAAAGTTACATAGCATCCAGTGGATTGTGGCACATTCCAATAGTGTATACTGCATTTCAGTCCAATGATGTGCCGTAGAGTGGTGTAGCGTATTCTGGAATACTGTACAGTCCAGTAGTGTACCATCAAATGGGGAATAATCGAATATCATATACTGGAAAAGCATAAAGTGAAGTTGCGTACAGTGGAATAGCATATAGTTGCGGGCAGTACAGTTTAGGGGCATCCAGGCATACCTGAAAGTGTAATAGAACACAGTAGTTAGCAGTATAATAAAGTAAACTATAGTGGTGTAGACAAGAGTGGAGTTGGGTAGAGTTAAGTAACATTGTGGAGTGGATTAGCGTACGATGAAGCAGCAAATACTGGAGTGTTTTAAACTGGAGTGGCTTACTCTAAGTAGCATGCAGTGGAGTGGTGTAAAGTAGAGTGTAAAATTAAAGAAAGCATTAAAGTGTGTGAAAAGATATCTTTGTTATATGTCCTAAATATACATTATGATTTGTAAATGTTAAGTTTCTGGTTTGTTTATGTAAATAGTGAAAGTAATGTTAAACTTAGAAGTTGTATAAACGTAGTTATATATTATGCTATGGTATACCGTGGTAAGTTCACGGTATAGCACAGTACATGGTGCTGAGAAGTGTTTTATGCGATTAAGTGATGGCTGTGTTTACCTAAGGTAAAAATCAGCCATGTAGCTTTTATCACAATTTTGTAGCTTTGTACGGCATTTCACAATATTCTGGCTTGGGGTCTTACATATAGTTAAATATTAGGTTTGGTGCAAATGTGTTGTACCAATTTCATTGTGGAGGAGTAAACGTTTTGCAGGGTTTGGTCAAGGGGGTGCAAAGTAAAAAGTGGGGTGCCGAAACTTGTTTTAATCTAATCTATTTTACATACACTTTTGTAGTTTGCATAGCTCAAAAAATGTAATTCAAATTTTAATAAACTTTTTCAGGAGTACTTATGGTGCGCAGATGATTATTTTGGGTAGTGGCGTTAAGTAGTGTAACTATTTTAGAAGTATTTAAACTACCATGGTACATAGTGATGACAAGGCATTAGCTGATTGGTAATGTTTGCCTTCACAATAGTTAAAGGCAGGCACGTTGTTTTTAGGTGCACTTCGCCTGTGTTCTGCGTTACACGTTCCGATATAGGTAAGTGTAGGAAGCTGGTTCTTCATGTGATGTATCAGGAACCTGATATACCATGTAAAGAGTCCAGATGTTCCGTTATGAGTGGACAGGGGCTTGCTATTGAATCCCTAGGTGCTCTATTAGGGGGTAGTGTGGTTGAGCAGGCTTGGGCTTAACACGGAGACGTGCAAGACATTTGCAAATGAACACAATGATCAATAAATGACACACACGACTCAAGAAGGAGATCCACACCAATTTATAAAAATAGCAAGTATCTTTATATTTGTTTAGTCACCAGAGAAAAATCGTTCAGTTAAGGACGTTTTTAAATATAAATTATTTTCACTTCAAAAAGTGGACACAGTGCAATTTCTGGATTCTGCAATGTTCTACTATGGAAGGAAGAGCAAGTTCTGCAAACATACAAGCCCAATCTCCAGAAGGGACGGTAAGTGGTGGGAACACCACCAGCTGCACGGGGGCGAACGGGTGCAGGGTGTACAACAGCATCGGGAGCCCAGAAGGTTTCTATGGAGATCGGTCTCTACAGAAAGAGGCTGCAAGCTCTGGCTGGAAAGAAAGTCGGGGTTTACCAATAGGAGGGGGTTCAGGCTTGTGATGCTCGGTGACGTAGGGACACTTGGGTCTCTCTTTTCCTTGGCCCGGGAACGATGGATGAAGAGCTGATTTTAGGCATCAGGTTTTCTTACCAGGAGCAGTCGCAGTCCAGGGGGCCTGTGTCCAGAGACTTCAGGCTACATCGTGGAGTCCACGAGGAGTGAAACCATAATGGATACGAGCTCCAGAGGGCTGGGCGACCTTGTGGACACCGGTAGCCCACTTTAACATGGGCAGGAGGTAACAGGTGGAGTGGTGGCTTCATGTGTCGTGTTTTGGCGGTTCCTGGGGCCTCAGAGTCTTTGCTTCAAAGTTCCTGCAGGTTGCAGGGGGACAGGTCCTCTGTTCATGTTAGGTCTTGGGTCTTTATCAAAGGCCGGCAGCCCTTCAAGGTTTCTGGAGTCAACAAGTACAGGGCAAGTTTTCTATGGCACAGTTTTCGACGAGGGATGCAGACAGGCTGCCAGGGTTGGTACGAGGCCAGTTGCTTCTTTTCTCCTATCCGCCTTTGCAGCTCTTCGGTGGATTCTCTCTTCCTAGTTTGTCAGGATCTGCTTCTCTGGTGACGGGGCTCCCCGCTAAAATTGAATTTAGGAGTTTTAGGGGAGTGTAGGGTAGTAGCCAATGGGCTACTGACACTTGGGGTCACTACACTCCCTATATGACCACTTCCTTTGGGAAGTGGGCGTTACCCTCTCCCAGAATTCCTAAGTATACAGTCACAAAGATGCTTACTTCTGAAAAATTGTCTCCACTTAAGTGTAGCCCATCTTAGGGAGTTTACTAGCTTAGAGGTGGCACGCCTAACTGACTATCTAATTATCCCGCCTGCCTAGGTGTCAAGGGAGTACTGGATGAAGGGGGCGGCTTCCTCTCCTGTGAGGGGAGCCAGACTCACATTCCTAAGGTAGCAGCTCTTTGAAGCTTGAACAGGCTTTTGTTCTGGGGCTCCTGATAGCAGGGGCTTTCACCCTAGGAGGTCAGAACAGTGTCTTGTTTGGCAGGCTGGCAGTAACCAGTCAGGGAGCACTCCAGAGGCTGTTAGGTTTTCAGGGGCCACCTCTAAGGTGCCCTTTGGGTGCATGTATTGGGAAATCAATCACTGGAATCAGTGTGGGTTCATCAATATGAGATGTTTGATACCAAATATGCCTATTTTCAGTGAAACTATCATGTAGCTGGCTAACTCGTTTTCACCAGTGACCATTACATGTTTTAATATGGTTTCCCAATCCATTTGGACTAGCATCAATAGGATTGACCAGCAGAGGGGCATGTCTGCTCATGCAGGTATGCCATCACATGTAATATTCAGCACCTTGCATATAGGGCTGTCAGACCTGCTGTAGGGGTGACTTAAAAATATCACGTGTAGTGTTATGGGATGCTGCACACAGGGATGTGTGACATGTCGTGTTTTCATTTTTGTCTGCACTAGACACACAGACTGCAATGGCAGCCTGGCATGTGATTGTTAAGGGTCCCTTAGGGTCGCACAATTCTTGATGCTGACCTTAGTTACCTTCTTTAGTACCTAAGGCCCTAGGTGCCAGGGGTTCCATTGATGAGGGACTTACAGAGGGTGCTAAAGATTTTGCCATTTGGGGAAGCAGTTGTACAGTTTCAAGGAGAGAACACTGGTACTGGGGACCTGGTTAGAAGGAACCAAGTACACCTCAATGTTACATCACATACCAGTCAAAGAGGGAGAAGGGGGGGATCCACAACAGGTACCCAGCTCCCATCGCTATATATCTCGGTAGTACTGCAGCCACAGATATAACTGAGTTAAAAACACTTGAAACGTGTAAAATACGTACACTACTTACCGGCAGTACCCCCACAGAATCATCCGCGCACCAAAATCTGTAATCCTACAAAATGTTGTGGAAATCCAACGGACGGTTTTTGCGCAACGCAGAATTCAAAATTCTATGTAGAATGCATTGGATGTTGTGCCCGATTTGCGACCCCTTTTCAGGATTCGCCTGCGAAATCTCTTGTATTGAACCCCTTTGCTGTGCAGCAAATTCCGCCGCGGTGCGAGGGGTGGTGGGGCAGGGCATGGCGCTCGGGTACTCTGAACGGCTCCCGGCCGTCATGAGTCACAGTAGGCGTGAGCTCATTACGGCCGGGAGCCGTCCGAACTCCGCCCACTGATTAAGTCTCCTGCACAGGCGGGAAATTAATCGCGCGTGGGCAGAGCAGCAAAAATTCGGACTGCTCCCGGCCGTCATGAGCACACATCTACTGTGACTCCTGATGGCCAGGAGCCATCCTGAGCATAGAAGGAGTTAATATATCTTTAAAGGGTGCTCTTATCAGTTCCCATCACCGAATTACTGTGTTCATTCCCTTTTTGTTTGGAACTTTTTTTGTTTAACTACCAATGGCTGCAATCATTTACAATACGGCTACTAAAACTGTTTGCACTATTTATGGCCTATTCACTGTCAAGATAACATCTCTTCCCACAGGAAAGACAGACAGCTTCTATCAGTATGCTGGAATGCTTGGTTTTTATTACTTAGTTGTGTAAAGCAGATGCTTTAGCCTTCGAAGTTTTGTGGCATTTCCTATTCATGCCGCAGTACATTAGTTTGTAGGCATTGTATCATATTGATTTTTTTAACGTAATCTTTTTAGTTATTATGATCACATTTTAAATGTTGTAATAAACAGTGCACATAAAAAATAAAGTTAATATACAAGAGCTATGCTATATTCTACTACAAAACAGGCAGTCACAATTACAGTTAGAAGGGACTTGATTTGCATTGTGCAGCAGGTGCAGTGGCACTCGGTCTGAGAGCTCTAGGAACCCTACAAAACCCAGATTATTGCAAAAATTTCAAACTAAACAGGCAGTCACAAGTGCAGTTATCTTGCAGACAACAGGGTCATGATTGGAATGGTACAGCAGGTGCAATGGCACCAGGCCCAAAAGTTGTCAAAACCTTCTCTAAACACCTAATATTGCTATATTTTGGTACCATACAGGCAGTCAAAATTGCAGGTATCTTGCAATTGAAAGGGGCTGGATTTAAATGGTGCAGCAGGTGCAGTGGCAGTGGGGCCAAAAGTTGTCATAACTCCTCCAACACCAAATATCGTGTCACTAGTGCAGTTATAGAGCGAGTACAAGGGTCATGATTTTAATAGCGCAGCAGATACAGTGGCACCAGGCTCAAAAGCTACAGGCACCCCACTAAACACAGAAGGTTATATTTTACAACTAACCAGGTAACTACAAGTGCAGTTATCTTTCATGCATTAGGGTCATGATTTGGATGGTGTAGCAGGTGCAGTGGCACCGGGCCAAAAAGTTGTCAGAACTTCTCTAAACACTTAATATTTCTCTATTTTACTTCTAAACAGGCTGTCACAATTGCAGTTACCTTGCATTTAAAAGGGACTTGATTGAATGGTGCAGCAGGTGCATTGGCACTGGGGCCAAAAGCTCAAGGCACCCCACTAAACGCAGAATATTGCTTAATTTTACTACTACACAGGCAGTCACAAGTGTAGTTGTCTAGCAGGCACCAAGGCCATGATGTCAATGGTGCTGCAGGTGCAGTGGCAAGAGTGTCTAAAGTTGTCAGAACTCCTCTAAACAACAAATATTGCTATATTTAACTACTAAATAAGCAGTCACAAGTACAGTTACATTGCAGACACTAGGGGCATGATTTCAGTGGTGCAGCAGGTTCAGGGACACGGGCCCAAAGCTCTATGAATACCTCTAAACATCAAATATTGCTATTTTTTACTACTTAAAAGGAACTCACAAATGCAGTTACTACCTAGCAGGCACTTGGGGCAGGATTTGAATGATAGTGCAACAAGTGCAATGGCACCGGGCCCACAAGTTGTCAGCACTCCTCTGTACACATAATATTGCTATTACAGCAATTAATTGTATTATTTTCCTCTTCCATTTCATTTTTCAGAATGTTGCTATTACTTAACCGGACTATACCACTAGTAACAGCACAATATATTGCCTTTTTGCACATAAACGAAGTCATAACAATTGAAGACTTTCTGTAACTTGCATTGTGCAACTACTATTACCCCGGGCCAGAACTGGTGAATTTCTTATGACATATGTTTTATTAGTGTTAAACCTATACCCTGAAACCCTGCCAAATTCTACTGGTAGTGCTTCCACTCCCATCAGTATAGAACAACACAAAGGCCAATACCGAGCTCAACTCCTGGAAATCTTTTTCAAACGACTTTATGAGTAAAACATAATCTGCTTTTTAAATTGCACCATCCAATGGTTTATTAAACTTTTTTTGCCTTCATTATTTTTGCAAAAAACTTGATTTTTTTGTGCATGGAAATACAAAGAAAACACTTGAAACAGATTATATTCAGAAAAAATATACACATTTCAATCTAAACTACCCTCAATCGACACACTGAAACAACATCCCTTTTCCACAAATTTGGCCAAAATATACAATCCTCATTCAAACAACCATCCTACATAAAGGTCCCAATGTCAACAAAACAAGAGACTAAAACAGATTTTCAAATACAACAATTTCCTTAGGTTTGTGTATTTTACAACATGAGCCAATTCAGAGTTTTGCCCTCCTATTTACAAAATTATTCTATGTGACCTGGTTCTATAGTTATTTGGCTCGGCCTTACTGAGTCTGAGTCAAGGCTCTTTGCTGTTTTCTCCACTCCCATCAGGGCAGCAGCTGAAGAGGAAGTCAGAATGGCCATGTCATCAGCATAAGCAAGAGTTTTTCAGCCTAGGTAATATAGTTGTAAATGGATGTGTAGTATCCTAGAGTTGTAGAGCCTGGGTATAGGACTCGAAATAAAGAGCAAAGGTTGTGGAGAGAGAGAAGGCAACCATGCTGGGGGCCTTTAGCAATGCAGTAAGGGCTAGATAGAGCACCACCACATGAAACCCTAGCACTTAGTCTTCTATAAAAACATTGGCCCTGTGATATAAACCCTGATCCAAAACCTGAGATCCTCATGAATACCCAGAGGAACTGCCAGGAGACCCGGTTGAACGCATGTTCGGTGTCCAGCAACATCATCCCGGCGAGTATCTCCTCATGCTGTTATCGCTCTGTTGACATATGAGGCCGTATCCCTACCTGGGATAAAACCATTTGGCTCGTATCCACCAGGTTGGAAAAAACTGCTGACACGCTATTGGTCAATGTATATAACTTTAAATCTTATGAAGGGAAATTGGCCAGTAAGAGCTGCCGCTTGTAAAAGTGCTGCAGCTTGTAGGATCTGTCCCTTTTTTAGGGAAGATTACTATGTTGACTTCACCCAAGGAGGAAGGGACCTTGCCCAGGAAGTCAGGAGAGTTGAAGTTGTCAAGAAGGACCGTTACAAGCGTATTAGAGAAGGTCTTCTAGAATTCCAGAAGGATTGGATCTGGTCCCGCTGCGTTGTCCCTTGCCAGATCTCCAATAGCCCTCTCTACTTCTACAGCAGGAATTGTCTCCTGGAGCTGGTCACAGTTTCCGACGATGAAGTCTATTGATATAGTGAACAATCGATTCAGGAGAAGACGCTCAGCAGGCCTCTATAAAGGATTTGCTAGAATTTTTGGAACTCCACTCTAATCTTTGCCTGAGCAGTAATTTGGTCCCCCTTATCATCGATAATCTTCTGTCTAGGACTACTACTGGTTCTGTCTTTGACTCAGAGAGCTAAAAACCACCCCGTCTCCTCACTGTTTTCAAAAGATAGGATTTGCTAAACCTGGATCTTTTTATTGGCCTTATTGCAGATGTTTTTCTTTAAAATTGCTTGCAAGATTGTCAGTCGCTCCAAGACCTCAACTGTCCTAATCTGGTATACTCTATGCTACGTTTTCCTGAATCTGACCGAGGCAATGCCATAAGCAAGAGTCCACAGCATTCCACCGCTTCTGTTGATAAATGGGGAAACATAGTGTTTGGCCTGTACAGAAAGCTTTAAGTGCATCCCAAACATATATCGTAGAATCCGAATCCAGATTCACCACTTGACAATTGCTTAATTTCTCATTCATTACCTGAATGTACTCCCTATCCAACGTCAGCTTTCGCTCTAAAGTCCACCTGTGTGGAGTAGAAGACTGACTGCAGCAATCTGAGCTGATGAACAGATGAAATGAGTTATTGTCCGAGATTATTCTTGCAATTTTTTCGGATATTACTGAATGAGGAAATCAAGTGACTAACAAGAAACATATCAATATGAGAAAGGAATTTATGGGCTGCGGGGGGGATTGCTGAATAAAAAGTGAACCCAGAGTCGCCTGGTGTGGAGCTACTGCAGACCTGAATTAACACATAAAAAGTCATATTTTTCCTCAAAGCCTCTACAAGTTTTCTTCCTCCTACTGCGCTCTGGGATCCACCTGATAGAGAATTGGACCTGGATGTAATACTACATTAAAGTTGCAACATAACAGTAAGGGCTCAGGCCATTGATGAAGTTCTCGTAGCAAAAGTTTGAACTTACATAGGTAGTCTTCTTTGGGCCCATAGATAGTACAGATGGTAAAGTGAATACTTCAGTTGAATCAGAGTGATTAACCATGCCCCCTCATATCCTGTTTACTTCACAGGACTTCTACTTTTATATCCCCGTCTAAGAAGGCCACCCGTCGCTGGGAAGAGCTATATCCAGAGATGCTCAGTACCTTATACCCCAGCTCTCACATGAGCGGAGTTTGTTCTCGAAGCGAATGCTTCTCTTTAAGTCGGGCTACGTTCCGCGGAGCAAACCGACAAGTTGAATCAGACCAGTGGTGCATCGATGGTAGGTGCGGTTTGACTGAAGCCCCGTAGTAGTCTCTGGGTACTTTAAGGAAAACGTTTGTAAGTGTCCACTTTTGCTATTTTGTGGGAGAGAGGGCAAGCTCTAACACCAGGCATGGGCCCAAGATCTTTTTGGCACCACTTGGTGAGTTAGGAGTTAATATCCTAGAAGCCATCAGCAGGGTTCAGTAAATATTTAGTGCCTGTCAGCTGTGGTCTTCTTTGTTGCAGGCTTCTTGCGGCTAGCCAAATAGCCATTAAAGTTTTGCCCTGGGTTCAAGTAGTAGCATATTCAGCCCTTTAAAATTCTCTCCACAGGTAAGACAAAAAGCTCAGTCCTCTTTGGGTCCAGTTCATTGTTTCAGCAGGTGCAGTCCTTTTTCTGTTTTCCGCAGGTCCAGTAGTATTCTGAAAAAGGTATCCAGGAGTGCCACTTTCATCCCTCGCACTATCTTGTGGGTGCGGGAGAATCCCTTACCAATAGGTGTAAGATTCCGATGGGTAACCCAACCCACTCTTACATCACTTTCTGCCACTAAACGATCCCATGTTACTACGCTCTGCCCAAGTCCAATATGTCTGAATATTTCTTCCTGGGTACGAGCTCTGGGCACACCCCTGAGGTGTGTCTAGGGAAATGAGAAACTCTCCATGTTAAACATGTTTCCGCGCCAGGATACTCCGGCAGTAATTGTGCGCGCTATAAAACAGCTTAACATAACATAACATGTTCTGGTACAGGTAACCCTCCACTCCCTTTAATAGGGCTTGGTGCCACTCTTGCTACTTAGACAATGGCAGGAGCAGACTTAGGTGAAAGTTACATCTGCCTGTGACAGGGACTACCCCTTTAAAGATTGTACAGTTGGTGGTCACTTCCCTCACTGCCATTCTTTTTGGAGGAGGTCACATCTCCTCCCAGCCAAGGGCCTTTTGTTCTCTTTCCAGAGAGCAGGCCACACCTCCCAGGAGGCTGCCATTTCACAGTTGGAAATTATCTCAGAAAGTGCTGGAATAAGCTTCAGGCTGAAAAATTGGGATTTTCAAAATAGTAATTTAAAATCCGACTTTACCATCAGATTGGATTTTAAATACCTATTAATTTGAGTCCTTGAGTCATGTGTCTAGCTATTCCCAAAACAAAGTTATACATTATAAGGTGTTATAATATAACCCAGTACATTTTTTATGGGAGCGTCAGCCTTGCCACAGGGAAAAATTACTTTGAAGATTTTTCGCTGCCAGGACATGTAGGATCTAACACATGACCAATTATTTAAATACTATGCACCCTGCTCGATGAACCATTTTAGCCTACCTTAGGTGTGACTTAGCAGTATTAAAAAGGAAGTTTTGGGCCTTGCAGAAGACTTGTTTTGCCAGGTTGAATTGGCAGTTTTAAAACTGCCATTCTAAGCTGCAGTGGCAGGCCTAGAGTCTTGTTTTGACGTAGTCACTGTAGTAGTTGCACAATCAGTGCTGCAGTACTCGTGTCATTTTACTTGTTATGTTATGTTATTTTTGTCTTTTATAGCGCGCGGCTACTCCAAAGAGTGTCCCGGCACTTTTATTGAGAACCATGCAGCAGAATAACACAACACAGTAAAAAAACAGAACAGCAAACACAAAGAGACAGGAAAAGCAGCCTAAGGGGCAAAAAGCCAAGTTTTAAGGCCCTTCCTAAACGTTAGCAAATTGGCAGTGCTGCGTAATGCCAAAGGCAGAGTATTCCAAAGCTGAGGTGCTAACAGCCTAAAAGAGCGGCCACCAATGCGGGCCCTTTTTACTCGCGGAGCCACTGCAAGGAACAGTGATTCAGATCTTAAAGATCGAGCCGGGTGGTAGAAGGCAAGTCTCCTTTGGAGATATTTTGCTCCCACGGCGTAAAGAGCCTTATGGGCCAAGGTCAAGGCCTTGAAAACTATCCGCTTCCGGATAGGCAGCCAATGGAGCGACTGGCCAGAAACTCTAGCTCGCCTATTCAGGCCATATATGGCCCGTGCTGCCGAGTTCTGGACCACCTGCAACCGCTGCAAAAGATATTCCGGCAGGCCCAAGTAGAGGACGTTGGAATAGTCCAATCTTGAACCAATTAAGGCCTGCACCGTCGTCTTCCTGTGTTCCTCCGAAAGCAGGGGAAGGAACTTACGGAGCATCTTGAGGAGGCCGAAGCATGTTCCCGTGAGACCAAGGATCTGAGATCTTAGCGTCAGACCATTATCCATCTTGATCCCCAAGTTCTTAACTAACTGGGACGAGCACGATGGAGGGAACATATTGACAGGCCACCATTCCTGCCACTCCGGATCAGATGGACAAACGAAAAAGAGTACCTCAGATTTCTCTGAGTTGCACTTGAGGCTGTTAAGCTGGAACCATTTAAAAACAGCCCCAAGGCACTCACGGATACTCTCTCCATCAAAATCTTCTCCTTTCCTGCACGTAAAGAGGAGCTGGGTATCGTCGGCGTAGGATACGATCTGGGCCCCCAAAGACTCCGCCAAAGGGGTCATAAAGATGTTAAAAAGAGTCGGGCTCAACACAGAGCCCTGTGGAACTCCGACTCCCAAAGGCGGCATCACGGCAGAGCTGGATGAGGCCCAGACCGTTTGTCGACGGCCAGCCAAGAATGATCTAAACCAGCTAAGCACCGTCCCCCTCAGACCGATCTCATAAAGTCTGGCGAGGAGACCCTCGTGGGGGACGGTATCAAAGGCCGCCGACAAATCCAACATTACAAGCATGGGTTTGCCCCCCGACTCCAGTACCTCTTTAATGGCTTCAGACACCTCCAAGAGCGCGGTCTCAGTACTTATATTGGGGCGGAAGCCAGATTGAGTAGAGTGCAGCAAATTATGAGATTCCAAAAAGTTGGAAAGCACGATATGCACATGCTTCTCCAAGATCTTCGTCAACGCAGGGAGGAGAGAGATAGGCCTGTAATTGGCCAGGGCCTCCGGATCAAGGCCAGGCTTCTTAAGAAGGGGAATGACCATCGCCTGCTTCCAGGCCTGCGTAACCACTCCCTGACTCAGGGAGAGGTTCAAAAGTGCAGGACCTGGGTACACAGAGTACCATATACTAGGGACTTACAGGGAAGTTAAATATGCCAATCCGGTATTAATCAATTGCATATGTACTTTAGGGGTTCAAATCACATACACTGGGCGTCAGTGCCTCAGTTTTCAGAGTCAGTAGACCAGCACTAAATGTAGCAAAAAGTGGAGGTAATCCTGTAACCAGCATTTGCAATGCAATAGGTCTCGTATTTGCGAGACTTTGAGCTACTGGCATTGTAAATGACTAACCTTTTTTCTATGTGTTGGTTTTGAAAACATCTATATTAAAGGCATTGTCATTTACAATGCTAATAGCTTAAAATTTTGCAAATGCAAGACCTATTGCATTGCAAATGCTTGTTTTTTTGCCTGTATGGTGACCCGTTAGCTGTTTGATGTTCTTGTTATCGCGCAGATTAAGCGGAGCACTATGGCTGTGTATAAGGAGGTCCAGTGATGTGCTATTTTCTGATTCTTGTGCCTATATATCACGTGCAAGGGAATAATAAGTCATCCTAAATCAAGAATATCTTTATTATTATTATGCTGTTTTATTACGCGCTCAATTACTGCCGGAGTATCCTGGCGCGATTTATCAATGAATCCCTGTTCGATTCTTTCTTACAGGAAAAGTAGGACATTGCATGACTTTCTAGTTTCAGAAAAGGCCTGTGTTTCCCACTAGGAATCATGATGAAACTAGTGAAGAGGTGTGGCGCAGCGGCCAGGGCGACTGACTCGTAATACTAGGGCTCGCAGTTCAATTCCGGGCGTTGGTGGCAGGTTATCCCAGCGCCAGGTGCCTCTGGGCAATAGCTCACTTAATCTTCCCGACCACACCCAGCGCCTTGACCCTCCGTTAATTGTTTGTGCTTTACATATACTAGTATCAATTTTATGGTATTGCTGGTATTATTACTATTATTATGGGGAGACGTGGGAAAAAGAGATAAAGGAGAGGGAAGTAGCTTGAGTTAAGGGAAGATTGGAACAAGGAGAGAGTCACAGGAGTACAAAGACCTGGACACTGGATGTTGGAAAGACAAGCCATGGATATGCATATACACGAGAAGACAGGCACGCGGAGAATGGACACACACTGGGTGACAGGCTCAGTACATGGCAAGCTTCAAACTATGTACTTCCTTCACAGCTTTAGCAAAATCGTGATGCTGGGAGACATGGGAAGAAAATAACGTTGGTAAAACCATGGGTTACATGTGAAGAACTAGGCCTTCGGAAGACCGGTGCACACAGGAAACTACTAGGCAACCTGGCATGAGCTACGAGAGACCGGGGGACAGGCACAGAAAGGCTCTAGAGTGACACAAGATGACACGGTAAAGTCACAGCCAGGGGAGGGAAATGGAGACGCAGATGCCAGAGAAACACTGCGATACTTTCGAGAATTGGAAAGTTGAACAAAAAATGCATTCTGACAAAAAAACTGTTACATGTTGATTGGAAAAGAAAATAATTTGGACAGAATGTGTTATCGTTAGGGCAAAACTAAAGTAGAAAAAAGCGAACACCTTTAACTCTCAGGGTTTTGACCTCCCTCCATCCCTGTTGGAGTAATACCCCATCCAATGTTTAGTAATGTTACATTTCCTAAAAACGTAAAACTTCAATAGTTGTAAAACTAGGCGTTCAAATACTTCACTATTGTTTGTAAACGAAAGAAGGGACTATTGTATGCAAGTCAAGACAGCTCTGTCTCCTCGATACATGAACTGCTGCCACCTTGTGACCTTGCGGGAGCCCTGGACTTCGAACGCATTGTTAATTATCCCAGACCAGGCTTGCAGACAAACAGGCTCAGATTTCATACCATGGCTGCGCTCGCCTTGAACTGTTCAAACAAGCTGGCCCCGTGGAGCAGACGTGGGAGGGAAAGTGAAAGCGCGGGATGCGTGCGCTGACAGGAGATGTGCATGCGTACGGAGTGCACATCTCCTGTTCGTATGCGTGCACATCTCCTGTCCGCGCGTGCCACCTCCTTTGGGAGAGGAAGCAGAGACTATAGGTCTCGCCAAGGCTTGCAGCGCATGCGCTGCGTTTCTAGGCGAGACCTAAAAAGGGGCATTTCCTCACAGTTACCACAAAAAATGTGAGATAAAAACCCAATGTAATACAACGTGTTGTAAAGATCAACACGTATTACATGCGTGGTAAATGCATACTTGTTTACAACATACATCCACTCATCCTAATGCGTGCATAACGCATTTTTAGTATAAGTAGTAATTTCAATATTTTCCTTCACTTTTTTTCATCTACTGTATTTTTCTTCAGAAATGTAACCCCTTTCAAAATGCTCATCTTGTTAACATTGTATTGAATGGTGCACGGAACTTCCTGCACAATTTAAGATTACTCCAGATTGAGTTACATGCAGAGTTTTTTTCCTGAGATTTTCATTGACCTACTTGTGTTTTTTTTGTTTTTTTTTTTAATTTTATATAGCACAAACTAGACCCGAGAGATCTGATATCAGAGTTTAAACCTCAATGTCTCGTTGAGTTTCAACTATTCGACATCCTGCAGTGATTTGCTTCTGAGCTGAAATTGCTATTTTCCCTATGCAAGTGCACCTAGGTATTGATAACGTCATGCTGATTTCACAGTAACTTATCGTATAAAACGATAAACCTTGATAACTGATGAGGCTTTCAAACCCTTTGGTAATGATGAATGGTACAAAAAAACTTCCCTGAGTTTTATATGCTCTTTTTATTTTACCACTTTTAGCTCAGAATGCGCAAGGATCTACCAAGTTATAGGGTGGGTCCCAACGGTACTGCTTTTCCCGGGAACCACCAGAGGAAACTTTGTTTGCAAACATTTCGAAATTTGCCAAATGATAATTTGCGTTTCTAGTTAAAACCAATTATTACCGATTTAAAAAATAAATAAAAATAACACCAGAACGAATATTTGTTTTTCAGTCAAATCCCTGGATTGGGCTGCACTTTTTTACTGCTTAGGCAACATCTGGTGTCAAACAGAATAAATGCAGCCCTACATCTAAGCACTTTTCTGTGATGGATGCTGTGACCCACTTAGGCCATGTTAAGCCACTTAATATGTCTTTGTGGCCATCTTCAAGGTTCCCGGATGTCTAGAATCTGCTTCCACTCCCGTTTTGAGGGCATAGATCAGATCTAATCATAAAGCTTCAGCTAATTGTTCACTGTATGCTGCTGCATAGTTGGGCAGCAGGTTTGCAGGTAAATTCTTAGCAGTATCACACTCCAGGAAAGGAGCCCCTCCATGATTCCATCCTTCTTCAGAGTGGGACATAGCTTTACTTCCCGAAAGCTCAGTTATCACAATCAAAGATTTCCAGTCATAAGAATGTCTCCAGAATCAGTGTCATTCCAAAAAACAATAAACACATCACTCCTGTTCTTAGGTTACGTATTGATGGTCTAATAACATGCCTTTAGGAGCTTCATATCGAACACCCAGATGCCATATCATGTACATATTCAGTGTCCATGAGCGGGTTTTGCTTAATCTGTAATGGTTTTTAGTGCATACATTAACTTGGAGGATTTGTGAATTAGTGTATAAGTTTTAGACATTGAAGCCAGGAGTTCTGTAGTATGTGCTACAGATGGTGCAGTTCTAGCAAAACATGTGCATGGAGCCATTCTAAGACTGCACACTGACATAGATACAGCCTCATGATCACCCAGTTCGTTCAACTTTCATTCCTGCTTCTTCCATCCAAAGTGAAGCTGGGAACTTGTTTTGCCTAAACAAGGCTTGGTACATGGCAACATCACCCATAGAGAACACTGTTTGCATTTAATGGAAACACTTTGAATTGCGCTCATCCTTTCTCCCAAGATGGAAAATGCACTACAACAGGGCACATAATACAGAATGCAAAGGTAAGGTGCGTTGTGCAACTGTCACAAGTGCCCGGCAACAACATAGTCCCATGCACTACTTCTCAAAAAGCAAAGAACTACCCACATCCTTGGTAAAAATCAATGTATAGAGATCCACAAATAAACACAAAATCCCACAAACATGGCCCAATAATGTACAATAAACTTCATTCCTGTTGTGAACTGTACGTGCAAAAGATGCTAGGTATCCTGCAGGTGATGCTGCTGCTTCATATAGCTTTCAAAAAAGGGGGAAATGGACCTTTACCTCACTTTCTTCATAAGCATTCACAATTTCGCTTTATGGACAAACACATTACTTTTTGTTTGTACCAGTATTTTATTTATACCTTTTACTTTATAATTTTTTATTTTTCATTAATTCATATCTCCGCTCTGCTAAAACCACACTAACAGAAGTCATGAAGAAAAATGTCTGCCGTTTAGAAAGGCTACCGTGAAGGCGGCACAAACCTCATAGCTTAACGAGTAAGCGCAAGTGAAACAACGTAAATGTGAGAAAACAGCGCGGAGATAATAGTCTACTCCGAAAACAAAGAAAATCACTGCTGCCACGGAATAAAATAAAGATACGAGCGGCATGACTAGAAAACACCGCAAATACAGATCGTGACCCCAGCAATTTGCCGCGAAAAGCAGCAAAAAGATAAAGAAGAGGCATAAAGAAACTAAAAATCCTTTAACCATGAGAAAGCCCAATGTGTGGTCATCTAAAATCTTGATGAGAAGACTGCTATTGCTTCTCAGAATAAACCAACGCTGTCACAATGGAAAAAGCCCATACGAGAATCATGGAACTTAATGCCCAGGTTTCAAAACGCGTTGGCACATGATTAAAGCACAGAGGAATGAAGATTTAAATTCCAGCCTGTGGTATAAGGAATAATCCCCATTCGGGAGAAAAAAAAACTTGATTCTAATAAAGAAGAATTTGTCTTCACTGTGTACTCATAAATACCTGATAATGACATTAAAAAAGTCCAGGATCATTAATTTAGCCAGCTGAATAGCATTTGTTGAAAAATATGCATGTATTGGATGTATTTTCTTTCCCTCTCATGTTTTATTTTTTTTAAATGTCTGATGTGATGTAATATGCTTTATGATTTAGAATCTTTTTGTAAAATGGTCACAACATAGATATAGCTAGACACTTGTCTTTTTCGTGTTGAAATTAATTAATTAAAAAACAACAAAATTATAAAGTAAAAGGTTTAAATAAAATACCGGTACAAACAAAAAGTAATGTGTTTGTCCATAAAGCGAAATTGTGAATGCTTATAAAGAAAGTGAGGTAAAGGTCCATTTCCCCTTTTTTTTAAAACAATGATACGGCCCTGCCTAAACCTCGTCCTTTGGGCCAAACTCCCTTTTTATCTAAGCAGCTTCATTTGGCTGCACAGTTTTCTGTCAGCAATGTGCCTATAGCAAACAATATGCATGTAATAATTTCTGGCTTGCAATAACGGAACACAGTGCACCCGACTATATATAGCTCATGTCATAAGTAGAAAATCTTCATTCAACAAATCTGTGCAATCTTTCAGAAAAAGAGATCAAAAGTAGCAGACAAATATGTACTGCTGCAATCTAATCTTAATGTGGTGCAAATGTTTCTCCATACATGCATATCCTTGCCGTAGAGCGGTATAGGGATTACTGAAAACAGGGCTTGAGTACTGGCCTAATTAGACAGACGCAGGAGCTGAGAGAAATCATAAACAGTTACTTGAAAGAGCAATTTAATTTAAATTTAATGAAAGGGTATAAAGAAGGAAGTTGGTGTACAGAGCAAAAAAGCAAACCCTGATAACCAGTAATTTGTGCAATTTTTGATACAATTGGATGACACTGGGAAAAAAACAGAATTCACATCAAGTAAACACAGAAACCAAAAAAGCCTAATGATTGTCCACTCCATTTGAAAGTTACTCTGGTGATTCCTCCATGTTGCGTGAATTTTGATCCCACCATTTTCTAGAAAAATGACTAGAATATATTTTCTATTTGCTACTTTGATTGTGATAAGTGAGATGTCTCATTTTGACTGACCTTGTTTGAACGTTGTGATCAGAAATACAAATGACTGACTTAAAATTAAAAGAACACTCATAGTTATCTCACATTTTAGGAGTCCAAGTATGGTAAAGAGTATTTCAGCTACGTATTCCACAAAGGAACACCTTTTAGACTTCAATACTGTCCATTGGTGTTGGGCGATATTAATTATTTTGAACGGAAGGTGGGGAGGGGAAAGAAGAAAGATTCGTCCCTACATATATAACACATTGGAAACTTTCACAAAGGCTGGAGAGAGATACTGTGTGAACTCTTCCACATCCCAACCCTATTTAGGGTTCGAAATTGCTCCCAAGGCTTATCCAAGGTTGCCCAATTAAGGCTTCCTTTTCCCCCCTTGACTTACTCATTTGGCAAGACAATTGTGTGTAGCATTTGACTGTCTAGTGTGTTACATTTATCAAAATATAAATAAAATGAATCACCATTAACCTTGGCATTCTTCCTAGAACGGTAGCTACTAAACAAAGGCAATATTTCTTTCAACCATTCAGTAAAGACTTCACTGGTTTAGAAAACTAGACTTCAAAACCAGGGATAACATGAGTGATCTTGTATTGCCAAATGTATCTGCATCTTGTAAGTTGCAGTCTGAGGTGATTGCCATTTTGATCTATTTAATTGATTCAACCTCAAAAGGCTCAAGACTAATATGAACACTGGTAGTCCTTGGGATTCTTAATTGCATCAACTTTTTCTGCGTCCTCAAGTAATCGTACAATTACTGCAACTCCCAGCAGTATTTTTAAGCTTCCTTATGGCCTCTCCATTCTTTGGTACAAACATCAGTATTATCCTTAGACTATTTCCATCAGTCTCTCCCAAGTTGCAATGCTAATAAATTGAACAAATACATTTTGTTTAGGGATCCGACAACATGACATCTAGAATTCGAAATTAAGTGATGTGAGGAACTATGATGAACAACTCTTACAAGTAGGTATGTTTGCAGTCCTTCTTGCAAACAAGCACATATATCGTAATAGTTGTGTACTCAGCATCGTCAATATGACCCAATTACTATCTGTGGGACATTATGTGGTCATAGCCTAATTAACTTCTGTTGCTCAAAGTGAAAATGTAGCCAGTGACAAATTGTCTGAATTGCAACTGTTTTGGTAACTTTGTAAGGTGCCTGGATTTTTCCTTATTATAGTTTGTCATACTGATGTTTTGCTCATTAGCAAACTACATATTGTGTTAATATCGGTATATATCTGTATATTTGTCATTTGTGTACTAGTGTGTGTACAAACTAGTTGAGTCAAGTTAATCACATCTCATTCATTGGTTTTTTGGCTTCATGAAAAGGCACTTATCAGATTTTCTGTGTTACAGTTAATTCTCATTCTGTGGACCTCCAGAACTCAACAGTGTTGAAACCTGAACCACCACCACCTCAAACTAAACCATCACTTTTTAGACCTGCAAATCGAGAGGACACCGTGCAATCTACCTACTATCCTCAGAAAAGCTTCCCTGACAAAGGCCCATCTAACGGGACTGATCAACCTCAGAAAACAGTCACTCCATCATACAATCGTTTCACACCTAAACCTTACACAAGTTCTGCCAAGCCATTTGAGCGTAAATTTGAAAGTCCCAAGTTCAACCATAGACTTCTGCCAAATGAAACACAACTAAAACCAGATTTGCCCACAAAGCCGCAAAATTCTCCACAGTCTGTTTCAAAAGTGAACAATTTATTTAATGTAAACAGTGCCGGGAAAGAATACGATGGCGGAAAGGATACGTTTTCTTTTCAAAATGAAAATAAACCTAAATATCAACCAAATAATGTTACTGCAGTGCCTAAAGCTATTCCCGTCAGGTAAGATATTTGTTTTAAATAATTTACTAGGTACATGCTTGCCATTAGCCAATATTATGGCAACAAGTCTAGTTGTTAAGATGCTTTAAGATTAAATAGTCATTGTGAAACATGCTAAGACGTTACAGACTACTGACTGTTAATGTTATGTTTACTTTACATCTGTGGTATAGTCTAGCAAGCAACGTTTTGTCACTGAACACTGGCTAAATGTTGATTATTTGCCATTACTTACAGTAGAGAGTTATGTTTATGCATAAATTCATGTTTTTTTTTAAATTTTACACTGTATAATTTTCTTTAGAGTAGATTTGTTCCAAGTTAGGGGTCCCTATTATAGGGACATGCAATAGAATTTTGGGAAGAGTGAATGCACTTTTAGCTCTCTGTGTTAAAGGATTGTTGAAGCAAAACTATCTTTCGCTTCTTTTTTGTCAGCATTTGAGTTTCATAACATTTAGCCCAGTACTCACCCCTCCTTTGCACTCATGATGTCCCAAAGCTTTTATGTCATCGAGGAGGTTAGCCTGATTGAGTCCAAGGACCATGATTGCTTTGTACTATGACATTTGCAGAGGGTTAAATGGGGCCAATATTCCAGACTCCTTTGTGAGTCTTAAATTGGATGCCTGATGCATCAGCATCTGAGACCCTGTTGGATCTGGTCCTGTGTTCTCAGGTTCAGGTTTAGCTTGAACATCCATTACTGCCCATCCAAGCTTTTTGATTATTTCTGCAGAGATGCAGAACTACAAAATGTAACGTTCAGGTGTAATAGAGCGACAGCCCTTATCAGTAGCACTCTGTGCATAATGGTGTGGAACGAGTTTCTTTGTAGAGCGGCCAAGTTGAAGTTCAAGCACATCTTCATGACTGATTGACTTCTGAAAAAGCTTTACTGGCCTAAATTGCAATCAAGATTTCTGTCTCCCTTGGATGCTCTTTCAAGGACCCCCTTAGTTGGAAACCAGGAAAAAGGAAGATGACCAGTGGAAGACAACCACCTGGCAGACTAAGGATTAGAGTAGTCCCAGATTTGATTGGTGCTGAGGCTGAGATTCCAGACTACCATCTCTAAGTATGCTCACACGCATAAACATTTTTTCATGTTGGGATATCCTCTGGCTAACCTTTTTGTGAATTTCAGTGGCAAGCAGGAAAGCAGACACATTCCACAGAAGTGCATCTGCATTTTTATTTACTATATTTTCCCTCCAGACACTGGTCTCCAGCTACTTATTGCTTGAGGTTTATTTTTAACTTGAGATGCTTTAATTCACTTTTGGGTGTTCTATTTCCAAAATCTGTAATGCTTCCGAAAATTAAGCAGTGTGGCACCTTTTAAACTTCACACAGAGAAAATAATAACAATTGAGAATAACTTAACACACTCCACAAGCTTCATTATACTAGTACAGGTGTCACCATATTAGTGAACCAGTACAGTATGGTCATAATACAGCACAGTGGTAATTAATAATTCCTATCTCAATTGCCAACTATGTATTAGTAGAGGTAATATTTAGGAGAAGTTGCACTGCAGGAGATGCATAATCCTGTTTATGAAAGCTTATAAGGTGTGTAACCTGTTCAGGAGCCCTCTAGCCCTATTAGATGTTGCAACAAAGAGTTTCAAAAGCAAGTCAGAAGGTATTGATTTCTTATGAAAAGGGTTTGTTTTTTTCTGTATTTGAAACTAGCAAGTGGTGAATTATCCAGAAAGTGGTGAATTATCGATCAATATCCACAGGTACCTACAGGCTCAGGCTCTGTGTTTAGCTGCACATTAGTCACAAACATTTGAAAACAGATGTAGGAGTCCTTAATGTTTGACAGATTTTCTGCCAGGCATTGTCGAATAGTAAGCTTGCAGGCTTGAATATTCTAAATCATGTCCGCAAATGGATAACAAACAATTACTTGTTGAGGTCATCCAGAAACAAAGGAGACAAGCCAGCCTTTTTGGGTTTTTCAGAAACAATTTGCAAGTTCCGCCATAAGTTGATCATTTGACTTTTTCACTGCCTTGATCCCGAAGACTGAAACAGTAAGTCTCACTCTTCATCAGTACAACTTTGGCATTAAAAAATATGGAAGGGCATCCACACCCACGTTTATGCCATATGCTGTAAACGTCTTGGAATTAGCAAAACATAGCACAGCTTTTCTAATTTGAGCAACATGGCGATCAGTGATCTGGTAGGTGACTTCCGTAATATTGTCATTACTAGCATTTTAAAATCATTAAAGCAAAACTGTTTGAGACCCAATAAATGAACTTAGATCTAGCTCCGAGTGCAGGTGTAACAAGGCTGATGATAGGCATCCTAAAACAACTCTGGAGTTTCTATCACAGAGTAGAATTCAAAAGAATGGACACTTATTGGCTGATACAAAGGTATCCAGTGATTTCGAGAACTCACAAATACTAACTATAGAGTAATATGATTCCCTCTCATTCCACGTTTGTCTGTTTTTACTGCGACAGTCTCTAGGAATCGTTAAACCTCTGATCACAGAATCTGTCAATGGCGGTTTTCTGCATTCTGATCAAACTGTTGACCCAGCATTGCCTTTATAACTGCAGAAATGCAGAGATGCAGTTCATCCCTACTTGCTCCCTTTCAAAGTTCCATCTTTCTGTTTATTTGGCCCTTTATGGAGACAGTTCAGCATTTAAAAATGAACATGCCTCACTTCTGCTTCTTTATGACTATTATATTTTGTACCATCCTGTATTCTTTGATGTTTAATTTGTTTAATATTATTTGTAGAGTGTGTTGTCGGCAGGAGTATGCATAGCATGTGTATCTGCAATCTAATATTGGACCCAGAATCTGCAATTTGTTATTCATCCAGGTCCTTTTATGGTTGTCGTTGTGAAAAGTCTCTCCTCCCCCTCAAGGTATTGTGCATGTTCAACAGCTCCTTTGTTAGAAAGTTTTTTTCTGCCATCGGGCTTGGACGGACTGCGTCGGAGCTCTGCAGCATTCAACGCCCATGCAGCCTATGGTAAAGAAACATACGCCACCAGAGATACAGTAGACTACACCCACGGATCCTAGGCACTGGGGACCGACTACCCAGCAGCCAACACACAAATGCTGTTCGAGAATGAGCGTCTCCAGGTGATGGAGACAAAGGACCTCTTCCAATGGTGCCCTCCGAGTGGTGCCAAATACACATACTCCAACACAAACATAAAGTGTGAAATTTGTGCCTATCCTCAGAGCACAAAGAAGACGAGTGTGCAGTTTCCACATTGTTCACAAACAAAAAGCCACTTAGGACCCTTAGGGATCGACGCCTGGTACTCACAATTGAACTGGCAGCCAAGGTCGAATTCTCGCACAACAGCGACCTGGAGACCGAGGCAAGTGCTCCAGCAAGAGGTGGCGTGGTCATCACCACTACATCGCTTCCGATTCACCCTCTGGGGTTGAACACGCTCCTGTGTAGGTTGAGAGACCCACCTCGCCAACGCTGGTCCTCGTACTTGGGGCAAGGACCAAGAGAATGCCACGTACGGTGAGTACTGTTGACTCTTGTGCAAAAAAGATCTTGCACCTACCACCATCACCCCGGCCATGGTGCACCACAGCCCTCGGACTCACGTGCGCCACAGCCCTCGGGCTTGGCCGACACTGTGAGAAGGCCTCGGAGCCAAAAGGGCAGAACATTCTCGATCCCAATTGGGCAACAAAGCCACAGCATGGGTACAGCTCTGGCACTATGCTGACACCAAAGGACAAGTCTGCACTGACTGAGCCATTTGCACTGAAGCATAAGTCAGCACTGGCAGACCCATTGGCAGCGAAGGATGCCAAGCAGGGGGTGAACCCCCCCCCCCAAAAAAAAATCACATCCGAATAACAGCTTGAGCACCTCAAAATAGAATCAGCCCTCAGTTCCGAGGACTTGAAAACAGCATGGACACTCAACTGACCAGAACAGCCACACCTCGGGTACCGAAGCTGCATAAAGTTTCTGAGGACACACCACCGGCTCTAAGGATATTAAAGACTTGTACACAAAGACCAAGTGACGACTATGGCATTATCTGTAAAGGACTGCAACAATTGTTGCAGGAAATACAAAGAAAATGCCAATAGATAGGCTCAGAAACAATCCTTGCCACTGCCTCCACCAAAAAGTGTGGCACAGGGTCATGAGACCAATGACTTTCATCCCCCAAACCCCTCCTCCCCCACTCCCTGCCCGAGTCACGACAAACACAATTGCCGTCTCCACGAGAGGAGGAAGAGGGAGGTGTACAGGACACAGATTCCCAAGGAAGACTGGACACCCCCCACCCACCATACCCCTGACCCATGGGATGATTATGGTGTGTTCTTGCCAGAGCCAGACATGGACCATCCAGGACCCACTTAGGCATCACCACCAGATGGCACATCCTCATACCACTGTGTCATCCAAAGAACAGCAGAGTCCAAAAGCTCCCCAGGCACACTACAGAGGAGCCAACTGACTTCCTTGTTGAAACACTTTTGCGCACAGTTTAATATCTGCCAATGATTGTATCCGCTCTCAACATAACCAAAGAGATCTTCACGGGCCCAGTCAAATCTACGGTCCTAACTCCCTTCATAGAGAAAAAATACAGGCCCTGTCCAACTGACTCTATTTTACAAACGAGGGCATCCCCCAGCAGACCACCTTATTGTCAACACTGCCAGCAAGAGAGCTGCAGCACAAGCCACTCGAGAGGTACCTCCTCCAGACAAAGTAAACCAATTGATTGCCAATTCATATGACCACCTCTCTTGATACAATAGGGCTACAAAGGAAAAAACACAAGACTTGATGCAACATCTCACAGATGAATACAAAAAACGAGGGGAAGGCCTGGTAAATGAGGGGAGGCAGATATAAAATGCAACCATCAAATATGCATTAGACAGAGCTGAGACTGCTGCATGGGGCATCAGTACATCCTTTATGCTCAGTATACATAAGTGGCTATGCAGATCCAGTTTCAAATCCAGGGTGCAGCAGCATATGCTCAATGTCCCATCCGATGGAGAAAACCTCAGTGGACACGCAGAGAACATAAAGGACACGACACAGCCCAGTCAATAGGTGCCTTACTGACAACACCTCAAACATCAGCCCTTTCGTCGTTACCTGGGGTGAGGGGCAGCAAATGCCACATAGCTGCTACAACAACAGTACCATCAGCAAGGGCGTGGATACTATCAAGGAGGTTACAAAAATAGGGGCAGAGGTAGAGCTACCCCCAACAAGGGCACCTCCTCACCAGTAGTGGACAGATATCACATCAGACCAATGGGTACTCCAAATCCGGCTGGGATATTGCCTAGAACTAACTCAACAGCCACCAAATATCCCACCAAAACATCAGGTGTTAAATCCACAGCATTTAGATCTGCTAAAGGAAGAAGTAAAGGAGTTACTGCTAAAAGGGGCCATAGAACCACTCCCACACAAACAAAAAAACAAGGGAGTCTACTCCCTTTATTTCTTCATACCAGAGAAAGATGGCTCACTACACCCACTTCTTTACCTGCTCCCATTCGGTTGTTACATACTATCCGAACACTTCCAGATGGTCCCATTGCAAGATGTGATACCGCTACAAAAAAAAACCGACTTGATGACTGGATTAGACCTGAAGGGCACTTACTTCCACATTCCAATCTACTCGGCGCACCACAAACACCTACGGTTTATTTATTTATTTATTTATTTATTTAATGAGTTTTATATAGCACTGGCTAACCCCGCAGGTATCAGAGCGCTTTACATTCGGTTACACAATGTTACAGAAAATGATAACAATTACACCTTACGTCAAAAATTAGCAACACTTTGAAAGAGGAAAGAAAGGTGAAAGAGGTAGGGAGGAGGGGAGGAAGGGGGAAGTGTGAAGGGGGAGGATGAGGGAAAAGACGGCCGGAGAGACAAAGGGAAGTCTGCCCACAGACCAACTGGGTAGGTGACGTCCGAGGAGGGAATCCACAGCTCGTCTCCCCTTTAGCTAAACAATGTAGCTCCATTGAGCATCAGTCAAATAGCTAGGTCTCAACTGACGAGGGAAAGTTCACATAAGAAAGTCCAGTGGATAAACAGGATGGGAACTATGAGCAAGGACGGGTGAGGGCTGGGGTCATTAACTGGAAAGAAGAGAAGAGTAGAGCGGTAGTGGGTAAGGTGAAGGGGGAGGATGAGGGAAAAGACGGCAGAAGAGATGCAGGAGAGTTTGCCCAAGGACCGGCTGGGGTAGGTGAAGGCCAAGGAGGGAATCCATAGTCCATCTTCCATTTAGCCCGCGAGGTAGCTCCACTGGGCATCAGTCAAAATGGCTGGGTCTCAACTGTCGATGGAGAGTTCACAGAGTCAATTAATGAGGCGACCATCTTGTGGTCAGGTGGGGAAATGAGTCCTTGATGAACGAATTCAGAGGATTCCCAAATTTTTTTATAATCCAGATGAAAGGGGGTGAAAACTAAGCAGAGGATCGACATGATGAACAGAGCCAGGGTCCGCATGTCTTTAGGGGGAGCGAGTGGTAACCGACAGGGAGAGAAACAGCCGTCATTTGTAGGACAGGCGAGGTGACTCAAGAGTCTTACTCGCATTATTTATATCACTAATCGAGGTCAACTCAGGAGGACAGGGCAGTAGTTGTAGTATCAAAACAAATTTTGATGCCTTTACGCTAAAGAAGGGGGCAGGGGGTCTCCCTTGGATGTAGCTCTGACCCCTGCCGACAATCGATTGCGGGGGGTATTTTGGCATCCGGCACAGGAACAATGTAGGCACTCGCTGAAAATGCCTTGCCCATAAGGACTAAACGAGGACACAGTCAAGACCCCCAGACTTCCCAGGCTAACCATGGTAAGTGGACGACAGTATCGATTCAAAGTTCTACAGTTTATAGGAAGACAACAGCCCAAGGGTGTTCACAAAGTGTTTAGCGATAGTAGCAGCAAAATTACTATATGCATTTCCTTATCTAGACGATTGTCTGATCAAGACTCCAACCAAAGCCAAATGTCTAACAGGCACTCTAAACACAATCAACCTACTACACCAATTAGGCTTCACTAGCTATGCGACAAAATCACATTTCCAACCACTCCAGATCCAACTATACGTAGAAATTATACTCCATCTAGTATCGGTGTTAGAATTGGGGGTCTCTAGTTGGCAGTGACTTGCATCCTGTCCAAGTAGGGTTCCTTCCTTCTAGTCAGGGTAAAGGGATTACACCGCTAAGATACCCCCTGCTCAACCCCTTGGTAGCCTGGCACGAGCAGTCAGACTTATCTCAGAGGCAATGTGTAAAGCATTTGTACATAAACACACAGTAATACAGTGAAAACACTACAAATGGATACCACACCAGTTTAGAAAAAAATAACAAATCTTTATTTAAACCAGGGGCGCTAGATGGCGCACAAGCGGAATGGCTGCTTAGGCAAGTAGCTCCCGCTCCTTGGCAAGCTATCCTTAATTTATCCTCTGCCACTGGGTGCTGAATCGCCGTATTTTCCCCTCATCTGATGCAGGCAGCTGCTGTCTATACTCGACCCACGTTTGGGGCCACTGCGACGTTCAGAGCCGGAGTTATCGCTGCCTGAGACATCACCGGAGATTGGCCCGGAACCTGCGCTCGAAGAGGGCCGGCTGCTGCTGCCTACGCGACTCCGGGGACGACCACGAGGGGATAGGCCGCGAGCTCGGGCAACCGCCCGAAGTCGGGACGGAACCTGTCTGAGGCTGGGGCGAGGTGCAGTCGCCCTCTCACGTGAGTTGGTACCCCCTCCCCCCCCCTGGTGCTGATCCTCGGCGCCCAAACTACGAGTGTGCTGACTCTAATACCCGGAGGAGCGCCGGGTGGAGAGACGCCTCCCGGGCACCTAGAAAGACCCATACCGAGCCGGTACCCCTCGGCGGAGTGGCGCGAACCGAGGGGCACCCAGACCCGACGGCGGCTGCCATCTATCTACATCCCGATACGGGAGGAGTGCTATGATCGGCTGTGACTGTGGGGTGGCTGAGTTTTACTCGTCACATCGAGTGTGCTGCGGACCACTTCTAATCTCCTAGGGCTTCTTGGAAACGGGACCGCAACCCTCAATCGAGCAGTGCGGCTCTACCTCCCGCTGGCGAGATGCACGTTTGAGCTTGGCACTGTGCCTGCCCGCGGTGGATTTTCTGAAGCCGCCCTGTACATACTGGACACTGCCCTCCCCTGTGCCTGGTGCCGACGGCTATTACACCTACTGCCACATCGCGGGGCTGCACCCGCGGCCCGCTCCCTCCGCGAGGAGACAGAAACTATCGAAAAACAAAACAAGTATGTGGAGGGTCAAGGGGAATATTTAATGACCTCTCTGCTCACTCCCCTACTCTAAGATACAAAATACACAAGAGAGCAGACTAGGTCTGAGAAGAGGGGGTTCAGCTGTGCTGGCAAATGTGCAACAGTGGGTGCATGTGTGAACGTATGTTGTTGAGAACATAGGCTGGAAAAACTCCCATCAGACCACCCTATATGGTGGATTTCGCGTCATGTGGGATGTTTTGTTGATCATACCAAATCACAACCGACCATGTAGTGTCGCTGTGAAAGTGGATGTCAATAATCTAGCCATGATGTCCAGAGTGAAGTAGTAGTGTGTCCTAAAGTGCAGTGCTTAAGTGACAGTGATAAATTAAAATTGACTACACAGGCGCTGTACAACATTCAAAACGCAACCTATGTGTCATACATTAAAAACACGCCGAGTAGTGTGGCTACCCCATGGCGCTGTGCAGAACGGTCGACATGTTTCAGCCTCTGGGGCATTGCCCCGGCTTTCTTCAGGACCATAAAAAAACGCTACTGCAACTATAAATGATGTGTTGAGTAAAAAGGACAAATGATGTACTAGTAAAGTTACATATCTACCAGGAATCGTCACATTTGAATTCCCACTACTCGGCGTGTTTTTAATGTATGACACATAGGTTGCGTTTTGAATGTTGTACAGCGCCTGTGTAGTCAATTTTAATTTATCACTGTCACTTAAGCACTGCACTTTAGGACACACTACTACTTCACTCTGGACATCATGGCTAGATTATTGACATCCACTTTCACAGCGACACTACATGGTCGGTTGTGATTTGGTATGATCAACGAAACATCCCACATGACGCGAAATCCACCATATAGGGTGGTCTGATGGGAGTTTTTCCAGCCTATGTTCTCAACAACATACATTCACACATGCACCCACTGTTGCACATTTGCCAGCACAGCTGAACCCCCTCTTCTCAGACCTAGTCTGCTCTCTTGTGTATTTTGTATCTTAGAGTAGGGGAGTGAGCAGAGAGGTCATTAAATATTCCCCTTGACCCTCCACATACTTGTTTTGTTTTTCGGTACTAAGAGCAACTTTTCAGTTGCGGGTCTTATAAATTGGTTGCAACGCACTTTCTGTTGCACCCCTAAAGCTCACCCTACATAATTGTGTGTGATTCCCTTCTGTCTACCCAGTCCTATACCTACTCTCATTGACACTGTATGATAACTATCATGAACATATTGATCCCTCTTTAGGGTCTTATTACGCTCCAGAATGTAACAACTCTCCACGGTCTGATAACTAGATGATACACTCCATCATGGAGTGTCTTTCCTTGCAGGAACCACTCCTTTTTCGGGGCATAGTTTTTCTTGTAAATAAACATCATAGTCGAGGTCTTTTGATTAGATCGTCCCCGTGCATACACACATGTATACACATGTTCTAGGTACAATCAGAACTAACCTTTTCTATCTACCGCATTTAGGTGTTTTTATAATGCAAACAGTTACCACTTATACGTTTCTGCACTTCATTGTAAGTGAGTCCTTAGGTTTATGGCGTATATTGAGCTCACCACTTGAGAGACTTAAGCCTGTGAGTTTATAACGCTCCTTCCCTGTGAGATTCTGTCAATCTCATTGGGCGCATGACACACTCGTAGTGTCTCCTCAATAGCCACGCGCGTGTATTACTGTATGCTCATTTCGAGCAATTATTACAAAGAGCTCTTTTTTGCTATCCGCGCTACCTGGCAACATATAAATCTTTTAAACTATCTTCGCGCTGGTGGCTCACAACAAAGTGACTACAATCTGCATTTCTTTTCCCGGTAAACCATTGTTACCGCGCATGCGTCAAAGAGTAGTTTCTCTTCTCGCGCCCCTTCTCGCGCGTTTCTCCACACTGCCGGGATTTGAACGCCCCTTCTCTGCCTTTTCAATGGTTTTCAGGCAGCTATATAACAACAAAGGGCGGTCTGATCATTACCTCCACTTCCGCTCGACTTTCCACTGGGGGC
Organism: Lissotriton vulgaris; assembly: GCF_964263255.1. Classification (NCBI taxonomy): domain Eukaryota; kingdom Metazoa; phylum Chordata; class Amphibia; order Caudata; family Salamandridae; genus Lissotriton; species Lissotriton vulgaris. Next base: position 2,119,095,424 of record NC_141687.1, on the reverse strand, counting down.
ACCGACGGACAGGTGAGTCTCCTGTCGATGCGTTCACCATCAGCTAGCCCCCCCTTTTTCATGTAATTGAATCCGGTACACTCGAGCCGATCAGTTGGACGGCCCCTTTCAGCCCTTTAGACTCAGACTCAGAGGCTTATTTAAGACATTTTGGCTTAATATTTCGGGCACTCGAACAGCCCCTTATTATAGACAATCCCTGGGTTAGTAACTCGGAACACCTATCAATGAGTATATACTACTAGCATTAGGCAGGTGCTTGGGAGTTATCAAGAAACCACATAGAGGTTTTATGTACCACACCACAGCATTATGCTGTTTTTTCAGTGACTGGTTGTGGGTTGGACTGTGGGTTGAACAGTTGGGTGACCACCACACGTCTGTAGGGTTTTATGTGTAGAGCATTTGGCGTGGACACTGTAGAGTTGTGTACTTACAGTGTTCCTTTTTTCTACACTATAGAGCGGGGCCTCATACTCCCGAGCGGTTGCCGGGTGAGGTGAGGTCTTCACCCACACAAAGCTGGGTGAGTAGCATCATGGAGAAATGCTTCATGTTGTTTAAGCTATTATGCTTGGTCATATAATGCTGAATGTAAATTCCATTCAGGCAGGTGTGTTTTGTTGGCGTGGTATCTGTGCTTTCTTATGGCTGCGTGTGTGTAATATAGTGTTTTGTCAACATTTTTTCTAGGAAGATGTTCTTCTCCCCTTCCAGTGGGAATTCAATTGTGACGATTCCTGGTAGATATGTAACTTTACTAGTACATCATTTGTCCTTTTTACTCAACACATCATTTATAGTTGCAGTAGCGTTTTTTTGTGGTCCTGAAGAAAGCCGGGGCAATGCCCCAGAGGCTGAAACATGTCGACCGTTCTGCACAGCGCCATGGGGTAGCCACACTACTCGGCGTGTTTTTAATGTATGACACATAGGTTGCGTTTTGAATGTTGTACAGCGCCTGTGTAGTCAATTTTAATTTATCACTGTCACTTAAGCACTGCACTTTAGGACACACTACTACTTCACTCTGGACATCATGGCTAGATTATTGACATCCACTTTCACAGCGACACTACATGGTCGGTTGTGATTTGGTATGATCAACAAAACATCCCACATGACGCGAAATCCACCATATAGGGTGGTCTGATGGGAGTTTTTCCAGCCTATGTTCTCAACAACATACGTTCACACATGCACCCACTGTTGCACATTTGCCAGCACAGCTGAACCCCCTCTTCTCAGACCTAGTCTGCTCTCTTGTGTATTTTGAGACAGAAACTATACCATTGCCGCCTGGGCCTTGCGGCCCGACCTCGTTGGGGTGCCTGAGTCGACTACTGACCCACATCGGCGCCATCTTCCCCAGCGGTTGCTGAATTAAGATCTGCCTGTACATACCACGCTCGCGGTCTGCTGTTCTACCTCTGGACCCATAACGCCGACGAAATCCGCGGCAACTGGGTGTTGCGGCCTACTACCGCCATGGTGCGGCCTGATAATCGACAGGCGAAGCTGAGCTTTGACGGAGCCAAGAGAGGCGCAAAATCAGTGCCTGCGGATCCTGGGCCCAGCGCGGTGGCGCCACGGGCCACCGTGTCCCCCGTTAAAGACCTTGACCTCCATAGTCTGTTTCAGGAGATGAGGCAGGGATTTGCGACTGTTGTCGTAAAGGTCGACGGCGTCACTGCTCGATTGGACGCCTTGGTCCACAAGGTAGATCGCCACGAGGAGCGGCTAACGGCTGCAGAACAACGTGTATCTGATAACACGGATGTCACATCGACTCACACGACACAACTGGTGAGGTAGTGAGGTAGTGTGGCTCACTGGTTAGAGGCGGCAGACCCGAGAGCAGAGGACGGCCTGGGACCAGGGTTCGATTCCCGGCGCGGCAGGTTTCTGGACCAGGGTCAGCGGACTCGATAATTCTCTCGCCTCGGTGCCCACTCTGATCAGCGATCACACTCAGCAACTCTGGGCATTAGCTTGCCTCATCCTCACTAACGGCCCCACCAGACCGCCGGGGATGCCTGGTCTCACCCTGCAGATACCCATTAAGGGACCATCTCTCAGGGAAGCCAGGAAGGGTTTCGCAGCGGTCGAAGCGCCTTGGGACCCCTCCGGGTAAGTAGTGCGCTATATAAATGCCTATACATTTACATTTACATACAACTGGCTAGGATGGACAATCTGCTTAGGGTCATAGCGGCTAAAAACGAGGACTTGGAAGCCCGCAGCTGCCGAAACAATATACGCGTCACGAATGTGCCGGAGTCCACAGATACGGGCAGGATGGAACTCTATATTGAAAAACTGCTTAAAGGTTCAATCGCAGAAGAGGCTTTCTCTCCCCAATTCATTGTGGAAAGAGCGCATCGTTCCTTGGCGCCTGTGCCCAAGCCCGGATTGCCGCCTAGGCCAATTATTGCTAGGCTATTGAACTATCGTGATCGCGACACTGCATTACGGGCAGCCCGGACTCAAAGGACATTGCAGTACAATGGTGTCGCTTTCTCCATATACCCGTTCTTCACGCCGCTGGTGCAGGAGGAAAGACGCAAATTTCTCCCGGTGAAAAAGAAGCTACGAGACGCCCAAGTGGTCTATGCTCTCCTATACCCGGCGAAGCTGAGGATTACACATCAGGGGAAGCAACGCTTTTTCACGAACCCGCAAAAGGTGGAGGATTTCTTGAAGTCGCTCCGTAGGGCGCGCAGGGAGGAACGAGATGCCGCGGAAGACCTGGGGGACGAGGATCTGTCTCCGGCATTACACGATCACTAACTGCTTGCACCAACTGCACTGGATGCCTCACCTACACTGTTAGCATGGTGCCCCCTGCTATGGCCGCAGACACTGAGAGGACTTCACGTGATGGACTTGCAATACCTCCGCTTTCCTGTGGTAACGTAATCCAAGGACCACTCTCTTGGCCCTAGACTCCACCGAGGGCGGTACAGAACTGGAGCTATGGACCGGGAAGTGGCTGTGCGTACTCTATGCTATACCCTTACAGGGTGTTCCCCTTAAGACTGCTACTGTTTTTGATGTTGTTGCAGGGGTTGGGGGTGAGGGGTGAGGGGGGGAGTGCTGGGTGGGGTTCCATGGCTTCCGGCATGATTGGGATGCTGGGGTGGGAGGGGGGTTGGGTTGTTCTATGAAGAGGCCTTTATCGCTTGGAATTTGTATGCAGACTGCACTGGTGTGAGTACCTATGTCAGAGGGGCGAAGCGACCCCTATCTCCTTACATTGGTTGGCGCTGCTGCGTTTGTTGTTGCCCTATTTATGGCCGCTCTGAATGCTAACACACAATTGACTTGCTTGTCATGGAATGTTCGGGGTCTGAATGATTCTAAAAAATGTCGCACTGTAATTGCCTATCTTGATAGACACCACATTCAAGTGGCCATGTTGCAAGAAACCCACTTATCACCGCAGGGTAGGACCACCTTTGCGAGCAGATGGGCTGGGGACCGCACCTTCTCCTCATATTCCACCTATGCAAGAGGGGTTGCTATCCTTATAGCCCGTACTGTACCATTTCATAGATATGGCGAGCTGGTCGATAGGGAGGGGCGCTTTGCATTGCTGTGGGGCAGGCTGGGTCGGGACACATACACATTTGTCGTCACATATGCACCGAATGTAGATGCGCCTGCTTTTTTCACTACCCTGTGGGGCAAGATTATGTCCGCTGGCTCGCGACATGTCATCTGGGGTGGGGATTTCAATCTGGCGCTGGTACCCCAGCTGGATAGGGCCGACGGAGTCTGCTCCTATAAGCCTAGAGCGCGAGAGGCGCTGGAGGGAGTGATCGCAGAGGGCGGGCGAGCTGTTGGACGCTTGGAGATACACCCACATGGGAGGGAAGGCACACATTTTACCTCACACACGGGTACATGGGCACGCTTGGACTACTTTCTGGTCACCAGAGGGATCGCCACAGAGTTGATAGGGGTGGCGCACCTGCCGAGAACATACTCTGATCACAGTCCCGTCCTGCTTTACCTCCACATACCCGGGTGGGATAGCCCTAGGCCGCACTGGAGGCTCCGCCCTGAGATCTTGTTGGACAATCTGTTTCGCACTGAATTAGGGGAAGAGATAGCTGATTTTTTTTCCTAGAAATAAGGGATCAGTAGACTCAGTTGAGCACATTTGGGAGGCATTCAAGGTAACCATCAGGGGCTATTGCATCTCCAAGAGCTATGGTGTTCTACGTGACATCCTCCGCACTATTAACACACTGGAGAAGGAGCTGCGTGCTTTGGAACTCCGCATGGTGGCTGAGACTGGCCCCGAACCGCATGCTGCTTTCAGGGAGACATTGTCGAGGTATGAGGAGGATGCTGCTAGGGAGGCTAAATTCCGTGGAAAACATTGGCAAGCCCGGAAATACTGCGAGGGGGATCGGCCTGGGAAGGTGCTTGCCACGCTCACACAAACTCCGCGAGCACATAATGTCATACTTGAACTCACGGATACATATGGCGCCACAATCAGGGATTCGGATGAGATCCTCACTGCAATCACAACATATTATCACTCGCTTTACACTTCCAACACAGGGTACGACACGTCCTATGATGACTACCTAAAAGATGTAGCGCTGTGCTGGCTCAGTGATGGAGACAGGGCGTTCTTGGCACCTTTCGAGCTGGACGAGGTCCGTGAAGCCATCATGTCCCTCAAGAACGGCAAGGCCCCAGGCCTTGATGGCATTCCTGCCGAGTTTTACAAAGCGTACATCGATATCATGGCACCTGTCCTTCGTGAGGTCTACACGGAATCACTCTGTGACGGTGCTCTTCCCTGTTCTATGCGCGAGGTAGTAATCACCTCTCTGCTAAAGCCGGACAAAGACCGTTGCTCCTGCAACTCCTATCGCCCGCTATCCCTACTAAACTGTGATGTTAAGATACTTGCCAAGGTTCTGGCCACCCGGCTGTCGCTGCTGATGACTAGAATTGTGTTACCCGACCAGTCTGGGTTTGTGGCTGGCCGGTCTACTTCACACAACCTCCGTACCCTGTTCTCTCTGCTTCGCACAATCCATCCTGACATACCTGTCGCAGCCGTTTTCCTTGATGCATCCAAGGCATTCGACTGGCTAGAATGGGGTTCCTGAAATTGTTCATATCCTGGGTTTGTCTGCTTTATACCCGGCCCACGGCGAGAGTGTTGATCAATGGTCGCCTGTCACAACCCATCGACATTACCACAGGCACGCGCCAGGGTTGCCCACTCTCTCCCCTATTGTTCGCCATAGCTGTTGAACCTCTTGCCTGCCGCCTGCGTCAACTACACCGGGACGGAGCGGTGCAATGCCTACAGCGACAAATAGATGTGTCCCTCTATGCGGACGACATCACGCTATATGTTAAGCACCCTGAGACGCACCTCAATCCCTTACTCAGGGAGTTTGTCACGTTTGGCGGGATGTCAGGAGTGCATATCAATTGGTCCAAGTCGCAATTCTTCCCTTTAACGGCTGCGATTACTGACTTTCCCCTTGACTATCCACTGGAGTGGTGCTGGACTGACCTCCGTTACCTGGGGATCCGTATCTCCCGAGATAGGGAGGAGACGTTACGGTCCAATTATGGAGTGGCGATCACCAAGCTGACTGCTTCTGTGGATCCCTGGATCACCTTACCGCTCTCCATGGCTGGAAGGGCGTCCCTCATAAAAATGGTAATCCTATCTCGTTTTCTTTATCTCTTCCTCAACATTCCCTATTTCCCCTGCGCTTTCTTCTTCAAAACCCTCAAAACGGAGCTGCGCAGGCTTTTCTGGGGAGGCAGGAGCCCCCGGCTCAAGTGGTCCACGCTTACCCTCCCTTATGACAAAGGAGGTTTCGATGTCCCTGACTTCGAGGCGTATTATCAATGCGCGCAGGCACATTTCACCTATCATTGGATGGCTCCTACGCCTTTCATGCCACATATCGCGGTGGAGGACTGGATAGTGCATCCTCTTCCGCTCAACGGGCTGCTTCACTGCCCGGAATCATCCATCACCACGCCAAATACTTCGGTCTCCTGCACCTTGGATGCATGGCGCCGTATAGCCAAGAGCTTGTCTTGTCCCCTACCCTACTCACCTAGGTTGCCACTTGCTTATCATCCTGATCTCACCCTACTGTGGGAACAGGGATTCCGCAGCCTTTGTGCAAGGCTCCATGTCACCTGCTGGGGTGACTTGTTTTCTAACGGTCAGTTTAAATCGGAGGAACTTTTCTTTGCGACACACAGCCACACCCCTCTTGAGCTTTTTTATTACATACGTTTACGTGCAGGGAGGAGAGACATCCTACCTGACGTCCCCGATGAACCTGAAGTCCTGTCTCAGCTTCATTTCCTGTTATGCTCACAGGATGGGGCCCATCTGGTCTCTGGCCTTTACCGTCAGCTCAGGGGCGCAGCTCCGATGCCGGAATCTAGTGCTCGGGTGCGCTGGACTACTGAACTGGCCACTGGCATTACTGACGAACAATGGCACTACTGCTGTGCGCTCACCACCCGCATCTCCGCTAGCAGCAGATTGAAAATCATACATTACAAATTCTTACAGCGAACGTACTACACACCGGTGAGAAAATGTAGATTTGGCCTGGCGGATGATGATCGCTGTGTGCGATGCCGTGCCGAACATGCGGACTTTCTGCATCTGGCATGGGACTGCCCTCAGATAGCGCGCTATTGGCAACAGGTGACAGGTGCCCTCGCGGAGATGACGGGGGAGGCTGTACCCCTGGACCCCTTGGTGACACTTCTCGGTTATACTATGCAGATCCCTAGATCTTGCCGGAAGTTCGTTGATACCGTGCTCCTCTTGGCCAAGAGGTAGGTGGCGTGCCGTTGGGGTCGAGGTAGGGCGCCCAAATTTAAGGACTGGCTGGCGGACTTGACCTACTGTCAAGAACAACATACTACATTCGCCGAATTATTGCCCATCTCAAGTCAGCCTAGTGATATTTGGGGTCCGTTAGTGAGCTATCTGCTCGCGCGTTCGGATGATGCAGACACGCCTGAGGAAAGCCATGCTGCTGCTTGACGCTATGACTTGACATTTGGCTCGAACCATTATTCCCACTCGTACGTTCATTTCTCATTTTGGGCGGCCCTTTGATGGGACCTATTTTTCCCCGAGCCTCGGCGATTTGACCTGCCCTCCATGCCCTGTGCAGTACCCAGCATTATGGACCTCCCTCCTGGTGGCGCCTCCCCTCCCTCCTAATGTCCCCCCCCTCCATGTTATTGAGGGATCCCCTGAAACCCCGCCTGGCACATGCACTCATTTTTTCACATCACATTCCATGACATCACACATGTCGCTATGTTTGGTACTGATGGGTGGCTGTTGGGATCAGTGGGTCGTGACTGCTGCGACATGCGTCTCTTTGACTGACTGGGTTACCACACCTGCTTGAAACCTTTTTCTTTCCGAGCGAGACTGGATTGCCTCTTAGTTTCTTTAATGTTGGGGAGTTTCTTTTACTGTTATGAAACTCAGCAAAAAATTTCAAAACACTGTTCTGCTGCTGCTCATTCTTCAATGCCCCACAACACCGGCTGTGTCACCATCCTCGACCACAGATGCGTTACGCAGCCGGGCCTCAGGTATGCCGGCCACAAGGCTGTGTTATGATTACCGCACTATGCTGCTGGCCTCCGGGTTGTAGGCGCAAAAAGCTGTGTACTGTGATTCACCTTGTACAATAAAGCAGTTTTGAACTAAAAAATAAAAAAAATCTTTATTTAAACCAAATATCACAAGACTAAAACGGGCAGGGGAGTGAGGTGACAGGAAACACAGTGATGCGTTGGTTCCTTAATCTCAGGGAAGATGATATGTCGGTTATTTACTCGCCGGGAAGTTGATACGTCTGTTCCTTGCTCTAAGGTGGGTACTTACTGCTAAGACCAGGCAGGTGATGCGTTGGTTTCCTTCTGCGAGGGGAGGTGATGCATCAGTTATCTTCAGCACAGGGAGGTAAAGCGTTGATTCCCTGGATATGCAGCCTCGGTTCCTTACTGAAGCTCAGCGCCGATGTAGACTTGCTGCATAGGTGCGATGCGTGTAAAATGTGGATGCACTAGATTCTAGGCCGCAGTCGATCCTTTCAGCCGTGAGCAGGTGATACAGCAATTACTTCAGCCGCACAGCAAGGCATACATCGGAGTCGGAGTGCGTGTCTCAGATGTCAGATACACAGTGCTCTAGACTCGGGCTACCACGGTTGTTCTGGCCATGAACAGGCCCTGCGTCGATCTTTTCTGCCACACCGCAGTAATGCATTGGTTTTCCAACCGCACGGCAAGCTTGCGGCAGGAAAATGGCACTGGAAGGGCGATGCATGGCGTTTCAAGTCCAGAAACAGCAGAACCACCTTCAAGGGCTCAGAACTGGAATTGGCACCACTTGGCAGGCCAGCACTCCCAGCAGTGGAGTTCAGGGACTCTGCAGGTGAAGTCTTTGATTGCCTGGAGACCTACTAACAGAAGGCAAGCACACACAAGCCCTTAGAGAATCTTCTGAAGCAGAATACCAAAGCATAGTCCAGTGAGTCTTTGTCCTCTACCAGACAGAAGCAGCAACTGATTTTCAGGTCAGGCAACCAGCAGCAAGAAATATGCAGCCTCTTGGCTGCCTGAGCTGTACATTGCTGGGCTGTGGAAGTCACAGCTCCTGTGGATGTGACCTCAGCTCAGCAGAGGTCCTTGAGGCCTTCCACCCTCAGTGACAAAGGGGAAGGGTCACCCGTTGCCTCGCACCTAGATGCTTCAGTTTATTTAAGCCCTGAAGCGCACAGATTCGAGTGTCAGTCAGTGACACTTCATCACAGAGTGGGGCAGCGGTCACACTGACTCCATCCCATTCTGTGACTAATTAGGGAATGCTACCTTCCCTCGTTGGCTGACCTAAGGGAGGGTGGTAGGGGGCATGGAGGATCTAGCGTTGATTTCACCCGACGTCCATCAGGCACTGTAATGGTTTAACACCTCAAGCATACTGAAGGGAAGAGCCTTCAGGGACCAAATCCATCAAGTAACAATCACAACTAATGCATCATTGATGGGTGGGTTGCTCTTATGAAGGACATTGTGTGAGAAAGTTGCTCTATATACACTGGACCAGAATAAGGTACAGTGCATACAGAGTCCACACACCCCAGAAGTATAACAGAGGTTAAAGTCAGGTGTGACCTTACTCTCTAAAGTGGTAGCTTGGTCGAGTAGTAAGGCAGTACCAGAGGACAGTATAAAGCATTTGTTGTACACACCCAGTCAGCAAAAGGTTTCACACACTGAAGAACTGAACTCTAGGCCAATTGTTTTTATATCCAAAGATATAGTTGTTTATCCAGTATTTCATAGATTCACATGCCTGAATCATTCCCCGTTGCCGAGGCGGGAGTCCCACGGTAAATAAAAAAGCAGTGCCAAAGGTAAATAACAGTAGTAGGCCCAAAAGAAAAGACCTGAGGCCTAGATCTTAGTAGCCTATCTACATCATTATGCTAAAAGAACCAAAAATTTGGTCACAAACAATCAGCTATCAGCACCCTCTGGAACCCACTCTGCAGAGCCAGTTCTCCTCAGATTTTCACTGCACAGTGTGTGTGAAGGGAGTCTCCCTGAGCTCTGCTCAGTTTCTTCAGCTTTTACTTCTTTTTGGATCATCCAAGATCATACTTCATTTCTCTGACCCTATTAAGGCAGTAATATGGCAGATTGGCAGAAAACAAGGTAATAGACTACGAAATATGTCTAACCTTTTCCTCAATAACTCTCACGTTCTGAGAGATGAGGCTATTATAGGGACTAAAGAGACTTTAATCTGCCACTTCTGATGAGGACAATGGAGGATACCTTCACCTCATAGGAGAGGTCAAAGGGAGAAGTCACGCCAGGAGCCTCCAGAGGGCGCGCATAAAAGCCATAAAGACTCACCTTGAGTCTTTAAAGTCACTTCTCACAGAGAGGCAATTGGAAAAAACTTCCTCAGAGGCTGATCCTACAACTCCATTTTCATCCCTGACACTACATCAGGGAAATCCTCTTAACCTGACATTAGGAGTCTATAACAAAACTCAATGTCTACTATTACTGCCTCACCACTATGGACCTCATCCATGATGGTCTCGTCTACGATGGTCTCATCTATGACTGTCGTCGACGACTGCCTCATCAATGACGGTCGTCGACGACTGCCTCATCTACGACGGTCGTCGATGACTGCCTCCTCTACAACGGTCTTCGATGACTGCCTCATCTACGACAGTCGTCGACGATGGCCTCATCGACAACTGTTATCGACAACGGCCTCATCTACGACTGTTGTCGACGACAGCCTCATCTACGACGGTCTCATCTATTACGGTCGTCGACGACGGTCTCATCTAAGACAGTCGTCGACGACGGCCTCATCTACGACGGTCGTCGACGATGGCCTCATCTACGACGGTCGTCGACGACCGCCTCATCTTCGACGGTCTCATTTACGACAGTCAGCGACGACGGTCTCATCTATTACGGTCGTCGACGACGGTCTCATCTAAGACAGTCGTCGATAACTGCCTCATCTACGACGGTCGTCGACGATGGCCTCATCGACGACTGTTATCGACAACGGCCTCATCTACGACGGTTGTCGACGACGGCCTCCTCTACGATGGTCGTCGACGACGGCCTCATCTACGACGGTCGTCGACGACAGCCTCATCTACGACGGTCTCATCTACGACAGTCAGCGACGACGGTCTCATCTATTACGGTCGCCGAAGTCGGTCTCATCTAAGACAGTCGTCTACGACGGTCTCATCTACGACGGTCGTCGACGACTGTCTCATCTATGACGGTCGTCGACGACGGCCTCATCTATGACGGTCGTCGACGACGGCCTCATCTACGACGGTCGCCTACGAGGGTCTCATCTTCGACAGTCAGCGACGACTGTCTCATCTGTTACGGTCGTCGACGATGGCCTCATCTATGACGGTCAGGAACAACGGCCTCATCTACGACGGTCGTGGACGACGGCCTCATCTACGACGGTCGTGGACGACGGCCTCATCTACGACGGTCGTGGACGACGTCCTCATCTACGACGGTCGTCGACGACGGCCTCATCTATGACGATCGTCTATGACAGCCTTGTCTACGATGGTCTCATCTACAATGGCATTGCCTAGGACAGCCTCCGCTCGAAGACAACCTCATCTACGACGGTCGTCTATGACAGCCTTATCAATGAAGCCTCATCTACCAATGGCCTCATCTACCAATGGCCTCATCTACCAATGGCCTCATCTACCAATGGCCTCCTCTACCAATGGCCCCATCCACGAATGGCATCATCCACGAATGGCCTCATCTATTATTGCCTCTTCTACGGATGCCCTCACATATGATTGCCTCATCTAAGATGGCATTGTCTATGACTGTCATCTATGACAGCCTCATCTATGATGGTTGGTCATGACTGTTATCTATGACGACATTCTCGTCTTCAATAACCTCGCCTAAATAACCATGTCTACGACAGCAAAGTCTACGATGAGATTGTCTACGTTGGCCTCACCTATGACAGCATCCTGTACAGTTTTTTAATGCAGCGGGCAGCAGCTAGATTTCACCTGCCAGTCAAACAGACAGAATATTTCCTTCATGATTTCAAGGAAGAATCCAGGAAGATCACGAGAGTGGTACCGATAATAGATTGTCTACTCCAGCAGTGCTTCTGCGCATAGAAAAGAAATAATGTGCACCTGCTAACAGCCCATCCTTTCTGATAGGCCAAAGTTCGGCTAGATTCAGTAATTTCACAGGCCGCCCAACAACAATCTAAAATCCTGCAACGCCTATCACCACACCGCCTGACAAAGAAGGACATCGTCTGGACCTTATAGGCAAAAAATTCTCTACTTTGGCAGCGGCCTCTATTAGAGCTGCCAATCCTCTAGCCATAATCGGCTGTTATGACCGTCAAATGTGGTCAGACATGATGAGTCTCATTGACCTCATTCCTGAGGACAAAAGGCAGGAAGCAAGAAAGATTCTGTTGGAAGGAGAATGTGCCGCATCACAAACTATAGATTGCGCCTTGGACATCGTGAACACCAACCTCCGTCAGCTAGCAGGGGCTACAGTGCTTAGACAACAGGGATGGCTTAAAGCCACTACTTTCAGACCTGAGGGGCAAACAAAGATACTAGGCATGGCCTATGATGGAGAGCTTTTGGTTTGGTAAACATTTTGATGAAGCCCTCTTAGCTATAAAAACTGACATGGATACTGCACGATCATTAAGCACCCTTCAATACGGGTGCGGATCTTTCAGAGGAGCGAGAGGGCGTGGTTTTTCATCAAGAGGAGGATACTAAAACCAACCGAATAAGCAGTATCAATCCTAGTACAGCCTTACATCCAGACATCATACCGTCGATAATCTACGACTAGTTTCTCCCGTCAGGGTGGTCGAAAGAGATCACAGTATCATGGCCGAGACACTAACAGGAAGCCGTGATCTCCACAGGGCGCCAACCATTTTACCCTCCTTACCCATGGGTCCGAAGATTTCAGCTTTTGTTCACAAGTGACAGGAAATTACGTCAGACCGATGGGTTCTAGACCTAGTAACCAATGGCCACTTCCTGGAATTCATCAAACAGCCACCTACTACTCCGCCCAGGGGTCCCCCTACCCCTCGTCTACACAAGATTTTAGTTGTTTAAACGAAGGATATTTTATGGCTTCTCTGGATAGGGAAGATGTGTATTTCCACATACCTATCCACCCCAAACAGCACAAATATCTTCGCTTTCAAGTGGCTGGCGCCCATTATAAGTTCAAAGTGCTCCCGTTTGGGCTGTAATCGGCACCAAGAACCTTAACGAAGTACTTGGCACCAGTGGCAGCAGCATTGAGATCTTGAGGAATACAAGTATTTCCTTATCTAGACGATTGGCTGCTCAGAGGTCCTTCAGAACACGAAACCAAGATTGCCACAGTAGAATGTACCCATCTCTTCTCTGGGGCAGATTCTCAACGACAGCAAATGAGTTACGTCCTCTCCAAGTAATGTCTTTTTCAGAGCAAGGTTAGACACGGTCCAGAGCAATGCATTCTTGTCACACGACCGCCAGCTGCGTCTTCAAAAATTGACAAGGTTAGTTTCAAAAAGGTCAGTTTCAGTTTGAATGTTTGCTTCGCTCTCGAGGATGTGCTCTACAGCGATACATCTCATACCCTTGGCATGGCTCAAAATGAGACCTCTTCAGGAGGAACTGCAACTTCAATGGCAACAAACCATGGGTTCGTTCGACGATACCATCAAGGTCACACCGTGCATGATAAATTCTCTACATTGGTGGTCGCAGACACAGAATCTAACCCAAGTTCTCACGTTCCGACAGACCATTCCAGATTTAGTTTTAACGACTGATGCCTCCATGGAAGTATGGGGAGGTCATCTGCAGGAGTTGCAGAATTCAAGGAAGATGGTCTCAAAGACAAAAACAACAGTATATCAACAGGCTTGAGTTCCACAGTGTTTTTCTGTCTCTCCAAGCATTCCTCCTGAGGATTGCGGGTTCCTCTGTGCTAGCTCAGACCGACAATACCTTCGGCATGTATTATATCAATAAACAAGGAGGAACTAAATCCGCTACGCTCTCGCAAGAGGCTCAGGAATTCTGGGAAGGCGTCACATTTCACAAGCGGCCTATCGATCTGCCCTGAGACTCTATAAAACCTCCCTGAAAAAAACTCAGGTGGCTTTCTTCGAGAACAAAATTAATTTATCATTAATTCCTCGAAAGAAACGTTTAAAATAGTTATACAACTTCTTAAGGTCCCTTCCCCGGTAATTTCCCAAGAATATACTGAAGCAAGGTGTAATCAGCTAGCAGATATCTTTGACACCAAGATACAAAGAATCCTTGATAGCCTACCACAGAACATCTCTATTTCCTGTGGCGACACTCACCTGGTACCTACCTCTGGCCCCTTATTGGACTCTTTTAGTTGTATCACCAGGGAGGATTTCTGTAAAGCCCTATCTTCCCTGAACAGTGGTTCTCCATCTGACTCGGCGCCTATGTACATCCTTAAGCAGATTGCAGACACTATTGCCCCCCTAGCAACAGAGCTGCTAAACTCCTCATTTGCCTGCGGAGTTGTGCCACCAAGCTGGAAACAGGCCAGAGTCGAAACGCTTTTAAAAAAACCGGGGCTTGATACGTCTGACATGGCTAATTTACGCCCGATCTCATTACTACCTGGTCTGGGCAAAATTGCTGAAAAAATGGTCAACCAGCAGCTCTCGGGATTCTTGGAAAACAATGGGCTGCTGAGTGACTCCCAAACGGGTTTTCGCCCGGGACAGGGCACTGATACAGCCCTGATAGTGGTGGCAGAGGAGGCAAGGTGCATCTTGGATTCAGGAGGATCCGCAGTTGTGATCCTCCTGGATATAAGTGCAGCGTTCGATACGCTGGACCATGAAATATTAGCTCACCGTCTCGCCAGATTGGGCATAACAGGATTGGCCCTGAAATGGCTTGAATCCTTCTTGAATAATCGATCGTTTAGGATTTGGGAAAGTGGTGTACTGTCTAAATCGACCCCCCTCCAGTGTGGAGTCCCTCAGGGCTCTTCTTTGAGCCCTACCCTGTTTAACGTATATATGGCCCCACTGGAGGAGGAGGTGTCCCCCTTCGGGATCAAAACAGTCACCTACGCAGACGACACCCAATTAGTCATCTCGTTAACCCAACAAGATGGATGTCTGGACAATCTTTCAGCCTGCCTTGCCGGAATACTCTCCTGGATGACGAGCTCGCGGCTCAAACTCAATGGAGCAAAAACGGAGATCATGCTCCTGGGCTATCACTTTACATCCCTCCCTAAAGCTTCTTGGCCTCCCTGTATGGGTGAGCTGCCCACACCGAAAGAAAAAATCAAAAGCTTGGGGGTATGGTTTGAGCCCGACCTAACCTTCAGGACGCATGCACAGAAAGTCGCAGGCATCTGCTTTGGCCTGCTTCGAGCAGTGCGGAAAGTTCTTCCTCTTCTGCCTTTCCAGTCCCGGAAGCTACTGATCCAGGGATTAATTTTATCCAGACTAGACCATAGCAACGCCTTATTCTTAGCGGCGCCGGAAGCCACCACTAATATTCTTCAACGGGTGCAGAATGCAGCAGCCAGGATGCTTTCCGGGGCCTCAAGAAGATCGTCGGCCAGACCAGTTCTGAGAGCCCTTCACTGGCTGCCAATACGTGAAAGAATTATCTTCAAATCACTATGTATCACCCACAAGGCGCTCTTAGGAGCCTGATCTGCCCCTATAAATCCTCCCGGGCTCTCCGGTCGGATTTGGGAAACCTAGCCATAGTCCCAAGAGTGAGGAAGACACGCACAGGGGGACGCCGTTTCACGGTAAATGCGGCAAAAAATTGGAACTCTCTCCCCAGGCAGATCCGGACCAAACCCTGTTATCTTAAGTTCCGAAAGTCCCTTAAAACTTTTCTCTTTCCCAAGAACCTCTAAGTAACGGTACCCCTCTCAGTTTGTTCCTGTTCTTTGTTGCGTTAGCGCTGGGACGCTCTTGGGCAGCCATGCGCTTTATAAATCAAATTTAATTTCATTCATTCAGTTCATTTCAAGATGCCCTGAGAGCCGAACACGCCAGGGCTCTCCACAATACCCTGAGCATGTCTCAGTCGGACTGTCACGAGTGGAAGCTGGAAAAGGAACAGGTGAACCCAGTGTTCCAAGCTTGGGTCAAAACCAGCACTGGATCTATTTGCAATGAGAGAGAACATGGAATGCCGATATTATGCCAGCAGGTTCCCTCAACAGGCACCAGGAGGGAATTCCTCGTCCATGCAATGGTCAGGGATTTGCGCATACACTTTTCCCTCGATACCATTGGTTCTGAAGGTGCTCCGCAAGATGAAGATGGAAGGTTACCATCTAATTCTGATTGCACCCCGTTGGCCATGACAATATTGGTTCCAGGAACTTCTACTATTGTCTCCAGACAAGCCCATTCGCCTACTGCCGATGCCTACGATGTAGTCAAGGAACGGAGGCCAAAGTGGTTCATCCGGACCCACAGTCACTGCACTTGCACGCACAGCTTCTCATTTCTTATTGTTCAAGGACCTCAACATTTCAAAGGACTGTTGTGAAATATTGGCCAAATCTCGTGCCCAAAGCACAGTCAAGACTTATCGCCTCAAATGGAAGCGATTGTGCCGTTGGTGTGAGGCGAATAATATTCACTCAATTACAGCTCCTGCAGAACAAGTTCTCCATTATCTGCTTTTTCTAGCCAAGTCTGGGCTTACTTTTTCATCGGTCAAAGTACATCTTCCTGCTCTTTCCAGATTCAGGAAATGCTCAAAATGTTCTTTTCTCTGTTCTTCTTCACTTGCCAAATAATTTATGAAAGGACTTTTCAGTGCCTTCCCTCCAGTTTGAGCACCACTCCAGAGTGAGAACTCAACACTGCTAGCGCAGTTAATGAAGCGTTCATTTGAGCCGATCCATAAAGCTGATATCATATTCCTCACTTGGAAGGTTGCCCATTTACTGGCTCTTACCTTGGCAAAAAAGGGTTGGTGAAATCCAAGCTTTTACTATAAAGGAACCCCTTTTAACATTTTGCTCGGGACTATGTAACCCTTTGAACAAATCCCAGGTTCATTCCTAGGGTACCAACACAATTTCACTTGAACAACCGGTAGGGTTAAAAACATTATTTCCGGATCTATCCACTCCAGCTGAAAGAGCAATACACTCGCTGGACGTTGAACGCTGTTTAAAATTCTACCTACAGAAAACTAAGGATATCAGACGATCCAACCAGCTGTTCGTGCTTATGGTCAAGCAATTCTTGGAAATGCAGTAACAAAGGCAAAAATAGCCAGATGGCTGCCATCTGCTATTCATTTCTGCCATGACAAAGCTAACAAACCTTTGCAGAGGAAAGTCAAAGCTCATTCGACAAGAACAGTATCGACGTCGACAGCTTTGTTTGCTGGAGTAACTCCGGAAAATATGTTGTGCTGCAACATGGAAAAATGTCCACACTTTCACGAGACATTACTGCCTTCAGTCTACATGTCAAGAAGATTCGGCAGTTGGACAGGCTGTCCTACGCCACCTTTTTCTTTGACTCCAGTTTCAGGTACCCTTTGGCTTTTTAAATATTATCTATGATTGTCATTATTCATGATATACATAGGGTTATGCGATTATAACACGTTCTTTATATTTATATGTACTTTCGTGTATATATAATGTGTTTAAGGCTTACATATCCATGTATGGACATTACTATGCATGTCTCTTTAGTTCCTATAACTCATGTTTTAACTTTGAAGATTTGCATTTTCAAGCCTCTGTTAACAAATAATGGATGCAACTGGGAGTTTATCAGAACAAGTCTCCCACCATCCGCAACTGACTGTATTCTTGGTATACTGCTTGCTACTCTGATTCAGGCATGTGAATCTATGAAAGATACCCCAATACTGGGTAAGAAAACAAGTTACTTACCTGTAACTACGGTTATCCAGTTTTGGTATCTTTCATAGATTCACATGCACCCACCCTCCTCCCCGGAGTCAGTTCTTTGTTTTGAGATACTTATTTCCCACTTGTGCTAACGAAAATCTGAGGAGAACTGGCGCTGCAGAGAGGGTTCTAGATGGTGCTGATAGCTGATTGGTTGTGACCAAATATTTGGTTCTTTTAGATGTAGATATGCTACTAAGATCTAGCTTTTCTTTTGGGCCTACTACTGTTATTTACCTTTGGCACTGCTTTTTTATTTACCTTGTGACTTGCGCCTCGGCGACGGGGAATGATTCAGGCATGTGAATCTATGAAAGATACCAATACTGGATAACCGTAGTTAAAGGTAAGTAACTTGTTTTCTTTAATTTTAGAACCAACAGGTGTCAAAATATACTTTTCTCGATACGAGTACTCTCATCTAAACTTTTCAAAGGGGCTATAAACTTTGTAAACACAATATGTACAATAGTTGCAGTAGGCAACACAATTCTAAACACAATTTAACATTGAGCCCTATGGGTTTTTCTACATAAATGCAGCTGATTACTTTATGGATTACTTTTGTAACTTCAGGACTTCATCCAAGATTAAGTCCTGGGGTCTAAGCTGAAAACAGTTTAGTAAAAATGTTTGTTATTGCAATGATTTTTAAAGAATATAAAGGTATTTTAAAAGTTGACAGATGAAAATCCAGCAGTGTTATCCAATGGAAGGAAATTCAAAGCACAAGTAAAGTAGATTCTCGTTACTTTTGTGATCCAGTACTGAACTTCTAGGTTCAGCACTGGGGTCTCTACCTAAGACAGGTAAGTAATTACGTTTTAGTAGTTGGTACGATTTTTAAGGAATATTTGTAGTTTTCAAAAGTGGACAAGAAATTTCACAGAAAAACAGTCAATAGTTTCCTGTGGACGGAATTTAGATTACTAGTAACCACGGTTGGGATTCCTTTTGCGGTTCAGTACTGGGCTACAAGGTACTGTACTGGCTTCTCTCCTGATCACAGGTGAGTAATACGGAATTCGTTATTCGGCTGATTTTAGATGAATATTTTAAAGTTTCAAAACTTCACACTTAGAAGAAATTTCAAGTCAAATGTTATCCTATGGCAGGAAAGTGAGTCATCGGTTTTCAGGTGAGAACACGACTGGTGAAGTTAAAGTTCCGGGCATAGACACAGGGATCCCCCAGGGTCAGGTAGGTACAGTTGGTACACCCTCAGCAGCACAGGGGCGGCTGGGTGCAGAGGTAGTTAGGCCCAATGTTATCCAATGAGAGACAGGGGGCCTTCGGTTGGTGGCTGCTGGCTAGCAGGCCACACGGCTGTGGGAGCTGGGCTCCTGGTCACTTGCTCAGGGCAAATGGGGAAGAAGGATAGGACAAAGCTTGCACTCCCAGGGCCACTCGTGCGGCTGGGTGCAGAGTGCTTTTGAGCCGTCGGAGGCTCAATGTTATTCAATGAGGATCTTCAAAAGGGAACAAAGGCTGCAGGCTCGGTGGATCTTCTGGAGCGACCAACACTTCGGGGGTAAGTTGGGATCTTGGAGGATAGGTAGACACCCAGGAGTTGGGCACAGGCGGCCGTGGGACGCCAGGAGCAGGGGTGTGTTTTGAGGTCGGGAAATATTACTCCCTGCTGGTCGCGGTCAGAGGGGTCCTTTGTCCTGAGGCTGCAGGCGTCGTCGGAGTCGTCGAGGAGGGTCCTTTGGCACTGGATTCCAGTTCAGAATCGCCGGGGGACGTCCTCAGGGTCTTGATTTACTCCAGCACAGGCCAGGGTTGGCGGGTGCAGAGTGTGCAGGGTTCGCAGTTCCGGGCTGATGCCAGGGCTTGTTACTTACTTTGAGCAGTACCACTGCTCGTGGGAGACTCAGGTAGTCTGAGTCACAAGGCAGTTAGGTCCTCCGGGGTTTTTGAGGTTGCTGACCACTGGAGATGCCTAAGTTTAACAGGAGCAGGTTCGAGGGACGTCAGTCCGGGAGGGCTGGGGTCAAATCAGTTGGTGTCTTCCTCTTTTTAGTAGCTGCACAGCAGGTCTTCGTGTTCCTTGATCTTCTTTCTTGTTTCGTAATCTGGATCTGTGGGAAAAGGTTTAGGGTGCCCCTAAATACTAAATTTAGGGGCGTTACAGGTAGGGCAAGGGCAGGGACCAATGGGTACATGTCCTGGGGTGGGTACACCCCCTAACCTGCTCCTCTCCTGTGGGAGGGGGCAGGAGCCTAGCTGTGATTGGGCAGGGCTTCACCTAGTCTCTCCCACCTGAGGGGTGGATTTGGCACAGGCTGGCCCACCCCCCTTACTGACGTAGCTTTTCCCGCCCGTCTTCCCACCAGATTGGGATCAGGACTGGTGGGGGCCAGTTGCTGGGTACAGCAAATGGTCTGGAGAAGCTCACAGAGGCAGCAGGCCTTTGAAGCTTCCCCTGCCCATCCTGGGGGAGGAGACCTAGCACCTCGCCCAGGATGTGCATTGTTGCAGGCCCAGGAGAGCGGGGGCTCTCCACCCAGGGGTCCAGCAACATGTCTGCTGTGTGGCAGCCTCTCAGTCCAGACATGGATTGTGGTTAGGTTTCAGGGGGCATCTCTAAGATGCCCTCGGTGGTACATTTTTCATTAAATCCCAAACTGCCATCAGTGTGGATTTAATGTGCTGAGAAGTTTGATACTAAACTTGTCAGTCTTCAGTGTAGCATTATGGTGTTGTGGAGTTCGTAATGTCGACCCCCCAGCACCATATACTCTTAATGGCACCACTACACTTACAGTGCCCAGGAATGGCCCTGGGTACTGTAGGGGCACAGGGCTCTTGCACCTGTGCCCCCACCACTGGCATAAGGCACACAGCTAGAGGGGTGACTGATGTATGCAAGGCCAGTGGGTTTGTGGGAATGGCACACTGGGATGAGTGCCATGTCGACTCTTTGTTTGGTTCTGTGCAAAGGCAGGATGTGGGTGCCAGGGTACTGGGCCCCCAAGGGTGGCACAATAAGTGCTGCAGCCCGTGGGGGTCTTCTCTGGTCACCATGCCCTGGGTACCTAGGGTACCATTTACTAGGGGCAGACAGGTGGGCAGAGATGCCAAGCGGGTTTTAGTTTTAACACAGTTTTAGGGAAGGAACACGGGCCCTGGGTACCTGATTGGCAGGGACCCAGGGCACACTAAGGAAAAAGTGCATCAGGCAAACATTGTTGATGTGAGGTCCAGTGTACCTGAACCACAAACACTGCACATCAACATGATGGAGCATTTAGCCCACTATATACCTCCTAAAGTGTTCCTAATAAGCATTGCAGGGAAAATGTCCTTTACGGAACAGACAATATGACTGGAACGGGTGGGGGGGCATTACATATAGCTAGCGCAGGCAATATGGACATGAGCAAACAAGCACAAGATCCTTGTCCTGGCACAATACATACCAGGGCATGAAAAATCCATTGCGGAACTGCTCAGCAGGACACAAACAAGTTCATGAGCAGAAAATACACCCTCCATTACTGCAACAATACTTCCACCAGTGGGGATAGCCCATATTAGACCTGTTTTCCACTGCCAAAACTCAAAATGCCAAAGCTTTGCATCCAGATATCCACACCCATTATCCAGAGGGAACGCCCTATGAATGATCTGATCAGGGATATTTAATAACGCTTTTCCTCCTCTCCCACTCATTCCATATGTGGTCAGGAACTCAGACTTCATTGACCCTAATACTGAATTCTCCCACATTGGCCCGACAGCCATGGTACACAACACTACTAGTGCTATCACTAGTACCTCACAAGAAACCTTCTCTCACAGCGGGGGCACAACTCATCACACAACTCAAGGCCAATGGACCAATCAACAGAAAGGGTTCCATATCAACCACCTAGAGCTGCTAGCAATATTCCTAGCACTAATGACTTTTAAACTTCAAGTACAAAACAAAGCTGTTTTAATCCGGACGGACAATATGACAGCTATGTACTACATACAAAAACAGGGGGGGACACACTCTCTGCAACTGTCCCAACTTGCACAGAACATTTGGAGATGGTCTGTTCCTCAAAACATACATCTGCTAGCGGAACACCTTCCAGGGGTCCACAATCAGATAGCTGATCTGTTAAGTCGGCAGGCACAACAGATTCACAATGGGGAACTGCATCCACAAGTTCTTCAGCCATTCTTCAAAAGGTTGGGGCATCCACACATAGATATGTTTGCCACCCACGAAAACACAAAATGGCCAGCCTTCGCCACCAGGTTCCCACACCCACAGTCCGAAGGCAATGCGATATGGATGTACTGGTCAGGCAGATTTGCGTACGCTTTTCCGCCTCTCCCACTCATTCCATTAGTAGTGCGCAAGCTCAGACAACAGTCTCTCACTCTGATACTGGTAGCTCCCAAATGGGCACGCCAACCGTGGTTCACCACACTACTAGAACTTTCTCTAGCTACACATCAAAAGCTACGCCTCACACCATCCCTGCTCACACAGAACCATGGAGAAATCAGACACCCAGATCCGATCCAGCTGAATTTGGCGATCTGGCTCCTGAAGTCTTAGAGTTTGGTTATCTAAACCTACCACCAGACTGTATGAACATCATTAAAGAGGCTAGGAAACCCACTACTAGAGCGTGTTATGCCGCTAAATGGAAGAGATTTCCAATATATTGCAAAAATAATCACATTGATCCCCTGGATGTATACATCCATAATATCATTTGATATCTGTTACATCTACAAAAGTCTAATTTGGTATATTCTTTCATACGCCTGCATCTTGCAGCAATTGCAGCATACCTACAAAACAGACATCTGTCTCTCTTTAGAGTACCAGCAATCAAAGCATTCAAGGAGGGATTAAAGAGAATAATCCCACCAAGGTTACCACCTGCTCCTGTGTGGAACTTAAACGTTGTACTCACAAGGCTCATGGGACCCCAGTTCAAGCCTTTACATAAATGTGAACTGCAACGTCTAACATGGAAAACTGCTTTCCTTGATGCCATTACCTCTCCTAGGAGGGTGAGTGAGATACAAGCTTTCACAATACTAGAACCATTTTTTCAAATACATCCTAACAAAGTGGTTCTTAGATCCAATCCAAAATTTCTTCCAAAGGTTATCACTTCTTTTCACCTAAATCAATCCGTAGAGTTGCCTGTGTTTTTCCAAAACCCAGACTCTGTGGCAGAAAGAGTATTACACACATTAGATGTTAAGAGAGCTCTTTTATACTACATAGATAGAACTAAATCCTTTAGGAAGACAAAACAACTGTTTGTAGCTTTCTCTCCTCCGCATAAAGGCAACCCCATCTCTAAAGGTGGGATTGCAAGGTGGATTGTAAAGTGTATACAAATATGTTATGCTAAAAGCAAAACGTACATTAACAGTTCCTCTTGGGGCACATTCTACTCACAAACTTGGAGCCTCTATGTCTTTCTTAGGAAACATACCAATAGAGGACATATGCAAGGCAGCTACATGGTCTACTCCACACACTTTCACTAAACACTATTGTGTTGATGTACAAGTCAAGCAGCAAGCAATTCAGTAGGCCAAGCTGTCCTTAAAACTCTATTTCAAACAACTGCAACGGATAGAGGTGACCACCGCTAAGGGGAGACACTACTGCACAATCAATGCTAAGGTGTACAATCTGCAGCTCATATTCCTCGAACGGAATATGCTACTTACCAGTATGCATCTGTTCTTGGCATGTAGAGCTGCAGAGTTGTACACGCCCTTCCGCCTCCCCAGGACTTGTATCCGTTCCAGTTTTCCTCATCTTACTTAGATGCACACGCATGGACATCACTTTCTTACTGTATCTCTACTAACTCCATCATTTCCCATCATGGCGAAAAACAATCTAAGGATGGAGTCGATGACCATGCGCACTGTTGTCGTTCGGAGGAGTCTCCTATCTCATGACTACGAAGACTTCTTCCAAGACAACAACAGCCTGCAATCATCCGAGCCCAACACCAGGTGGCGGTCTAATGCTAAGGTGTACAAATCTGCAGCTCTACATGCCAAGAACAGATGCATACTGGCAAGTAGCATATTCCTTATCCAATACTGTGCATCCTTAACATTATCTCTTCTTGGCAAACAGAACAACAACTAGTCTGTTACCTGTAACATTTACAAAAGGCACGTTTGTCATATACCTCAAAACATCTACATTTAGCAGCCATTGCGGCACACCTACAAAACCGGAAATGTCGATCACTTTTCCCACATTCCTGTCGTCAAAGCCTTTTTGTAAGGATTAAAATGAGTCATTCCACCACTACTACCAATATGGGACCTGAACAATGTCCTAACACAACTCATGGAGCCACCGTTAGAACCACTACTTAACTGTCAGATACAATTCTTAACATGGAAGGTGGCCTTGCTTGTAGCAGTAACATCTCTACCAAGCATTCACCAAATACATGCGCTCACTATTGAAGAACCATACTTCTCGGTGTTACCAGACAAAAGTGCGTTTACACACAAACCCAAAGTTCTTACCTAAAGTTATATCACCTTTCAATCTAAGTCAAAGTTTAGAGTTACGGGTTTTCTTAATAAAACCAAAGACATTTGCAGAAAGTGCTTTACATACCCTTGATGTAAAATGGGCACTTCTGTACTGTATGGAACGTACAAAACTCTTCAGGAAAACACAACTGTTTGTTTCATTTTCAAATCCAAGTGAAGGAAAGGCTATTTCAAAATCTGAATAGCAAGATGGATTTTCAAATAATCCAAATTTGTTATTCTAAAGCTAAACCAGCATTAATAACTATGCCATGGGCTCATTCTACAAGGAAAACCTAGCAACCATGTCCTTTTTATGGAATATCCCTCTGTGACATTTGCAAAGCAGCAACATGGGTGACCCCCACATGATTTACAAAACAATATTGTGTGAATGTTCAAGCAAGACGACAAGCTCTTGTTGGACAAACAGTCCTTCAAACGTTATTTCAAACAAACTCACCATCTCAAGTTACCGCAAGAGAGGTTCTGCTTTACAATCTATGGATAGCATTTATAGCTACAGCCAACACATGCTACGAATTTAGTATGTTACTTATTCTGTAAGCAACTTCTTGTAGCATGTAGTACTGCAGATTCACATGCACCTCCCCGGCAGATATTAGATGGTGTGAAAAATACACACAAATACAGCATGTTCAGCAGTAGATGCAAACTTAGCAGACTATCCTTTCTCCTTGCATGGCAAGAGGAAAAAAATATTATCTAACACTGGAGCTGTTGAATCTGAGCAGTACCTCGAGGGGGAGGCGAGACTACTCACTTCCTTGTCAAAAAACAATTTGAAGAGTCCGGGCCTAACACTAGATGGCAGGAGTATGCATAGCATTTGAATCTGCAGCACTACATGCTGTGGATAGAGGCTTCCAGGATTAGTAACATACAGCTAGATTCATCAAAGAAAAATGGGCTCGCAAAGGAGCAGCTTCTGAGAATCTGGCCCTTTACGAGCGCAATTTTTGCATTTGGGATTCATCATCCCAAATGCAAAAATCGATAATTGCGAATTCGCTAAATTGCGAGGAATTACATTTAAGGAATCTCTATTTGAGATTCCTTAAATGCAATTCATTAACCATTTTTAAATTGCGAAATCGCAATTTCGGGCCGCTATTTACTGCGAGGTCAAACCTCGTGGTAAATAGCGAAAACTTAGAAAAATGCTTTTAAATGCATTTTTCTAAGTTGCATGTTGCACACACACATGTCCTTTGGACATGTGTGTGCGCAACACCAATGTAGATTACATTTCAGGGGTGCTACAGGGTGTCCTTTGGACACCCCTAGCACCGTTGAAATCGCATCCTCATTTGCGATTAGCAAATTGCTAATCGCAAATAAGGAATGTGTAGGAATCACAATTTATTTAGCGATCCCTACATGAATCCCGTTCTGCAATTCCTTAATAGCGATTCCTTAATAATCGCTATTAGGACTCGCAAATCGGGACTTTGATGAATCTAGGGGATACTGCCTTTAAATAGAAGTTACTTAACCCTTTGGATGCGTGCGAAATTTTCCCGCAGTGCGGGAAAATTTTGCGCTTGCTCAATTCGGACAGCACCCGGCTGTCCGACGCACACGCCACCCGTAGCGTCATAGTTGTTTCTGTAAGGGTTGGCAACTATCCATCCCACTGATTTGTCAAAGAAGTGGGGTTGACTATGTCTGTAGTATGTTTCTTCAAGGGAGAGATTTTCGTGATGAATTCATTTTTCAACGTTTATCATTAATCAGTGGGTCCGTTTATAATGGATACGAAAGAAGGATGAATGACTTTGTGGTTTTATTTTGTGATCTTCGGGGTAAGTCTAGAAGAGATGTGACTTAGTGAATATCAGACACCAAGATTGGTAGGAATTCTGAGTGGATGGGAATAAGCTCACGCTTGGTGTCAGTATGTCAGTGTAGTTTTAGAGGCTTAATCATGTGTGTTGTAGATCACCTCTACATAGAACAGTTTGGGTTTCTCTCTCGGATTTTTTAATGCTAAGAATATGTGATGCAGTTATTGGAAATAGATACATTTGTTGAAAAGATAGTTTGAAGACCTCTGATGTGTTGTCGCAGTCTTCATTGAGAAATTATTTGCCTTCTTGAATTGTCTTTGTCCTACATGTAACAGATTATCTCAAAGTGGAAGATCTTTTCAAGCAGTTCTTGCTTCAGAAGATGTGATAGCAATATTTCAAGTTGGAATGTTGCCTATAAAACAGGCAATTGTTCTGCAAAAGTCCACAATAGACTGCTGTAATGTTCTTGCCATACAAAATCTGGACATATTTCATGAGGGTACACTTATACCTCCACATAACAATGTTGACGCAGGAGAATATATGGCAGGATGTTGGTGCAGAATTCCTCCATGAAGATGTAGAAACATACCATTCTAACCACTCTTTACCACACTTATTTGTGCATCATATGAAAACAAACAAATCCAAAAGGTCTCGAACTTGCTAATATTTTTTTATTTTTGCCCCCTATTGATGCTTGAATTCACGTGTACACGGCAACCATCTTGTAATAGTTTCTTTTATTTAGTTAAAATTCTGTTACAAGATGGCCGTTGTGAGGACTTTAACATTTCAAAATTCTGATGCATACTATCAAATGAAGATTCCTCACCTTTAGAAAATTCTCAGGTCCAAGAGTAAATCCATGGATTTTTTTCAATAATTCTTACTGCGAGCCGGTAGATGGTGCCATATGGCTGCGCGTTGACTTCACACCTCCCCAAAAGTGGCGACATAGAGCTGCATGTAACCATCTGCCTGGTGCTTATGCCAGTTCCTTTCTGTCAACACCTTTCGACATGGACAGTGTGCCTGGAAGATGTTTCCCCAGAAAACAAGAGGATTAAAACCATGCCATGTGCAGGCAACAGATGTTGAACACAGACCTGCACGACGTGTGTCTGGTACTTAGACTTTGGTCATGACTCGAAGTTACTCATAAAGTGAGCCCTTCTGCACCCGAAGGCTTTCTGGGTGGGGGAGGCGAAGCTTTCTATTCATGAGCATGAGAAGAGGTCACATTTGAAACAGAGGTCCTGTTCCAAGTTGGGGGCCAATGTTGATCTCAATCACTAGGCAGGTGAGCCTGCTCAAATTCTTACGGTAAAGCAAAGTTGAAAATGTGCCACATGCACAAGAAAACCAAGTGGAGCTTGTCATTATTGTTGTATTTTTTTTGTGGCCCAGGTGGGCATCGACATACCACCATTTAGTGTCCTTTTTGACGTCTATGTGCTTTCTCCGGAAGCTCCAACCTTTAGTCGCCATCTTTAGATTGTTTATTCCGCCATTGGGTCTGGATCGTCAGTGAAGGAGCTCCAAAAATTTGGAGAGAAGAATCCACGAAAATCTACAAGTTGATCGAGAAATCACCAATGAGCATACCGGATTACAAGTCACGTACAGAGGACGACAAAAGAGGAGAAAGAACATCGAAAACTTTTATGTTTTTCAGAGAATGCTCACACAGGGAGCTCTCTGGGCACGGTGATAGACAAAACTCCATTTAAATTTAGCGCAAACTGCCACCACAAATACGCGCAGAAGTACCAACACCCAGTTTGCAATCTCTGCCGCCCGCTCGACCATCAATGCGAGCACTGCAACGCTTGCCGGGTTTTCACCCCGTTACCCTCAGAGTAATAAAGAGGCAAAGAAGAGCAAACTACAGCAGGTAGGGGCAGGGGGCACCTCCATCGCTCCGAGATTTAGGACTATCCAGTGGAGAAGACAACATCACCGCAGGACGCCATAGTCGCTGGGGTGGAAAAGAACACGCCGAAGGAGGTAAGAGTCATCGAACCCCAGGCACTCCACTGATATTCGCCAGAGTGAGCCAACCTCTTCTAAACGAGCATTGCTGTCGAAACACTAACAGTCCATAGGTTCCTTCGGAAAGAACTCCCAGACGGCAAAAACTCAAGAAAAGGGGAAGGCGTCGAAAAGCAGCCACGAAAGGGACACTTCGATGCCGAAAAATGAGGCCTGAAAGCGGCTACAACTTCGACGTCAACAACCGCAAAGAGGAAAGCCAATACCCTTGATGCCGAACACGCAGCAGAGATGGAAAGGAAAATGAAAAGGCTCGTGGCCGAGATGGCAAGCATCTTGCAACGCAAGAAAAACTTCGACGAGAAGATAAAACTGTACAATATTCCATCGAAACCCACACCGAAGCCGAAAAGTGCCTCGAGGAAATTCAACCACTGACCACACCAGAACCTGGAGAGGAGCAGGAGGAGGAAGAGTTGTACTACAGCGACGCTGAAGGCGAGGAAGACTAGCAAACTTACCAGGCCTCGACATCCTCGGAGGCGCAGGACTTGCAGTGGCAGGATCTCAACGCCGAAGTGGAAGAAGGTGTAGAATACTATTCTTCGAGGCCTTCGCCCCCGGACGACATAGGGATCTATAACCAGACACATATGGAGTACATAGAGGAGGAGAAACCCCAATCTTGCTTTCTCTTAGAGACATTGCTGCCATCACAGACAAGAAGCCAGTTCCTACCCATGGGAGGAAGATGGAAGGAAGTGCGGCGATCCAATGGCGCATCACCGATTCCAATGCGCTCATCAACAGGCACGCATACCAGCACTGGGAAGAAGTAGGCAAACTCCTAAAAAACCTACCAGAGCAATACCAGAGAAGGGCGAAACACCTGGTAGAAGAGGGAAAGAACATGGCAAATACATTTCTGAAGTATGCCCTAGATGCAGCGGAGACATTAAGCAAGCAGATGATGCTGGGAATAACAGAGAAGGCATGCCTGGCTAAGGATCTCAGGCTTCAAGAATGAAGTTCAGATCAACATACTCAACACATTCTTCAACGGGGAACAGCTTTTCGGTGCTCCAGTTGATGAGAAACTAAATCAACTCAAAAAGGACAACGAGACAGCTAGGTCCATGGGGGCACTGCAGTTCAAAAGAATGAGAAGAGGAGCACCTTCAAGGAGACCAACGGGTAGTAGGAACCACCAACCTGTGGCACCACACCAAACCTTCCAACTGGGTTATCAAGGAGGTAACCAGGGACAACAGCAGCAGCAAAGCTGGCAGTACCAGCCCAGAGGACCATCCTTTCGAAGGCGTGCACGAGGAAGGGGAAACGGACAGAGAGGGGGTCAGCAACCCACATCCAAGTGACTCCTCAGAAGAACCAACGGACACCCTGTCAACATCTCTAGGGGTGCTGCAAGATGCAACACAAAGACTAAATCAAGACCAACAACAGTTCCTCCAGCATGCAACACCAATACGAGGCAGGATAAAACACTTCCTCCGGGAGTGGAGGAAGATCAAATCAGACTAATGGATACTATACCTCATACAATTTAGCTACTGTTTAGCCTCATAAGTGCTGCGCCCAGTCCAACGGCCAACGGCACCACTACCTCGGGAGTGCTGCCGTCGGCCGTTGGACGTTCCAACTGCACCTGCGCAATGGAACGTTCAGCACTGGAGCTGGACGTTCCATAGCTGCTAAGGTGATAGAGCTAGAAAAACAACCTCCAAGCAAAAGGCCAAGAGGCAGAGTACACTCGGCAAAGGAGCATTCTCATCTGCTGCAGGAAGCACAATAACTTCTAAAGAAAAGGGCCATAGAAATAGTACGATACAAGGAACAGAACAAGGGGATCTACTCCACCTACAAAGGTGGACGGAACCTTACGGCCAATTCTGGATCTAAGGTTCGCAAACAGGTTAATAAAAACTCAAAGATTCAAGTTGACATCATTCCAAGAGGTAATACCCCAGTTACAGGAAGGGATTACATGGCAACTAACGACTTAAAGGGCGCTTACTTACACATCCCCATCAACATCAAACACAAACAGCTACTAAGGTATATGATCAACAAAAATCACTACCAGTTCACAGTGCTGGCATGAATGATTTGGCATTTCTAGAGCGCATGGCTACCCGGAGGCATCCCAGCGCTATGAAGCGGTCCAATCATAAAACTTTGAGAGGGTCTTCAAGGAAACAGAAAGGTTTCTATGAGTTTTCGAATGGTCAGGTAACTAGACTCCAGACGAATGTGAGTGGAAAGCTGGTTCCACAATTTCGCTGCATTATAGGAGAACAGACGGCCTCCACACATGAACCTTTTTATCATGGGGACTAAC
This sequence comes from Lissotriton vulgaris, assembly GCF_964263255.1. Taxonomy (NCBI): domain Eukaryota; kingdom Metazoa; phylum Chordata; class Amphibia; order Caudata; family Salamandridae; genus Lissotriton; species Lissotriton vulgaris. The sequence goes on along the minus strand of NC_141687.1, from coordinate 2,119,065,130 downwards.
GCCAAGTGCTTATTACCTGAGTGCAGGGCCCAGTTAGGACAATAGGGAGAGATGACAGACAGAATAATGGGCGGCCCATTGCTTTATGCGCAATACACAGGGCTTTAAAGTTGACTCTCTTCGCAATTGGAAGCCAGTGAAGAGTAGCTATAAAAGGCTTTGCAGATTCACGACTAGCAACGTTCATGAACCAACGTGCTGCGCAATTTTGTACAGTCTGCAATTTTTCGATAGTTGAGCAGGGAAATCCCAAGTAAAGGGCATTGGCATAATCAAGGCGGGAGAGAATCAATGCTTGGACCAACAGTCTCCTGGCATGAAAAGGCAGCAGGGGGAGAATTTTCTGTATCATCCCAAGAACCCCATAGCAAATACCTACCACCTTCCCTGCTTGCTCCTTAAAATTCAGATTGTAGTCCAGCCATACACCAAGCCTCTTGATCTGTTCTTTGGGAGGGGGCATTGGACCAAAACAAATGGACCAGAGAGAGCTTACATCATCTCTATTTTACCCCATTAAGTTTCAAGTAAGAACCTTCCATCCAGACTGACACGCATTCAACTCAAATCCACACCAAGGTTTTTCACAAAATGCCTAGCAGCAGTAGCAGCACACTTAAGGAGGCAAGGGATACATGTATACCCGTACCTCAACGAATGTCTGGTAAAAGCAAACTCATAGAACAAGTGCTAGTGGTACATGGACGAAGTCAAACAAACACTAGCCTAAATAGGGTTTTCAAGAATTGGGGAAAATCATCAATAGAACCAGAACAAGTGAAGATATTCTTAGGTGCAGAGATCAACACCATACAGAGCAAGGTGATTCCAAGTGCAAAGAGAACTTTGGCAATATTGAATGAGACACGTCTTTACCACAAGGGACAAGCTCCGACAGTGAGGGCAGTGAGCAAACTGATGGGAATGATGGCGTCATGCATAAATTTGGTCCCAAATATCCGCCTACACATGAGGCCATTCCAAGAATGGATCCAACAACAATGGTCACAGGCAACAGGGAGTTGGGAAGATCTAGTGGTTGTCACACAAACAATATAGCACGAAATAGCGTTGTGGAACAAAGGGAACATAACACAAGGCAAGCCTTTCACATAACCAACTCCAACAGTGACCATCACAACAGATGCCTCCCAGATGGGGTGGGGGCACACGCAAGCTCCCTTGTTGTTGCCACAATCCCCTTACCTTTAAGGGGAGTGTGGCAACAACAGGATGCAATAAAGTACATCAACTACCTAAAGCTAAAGACAGTGTTCCTAGCCCTAAAAGCCTTTCAGAATCAGCTGTACGGACACAGAGAACTAATACAAACGGACAATACAACCACCATGTTCTACATCAACAAGCAAGGAGTGACACTGTCAGAGACACTATCAGTGCTGGCGCAGGAAATATTGAGATGGGCAATTCCAAAACAAATAGACTTGCTAGCAATACACCTACCAGGGAAAGACAATGTGAAAGCAGACAGACACAGCAGACTGGCATCGGCATCCCACGAATGGGAAATCAATCAACAAGAAATCCAAAAATATTCCACAAATGGGGAACTTTACAAATAGATCTATTTGCAACACTGCAAAATGCCAAAACTCCGCATCCAGACAACCGTGCAAACGTTCCCTAGGAAATACGCTATGGATAAACTGGTCAGGGACATTTGCCTACGCTTTTCCACCGATATTACTGCTACACAGAACACTAAACAAATGCAGATTCAGCAATATGACACTAATACTCATAGCACCTCAGTGGGTCAGACAAACGCGGTTCTCACAGATTAGGATGGCACAAGTTCCCGCACACAGGTTCCCCACAAGAAAGGACCTGTTAACGCTGCAAAATGGAAGAGCTCTCCACCCAGAGCTGAAGAGCCTCAGCCTAGCAGCATGGCTCCTGAAGATCTAGAGTTTGCACACCTTAAACTACCATCAAGCACAATGGCAGTGCTTAGAGAGGCAAGGAAACCTACCACAAGAAAGTGCTACCTAGCAAAGTGGAAAAAATTCTCTGAATGGTGCATTAGGGAGAAACTACAAAGAAGAATTTCCAAGGAATCAACACTACTAAAATACTTAACACATCTACTACAAAATAAACTAAGCTACACATCTCCAAGGGTGCAATTAGCGGCGATAAGTGGCTAACACAAGAGGAGAAACGGGGAAACGTTTTTTCACCTCCAAAGTAGTAAAGAGATTTCTAGAAGGAGCAAAGAGAATTGCACCTCGTAACAGAATGTCACCTCCAGCATGAAATCTCAACGTAGTGCTAACCCAATTGATGAAGGCACCATTCGTTAAGCAACACTGCATATGCTCACACTAAAGACAGCCTTCTTAGTAACACTCACATCGCTACGAAAAGTGAGCGAATTACTACAAGCGCTTACACTACAAGAGCCCTACCTACAAATGCACAATGACAGGATTGTAATGAGAACGGATCACATTTCATGCCAAAGGTGGTGTCACGGTTCCATATTAATCAGACAATTCTAATACCAAGTTTTTTCCAAAAACCATACACAAGCACAGAAAAGGTGTTACACACACTAGACGCCAGGAAGCAGTAATGTACTATTGAGAAAGAACAAAACAGTGAAGTAAAACAAAGCAATTCTTTGTGTCTTTTGCCAGCAGTTTTTTGGTAAGAACTGTTACCAAAAATACCATTGCACGATGGATTGCACAAATCATACAATTCTGCCACAAACAAGCTGGGCAACAATTACAAGGAGCAGCACATGCTCACTCAACAAGGAAGAAAGGAGCAACCATTGCGTTTCTAGCAAACGCCCCTATTAAAGACATTTGCCAAGCAGCAACATGGTCCTCAGTGCACACGTTCACTAAGCAGTACTGCGTAGATATTCAAATGAACAAGGAAGCGCAAGTGGGACCGAAGGTCTTACAACACATATTCAGTAACCAAAGCACATCTTCCCCCCAGCCACAACAAAGCTAACAAACCGCTACAAAGTCTATGCACAGCATAGTGAATCCAGAAAGATTCACGCTGAAAAACGTATTCTTACCTGTCGGTGTAGTTTTGCAGCTTGAAGACTTTCCGGACTCACTGGTGATCCCACCCTTCACTGCCAGAAAGATGATACGAGGAAGACTATTAAACAGAAGGAATTAAAAGAGAGAAGGAAAGAAAAAAACAAGGAGGGGGAAAAAAAACTAAAGATGGCGACCAAAGGTGGGAGCTTCCGGAGGAAGCGCGTCAATTTCACAAAGGACACCAAATGGTGGTATGTCGACGCCCACCTGGGCTACGAAAAAAAATAATCAAAGAGAAATACAACAGTTTCGGACCCAACCACAAGATGGCGGAATAATGCCAGCATAGTGAATCCAGAAAGTCTTCAAGCTGCAAAACTACACCGACAGGTAAGAAACTATACTTTATCCCCTCCACTCAAAGAGTCCAGTCTCTCCTAGCTCAATGCCGGTCCAGGCACCGGTGAATTCTCTGGTTAGTAGTTGATCCCACAGCTGATAGTGGACTTCAAGGAGGCCATGCATCAAATTTTCCAGATGCTGTCTGCTCCCTCTTGTGTGCCTGCGCCAGTCCTATGTCGCATTATGAAACTAAGACGCAGTCCGTGATAATGCAGTCAGACCTTTAGCCTCATCCTTTCCCTCAGAACCGTTACAGTGAGAGGACAGAGACCATCTTTGGGTCAGACTTTAATGCTTCATTCTTGGCTGGGCCCCTCTAAACAATCTCCACCTCTCCAGATAAGGGTTCGAGACGTATCTTTGTCATAGGAAACAAAGGGCTTTCCAAAGCTAGCCTGGCTGTATGCTGTTCAAATGCGGTGTGTCTTCTGGGCAGGCACACCCATGCCTTATGGGACATGACCAGTGAGTTCCTGCCCATCCATTCTGGAGGATCTTCGAACCTAACTGGCCCTCAGGATCCAAAATGGACAGAAACAACTGTGTGCAAGCCTTGACACCCTTTATTGTATAGGCTTAACTGTTGGGTGTACTTTCTAAGGACTAAAGTGGTGCTGAGTGAGATCAACCAGGTTTTCAGGGATGTCCAAGTGCCCCTTTTAGACTGGCCTACACTGGACATTCTGCCAATGAATGCATTTCTGAAGAAGCGCATTCAAACTGCTCACTCTGGCCCATATCATCGCTGCTGTTGATCTTGGGGACTGATTGGTGTCCCTCAACTTGCAGGATGCATATTTTAATTTCCCTTTCCTGCACTCCTACAGCCGTTGCATGTAGTTCTTCTGGAGTCCGAACATTTCCAGTTCAGTGTAATACCCTTTGATTTTAACTCGGGGTTCACAAAAGTTATGACTATGATCAAGGCTCATATTCAAAGCTTGAGGGATACATATATTTCTGTACCTTGATATTTGACTGCTTAAGGTGTGCTCCTCCCTTTCAGTCGCAGATTACCTTCTGACAAAATTCAGGCTCTTGATCTCCGTTGGAGGTTTCCATAAACGATTCGTAGTCCCATCTGAGCACTAACTTAATAGATTACTATCCTGGGCACAGTAGCTATCAAGGACTTTCCATTGCTCCAGTGAGTCCAGGACTTTTGGCCTATTATCCAGACATTTTGGTTTCATCCTGGGTCACAGTAAAGATGGTTTAGAGGCGTCTTGGGATCTTACACCTCTCATCCTGTACACCAGAAGGCATATGGGGACCATGCACTGTAACGTAATGTTCCAGTGGTCCCTGCCTCAGGTTTACTGATACTGTCCAGGTCCCACAAGAGGCAGGCCACCCAGATGTTTCATTGTGACAGATACATCACTGATAGGATGTAGGCGAAAGTCATCTAGGAAAGGTGAGATCAGAGGCCTCTGTTCTCCATCAGAGAGCCAGCTGCCTATCAATCTTTTGAAGCTTTAGGCAATCAGTTTGGCTTTGAAAGCCTTCCTACTGACCATCGAGAGGAGTTCCTCATGGACAACATGAACACCATGTGGTACAATAACAAGCAGGGTGGAATGCAGGATCCTGTTCCACAAGGTTCTGCATCTCAGGAGATGGCTGGACAAGCAGAAGATATTTGTGGTTGCCAACCACCTTGCTGGGTCCCTGCGATGGAACGTAGATCTTTTGTACCTGTTTCTACCATTGCCTCTCGATCAAGTTCTGAGGAAGGCACCTACAGACTGCAGTCTCATGCAGGTTCATGAGCGTGCAGTCCGCAGAGCACCTGAGCATTTACTCTCCAATCTTGCTACCCCTTAGGAGGAGCTCTTGTCTCAACAGCGTGGGAGTATCCTGCATCCAAATCTCCGAAACCTAATCTCCCATGTATGGAGATCAAACAGTGACGGGCACATTCTTTTGAATTGCCATCTGAAGTAAAGGATACTATTCATTCAGCCATACTCCTGTTCATAAAGTCTCCTGGGCCATGAACTTGGTTACCTTTGTTTCTTGGTGTTGGTTACTTCATCTAGACCCTCTGCAGGTCAAACTCTTTGCTGGATTGTTTGTTTTGTCATTGGCCCTGCATGGCCTTTCAGTAGGCAAGTTTAATGGCTACTAGTTGACACTTTTTCTCATTTATATTTGTTCAATAAACTCTCTCTCTTTAAATAAATGACTGGTGTGTTTTCTGAAGAGCCTTATGCACATTTTCCCTCCAAAACCTCAGTAATACCTCAGTGAATCCTAAGTCTAGTCCTGACATTCCTTATGTGCATGCTATTTGAGTATATTCACCATTGCTCGCTACAGCATCTGACTATCAAGACAATCTTTCTTATTGCCATCAATACTGCCTGCCAGATAAGTGAATTGCAGGCGCTCCCCGAACAACCTCCATACAACTCTTTCTTCCGGGTGCTGTGGAGTCGGGCAGCTGTCCTGCCAAAGGTGGCATTACTCTTCTGTTTTGGTAATTCAATCACCTGGCCAACATTTTACATTCAGCTACATCCCTCGAAAGAAGAGAAGAGACTTCCACCATCTTGACACTAGGAGAGTTTTGAGCTTCTTTCTTAACAAAAACTACCACACATCGTCTAGATGATCTGCACTTTTTGGGGTGTACTGTGTCTCCCCAAAGCAGTGCAAAAGAGGACTCTGCTGAGATTCATTCCAGCAGGGCTAAAGCCACCATGACTGTGTTTGCACGGGGAGTGCCGGTTCTGGGTATCCACCAGGCTACAGCATTGCAAAGGTGCGTATGTTCGCAAAGCACTACATCTGCCTTTGCAGCCAGTTTGTATGGAAGAGCCATTTTGCCTGCTCGGTCCTGCAAAACTTTATAATCAGTCCTCTCCCCAGACCTGTGAGTTTTGTGTGAGGAAAACCTGTTCAGCGCCAGTCATAAGTATACCTGTACTGTATTGTATGAACTTCTGCCATCTTCCCTATAATTTCCACATGCCACCAGTCCCCCACCCCTTGCCTGTCAAGGCATCCCGCTCAATCTATCCCATGACATACCTGGTTGCTAAAGTTACTGAGCATGTTGTAAACTTGCAATTGACCTCTTAACCAAATGATAACTTTTTCTTACACTCTTTTCAATCCAGTTTTCCCAAAAAAAGTTAGTACTAACACAGTTCTCGTGAAAGCTTTAAATGGTATTCTGATGATTCTAGATGCAGGAGGTGTTGTGATCTATGATCCTGCTCAATCAATATGCCGCCTTTGACACCGGTCCTCATGGCTTTTTATTAAAGCAGGTTAAATACATTGGTGTTAGAGGCATAGTTATTAACTGTTTATCATTTTTCGCCAGTAACATGCAGGCAGTGTCTCTAGCCAGTTTTGAGTCCCTATTTAAAGCTCTTAACGCATGGCTTCCACAACTTTTTGCCTCAAGTCTTGTTTTATTCAAACTTTGGTCTTTTCCTTGTGTACAGTATTGATGGTTTTGGGTTTGTTTGTTGCCTAAATAGTAGGCAATGACTCCCGAATCACCACAATGGTGGTGAAGTGCGATTGTTAGAAAAAATTTCAAACATACTTTAGTGAAGTTGCCAAATAGATGGGTGTCAGTTCTTCAAATTTGTATTATGAAAAGATGATGGTCTTAATCTTTGGTAACTGTTCTCTGTGGACATCCAAGTAGTAGTCTGACCTCCTCGGCTTTGTCCCCATCCCTATTCAACAGGTCTACAATTTCAATATCTTGGACAATCAGCTCTGTTTTGAAGCTCATATTAACAATCGAATCTCTGTCTGCTCCCCAACTAATAACCTCATTTCCTACAATGGTCAGAAGCAACTGGGAACTGGAATGTTCTAGTGTTGGTAGAGTCCAGTGTTCAGCAAACTACAATTGTATAAGAAGACACATTTGTTAGAGGGCAGATAATTTCTCAACTCCACAGCCACATGTGAACAACACAGATGCCTCCGTCGCAGGCTGGGGAGCTCACATTGATAATTTAACAATATTAGTACAATGTTCTCTGCAGGAATGACCCCTACATATCATAGTGTTGGAGCTCATGACAGTATTACTAACTCTTCAGAGAACACAAGTAGTCTTAACTCAAACAGACAACATGAGTGCAATGTACTGGGATACACATTCTGCCCAGTAGTCCAAACTAGTTCAATTAAATTGGTGTCGTGTGACAGATCCTCATATATATGGGCTGGTGAAGCACTGCCCAGGGCAGGATAATGACTTTGTAGATCACTTGAGCAGGACACTCATGAATGGGAGAGAAACTCTTATGTTCTCAGCCAATACTTCTAGCATTGTGAGACCCCCAGCAGTGGACATATTCTCCACCACAAGAATGCTAACTGGAGGAGCTTTGGCTTTAGTTATTCACATCCGCTGCCCATAGGCATTGCCCTTTTATTCAGTTAGTCAGGCATATTTGCTCAAAGCGTTCCCCCTTAACTACTGGTTTCTTATCTAGTTGGAAAATCAAACCGTCATTAATGACATTACTTCTTGCCCGAGGTGTGTACTTCAGCTGTGGTAATCTCTGCTACTTGAGATGTTCATTCTTCAAGATGAAAAGCATCTACTCTGCCCTAGACCTGCTTAGCCATCATCGAGGACAATTACTTAATCCCAACCTCATATTGCTGAATTTTGCAGTTTGCACCAGAGATATTAGAATTTTGGTACTTATAGCTACTAAAGGAATATATCAAATTGTTAAAAGGGGTTAGAAAGCCTAGCGGTAGCAAATCTAAATGGAAACACTTTGTAGCTTACTGCTCCAGTCACCACATTCCACCCGTAAGGGCAACAGTCTAACATAATATTATCTGTTACTCTTAGAAAAAAGTCAGGACGCTCCTAAATGTCCATAAGAGTACACTACCTACATCAGTCAACATCAGTCAGTTGTTAAAGTTTCTGGTATTAGGGCATTTTTTGAAGATCTTAAAAGGATCATTCTTCCTAAAGTACCCCCTGCCCCATCTTGGGCCTCAGCCTTGTACTTACCAGACTTATTGGAGCTCCCTTCATGCAGCGCCACTCAAATGTACTGTAGTTTCTCTCTTGGAATATTTTCTTCCTTGTGGCAGATACCTCTCTCAGAAGAGTTAGTGAACCCTGGCCTTATCAGTCGAGGAACCCCTTAAACAGTTTCACAAGGATAGAGTTGTGTTGGATACATAACCTAATTTTCTGCCAAGTTATATCAGTTTTTCATGATGATCAATCCATTTGGTTACCTTCTTTTTACCTGGTAGTCACTAACTTTAGTTGAACAAGTGCTACTCGCATTAGATGTGCAAAGGGCTATCATTAATTTATTATGTTGCCCATACCTGGTCTATTAGATGGCCAAATACATTTTCATATCTTTTTCACAACTGTATCTTGGTAGCCCCATCTCAAACATGGGTCTATCAAGGTGGATTGTTAGATGCATGCCACTATATTACACCTAAGCCAAATTCATACAGCACATTGTTCTCAGAGCTATTTCTCTTTTAAAGTAAGACCACTTCTGCATTCCTAGCAAGTATTGTATTGATCGTGATTGGTAAAGCTTCCTCATGGAGTTCTATCCCCACATTCAGTAAGCATGTGTGTGGACATTCACACAGACAAGAAGCTTCAGAGAATGTTACAAATATCTGCCAGTTTGTCCTGCAACCTCCACAGGAGTTTGGTACTGCTTTTCAGTCTATGCTAATGCTCAGTGATTTTCTCTATACCTGTAACAATTGATTTACAGATTGTAGTGCTGTAGGGTCACATGCCCCCAGCCCAATCCTTGGAAGTGAGCACTGGAAAATAAGTTTGAACATATTCATAAGTGTAAGTTACTCATCTAGTGCATAGACGTTCTAATACTTTACTTCAGCGCAGACAATATACCAACACTGTGGGGGCAGGATTACAATCTGAAATGCAGTGAAGGTGTGGGGGAGGTGGGGTGACTCAGGTCACCTTAAAAGCCCTTATACGAAGAAAAGCAGCTTGAATGTTCTGAACCCACCCGACGCCCAGGACATATTGTTTGGGATCAAGGGCAAGGGATCAAGGGCAACACGTTTTCGTATGTATTTTGTCCTTGGGACAAGTAGGCCCAACCCCGTACAGCACAAACCCTTTGACTGCCAGTTTACAGAACCACATAATGGATCCGGGCAGGGCATTATCTGCAGTTAAGGTAATATGTGTGTCCATGTTTTAATGCAGTTCAAACTTGTATTTAAGCTTCATTAATGCAAAGCTTGTATTATTAGAGTGAGCGCTCTATGTAAATGTTGTTAGCTCGGACTGCACTACTGACTTTGGTTACATTTTCAAAGTTAAGAAATATGAGTCTATTATGCTCCCAGGATACTCTCTGATTAGATGCAAATATTTTCAGAAGCTTGAAAGAAAGAATGATTCTTTGCTTTCAAAATAAAATGTTTTTTTTTTTTTTAAATGTAATTCGGAATGATATTTATTTGCTAAACTACAGAAACATTTTAGGTACCATTTCTTTGCAGCATCATTTCGTAAAATGTGTTGATGATGCTAGTACTTCCCAAAAAATATTTATAATGGAAAATCATTGTAACTGGTTTCAATAAAATTATGGGAAACAAAAATAAACAAGCCAGTAAATCTGAAATTGGTGATCAGCCTTTTGGTTTCAATGTGTGACTTGTATTGGCATGTTTCTTGTAAACGTTTATTGGTGTGGTAGCTGCCGGGCCCTCACCATTATAACAAATATTGGCAAAAGCAAAACTTGTTTTTTCTTAAAAAGTACTCATTGCCACAGTAGTTCCTGGCACTGAACAAACCTACTTTGTGTGCTGTTATGCTCCTTGTGAAAGAGCAGAATGCTGTCACTCACAGTGAAGCCAAGAGAGAGAGAGAATATGAATTTTAACAAACACAAACGTTCAGGGTTGATGGCAGACCTAATTAGGAGCCCAATTATTAAAGAAAGTCTCAAAAGTGCACCCATGGTTTAGGTCCGTGCATTAAGTGCACATATACGACATTCGTGACTTCAATTTATAGAAGTAGGCCAAGAAATAGTACATTTTAGCATGTGTAGATTTGCTCATTCGAAAATCGGAGTGTTTGCAAGTTCACTTTCCCGCCAACCGCTTTTTTCCCCAACCCTGGAAGAAGTTTTACAGCTGCCATTGTCAGGACTAAAGTTCCAACCTTTCATCTGAAATTAAATACTAGAGATGACAAGTTGCAGTCAGATCTACTGGAGTGGCGTGAACTGTGCTACTCCGCCCTCAACTCTGATGCTCATGAGAATGACCAACTGCCTGAATCAGGCGAGAGTGACCCATGTGGGGTGGATAATGAGCCCGGAGAACAGTAATTGTATGTGGAATACCAATGTGACTCCCTTTAACTACAGGTATCTATTGTGAGCCTTCCATCTTTCCTCATGGTCATTTGTAATTCTACAATTCGAAAAATGTGGACTGATGGGTTCTTGCTAATGTGCACAATAATTTCTACTTCTGCGGATCGGTTTGTTTGTTTTCTGAAAAAGGAATTTTTTTAAAAATAAAGTACAAAACAAATTCAAGTTCCAACCCCTCTCAGTATGGGAACAGATTAGAGAAGAGTTGGTGAAAACCCTTAAAACATGCAAGTTATTAGGTTTGCACAGACTCAAAAGGGCATTCCAACCCTGGAACTATTGCTTACCATTAACTTCAGCCCCAGAATGTAGATCTGCGGAAACGTGCAAACATAAGGGAATTGCTAGTATTCAAACTATGTTATAAGCCCTGGCATAATAAGATAAGCTACATCAGAGTTCTCATATAATGATATTGTTGCCATAATTTGTCACCTCATTACATGGCAGAAAAGTCACAAGTGAATTTTTCTATTAGGACAAGTAGATTCATGAAGCAACCTGCCCCATAGACAAGTAGATATTTTATTAAATTCCGCACCCCTTTAACCCAGTACTACATTGCACAGCATGTGGATCTGGAGTACTGCCGGCAGCTAGCCAATTGTTCCTGGTAAGTTAGGTTCCAAAACATTACTGTAAATGCATAGTTTAGCGCTACTGTAGAATTATGTATTCTTGCTGTGTTAGTTGTGTGCTACACTGTAGCAAATGCAAGTGAAGCTTTGCAGCATAGTAGGAGCAAAACACCAAAGATACCGAACTGCAGTTTGTCATTTAAAGATTCTTTTGTTTATGAAAGTAATTTACTCTGTAAATTGTTCTGAACGTTTCTATTAACACCAACTATTGCACCCAGGAGATATAAGCTATACATATATTTAATTCGATCGATATTTATGTGTAGAGTTTCTTGCAATGTATCATTTATATGCACATGTGTTAATACTTGATTCTGCTTTTAGTTTTTATAATCCTATTTTAATATTTTCAGTCCTTCTGCTTTAGAAGATGATGATGAGGATGATGGTCATACTGTAGTGGCAACAGCTAGGGGAGTGTTCAATGCCAATGGCGGTGTTTTAAGCTCCATTGAGACTGGTGTCAGCATCATTATCCCACAAGGTGCAATACCTGATGGAATTGAACAGGAGATCTATTTCAAGGTCTGCAGAGACAATAGCATTCTCCCTCCACTGGATAAAGAGAAAGGTATTAGTATATCCATCAAATTTTCTGTGGACCACTATTATGTTGACAAAGTTGAAAATGTGTTGACATAAACAACACTAAGTGACAATGGTAAATTTATGGTTGTACTTTAATTGCTCAGGGTGTTCACTTTGTCACTAGGACGTTTTAGTTGTGATCAGAATGAATTACATTTTTCATCTGGCGGATAGTCAGCAGCTTACTCCAAAGGCCAGTGGTTGAAGTAGTGGCTTCCTTAAGAATACGATGGGGAAAATAGACCGAGGGATACAAGCTTTATAAGACACTGAGAGGGTCAGAGATGAAAGAGGCTCAATGTTGGCTTTATAGCGGTGAGCCTTCCCCTGGTCCCATGTGTCTTTGTACTGTAGAACTTTATTTCTGATCAATAGGCTATTTCTCTGGAACAGAGCAGACATAGTCTCTTGGACTGTCCTATACACGTTCTTCTACACAACTGGGCTCTGATTTATACTGGTGCTATGTCACTTCTCCTTTTAGTGGCTATCCAGCAACTCAATCAGACAGGCTGGTCTTCTGCCTCTGACAGTTCAGCCCAAGCAGCTCTTCCAAGTGTTCCTTGAAAGTTATTTCAGTGCAGTTTAAAAGATTGACACCCAGCAGAGGTTCCTCTCCTTAGTCTACGTTTTTGTCTGCATTGATGTGCAGACATTCCTTGGTGTTTGATAAAATGTTGAACAAAGTACTGGCTAACAATACCAGATGTAGCCAATCATGGATGAGGCAGTTTTTGATTTCGTAGGTGCTCCTCCAGTCCAGGCATGTCCTCAGTGCGACCCCCTCATGCGTAGGACATGCAGCTCTTCTCCCGTCCTTTGGACCAATTTTAGACTGACTGAGGAATTTAAGCTCTAGTCTCTATCTAGAAGTACATTCATTTGAGAATTCTGGTCAGAAATCAGTAGACTCCTCTTCCGACTCGCATAATTATTGAGTTCAGTGAGGTCTAGCATGTCCAGTGTGTAGCAGTGCAGAGTGGTGTATCTGTAGAAAACCCTGTATAGTACCTTCATCCAAAAAACAGGCCAGCATGCTCTGCATCTGAGCAGGATAGTCCCAAGCCGCTGTTACATTGTGGGTAGAGCCTCGTCTGATTGATGTGCTAAAGCCTCATTCTTTGGACTCAAGTGGGGGAGCAAGTCTCTGGTTACTTGCACAGAGCAGGGGGGTCCCTCTTCCTTGCTTTACTGGAATGCTAAATCCTAGCCATTATTTGTAATTCCTTCATCATACTCTGTACATCATGACTATTGCTACTCCAGTCAGTTTTTGGAGAGGCAGCAACTTGCACTGGAATACTTAGTGCATGCTCAGGCTAAGTGCCTGTCAGAGTTTGAGCTAGTACCAGCTGTATGTCTGAAGTTCCCTCTGCTTCAGAGTTCTCCTCTGGCAAGTCCAGTATCATGGTAATTTTACCCAGTGGCTGTGGATACCTAGCTACCTTCAGATCTTTGTCTCATGTGCTTTTAATCCGACTCTTACTGCATACACTTTCCTGAATGCCTTGAATGAAAAGTGGAATGCTGGGTAGAATACTCGAGCTGTTTCCCCCTCATTTTCTGGTGCCAAGGAAGCAGCCGTGGTGCTTCCCCTGGACCCAAGGGATCCGTGGCCAGCTGTGCTTCCCATTACCCTGGCTCTGCATCACCTTCCCACTCTGGTTTGCCACCAGACGTTTGAACAATGATCTTTACTACCGACTGAGGCATCAACAGTGCCATCTAAACTTCTTGCCTGTGGAAACCCATAAAGCTGCTTCCTTCAGATAGTCAGACAGTTATGACAAGGTCACAAGTACCTGCATTCCCCCTGCATCAATAAAGTGCTGTTACTCGTTGTGCCCATAGACCTCTAGGCACTCTCCATTGGGACACAAAACCTCACTGCAGAATGATGCTATTATGCTTTGGGGTCAGTCGTGTCTCTGCTGTTAAAGCCAACTCTTGCCATTGAGTCCCGGGTCCTCAGGCAGGTTCAGGATGTCTACAAGGAGTCACACACTGAGCTAACCTTCTGGTAGTCCTTAGTGAGAGAATATTGGGCTCCCAAAGACAGCCTAATCTTGGAATGTTTGAATGTCCTAGCTTAGTCTTCTGAATGCCTCTTCTCTGAATGGGCAAGGCTTTTCCTTCCTTCCTGGAAAAGTGAGAAAAATTAGAATCCTGTGACAAAAGGATGTTCCAGTTTGGGGTGTTTTCAATGAGACAAGATGCCTATCATGGCATTCTTATGGCGACACCTGTGAAACAAATTTACCACTGATAAGGCTCCTTGCCCAAGACTGCCTTGCAGGAGTATACTTAATAATGGACGTGGACAAGGAATCTTCAGAGCTCATTGTCAAAGACTCCTTGATTATGGAGTTTTTTCCGTGCATAGGCAAACATGACTGAAGCCTGTCTGACCTTAAACTGGAGGCCAAGGAGAAGCACAGGAAGTACCTCAGCCACAGAAGGGGAAATATACACAATACCAGTACAGGATGCTGGGCTTTAAAAGAAAGAAATTATTGAAAAGACTTAACGGTCATCACACCTAGGTATCTTAGTGCTAAAAGAGGAGTACACGCAAGGACATGTCATGAAAACATTTCAGGATCTTTGAACAGCCTAAAAATCTTTCAGAGGGGTTAGCAGGTTAGAGATAAATATGATACCCCAAGTCCTCCCCCAACATCCTAACCTGGTGGCTGTTTTCTGCGGGTGTAAAATTAATTTGTGAGGGACTTGTTAATGCATTTGGTGGAGTCCGATCTGAGCTTGACCCGCTGGCATATTTTTGAATTTGTGTTCTCCCTGAATTACCATCTGTGTTTTCCCTGAATTACCGGCTATCATCACAGATCTTCAGCTAAATATTGCCACCCTAGACTCAAGACTTGCAAAAGCATTCGATCCCCCCAGAGGCTATCAGCCAAACTGTGGACCGCTTCCTGGGCAGTAAATCGTGTTGATTTTGAGATTCTCAAGACTACTAGAGCTACTGGCCTCTAAATTCTGGGTGGTTTCCCCTACCCTGATTCTCAGGACCTCTCTGCAGCCCTAGTACTTGGACCCGTAACAGCCGTCCCATGCCTGTTCTGCCAACTTATCCTTGTTACCAACTTTAAGATTGTGTGTTCATACCCCTTACGCAAGGTCCTGCATCTGCTGACCTCATTTCAGTTGGGGTCATGACCAACATGAGTTTTGGAGGGAGAAGTCAATTTATAAACCTCTACATCCATGCCTTCTTAGCTCTGCAACTCTGCCAACTGTCTGTGAGAGTGGGCCATCTCTCATGGCTTGTTTTTGCTGATCTTTCACATTGGGGCGGTGTGAACAACAGGGGGTTGGGCAGACAGTCATATTTCCTTATAAGTTTGAGATTCACGAAAAGGGCCTCACATGTTTAACAATATGATTTGAAATATGTGATAAAGACCTAGGTTTAGTAGATCTCCTGTATTTAATGGAGTGACGTACATGGAATATACTCTGTTCCTAGTCTGGGGAACATTGGGGCACAGCTGTAAAAGCAGTTTGGCAGAGTACAATTCAAAGTGATGTTTTAAGCAGATAGGTGATTAAGATGCTACAGTACAATTATATTCAACTTTCTCCATGGAGTGATCAGGATGCTTGTTTGGTGTACTATGAATGCTAGTCGAAATGGGGAGATTATATGATTTTAAGGTTATTTGAGAGTGCTTAGGAAATTGGCAGGAATTGAGGAAGTGAGTGTTCTGGTGATGAGGTAGTAAAGGGAACTTATTTCCTTCAAGAAGCGGTGCAGAGAGGTTTTAGGGTAATTAGGTAATACAGGGTTTTGGCACGAAACAGATACTCAGGATTAAAAGGGAGATTGCCTGCATAACGTAAATGAAAAGTAATGCGAGCATGTGAAAGGATAGATTTGCCACAAATATGAATTTCCAGAAGGTGGTATGTACAGTATGTCCCAGCATGCATGACGCTAGTAGATGAAGGTCTATTACAAACTATTGGATTGGGAGCAAATAGTATAGCAAGTAACATTTTTAACCTGATGTAAAGTGTAGTGGGAGGTTGAGAAGAATTCTAAGTGCTTTGGCTTCATGTGGATGATTATAGATTGTAGGTTCTAGGCAGAGTGGAAATTGAGGTTGGTCAGGTTGTGCAGATGGGAGGCATGCTCAAGTGGCTGATGAGTTGATGAATTTGAAATAGCTTGGGGTCACTGAGATACTGGACACAGATTAAAGACTGAAGAGGAAGCAAGACTGATCGGGATGTTAACTAGGTCTTTACAGCTGTTCTGAATAAGGCAAGCTGTGTTTTACAATGTCAGCTACAAGGGCAGCTTCAAGGGCAGTATGTAAAAATGTGTGCTGCGTAAAGCAAGATGCATAAGAATGCGTTCGATATTTGAACAATATATAACTGTTTAATGCTTCTCTAAGTTAGCCATTTGTATGCTTTTGTACTATTTTGACTTGACAGTGTCCATTGTTTTTAATTAATTTCTCACAGGTGAAACGTTGCTGAGCCCCTTAGTGATGTGTGGGCCCCATGGATTAAAATTCCTGAAACCAGTGGAGCTGCGCCTACCACACTGTGCGTCTATGACCCCTGATGGTTGGTCTTTTGCTCTAAAATCATCCGACTCCTCGTCGGGTATGCTGTCTTCTCTCTGTCCTTTGGGCTTGTGGTACTGATGTATTTTCTTGGTGATTGGGTCCTAGTTTATGCTGTGTAATGAGGTGTTACATGTCTTTATTTCACCTTCAAATGCTTTACCACTCATCTGATTCTGCTTGTGCAAATTTCAGAACAATTTGTTGATTTTTTTTCTTATTTCTAATGCACTATACAAATGCCTTTCAGCACTGGTGATAGCTTTTCTCGGCAGTGTTTTGGTAAACACAAAACATATTGGAAGTATCGTATGCCTCCTGCCCAGCTATTATTCTATTGCTTTTCAATAGCATGTGCACCGCAGTTGTATATTTGTTTGGATTCCTTATCATAATTCATTTCTAGGCTTTTCTTAATATTAAAGCCTAAAACTAGGTTTCCTCCATGTCGGAACAATCCTGTCACATGCATACTTCACTACCAACCCTTGATCACCTCAAAAATCTCACTTCAGTACCACACCACTATATTAAAAATATAGAAGATTGTAATGTTCTTTGTAATGTTCTTTCTTTAAAAATACATTACATTATGTATATACTCATTTTCTGAGCAATCATCACAGTGCATATATCAGAGGTCAAAATAAAATAAGGTTATCACAATGATATTAAAAATCCTTTTATTATCTTCACAGTTCTGCGCAATACAGAACAATATGACATCTATCCAAGTAAACAATCATAACGATAACCAGCAGTGAGAAAAACAAAACAAACCATTATCTATATTGCAGAAAACTGATCTGATCAATGTGGATTTGTTTTTATTGAATAAGTTGATGATGATTGCTTTAACCGCTTCGCTGCGGCCGAATATTCCCCCGCTGTGCTGAGGAATTCCACATGTGCGCAGTTCGGACGGCCAGGGCCGTCCTCCGCACACACCCACCGTGACGCCCGGTCACACGGTAGAGGTTAAGTCCTAGAAGGCCTATTTGATGACTTTAGAATTACCAATGTCTCAAAGAATATATGATTTTTTGATAGTAGATGATGCAAGACATCTGAGACAAACCTAAACGTATAGGAGAGCAAGAGCTATTCACCATTACCACTGTGTCAACTTCCTCAGTCAATGAGCATACAATCTTATTACATAGATGTTATGAGGGCTCTGAAGGATAACCTGAACTACACCAGCTCCTTATAGATGCAAAGTAGTTATATAGGGCAATATTAGGGGATTAAACAGTGCTGGTCTGGTAGCATGCTTTCTTTGCCTTGGCACAAGCTGATCAATAGTCTTTGCCATAGGTACAGCAGGTCCCCACGATCAGTGATGGTTTCCTTCCAGTGTCTTTTTAGCATCCTGTCTTGACTATTCATCAAGGCGCACCGTTTACTGATGATGGTTAGTGTAGATAGCTGGCTCTCTCTTGTCCCTTATTAGTGCACAGAGGCGTGCTTTAACAATTCCAAGGTTCTTCCCTTGTTTTAGTGTGGTCCAGCAGTCTTAGGCGTATCAAAAGAGAGTGTTAGGCATCTTTTGCATACACAGAGTTGACAAATTAGACACACTAAATAAGGAGATCCAACTCTAATTTATCAAAATAACACAGATTTTAATATAAATTTAGACATCAAGACCTTCTAGATCAGGTCAGTGCTTTTTGAGTTGTCGATTTTCAGCAACATAGAAAATACAGCTGTTAGATTTGAGGCATGAGCTACGAATGCAGTAATGTTTTCATATTGGAGAAACACACACTGAATAGGGTCACTTGCAAGGTACTTACATGACTGTTCTTCTGGACTTTAGGTAAGTGGGGGGCCAAGGTCCAAGAAAGCATCAAGAGTTCAGTTTTACCTGCCCTGGAGTGTCCTGATGAAGAGGTGCTTTTTACGGTGGTAGCCTTGAACACAACACTTTGAAGTTAATAGGGAACAATGCCTGCAAAATAAAGGCTGCAAGTGGGGACTAGGGGATCAGCCCGGCAGAACCCAGGGGCGGGGGGACGCTCTCGAGGGTTTCAGGCCTACAGAGACACAGTTGGTTTCAATGGACTCTGGTTGGGGAGCTCAGGTGCTTAGGGGTTTTGTCTGGCAGGTCGGTGAGTCTGAGGCTCTCACAGTTCTCGTACACCTGCAGAAGAGTGAGAAGAAACACAGCAGGATGACTTCTTGCATGGAGCTTGCCTCTGTTGGAGTCCCCCATCGTGCAGGGCTAGTTTTGGTGACAGCGGTGTTCGGACTGAACACAAACAAGCCTTGGTGCTTGCAACAGGTTCCGGTACCCAGGGTAGATCAGCATCACGAAGACTGGATGGATTGACGGAGCTAACCTCCTGGACACTCTGGGATCTCCTCCTGGGCTGCTGCTGTGTCTGGCAACCCTCCAAGAGTTTTGAAGGATGCATAGCTGCATGACAAGTTGGGACTTTGCAATTGTCGAGACAGGAGCAGAGAAACGGGGTTTGGCACCAAGTCCACAGTTAGTCCACATTTCTTGCACTCTTCAGCTCTTCTTTGTCCTTTTTCTTTAGTCAGGCGAATCTGACTTCTTGGTGTCAGAGAGCACCTAAATACTGAGTTCAGGGGCATTAAGGGGAGTGAATGGGTAGTAGCCAATGGGCTAATTACCGTTGTGGTCACTACACACCCTATATTATCACTTCCTGTGGTGCAACATGCCTACTGCATAGATAATCGTAAAGAAACAGTTAGTTATATATTCCTTACCTTAGAATTACCTCCAGGCATCAGACTGGATCCGGAAAGTTTTTTGTTAGCGGCTCGGGGCTCTAGTCCTCCGACGCCGGCAACTCTGGCCTCTGCACTGCATGGCCCCCTTGGATCCAGACCTCGATCCGGATCGGTGCCGGTCGACCTAATTACACCTCCACCGGCACCAATTCCACCGGCACCACGTCTGCAGCCAGCGTCAACTCCGGCTTCCATCCCAGCGTGGATACGGACCTGGACCCATGTTGACCGACACCAGATCCTGCGCCAATGGGTACTTTTGTGCCTGCATTACACCCTGCCCATTTTCAGCCAGTTTGGCAGACAGTGGAGGGTGCGGAAGACTGGGAGTGGTCTGATGACCCTTTAACTGCCCAGCTGGAGTACAACCAGGACTGGAGAGAGGACCTGGGGGATGCCAGTGGTCTGGACACCTCACCAGACTTGGCATGTTGTCTCCTCCTACCGTGGCTATGGAGGAGGGAGCATCTTACGCAGTCGTGTTGCGTGGGGCGGCCGAGGCCCTACACCTCATGCTACCTACTGTGGCAGTCCTATCCTGTGGATAGGATGGTTGCCCGACGCCACCGCTCGTCCCTGGACGACCCCACTTTCCTCTCCCAACATCCCTCCCCTGAGAGCTTGGTGTTCCAAGCTTCAACGTCCCAAAGCTCACTCCCTAACACACCACCGGACAGGGAATCCAAGAAGCTGGATCAGCTTGGGAAGTGCTGCCTTAGTGTCTGGAGGCGGGCCGGGCTGTACTGTCCCGTGCTATTGCTGAGGGGAGAGACAGCAAAGTTTACCAGCTGCTGTGGACTGGACACTGCTGACTCACTGGGTAGGAACATTTCAACGTCGGTGGCGCTTCGCCGTTGCACCTGGTTGAGAATGACTGGCTTTTCTGTGGATGTCTAGAACACTCTGATGGACATGCCCTTTGATGGACTCTCGGGCTACGGCCAAGTCCTTGGGCCTCTCCACTACGCACCCTGCACGGTCGGCCACGGAATGGGTGCCACAACACGTTCATTTCAGAGCCACAGGCCAACGCAAGTTGTTCAACCTCCTCCTCTGGTGCACCATTACGTCAGACAGGTGGGTTTGCAGATAGTCAGAAGGGGCTACTCCCTCCCCTTCGAGACTATCCCTGCAGCCATGCCACCCCAGTACCATTGCATGTCGGGGGATCATCTGTCCCTTCTCCAATAGGAAATTACGGCTCTCTTGGCCAAGGGAGCCATCAAGCATGTTCCTGCCCCAGAAGTAGGTTGTGGTTGCTATTCCCACTACTTTCTGGTGCTCAAGAAGGACAAGGGCCTGTGTCCTATCTCAGGGATGTCAACCGCTTCTTCCAGAAGGAGAAGTTCAAAATGTTGACCCTGGCTCGGGTCTGGTCTTCCGTCGACCCTGGAGACTGGATGGTAGTGTTGGACTTGCAGGTTGCTTATTTTCACATCCCTGTCCACCGGCGTTACCTGCGGTTCACGGTAGGCCACAAGCCCTTTCATTTTACCGTGCTACCCTTTGCCCTTAGAAGGGCCCCACGGGTGTTCACGAAAGTGATGGCGGATGTCGCAGCTCATCTGCGCAGATCAGCGGTTCCAGTCTTCCCCTATCTTGACGACTGTTTGTTGAAGGCGGGCTCGCCCAGGCAGTCGTCTCCCACCTCCAGACTACGGCCGACCTCCTGCATTTGCTGGGGTTCTCCATCAATGTGCCGAAGTCATGCCTGACCCCCTCTCAGAAGCTCCTCTTCATCGGAGCGGTTCTGAACACAGCGCAGTTTCGGGTTTATCCTCCCAAACACCGAGTCTGGGATATTCGGGGTATGATTCTGATCTTTCAGCCTCTATCCCGGGTTTCGTTCAGGATAACCATGAGGCTGCTGCGCCTAATGGTCGCCCGCATATGCCACCTGGCATGATCGACCAGCAATGGGACCTGAAGTTCCAGTGGGCGCAGCATCAGGGGAATCTGTCCGATTGCGTCCAGATCTTGGGGGGCACTGTAGGACAATTGCAGTGATCGCTCACAAACCAGGACCCTCTCCCTTCCCCAACAAGAACATTCAGTGGTGACAGACACATCCCTTCTGGGATGGGGCGGCCACATGGGAGAGGCGGATGTCAGAGACCTCTGGTCTCCGGCGGAGTCTCGAGCTCCACATCAACCTTCTGGAGCTTCGGCGATCGTCTTGCACTAAAAGCATTCCTTCCTTCTGTCTGGGAAAGAGTAGTGCAGGTGTTCACGGACAACACCACCGCCATATGGTACTGCAACAAATAAGGCAGGGTGGGGTTGTGAACCCTATGTGAAGAAGCCCTGCATCTCTGTACATCGCTGGAACATCAGGGCATATCCCCGGTGGTTCAACACCTGGCAGGTTCACTGAACGCCAGGGTGGACAAACTCAGCCGCAGGTGCCTGATAGATCACGAATGGCGTCTTCACTCGGAGGTGGTGCAAGGTCTCTTTCAATAGTGAGGAGAGCCTTGGTTAGATCTATTAGCCACTGACGCGAACGCGGAATGTCAGCAATTCTACGCGTTGGAATTTCCGAGGTGACACTCTCTTGGTGACGCTTTTCATCACGAGTGGAGTTGCAGTCTTCTATACGCCTTTCCGCCTATACCACTTCTGCCCAGAGTGCTGAAGAAGATCAAGCACGACAGGGCCCAAGTCATTCTTGTGGCTTTGGATTGGGCACAAAGAGTCTGGTATCCCGAGCTGCTCAACATGGCCATCTATCCCCCGATCCAACTGCATCTTCGGGAGGATCTTCTGTCGCAGCAGCAGGGGACGGTCCTCCACCCAAACCTGTCCAACCTCCACCTCCTTGCGTGGAGATTGAGCAGTGGCAGTTGACGTCATTTGACTTGCCTCCCGAAGTCTCTGATGTAATCTTGGCAGCCAGGCGTCCTTCCACTAAGATGGTATACACCTGCAGATGAAATACATTTGTGGCATGATGCACAGCAAAGGCTGTGGATCCCCTTTCTGCCCCTCTTTCTGAAGTTCTCTTGTTCCTCCTGTCTTTGGCCCAGCAGGACTCTGCTCTGGGCACTAGGCTACCTCACGACCATTTCAGGCTTCCTGATCATCCTCTCTTTTCACATCCCCTGTTGTAAATAGATTTCTTAAAGGCATTACTCATCTTTTTCCTCTGTTCCCTTTGTAATGCCTTAGTGAAACTTGAATTGGTTCTTATCTGATGTGCTCTCCCTTTGAGCAGCTACATAACTGTCCTCTCAGATTCCTCACTCTGAAAACTGCTTTTCTGGTGGCCATCACTTCTATAGGCTCTGTCTTTCAAGCCTCATTTTCTGGCTGTTCTTCCGGACAAGGTCGTCCTCAGAACTCGACCTTCCTTTCTTGCAAAGGTGGTCACTTCTTTTCATATTGGCCATACCATCACTTAGCCTACCTTCTTTACGCCTCCGCATCCTTCAAAAGTGGAAGAGAGGCTCCACCATCTGGAGCCAAAACGTGCGCGATCCTTCTGCTTGGATCGCACCAAACAATTCCGGGTGGACGACCAGCTCTTTGTTAGTTACACGGGCGCTAAGAAAGGTAGGGGTGTGCACAAGCGGACCATCTCCAGGTGGGTTGTTCTGTGCATCAAGGCTGCTCTTCTTTGGCAAAAAGGAGCCTCCGGTGGGGCTGTGGGCCCATTCCACTAGGGCGACTGTGCTACTACTGCTTTGGGAAGGGGAGTCCCCTGACATCACCTATAACAGGCAGCTATGTGGGCATCGCTGTACATGTTCACCATGCACTACCGACTGGACAGCCAAGTCCACAGAGACGACTTCTTTGGCCGTTCTGTTCTCCAGGACTTCCTGGTATGAACTTAGTTTGCAGACCCACCTCCGGGATTGGTATTGCTGGGGTATCTATTCTAAGGTAAGGAATCTATAACTAACAGTTTCTTTCACATGAACAAGTTACTTACCTTCAGTAACTATATATCTTTAAGAAACATAGGTTAGTTATAGATTCCTTACCACCCCACCCATCCTCCCCGTTCTGCGAACTGACTTCTAGGGTTAAGTACATTCCTTCCGGGCCCTAGTTTTGTGCACCAGTGGTCAGTGTCGTGCATGGCTCTGCGCTTCTGACATGGAAAGTCGTGTACAGAACTGACATCAGAACGCAAGGGCAGCGTTTAAGTAGCTATTACGATGTCATCCTGGCGACCACGACGTCCATAACAAACGCAGAGCCGACCGACTGCACCTTTCGACGCGCAGGGGTACTGCTGACGAAAAACTTTTCAGATCCAGTCTGACGCTTGGGGGTAATTCTAAGGTAAGGAATCTATAACTAACCTATGTTTCGTACAGATATATTGTTACCAAAGGTAAGTAACTTGTTCATTTACTCACTATCCTGGTGTCAAATTGACCTCCGGGTAGGGTGCGGCATCTCCCAGGTCTGAAGGAAGTTGCGGGTCGCATATCAAAGGCGGCAGGGGATATAATCCTCCTAGTCATGATATTCTAAATAACTATTTAACAAAGAGATTCTACCACTTTTCAATAGAACCTTCCTTGTGTTGAAAGCTATAATGAAGGTGTTGGGGAAATTGTGTTTAAACCCACGTGTTGGAAAGTGGATTATGGGTAGGGCAAATGTAGGTCTGCCACTGGCAATAAGGCCACTAACACATGGTTGGACCCAGCATAGGTCTTAGAAAATTATTCTTATGCTCAACCCTTGGTAACGTGGCTGCGAGCAGACAGGCTTAACTTCAAAGACAGGTATGTAAAGCATTTAAAAACCCCATTTCAGTAAATTATTAAGACACAACACAAAATAAAAATCCAACACCAATTTATAAAAATAGGTAATATTTTTATCTTTTAAATGACACCAAAAAGAAAAAAAATCCACTGTAGGGAATCAAAGATATGAATTTTTAAAGATTAGTCACTTTCTAATGCTTAAAACCAACAGTGCCCCTTTTAGTCATTTGGTTTTCTCTGACGGGGACACCCTTAGAAACTGTTCAGGAGAATCTCACCAAATGTGTTGTGCGCCTTCTCCTGCAGGCATGGTCCAGTTAGAACTCCTTCCTGAAGTTCGGCTTGCGGGTTCCAAAATTTCCAACACACAATTCAAGGTTCTGGAATCTCCAAGAGGGTCCTTGAAAGTGTAAAACTTCAACTCTGCAATCTACTTGAACAAAATCCTTACAAATCCACTAGTACTTCAGGCTGGGAATTCTTTGTGGGGATGTCCAGGTGAGCTCTGGTAACCTGTAGCTTGCAGTGAGTCCACTCTTTAGTCCTTTACCAGCGAGGTAATCCACATGGCTGTAGTTTCAGTTGGTGCAGTCTTTAGAGGTCAGGCCTTAGAAATCTTTGCACAGCAGAACTTCTCGGTAGGGCACTTCTTGCTTCAGTAAGTTTCAAGCAGCAGATCTGGAGGGATCTGCCCTACTCTGATACTTATTCAAAATTCTCTGGGTCAAGCAGCATGTCACTCCTGACCAATACAAGCAGGGTGACTCCTCAAGGAGATGACACATCCTGTAAAGTGTGGCATTATTTTGTCCCAGAGTGCATCAAATCTTCCAAATCCATAATGGCTGATTTCCCAGCAGAGTCTCAAGACCTGGCTAAACACACCCTCAGGGATGGCTTATTTCCCTAGACTCTCCCACTACCATCTGCATATACCTTCCTTAAGCCTAGCCCTGGCTTTGGGTCAAAAGTGTAAAAGTGGAACTGATACCCAGGCCTCCCCTCTGCCTTTGAAGAGCATGGTTTATGACTCCACCCGCTGGTCTGGCATTCCTATGGACCAGCATACTACCCTCCCAGCAGAGCTGGTAACCCCAGGGGATCTTTATCACTTCTTCAAAGCAGCCTGGCTAAACCACTTAACTCTGACCAATCAGGGCTGACAACTGGAAGGCTGAATTAGGACTTACAAAAAAGTAAGTCTTATAACTTCTTGTATGTAGACTTATGAAGAAATTCAACAATATGATATTGTTGGATTTACTACTACCATTCTGGGAAGTCTTTGACTGACCAGTCTAGTCCTCTCCTATCAATAGTTATTAATCAATAACTTCCTATCATGTTAACTGTTGTGGGTAAATGAAGATATAATGTAGATGGTAGCCAGGTAATTGATCCAAGTATGATGTTTATTAGTTGGTTTCAATAAGATAAGTATTAGGTCCCACCTGGAGCTTGATGGATTTTGCTCAGCCCTCACTCACCAACTGACATTCTCCACACACACCAGGCACACACACATTCTGTTCACTCTGACATCACGCACACCAACATTCCACACAGACATCTCACTCATTCTGGCTGAGCAACCTAAAACGAGATAAATCTAGTTACAACATATCTCCTTTTCTTCACAGGAATTAAACAGAATTGCTTGCAACATAAAGCAATTAAAATCTTGAAAGATACTCATGCAATAAAGCAGACAGTTCATAATAGAAAAGAAGAATAAGTAAAGCAAAGAAACAATGTAAAAGGATAAACCATAGAACATGGCACATATCCCCTTCCCTTGGGGAATTTTAAGAGAAGAGAAAAAAAATATATAGGAAAAAAAGGGTAGATAGTTCTACCGCACCAATAAATGTATAGAGTAGATACCCCAACTCATAAAAGAATAAACACATCAGTACAAGACCCCAGAATAAGTGCAGAAGTTACTTCAAAAAAGCATCACTAAATGTATAGGGTAAATACATGACCCAAGAATAAGTGCATCACCTTCACACACCTTAAATATTAATAATAAACTAACACGTCTTGATACCAAAAATAAGTGCATCACCTTCATGCACCTTAAATAATAATAATAAACTAACGCGTCTTAATACCTGCGCGCTTCTTAATAATAATGCTAACGCATCTTAATACCTGCGCGCTTCTTAATAATAATGCTAACGCATCTTAATACCTGCGCGCTTCTTAATAATAATGCTAACGCATCTTAATACCTGCGCGCTTCTGAATAATAATGCTAACTCATCTTAATACCTGCGCGCTTCTAAAAAAATTAATATGGTATAATAGCATCAATAAACGCACTATAAATGTAAAGGGTAGGAACACCACCCCATGAAAGCAAAAATGCATTGAAACATGACCCACTACACTATACGAGTAGAAACAGGAGCACAACAAAAGAGCCTGTGAAGATCAAAAACAGTGAAAAGGTGTGCGCACCACCCACACCGAAGAATTGAAGAAATGCAAAGAGACCAGCTCACAAGCAAAACTACACCACAGGAAAATAATAAAACTAGTGCCACACCAGTGTCTAGGTCAGAAAATTAAGCACATATCATACAAGCCAAAACTATAGTGCACCTCCTAAAACTTGCCAAATGCCAACATGTCAAAACGTTGTTTAAGTAACTGTATATATCATTCGAAGCATATAAGCAGGTAGAACTAAACAGTTAAATACTACAATCTATGTAAGGAAAACACTTTTCATTAATTTAAAACACCGGTGAGCGAACTCTCACCCGAGGTGTTTCTCAATCCTGGACAGAAGAAACTGCAAAGTTACTTTAAAATTCATTTCTAAAGCGCTGGTGAGCTAACTACTTCACCAGAGATGTTTCAAAGTCTTAGTCGTGCAGATCCAGTCAATGAGTCCTTGATAAGTTCCAGTATGAAGATTGGCAAAAAACAGGCACCAAAGTGGTTGGCACACTGCATGTTAGTGTTAACGACAGTTAACTGCAGTACAAGCACTAGTCATCCCACGAATTGAATACGGCAGCACCGCCCTCTGCGGACTCCCCTAACTACAACCGCACCACTAAAAGCTTCTCTAAATGCTGCAGCGAGACTCATCACTGGGTCAGAAAAGTACTCCCACATTACCCCTGACTTGAAATCCCTGAATTGGCTGCCTTTTGAAGCCAGAATACATCTGAAAATCGCCTGCATGACACACAAGGCGATACACCTAAACTCACCCGGCTACCTCGCTCAGAAGTTGACAATCTCTGGGGGAATTAGAAACACGAGAGGCACAAACAATCTCCTGCTGAAACCCCGAAGATTCCGGAAGGAAAAAACATACAAGCGCTCCTTCTCAGGAATGGCGCCTAGGATCTGGAACTCACTCCCTCCCGAAACCAGGCTTATCTCCTCCACTACACTCTTTAAAAAAGAAGTAAAAGCTATCCTCATGGCTAAATACACTTGAGCTACTATCTCGAACCCTATTAACACCCTGCACCGATCTGTATTACATGTTTGACCCTTGACTTATTTGTATGAGTTGTTTTATCATTCACATGATTGGCTTTGTCACTTAGTTGTACTATTTATACTGTGATTTATTGATTTACTTGTTTGAATATGCTCCTCCTTGCACCCTTCTATGTAAAGCTTGATTTACCTGTTTGACTTTGCTCCATCATGTACCCGTCTATGTAAAGCGCTCTGATATCTGTGAAGATCTTATTTGCGCTATATAAAACTTTTTAAATAAATAAACGATAGCTGGGCAAAATGAAGCTGGAGACTGCCAGTGAGAAACAAGGACGCCAAACTTCAAAATGACGGCACAGTCAGTGCGTGCATCTTCAGCTGCGCAAAACGTCATAACAGCGCTGAAGTTCCAAGGAAGAAACGCTGTGGAGACATGAATGTTCGGGCGACAGAGGCTCGAGGTAAGGACATACTTCGTGGCCAATTCAAATGTCTCATGAGGAAAACGACAAAAACTGAAAAATGCCCCCAAAGCTCTGATGATGAGCCTATTCGAATAATGTGCGGAAATAAATACAGACTAAGACAGACTGACCTGTTTTGAATGGCAGCGTTTCGACGAACAGTCTGACACCGAAAATATTGATGGAGTCCACAACACCTCATCAACAACGGTGTTCGTATAAATGTAGAAACAAACCTTCGTGTCATGCCAAACAAAGTGCATGGAAAGATCCAACAGATGGCGCTTGTTCACCACACTTCTGCCTGAACACAAATAGGCGATCTCTTCTATTGACGCTTATTCATCACACTGCCAAACACAGTACATCGCTGTTTGAATATAGATAGGCGATCACTTCTACCGCATGCTTGAAGACAGGAAGCTTCACAGATAAAAGATTTGAAACACCATATTTCACCGTTTGACTTGCTCCTCACACAGTCAGATGACAGCGTAGTACCAATGACTGCGTTTTCACACGCTATCTGTCACAATAATATGTTCATTCAGATGAACACCCTGGGTTAGTAGGCTGTCCGTTGGAAAGAGACACTGGTGGGACTTACCAGGGTTGTTGTCTTGTTTATTTTCCGTTTCAGTAGAGATAATTTTCTTTCATTTTGAATACCCAGATTCTTCGCTTTCAGTTTCAAAAGTTCCAGATTCTTTACTTCTTTATCATCCTTGCACGCTGTAAATTCTTAATACTTCTCCAAAATGTCGCGGGTAAATGAAGATATAAGGTAGATGATAGCCAGGTAATTGATCCAAGTATGATGTTTATTAGTTGGTTTCAATAAGATAAGTATTAGGTCCCACCAGGAGCTTGATGGATGTTGCTCAGCCCTCACTCACCAACTGACATTCTCCACACACACCAGGCACACACACATTCTATTCACTCTGACATCACGTACACCAACATTCCACGCAGACATCTCACTCATTCTGGCTGAGCAACCTAAAAGGAGATACATCTAGTTACAACATAAACCTATGTAACAAGGGATCTGCAATGTAAAAAATGACTTAGGCGATTTTTCCAGCACCAGAACTTACAAAACCATATTTTATAAGTACGTGCCTGATATCTACAGGAACCCCACCCCATGTGCACCTAGGGGAGACTTTAGGGGTTCTGAATCTGTTGAAATATTGCAGATTCTCCTTTTACTGTGTTCCTAGCATCAAAGTCGCATTTGAGCAGCACTTTACCACAATGTGAGGAGTGAAATGTGAAATGTCCTTTACCCAGGCATATAAAAACTCATTTTACAAGGGTGTACCTTATAGATAACTGACCCCCCCCCACCCCTGGGATACCTAGGGGAGACCCTGGGGGTCACTAATATGCCAAAACATTGTAGGTTATCCGTTTTAAGTGCCCCTACCACCAAAGTCAAATTTGGCCACAATTTATATTTTAAAAGCAGTCCTGGCACCCAGGGCTGTTTTGAAACTGACCTCAGGCTTCAGCAGTGCACACATGCAAGTGCAGAAATAGCTGCTGGCCTCTAAACTGCCATGCCCCAGGGTACTGGAGACGTCTAGGTAGTTTCAATCCCCTGCCCTAATATATACTAGGGGCTTATGGGGTAGGTCATGCCAATTACAGGGGTACCCCACCAAACCTTAGTGTATGTTAGGTGTTTTAACTGTATTCTAATGTGTCTCTTTCAGCTTAGCACTGGCCCTGGTTACGCAGAGCCCAGGGTCTGCCAAAATCAGTTACCACCAGTATTAGTCGGCAAAATGTTGGGGGGTGCCCAGGGCACAGGTTGACTTTGCAACACCAAGGATACCCCTCAAACACTAAGACTCCCTTGGTGTCATGCATCATCATGGGAGTCTTCCTGTCCCTCTACGGTGCGGGGCGTGCTGCAACCTACAGAGATGTGGGAGCACCTAATTTAAGTGAAAAAAGGCTGTGTAGTGCAGAGGTAGGAGTGGTAGGGTCAGTAAAGATAGTGGTGCAAAATTAAAACTTGCCTGACTAGTGGAAAAAATAAACTTTATTTGCTTCCCTAGCTAGAAACATTAAAAATTAGGGAAACGTAGGGGGAATACTATTTTGAGTTGCCTCCTACTTGGTCAACATGTTTCAAGAGCCATCCCCTTTGCTTTCTCTTCAGGACCATGCATGATCCCCTACTTCACTCACATATAATTTATATGTAATACATGTGCCTAAATTTGTTAAGCCACATATCATGCTAAAATTAAGCATGCCAAAAAACCATACCTATTTGGTATCTTTTACAACCTGTAAAAATTAAAGAAATGAAAAAATGACACAGTAAATCATTGTATGAAATCTATCACCATCATGTGGAACAAGAAAGTTGTCAGTACATACCACTGTGATATATTTTTCTCCAATTGATCACGGTGCACCTCACTTATACTTTTAAAGTGGGTGCTGTGCTGCCCAATGAGAATTTCAAGTCACTCGTCACATCGTTAAACACACTTAAAAACACTTTTAAAAAAACAGACATATATATGTGTACAAAGCACACACAAAATTGCCCAGTGTTTTAAATGGCATTTTTCACTTGTTACACTTAATTCTTACGTAATTCTGCTTATGATCATATGTGATACATACACTATTTTAAGGGACTGTGGGCTTCATGAGCTGTCACGGAAGGGGTGGGCGCCTGTAGTCAAAAACTGCAGTGAAAGACGGTAAATAATATAGTATTAGTTTAGTTCACGTGGTGGTTCGTTTGTAGACCGTAGGGAGGCTATATTTAAAGACCCGCCTGGGTCTTACTCACATCGTCAAGGCAGCACACTCGCCCGTAAATACCTTTGCGGGCCTGCGTGGAACATTGTCTGAACATTTGGCGCTCCTATTTGTGTTACCAGCACTGCGGAAGCTCGCTAAGCTAGGGATCAACCACTAGAAAGTTACTTCCCAAAGATGGCCGCTCATATTGTGCTGTTCTTGTTAAAGAAAGACCACACTTCCTGTATGATTTCAAAAGCACACTGACTATCCGTTTGTACCCGGATGGCTCCTGGATGCAAAAATGTTTGTCTAAATAGGAACTTTATGCAGAGCATGGATAATTTATCTTAGTACAAACCCAGTAGATATGATGTCATTTTTATGTAAGAACTACTAGAGTGTTACCTTTCATAAAGATGGCCGCTGGGAATGTGCTGTTCCTGGTCCCAGAAAATGCCACTATCCTATATATGCTTCCCGCTAAACATGTAACTAAACACTAGAGTGTAACTCCATCAAAAATGGTCACCCGTAACGTGGTGTTATTATTAAGTGCGCCACACTTCCTGTATGAATGCGAGAATGTAATTACTCTTTGTTTGTATCCGATTTAAACACAGAAGCAATAATTATCATAGTTATTTTATTTAAAAGGAAAGAAGCTTTTTGCAGGAGAAGATATGTAGTGTGGTTGTACCCATTAAGTATGCTGAAGTGCTACCTTTCACAAAGATGGCCACCGGTAACGTGCTGTTTCCGGTGCCAGAAAAACACATTTCCTGCCTATTTTTGATCCGACAGGATTGCACACTCCCTGTTGTAATAAACATCTATAATATTGCTCTATTACCCATATGTAATATTAACACCTTCGCTGCTAAGGCAATTCCCCTCCTGTGCTGGAAATTGCTATTTTCATTGTTTTATGACGAGCTGGGCTCGTCATCAGCACACGACCACTGTGCACCATGACGAGCCCAGCTCGTCATCAGCATCGAAAGGGTTAATATAGATACAATATATTTGATATTATCGTTTTGATAGTGTTTGTTATTGGAAGACTTTCACATTATTGAGGTGTATATATTGTCTGAATATTTAACATACATATGACCGGATCTTTGTGGCATGCTCTGATTCTACTTAGTTATTATTACAGTTGGCCCCAGGGAATTTCGTCGTTCAGTGCACTTTCATACGTTTTAAGACGGTACACCCCCCCTCTGTTGCTTTTCAAAAAGATATCTTTCGTTGGTAACTTGTTCTATCTCTGTCCACAAAATTTTTTCATGCGTGCGACCTATTTCTAAAAAGTGTGAGGCCATTTTTGTAGTGCTCTTCGTACACTTGATATTGCTCTTTTGCTCTCCTATCCTGGTCTTCACTGGGCGTATGGAGATGCCCACATACTCCATTGAGCATGGACAAGTAATCAGGTGCACAACGTTCTTACTTACATGTTGTGAATTTTCTCTGTGCCCACTTTGTGCCATTCCGGAAAGTGATTTCTCTGCTCTTTTTTGTTAGTCGGCAAACTTTGCACATGCCGTAGGGGTGGTGTCCTGTGATATGAAATAGTGGTGTCATTTGGCCTCACGTGGTCTAGTGTGCACTACCATATCTCCGACACTCTTTCCTCTCCTGTGGGAGAATATTGGTTTAGGGAAGTTCATTCCTTCACTGTTTAAGATACGCCAGTGTTTGTTAACAATCTTGGTTATCTGATTGGAGTTTGTATTGAATGTTTTTATGCAAACAGGACCTTTGTCTTCTTGTTTTGGAGCCGTGGGTTCTAACAGACTTTCCCTACAGTTGTTCCGTGCTCTTTTGTAGACCTGATCTATTACCTTTCTTGGTATAGTCTTTTTTCCAGTTTCTCTTTTAAATCTTCTGACAGGCGTTTAAAGTCAATGATTTCTGTACAATTCCTCCTTAGGCGGAAAAATTGGCCATAAGGGAGATTGTCACCAAGATATCCTGGATGGAAACTTTGATATAACAACAAGCAGTTTTTAGATGTGGATTTGAAATGTCGTTGTCACAAGTTTTTCAGCTTTTGGGTAGATGTTCAAGTCGAGAAAGACTAGTTCTTTATTTGAAATGGTGCTGGTGAATTAAAAAAATTAAGCTTGGTAGTTTAGCCATGTGATGAAAAGTCTGGCTGTAGTTTCATCTCCATCCAAGATGATTAGTATATCATCAGTATACCATTTCCATATATTTATATAGTTACGGAAAGGGTTATCAGTATGCATAATTTTGTCTCTCTCCAGATGGTGGACATAAAGACCAGCTATGCTGGGACCCAAAGAGCTCCCCATACTGGTCCCATGTTTCTGGAGGTAGTCTTATTGTACTCAAAAAAGTTCTCCTTCAATGCCAGGCTACAGCACTCCATTATGACATTTCGAGGCGTTTAGTAGTCCCAGTCTTTATCGAAGAGCACTTCCTCAATGATGGTCAAGGTCTCGTTGTGAGGAAGGCTGGTGTACAGACTCTCCACATCACAGCTAATAATTAATTGGTGCTGGGGATCGAAAGGCATGTTTTCAAGGAGTATCAGGACATCCTTAGTGTCTTTCAAGTATGCGGAGGTTTTTTGTACCATTGGTCGTAGGTAGGCATCTGCAAATTTTGAGACGGGTTCTAAAATGGATCCTATTCCTGACACTATCTGGCGACCTGGTGTATACGTCAGGTCCTTATGTATCTTAGGGATTGCATACAGATACGGATGGTGTCCTTGGTGAGTCTTTGATCAGGAAATTACCTTCTGTTTTTTGATATCCATCCATGAGCCAGGGCTTCTTCCAGCATACTTGCTATCTGTACATTTATTTGGTCTGTTGGATCTTGATGTAGGATCTCGTAATTTCTATGGTCTTGGAGGAGACACATGCATTCACGGTCATATTGGTCAGCTGACTGTATTACAATAGCACTATCCTGGTGTCAAATGGACCTCTGGGCAGGGTGTGACATCTGGCGGAAGTCTGGATCGCATATCAAAGGCAGCAGGGGATTTGAAGTCCCTGGTCATGATATGCTAATTCACTAGCCATCCTGCTGGAGGAGGTGTGAACACCTTCCTCTGGAGTAGGCATTGTTTCTGGCCTCCGAGAGCATGGGCCCTCACATGCAGGGCGTCTGTGGTGACAGGCTAGTCAATACCAGTCAGACAGCACAATAGATAGTAGTATGTTTTTCAGGGGCCACCTCTAAAATGCCCTCTGGGTGTATGTCATAATAAATGTAGTACTGGGAACAGTACAGATGTATTAAGAAAAGGTGTTTTGATACCAAACATCGTGGGTTTCAGTGAAGCCATCATGTAGCTAGGGAACTTGTAATGACCAGCGCCCATTACATATACTTAAGATGGCTCCCCTGTTCACTTGTACCATCTAGTAATTGAACTAGATAGCACAGGGACGTATCTGCTCATGTTGTTATGCCCTCACAAATAATGTAATGCATCCTACATTAGGACTATAAGGCCTGCTGTAGTGGTGACTTACATATATTACATGCAGTGACTGTGGCTTGGCACACAGTGAGTGTCATGGTGTGTTTTCAGTCAGAGTTTGCACCGTGACACGCAGTCTGCAATGGGCGGCTGAATGCAGTTTGTATGGGTGTCCCTTAGGGTGGAATAATACATGCTGCAGCCTTGGTCTTTAGTACCCTTGCCCTAGGTACCGGGGATACCACTTACTATGGACGTAAATGGGGTGCTAAAGAGTGTGCCAATTGGGAGACAATTAGACCATTTTATCTTGTTTGTAGGGAAAGAACACTGGCACTGGGTCCTGGTTGGGGTCATAGTGCACATCAGTCTAAAAACATCAATACCAGTGACAAAAAGTGGTGATGACCATGACAAAAAGGGGCACTTTTCTTCAGTTTATAATACAACATTTCTAGATGCAGGTGGAAAGGGATATGGGCAGGAGTATGTAGAGAGGAGGATCCATTGTTTCCAGTAGTGGTTGTTTGAAGGTCTCAGGTTATAGTGTATTCAAATTCATGAGGAGAATTAACCTATGATGGAGAAATTCTTAGGACTACTACCTGAATAGTTATTGATGTAAAATGTAATTAGACAGTTGTCTCATTCAGCTGGCTGTTGGATCTCTGTGAAAAGCAGTTCTGGTGTAAAGGAGTACAATTGATAAAGACTGTGTCCTCCCCCTTTGATTGGAGGTTGGTAAAATCATTGCAGTCCATATCAATTAGGTTTTGGTAGTATGCATTAGATTGATTAACAGTGAGATAGTCACAACCGTAAGTATGCCCAATACATTGCTCATGATTTTACACTTGAGATCAGAGATGACATCAAATCATCATTGACATCAGACACATCTCTGAAGGGGCTCTAGGCACTACTTGTAAGTGTGTTCATGCCTTAGCATTTGGCCATACCAATATGCTCTGGGCGCTGGAATGGTCCTTCAGCCATACATGAACTGAATGAGAGTTGATGCGGAGGCCAGGGGCCCACTCTTGCCATACCCAGCAGAATGTGTGTGTGGTAGGAAGAGCTGTGTTGAGACAAAAAAAGCATGGTAATGGACGTGTACCCCTGCCCTGAATGCCCCAACTGTACTGATGTCTGGATCCCTAGTGCTTATTTTCTTTTGTCATAGGCAAACACAGATCATGTGTGTGAGCCATGACATAGGCTTGTGTCATGGATTGTGGTCTTGTTGGATGGGGAGGCGCTCCCAAAGTGCTACCCTCATAATGGTGAAAGGCTACTTCCTTTTCCAGGAGTCATATGCAGGGTGAACGCAGTAGTGGCAGCATACCATGAAGTGATCAGTAATAGTAGACAGGTCATTTTAACTTGCGTCACTGGAGTGAGGCCTATAGGCTCCCTTGTTTAAAGTTCCACTGCTGTGTGCTCAACTTACCCATGGCTTACATCGGTTTGGTGTGTAGTGCTGCTCAGTGCATGTGTGGTATACATGTGCTGGGTGTAGTTGTGCCTATGAATGGTACAATACAGAGATGTTACAGTACTTTGCAGGGTATATGTTACATGCATTGGCTGGGTGTATGTGTGAGTGGTTCAATACATGAAGGATGTAGTGTTGTGCAGGACGTTTATGCATATATGCTGTATGCATGTGCTTAGGTCCATCTGTGCCTGTGAATGGAACAATACATGCAGACTTCTTTTTGGGAGTCCCACAGCTGCTTGGTGAAACATGAGGAGGTAAAGGACCCTCCCTTTTATGTATGCATGTATGGCCTATGGCAGAATAAAGATTGCTTTCACTTGACTTTCACTCCCCCAGACAGATTTGTGTTTTGGTGCATTTCTGTAGGCTTGGTGGTACCCACTGGAGAAAGAAAGGGCCGGTCTCTCCAGTACACTTCAAAGGGTGATCTTTGATTCAGAGAAAGTGGCCTTGGCACATCTCTGGAAGAAAATGGGGCTGATCAGAAAGTCATAAAGAGTAAGGCTGAGGACCAAGCATAACCTTTTGATACACATAGAACATTCGCTGACATCCAGGTGTGAGCGTTCAGTCACTCCCCTGGCTATCAAATCTTGAGTCACTCATGTTGTGACATGCGGCTTTCTGGCGGAAGAGAGGGCAGAGGAGTGGGCACTTCAAACCCCCAACATAAAACTGGAACACATGCAACCCAGTACTGGTTGAGATTAATTCAAGCATTCCCTCCATCACTTTTTGTATACTTCAGTGTGTTGCCCATATGGGATGGGAGTGTCCAGATGTGGGTCTTGTGCGCACTGTGTCAACGAAACTAAGCTATACCTGAATGATGAGCCCTAATTAGGTTGAAACCAGTTCTAGATTGCTTGTGTTCCAGTTAGGACAGGACTTTGCCTGGTAGTTCAGGCTGGACTGTTCCCATTGGAGCAGGTTCAAGACTGATTTGTCAATGACTGGGTCCAAACTGAGGTGGCATGGTGTGCAAAAAATCAGTGGACAGAGATGCGGCCCGAGTTCTTTAAAAAGCCAGCAAGACAGGGGTCAAGAAAGAAGCCTCCAGAAGAACCGAACTAGGCAACTCAGTGGAAGGCAAGGTGCAGAATTTTCTTTTCTGCGTTTTGGAAATTAATACACATCCTTAGAGGCTTGAGGGTCTTCCTCTAAGAGGAATTGACTACTCTTGAAACAAAACATAGGACAAGAAGCCTTTGTTGCATACATAGTAAACTAGTGCATTCCATATATTTTCCTGTAGATAAAAGATTGCTAATTTTAAATCTTAGGTATTTTGACTAGTTCATACACAAAAATAAAATGCATTTTTAAATAGTAATGTTGCTACCAATAGCTCCATTACTTAGTCCAAAGAATTTCTTCAACGCTATAATGGTAGACATACAGGAAACGTACTTCTATTTCTCATTCAGAAGAAATCATCGCAGGTAACTGTCGCATGGTTGGGGTTCTGTTCTACCTATTCAATGTTCTACTCAGCATGAAATTGGCTTCTAAGTTCTCTACAAATGCATTACATTGAAGGCAACACATTTTCTGTGTCAAACGTCTTTCGAATATGAGAATGAATGCCTATTGAAAGCCTACTCATTGGCAGCAGTTGACAAAGCTCTCCAGAACGTAGGCTTCTTATTGAATTATGTGACATCATCCTAGATTCTCGGGTACATATTTTGGGGGCAACTCTGATTGCATATAGTATGCTAATGTGCCCATCTATGAAAGGTGCAGATTGATCCAGAAGATCCTGCAAATCATCTAGAAAGCTTTTAATCCGACCAGGAATGTTGCCTCTATGCTTGGTTTCTTATCCTCCTGAATGTTCTAATCTCATGTGCTTTTCCACATATGAGTGCCTTGCAGGAATGTGCGAAGCTTTGGTAGTATCCGATTTCAATACAACATATCAGGATTCCAAATTCACCCCACTCGCGTCACTTAATCAACCGACAGGTGGAAATCAAGAGCACATCGAGAGGTTTCCTGTAGAAGTGCTCCAACATCAGATACCTGTTATCATGGATGCTTCCCAAAATTATTAGCCAACCCATGTGAGAAATGTTTTCATCCTGCACTTTTGGCCCAGTGATAATCCAATTATTAAATAAACATCTTGCAGTCTAAGACCATCAGAGAGACACTTCTTTCCAGTGCTTTAAAGAAAGCTAATAGTTTAGAAAAGATGACGACCTTGTATACAAAGGAAGAAAAACAAGGTTAATGACGTTTCCAGAAGTGCAGCTTTATAATTGAATGATACGTCCCAACATGTAACCTGCTGATTCAGCATCTTCCATATGTTTGCAAGGAGCAGACCGATGTTCTAATCTGTTGCTTCTCAAGAGAGCAAGAGTTGGAGCTACCCACAGAGATGGTATTTCTCTTTAAAACCTGTAAAGATCCGTTTATATAACTATTTACTAATTTAGCATGCTCAGATAAATCAGGTCCTTGGTCTCTGCAGAATACACTCTTGACATACTGGGCCAGGACATCATTACATGCATTTTACCTAATCCTGTTGTCCACAGTGACTTTGAGGAAGTTCAGGACTTTGGAGTCAACAATAACCTGACATTGCTTCCAAGTGGGCTTAACAGATATGGTACCCAGCTAATTGGCTAATTTCCAATCCTTTTAAACGTTTATCTAAAACAAATAGAATGCTTTGAAGACACCAGAGGGCTCACTCTATGAGAGGTAATTTAGCCACTGCCTTCTGATATGTGCCTTTGTTGCTTTGGCGAGATTAGCAGATGCACTAGTGCTTCAGATGTCCCTCAGGAACTGCTTTCCATAGTTAAGCATCCAGTGGCCACCTCCTGGGTTGGTCATTGTTCTGAAATCTGTTCTTTGGCTATGAATGTTCAGAGGCGCCCTTGCTTGATAAAGAAAAGTTACTTACCTTTAACAGTAGGTTTTGTGTCTAGTCAAGGATACTCCCCATATTCACCACCAACTTGCCTGTCTTCGCCTCTTCATTTTATGACTATATATTTTATTCTTAAAAAACATAGTTGTGGTGAAACAGCTGCTTACAAGCTGATTTCCCTGCCTGAAATAAGCTACGCTCACTCTAGAAACAAAGATTTAAAGGAGTGCACAACTATCTTGGGCGTCCTGTACATAGAACAATCTATTTTCCTGTATGTATTCATTTTTAAATAAATATAAAACACAGAAAATTGATCTTCTATGCAGATTAAAAGGTAGGAGAGTTTAAAAAGCAAAAGGATTAGCTAAAGAAACTCAATTAACTGCAGATGTACAGCTGTTTACTTATGCTACCATGAAAATATGTTACACTGTAAATAACTAAACCCTGTTCGGTATTCAAATGTGACATTTACTTGTTAAATGTAGAACTATACCCATTGCCACTTCATTTTTACATTAAAGACAAACATGCATGAATACAGACAAAGGTCAAAAACAGAAATACAATAAAACCGGGAGCCCTATTCATAGCAGGCAAAACTATTTATTGTTTTCGACATCTAGCCTAGGGGGTGGAATTATTCTTTTTAGTTCAAAAATGTAACATATGTCTAGGCAGAATCCCTCATTGGAGAGCTATTGATACAGGTAAGTAACATTTCCAGATTGTTTTCATATCCTAGTAGTCACGGAAAACTGTTTGAGGAAAATAATGTCATTGTATTCCTTGAGAGAGAGATCAAAAACCCGTACTGACCACTCTTTAGGCAGTGGCTTATGTAATCCAGAAGAAAAAAACACATTAATGGTTTGAAAGTTACTGCACAAAGGCAAAATACCTAGCCGGACCAAAAACAAAGCCTTGAAGATCAGAATAGACAGCACTGTTACGAAGTGCTGCATCTTAAAATAATGTGTATGAAATACCTCACACTGCTGCAAGGAGCATAGCAGCTGTAGCTTAAGTATTTCAATAAACTTTTTCCATTTTCAGCTCCTCCTATAAAGGCAGACCTATTCCAAAGGTCCAAGCTTGCTGGGTCCTTGAGTCTTCAAATGTTACAACATAAATATTCTCAGTATTGCTTTAATGGTCTAACTCGAAATTATATACATTCCATCTGTTTTCAGCTCAAGGAAAGAGAAGAAAATATCATGCATTATGCATGTCATATAGAGTTATGGCTCAGAATTTGTTTTAACTTTTACAATGGTTTTCTCTAACCTGCTATTCTCCTCAAACAACACCTTTGTAGTGGCAATATCAAGCTGAAAATAAATAAATTCAGAATTCAAAATAGAAGCGATCAGGCTCTATTAATCAATTGGGAGATTGCCTCAGGATATGAGCAAAGTCTTCTCTTCTTTAAAACTCTAATTAACTAAAAGAAACTGTAGCATAATGAACAGCCCCCCCAAAAAAACGAAACACAAGCCGGAAAAATGTACATCTATACAATTAATATGATTTGTTCTAAATTTAGTAAAAAGCTACCTTTTTATTTACCAAGAATTTGTGGAATGACATTAAGGAATATGCAGACCGATATATAAGTCTATAAAGTAGATACTGGAGAAGTAGATTTACAAGTAAGTGTATATTCTAATGTACTATTACATTTACAATGACTGGTTTCATTTAATAGCACCTGTCCGTCAGCACGTGCGTGGTTTATATACTTTTCATGGTCAGGGAAAAGCTAATGCAAAACTAAAGCTCCAGAACCATATGGGCTGTAGGAAGCAGAGTTAAACCAGCAGAGTTAAAAAAGATTATCCCTCTCGTATTAAGCCAAGCAGACCCAGGTAGACAAAATAAATACTCAAGTGGGCTAGTAGAGATGCCTAAAAGGTAATTGGTAGCACATCTATGTACTAAGGGAAGCTAGAGCTGGATGAGAAGGGCTTAAGAGAAAGTATCATCGGTTAAATATTCTGCCTGATTTTTATACCTGAACCCCAATGATAAGTGCACTATCTTTCTCCAGTTGACTGCAGTTTTTGCTACAACCAGCAACACTTGTCCCAGAATTGCAGTCACCTGTACCAGTTCTCCCTTTATTGCTCAACCAGAAACATATTCAGTTGTTTTGGAAAGCACTGGCTATAGGTATTGTATATTTGAATATCGGTGCTCTTTTGGTGATCAGATTTGTTGACCTGACCAGTGATTTATAATTTATTTAGCATTCATGTATGTCTATTCCATTTTAAGATTCATTTTCCACTCTGTAGAAAACAGTCAAGCAGCATTCAGTCAGCTAGCCATTGGTATGTAGCATTAAAAGAAAATGTGATAACAAATCAGTTGTATTTTTACCTTTGACAAAAACAAGCCATTGAAGTATCCAGTCACTGTTTTCTGCTTTAGGCCAGAATTTAATTTACACCGTTTGTACCTTCTATATGTGTGTTCAGACCAATGCATTTAATGTTGGGAAACTACTATGATTTGATTCTTTCTAAGCAGTAGTGCCTACTCTACTATGTTTTAATCAGGAATGCTAGCCAACCAAAAATTCTCCTTATTCGAGAACTGCAAGGCTGCTATTTTGGGTCCATGTTCTTATATTTTTGAAACACAATTTTTTTATTTTTATTTGTCTTGAGGGCTGATCGCCAGAATTATTTACCAGACAGTGAAAGATAGTGAACTGTGGGTTTCCACCCCTGAATCTTTATTTGTTTGGCTTAAACCTGGCCAACCATCTGACAGCACTTGTCTTTGAACCAACTTCTAGTACCAACATTATATTGGAAAGCAGAATGTTTATTAGACAGTTGGTAGATGTGAAGTTAAGTTTTATGAAGG
Source organism: Lissotriton vulgaris (assembly GCF_964263255.1). Classification (NCBI taxonomy): domain Eukaryota; kingdom Metazoa; phylum Chordata; class Amphibia; order Caudata; family Salamandridae; genus Lissotriton; species Lissotriton vulgaris. The sequence goes on along the minus strand of NC_141687.1, from coordinate 2,119,023,535 downwards.
CAGTCTGATAATCTCTCTGGATACCTTTACAGGAAATACACACTCAAACTATCTGTGTAACAATATCACAATAGTAATTGAACTCCAGAGTCCTACATTCTAAAGCAATTTGCTCGTATTATCTAATTTAATGTTTCAGTTGATCCCTAAGTATCAGTTTAATCTACCATGATCAAGCCCTCAGCGATATTCAAGCACGTGAATTTGTGGGGATCTCTTTGGTTTTTATCAAAAATATTTATCATTAAAATGGAGCGTTTCCATATTTTATTTGATATTTTAAAGAATCGGCTCAGTTACATGATTCCACCACATCCAAATTTCTTAGCACAGTTTATTGATTCTAACACTGCCGCCATGTGTTACATACAATTGCTTAATCAAGGACTTAATAAACAAATGTTGGAACTCTATTTTTTTATAATTTGATTAATAACTCATACTCTTGGATTTTATATATATATATATATATATATATATATATATATATATATATACAACAATATATATCTATATATCTATATTGCGCTCGAACTTTTCGTGTCTTCAAAGAAAAGGCGCAGCACTCAAGGAGGGTTTATGAAAATCACTATATGATTTATTAGGGGGAACTGCACAGACGCGTTTCGGCGTGCTGCCTTCGTCAGTGTGTCAATTACGACTCAAGATCAACATGTTACTAAAGTTTTCTACAATCATGGACATCAACATAGGACTAACCCCTCAATCAATCAATCAATCAATCAAAGACATTTATAGAGCGCGCTACATACCCGTGGGGTCTCAAGGCGCTGGGGGGGGGGGGGGTGCCGCTACTGCTCGAACAGCCAGGTCTTCAGCTTCTTCCTGAAGGAGAGGTGGTCTTGGGTCAGGCGCAGGTCGGTCGGGAGGGAGTTCCAGGTCTTGGCGGCCAGGTAGGAGAAGGACCTTCCTCCTGTAGTCGCTCTTCGGATGCGGGGGACGTCGGCGAGGGCGTGGTTGGCTGATCGGAGGAGGCGTTTGGGAGCGTAGAAGTTGACTCGGCTGTTGAGGTAGCTCGGGCCTTGGTCGTGTAGGGCTTTGTGTGCGTGGGTGAGGAGGCGGAAGGTGATTCTTTTGTTGACGGGGAGCCAGTGGAGGTCTCTCAGATGTCCGGAGATGTGGCTGGTTCGTGGGATGTCGAGGATGAGTCTGGCTGAGGCGTTCTGGATCCGCTGGAGTCTCTTTTGGAGCTTGGCGGTGGTACCGGCGTAGAGGGCGTTGCCGTAGTCCAGTCGGCTGGTGACGAGGGCTTGGGTGACAGTCTTCCTGGTCTCGGTGGGGATCCACCAGAAGATCTTCCGTAGCATGCGGAGGATGTTGAAGCATGCCGATGAGACGTTGTTGACTTGCCTGGTCATGGAGAGGGAGGAGTCCAGGATGAAGCCCAGGTTGCGTGCATGGTCTGTCGGTTTGGGTGCGGTGCCCAGGGCGGGAGGCCACCAGGAGTCGTCCCAGGCGGAGGGTGAGGAGCCCAGGATGAGGACCTCCGTCTTGTCCGAGTTCAGTTTCAGGCGGCTGGTCGTCATCCACTCGGCTACCTCTTTCATCCCTTCGTGCAGGTTGGCTCTGGCGGCGGCGGGGTCGTTGGTCAGGGAAAGGATCAGCTGGGTGTCGTCGGCGTAGGAGATTATGTTGAGGTTGTGCTGGCGTGCGATGGCCGCGAGGGGGCTCATGTAGACGTTGAAGAGGGTGGGGCTCAGCGAGGATCCTTGAGGGACGCCGCAGATGACTTCGGTGGCCTCTGACTTGTACGGTGATAGACGGACTCTCTGTGTTCTTATTGTAATTGTTGTGTCTTGTAAAGCGCACTGCTACCCGGAGGCCTCGTAGCGCTATAGACCGCTGGGGAACCCGTCCTGGCTTTCCCTGTGAGATAGTCCCTCCTGGGGGTCTCCAAGGTGAAACCAGGCATCCCCGGCGTTTGTGTGGGGCCGTTGTGGAGATGAGGCAAGCTAATGCCCAGAGTTGCCGAGTGTGCTCCCTGGTCGGAGTAGGCACCGATGCGAGAATTATCAGTCCGCTGACCCTGGTTCACGACCCTGCCGCGTCGGGAATCGAACCCTGGTCCCGGGCCGTTCTCTGCACTCGGGTCTGCCGCCTCTAACCAGTGAGCCACACCTCTCCATCGAGGAAGGAGATGATCCATTCCAGTGCCTTGTCCTGGATTCCGATATTGCTGAGGCGCTGTACTAGGGTGCGGTGGCAGACAGTGTCGAAAGCCGCGGAGAGGTCTAGGAGGATGAGGGCCGCTGTTTCTCCGTTGTCCATCAGGGCTCGGATGTCATCGGTGGCGGCGATGAGGGCGGTCTCGGTGCTGTGGTTGGCAAGCAACAACATGAGCGCCATATTGGAATGTCTGTATCAAGCATTATTCCACATACAAAAAAGCCTTTAACGTCCACTAATGGACTTCGTATTCATGTTGAGAGGGTATATTCCTTACAAAATGTCACAAGATTTTGACAAAAAATAAAGCCGTGGATTGGCTGGTGTCCTATGTTCAAAATGTCCCATCATGATTATATAGCATTCACAACATACTGAAAATAATACCATAGTTCATCAGAAATCTGCGTTAATCAAACCAAGATGTTCAAGCATTTACAAAATACATTGGTAATATATATCATAAGTTAGTTCAATTAATAAATGCAATATACTCAACAAAAAAATTCTCATTCATGAGATTCAGTACAAATAACAGTAACATAGGCTTTTAAAATGTTTGCTTATAAGCCCTCCCAATAGCATCTAGATTGGTGATTAGGTGCAGGGCAGACCTCAGAAAGGACAAAGGACAAAACAGAAGAAGGAAAACCCTACGAATTTGAGCAAAAGATCAATATCCTTTATCTCTCTGCATGTATGTGTCATGCCTCATATCTTATCCCTCACCCAGACAGAAATTGGAGATTATAAATTCAATAAGTCCAGTAATGGCATGATGGTAGGGAATTCCTATTATACCCTCAGAGGGTCCCTACTTAGATGATAATGTAGTTGTTACAGTGTCACTTTCCTAGGTGAAATGCCATTTCTTCTCCACTGTTGAGTCCTCTAGGATGTTTGGTGGAGAGGTCTTGGATATACCTCGACTCTAACCTACGGAGTCTTCTCAGGCGGTCGCCTCCCCTGACATTTGGTGGGACAATGTCCAACCCAAAGAATTTGAGTTTATCACGATCCCTGCCGTGCTCTTCTTACAAAATGCCGGGCAACCGGATAGGCGGGATCTGCCTTTTCGATTGCCCGCAAATGCTCCAGTATCCTCAATTTAAGTTCCTTGATTGTACTGCGAAGGCCACAGGGGCAGAGCAAACAGTATACTGCAAACTGGGAGCTGCAGGTTATGAATTTCTTGATGGGCATTGTTCTCCCTGTGTCGGGTATTGTGTACGACAGGACTCTTTTGCTTGCGGCACAGGCTTTACAGCGCCTGCAGGGAAAGAATCCCTTCATCTCTTTTAGGGTGCGGGTTTCTCCATATGACTGGAGACCAGCATGTCTCCCAACGATCTTGCTCTGCTAAATGTAAGCAGAGGATATGCAGGTAGGTCTTCCTTCAGTATGTTGTCCGTTTGCAATATATGCCAGTTCTAATGTAGCATTGCTCTGAGATCATTAACACCTATATATATATATGTGTGTGTGTATATATATATATATATATATATATATATTGCATAGCCTGCACAGTTATTGGCAAGTGCACATGAACACTTTTTTTTTAAAATGTCTAGCTGAACTCGCTTATTAATAATCACATCAATAAATCCGTTTCACGCATGAGCTGAGCTAAAATCAGAAAACTGCAATAAAATCTGAGCTGATTACAATCTTGGGAAAATTCCATTTTAATATTAAAGATTTTTTTATTGTTTTTATTTATTTGGACACTACTAATAAGTCATTAGGATCTCCACAAATTCAAGTGATCTCAATGCTTTTCTTATCCATTGTGTTAACAGGAGTCTTTTGTATTACTCCTTCACTCTCCTGACAATTCATGAGTTTAGCACTGCAGCTTATTGAAAGGAGTTGACCCACCGCAGCCATGTAATTCCTGTGAATTTACGAAGTACTGATTTGTCTAGCATAAACAGGATTCTTTGCTTTGAGACATTTAATAACATTATTCATTTTTCCCACAGGTGATCCCAAACACTGGCAAAACAAGTCTCTTCCTGGGGATCCAAACTACCTTGTTGGAGCAAATTGTGTTTCAGTCTTGATTGACCACTTTTAGTCCTTATTAAAGTGGCCTGAGGAAATAATGTGAAGCTCAGTGTAGCTTACCTATGGTTGGAATAAATTTAACAAGTATTAAATGTTATTTAAGTGATAAAGGGGCACCTGTATTTTGCCTGATCTTGCCATTGGTAATATTTAAGCTCTTGAGCTGAAGTCAAAATACATGAAAAAGACTAAGAAGCAGCCGGTCTAATTTCGTCTATTACTCCAGCTATTTTCATAATAGTCTGTTTCATTAAAGAGCAGCGAGTAAACATACACAGTAGAAAGGATAACTAGACTGTGCTCAGTTAAAAGCGGATTGGAGATATGACATATGACTGTTTTGGTCTACTATAACTTAATACTTTATTTTTCTTAAAATAAATGTTTAAAACTAGTCAGATTGTTTCTTTCAATTTGGCTAAGACATCTCTTCACAGCAAATTGACCACAAGCACACCCTCTGTTTAACTTAACATATTTGTTTGCTTTACAATCGGTAAAGCGTGTGATATTACTTGGTTAAAGTTGCCTCAGAACATTTGTAAATTAATGCCATTAACATATTAACCAGCGGGGATGCCTTACCATGATGTTTAATAGTCTTAGATCTAATAGTTTCTGTATGAAGAATCGTTATGGCTTTTTGCGCTTATAATATATCATGAGATGTATTGAGCTAAAAATGTCATTGTGAACTCGGTGAAGAAGAAGAGAAGAATTGTGCTTGTATTTTATCAACCAGAAGATTGATGGTATGCTTTATGCTATGCATTTGAAAGTACCTAAAATATGTTACAAGAATGCCTGTATATATTGTGTGCATACCACTTTTTGTTTTTGGTTTGTAAATTAACTTTTTTAAGCTTTATCTTTTTTGTATAAAGAATTGAACATTTCTAAAGAATATCTTTGTATTCTCATACCTTTTGAGCCTTGAACTTTGTAACATCTGCAGCAATAAAGCAGCATTTCTACAAAATACAGAAGTAAACTTTTTTTAAAATGCACAGTTAACTTTTTAAGTGTTGCGTTTAAAGATTTATTGAGAATTTCTAGTTTGATTACATTCTTGAAAAGTATCCCTACTGTAATTTGTGAAAAGGATGCTGTAACGTGTGCCCTAAAATGTATTTTTTTACTAATAGACAATTTATTATGGCACATCAGCACTATTTCTGTTTAGATGATACCACTGCATTATGTTAATCAGTTATTAGCTATTCCACTCGTGGCTGATTTTTTGCAGTTATTAAAAATACATATTTCTAAATATACAGAATAAAACTGTTTTTAAAATAAGGTATATAAAGTATCTTGTTTTTCTTTAAATAAAATTTCAGTCAAATGTTGGAACAATGTATGGAAGTTTTCTCTGTGCATTAAAAGAGCATTCTCAATGTAATTACTGACAATTTATATGGTCTCAAAAATCAATTCAGGTACTGTAGTCTCCATCCAGTGCATTTTTCAGGCCATCTGCATTTTGTAACCTAAAATATCACTGTATAGAAACTCTCCGATTTTGCGCTTGTTGACTCAGGAACAGTAGCAGCATTCTAAGTATGGCAACTGCTTATATTTGATGAGTGTGTATGCCTTGCTCGATTACTCATGAAACATCAAAAGCCTATATAGCTAGGCTTGCATTGTTAAAGATTCACATACTGAAGAACCCCATAATGACAATTAACCAATATCTTTTCAGAAGTTCTTGTACTCAATATGTAATTTTTCACCCCATGATAATCTCACTATCATATATGTGTTGGATGAGGGTGTAGCCTAACTCCCACACCTTTACTGTTTTGCCTAGCATGCCTGCCTTGCAGTTCCGATTTCAGAGAAGGTATGTTAGCCAACCATCTCCAACTTTATACACCTTAGAGTGATCTCTTTGAATCTTTCATATGTTCACGTTTTGTTGTGTATTCCTCATAGTGCTTCTGAAATCCCACTGTAACTTTACAACAGTGATGTAATTTGTAAGAAATAGGGTTATTAGTTGAGGGGGGTGGAAGGTGTACTCAAATAATAAACACAATCACTGTCCGGGTGAAGCACAAAAGTCACTTAATAAACCTGTGCTTTACTCTCTGGTAGCTAGGCACAAAAGCAGTCAGGCTTCACTTAGAGGTAATTTTTAAAGTTGTATGCAGCACTAAAACAGTAATAAAGTGAAAACACAACACAATAAAAATTTCATCCCAATTTAGAAAATATAGGTTATTTTAATAAATAAAATTACATCAAAATCAACAACAATCTAATCAGTAGAACTGAAGAGATGAGTTTATAAAATGCCAAAAATAACACAACACCTCTCTCAGTATCTGGTCGTGCTGGACCGGGGGTGGGAAACGTCACAAGTTCAGGCCATCAGCAGGTGGGATACAGAGACCAGGTTTGTTCTGCTGAACAGTTACCTTCTCAAGTCTGCACAAGGAACTGCTGTGTGCATTGGCGGGGGCTGCAAGAAGGTAGATGTCCGCGCTAGGAGCTGGTCGGATGTCGTGAATAATCGCTGCTGTAGCACGAATAGCCTGTCTTCGCTGAAGATTCGCGTTGGCGGTCAACGCATACTGTCACTGTCGGCGCACAGTGCAGGTCTCACTGGAGCCTCACATTGGTGGTCATCGTAGAGGGTTGATTTGCTACGTGTAAAGGTAACTTTGTGGTCACAAGGAGCCCAAAACGTCTGTATCTTGGCCTTTTCTTCAAAGGTGTACCCTCTGATACCAGCTAACGGCTCTGTACCTTGGGGGTACCTCTTAGACATCAGGGTTTACTACAGCAGAGCCCAGTAGCAGGGCTCAGGCATGTCCGGTTGGTGCTGGTCAGCAGTTTTAGGGAGGCCTCTGGAAGCTTGTTGTTTCCCTGTAGCTGAAACAGGAAGTCAGCTAACTGATCCTTGGAGTAATTTCTGGTGCCGGGTTCTTTTGTGTGTGCTACAAGCAGGGCCCTTAGAAGTGAAATCGGGGCAGGGCACAACTCTTTCCCAGCCATCCTTCCAGGAAGACCCTGTCTCTCCACATCTAGGCCTCTTTTGTCTTAGTGTCTGAAAGCAGTACACAACCTGCAAGAGAAGAGCCACGCAGTCATGTGACCCTTGACTCAGGCAGAAAGGCACTGTTAATTTGGGCAGGAAAATTGCAAGATTCTAAAAGTGGCATTTCCAAACTTTTGTATCCTAAAATCTGGCACTACCACTAAAGAGGATTTAAAATTAAATTCATTTGAGTGTAAACAGCATTTCTCTGTCTGGTCCTTAACTGAAGTTATCTCTTATTTAGTGTAATAAGGTAATCCAGTATTAGACTACGTTATAGATAACCTTACAACTGTGAAAAATGACTTTAGGAGTTTTTTACTGCCAAAACATATAAAACTTAAATCCATATGTCATACTTTGTAACACCAAGCACCCTGCCATATGAGCCTATGTGGCCTACCCTAGGGGCAGCTTATAGTATTGATAAGGAAGGTTAAGGCTTTGCAAAAGGTTTATTTGCCAGTTCGAAATGACAGTTTAAAAAGCTGCAGCAGCAGGCCTGATACGTTTTTCAGTGCTACATTAGTGGGTTGTACAATGTTTTCTACAGCCCACTTGTAGAATTTAATTTGCAGGCCCTGGGTACGTGTAGTACCCTTTAGTAGGGACTTGTGATTAAATCAAGAGTGGCGTTTGGGTGAACGCCAGTTTTACGATGTTTAAAGAAGAGAGTATGAACAATTTCCCACTGGTTAGTAGGGTGAAAGTGCACAGAGTCCTAATGCCAATAACAATTATTTCATTAAAAATCAGTGGGTCTGGGGGCATACAATGCTACGAATGTCAGATCTAACATAATTTCATAGCTCTGCCTAGGCTTTTTTCAGTGTGCACTTGCATTGTTTGGACCTTTTGGCTCTGTCACAATAGGATACCAACCTACACCGAAGACTAAGTGATTTATTGGCGATTAGAGCAAAAACATATCCGTTTCCGGGAGATAGATATTCTGTCAGATCTTCACGTTAACTTTGTTTGAGACATAACAATCTTCATGGCATGGAGGTATCAACACCTGCAGGTATTTTGTCTTTAACACCTAGAAATCTATCTTGCTCTTTTTTTCAGCTAGTGATACAAAGTTTGTGTTGTTCAAATCTGGATGACCTGATCAGAAGACAAAGGAAGAATGTGTGTGTGCTCTGAAAGTTTGGAGCCATAATAGCTTCACGTCTAGAATCAGAGGGACAAGAACCATTTAATTTTTCCTAATTTGCCACAGGAGTTAGTATGATTTTCTTTCATTTAGAAAAAAGTGTTTACTTTAAATATATATATATAAAACAAGAAGATTGCCGAATCCAAAATAGGAAACTGGTCAAGTCAGTATAAGTGAGTAAGGAGGCACTAACCTGTTGGTTCAAGATACTGGGGATACCATAAAAATAAATCTTGCATGAAACCCCATAACCACCACGTTACCTCAGTGAATGAATCGAGCACAATAATCTGACCTTCTAGTCCCTCTAATTTGGAAATCGTCATGATAATCATTCTGCTCGTCTGTCCCCAATTAGTGCACCACATTTGTCTTGCGCTCTGCCAACAAAAACCTTTTGTCTGTCCCTCGAACCGCCAAGGCCAGATGGGGAGGGAAGGCCTTTTTCTCCCTTTGGACTTTGGAACACGCTTCCAGCTGAACTTAAGGGCCTGGCGTCTCTCGCCCTTTTTCGCAAAAGTCTAAAAACTTGGCTCATTCATTCATTCATTCAGGACGTGCATCAGCTGTGCTCTCCCCTACTGAAGAAACTACATAATCTTCATAGTTTGGTCAAGTATACTCATTTACCACTTATGCATTGACAGAACTCGGTCAGTTGCCTCTTTCATGATCCGTTCTGTTCTTAGAAAAGTATGGTTGTGAATAATACAGAAGACATTCAAGAAAAAGCCACCTCAAAAAAGTTGAGAGATTTTCCAAATTAAAATATCACTGTCCCCAGTAATCCCACCCCCCCCCCCCCTCATCAGAATGCTAATCAATTTTTTATAAAGTGGGTGTTGTCGACCATTTGGTGTTATGTCTCCTTCAGATTCCCCCCTGAAGCCTCAGTGCAAGGTTGCTATCTTCAGGGTTTTTTTCCCCGCTGTGGGGTCTGGAAGTTGAGGATAAAACTCCCAAACAGGCAGAAGAAAAAAAACAAATTTCAGGAAAAAATAGCGTTTTCCCAACATCGGACACTGATAGATGTTTTGATATGCTTGCACGCGGTATTCTAATTTTAAGTTGTTAGGGGACTTGAATCTTCATGTGGAAGATGCTACCTGCTCTCTTACCTCGAATTTTATCTCCACACTGGCAGGCTGTGATCTCATTCAACTAGCAACTTTCCCCACTCACAAAGCCGGCCACTTGCTAGATCTTATCTGCTCTAACCTTTCCGACATTTCGGTCAAGGAACCCAGACCAGTCATATGGTCTGATCATTATTTTATCCCGTTTGTCGTCCATATGACCCATCATGATAGACCCTTTATAACCCCTAAGGAATTCGGTAGAAACTGGAGTAAAATCTCCCCGAAACTCCTTCATGATTATTTTAAAGATTCCAATCCTCCCTTGGCCTCTGACCTCGGCTCGCGCATCTCTAACCTAAATGAGTGGGTGACCAAAGCTATTGATTCATTAGCACCTCTCAGACCAATTAAAACCTTTAGATCTACTCCAGCAGCCCCCTGGTACTCGGAGGAACTGAGACAAAAAAGTCTGCTTGCAAAACACTGGAACGCTGCTGGAGACTGAATTTCTCAGCAGAACGTACATTTAGGAACCGGACAGCTCGCAAAGAATATCGTAAACTGATTACAACACACAAAAGAAGCTTTTTATCTGATAGAATTGATAAAGCTAGTAATTCCTCCAGAGAGATATTCAATATTATCAAATCTTGATAATATTGAATATTGAATTGCACCGTCGCCCGCCTGTGTCTCAGTCCCTCTGTACCCAACTCTCTGAGTTCTTTGAAGAGAAAATTGCTCTTATCTATGCCTCCTTCCCCATAATGGACTGTTTTGATATTGGGAAAGAACAGTTAGCTAATCTTGCCACGGCACCAGTTTTCGCGGAATTCTCTGAAATATCGGAAGATCTCTCCCTACAGGAACTACTTAAACGTAAATCCGGATCTCCTAATGATCCGTGGCCAGCAAAACAATATAAAACTCTAGCAGCACTCTTAAATCCTCATCTTAATTCCATATGGAACACCTCCCTGAGCTCAGGCATTTATCCAGATGCGTGGAAACATGCATTTTTTGTCCCAATACTGATAAAAGCTAATGCGGATTCAGAGATCCCGGGAAACTATAGACCTATTTCTCTACTCCCCGCCCCTGCCAAGATTCTGGTAAAGCAAGCCCATCAACAACTTGCCAGCTTTATAGAATCCAAGGGCCTTCTTCACGATTCTCAGCATGGATTTCGTTCTGGCTACAGCACAGAGTCGGCCCTGATTGAAATGGCCGATTCTGTGCGGTGGACACTTGACCGGGGATCGAGGGCGGTGTTAGTGCTGCCGGACCTTTCGGCAGCATTTGACACTGTCTCTCACCCGATCCTCCTGAAACGACTGAGATCTATTGGAATCCAGGGTACGGTCCTTAACTAGATTGCATCATTTCTTTCTGATCGTAAACAACAAGTTCACACTCCTCCTTACACCTCCTCAATTAGGCCACTCAAGTGGGGTGTCCCGCAGGGCTCCTCATTGAGTCCGCTCCTTTTCAATGTTTATTTCACTCCTCTGGCCGAAATGTTATCTCAGTCGGGAATCAAAATGACATCATATGCTGACGATATCCAGCTTCTTTTCTCCTATAATGAGCCATCCCCTACAACTTTCGACCCCCTAAAAACTTGTCTCAGGAATATTGCGAAGTGAATGGATCTCAATTTTCTGAGACTCAACGCTGGTAAGACCGAGGTCCTCTTTTTTAACCAACCTTCCCCTCTAGCCTCTAATCTTTGGTGGCCGGAAGACTTGAGTCTTGCCCCTTGCCCTAAGGACTCAGTCAGAAACCTGGGTGTTAGATGGGACTATTGCTTGTCCTTCGCCAATCAAGTCCACACAGTCAAAATTCATCAACTATCTGCCCAGCAATACCCGAAAAACCATAGTCCATGCGCTCATAACATCGCATTTGGACTACGCTAACGGACTCTATCTGGGCCTGACAGCAGGACTGTGCCACAGACTCCAGATAGTTAAAAATGCTGCGGCCCGTCTGGTTTGCGGCATTCCACTTAGACAACACATCTCCCCGTATCTGCGGAAACTACATTGGCTTCCCATCCTTAAAAGGATTGAGTTCAAAGCCATGACCCTGGCTTTTCGGACTACTAAAGGCCCAGGACCAGCCTACCTTACCTCAAGTCTCTGCCCATATAGTTACTCCAGAGGTCTCTGCTCTAATACCAAACAGTTACTAGTCATTCCCAGATTCAAAAAAGCCCGATCCGGAGGCAAAACCTTCCAAGTGTGCGCCACCAATCGCTGGAAGAAACTTCCGCTTTCCCTCTGCATGATTCAGTCGGAACCTGAATTTCGCAGATCCCTCAAAACCTTTCTTTTCTGCTAGGAGCCTCTCCATTGTACCCACAGCTATCTGCTCATCAGCGCCAGGACACGCCGTTGGGGTAGCTGCGCGCTTTATAAAATACACAAATAAATAAATCAACAACTAACACTAAAAACTGGGGTTTTTCACCCCACACAGCCACACAGTCGTCAATCACACGGTGCAGAGAATCCATTTGGTGAATGGAGCACACACCATTTTAGTTCTGCCCTAAATGTCATCACCAGTTTGTGCAGAAGGGCAGTTACCAAGCCTGCAACTTGTAACTAACTAAGGACCATGGAGCTGAGTTTAAGCTGAAGACATTCAAGGCTTGAGAGAAACAAAGATCTGCACACTACGGCATGGCACAGAAGCATGCCCCCAAAAGAGAGCTAGAATCCTGCAGTGACGAAGACTCATGAAGACACAAAGTTGATGCAAAGTCTAGAATTTGATGGCAAGATAATCAATATTGAAAGGGAGAAGAAGTCAAAGAAATTGACAGCTAAGGTCACTAAAGGCTGCAAACATAAGCTATTGCAAAGACGACTTAAAGCTGTGCTGAAATGGTCAGACTCAAAGCATAGAAAGTTTGCATCAACATCAAAAACCATGAAGTGAAGGGCCAGCACAAGCTCAAATATCCCTTTTGATCCAAAGGAAAGGATACTGCAGAAGGAAACCCCTCAGAACCAGCATCAGCACTAAAGAGCAATCCATTAAGAACACAGGAGGGGAAAGGAGGCCTTATTGTGGGGAGCCTTCCGCGTCTAAAATAAAAGCATCAGAGGTCCAAGGCTGAAATTTGATGACTACTTGAAGGGATGTAGAATCCCACGACAACCTTTGAACCTTTCAGAGAAAAACAATTAAGGTCAAAGAGCAAGAGCTGGAACTGTCTGCAACCCCAGAACTGGTGGAGGAAGAAGATGAAATCCTCAAGTTCAAGGATAGCCCCAACCAAGAGGGACTGTTCAAGGCTGACGTATCAGAGGAAGGATGGCAAGATCTAAACACCGACTCTTCATAGGAGGGAATCCACATTTATGCTCAGAGGCCCTTACCGCCCGACAACATATCAGTCTACAATGCGGTGCTTAAAAGGCTGCAGATATCAAGAGTCAAGCTGGAAGAGGAGCATGCAAATTTATGTTTCCTGCTGCAAACATTATTGCCTTCACAAAAAACAAGTAAACCCCTTTAAATGCTACTACGTGTTTCGAACCAGGGGAGCTAGTCACAGCAAAGGCAGTTACTTTAAGGATTTGGGAAAAATATTGACCCTAGGACCCCGCATACCTCAGGGAACACTGTCAGTTCTGACTCCATTATAGGGTCCAATGTAGGACTGAAAATCCCAATGCCCTCCTGGATCAAATGTATGACTTCACAACATGTAATTACCACGCAACCTTTACCTTGCAACCTCCTCTACCATGCATGCCTTTACCATCCATGCCTTTACCACACAAGCTAAGTGTATATATAAGGTAAGTATATATCATGTTTATATTTTTAAACAAATTTATATATGTACATTTTATTATGTACTCCTAAGCTTCCTTTGTCTCTCGTACCCCTTAAACCCAAAAAAACCTTTTCCTCTACCCACCCCTAGACCTCTAAAATTACCCTTACCCCTTTATTGCTGCCCACCCCAAAACCTTAAAATTATCCCTACTTCCCTATACCCCTACCAATTGCTAAACCCTGAAATTACCCTTAGCTCCCTTTTCCACTATACACTAATACCTAAAATTACCTTTACCACTAACCTTTTTTAAAATAACATAATAATTTTTTAAAAAATACCTGCTTGGTAAAGGCACTGCATGGTAAATAATACATTGTGAAGGCTGTTTTCCCTTAAATCATTATGGCACTGAGCAGTTGGAGATGGAAACTCTGCTGCAAAACCTCCCAGGGCAATATCATAAAAGAAGCATAACCATCATACGGGAAGGGAAAATTATCAACAATCTATTTAAAATCAGCCCTGGATACGGCAGTCCTTCCCAGCAGACAGTGCTGCACAGAAACCACAATCAGTAGGCACACCTAGCCACTGGTGTTAAGTTTCAAACAAAGGTGCAGATGGCAGCGGTGAACATGCCCTTTAAGGGGAAAGTATGTTTGACCCACAGTGGTTTCACTGCAAAGGATGAAAAAGGACAATAAAACAGCGAAGTCCAAGGGGGTACTAGAGTTCAGAGGGTGAGAGTAAGAGGGTCACAGCCAGTGACTCTTCATTTATGCTTTGCAGCTCAGCAACGCAGCCACAGCACTGCACTGCAACACTTATGGCAATACACCAATATGCAAAGGCAGCCCTTTTGTGGGAGGGTGGTTGAAAGACAGATGGCACCTAAAGGTGCTGGGCACAGCAGCAAGTGACTCAGGAGAGGACACCATCCTGCATTCAACATCAGTAGGAGGCAGAATCGGGAAATGGCACAACATTATATCCGACAAATGGATACCATCATCATCCAATATGGATATTATATAGGAATCTTAACACCACCACACACCATCAAGCCAAAGACCAGAACCCACATCAAAGAGAATCTAATACAGCTAAGAATGCAAGAAGCAGAAAATAGAAATAGAAAAATTTGCATTAAGACAAAGGGGACAAGGAGTATACTATGTCTACTTTCTGGTACGGAAACCAGACAAGTCACTGCGACCTATCTTGGACCTCATGGTCCTCAACAGATACACCAAAATGCAAAGGTTACAAATGTTAACCCTACAGGGAGTTACCCATAAAAGGATTACATGACAACAGTAGCCCACAAAGATGCATACCTGTACATGCTAATGAAAAACAGACACAAAACGTTCCTGAGGTGTGTGGTGAACAGAGTGCAATATTACCTTTCAGAATAAAGTCTGCACCCAGAGTGTTCACAAAATGCCTAGTGCATACCGCATCTGAGAAGTATAGTAACCCCTGCCCACCCCTACCTGGACGACTGAATGGTAAAGGCAATGTCATACCAACAGTGCAAAGACAGCACAAAAACGGTAAACAATACAATCTTGAGTTTTCCAACAACAGAGAAAAATCATTCCTCCACCGAAAAGAGAAAAGACCTTCCTTGGGGCCAGGCACTAGGCATATATGAATTGGGAGTTTGTCCTTACGAACTCCACAGCACCATAATGGCTTTACTGAATTATGGGAACTTTGGTATCAAACTTCTCAGCCCAATAAACCCATAATGATGCCAGTGTGAGATTTAATGTCAAATGCACTCAGAGGGCATCTTAGAGATGCCCCCTGAAATACAACCTAACTCTGGTGTCCTAGCTATGTGGTTGCTCGCCAGCTTCCACCCCCAGCCATGCTTCTGGACCCCCGTGAGTTGAGAGCCTCTCGCTCTCTGGGTCCTTAAACAAAGCGCATCATGGGCAGGGGTGCCAAGCCTTTTATCTCAGGATGGGCAGCTTCAAAAGCCTGGCGCCTTAATAAACTGACCCAGCCATTTGCTGCTCCCAGTAACTGGCCCCCACTGGTTCTAATCCTCACTTTGGGAGGGAGAATTGGGGGGAAAACCAAGATAGGAGGAGAGGTGTGTTTGTAAACTCCACCCCTCAGGTGAAGGAGGCGAAGCACAACTCTCAATCCCCTCCATCTTGAAGATGGAGGCACCCAGGCAACCAGAGAGAGGCTTTTTTTGTTTCAATTTTTTTTATTGGGTTTCCATATTTCCACACATTGAGTAAACCGACAAGGGAAAACTTTGCATCTCGTAAGTGCATGAATTTTCGACTATTAGTCGGCGAGAAGTCACAACAAAAAGAGAAGGAAAAACTCTTGTACATGTTTTCACATTTCAAATACAGCATAATAGTTGCCTTGAGGTTAACTTATGACCGACCCCAGGTAAGGTGAAAAGGCATGCATGAGTCCATGACTGAGCACATCAGTGTCTGGGTTAGAGACCTGCATGTGTCCCCACTGTGTTCCCTTGTGGTGTGTTCTCGCTGGGTGTTAAGTATTCATGTTTCCAACTAGATGTCGTCAGTGTTTAGATCTTTGGTGTGGGGAAGAAACCATTAACGGGGTGAACTAGGGGTATCTGGTGCAGAGCTACTGGTGGAAGGTAATTGGCTCTGATTATTGCCTGTGGTGCTATATCGGCCCCCTTGGTGGAGACTGTGGAGATCATGCTGTATGCAATCTATTGGGGTCCATGCCCGATTCGCCATATTGCCCATCTTATACGTCCCTGTCTGGGCCTGCGTTCTTGTCTACCCGCCTCTGAGGGGATACCTGTGTGGACTGTGAGGGGGAAGGTGTCATTGAGGGTGGTTGTGTTTCGGAGCATCAGTTGCGCCCACTCTAGGGAAATGGTGTGTTTTCGTGTTCCTCTCAATTCTTCCTCCCGTAGCGGGGACTCCTCCGCTGCACCCCATTTCTTCATGGCCCCTATCCAAGCTGCCTCTGGGGGTCCTGCTGGGACCGCCAGTACATGGCTATTCCTCTTTTTGCTAAGAGAATGGCTAAGGAAACAAAGCGGTATTGCACCTTCTTGGTTTTCCGCCTGCGGAACATGCCGAGGGCGCTAGCTTCCCATGAGGAGAGGGTTAGATTGTTTGTTGTCTCCCGGAGGATATGGTCTACCCGGTCCCAGTAATGGTGAAGAATTGGGCAATCCCAAAACATGTGTTTAAAGTATGCTTCGTGATTCTGGCTTCGGGGGCAGGCGAAGTGTGTGTCCGGGTAGAAGCCTTGGAGGCGCTTTGGGGTGAGGTATGCTCTATAAAGAATGTTGAATTGGATGTTCCTAAAGCGTGCATTTCTGGAGACATTCTTTGGATACTCTAGGGATTTTCCCATTCTTTATCATTGAATACGCAACCTATTTCATCCTCCCATGTATGGCGGAGTCTGTCCAGTGGGCGAAGGGTCAGTTCCCTAACAGCTTGGTATAGCCAGGTCACTAAGTTTTTGCCCACCCCCATGGGAAATATGGCATGTATTACATGGTGCGTAGGGGGCTCTCCCGCATGTGGATCCCAAAAGGGGCAGCTATCGTTTATTAGCTGCCGATGCAGAAGGAACTGCCCTGGATGAAGGTCATACAGTTCTGTTAAGCAAGCATATGTCCATCTTTATACAGGGATTCCAGTTCCGTAATAGGCGATTCGGTCCATGCTTGTAGGGATCGGGCAGTGTAATATTTATCAGCAAGGGAAAATCCAACCAGCGGAAGTAAGGGCGAGTATGGGGGTTTCTCTTCGGACATGCAGTGTATTGTCAGCATACAGGAGCGTGCTATTGTCACCTGTAAGGGGTATGTGCGGGAGGGTTTGGTGCCCAGGAGAAGCATTCTCCATATGGCTGAGAGGGGGATCCGTCCCTGTTCTGTGATAGTCTCCCCGATGTATCATTCTGCAGTCCAATACAACAGCCATTGGAGCTGCGCCGCCATAAAGTATGCTTCAAAGGATGGGGCCCCCAGTCCTCCTTGTGTGGTGGGCAGGTAAAGCGTGGTTAATGCTACCCTATGTCTTCCCCCACCCCAGATCAAAGTGGTCAGAAGCGTGTCTAGCTCTTTGAAGAAGGATTGTGGCAGTATCACGGGGAGGTTGGTGAAGTGGTAAAGGAGCCTCGGGACCATTATCATCTGTGCGAGAGCCACTCGATTGATGAGGGCGAGAGGTAGTGTCTTCCAAAAGTTTACTGCTGCGCGGAGCCCAACCACTACCCTGCGGTTATTTCCTTCATATAGATCTGTGGGTGAGTGAAACAGTTGTGCGCCGAGGTATTGAGGCGCCGCGGTGCTCCAGGTGAGGGTGTGGGCTCCTATCGTTATGTCTCGCAGGGGCAGATGCAGGCTCAATGGGAATATTGTGGACTTGGTCCAATTAACCTTGAGGCCTGATGCCATCACAAAGTCCTTCAATGTCGACCAAATGGGGCTGAGGTCACTATTGATATCTCTGACATAGATCAGGAGGTCATCGGCATACAGGGACACACAATGCATTGTGTCTGCCAGCGGTATACCCCATGCTCCGCCGTCCTGCCGCAGCCGTATTGCCAAGGGTTCTACCGTTAAGGCGAAGAGGAGGGGGGATAGGGGGCACCCCGCCTGGTGCCTCTTTCTACTGGGAGTGGGGCGGAGATGCATTTACCTATTCTCACTCTGGACGTTAGGCCCTTTGTGGAGGAGCTTCGTATACTCTGTCAGTATGGGGCCCACCTTAATCCTACGAAGCAAAGCAAATAGGTACGGCCATAATAGGGTATCGAAGACTTTTTCGAGGTCCAAGGTCTGTGCCCTGTCTTGGTCGTGGAATAACCTGCGTATGTTTAGTGAGGTGTTGCGCCTTGGTATGAACCCATTTTGGTCCAGGTGAACCAGTGGCGCTAGGATCTGGGTGTATCTGCCTCCTAGAAGTTTCCCCATGAGTTTACAGTCTGCATTTAGTAGCGTTATGGGCCTGTATGAGGGTGGGGTCCCGATGGGCTTTGGGGAATGTCACTATAATGGATTCCCGAAGTGAGCCTGGGAGCTCCTTTCTGCGTACTGCGTCTTCATACATGGCTACTGGGGACGAGGTGAGCGTAGAATGTACTGTAATATTCGAGCAGGAAGCCGTCCATTCCCGGGGCTTTGTTACGTGCTAGCTCTCTAATGGTGCGTGTGATTTCTGGGGCTTTAATCTTGGTCTCAAGCTCTTTTCTGTCGGCTTGTGATATGTGTGGAATCTGTAACAGTCTTAGAAAATGGGAAATTTTCCGGTGATTTGTTTGTGTTGGTGCTCTGTAAATACTGGAGTAGTACTTGTAGAAAATGTGTAGGATCTCTATTTGGGAATGTCTGGGTGTCCCAGTATTGTCTAGCAGCTCTGTGACTGGTTTAGTGGTTACGTCCTGTCTGGCTAGCAACGCTAAGAGCGCGCCTGTTCTGTTGCCCTCTGTGTACTCTGACGGCATAAGCACAGAAATTGTATTTACGCAAATCTTTCGGTGCTTCCGCGTAGGCGGTTTTGGCTGCTGCTATTCGGTCAGGGGGGCTCCTATTGCATCCTCTTCTGCATCTTTTAATGTCCTTTCGAGTGTTTTATGCACTCCCACTATGTGTTGTATACTGTACCCCCTACCCGCGACCTTGAATGCATCCCATTCCACCAGTTTAGACTCCGCTGTGCCTGAATTGAGGGCAAAGTGTTCCTGGACACGCGCAGCGGGTGCGCCGCTTGCGCGCCAAAGGCAAGCCTGTCGGCGCCTGGACCGCGCCCAGCGCCAGAACCCCTGGCCCCCCTCACTATCCGTGACGCCCGCTACCACTACAACACCAACACCCTCATCACTCTCAACCCCAGACGCACCTTCAACTGCTTCAAGTCCACACCCATGCGCACTCACGCCCCCTTCTCCTGCCGGAACTGCAACTTCTCCTGCATCAACGACTCCGATGCACCCACAGCAACGGAACCCAACCGACTACGCTGCATCCTGCTCTACACCCGCTCCGCACGCAAGCACGCCATTGAGCTCTGGGACCTACACACCACCACATCACCAGACGTCTCCTTCTTGACCGAGACCTGGATGAAGAGCCTACACCCCAGACATCGCAGTGGCCATCCCAGACGGATACAAGATCTCCCGCAGAGACCGCACCAACGGAGTCGGGGAGGCGTTGCCATAATCCACAAGAACACCATCAAGGTCTCCACTAATACCGACGACACCCTCACCACCGCCGAACACATGCACTTCAAGATCCACACGGACCCCAAGATCACCCTCAGAGGCACCCTCGCCTACAGGCCACCCGGTCCACGTCCCCAATTCTGCAACTCCATCGCCGATTTCATCAGCACGCACGCACTGACCTCCACCGACTACATCCTGCTCGGCGTCCTGCACTACCATCTGGAAAACAACAACAACAACAGCAACTCCAGCCTGATCGACAACCTCGCCACCCTCGGACTGAAACAGATCGTCACCACCTCGACCCACATCGCTGGCCACACGCTCGATGTCATCTTCTCCTCCAGCCCACACGTTGCCTTCAGCCAAGCTTCCGAGCTCACCTGGACCGACCACCACTGCGTCTACTTCACCTTCCAGATACCCGTCACACACCACCGCACCCTACAGATCCCCTGCCGTCGCTGGGGCAAAGTCACCAAGGAACTACTGAAAACACACCTCGCACTCAACCCACCGCCCAGCCCCACCGACCCCGAGGAGGGGGCCCGCACCCTCAGACTCTGGATGGAAGACTGCGCCAACACTCTAGCACCAGTAAAACAACCCACCGACAGAGACACCAGCCAGAGAGCCAGCTGGTTCACCCCGGAGCTTCTGGCCTCCAAGTGCACCTGTCGGAAACTTAAAAACATGTGGCTCAGCGATAGAACACCTGCCAACCGCGCAGCCCACAAAGACACCATCCGCATCTATCACCACCTCATCAGTACCACCAAAAGAGCCTTGTTCAAAGACCGCCTCGACGACAACTCCCACAACAACAAAGAGCTCTTCAACATAGTGAAAGAACTCTCCAATCCTAACTCCGGCACCAACGACATCTGCCATCACAAGCCCTGTGCGACACCCTCGCCACCTTCTTCCACCGCAAGATCACCGACATCCACAACAGCTTTAACCCCCGGTTGAACCCTATGGACCCCGCAACGACAAGCACCCCAAACCCCACCAACCACAACCCTCTGACCACATGGACCAACATGTGCACCGAAGACATAATCAAGACCATGAGCACCATCCACTCAGGCTCCCCGTCTGATCCTCTTCCCCACCACATCGTCAACAAAGCTGACAGACTCATCGCACCCCACCTGCGGAACATCATCAGCCTCTCCTTCGAAACTGCTACCTTCCCTGAAAGCTGGAAACACACCGAGATCAACGCCCTACTAAAGAAACCCAAGGCGGACCCAAGTGACCTCAAGAACTTCCGGCCCATCTCCCTGTTTCCGTTCCCAGCAAAAGTCATTGAAAAGATCGTCAACACCCAGCTCACCTGCTACCTAGAAGACAACAGCATCCTGGACCCCTCCCAGCCAGGCTTCCGCAGCAACCACAGCACCGAGACTGCCCTCATCGCTGCCACAGACGACATCAGACTCCTACTCGACAACGGCGAGACAGCAGTCCTCATCCTCCTGGACCTCTCCGCCGCCTTCGACACCGTCTGCCACCACACTCTACGCACACGCCTCTACGACGCAGGGTTCCGAGACAAGGCCCTGGATTGGACCACTTCCTTCGTCTCCGACAGAATCCAGCGAGTCCGCCTCCCCCCGTTCCAATCCGGAACCACTGAAACCATCTGCGGCGTCCCGCAGGGATCCTCCCTCAGCCCGACACTGTTCAGCGTCTACATGGCTCGCATCGCTAGATTACACGACCTCAACATAATCTCCTACGCCGACGACACCCAGCTGATCCTCTCACCAAGGACCCCCTCACTGCCAAATCCAACCTGCACCAGGGTATGAAGGACGTCGCCGACTGGATGGAGACAAGCCAGCTCAAGCTGAACATGGACAAGACAGAGATCCTCATCCTTGGGCCTAACCGCTCAACGTGGGACGATTCCAGGTGGCCAGCTGCACTGGGATCCCCCTCGGCACCAACCAACCAACCAACCAACCACGCACGTAACCTAGGAGTCATCTTCGACTCTAAGCACAGCATGACCAACCAAGTCAACACAGTCTCCTCCTGCTTCCACACCCTCTGTATTCTCCGCAAGATCTACAGATGGATTCCGGCTGGCACACAAAAAACCGTCACCCACGCCCTCGTCAGCAGCCAACTCGACTACGGAAACAACCTCTACGCCGGAGCCCCATCCAAAATCATCAACAGACTCCAAAGAATCCAGAACGCCTCCGCACGCCTGATCCTAGACATCCCACGCCTGGACCACATCACCCCGCACCTGAGAGACATGCACTGGCTCCCCGTCGACAAAAGAATCACATTCAAGCTCATGATCCACGCACACAAAGCACTCCACAAGACCGGCCCAGCCTATCTCAACAACAGACTCTCCTTCTATGCACCCAACAGGAAACTCCGCTCCGCCGACCTGTCCCTGGCCGCCGTCCCGCGCATCCACAGAACCACTTCCGGGGGCCGATCCTTCTCCCACCGCGCCGCCAGGACCTGGAACGCCCTCCCCTCCACCTACGACAGACCGCAGACCTCCCGGCCTTCAGAAGACTGCTCAAGACCTGCCACTAGCTCCTGCTCCAACCCCTCCCCCCTCCCCACCCCAGCACCTTGCGGGTAAGCAGTGTGCTTTACAAATTCCATGATTGATTGATTGATTGGATATAGTCTCTTAGTTCCTGGCGGAACACTTGATCTGTAAAATAGTCACACAGGAGTCTCCAGGTAGGTGGGCGAGTGCGGGGGCCTCCACTAAGGGTCAGCATGTGGGCATTGTGGTCTGAGAGTATTCTACCCAGGTAGTGGGACTGTTGTACCCTCGGGTGTATGGGCGTGGAGCATAGGAATTTATCCAGGCGTACATGCAGGTTGTGCAGGGCAGAATGGAAGGAGTATAGTCTAATGTCTGGATTTCTTTCTCGCCACGGATCTACTTAGTGCCAGTGTTGCGTCCAGGTTTGATATTATGTTGAATGTTTGTTTGCCGGGGAGTGCGGTGGTGAGGGGTGGGACCTATCGAGGTGGATATCTAGAACACAATTATAGTCTCCCCCTAGGAGCCAAGGGATTGAGGAGTGGTGAGTGAGCACTCCTGACTGGCCCTCCAGGAATCGTGTCTGCTCCTTAAAGGGGATAGCAGGCCTAATCCATATAAGTGAACCCCTGGCGAAAGCTGAGTACCTCTCTTCTAACGCCAACGAAGCCGCCTCCAACCTCACCCTTTGGTTATCCAACACCGCCGACACCTTAGCACCACTGAAAAAACGTCAACACAAACTTGGCTTCAAGAAGGCCTCATGGTTCAACGACGACCTCAAGAAATCCAAGAAACTGTGCCGCTCCCTTGAAAAGGCCTGGAAAAAAGACCCATCCACCAGCAACAAGGTCGCCTTCAAAAGCGCCATCCGTACTCACCACCAATTGATCCGAAAAGCCAAGAAAACAGCATTCAAAGATCGACTTGACAACAACGCCCACAACAGCAAGGAACTTTTCAACATCGTCAAGGAATTTTCCAACCCCTCGGCCAACTCCAACGACATCACCCCCTCTCAAACCCTCTGCGATTCCCTAGCCTCTTTTTTCCACAACAAGATTGCTGACATCCACAACAGCTTTGACAACCAACCCGGAAGGCAACCCACCCTACCATCAGCTGACCATCTTCCCCCCCGTTAACACCCTTAACGCCTGGAACCCAATCTCCACTGAGGACACCATCCGCCTGATGAATTCCATCCACTCTGGATCCCCCACAGACCCATGCCCCCACCACATCTTCAACAAAGCAGACTCCGTCATAGCTCCGCACCTCCGAGACGTCATCAACTGCTCCTTCAACTCCGCTACCTTCCCAGAAGACTGGAAACACGCTGAACTCACCGCCCTTCTGAAAAAACCAACAGCAGACCCCACCGAACTCAAAAACTACCGCCCCATCTCGCTTCTTCCATTCCCGGCCAAAGTCATCGAGAAAGCTGTCAACAACCAGCTCGCCGCCTTCCTCGAAGCCAACAAATCACTCGACCCCTCACAATCTGGCTTCCGAGCCAAACACAGCACTGAGACCGCACTCATCGCAGCAACAGACGACATTCGAACTCTACTGGACAATGGAGACACAGTCGCCCTCATCCTCCTCGACCTCTCTGCAGCCTTCGACACAGTCTGCCACAGCACCCTTTTACAACGCCTCAGAAACATCGGAATCCAAGGAAAGGCACTGGAATGGATCACCTCGTTCCTCACCGGAAGAACCCAGAGAGTCCGCCTCCCACCATTCAAGTCCGAGGCCTCTGAAATCATCTGCGGCGTACCACAAGGATCCTCACTCAGTCCCACCCTCTTCAACGTATACATGAGCCCCCTCGCAGCCATCGCCCGCCAACACAACCTCAACATCATCTCTTACGCGGATGACACTCAACTGATCCTATCTCTCACCAAGGACCCCAGCACCGCCAAAACTAACCTACACGAAGGAATGAAAGAAGTCGCCGAATGGATGAAACAAAGCCGTCTGAAACTGAACTCAGACAAAACAGAAGTCCTCATCTTAGGTACATCCCCCTCTGCATGGGACGACTCCTGGTGGCCGGAAGCCCTCGGAAATGCACCCATCCCGACAGACCACGCACGGAACCTAGGCGTCATCCTGGATTCTTCACTCTCAATGAACAGACAAGTCAGCGCCGTATCTTCTTCCTGCTTTAACATTCTTCGCATGCTCAGAAAAACATTTCGCTGGATCCCCTCCGAAACAAGGAAAACAGTCACCCACGCTCTAGTCACGAGCCGACTGGACTACGGAAACACCCTCTACGCAGGTACCACCGCTAAACTCCAGAAGAAACTACAACGAATCCAAAACGCCTCAGCCAGGCTCATATTAGACATCCCACGCAACGAACACATCTCTGGTCACCTTAAAAACCTCCACTGGCTACCCGTCAATAAGAGGATTACTTTCCGACTGCTTACCCACGCACACAAATCACTCTACGACATCGGACCAGATTGCCTCAACTCTCGACTGTCCTTCTACACCCCCTCCCGCCAACTTCGCTCTTCCAGCCAAGCCTTCGCCACTGTACCTCGCATCAACAAGACCACCATGGGAGGCAGATCCTTCTCATACCTGGCTGCCAAAACATGGAACTCACTCCCCGCTTACCTTCGCCTCACCCAGAATCACCTAGCGTTCAGAAAGCAGCTTAAAACGTGGATATTTGACAAATAATCCACCTCCCCTTCCTAAGCGCCTTGAAACCCTTTGGGTATGTAGTGCGCTATATAAATGTTATGACTTGACTTGACTTGACTTGTAGAACAGACGATGCCCCACCATTTCCTTTGTAGACGGGTCACCTCAGTTGCTGTTAAATGAGTCTCTTGTAAGAGGGCGATTTGCACTTGTGATTTTATATATATTTATATATGAATAGACGGCGTAGCGCTTGGTAGCAGTATGCATGCCTCTAACGTTTAGTGTGATAATTTTTATATCTGTGTTGGGGACTTTATTAATCATCGCACTTAATGGGTATGAACGATTCGTGTCCACGTGAACCCAACATTTCTGACCAAGACCCTCCCTCGCCAGCCGATCCATAGCCACGAGCACAGTGCAGTGTCATCCGTTTGCTCCGCTGTGGGAAGTGGGTGAACCTGAAACCGGGGAGAGTGAAACTTGGATATCTGGGGGATTTCCCAACTAAAGGGACATATCGTCAGAGACGGTACGTCCAAACTGTATATCATGTACTGTCTTTAAATCGTTCTTTGTGGGGGATGGTTGCTTGGGGGTACCTATTCCTGGCGTCATGGCTGCCTGCTGGGTTATGCTGAGGTGTTAGTGCCAAACTTGCCGCTCGTAGTTGATTGTGCATGTCCTGGCCTCAAGCACCTTGTCCCGCTGTGTAACTTCCAGGGTCTTGACTTGACATCTCCTACGTCTTTATTGGATTTAGATCAGCGTATCAACCGTTTGTGGGGTGACGATGGGGGTGTGACCAGGCCCTCCCTGGAGGAACATGCGTCATTATTTCCTACTCGGAGGTGAACATGTAGGGGGCTTTTTCCACGTCAGAGTTGTTTTCTTTTGATCGCCCTGCTGCTGCCGCTTGCAGTACTCTCCTTCGTTCTGCTATTATTTGCTCCAGGTCAGGGGAGCACTGGGTGAAGGAATCTGTGCGGGAGCTCAGCTGTGTGAAGGTAACTTTCTTTGGCTGACGTCTGCGTGTGCTCGCGGGTCTGTGACTTGTGTTGTTGCGATCGTCCGGCCCTGTGATTCGCTGGTCTCTGGTTTCCGTCGGGTCATAGAAGAAGTGTGCTGCTCCATCATGTAGAATTTTCAAGCGGGCCGGGAAGAGGAGAGTGTATTGTATATTTCTTTGCCACAGAACGCGTTTGATCTCCAAGCAGGGGGCCCTTTGCTGCTGTACCGCACAAGAGTAGTCCAGGAATAGCATTACATGTTTATCTTCCACCTGAAGCATTCTCTTCTGTTTTACTGCTCGGAGCATAGCATCTCTGTCTTGATAATGGAGCAATTTCAGGAGGATGGGCCGGGGCGGTGAGCCTGGTTGCGGTTTACAGGCTGGTACTCGATGTGCCCTTTCTATGGAGAAATATGGAATCCGGTCCACTGTCCTGGTGATTGTCTTAATCCATGCTTCCATATGTCTAACCGGGTTGGCCCCTTCCAATCCCTCTGGCAGTTTTAAGATGTGGATATTACTACTCCCAGAGCGGCCTTCCAAATCATCCGTTTTGCTTTCCAGTGATCACACCTTTTGTTGCAATTCTTGTATGGCGACTTGATGGGTCTGTATTCTCGGCTCTATGGCTTGGATCGTCTTCTCACCTTGCTTGACCTTGTCCGCGTGTTTACGATGGTTGTCCTGGAGGAGATTGAGGTCTGTGGCCAGTTCTCCAAACCTGTTTTCCATGGTTACCCTGGAGTGTTCAATTGCTGCGAGCACTTTGTCTAATTTATTGGACATGGATTCGGCGTGGGAGGATTCCCCTTCGTAGTGGGCGGTCATAGATTCTGGGGAGTTCTGCCTCCAATTCAATGCTTGCGGTATTCCCGTTGCACGTTGGCGCCCCAGCTCGCCTGTGGTTGCGACAGACAACCTTCCGGGCCTTTTGGCCAGCGCCTCGAGTGCCGGCGCCGAGAGCGAGGGGGTCCAGAGGCCGCTTATTTTCCTTTCCGGGCGTTTTGACCGCACTGTACCACAGAATGCAGCTGAGGGGGTCCCACCTTGGTTCCGACCCCTCTTAGTTGCTGCCCCTGGGCACCACGAGTGGAAGGATCGGGGGGAAGGGGATAGGTTCCCCGCCGGTGATGCGTATAGTACCCGCGGCCACGTCCTCCACCGTTATTTGCTTCGGTAACTGCCCCCCACAAACGTTTTCCTGTGATCTCCTTATCCCTGTATCTGTCTCTCGGAGACCCTCTGATGGGCACCTCGAGGCCTGGCGCCAGACAGGGGAAGGGCCGCAGTATGATTCCCACTGGGATCTGGCGGGACGGCTGTTGATGTAGGTAACAGATGTGTGGCTCACTTGATGGCTCGAGGTGATGGGATTGCTCCACCAGTGGTCGCCTTCTCGTGGGTGCATGACTTCAGTGGTGATGGCCCCCTCGGTCGGCCCCTGGGGGACTGGTGAGATGATGCCCCCCCCCCCGTGCGCGAGGGGGGGGGGGAGGGAGAGGGAGAGGAGGGTGGGGAGAGGGGAGAGGGGGGTGGGGGAGAGGGAGGGATTCCAATTAGCGCCGTGGGGCCGCCAGGCCCAGACTGATGGCACAGGCCGCTTGTTCGTCGACACCCCCACGCCTAGGCCCCTCCTCCACCCGCGCTGCAGCACTCGTCACCGAATGGAGGGAGACCCTGGTTCCCGGCCCCGCGCAGACCACCAGCAAGGCAAACCATGGGGCGGGGTCACAGAGACACAGTGGTTGGTATGGTGATCCCTAGTGGCGAAAGAACCGTCCCCTTAGCACTGCGGGCGTCAGGGTGCCTCTTGGTATATATTGTGTGGGCTGCTACCTGTGGGGACAGGCGTGTATTTCACATGACGAATCCAGGCGTTGGATCTGCGCAGCGGGGAAGGGATGCAGAGCGGCCCTACGAGGGGGCGTCAAGGTCAGGCAGCAGACCCGGGCTGCTTCCATGTTCGCACCCCCATGACTAGGCCTCTTCTCCCCCCCCATGTTGCGATTCCAGACTCCGATTGGGGGGTGTGTGCGGAGCCACAGCTCCAGGGCTCAGCGAAGTAGGCCGCGGGGTAAGGCCGTGAGTGCTTAGCGGCGCATGTGCAGAGTTCTAGTGGCCCTGATCGTCTCCCCTAGCGCCGCGGGTGCTGCAGCGTCTCCCACCGCGCTCGCGTGTGTTCCAGGACCCGGTGGGAATGGCAGCCTCTGTTGTGGGGGG
Source organism: Lissotriton vulgaris (assembly GCF_964263255.1). Taxonomy (NCBI): domain Eukaryota; kingdom Metazoa; phylum Chordata; class Amphibia; order Caudata; family Salamandridae; genus Lissotriton; species Lissotriton vulgaris. The sequence goes on along the minus strand of NC_141687.1, from coordinate 2,118,995,550 downwards.
CTGAGCTCAGGTGAGTTGGATACAGTGCAGTGGGGGCGTTTCACAGCCGCTGGCCGGGTCATTGGCATGGGGCCGCCCCCTGCCGCGGGGGTCCCACGAGTCCGCCCGGATCAGGCGGCGTGCTCTCACCTTGACATCCCAGTCATAGCCGCAATATCCCAATGTATCTGCCTTCTCTGGCCGGGACCACCTCAGGCAGTCCCCCAGGCTGTCACGGCGGGTCTCCGATGTCCCAATACCACTGCCTCAGGGTATTTAGCGCTCGGTGGGGCCTCCATCTTGATTTCACTGCTGGGTTGTCAGGGAGGGCGCTCACTTCATGTGGAATACCACTTTGCATCTCATTTTAAGGTCATGAGAGGGGCTGGAGGGTGTTGTTCAAGTGAGCGCCTGGGCTGGGGGGTTTAAGGAGGTTTTCGGCATCAATGGGCTTAGATGGCGCGGGCAGTTGGGCAGAGCTCTAAGGAGGCGCGTCTGCCATCTTGGCGTGCCAAGCCACGCCCCTCCAGAGAGGAGCTTATGCCCCCTCCCACGAGGAGGATGGCATAATAGGGGGTGTACCCATCACAAGGAAGGAGCCCAATGGTCCCAACCTGTACCTCCCTGAAACAGCGCTAATTTTAGTATCTAGTGGGCAACCCCAAACCTTGCCTCCTCAGACAAGCAAGAAGAAGAACCTAGGAGCTGTGGTGAAGGAAGAAGAGGAGGACACAAACTGCCTTGGCACCAGCCCTACCGGCCTGTCCTGACCTGCTCCAGCGGAATCCTGGTGTGTCCTGCAGCCAGTGGCCCCCCAGAACCCAGAGGAACTGTTGTACCTTCCCTACAAAGAGACTGTCTCCCGTGAGCGCTGGACTTGCTCAAGAACCAGACTCTGGTACGGCCGAATCTGCGAGTCTGCACCTGACACCCACGGTCCGAGTTTGAGTGGCCCAACATCCCCAGGAACCTGACCTGGGATCAGGTGATCTCTGACCTACCTCAAGCCTCCCAATGAGCCTCTATCTGAAAGATCCCCGGACAGCGAACAGAGCTAGTAAGGAAACCCTACGCCTAAAGACACCTTCACCTGCCTCGGGTGGCCCAACGATGGTGTTCTGGCAACCCCCTGCATCCCAACTTACCTCTCCAACCTGTGGCCGCCTCCAGGCAGTCTGTCTTCCCGAACCAGCAGTATTTGTTCTGACTGGAGATATCCCATTGTAACCAATAGGGCACCAGACTCCAAATCAGCACCCTGCCGCCCCTGTGCCGCTGTGGGTGCACCTTATGTGCTAACTTGGATCCCCTTTGCCCCGAGTATAACCCTTGGAGCTTTGCCACCTCAACTCTATGGCTCGCCCGAGAGCAGCCACCAACCGACGGCGTCTAGCCCCATCGGTTAACATTGGGCCTCAGCACTCTGCACCTGGCCTAGTGCTGTTGAGGTGCTCTTTGAGTGAATATCCTTGAACCTAGGAGAACCCTTGGTCTAATCCTTGAAACTCAGCCCCAAATACTGATTGCTCACCTGCAAACCGATAACCACATTTTCCCCCCATAGGATTGCATTGCCGGTTTTTCCTCAAAAAAAGTTCGAAGTGTTGAGTTGTGTTTGTATGGAACCCCGGGCAACTGTGTTTCTAATGTTAAAGTGGTTTACATACCTTTGTTTACTAAATGTGTGTGATATCTAGGCATACCACACTGAGTAGACAAAATATTCTCAAAATAACTCTGAAAGGTAATCTCAAAAGTAATCACAAAGTAATTACAACATTATGACGACTGTCTTTAAATTTTTACAAACCTGTAACCAAGTCAGTTTCATCCAGCTTGCATATTCTCATCATCCTGTTATTAAAAAGGACAACTTTACCTAACCTGTACCAAATCCTGCTGGGTTGTAAAATTAAAATACAACTAAAGAAATATTTGTATACAAACAATTGTTCTGAGTTCAGTTTTAGAGTGTGTGACATCATTTCTTGTCTGAGGGTGTACAATAAATGTTTAACACTACCCTCTGAGTAAGACATCATCTACTTTTACCTATGAACGTATTTGGGGATCCACTGGACTCTGTGCACACTAAACCTTACTTTAGTATAGTATATACAAGCCAGGTTCCTACCATGGTGCATCAGCGGTGGGGTATACAACTTTGCATTTGTTGGAATGACTTGGTCAACACCTGATCACACAACATAACTCTTAAATTGTCTTTAGAATTCAGAATTTATTGAGTGGACAATTTTTCCAAATTTCTCAAAGTCTGATTACGGCCTTGGTTAAGTCCCTCTAGTAATTTTAGAAAATAAAAACGTATCTTAGTTAGGTGCACAAGGGTTTAGAAATATTTCTTAGGTCTCTTAAAAAGATCCCAACTATTAGTAGAAAAGTGCCAAGTGACATAGAGTACGTGGTTGATGAGCTCGACCTCAACCCTTACCTCCATCAATAGATGAGAGAGTTACGGTCTCTATGCAAACTCAAAAACATTGTAGTGGGGTCCCATCCCTCCAAGCAAAATCTCCAGGAGCTCTTGGCAGGGTTTGTTAAAGAGCACCCATCTGAACTAGGCGAGGACCGATCAGATGGGGAAAGAAGTGGAGGGGATGAGGATAACTTCCAACCCCGCTCAATACCTAGGCAGACCAAGGTCCCTGTGCCCCTGACTCCAAGAATACTATTCACAGCACCTAGATCCTACACAGATGGGTCAGGTACTTCTGAGACCATTGAGGACAGCCTCAATGAAGAGACCAACCCTTTAACAAGGTTGGCCAAAAGATTAGACCTAGAGACCAGACTTCTGGCTCTAGAAGAGTAAAGAGCTGAGATTGGCCGAGCTCCCATCAAAGGTGGCAGCAACTTATTAAATAGGGACAGAAAGCAATCTCATGATCCCAACCCCCCCTCCCCTCCCCCCAAGGGATTGTCACCAAATTTGAGAAAGGTGATGACATCACCAAGTTTTCACAATCTTTGAGAGGAAATAAGGAAAGTGAGGAAGTCACTCCGAAGGGCACTCCTTTGGGAACTGTTCACTGGTAACTGCAGGGATAGACTCCTGACTCTTAATGGGGCAGGTGCTAGGTCTTTTAGACCTCATGAAGAACACTCTGATTGAGTGGTTTGGGCTCATAACTGAGGAATATAGTATTAGATTCAGGGGGCTCACAAAACCCACAGCCATTCCTGGGTTGACTTCATAGACTACTCAGTTAAGACACTATGGATGGTTAACTGGAAGTAATGTGCACGATTTTGATGGGCTTTGTAATCTTTTTATGAATGAACACATTTTGAGTAATTGTACTAATGAAAAGTTGCATCGACATCTGGTAGACCTAGGTCTAATTTCTCCTCAAGAATCGGGAAAGAAGGCGGACCACTGGGTCAAGACTAGGGTAACAAAAGTAACTGTAAAGAGGGGGTCCACACAGTTGATAGAAGGTAAAATAAGTTCAGTTTAATCAGGATAAATGAAGAGACCTCCAGCTCCTTCTCCAGCTTCTTCTTACTGGCACATTCTCAAGACATAACATTCTAAGCATCCTGGCACCTAACAGAGAGTTCTATTGAGCTAGACCCAATGAGCATAGATCCTAACACATCTCCCCCATTACAAATAATAAAGGAAATACAAACATTAACAACAATAATGCAGTATAAAGAAAATCTAAAAATGCACTAAGGAGCAGAACACTTTGCAACATTGCCACAGCTCCAAGCAGAACCATCTGTCAAAATAAGAACATTTCTTTTGACGCATTTGATTTGCATAGGTTGAGAGAACTTGCTGTCTCCTTTAACCACAAATCCCCCCTTCCTTGTCACCCACTTTGAAATCATTCTCACGTACCCTCATTCTCAAGTTATATGACAGAGCAGAATCACCTTGCTGTTTGTCAACACCATACTTCACTCCTCTACGATCGACCCATACACATTCCTTGCTTCTCAACCAACCCGGAAGCTCCTTCATACCCGGCTCACGACCTTTAAGAGAAACAAACGGTGAAACACCAGTAACGGAGTGCGGGGTAACTCTGTAGGACCCAATATATCACAAAGGAAGGGGCCCCCTGAGTAGGATATGAGGCAGATCAGCAGGGGAAATAATCAGAATAAGCGAAGAAGAAGATAGATCTGCCCCGTTTTTAATCAATAATAGGCTCTTCAAGAGTCCAGTTTTTTTCAATAGTCACCCATTTAGCGCTCACCAAAGTATCAGTGCCACATTAGATTCAGACAAGAACACATTCAAATTTATAGTGGTGTATGAGTGTGCACTAGCTGTGCGAATGTGAGCATAATTATAAGTGAAGACCAAATAGGACACCTCTCTTGTCTATTCCCCAAAATTAAAAAGCAGGGATCTAAAAAACCTAACTTTATCTGTAGGGCGTCCTCCATATATCATCTAAAAAATGGACAGTATAAAGTCCTTCGGTTTTTCTGACGAAGAGTTTGCAAAAATGATTGGTGCAGAGGGAACATCTAGTACTTTTGCTCCATCTAAAAGAATTGATGGTGAGTGGGACAAACTCCTTAATCTAAAAAAGAAATCTATACGAACAGAAGCCCACGCTAAATACATGTTGGATTACTTAAAGGCAGGTACCATACCCATAGGCCTAAGGATCAGGAATATTCCTGGACTCTTTGTGGAACTCCGCCATTTTTTGGAAAAATGGGCATTAATCTCCAACAGATGTAGCAGAGATTATATTATGCTCATTGTTGAGACCGCACGTGAGGTTTTAGCCATGTTAGCTAAAGAAATCCAAGAACTAGAAGAAAAATTAAAAAAGGAAAATCCATCTGACCTTGGGAAAAAGATCCTTGAGGAAATAAACATCGAACTGGACTCCTTTTCTGACTATCTTTTAAAAAGAAAAGTTGAAAAGTTCAGAAAAGATGTTAGACTTTTTTCGCAAGAAAAAGCATACCCGTATTTGAACCCCCAATTCTATACCAATAATGGAGGGACCAATCAATATGGCAACCAGAGAGACACTAAGAGACGAATACAAACGTTCTCTAATTCAACCGACTCTGATGGCGATAATGAAATGAACAATGACCCAAACTACAACTATGGGTTTCAACAATATCCTGAACAGTTTGATAGATCCAATGGACAGGATCATTTTTTAGCCAATCGCCGAGGCAACCATCGTCCGAGAAATCGGACCCCTCCAGTACCTCAATTCCTGCGAGGCCAGGGACCTCCGCAGAGATACATTCAAACTCGACAAACACAGTATTGGAGGAGGTAAAAGAGATCCCGGTGTTCAATCTATCGGACTATGACATCTCTAAAGAATCATTATCATTACTAAATCATGGCCTATCATATGTCCCTTCCACTCAGGTGGATCGATTCGGGATATTCAGAGACTTACATGCGTTTTTTAGAAAGATACGCCTAAAAAAATTCTTTCTAACAAGACCCGATTGTGAGAACACAGACAATGTGTCGGGTTTTAAGCCACCCTCTAATTTCACTCCCAGTCTCGAGACTGTGGGACCTGAAGTAGGTGTTTTTGAGAAGGCGGTCATTCATAAACTTTTGAAAGCACTTAAATTTACTCCATCTCCCAAACATAATCTAACCATCAGGGAGAATATGGGCCTGAAGTCATTAAGGAATAACCAAGATCTAACGATCAAGCCGTGTGACAAAGGCGGAGGAATCGCGGTATTTAAAACCAGCGATTACATTGAAAAGATGGACAGTTTACTATCCTCTGATGCCCACTATAAGCGGATCTTGAGATGCCCTGAGGAGACTTTGAAGAGACAAATCTTAACGATTGGGACAGAAGCGGCAGACGAAGGTATAATCTGCACAAAAGAAGCAGAGTACCTTACCCCTACACACACAAGAATGCCAATTATTTACGGCCTTCCCAAAGTGCACAAAAGTCAAACGAACCCTCCAATGCGTCCAATTGTGTCTACCATTGGATCTGCTACAGAACCGCTGTCCAAATATATTGACAAGTTCTTGAAACCCCTAGTATGCAAATTGAAATCTTACATCAGGGACACGGGTGACTTTATTGGAAAAATGGAAAACTGTTTATTCGATCCAGACAAAGAACTTATGGTTACCATGGATGTGGAATCGTTATATTCTAATATTCCACAAGAAGGAGCTATTATGGTCCTAGAAGAACTGTTACTTAAAGAAGATGCCTTACCCAATGCCCAGCTCCTCATTGAATTTTCGAAAATTGTGATGAATGAAAACTATTTCGAATTCAACCAACAGTTCTACCACCAAGTAAAGGGGGTAAGCATGGGGGCCTCATGCGCACCGAGTATAGCTTGTCTATACATGGGCCATTTTGAAGACAAAAACATCTACAACGAAATGGCCCCATTTTCTGAGAATGTGAGAGCCTGGTCGCGCTTCATAGATGACATTTTTTTCATCTGGAGTGGCGACCAGGGCTCTCTGGATGAATTTATCAAATGGATAAATCTAGCGGACGACCACATCAAATTCACTGCCAAGGCGAGTAATGTGCAAGTGGAGTTCCTGGATGTATGGGTAAGACACAATGGGGAGTGCCTATATGTGTCATTATATACTAAACCCACTGCAAAAAACACACTCCTGGACTATGGAAGTTACCACCCTCGCTGCCAACGTGATTCCATCCCCTTTAGCCAGTTCTTGAGAGTGAGAAGGAACTGCTCTCGGATGAGCGACTTCCTAGAACAATCTGACCTACTGAAAGTCAAACTCATGAAACGTGGGTACCCCCACCGTTTAATCAAGGAGTCCTTTAAGAGGGCCCGGTATTTCAATCGTGAAAGCATGTTCCAAACCCAAACAAAGGATGAATTAAACAGACTGGTTTGCATCACCAATCACTCTACGGCGAATGACAAAATCCGTCAAGCCATAAATTCGCAGTGGCACATCCTGAATGGCAATGAAGGAGAAGAAACTTTAACCAAACCCATCTTTGCTTTTCGGCGTAACAAGAACTTGAGAAACCATCTTGTACGAGGGGCAGTTCGGAGCCCAGTTGGACCTAAACAAACGGGCCTCTCGGGCCTTCCACCGGTTAAAGGCAACCACCGGTGTGGCAACTGTCACACATGTCCCAATGCCATTGTTGGCGAATCTCTTACCATTGGAAATCGCCAGATAAAACTAAACACCATGAGTAACTGCCGATCATCCAATATTATATATGTTATCATTTGCCCTTGTGGATTGCCGTATGTGGGCGAAACCGGCCGTGAATGCAGAATCAGAGTTGGTGAGCACAAGGGAAATATTCGGAATGAAAGGCGGGGAGCTCCCCTCGTTGCCCACTGGCTGAATATGAAACATACTGAACATGATGTAAAATGGTCCATCCTAGAAAAGATTCGTGAAATTCCAGGCAAAAATACTACCTCCATCAGGAAAAAGAGGGAGGTTTTCTGGATTTTTTTATTAGATGCGGCTAATACTGGCCTAAACGAGGCATGCCCATGGGAAAATGCTATTTATTGAATACTTTCTGTACTCTGAGATGATGGTACCATGTAAATTAAAGGAAAAAACGAAGTTGATTACTCCATCTCGTGTTTTGGTAAAAACCAGGAACCCAGTCCGGGTCTTTCCTTTTCCTTGAGCCAGTAGCTGCTGAGCACACCTGAAATGCATTAGGTGTTTGCAAGTACTTTAAAAAGAGTGAAGCGGCGTGTTGAGCTGTCGCCCACCGGCTGCCGGATACGGAGTGAAGGGGAATCTCCACAAGGATCGTCCGTGTGAGTACTTTGCTGGAAAATGCGCACCATCTAAGCTTTAGAAGCTTACTTGCATTTCGTGCCTAGGGTGCTGTTTGCTTCATTATATTTTAAAGAAAAGCACCAGCCACAGAGCCCACGCCGGGTCTTTATATTTCTTTGAGCACGGAAGACTTACACAGTGCATGAAGCCGTCTGGCAACATGAGCAGATTCCGCGCTGTACATTTTGTTTAAAAACTTACTGCTGTAAAGTTTAAAACCCCACTGCTGGAACACACGTTTATCGCGCTGCCTATTTTGAAATCTTTAAACGATAGAGCTAATGCCGGGTTTGTTTGCACCTTCTATCCGGCAGATCCCGACGGTACCTATTGCTGAAAGCACCGCAAGACGAGATCCTTTATTTTTTGATTGCGGGGGCGTGCTGAGAGCTGATACTCGCCTGAACCCTAAACTCTGTGAAACAAAGAAAGCTGCTGCGCGCTAATTTGTAACGCGATCAAGTAGGTATCCTATGCTGTGAACTGCCTGTGCCTCAAATTACTGTGGTGGAAAGAGGTGTTTTAAACCCTGTTTTCCCTTTTTCCAGGCCGATTCAGTCTCCGGCCCCGAACCTACTACCACGCCGCTTTATTCGCATATTAGGATTGTGCCTAGGTAAGACGTGACACTTGTGAATCTGTGAAAGAAGTGTGAAATTAAATTTTAGTTAGATTACTGAAACGCTACTGTTATCTATTGTTCAGGATTCCAGGAAGGTTCCAAAATCCTGTTTGTTATTTAAAGGTGGTGACCTGCCATCATTTCCCCTTGGGCGGACTGTTTAAGTGAATTCGGGCCTGAATACAAGGTAATACCCTTCCAAAACACGATCTTGATGGGGCTATTGAGCATTTTTAAATGACTGTCACTTAAAACTGCATTAGGAACCTGAATGTTTGGGTCCTCAAACGAGGGGTTAACCAATTATAATTACAATAGCGATTCTATTTAACCAAACAGATTTTGGGACAAGGCCACCTTGGCGTATGATATGAAATAAATAGTGAAATGCAGATATATAAAAAATGGATAAATGCTTAGTGCACACAAATACAGAAACAAAAGAGCCAGGATGTATGTGAGGGTCCACTGCAGGGGTCGTGAATGTACCTTTGACGCTAATGACTTGTTTTTTAATTTTTGCTTATTGTGTCACCCATTTTTTTAGCTCACCAAGACCCCCAACTTGTGATTAAATCACTGTGATAAATTACTATGTGATCATTACATACAGGTCTACAGGAAAATCATTTGAGAGAAAAAATATGAGGATAGTAAATGATTATCTTTTTAAATTGTTTATGGAATGGGGTGAAACACAATATTAAAATATGTGTTTTTTCTACAGAGTGCCTGGATATCAGAAGCATTTGTGATACTGTTACCTACTACCCCCTCTCCTTCCCTTTCTTTTGCCCTGACGAAGGTGCGGCCAGTCTACGGGCCTGGCACCGAAACGCGCGTCGGCGTTGAAACAACTTGCCCTGAACCTTTAATCACCGATCTCCGGCCTATGGCTGAGAGAACATGTTCAGAATGTTCTCAGAGCATTATTCCTTAATTCCTGTCTGAGTTGAATGAATGAATTATGTATGAGAATGTTTGTTAGTGATTGATGAATGTGTTTGAGTTTGAATGCAGGAAGACTGGTTGTTGATGGGGTGTTTCTTATCTTGTTTTATTGAAATGTTTGAATAAATAAATATGTCTATATGCACTCTAAAATATGAAGTTAATAAAAATAAAAATGATATATTTTTTTATAAATTTGAATGTGTTCTTGTCTGAATCTAATGTGGCACTGATACTTTGGTGAGCGCTAAATGGGTGACTATTGAAAAAAACTGGACTCTTGAAGAGCCTATTATTGATTAAAAACGGGGCAGATCTATCTTCTTCTTCGCTTATTCTAACTCTGTAGGACCACATCATTTTTTTTAGTTCACCAGACCAAGTCAAACCATTAGCAAGAGACAATTGAATGTTTTCCATTAACAACCTATTCACTCTTTCCACCAAACCATTGGCCTGTGGTCTGAACAACGCCACCCTTTCATGACAAACTCCCATTCCATCCAGAAACTCCTTCATTTCCCTAGAGACCAACTGCACACCGTTATCTGACACTAAAGTTTTCGGAATCCCTTCATTCAAGAACGCTCTCTCCAAAAACCCAATAACTCTTCTAGTATCAATAAATTCAGTTGACTCTACCACAAACCATTTTGAATGATAATCCACAAGTACCATCAAAAACCTGTTATGCACCCTGAGCTTATGGATTGGACCCAAAAAATCTATAGCTAATTTCTCCCACGGATGTTCTGGAAACTCAACACATTGGAGGGGAGGTTGCCTGACCACTTTGGTCTTATCGCTACTTGCACATGCATGACAATTCTTTACAATTTCGTCAATTTCACCATCCATGCCTGGCCACCAGTAAGATTCTCGAATTCTTCTCTTTGTCATATTGCGACCCAAATGGCCTTCATGCACTAAGTTCATAATCTTAGTCCAACAACTGCATGGTGGAACTAACCTATTTCTGTGCCACAATTTCCCTTCCGCAACACTCAATTCCCCCTCCACATGAAAAAAACCTTTTAATCTTACATCACCACAAGACTCCTTAGACCAACCACCAGACACATTACCCATAACTATTTTTAATAGATGATCATCACTCATAGCACTTTCCCACTCGACTCTATCAAATGCCAAAATTTCATTGCAACTGGCACTAAATTCATCACCCACAAACTCCTCAGACACCACATCAACTGGCATCCTAGACCAATAATCTGCAACAACATTTTTCTCACCCTTGACATATTCCATATCAAAATTGTACTCTAAAACTGATAGAATCCACTTCGATATTCTAGGGGTAACATTCCCCTCCAAGCCTTTTCCACCTTTGAACAAATGCACCAGGGGTTTATGATCTGTCCTTACTCTAAAAGGTAAACCCCACAGAAAGTACCTAAAATGCTTGATACCCCAGGTGCAAGCGAGAGCTTCTCTCTCAATTACTGAATAAGAAGTTTCCGCTCCTTGAAGCCTCCTAGACGCGAATCCAATGATTTTTTCAACACCACCAGAAATTTGAGTTAGCACTGCTCCAAGCCCTACGCTACTTGCATCAGTAGTTACCAAAGTTTTGGCTCGAACAGCAAAATGACCTACGGTCGGTGCATGCAATATGCCTTCCTTCACACTTTTAAACGCCTTCTCACAGCTTTCACTCCACTTAAATACGACACCATTCTTCATTAGCAACCTTTAGGGTTCTACAACATCAGCAAAACTCTTAATAAATTTTGAACAATATTCGGCCACGCCTAAAAACGACCTAAGCTGATCTTTACAAGTAGGTGTAGGAGCATTGTTGATCGCAGAAACTATGCTCTTCTTAGGTTTTATTCCCAGACCGGAAATTTCATGACCTAAGTAAGTCACACAATCACGTTTAAGTTGACACTTTTCCTTCTTTATAGTTAACCCATTCTTTTCCATTCGCACCAATACCTCTGTCAAAACTTTATCATTGTGTTCACAATCTCTCCCAACAACCAAAACATCATCTTGAAAACACAAGACATTCTCCACACCAGCTAAAACCTTCTGCATCACTCTTTGAAATACTGCAGAAGCAGACGCCAGGCCAAAAGGCATCCTGCAATACCTAAAGGCTCCTAGCGGAGTCACAAAAGAGGTAAGGTGACGTGATTCCTCAGCTAAATCTATTTGGTGATACGCAGCTGACATGTCAATCACACTAAAAACCACCCCCCCACCCATTGCACTCAGCATTTCAGAAATATTGGGTAAGGGTTGCCTGTCTACCCAAATATTTCTATTTAAGTCGCGCAAATCCAAACATAGACGAATTTTCGCTCCCCCGTCCTTTGGCGCGACCACAATGGGCGCAAGCCACTCAGAAGCTTCAATAGGCTCAATTATTTTCAAATCCAACAACTTATCCAGTTCATCTTTAAGAGGAGCCCTCATTAAGCGTGGAACATTTCTAACCTTGTGAACTACAGGCACTGCGTTTTTCTTAAGTATTATCCGGTGCGAAAACCCTTTCAATTTACCCAGCCTTTCAGTAAAGACGTCTGGAAACTTTCTCATAATATCTACTTCAAAACCATCAATATTGAGAACAGTGAGAGAGGATACTGGTTAAGGTGCATTGGGATTTAACGTTCTACCTAAACCTTTTTGGTGGCGCCAGCCAAGCAAATTAGAACCTTGTTTGGTCAAGTAGACTCTACCAAACACTTTCTTAGAGGAAAAAGTTATTACCATTGTTTGAACTGGTAATTTCTGGTAGGCTAAGGCTGACGCCAAAGCCAGGCAGAAACCACCATTCTAGTCAGGGCAAGGAAGTCACACGCCAAGATAACCCCTGCTCACCCCCTTGGTAGCTTGGCACAAGCAGTAAGGCTAAACTCGGAGGCAATGTGTAAAGCATTTGCGCCAGCGCACAACAGCAACAACATACTAGGCACACCACAAAAGAGACTCCACACAAGGTTATTATAAAAATACTTTTGTATTGTAAAAACGCATCAGATAAAATCACACATATACATTGTGCCAACTGGCACAGGCAATATTCACATGGGATTATTCGCAAGACAGGGCCACATGGGCCACTGTCATAATCAACACTTAGTAGAAATGAAATACTGTCAGAAATTAGAATAAAAGAATATAAAATCACTGTAGCACAAAGTAACAGTTAGAAATCACACCCAGTACCTACTGGTAACAAGTAAGTACCACCTACGCAACCCTAAACACCTTAGGAGCATGTCACGCAGGGGACCAGGACCTCCCTAGGACCACCTGTACTAAAAAGACCAACCACCCAAGTATCACACAGCATTTAGGGGTCTAGGAAAGAACACATTACCCATGAGGCATAAATATACATTCAGAGGAGTAGTAAAGGGAAACACATGACGCATAAACCTACACATTCCGCAGTGTTTAAGAACAGAGTACATGATGCAATAAAATACATTCAGGGGTGCAGCGCAAGAAGACACATGATGCCTAAAACATTCAGAGGTGCAGCGCAGGAAATGAAAGACACCTATTGCATAAAAACTTTCAGAGGTGCCAGAGCAATACAATAGCGCAAGAATCACATGATGTCTAAAAACATTCAGAGGTGCAGGAATAACACATGATGCAAGAGAACACATTCAGAGGTGCATTAACCATACAATTGCGCAAAAACTCACATAAGCCACCACCTGTGGCAGTCCCTAGGCCAACTGGCCTTGTGGGGCAAAGATGCCCTGAGTCCAAAGTCAGGGTGCGCTGCCATGCAGCGCCAGTCTCAAAGTACAAAAGCCTAAACGTGGCAGCTGCCCACAAAGTTCTGGGCAGCTGAGAACCAACAAAACTGCGCCAGGGCCCTCACTGGCCCTTAGGCGCAAACTGCGCCACTGCTGGAGCCACACAGGCTCTGGGCATATCGCACATGCCCCAGACGTTGGAGCCACACAGGCTCTGATACTGCAAATAGCCAAACGTTGGAGCCACACAGGCTCTCAAACCAATGTGCTCCCTGGTAGGAGGGGGCGGGCACCGACAATGTGCCCCGGCGCCCCCGCCAATTAAAACGGCCCCCCCAGGGAGCCTCTCGGGGCTCCAGAACGTTGGGGCGACCCGCTGCCAATCCGGACCGCCCTGACTCTGCATTCACGGTGGAGTCCCCTACGGGGGACTCTAACTTCACAAAAATGCCCCCAGAGCCTCTCATGGGCTCTCTAAACACATGTGGCCATTGGAGCCTCAGGCTCAGTTGAAACGTTGGGGCGGCCCACTGCCAGCTGGGGCCGCCCTACCTCCATTCCCGTCTATATGCCGCTCTCCGGCACCGACAGAGGCCACACGGAGCCCCCCCCAGCCCTGCCGACTCACCGGGCTCTCAGGGGCGGGCTCCTCCGGGCGGCGGCTCTCCTTCGCTCGCGGCGGGGGCAGGCACCGACAATGTGCCTCGCGCCCCCTCCGCTCGTCTCCTTATGCCGCACCTCTCGCTCTTCGGCAGCTTCACCGGCGGCGGGGGCGGGCACCGACAATGTGCCCCGCGCCCCCTCCGCTCTCTCTCCTCTCGCTGCAGGGCTCCCTTGACACACAGGAGCCCTGTTCACCGGCCATCTTCTTCCTCGCCGCCACTCCGGTCTCTCCCCCACACGGCACAGCAGCTCCACGCGTCCCCGGGCGGGGGCGGGACTTCCGTCCGGCCGCGCTGGGATTGGCCGGCCAGCCAACCACTTCCGGGTCGCTGCGGGCAACGCTGCGGCCCTTCTCCTTAGGCAGGCAGGCAGGCGGGGGCTGAGTTAACCGAGGAGTGGGCTCCCTCGAGTTAAAATATAAAATAAAGACGCGAGGTGGCACTTGCAAAAATAATCAAATAACCGGGCATAAAGCAGGGTGGCACCTGCAAAACCTCACGCAAAATGCGTGATAGCGACACGCTCGCTACGGGTGCAAAATAAAGCGCTCTCAAGCGCTACTGGCCAAGGTGCAGCGCTTCCAGGCACTGGAAGCCAGCAAAGTCCAGGCAAAGTCCTTCAGGAGATTCAGCAAAGTCCTGGGGGGATAAGAAGAAGTTCCCCAAGGATCCCAGGGCAAGGCAAAGTCCCCCCATCAGCCCAGGCAAGGCAGAGGGGTCCCCCAGAAGTCCTCCAGGCATCCAGGGGCTGGGCAGCGCCCGCCCCTGGTAGATTCAAGTCAGAAACAAGAACATTTTGGAAGGAGACACAGCCCCTTCTTATACACAGAAAAGTCTTTGAAGTCCTTTGAAGTCTTGGTGCAAGGGGGCCCTGAGCACTGGAGTGTTTCTGGTTTTCTTCTTCCTGTCAGCTTCAGGGTCAGAGGTGACAGTGGGCTGGTAGGAGAGGGAGCCAGCATGGTGGTCAGGCAGACACAGCCCGGCACTATCAGGCGCTTCTTCCTCCCCCTTCTCTGGCAACAGATGTTGCCTTTCACCCCTGGGCTGACTCCGACCCCCTCCGGGGCCCTGCAGCCCCTGTCACCCTCAAACCAGACAGTTAATCCACAGCAGGCCCAGGCACCCTGGGCCAGGCTCACCAGCCAATCACACGCCAGAACCAAATTACACAAATATGCCAACTACTAAAAGTGGTGCTTCTAGACTAGACACACTCATGACGCATATACCATTACGCAGCATTCACTCTCACAAGTTCGTACATATCAAACTCGACCCTGCACTCCCCACACATCAGGAACTACCATGGGCATACATATTCCCCATTCATTCCTATGGGAGGGCAGGTCACTCACCACTCATTCACAGAGAGCTCAAGCAATTTACACTGTACCACAGTGAAAAAGTGCGCAGAGGCCTAAAATCACCAACACCAGGTTCCATAAACAGGCTAGGAAAAAGCAGAAAGTCTAGAGGTGAACCTGCCTAAAGGGCCGGGTCCAACAACCATCCATTTCAATCCCAAAATGTCTATGGTCTTACCACCATATCCCACAGCCTTGATGTCAGGAGCCCCCCAAGAAGAAAGATCACTATTTTCTGCCCAAACATTAATGTACATTTCTTTAGACAGTAATGTGTAAAGACTCCCAGAATCAATTAGCATCTTAACATCCTTGGATCCAGGATGTTTAGGATCTCTGCAGTCAAAACTGATTAGACTATGTGGTTTCTCCAACTTATCTGTACTCTCAGTGAGAACATCAATCAAGCACACAGGATCCTGAGAAGAACCACTACTCTTATCATCTACTCCATCAATGCATAACATAAACTCTTGAACATCCTCACAACAATCATCAACCTCATTAACATATTGAGATTTGACATTGCAAACTTTAGCTAAATGCCCTCTTTTGCCACAGTTTCTGCAAATAGCATTCCTTGCCATACAACGTGTACTTTAGGCTATATGTCCTGGAGCAACACACCTATAACATTTCACTTGGCGAAAATTTCCTTGCTGTGTAGAAGTCGTAGGATTTGGACGGAAATTGTTAGAAGATTTAGAAGACTTGGAATCAAACTTTCCTAGGGGTTTAGCAAGTTTAGTCTTATTAACACCAGTTTGAACAAGAGAAGGCTTATCATTAACCTCAGATTATTTTGTAAACCCTTCTTTGGACGTTGCAGAACTAGTGCACTTATCCATTTCTTTAATCCACAAGTCAGTATTTTCAAGTCCTTTAGCAATCTGAATCGCCTCTTCCAAGGTACAGTCTTTTATAAGTAATTTCTCTCTAACCCTTTTGTTATTAGTACATCTCACTATCTGTTCGCGAATCAAAGAATCGTTTAAATCCTTGAATTGGCAATTGATAGACAATCCTCTCAAGGCTGCTACATAGCTTGCTATGTCTTCATCATTCTTTTGTGCACGACAAAAGAATTTATGCCTTTCAAGCAGAGTATTTATTTTGGTCATAAACCTTTTCTCAAGCATTTGCATACTCATTTCATAGACGTTATTAGGTTGTCCATTTCCAATCCCCAAAGAAATCTCAGGCAGATCCTCATAAAGCCTCCTACCTTCAACTCCCAAATTATGAAGCAAAATTGCTTGCCTGCGAATTGGCCCAAACTTGTCAGAACCTGTAGCGAGAATATAAGTTAAAAACAATTTTTTCCATTCTTTCCATGGTATTGTAGGCTCCCCAGGGGTGGGAAGAAAAGCAGGGGGGGGTAGCAAAAGTTTGCTGAGCCATACTTCAACTTTACAGAAGAAAATTAGAGTAATGTACTTTAAGATTCACTTTTCACTTTCACAATGTACTTTTGGTATTTACATTTGAAAATTAACACTGTCACTTTTAAAGCCCTTCAAGTATATGCACTCGATTTGAACATGAACAAATAGTATGTGGCAAAAGCTCTTCCTGCTACTTGCCCAAGAATGCTCTGCTTGCTAATGTTGTTGCTTCTTAAGATTAATGCGCATTCTATGCGTTAGTTCCGAAAAATAATAGGAAGAATGCGCACCGGCAGCTTGTTTCCTCTTGGCTGCTAGGCAACGCACTCGGCGCTTGAAGGACGAACGTGCATCGGCAGATTGCTAGGCAACGTGTGATAAAGATGGCCGCCTGCGCAGGGTCACGCAACGTGAGGGCGCGATGTCGTCACAAGGTTGGCAACGTGAGGGCGCGATGTCATCACAAGATAGATGACGATCCGAAGAGATTCCAGATTCCGAAGCGAGGAGAAGCGTCATGGAGCAGATTCCATTGTGGAGCGCGGCGGTAAGCGCTGCAGTTTAAAATTTTGAAGAATGCGCTATGATGCGAAATGAAGTTCGGGTTCAACAAGTTTTGGAAGAAATGTTCAGGCTTTAAAGATTTTCGAAGTAAATTATCAGCACTCACATGGGGGTATCTTTAGAAGAAGTTCCAAGAAGGCAAAAGTAAATCCAAAGTAGAAGGAAAATAAATATATACTACCAGCTCCAGGTAGTATCATCCAGGGGTGAAGGTCTCTGTACTCTGTCCCCTGCCAGAGCTGCTTCTACACCTCGTCGCCAATGTAAAGAGGGGGTCCACACAGTTGATAGAAGGTAAAATAATTTCAGTTTAATCAGGATAAATGAAGAGACCTCCAGCTCCTTCTCCAGCTTCTTCTTACTGGCACATTCTCAAGACAAAGCATTCTAAGCATCCTAGCAACTAACAGAGTTCTATTGAGCTACACCCAATGAGCATAGATCCTAACAGTAACCACTGGGGGTGACCAGAAAAAAGGGTTTACCAAACCTCCCCAGTGGTAAGGGGGAGAACTGGCCTGCAACAGTGGTCTCTCCAGGACTTCCAGCTGCCTGTCTGCTTGGGAATGACCTGGAAACCTCAGCATTGGTTGTGGTTGAATTGAAAACCCGTTCAGCAATGCTGGACATCCCTGAGATTGTGTGTAAGTCTAGAGCACAGAGGTGAGCACAGGGTAAAAAGAAGTGTTGGAGCCTAGAAGGGCCCTATTTTCCAAGAGAAAAGGCAAGAAGACTGTGGACCAAACACAAAAGAGAGGGAGGCGGGGGAACTCCTACTTTGACCTTCTCTAAAGCTAACTAGTCACAAAGAGAAGTAGGATTGGAAAGAGTTGCTTAAAGAGTCTTTTGGCAAAGTCAATATGTTCTAAAAACTGCCCTCATCCACAAAATTGTGGCATGCTTCATCATTGGGATGCTAAACACAATCTTTTTCTCTGGCTCAAATGATGTTTTTATCTTCAAAGTTGTTTGTACCGTATTATAAAACCTGTTTTAATCTATATTAAACACCGAGTAGCATTATTAAATGGGGAGCACTGCAAAGGCACACGATGCCCCAGGCGTCAACTAAAGGGGGGTGATAGTGTACATATTTTTGCTACCTTCCAGTCTTTAACGTCCATCAATAGCCAGATCACATAATTATTTAACATTACATTATAGTTTAAAGTATCCCTGACTCTCACTGTGATACTTCTGGGAGATGCAGCTGGAGAAAGACTGTCATGAGGAAGTGACCTGATATTTATCGCCATGACTATTTTTCGATTATGCATTGCTTCGGCATGGCTAGATAAGAACCCATGAGTCTTTCAACAATAGTTAACCTGGGTGCTTGCAACTTGTAACCTGGAAAAGTTCTAGAAAAAGGATCCTTAGTAAAAGGAAGAGTCTCAGGAGGTGGAGGTCGCTTATTGACTGGATAGAATCTTGGAACTGAGACAGTTATGGATGTTGCACTTAGTAGGATTCATATTTCTTTTTACCTATTTAGATCATTCCTGAGGTTCCCTTTGAGGGGCTGTGGGGACAGTAAAAGGACAGAAACATGTGGACGGCTGAGTATCACAGAAAGGACAAATACATCCGACAGAAAAGTAAGGCATTGCATGTGGTTGGAGTTAGTGTGAAGAAAGAAGATAAAGTGTTGGACTCATGAACAACAAAGTCACTGATTTAGCTAAAAAGCATGTCTTGGAAATCATAGACACTTCTGCCGAACAGAACTTGCCTATTAGTGCTTCTGGAAAACGCACCAGAAGTGATAGTAGTTCACCAGACTCTCAAAGAGTATCTGTTGTTGACTTTTAATGTAGAAATACAAATTGAGGGAGATATATTGCACAAAAGCTATATCCTGGTCTCCATATCAGTTAACTATGACATAATTCTTGTGGCATATAAATGGGCTCCATTATTTATATGGATATGATATACATCTTTTTATATATATATATATATATATATATATATATTTTATTTTTGTATTGAATATTTCATTTCAATAATTCATGTTGCAGAATAAAAAGATAATTTGACCCCAGTTTACATTCCGCCAAACTCCTCCCACCCTGAGATGCTATCACATTTACAAACAGTCATTTCATATCAGTAGTACAGATCAAGCTACTGACTTTTCTTGTATTTATTTTTTTAGTTTTATTGAAAGAATTGACATTAAGGCAAGCTACAAAAAACAATATCAATAACATAACGAAATATTATACTTTTGTAGAGACAGTCTGCACGGATCTTGAACTGCACAGAAAGCACAGAATAATAAATACACCAAAAAAATACAATAACAAATACAAAAAATACTCAACACATTAAGGAGGGGGTAGGGGCGTTGTGTCGGGGTTAGGGGATGCAGGTGTGTTAGTACTTCATGGTGTAGGTGGGTGGTAGTGGAGAGGATTGCCATGTGAGCCTTCATATGTATTGAGTAAAATGTGGTGTCGGAATGTCATGAGGCTAGTAACTTGGTTCAAAACAGGGGTCGGCAGGTGGGAATGGGCGCCCATGCCAGACTCTGCGGGACAAGAGGTATCCTGGGCAGCAGTAAGGGCTTATTGGAGATCATTTCAGTAAATACACTATATATCTTGCGGCCTAGAGGTCGGAGGTTGCAAGGAGGAGAAACCTCTGACTGTAAACTGCAGTAGGCTAAGCTGCGTGTCCATGCTGTCCTCTGGGGCCTAGACTTAGCTCCCCAATGGAGTGCTATTTCTCTTTTTGTGAGCAGCAGAGACCCCGCAACCGCCAGAACCAACCTACACAAAGGGATGAAAGACGTAGCGAGTGGATGATGAACAGCCGCCTGAAACTGAACTCAGATAAGACGGAAGTCCTCATCCTAGGATCATCACCCTCCGCCTGGGACGACTCCTGGTTGCCCCCTGCCCTGCGTAGCACACCCAAAGCAACGGACCACGCACGCAACCTGGGCTTCATCCTGGACTCCTCCCTCTCGATGACCAGACAAGTCAACGCCGTCTCCTCGTCATGATTCAACATCCTACGCATGCTACGTAAGATCTTCCGGTGGATCACCACTGAAACCAGGAAGACGGTCACCCAGGCCCTCGTCACCAGCCGACTGGACTACGGTAACTCCCTCTACGCCGGAACCACAACCAAAGTTCAGAAAAGACTCCAGCGCATTCAAAACGCCTCAGCACGACTCATCCTGGACATCACCCGTCACAGCCACATCACCGGACACCTGAGAGACCTGCACTGGCTCCCTGTCAGCAAGAGAATCACGTTCTGACTCCTCACCCACACACACAAAGCTCTCCACAACAAAGGCCCCAGATACCTCAACGACCGCCTGACCTTCTACACTCCCACCCGCCAGCTATGATCGACCAGCCACGCCCTCCCCGCCGTTCCCCGCATCCGAAGAGCCACAACGGGAGGAAGATCCTTCTCCTACCTGGCTGCCAAGACATGGAACTCCCTCCCATCCACCTCCGCCTGACACAAAACCACCTCTCCTTCAGGAAGCAACTCAAGACCTGGCTGTTCGAGCAGTAGCAGACCCCCCTCCCCCAAGCGCCTTGAGACCCTCCGGGTGAGTAGCGCGCTATACAAATGCTTTGATTGATTGATTGATTGAAGAGCGATAGCAACAAATCGTCCGTAGCGAGGAGGAGACAGGATCCAACATGGCTGCTTGGAGCTTCTGCTCCGTTGAAGCCCCGCTTTCAACAATCAAGTAAGATGCTTAATCCCCTCTTAAACAACGGATTGAGCCATTTCCTGGCATCAGTAGGTCGGGAGCATCTGCCGCTGTGGCCGCCGTTCCAACCAGACGCTGCAAAGCTGAAATAGCGGCAAAAGTCTGGCCAGGCGTTATAGCTTCAAGATGGCTCCTGGGAAGGAACTGTCACCCTTTCAGAAGAATCAGAGCGGATCCATGGGAACCTATGCCTAATTAGCGGCATTACCGGGGGATCCACTACCTTGCTTCCCCAGTGGACGCCTGCAGTTGTAATTTGACCAGCTACACAGAAAGCACAGGCCTGATCATTGCCCCAGCCCACATCTTGATCCAGACTCATGGCTAGCCTCTGCCCTTGTCTGCTTGACACGCCGGATATTTTGACCGTAGTGGCACCTGTTGCCGAAGATCGAGGTTAGCGGACCCCCCTCTTCCCCTGCACAAGGCAAAATGGCAACGTAAAATGGCGGCTCCCACCGTGCTGCCCACCACGCGCTGCTGTTCCACGGTCTGCGCTACGCCTCGAGCGCCTTAGGTCTCCGGGGGAGATCTTGTGTCCCTAATGGGAGTCTGACTTTTCCCTCTTTACAAAGCTCTATTGTACTCGGCACACTCTCGGTTAGGTAAAGGGTCCCAGGATGCCTGACCCCAACATGGCTGATAATGGTGACTTCACACCCTTGCTGAACTTTTACCTACTCAAACCCTCCAGGACTATGCCTGATCTCAAGAGGACTTCTAAAATTCTTCTGGTCCATGGCTTACCCCACTCCCCCGCACTACTCTGACAATCCCTGAGTACACATGACCTCTTTCCTGACAGCAGAGACCGAGCATTATGTCCAACACCCGGTGGAGCTGCTCTGTTCAGCTAATGAGATCGGACTGGGTTCATCCCCTGTCCGTCACCTACCCAGCCGGGCCTTGGGCACAGTTTCTCTCCTTCTCCCTGTCTCGCCCACCCTCCCGTCTTCGTATTTCTGCTGTTCTGCTTTTGCCTTGTCTCCTTTCTATCCATCTGTCTAACCAAAACCTGTTGGAGTTTCCTTGAGAGCTATAGAGGAGACTGGCCTTGGACTACCACCTTTGCTGACAGCTACCCGTTCGGTCTTTGGGGCTGACTTTACCTCTATCTCTTATTCCGTCTTCCCCCTCGTCCTCTCCCTTCTCACGCCCCCTTCCCTCTCTGTCTCTCCTTCTCTCCCGATATCGTGTCTCATATATTTGATGTAACGTGTAATTGTTATTATTGTTCTTATGTAAAGCGCTCTTATACCTACGGACCTAGCCAGCGCTATATAAAACTGTTTAAATAATTAAAACTGTTTAAATAAAGAAAGCAGCGTTTGACACGATTGACCAGGCCTAGACGTGATGAGGGTAACAAAGGGGCTCCTATAATAGAGGTGAGGGTTTGAAACACCTCTGTTCAGAACGGCAGGATCTGTAAGCAGGACCATGCCATGTGGGCAAAATCAGCAGTGACTGTACCACATTTGGGGCATGAGGGGGATTTGGAGGAATCAAATTTGGCTAATTGCAGTGGGGTTTTACATATGTACGCTGAATACATTTAAAGTGAAGGAGCTTGTGACAATGGTTAGGGGAGACTTTCTGAATCTGGTCAAGACAGTATGTCCACTCTGTACCTGTCAGGGGATGACCAAGATCCTCTTCCCATTGGTGTTTGACCCCCCGGTATCGGACTGTTGTAAGTGACAAACAGGCCTTGTAGAGTTTGGTGATTAGGTGAGTGCCACTGGTGTCAGCGATGAGTACAGTGAGTAGAGTGAATTCAGTGAATGACGTGGGGAAGGCTGGGAAAGTCATTCGGAGAGCACTTTGTATTCTTGGCATGGTAAAATTGTCCATGTATGTTACGTTGGGTAACTAGGCTATGTCGGATAGTTTGCACGCTTGTCCATCTAGAAAAAAAGAGCCTAAAGTAGTCGGATTTAATTTTGCAAGGGTAAATTGGACTGGTTTTTCCGTGGTGAGAGGAAGGAGTGGATTGTTAAAAAGGGGTAGTGCTGGCAAGTATTAAGGTCCTGAACCTAGCATATGGTTAACTTTGCGCCAGGCCCAGCATGTGGTGGATAGAGGCTGGATATCTCGGTAGTTTAATACTACAAATAAGTTGGAGAATAAGACCCCGGGAACGATCTAAATAGTAAAAAAAAATTTGAATACTACTAAGTGCAACGTCCATAACTGTCTCAGTTCCAAGATTCTATCCCGTCAATAAGCGACCTCCACCTCCTGAGACTCTGCCTTTTACTAAGGATCCTTTTTCTAGAAAAGAATGATTTTTCCAGGTTACAAGCACCCGGGTTAACCATTGTTGAAAGACTGGTGGGTTCTTATCTAGCCATGCCGAAGCAATGCATAATCGAAAAATACCAGGTCACTTTCTCTTGACAGTCTTTCTCCAGCTGCATCTCCCAGAAGTATCACTTTGGGGTGTGACGGAAAGAATACCGCAATCCAACGCCCATGCTGGCCATGGCCTCCTTAGAGAGACTGAGAAGCAGCGCAGGCTGCCACGCTACTTCGCTCCTAGGAAATGCGGATATTTTAAGCTGACATTTTAAAAATTGCATTCTGTGTGTGACTAAAAATCTGACTAAGAGATTTGTCTGTGTTGTTCATCCCGCTCGGACTCGATCCGCCTCGGCTTGTGCCGCTAGAGCGGCGAGTCCCTGGAAGCGGCACTTCCGCCCTCAGCGCTAAGGGGAAGGTGATTGGACTAGCCGCCCTCGCCCCGTGGCTCTCCATAGGTTACTTAAGTCACGTGATCGTGACCGGGCACAGTTAGAGACTGAGAAGCAGCGCAGGCTGCCAGGCTACTTCGCTCCTAGGAAATGCGGATATTTTAAGCTGACATTTTAAAAATTGCATTCTGTGTGTGACTAAAAATCTGACTAAGAGATTTGTCTGTGTTGTTCATCCCGCTCGGACTCGATCCGCCTCGGCTTGTGCCGCTAGAGCGGCGAGTCCCTGGAAGCGGCACTTCCGCCCTCAGCGCTACGGGGAAGGTGATTGGACTAGCCACCCTCTATAGTGGACTATTTAGTATGGGGGAGTGGCGGAGGCGCAGCGGACGGGCGCAGCGGGAGCGCCGACTTCGCGCCGACTTCGCGCCGAAGTTGCGCCTAAGTTAAGCCCGTCTGCGCCCGTCCGCGACCAGACGGGACCAGGGGCAACCCCCCCCTGCTCCGCGCCTCACTAATCCCAGGCTTCACTATTCTAGCCATGCCTTGCGATGTCTACGTCCCCCTATAAACAACATTTGCCCCTGTCTACGGGCTATGGACGCCCCTACATCTTGACAGGTTTGTTCCCTGACATTAATCTCTGTACCATCATTGATTCACATCCCCAGTTCTACGTTTCGGAAGCCCTCCCCATGTCAAGTTCTCCCCTTCCCCGCACATCGTCCCACCGTATTTTCTTTTCTGAGTCTGAATTGCAGGTCCCTGCCTAAGCATAAGAGGGACGTTTTTGATCTTTTGGTTTCCGACGGCCCTGTTCTTGACAGAAACCTGGCTGACCGACTGTACGGGACCTGATATTGCCACTGCCCTCCCTAACAACTACACCTATGTGAGCCGTAACAGATTGGGTAAGGAGGGTGGTGGCATTGCCATCATATACAAACGGACTTACTCATGTAAGTGGGAGGATTTAGCCATATCTAACTGCGAAGCTGGTTATTTTAAACTATTATTGAATCCTAGCTACACCCTGTCGGGCGTTTTACTCTATCTTTCTCCGGGCGCTGCTGGCACATGGGCCTCTTCTTTATCGGAAAACATAGCGCCTCTATTGATGCAAACCTCGAACTTTCTTCTCCTTGGCGATCTCAATATCCATTTTAACAACACACTCTGCCCTATCTGTACACACCTTCTTCAAGATTTAGCCGCTCTTAATCTACACCTTCACAACTCTGGCCCGACACAGAAGGCAGGTAATCTACTTGACCCCATCTTTTCGAACCTTGATGTCATCACCTGCCCCCCTTCCAAACCTATTATTTGGTCTGACCACTACATTGTCGAATTTAACATCTCGACCAGTGCTACTGTTGGTCCACCAGTTCACATCCAGACCCTCAGACCTAATAGAAATTGGAAAAAACTCAATCTGCCACAACTGAATTGCCACCTTGTCTCAACCCTACCCTCTTTACCCAACAATATCACCACCAAAGATGAAAGTTTAATTAACACATGGCTTTCTTCAGCCATTGACATCTGTCTCCCGGTCCGAAATGGAAAACAAAACTTTACCCACCCCCCTGCCCCCTGGTTTAATGACCAACTCAAATGCGCCAAATCCAAGTGCAAGAAACTTGAACGCATATGGAGATCTGAGTACTCCTCTAATGATAAAGAAATTTATAAAACGGAACTTCGACACTACCACTCCCTGTGCAAATCTGCCAGGGCAAACTATGTAAACACCTCTATTCTATCAGCCCAAAACCGCCCAAAAGCTCTTTTTAAAGCAGTCCAAGAACTTTCCGGACAATCAAACTCGCCAAAAGCCCCTTGTTTGGACACTGCCCAATGTAATACACTTGCTGAATTTTTCACGGAGAAAATAGACCGCATTTATGCCGGTTTTGATGCCTCCCCTCGAGCACTGGACAACCCCCACAGTACAGATCCTGACACTATTTTCCCTCAGGATACTACTACCACCCTTGTCCCTCACACTTCCATTGACAAATGGGATCCGATCTCTTTAGAACTCTTTTTTGAACTCATGGCCAAAATCAAATCTGGCTCCCCACTTGATGCCATGCCCCCTCAAATTCTAAGCACCCTTGACACTCCGTTCTTTCACCTATCCTAGCCCTCCTGAATGCATCTCTGTCGGAAGCCACCGTTCCTGCAGCTTGGAAACACGCCATGGTGGTTCCTCTTCTAAAAAAAAACTAACGCCGATCCCAACAACCCTTCTAATTTTCGACCCATATCTCTTCTCCCTTGCCTGTCCAAGGTATTAGAAAAACACATCAACCTCTGCCTCTCCTCACACATTGAGGACACGAAATTCCTACACCCATACCAATCTGGCTTCAGGGCTGGATTCTCTACAGAATCTACCCTTTTAGGTGTCACAGAGGCTATCAGACAGCAGGTGGACAGAGGGGAGACGGTGGCGCTTATCCTGTTGGACTTAAGCGCTGCGTTCGATACCGTCTCCCATGACATCCTCCTCTCCACCCTAAAGGCCGCTGGTATCCATGGCACTGCTCTAGCCTGGATCGCTAGTTTTCTGTCCGCACGCACTTTTCAGGTCTTTTCCTCCACCTCTGCTTCCACTGCCCTCCCGTCCCCACACGGTGTACCCCAAGGTTCTATTTTAAGCCCCCTTTTCTTCAATATTTATGTCAGTCCTCTCGCCTCTCTGGCAGAACAATCTGGTCTTTCTATATTTTCATACGCGGACGACACCCAAATCATTTTTTCTCTCTCCTCTAATAAACACGCCCCCAACTCATCTCTCCAATCTGGGCTCGCTAATATTGCCAATTGGATGCAGACCAATAAATTAAAACTAAACGGCGATAAAACCGAACTTCTCCTATTCGGTCCTGACACCTCTCTCTGGGGCCCTAAGCACTGGCCTCAGCAAATGGGTCCCCTGCCGGTTCCATCCACCAAGGCTCGCAACCTGGGAGTTACATTTGATAACCAACTGTCCATGAAACAGCATGTTGTGAAAGTCTCAGCCACCTGCACTAATATCATGCGGTGGCTGAGAAAAATAGCATGGATGCTTCCGCCAGACACCCAAAAAACTGTGGTCCAGGCTTTAATAACCTCCAGGTTGGACTACGGTAACGTGCTCCTCCTTGGGGCTAGCAATGAGGTAACACGTAAATTACAGGTGGTGCAAAATATGGCAGCTCGTCTGCTCTGTAATCTGCCTAGAACTGCCTCTGTCAGCGCTTCCCTGCGCAGCCTTCATTGGCTGCGCATTGAATCAAGAGCAAAATTCAAAGCCCTCTGTTATATGCATCGGATTAAAACAGGCAACTCCCCCCTCCTATCTCTCCACTCTGGTTCAACCGTACTGTCCAGTACGCACCCTTAGATCCTCTTCTCTTGGCACCTTCTCTGTGCCCCGTTTCAAACGCACCAGAGTTGGTGGTCGCTCCTTCTCCTATCTGGCGCCTTCACTCTGGAACACACTCCCCATCTCTTTGCGTTTTGAAACTTGCCACCTGAAATTCAGGAAAGGCATGAAAACCTGGCTTTTCTCTGCTTGATCTTCTTTCATCTTGTGTCTCCCTGCTTCTTGTTCCTCTGTCAGCGCCGGGAAACCCCTGGGTATCTGTGCGCTTTACAAACCCAAATATAATAATAATAATAATAATATAAGCTCGAGAGCTGAAAGCAGGACCCTGGTCAGAATGGAACATGGCAATTGCGTATGTGCCGATAAAGACTCACAGATCTTTTATAACCGTTCTGGCGTCAGCTCTTTTTTAAGTGTGTTTTGTCTTAATGATTAATAGGACGCTGGATGGCAGGTAGACAGCATTATGCCTACCATGGCATTAATGCGCTTGACTCATTGCTGCGATCTCTGTCGCAGTCCGGACAGTTCTTTACATATTTGTAGTAGTGTAGGCTCATTCCTGGCCACCAGTACACTGATTGTAATTCTTTCAGAGATTCCTTCATCTGTATGTGCCTTGGACATTCACCCATGTGTGCGTCTGGTATTAATAATTTTCTCCGGTTCTTGTTTGGAATTACCCTATCCCCCACTCCAGGGATTCGAGCAAAAGGAACGGAGTTTGCATCGATTACGTATGCATAATTGAGTGGATAGTTCACGGGTAGTGCTGCACAGTCGCCTTTTACGGATGTTTTTACTGCCAGCATGGTTTCCCCGTCTATGTATTTTTCTGAACGCTTTTTTGTGGCTACGGAAGCCGGTTTAGTTGCTTCCGCTCTGGCTGTATTAGCCAATGAATTCCCTGCAACGTGAACGCCATCACGTTGATGACTCAGAGTGTGTACCACGTGAGTCTTATGTAGTTCTTTCTGTAAAAGAGCTACCTGTTTCCAAAGCATTTTATGCTTTATTGTGGCACCTGTGTCAACTTTGTAATCGTTTTCAATCCAGCTCTGCAACTTATTATTGTAAGAGTTGACGCAAAAATACGAATCGCACACGATTAGTGTTGGGAATTCACGTTCTGCATTTTCAAGCGCCATCTTTAAACATGTGATTTCAGCTCTCTGAGCCGAACAGTATCTAACTGCTTCAGTTTTTGTTATTTTCGGTCTGAATTTACCGCACAGCCAGCGACCTTTAACAATCACACAGGCTGTATCGTAGGATTTGTTCTCTACGTTAAAATGCTGTACAAATCTATCTGTATAGATTATACAGGCGTACTGTGGGAGAGGCAGAAGTTCGATTGGTAGAGGATATTCTTCTTCATAAATCAATTCTTCCAGTTTTTCGAATTGTGGGGCGAAATAGTATTTCACATCTTCCGCTCCAAGAGAATCTATACACTGTATCCATTTCGGATCCAGTGACACTGTAAGCAGGTTTACTGGGCTGAATAGCGCCTCGAAGGCGGATTCCGTTGTGAGGATATTGATCCTTTTGCCATGTGCAGTTTCTTGTTCATTCGCTAATGCAGTTTCTACTGCTTTTACAGTATTTTCTGTGAGACTGAATGTTTTTTCTGCTTGTGTGTACAAGTGAGATTTAATTGAAATTGGTACTTTTTCTCCCTCATTAGAGGTCAAGTACGTGAATCCGCATCTTCCTGGGATGACTCTGATTACAAGATCGCGTGTGTTGTCTCGTGTATCTAATTTTGTTTTTGCTAACATGTCTGTTTGCAGTGATCTCAAAATTTCTGTGTGTTTTTGAGTCCAGTTGATTGGTTTAAAATCAGGTGTAATTATTTCGTAGAGAGGTTTAACCCTCTCTGCGTAATTTAAAATGTAAGTTCTACCGAAATTCAGGAAGCCTAGAATCGATTGTAAGTTCTTCAGCGTTTTTGGAGCTTGGAGTACACCGCACTTCTCTAAGAAGTTGTCCGCTAGGCTTTTTCCTTCACTTGACAATTCGTATCCTAAAAATAATACTGTCAGATGGGCAATTCCAGACTTTTTAAAGTTGAATTTGTAACCCTCTGCTGCGAACCCAAGTATAATGGTGTTCACTCTTTTCAAGTGAGTATCCAAGTCGTCGTCTGTGAGATAGATATCATCTACGTAAGATAATGCCTCTTCATCATATATTTGTAGTAACTCTGTTACTCCTGCTGAAAATAGTCCTGGGCTGTTCTTGAATCCCTGTGGGAGCCTATAGAAATTTTTCTGAGACCCCATTACTGAGAAAGCGGTCAAGTATCTGCTTTCTGGTACAATGTTTTGACAAAAGAAACCATTAGATATGTCTAATGTCGTTTTATATTTTTTCCTAACTATGTTATTCATTAGTGCAGCACTATGCGAATTTTGTACTGCAAATGTTTTGCAACATGCGTTAAGGTGTCTGTAGTCCAAAACTAGACGATATGAATTGTCTGGTTTGGAGACAGGAAACAAAGGATTGTTCATTTGAGAGGTGCATGTTTCAATCACCCCCTGGTATTCAAGTTGATCTAAAATCTCCCTGACTTATTTTTTAGCTTCTTGCTTAATGAGATACTGCCTTTGTGCAGTCGGTTGACTTTTTAACTGGATTTTGTGAGGAGGAGAGTCCTCATCCCATCCTACATGATTTTTATATAATGCTGGTGCTGGTGCCTGGGCTACTGCCCATTTCCTTGCATATGTATATTTTTTGTGAATCGGAATGTGATTCGAGAAGGCAGGCATAATCATTTCTTCGCCACGAGGGCACTCCCTGACAAACTCTGGGGGCCAATCTTTTTCAGCTGAGAGTTTATCCCAAAATAGACCCCTTATTTTCCTAGCCTTATCACCCTCTATACGCAATGTTATTTAGTATATCTTATGGGGCTCGCTAACTCTGGTGTCGGCAGTTTCAACCTGAATGTATTCATTCGTGTCCACTGTCTCCAGATGACTCATCGGGATCTTGCGGGCTATACTGATTTCTGCTGCACTGTCTAACATAGTCTGTGCCCACTCCCCGTTTTTCAACTGTGTCCTCAGTATTCTCGGCATGTTCGATTACTCTAATACTGGCTACCTTCTTTTTCGGAAATTGTAACTTTTTACTTTGAGCAGGTTCCTTGTCTTTAGACTTGGTGTGCTCTCCTGGGTCTGACCGTCCTCTTCTTTCCGATTTCTGCGAAAAAGACCGAGAGGGACGTGTATCAATACTTTGATATCTATCAGGCTTTTTCAAATTATCCCTATTTCTAAGGTTATATCTTTTCTCAGAGGGCTCCCTCTGGGGAGACTGTTGTTCTCGAGTCGGAGTTCTTTCCCTCCGTCGAGGAGACCTTCCTCTGGACTGGAAAACTTTTTCCTTTGGAGTGGATTGTTTATTTCCATCCCAGCTCTTTTTAGGAGTGTTTGAATTATTTTTAATAAATAATTTTTCAGGATTTTCGAGCAGTTGGGGCTTTACTGGTTTTCCACCCAAGCTGTCTCTACCTAGTTCCTCATAACATTTTTCTAAAATTCTGGCAAGCTCAATTGGCTGTTCTGTTACATCTGTTTCCTTCAACTTCTGGCGGATCGCCACAGATGCTGCTTCTCCTTTTATGTTGGCTAATAATATAGCCGAGACCTGCTTGAAGTCTTTCAGTAATTTCATACCAAGAGTTAAAGCAGGTTCTGGACCGTATTCATTCTGAATCTGTTTTAGCACTTCTGGTATTACCGCCATAGACGGAACACCATGTGTTTTTGTGTAAATGGAAGCAAAGACTGTACCCCAAGTGTCACAGTCCTCCACGTGTGATGCGACCCCCATTGGAAGGCAGATGGTCAGAATCCTGTGTTTCTCAATAGGGGTAGTATTCGGAAATACTGCCTCTATTTGAGTAATTTTCTGCACTAACCAGAAAGGAATTTGTTCCGGTTTTATGGGTGTTTTACCAAGACATGATTGTATGTTCTGTGGTGTAATTTTATTTGTGTTCCCCTGATGAGGGGTCAGCTGTGGAACGTTAACAGCTGTTTGGACCGTTGCAGTCCTCATTACATATTGGACTAATTGCCTATGTATTTTGATTAATGTTTTTAGCTGTATTAACAGCTCTTCTCTAGACATTTTTGCAATGTCCGGATGTGGTGTGTAGCTGGCTAGAACCGGTTGGGTCAATTCACTGCAGAAACATGTCGACCTTCAATAACATCCAGTAGATATTTGTTAAAAACTACTGTTACTTTGCACCTATTCGGTTTTTAATCTTGGAAGTGGTTGCCTTTCATTAAAATTACTTGTGTTTCCACTATCCATTTTTATCTTTACACTTTCACTCACACATATTGTTTTGAGCACTGCTTCCGGTTACCACTGTGTGTTGACTAGTGGTATGTACAGTGTGGACATACCACTTTGTGAAATCGCCCAAATGATGACAACAGGGCGGTTCAGAGTGTGTAACTGATGGGTACATATATCACAATGTGATCAGTCCCTTTTTGTACTTTAATAATAAGGTTGACACTTTTAGTACACAGAGACCTTAGTTTCACGTAGACCCACAGTTATTGTTTGTTGATATAGGATGCTATAAGGGGTTATAACTGTGCAGTTGGTCTTTAATTATTCCCTCGGACCCTATTCCCTCCGTGTTTGATATTGCTGGCTAGAACCGGCCTCGTTGCTCCTGGTCTACCTAGTGGACCGAGCCTGGTAATATGATCATTATGTTTTAGGGCGCCTTTAAAGCAGAGCAAATGCTCTGGGTATTTTAATGGGATTTCAATCTCCTCGAAAGGAGCGTACTCTTCCGGTGGATCCCCTACTTTGTAGTAGTGGAACTCGTGTGTTGCGGTGTTTGCCGCTGGAAATTTTATCCATGAATAGAATACCTCTGTCTGCCGATATTCGTGTGCCTTTATCACGAAGACGACTGTGCCACCTTGTGTGGTCAGTCCATTTTCCATAAGTTTTGACGTTATAGATTTTCTTAAATGTGCCGGGATGATTATTGCACCCGGTTCAGTAGTCCCGTCGGGACCCTGCTGAGTCGCATCTACTGCGGCATCAGTTCCGTTGTTTTCTACTGACATTTTATAAATGCATGTTTTGCAGAGCAGGTCTCCAAGGAGACAAAGATTAGGTGCACAATATTTTGGAACACTGTATCCTTCAACGTTGAATAAACCAGAGCTTTACATAGGAATCTCTTCCTACTAAGGTCGGGCGGATTTTAACCTTTCCCCCACTCCAGACGTCTATTGGAGTATTTACGGGAGAAAGGGGTCTGTGTGAAAAATGCACGACTGAGTTACTATAACGTCTTGCGTTAGTTTTATTGCCTTACCAAACGTTGGGCGCCATGTAGTGTAGTTACTATTTTCCCAATAGGCCCTGCGCATTGGAATAACATAAACAGTAGTATGGACGTAGAAGTGCGGATCTTCCAGGTCTCCACTGACTATGCTAAACTTAATTGGGTTTGTTACCAACTAGCTCAGAGGTCACTGGAAACTTTCTTGACTGAATAGGAAGTGATCAGCTTCCCTGGTACAGACAAGAAGGGATTCAGTTTTTCAACAACCGCATAAACAACTTTGCTCCTTAGAATAAGAGTCAATCTCCAGAGTCGTGTGAAACAATAGACCGTTATTTTACTCAGTCAGTTTTGTGCAGATTACTTTCACCAATATGCAGAGAATAGAGAGACGGGCGTTTTCAATAAAAGGTAGTATTTATTGAACAGTCTTTCTTCTCGTACAAGAGAAATGAATTGCCACAATTGCAAGACTAGTAATTATAAAAAGTGCGTACAGTAAAATGAGTATTGCGAAATAATACTGTAAAAGCATTGATATGGTTTCTTAGCCATACAATGGTTTAAAATGAATAAAACATATGTACATTCATATATACATTAGGCTAACGTACTCAACTGCTGCTTCTAACTACGCCTACCCCAGTGTACCTGACCTAAGCCTAATACTTGCGAGGGAGTAAGTAAGTAGCAGTTTAAGTTAAGTTGGTTTTGCCAAGGTTTGCTTCAAGAATTCTCTCTAAGGGTTTAGTCAACACCATACCTCTGGAATAGAATGTTGGAGGTCTTGTATCTCCTTCCAGGACTCGATATCCCAGCCACTCACAAGAGTAGGCTGGAAACGCCGGAGTTGGATTTTCTCGGCAGGAGAAAAGACAGCGTCTCTCTCAGCGCGTCGAGGAAGAGGAGGAGGGGCAGTGTCCGTGAGCAGCTTGTATCTGCTGGGCTTTGCAGAGGGACAGCTGTACTGCTCCTATGTTCACCACACCATCGTTCGCTGATGTCGTTGAGGCAGCGATAGCATCAGTATCAGCGTGGCAGCGTTTGCTTAAGGCAACGTTGGTAATATTTATACCTGAAAGGTGCCTTGTTTGACATAAGTTTTTGGACATAAGACGTCAATAAAGATGTCACTAGGAAGTGATCGTCTCTCAGTGCTCATTAGAGTTCTATTACTAATCAAAACATAGCAAGCGGGGCTTTCCCAGGTTGCTGAGTTTTTATCTTGTTGAAGAACTCGGAGTGTAATCTAGGAATCTTAGATAGTGGCTTCTGCTGTGTCATTTGCTCTAATGAGCTGCTGAGCAAGCTGCAGAGGAAGGGATTCTGAAATGTGGCTCTGATCGTGTGAGGCCAGAGACGAGTTTCTGAATATTGCATTTGATCAGTTATGCCAATATAGGGGTACAAAGGGATTATAGCCGTATAGGAGCATAAGGTCACAGTATTAATCGGGGTCCTAGATTAGAACGCGACAGGCTTCCAGGGGTACCACTCCAATGGGGAGAGTGCAGCAATCTGCAAGACGGGGAGGGAGCCCTCGCCTCTGACCCCGGTGCAACCTGAGGGTTTAGATCCTAGGTTGGTAGACCAGTAGCAAGAAAGAGGTCCTGAACTGGTGGGCGAGTTGTGTTCTGAGGAATACTCTCCTGGCAGGAGAGGGCAGGACCCTAGAAGTAGAGGTAGTGGGGTGGGAGCCTCACCCGTGACTTTTGGTCAGCCTGAGGGTACAGACCCTGGGCTGGCGGGCCAGTGTCAGAATGCCATACCTGACTTGGCAGGAGGGAGCTTGGAGGAAAGGTGCCAGGCACCTGGGGCTACTGCCTCCCACTTTCTGATGCCACAAAGGTTAGAGAGGCCTGACATCTGTCAGTGGCCACTGAGGCTGGTGGACAGAGTTGCCCCTGGGAGAGGGGCAGGAGTCACACCCTGGGGGTGGACTGGGCCACTCCTCTGTGTTGGCCATCTGGGTACTGTCTACCAGTGTGGACCCATCTGTGAGCAAAGTAAGTCTAGACGCTGCACAGATGGGGTCCGTAGGTGAGGTGAAGGGTCCCCCACTGTTTGGCACAGTGGTACCTGAGAGTATAGATAGAGGGATCCAACCGTGTTCAGGAAGGTATAGAACAGGAATAGAACCCTACTGTTCAGGCCAGTTTCCGTGTTCTATCGTCCCAAGCAGGTAATCCCATCGAGGTATCGTTTGGTCTGCCCTAGCTTTAGGCTGGAAGGGGGTTGTGTTGGAAATGGCCCTTTTTGCCGGGTTATCCTCAAACTTTTTGCTTCTTCCTCCTATTTTTTCCTGATCCATGGTTGTTGGCGATAGGACTCTGGGCACTTTGCCACTGCTGATCCCTGCTAAAGTGCATATGTTCTCCCTGTAAATTGTTTAACCCCGGGCGGGGTTTGCGTAGTCGCGCTACGCGTAGCTACGCGAACTTGCACTTGTGCTTCGCGAGCTATGCGAGCGTGCGTAGTTGCTTGTCCTGCCCGTTCGTGATCCATTTTTTCTTGCTCACGAACCTGTATTGCGAGTCTGTTGGCATGCTCTGGGATAGTATCTCGCAAACTTACCCATGCGGTCACCTGTGGTCGGGCCATCTTGTTTTTCACTAGTCCCACCCAACCGCGATGCCTTATTTCCTGTTTTGGGTCACGTTCAGGATGCGCATTCCATGTTCGGGAACGCATTTTACGTGTTTGCAATGCTTTTTGGGTGCTCGCGGGGAAATATCGCGCAAATTTACCCACGCGATCGCGACCGGCACGGCCGTCTTGTTTTTTCACTCTATTTTATGGTTCTGGGGCCTGCTTTTCCATCCTCCTTTCATCTTTGCCATCCTTAGGTTTTTACACTGTTTTTCTGATCTTTTTTATTTATTATTCATCCCTCTCTGTCCCTAAGTCTATATTTTGCATTTTATTTCTACTTTATGCACTTTTTTCACTTTTCTACTGGTTTTTATTTCTTTCTTCTTGTAGCTCCTACTACTTCTCCAAACTTTATTTTTTCTTTCTAAATGTTCTTTTACCCCTCCCGCTTACCCCAGAACCATGTCTAAAGGTACTGACGGGCGCTCCAAGGGCAAGGCGCCTGCGCCTAAGCACCACCTGCCTTGCGGCAGACTGCGCCCTGCAGGGGTGCAGGCCTGGTAGCTTTTTGGCGAGGCGGAGGTGGCTGCCCTTGTTTTATTTGTGCAGCGCCACTTCCCCTTGACCTTGGCAGCAGGCAGCAGACCTGGCTCCAGGAACCCGACCCATGAGCGTCCCGGCCAGTGGGCGAAGGTGCGCCGGGCTGTGTTTCGGCAATCAGGGGTCCAGTGCACCCATCACCAGCTGGCCCAGCGGTGGTCAGACATCTTGGACCGGGAGCAGGACCTACTGGGCCTGCTAGGTGTCGAGGCCATGGGGCTTGGTGAGTAGCTCATATACTAGTAGTATAAGTATTGTGTATCATTTTTTTCTGAATAGCAAGAATACTGCTGCTTACATTGCAGGTAAATTAAGTTTCAAAATCTTCTGTGATTGTAGGACACAAGTGCTCGGCGCTGCTCTTTGCGCTTGCTTGGGCTGATTATGTAAAAGTTTACTTACAGAACTTAAATTAGGTAATGCTATTGCTAGAGAAACTCTAGTCCTTCCTTTGCCCTCCTGTCACTAAGAAGAGATAGTGGTGGATGGATTGATAGGTTTAGTTGGTAATTTTTTAGAGGTCTGCGTGACGCATCCTCTCTGTCACTGAGTGCTGCTTACCCCAGTCCTTAGTAGAACCTTTTGTAGATTGTAAAGTTAGTGGTAAGGATTAGCAGTGTCACTAGCATAACATCAGACGCATCCAACCAATAATTTCCTACACCTATGCATTTTTTAGGGCTAAATTTAAATGCAGACTTATTGAACAATTAGCCCGTCTGGAATATGTGGGCCAGGTCAGGTGGTACATAGGCTTAGTTAGTATTCTGGAATCAGAATGGAACACTGGATTAGTGTTCATAAATAATAAGTCGACGGTATGCGAGTCCCGCACTACTACTACTAGTCGATCTGATGAGATAGGTCAATTGTATTGCAATTGTTCTTTCCTAAAATGTTTTTTGAGGTTTTTTGAAATATTTTATTTGTTTCACAGTACACCAGTCATTAATGTTTGTCTCTTTCTTTGTTATATTTTGACATGATCAGCACCCAGGGACAAGACGACGGGGTCACAGGTGGCGGTGGTACAAGAACATCAAGATGCCTCCCATGGCCAGGACTGCTCCTCTACCAAGGGCTCTGCTGCT
This sequence comes from Lissotriton vulgaris, assembly GCF_964263255.1. NCBI lineage: Eukaryota > Metazoa > Chordata > Amphibia > Caudata > Salamandridae > Lissotriton > Lissotriton vulgaris. Next base: position 2,118,959,032 of record NC_141687.1, on the reverse strand, counting down.
GGCCCCAATAAGTCCTTCAGTGGTATATTAATAATTATATTTCCCTGACTTTTACTGCACCATATTTTTTCTGAACTATTATTTCGGTTTTCTAATTCTTTTTTTTCCAAATCTTCTTCGATGTAGACTGTTTCTAAATTCTTGCTGTTATCCCTGCCTCCAACTGCCTCTGCTATGAGCATATCACTCTCTGTACTACTACTATTAGTCTGTCTGTAGCTAAGCTTGAACAGTTGGCCACTCTTTATTTGAAAGGTTTTAAATTAAATAGAACTCAGATTCACCAATAACTCTAGCAACAAAGTCCAGTCCTTTGGGTTGTCCTCTTCTGGTCTTCTTAATCTTTCTTGAGGCTTTTCGACAATTCCCACCAACAAAATGCCCAACCAGATATTTGACTATTTTTGATAGGATATACTACTACTGTTGTGGGGATTCTGCACAGCCACATACATAACTATGCACAAGAAAAGAGGATGTTGGTGATGGGAGGTTGGAACTTCCTCACACCTCAGTCAGAACGCCCAGGCCCCTGACCGACTAGCTATACTCTCTCATTATGTCCCCGAATACCTCCCGAAGATACCCAATGATTACACAACCCAGAACATAATAACACCCTTTCGCTCACTCACTCGTGTAGGTCCACCACACCAAATACCACAGAGTCTTTGTGTAAGTTGTAGTACAAAAGGTTTATTTTCAACTGACAATCTCTGTACGTTGTTCTACAATTAAAATCATTATACTATACTAGCCAGCTACAAAAGCAAAATGCATATGATTAGAACAATAAACATTGTTACAAGTCCACAGAAGAGTCAGACAAACGATCTCCGTGCGAATTCTGGGGGAGCCCCCACCTTAGAACGTAGAAGTACTGGTTACATCATAAGCTATGCAAAGCTCTGGTTTGTTCATAGAATGGAATCTTCCGCCTGTTATGAGAAAAATGGTGCGTGGTAAATAGTATAATGCAAGTATTTCTCAGTCATGCCAAAAAGTGTAGCATTATGGCTAAGCAATACGGACTGACCAGAACTCCATAACAAAGTGGCTTGTTTTTCGACCTCTTGTACACAAAGCTCAGACAGTAGCTGTATGAGCTCATGTGGCCTCAAAGGCGTCTAACACAACAAGCTGTGAGGTAAGGTGAGCAAAAGACATGACGCTAAAATGGCTAAAATAACTTTGCAAAGAGTACAGTAGACTAGAATGGCTCTAGGGACCATAACACTACTAGTGTCTGTAGGAAGGTAGATAGATACCCGACTATGGTTACCCCAGATTTTTTTGCCTAGTGTTTAGCTGGTTTTCAACTTAGTTGGCCTGGGATCCTGCTAATCAGGGGCCCAGGCTATCTGCTCTCACTGTAAAATGGACTCCATGTACTTTAGGTACATCTCCAATTGTACATTGGGTCACCTTATGAGCTCCTGTATAGTGTACCTTAGGTACCCAGGGCATAGGTGCATCCAAGGCATACCAGGGGCTGCAGCATGTATTATGCCACCCCTGGCTGGCCATCCAAATTGACACAACTGGCTGATCACTCAGCTGGGGCAAAGTGGTGTAAACACCCTTTGATTTAGATATAGTATAGAGTGCTTGGTTGTATGTGAGATGAGGCTCTAGCATGAGCTGAGCCTGTCTGCAGCTTTCGGAACCATGGCCTTATAGCTGTTCTATGATATAGCCATATCATATACTCAAGTGCATCCTCTAGGTTTCCTGTCTTGGGAGGTGCTAGCACCACCCCAGACAGGCCATAGTGTATTGGGGCAGGGAGGGCTGAATGAAATGAGACACTGCCTGGGGTACACAAGGGGCTGCATGCTTAGTCCGGTTGAAACCAGTTGCTGGGGCACTCCAGCCCCCGCTCTGGTGCAAAACTGGATAAAGGGAAAGTGGTGTAACCACCCCCTTCCCTTGTCCCACCCATAGAAGGGACCTAGCAGGTTATCCAGCCACTAAGATTAGTATATAGGTAGGAGCTGAGTCAAGAGACTTTAGATTAATCCTGAACTGAAACTTGAAACGAAACTCTGGACCTTCGACATTCTACTGCAACTAGAAGACTGAAGAATCTCCCTTGTGGTCAAGGAGTGACCACCCTGCGCGAACAGGCACCATCCAGCGATCTGCAGTTTGCTTCGTCGACGCTCCCGCTGGAGCCCGAGCACAAAGCGTGACAAGAACCGGACTTCCAGACGATCCACAGCCACAGCAAAGCTGAAACCCGTGGAGGCGACGAGAGACGTGGGACCGGCCATCTTGAAAAAACTGCACCTTGCTACTTGTGCAGCTTCCAAGGCACCCTTGTAGATTGTGCATTGGGGGTTGAGAAGCTACACCGACGCACAGCCCTCCACACTCCACGAGTGCCGTGTGGGGCCTGCGAGTGTTTTTTTGCTTGATGCATCTGTCCGGTCACTTGCCCATTGGCTAGTGGCCTCTGTGATGACGAACCTTTGAATCTACACCACTGGCCTGGTTGCTCCAGGCTGGCCCTTACTTCCCTGAAAAGGAGAAGCCCCTCAGACCTTGCTGGTCTGCAACAGAAGCCATCTTTGATTCCTGCGTGGGTTGCGTTTGCCTAGGCTTGTTGACTCCAATCCGGAAGCCGACACCGCCGACAGCGAGATCCATCATGGGATAGTTTGTATCCAGCTCCTGGTCATCCTCGACACCTCCTGGTCCACGTGGCTGCAGAGACAAGCTTCACGACATCACCTGCTTGCTTCACAACATCGCCTGGTTCCTTCCTGGTTCCTTCATGGTCACTGGCTAGTGACCCAGACTCTGTCCCCTCTGCTTTCAGGTACTCTTCATTCTTGATCCACCCTTGGATCCAACCGGACACTTCTCTCCTGGTCGCCAGCAGCATCTTTTCACAGGTCTCCATAGGATTCAGCGACGAAACCCGACACACTTTGACACCTATGCACCCGGCTCCTGTGGGTGAGGTAACGCGAGTACTCCGGTGCTCCTGTGGGTATTGACTATCCTAGTGTCCTAGTTTTCAGTAGCTTTCTCCTAGTCCATCTGGAAGTGTCCTAAAATAATTAGTTTCCAATTCTTTTGTTCCCATTGTATCCCTATAGTAACTCAAGTGTGTGTTTAGACACTGCACACGCCTCCCGTGTGCCTCCTGCTTCCTAACCTTTGGTAGTACAGCATAGCCCCAGCGATGCCCTAGGCATATTTCTTGTTCATGATGTGGTTCTTATACCACTATTTTAGTATATTGTTTTGCGTTACCCTAGGGCTCTACTGTATATTGTGCAACTTATTGTATAATAATTATGTATCTTGTTATTTGCTTGTGTCTCTGACCTCATAAAGAGTTCAGAGGGGTTGTGTTAGTAATAAATACATATATATTTTATATATAACCTGTGTGGTGTCCTTTCATTTGGTATTAAAGGGGTTACATATGGTAAAACAGCTGGCTTCACATGCTCTCTGAAGTTTTAGCCTAAGACTGCTTTGTCCATGCTACCACTAGGAAAGCTGGTCTATAAGGTTGACTTTACAACCATCACCATAAGGGTTGTTTGGACTGATACAGGATGCCCACTAGAATAGTGGACATCACATATCAGGCCAACTTCTCACAGTGTCTACTCTACTCTAGTACTCGATTTGGATTAGTGATGTATGTTGTATCTGTATGTTTTAACTTTTTTTTCAATCTTGCTAGTGAAAAAGAATGAATAGTGGGAGGTGTATATGGCATCTAAATATGTATAATGTTTTTTCTAGGCGTACTACTGACCACCAACAGTGCCAGGGCCAGTGGCTGGACTGTTCCCATGAGGCACAGGGTCAGACTGATTTGCATATGGCCATGTCTGAACTGGGGTGGTGTTGAGTGCAAAAAAATGATAGATTTAGGCCCAGATCTCTGTACTGGGGTGAATGTATGACATTGTTCTGCATTCAGTCCATCACCTGTGGTTTTTGCATTTGTCACCCCGAGTGGGATGGGTATGCTCAGACGTGAGTCCCATGCACTCCACACCACTGGATTCAAGCAAGCCGGGCTAAAGACGGCTGGAATACCAGAAACCGGTCCTCGGAAGCTTGTTTCCGGTCCAGGGAAGGCATGGCTTGGCAGTTCGGGCTGGACTGTTCCCATGAGGCACAGGGTCAGACTAATTTGCATATGGCCATGTCTGAACTGGGGTGGTGTAGAGTGCAAAAAAACAATGGATTTAGGCCCAGATCTCTGTACTGGGGTGAATGTATGACATTGTTCTGCATTCTGTCCATCACCTGTGGTTTTTGCTTCTAGAAATAAAACAACTATTTCTTTTGATATAAAAAAAATTGGCGTGGAGTTCAGTCTTTGAGTGTGTGAATCCTTTTGCTGACTGAGTGTGTACAACAAATGCTTTACACTGTCCTCTGGTACCGCTTTACTGCTCAACCAAGCTACCACTTTAAAGAGTAAGGTCACACATGGCTTTAACCTCTGTTATACCTCTGGGGTTTGTGGACTCTATACACACTGTACCTTATTCTGGCCCAGTATATATAGAGCCACTTTCTCACAACGGTTGAAGAAGACACCCTTTAATTAGCAATGACATTAGCAGCAATAGCATTAGCAGCGTGAGTTGAGCAACCAATGGCCTCTTCTATCGGACTCCAACTCAGCTGTGAGTTCTATGGAGAAGACTAAAAGTTAGATCAGATCAGATGGGTGGAAGGAGGAAGGACAGCCGAGATGTAATATGACTGGCAGCGAAGGATACGTTGGAAGCATGCATTGGTGCTGATAGGAATCAGATGCTTGGGTTTTTGAAGGATGGGTGAAAGGTCAAAGAAAAGATGCCTGTATGGATGCCCACACCGTATGGGTGGATAGGATAGCAAGAATTGTCAGCGGTGTGTGGGTCAAACTCAAAGCCAAGGCAAGCAAGGAAAAACACATGGTTGGTTGTTGGTGAAACAAACTAAGGTTTGTTGAGAGATTAAGATGAATGTTAGACGTGTAATTTGAATGGATGGATGCCTGGATGTAAAGATCAATAGTTTGGGGAAACCAATGAACCCTTGGAGGCTTGGGCGACAATATAAATGGTAAAAGAGGCCTACAAGGGATTTAATTTTACGATAGTCTCAAGGCATTCAAAGCTAAATCAGGGAGTTAGTCCTAATGGAACATACGCCAAAGTGTCATTAGACAACAATAAACACAAAGAAGAAATCTTGACAAAAGAAACACGGGGAGATCTAGTAATTTGAGAAAATATATCTTATTTTATATATTTTTTGTTGAAAAAATGGAGTACATGTGGATGTATAGATAGCATAGGTGGCGACTGTCACTGGATGCTGACCAGAGTCTTTGAAGAGATTGTAAAAGAACCCGCGCCACAGTATCAAACCTGAGGTGAATATGTAAGTTGTATTTTCAGAATACTCCCTTGACTCACAGTAGTTTTGAAGCACATCATATATATATATCTATATATATATCTATATATATATATATATATCTATATATATATATATATATCTATATATATATATATATATATATATGTATATATATCTATATCTATATCTATATATATATATATATATATATATATATATATATAGATATATACATACACATATATATATATATATATATATATATATATATATATATATATATATATATATATATATATATATATATATATATATATATATTCACTGAAAAAACCATAGGTTATAGACCATATATAGTTAGGAATTAGCATTTACAAAACCTTGAAAATTCACTGAAAAAACCATAGGTTATAGACCATATATAGTTAGGGATTAGCATTTACAAAACCTTGAAAATTCACTGAAAAAACCATAGGTTATAGACCATGTATAGTTAGGGATTAGCATTTACAAAACCTTATTTTACTCGCACAAAACCATTGAAATTCGCATATATAGTTAGTTGCACTAACTATATATCACGCACCCGCAATCCACTGCTGATGATGTCACATATTACATCATTCATGACATGGTCAGTGACATCACTGATGACACTGTTGTCAGAATATATCAAATTTCACTGAAAACAGTGAGTTGAAGGTATTCATCATATAACAGCGGGGAAAAAAAACCACAATCAAAATGATTGTGTTTAAAAAACCCAAATAATATAACTAATCAGAAATCAGAACTCCTCAAAAGTAACTTACTTTCTATGACGTCAAAGGATGTCCTATGAACAGCTTATACTCTGTTGTGCTGTTACTATTTTCTGCCCGCCACTTTCTGAAAGATAAATTCCATCGATTTAAGAAAAATGAGACATACAAAGCAATTTAAAACAGCACACTAAATTACAGCAACACCTCAAATCATTATAGTCCAGTTACCTACTCTAAATTCTCACTTCAGAAAACAAGTCAAAAGGCAACATTGCTTCATACTAAAATGGTAACCATTGCCGAAAGACTAGCCTTTTTTATATTTCAAATAAGCTGTGTAATATCCTGATGTTGTCAAAGGACCATCATAATATATAATAGCGGCAGTTGCAAATGTTCTTCCTGAAATCGATGACTGTGTAGCCAAAACATTTTTAATTAGACTTAACAACTTTTTTTCATCCAGTTTATGTAGTTGAAATTGTAAAATGACATTTCACCCATAAGTTTCCATAAATAATATGGACAGCATTGCAGACTTACATTTCCTCTACTCCTTATTTTGATCTGCTGCTTGAATTAGCTTATAAACACAAACAGTTTTCGCTCTGTACTACAATTATCCACAAGGCCATATAGAGTAGGAGCCATTAGAACCTCTTGAAATTCCTCTGAACAAATCCCAAGATTGCTTTCCTAAAATTTTGGTTGTAAGAACACCAGGTAAGAATTTTGAAGGTGGAAAGGCAATCTTTTTTGAAAGTTAAAACAGAATCATTGCAGAATGACCAGCCGTTTCCAGATTTTAAATAAGCTGTGTAATGTCCTAAAGTAGTTGAAGGACCGTCATGATATATAATTGCTGTAGTTACAAAAGTCCTTCCTGATATTGACAACTGCGAAGCCACAAAATTAATAATTAAAGTTGTCAATTTAGTTCCATCAGGCCTACATCGTTGGAACATTAAAATGACATACTGGCCATAACTTCGTAAAATTAACGTGGACAGCATTGCAGACTTACATTGGCTACACTCCATGTTTTGATTGGCTGCCTTTACTAGCTTATTGAGGGATACTGATTTACTGTCAGGCAAAGTTAAATATATAAATCTTTCTGAGTCTACACTAGTAGTACTTGATAGTTTACAGTTCTCGCAATCATGCTGTCATAGATAAGAAAGGCCAAACAGATAATCTACATCTACACCTTCATCTTGCAATACATCAAGCATATACATTAAAAACTCCTGACAATCCTGCTAAATATTTTCAGAGAATTGTGTTTGACCTGAACATTCGTCTAACAGATAACGAATTTTAGACACACTTTCTACTCTTGTTCTATCAGCGGTATATTTCTCTAACGCAGAATTCAACAAACAGCATAAACTTTGTTCCGAATTGATCACAATCTGTTCTTTTAAAGTCTCTAGTGAAAAGAGAACATTAACAACTACATTAGCATAGCAGTTGACACCAGAACTATTTTCAAATTCAAAACCAACAACATTTTCAACAGAATTCATTTTATTCCTGCTTACTATTTTTGGTTCATCGACTATTGGTCTTTTTGCTTCAACCTCCCTACTATTACTGATATTTCTTCGTTTCCGGCCTACCACACGTTTCTCAAACAAAGGATATTGAGGCAAATGTGGCGCATACTCTCTTCTTAACCTGTTGTATTCCTTAACACAATCTAGATCCGCACAAATGTTTGTGACATCACAGTCAATCAAGTACAATCCCGATATAGTTCTGACTCGTGACAATGCTACATAAGCCATACCCTCTTTGAACACAGAACTGCCAATATTCACTAAAGCAGTGTCTACACTTAAACCTTGCGATTTATGAATTGTCACCGCATATGCCAGGCAAACAGGAAACTGCTTACGGCGAACATATAGGTCTTTTACAAGCAAAAACCTAGCTGTGCAACGACCAATTAGCTGTACTTCCTCAATGCCATCAAATTTAATTTTTAAAAATTCAATTCCATCTCTACTTCTGTATTTCTCAAAATCAACAACATTACCCATTGATCCATTTACCAGACCTCTTTCAACATGTAAATTCCTTCTCAAAATGATACGCCAATTTAAGCACACATTCAGAGTCTTTTCAAAACCCGCAGTTTTAGATATAGTCTTCTCTAATGAATCCAATTTAGTTTTCAAATTCTCAGACAAAACAATTGTTGTACCCATATGCTCTATTCTGTCAATACCTTCCAGTTTCACAATCTCTTGGTTTTCTAAATTCAACATTTTGTTGTTGAAGATGGAACATTCTGCAAGAGTTGGCATCAAACAAATTCCAGATTTCTTCTCAGTAATTTTCTGAAAAATGTCCTCTGGCAGAACGTCTTCTTCTGGATACAAATTTGACAGTAATCGTGCATGTAAAGCTTCTTTCCCACGCTCAGTCATTTTCCCGATTCAAACATCTTGTAGAATATTCTTGTAATCTTCGTCCTTCGCCTGACGCATATTTTCACGCAGCTCAGCATAATTGAAGTTTAACCATATGTTAACGTTGCCAATGCTCCCTAGGCACTTCTTGGTATCTTCATGTGTAAGCAGTTTAAACACTGGTTGTCCTTTCACTGGTTTCAGCTGCAGAAGATCACCAAAAAAAATGATGTGTTTGCCACCGAATAACACATCATACTCTGTTTTAAGAACTTCCTGCATTCTCAAATGCACAAAGGCAAGCATGACATTGGAAACCATGCTTACTTCGTCAATGATAAGAAGTTTCATCTTCTTCAAGACTGTAGATACTTCACAACAAGCATCCCCAGATAACTTGTGGTATTGTAATTTGTTATCATGCTCCACTGGCAGCATCAGTAGCCGATGCAAAGTAATCCCTTTAATGTTATGAGCTGCCAGTCCAGTTGGAGCGGTCACAACACAAGACAGCGATGACTCAGTCCTTTTCTGCAGATAACATGAAATTGCTTTAATGAGGAAACTTTTTCCAGTTCCTGCTTCTCCACTCACGTACAGTCGGACAGGCTTCAACGACGTACATGAGCACTCTTTCTTCTCATGACTTAATCCATGCTCAATTTGGTTGGTAACTTCGTCATATATTTTCCTCTGCTCAACGTTGAGTTGTCTTTCCAAATCTTCTAAGTTAACCGCATCCTCCTGAGCATGTGCCATGGCTCTTTCCACTTCAATCATGGCTGTAGCTGCTTCATTTTCGATAACTGGTTCTCCTAGTGGATCCTGACTCAATGAAACAGAACTCTGACTGTCCTGAGAACTGTCTCTAGCAATCTCAGCTGCAATTGTTGCTTCCTGCTCGATTTCTACATTCAACATTTCTAGATATTTTGGAAAAACAGGACATTCTATGGACTCCTTGGCTGCATTGAAAGAGTCTTCGTAACAGAGGAAATTTCCAAGCAGTTCCTCTTCTGCACGCCAAGGCTTGAAAAGTTGTAAAAGAGCTAAATAGAAAAACTCTTTTCTTTCTGGAGATTCGCAATCCAATTTTCGATGATTTACCAAATGACATTTTGTTTGCTTGACCAGACATCCCTCACTTCCAATTACAGCATACACTCCTTTATCAATATCTTCTTTGATGTTCCTCTTGAAAACATAATTTTGTAGAACATCATACAGACAAACATTCTCCAGGTGACTGCTTCTATTTGGATAATATGTATCCAACATGTTGGGCTTCAAAATATCTGTACTGTTTGGCTCCTTCTACGCCAAATACTCAATTTCCCGTACAGGTTTCAGAACTCGATTACGCGTTGCAGCAAGATCAAGACTCGCCCAAATGATACTCCTAGATTTGGCATAGAGACTTGCTGAAGATAACCGGTCAGAACATTCGTAAGCTCCGATTTCTCGGTGCGACAACATCTTCAGACTGAAACTGTACAACTTCTTACTGAGGCTCTTTTCATCGGAAATATCCTCCCACATATCCTTCAGTTCTGTCTTTTCTTTTTTGGTGATGTAAAACGTCACATACCGAGCCACAGCCATACAGTTTTCAGCCACAAACTGTATATCCATGTTAGCATTCCATATGGACAAAATCACTGGGTTGTAGTCGTTAATGTACTTGGACTCTTCGTTTCTTTTCAAATTGTATGTGTTTTTGGGTGATTTCCTCGTCACATTATGTCGCAACAAAGACATCAAATTGTTAACTCTTCCTTTTGATATCACCGACCGTGGAAATGCAAAGCGACATTTGGTGTAGTACTTGTCCTTGTTTCTGAATTTACGACGACAGTACTTTCCACAACGATGGCTTTGAAACCGTAAAACTTGTTCTCTTAGACTTTTGTCTTCGTTTGTCTTTGGAACAGCACATGTAGCATACTGTTCTATGAAACTCATCACTAAGTCATCCGGATCTGTTCCAAATTTGGGTGCATCTTTGATCCATAGCAGCATATGTATATGAGGAGCTCCTCTTGCTTGATACTCCTTTCTCCAGAAGAAATCCAACACCTCTCCAAGAGGTGGATTTTTCTTGTTCATGATGAAAGACATCATAGCTTCAAATCTATGATTGAAGTACCTGCATACATTCACTGGATCCAAAGAGCACAGTTCTCCGGGTGTCTTGAATTCGATATTTTCAATGTTTCCATTTGCCTCTCGTAGAAATTCAAGTAAGTCTTCCCAGCCATACTCAGCACAGCTGAGAGTGAGGAACCATGTGGGAGTTCCTAAGTTCCTCAGCATACATTTTAAGTCACCATGACGACTGTACCAATACTCATTAGTACCACGCTGACATGCCATCAGATTAATCAGGTGAGAATCCAAAATACTGTCTTGCACATTGACTTTATCCATAAAGTCCCTTGCCGAGATATTTCGCAGTTGTACACCACTTTTCAAGATGTGGTTCACTGCATAAGACAATCCAGAGAGATCACTTTCAAACAGTAGATGAAATAAATAGGGAATGCATTGACGAAACCTAGGATCTTCTGCATACAATCGTAAAGTCCGGTATTCTGAAGCAGGAATTTGAACAGGTCGCTCATCATATCGTCCTCCTCGACCTGTGGGAAATAACTGTGGGAAACATCGAGCTTCCAAACTTTCCTCCCAAACACTAATGAGACTCCCTTTGGCTTGTTTAATTTGAAACAACTCAATAGCATTCCCCATGACTTCCTTGGAATGCAAAGGATGAACACTATAATGTTCATATATTTCTTCCTTTTTAGAGGCTTCTACTTTCTCAATTTGTCCAGCACACAAATCGCTGTCCTCTTCTTCACTTACTTCCTCTTCTGCAACACATACATTCTTGTAGTACTCATTATTTTTTATCAAATACAATGTTGCCTTTTTGACTTTCCAAACATCCACTAAATCTTGCCAGATTTTCTTACTCTTTGTCGGAACACCATTAACTATGTTAACCAGAGGTTCCTCTTCCACTTTCTCTACTCCAATTGTATTAATGTTTTTCTTCAAATCTAAAGGCAAATAAACAACTCTTCCCTTTAATCCTCTCTATAAATCTGATGGAGGCAATTTCCCTGTCTTTGGCTCCATTCGTACAATAGCCTGGAAGGGATGGACACTTTGAATCAAAATAGATTCATAAGTATTTAAATCCTTTAATTCAGAAGGAATGTCAACTAATTCCAGATTATTATAAACCGCTCTAGCAGGCAGCTGGGTTTGGTTTAATTTGTTATAGCAATAAGTACACATACGTTGGTCCGCTCCCAAATCAAAACAATTTTCTACCATCAAGTATGTGACAAAATCCTTCCATTCACTATTGTTTTCCATATCACTTTTTGCATATAAATCCACTAACTTAGTCTGATTCTTATAATAAGTCCGTCGACAACACACACAAGTGAAATTAGGCCTCTCACATGAATTCACCATAAACGTGGAAATTTCCTTGTGAAACTTATGTGTACTGAAAATCTGTACACTGTCTTCCACATTACCTTCTTCTAGTGGTTCAATTTCAACATTGTTCTCTTTACCAGCAAAGTATCAGAAGGAACTCAATTTCTTGACAAATATTCTTCACATCTACTTCAGAACCATGCAAAAGAGCTCTGCTTAATTGCTTAAGCATAATTGCTGGACTCTTAGCATAATACAACGAAAATCAAAGCCCCCCTGGTACACGCCTGACCTAGCAGCCGCACATCTACTCTGCAGGAAAGCGGAACGCAAATGGCGAAGAACCTATGATAATGACGACCGTAGTCATTACACTCTACAAAGGAAAAATTATCTCTCCTCCATCAAATCAGCTAAAAGAACGTATTATGTAAACGCCATTAAAGAAGCCAGCCAAAAGCAAAAAACACTTTTCTCAATTGTAAAAACCTTCACCAACCCCAAAGCTCTCCAACCTGAAATCCCTCCATCTCAGGAGCTTTGTGACAAGATCTCCGACTATTTCGATGACAAAATCACTTCCATTCAAAAAAACTTCCCCCCCTCCCCTCCTGCACACTTAAGCCCGGACCCGGACAAATCGTGCCTGACTACACACAGTCTCAAAAACTTCACCCCGGTGGCTCTGACTCAGACCAGAGAGGCGATCCTCTCCTGCAAATCGGGCTCCCCCTCCGATCCCTGTCCCCCCAAGATCCTCCACCTTGTCATCGATGAAGTCAACCCCATCATCAATGAAATAATCAACCTCTCCCTCAACTCCGGCGCTGTTCCCCTCTCTTGGAAAAAAGGCGTGGTCAAGCCGCTTATGAAAAAAGCGAACAAACCCCCAACGGACTTGACCAATCTCCGTCCCATCACTCTGCTACCCGCTCTGGGTAAAATTACTGAACAGCTAGTTCATAAAGAGCTTAAATCCTTCCTGGACTCCCATAACCTACTCCATCCCCAGCAGTCCGGTTTTCGGCCCAAACATTCAACCGAGACCGCCCTTATCGAACTGACCGAGACTATTAAAATCCTTCAAGATCAAAGGAAAAAGGCTATCTTGATCCTTCTTGACCTCACGGCGGTATTCGATACTATCTCCCACTCCATCCTGATCAATAGACTTATGGACATCGGCATTTCCAACTCAGCCTTGTCATGGATCAGATCCTTTCTCAGCGATAGGTACCAAACCGTCTCCCTTGGCTCCTTCCAATCCAATGAGAAAAAGGTATCCTCCGGAGTCCCTCAAGGATCCATCCTAAGCCCCCTTCTTTTTAACATTTATCTCATTCCTCTTCTCACCCTCATAGAATCGTTCGGCATAACCGTTACCTCCTATGCCAACAATACTCAGCTTATCATCCCCCTAGACGACAATTCCAACAAGGCAGAGCTCAATTTTAAACACTGCCTAACAGCTGTCTTTCAGTGGATGGACGCCAATCACCTCCGCTGCAACTCAAATAAAACCAAGATCCTCCCCATTGGAAAGAATGCTTCTTTCTGCCCTGCCCTATGGTGGCCTGACAACTCCGCAGCTCCCCCTCAGACGGTCTCGTCGGCCAGAAACCTTGGGGTCCTCTTCGATTCCGACCTCTCTTTCGATCTCCACGTCTCGACCGTAGCAGGAAGATGCTTCGGCATAATCAAGTCCCTGAGAAAGTTCTTTGAATTTCTCCCCCTAGACTCTAGAAAGACCGTGGCGGTAGCCCTTATACTCTCTCGAGTAGACTACTGTAATGGCCTTCTGGCAGGGACTAAAAAGTCTACTCTCTCGAAACTTCAAAGTATTCTGCACACCGCTGCCCGCCTTGTCTTAAAACTTCCACGCAAATCATCAATCTCTGCAGCCCTTAAAACCCTGCATTGGCTCCCCTTGCACAAGAGAATACTCTTCAAAATTCTCACCATAGCTTTCCGTGGCTTTAACAAATCCGGTCCCTCCTATTTGTCCAGACGCTTCCCTCATTATAATCCGAGTCGCACCCTCCGATCTTCTCATGAAAACCTCATGACCCCCACCAAGTTCAATCTGAAGTCTAAAGGCGGAAAAACCCTCACCACCTTAGCTATTAGAGCCTGGAACAGCATGCCTAGACATCTCAGACTTCAGACTCTTGAGAAGCCATTCAGGAAGCTCCTCAAAACGTGGATTTTCAATCTTCCTGATGACTGGACAAAAGCGGCCATCTAGTCCCCTCCTTCCATCACTCTGCGACCTGGTTCAAGGACTTACAGCGCCATGATGCTCCTTCCGGAGCGAACGCCGCGCTCTACAAATACCCCTCCAAATATCCAAATATCCAAATTCTAACTAATTTCCTCACTTTATTATGATGCACTGCTAGCATCCTGAAATGATGAAAAACACTCTGGCATACTCTCCTAGAAAGACAAGCCAGTGAATGACTATGCAAACCTGTCACTTGTCTCACTCTGCAAGGATCTAATTCTTGCAACAACTTTATTTTTTGTTTTAAACTTTTCTTATTAAATGTCCGTATAAAATCACAAAGCAAATTGATGGAATCCTGTCGCACACTGCAAATAGAACTACACTTCCAGGTGTACACTGGTCCCTTAGGACGTCTCCCTAAAACCTCATCACTTAACACCTCTTCTGCATCTGCAGACACAAGTATTTCTTTTTCAACCGGACGACCATCTTTTACCTCATATGCTCGACCACTGCTGTCAACTGCATGCACCAAATCATTGTCCTGAAAATAACTCTCCTCATTAAAAAATGCCTCACTATTTGAACTATGCATCCATTCTCCTAAGAAAACTTCACAAAAATGATTTCTATTAACTTCTCTCTTCCATCTACTATTTGATTTGAAAACATAGATTACCTTGTTAGTTTCCTAATTCTATTAATTACCAAAATAAATAACTTTCGCTTAATTTCGAAAGCCTGATCAATAATTTTCTCTACATTTTTCTTTTTCTTATAAAATGCCACTTTCTGTTGGCCTTTCTTAAATTGTTTTAGCAAATTGACAATTACCCTGTTGCGGAACATTCGCCTACGAATGTCCCTGAATGTATTTTCCCTTCTACTGCCATGCACAGAGTTATCTCCTGCTCTAGCAGAAACTTTTTTGACGGGCCTTTCCTTTCCATTTAAATTGGCTTTCTTTTTCTGGACTAAAACTTGTTCTGTAGTTATACTTTTGTTTCTACAAATGTTTCTAAGGAATGATTTTGTTCTCTTACCCGGAGCTTTCTTCTTGCGTTGAGGTGATTTTAATGTAGAGGACTGCTGCAAGCATTTAGTAATCTGCTGTCTTTGATGTTTTGTAGCCTTTCGGATTCTATCCTTAGACGGCATTGTCTAATTTCTAAAAAATCTGCAGTTGAATCTGTGGTAAAATATAATAAAAAATGTTATTAACCACTATTACCAAACAGTAAATCAAGAACAGTAAGGATTTGATTCAGCAATGCTATAAAGATGATTCAGTGAAATCTTCTTAATTTTACTGTGATAGTGATAGTATTACAGGGCTTTCATGCAAATGACTGCCCACCCTGCAACAAAAAGCCCACATGAAACTTGACGCACATTAAATTGTGTACTCACCTGCAATAATACATATGCCAGTGTTTAGGTCCCTCCACCCTGCCCCTCCCCCACCCCTCCCCGCCTCCCTGCCCCACCGTAACTCCCTCCACGACCCGCGGCTGCTATCTTGCAACATGGTGCATCTTGTAAATCACTACTGCATTATAAAAGTGACGCAACAGCAGCACAAAATAGGCGCACAACCATCATAAATCTGCCCCTAACACTTTAAATGATTGATTCAGGATGACGATAAGGTGTGGACTATCTAGAAGTTTGTTTGAGGTGAGGCCTATTCAGGGTTGCAGATGAAATTTAGACTTGTTGAAGAGTACAGAGGTGATAATACATGTACAGGCCTACCAATGAAGTGAATCATGTCCACTGCACTCTTGAACAAAGGCCAGACCTCCTCTATCTCCCTGAACACGACTAAACGTCATCTGCACAATGTGATTCGTAATGTTAGGAAACACAAGTGATATAATTGAAAAACGTGAAAATATTTTTGCACATTTAACAATCACATCACCTGTATTTCTTCAGCTTACTTATCTCATTATGCAGATGTAGTCTACGTCCTATGTAGAAGCACACCCTATCAATACTTAAATTACCCAAGCACACATGGGAGCGTATTTACAAGGACCTTGCTCCAGGGAAAATGTCTTAAATTAAAATTGGAAAAATTACATCAAAGGGACTCAAAGGCCTTGTAAATATGCCCCAAACAACCTATGAAACACTAGCAGTACATATCAAGAAACCTAATTGATTCCAAAAAACTTTTTAAACCTTTTTTTGTAAAACAATGATATACCTACATTCATGGGGAACTGACTTAAACTGCCCTAATACACATGAAAACATTTTTTTAAGGTCCTTGCACCTTTTTTTCAATCACTTTTAACATGGCTATGTAACTCAAACAATCAAAATCAAAATGTATCAAGCACACATGGGGGCGTATTTACAAGGACCTTGTACCACGGGGAAAGTGACTACAAATGACCAAACACACATGGGGACGTATTTACAAGGCCCTTAAACCAGGGGGAAGTGACTTGAAATGGCTAAGCACACATAGGGGTGTATTTACAATGCCCGTGCAACACTTATGCATCACTTTTAACATGTACACTGTAGAGCAGCATGGGGCAATAACAACACAGATGCATCATGCATCTGTTCCACAAAAATGTAATTTTTTAAAGCATTCCTTTTCCTTAAAAACGATTTTCTGATCATAATTTGAAAACACAGCACAGCTCCTATGTACAACCACACCTTGTCAGTACTAATACTTTACATTATCTACAATTACAATTGGTAAAAGAATGCAAAATCTTCTTTGAAAGCATAATGCAAACACTTGACTCAAAACATCATTTTAAATACACAGCTGGCTTTCTTATTTACGCAAAAAAGCATACTAGTCTTTATCTAAAATAAAGAAACGATAACTCACCTTAACAAATGCTTTTTGAATTTCAAAACAGTCTCAGAAACACACCAATTTTTCTTTAGCAGAATAAAAGGTATGCACTCCAGAGGCTGGAACCAACAAAGGCACTGAAATGCTGATATTCATCACACATATCTCTCATGTCAGCCAATCAAAACTCTTCCCTCACTATTTTCAAATCAACACCCTTCCCCCCTCTGCCCTTTCTGCCCTTTTTCCATAGCAACTACCGCCTGCCAGACCTCTCATGTTTAAAAGTTCATACAACAATGTTTCAAATGAACTCTGAACTCTCAGTACACCTGCTAATCCACTGCAATCTTTCATAACATCATTTTTTATTAACCATTCAAATTACATATTTCAAAGAACACATCCATGCACCCTAACTTTCTGTTTTCAGCAATGGAAATCCACCAATCACTACTAAAGAATCATTTGCACTCAAACTCCACAGTTTTTTTTCATTACAAACTTCACTCTTTCAACTGCCGTTTCATTCCCACACTTCATCTGACTGCAGCAAAAACTCCTCTAGCCATGTTTTCAGTCTGGATTCTTGGACATAGCTACATCCACTGGGCTCACAGGTATGCTGATAACAGAAATTTACACAACCTCAATTTACAAAATGTGGAAATCAAATGGATTGGCCGAAGAGGATTGAAATGTCACCAATTGATACCATTGGTGAAAACCTTTTTACATTTGCCAAACCCTGACCTCATAATAGTGCACTGTGGAGGAAATTATTTGGGCACTTACCTGGGGTAGGTCTGGAAATGCTCTTAAAAGACACCTTTGAGCAATTGATGACACTTTTTCCTCAAACTGCCTTGGTATATTCCAATATATGCCAAAGACAAAAATGGAGGTGGTCCAATCAATTTTGTCCACAAATTGAGAAATCGAGGAAGCATGTAAATAAGTCTGTTTCAGCTTACATGAGAGACCATGGAATGGGCTCCATCTACAACAATAACTTGCGTTATTACATGCAAGATATCTACAGAGAAGATGACGTGCACTTCTCAGATGAGGGGAACAGAGTTTTCATACAAAATTTAAGACTGTGTATTGGTACCTACTTATAAGTACCTAGAACTTACACAGAACCCAAAAGCTCTTTTCAGAGCTACCTTAACTTTAATTACTCTTTTGAAATTTCGAATGTACCTTTTTTCACTAATTTTCACTTATGTTCGCTTCCCGGTTTGCTACCCGGTTCGCGTACCGGCAGCTAACAGCGCGAAAAATTCAATTTTTTTTCGACATATATGAGCCTCCTCAGCCACCCTCAGAAAACCTAGGGGGTCAGGATACGTCTAAAGTGCCCCCTTCTACCCATTCTGAACATTATTTACCCTCCATCTTGTATCTCAATTCTACCGAAACACAAAATGGAGGACTCCCGTAACGCTGCAGGTTCGCGTACCGGGACACGCACTGACAAGCACTCGCTCAAAAAAGGTGGAAAAGTAATTTACAAAAAAAACACAGAAGACACTTTCACCAATTAAACATTAGCTCATACTACATACCAATCCCTACCATTTTCACAAATTTGGTTGGAATTCCATTTAGCATGTAGAACTCTCTAAATTCCCTGAGGTAAATTACTTCACAAAACACATTTGAAGTGTTGGAATTGACAACCAATTAAAATGTTACTTTCAATTTCTACTATTATATCATGACATTTGATTGGTTATGTACCTGAATATATATAAAGAAAGAGAAAGAAACACAGCCATTTTGACTACTACTTCTTGAAGTACATATCAAGAACATTTCAACTGATAACTTGAAGTTCTATTTGAAAGGTAAGATGTTATTTTAAAAACTGAAGTATGTTCTGTACTGTAAGCTAATTAGGAAAACATTTTCTGATAGTTATATACTATCCCTCTGTAATACTTATAGAATAAAATAGACTTCTCTGTTTTAGTTATGGATGGAGTTAGACTTGTCTTGTATAATTAAGAATTGACTTAGAGTTTATTTCATAAATTTTTTCATATTTCTACTTCCACTTTGATACCATACACTGCCCAACAAAAAAATCACTGTTTAAAAAACCAAACTACCTGTCTGTACTTAAACCCAACAGTGCCCTATCTGTACTGATATATTTTTTTTAAATTCATTTTACAGCATACAAAATGGGAGAGCAGAAAAAGAACATGGAAATTGCAGAATGCAACCAAGACAAAGAAAATGATTCAGAATTCTTTGATCAATCAATGGACATAGAACTTCTGCAATGTGTTGAAGCTGTGGATTTGTTAAGTGAAAATGAGTCAAAATCTGACCAAGAATTATTAGAAGTTCTTTTTAATTTTGAAAATAAATCAGAATAATACATTTATATATAATAATTCAAAAATTGTTTGAGACATTATTCATTTTTATATGTATTTTTAAAACTAGTAGCAAATTGATTTTAATGTAAAATCAGACTTTAAATATACCGTGCAACTTTAAGTTTGCTCATAGTTACTTCCTTTCTTCCACTATATCATCTCCAACATGTATTTAACATCTCTTTATCATCTCCTGCCTCCATGGTGTTTCTGCTTTCCTGACAGACTACGCTATGAATTCCATATACCTCAATAACTTCTGAAACAACCTGCAAGATATCTACAAAGGAAACAATGTATTTTTATTTTTAGACTCTGCATTGGTACCTACATGTTGCTACGTAAATAAAAATAAACAAAAAAAACAACAAAACGAACAATCAATAAACATACAATATTTTGAAAGTCTATCATTCTTGTTTCTTTATAGTACGCTCCCCGGACCGCTTTCCGGTGCGCGTACCGGGCACACCCCACTATTTATTTTTTTGCCCCGCGGGGCCCATTTAAAGCCTCCACATCAAACCTAGGGTTTGTTGAGAGATTAAGATGAATGTTAGACGTGTAATTTGAATGGATGGATGCCTGGATGTAAAGATCAATAGTTTGGGGAAACCAATGAACCCTTGGAGGCTTGGGCGACAATATAAATGGTAAAAGAGGCCTACAAGGGATTTAATTTTACGATAGTCTCAAGGCATTCAAAGCTAAATCAGGGAGTTAGTCCTAATGGAACATACGCCAAAGTGTCATTAGACAACAATAAACACAAAGAAGAAATCTTGACAAAAGAAACGCGGGGAGACCTAGTAATTTGAGAAAATATATCTTATTTTATATATTTTTTGTTGCAAAAATGGAGTACATGTGGATGTATAGATAGCATAGGTGGCGACTGTCACTGGATGCTGACCAGAGTCTTTGAAGAGATTGTAAAAGAACCCGCGCCACAGTATCAAACCTGAGGTGAATATGTAAGTTGTATTTTCAGAATACTCCCTTGACTCACAGTAGTTTTCAAGCACATCATATATATATATATATATATATATATATATATATAGTCATTTTTGTAGTTATCAGCATCTTCCTCAGACTCAGAGGACCACTCCCTACCTCTGTTAATTTTACTGTCAGCCAGCCTGCTATGGGGGGTGGCCTATCTGTTGGTAACACAATCAATCAAAATAAAGTACCTCATGTGTCGTCCCATATATAAGCAATGCTCATTGGATCAGATATGTAATCTGCCTTTTTGTGATAGTCAGGGCAGGGTGAAAGTGAAATTGAGCAATTGCCTTTGATGTAACAGAGAGACTATGTCCTCAGTGCAACCCATTATAGAAAATTACGAGCTTCCCTACCTGCAGACAGTAGTATATAGAACTAACGTGAGTCTGCGCCATGAGTCATTTCCTGTAAACCTGAAATGATGAAACATCAATCATTCATTTGCCCAGGTTGACTACCCACAGTGGCCTACTGGTCAACATTTATATAATATTTATCTCACCTCTTTTTGGAAAAACAATCTGCTGCCTATGTACTGGTCATTGAAAGGATTCCAAATATTGGCAAAATTTGTATTTAGAGATTGTTTGGCGTTCCTCTTGTGTGTAATTTTTTGTTTTATTGTAAGGTGGCCCTAGGGCGGTGGACCACCAGGGGTGAGTTCCAGTTTTCAAATTTACAGATTAGAAAGATTATTTAATAATCAACTTGTGCGCCGCAGTGCTAAGCCCTTACAGCTAAAAGTCTTAAATTGTGAAATAATGATGATTAGGTTCCTTTGTTAAAAAAGTTAACTCACAAACATACTTAACATCATTGGTGGGCAAGTAGAAGAAGATCCTCCCCCTGCCTTGAAATTGAATTAGTGTTGCTTTCGCCTAATCCGTCCCAGCAAGTGTCTGATCAATATCGGTGTACATTTAATTTAGTCACACCTCAATAAATCACACAGCCCGGGGGAAGAGGGTTAGGGTTTTATGAATTGTTGGGAAGGAGGGTTTGTGAAAGGTTTGACAAAGAAAAAAACAGTACACATGGACAAACAACAATACACATTCTTTGTAGACTACGATATCCATAAATCGGTTAAGGGTGAAAAAGGAAATGCATGCATGATGATGATTGATAACTTGATGGTTAATGAGAAGTAAAACTTACTAACTACTACTAGATAATTAGACAGTTCAGGGCATCAGTAGATCAATATTATGCAATTGTTCTGTCAATGGGCTTACGTTTAAAGATATCAAACAAATAAAAACAGAACTGTCGGGATGAATTATAACTAAGCAAAAAGCAAACATAATTAATAATAACAGTAACACACGGTAGTAATTATTGAAGACAAAAAATGTATCAAATTATTTAAAAGATGATGAAAGTTGATACTGTTACTGTGTCCAAATGGGGAGTTGCATCTCGGCTTTCCTCTTGGTCCTCAGTCCCTTCCATGGAATCTCTATCCATCATTCTTGGCTGAAGCCACTGCCTGCCTGGCAGATGTAGATTCATTGGTAAGGTAAGTGTACATTGATTTTCCAAGTATAGCACAGGGTGAAAGCTAGCCTGTAAGTGTAAATGGAAAAACAAATGGTATATTGAAAAATCAATGAATAAAAAAATGCATCAATTACGATGGAGTGCAACAAGAGAAGAGAACACTTTCAAGACTGTGGCGGCATGGATTGGCTACATCATGTCTGTGTTTACAGCATTTTAAGTTACAACAGAAGAACAGAGCAGGTCCACAGCACCGTGCCATGAGTGACCATACCTGTATTTAGCTTAAATTTTGACAGAGCCAGACAAAGCACATATACAGCAACCTAGCATTTTCTAAATTAAGTGACTAAATCAATGCACCACTGTCAGTCATACCACTGCACTCGACTCCACCACTACATGGACATGTACCTCTGGTGTGGTTCTTGTTGACTTATGTTTACCTTTTATGCAACTTCATGAAATGCAGTTATTCCATCAATCATCGCCGATCCTGCTGACTGACTGTGAAGATAGTATGGTCATCATCATGGTGTTGTACGTGTGTTGTCCAAGTCCAACTCAGTCTGTAGTGTACCGAGTACAACTCTGACTAAGTCCACATTCCATATTAAAAAATGCAACGGATATTGACCTGCAGTAGTAGGAGTACAATGTGGTTATTAAACAAGAAGGGTAACATAACATTGACTGTCACTTGAGTCTCTTACAGTGGTAGATTAATCACTAGTACAGTTCGACTTCATTCATATACAACGCGTCATCAACACAAAAAACAGCAATCACTCTGATTCTGCATACAATGCATGCCATCATTACCTGTCTTGCTCTTCGCTTTGGTCGTCAGATGCCTGCATAGTTCTTCCGACAGGTGTGTGTTTCTTTACTGAGGCAGTGGCCTCATTATTACTCCACATACATTTTTAGTGATCGTGGGTTTTTCGGTTTTCCTATTCATCTGTGGCACTTTGTCACTGTTGAAGTTGGTTCACATGGTCAGTGCTGTGAGATGGGCCGCAGCCTGGGTAGCGGTCATTGGTCAATTGAGTTTGCAGAAATGTGACATGTCAGGCATCAGCAAGTTTCTTTGAAGAGTCTTGTCTTTCTCTGCCAAGTACCTTCTGTTCTGACATTGATGAGCTTTTGAATGCCTGCCAACTCCGAGTTCTGGCAGTGCTGAGTTTCGCTCGGAATCAAAAGGTGGATAGCTATAGTCACGTTCCACTGTTCTTGAACTGTTCTCCATCAAATGTCTCGCCTTATGGAAAAATTGTATTTAGGGCGAGTTAGGAAGATGGAGCAGGACTCTGAGGAGTGGACACTGAAATGCACAGAGGTGCAACTCGAATATGAAAATCAAATAACAAGAGAAGACGGTGGTGATGGGTTTGTTGTGGTTTGAACCAGAAAGAAAGAGATACACAACAGCCACTGTGTTTAAATAACCTTGAAGGCCTCGGCACTCACTGTTCAGACATAGCGTACCATGCAAAGCTGATACAATAAGAAAACATAATATTCTCATTTGAAGCAAAATATTCAGCTAGACTCTAAACATTCATAATATTGTGTGCTGTGTGCAAAAGCAGCAGAAAGGAACCATGGCGTTTAAACTTCTAATAAGCTCATGCTAACGTAACAGTGTAAAGGCAAAGCCCATCTCCATGACACCCTCCCTTGATCCGAGCACGGATAAGATAAAACAACCTAATAGAAGGGGCTAATTTTGGAATGCAGAGTTCAAGAGCAATAGTCAGAACCACTCCCAAATTTGCACAAGTTGGAGAGATTTTTTTAAAATGTTTTTAAAAAATGTTTCTCAAGTCAAAGACCTCATAGTCCGACAATAGGTCTACCTTAAAAAACAAAGCCATTGGACATAGGGAAGTCAATAGACCTGGGCAGAGAAAAATTTGATAAAAAAGTAAAAAAAATATCCGATGTCCAATAAGTGACTGATGACACATCTCATTCCAACAACGAATATGCAAAGTAGGCAGCCACAGCCTGCAACAGGAAGTCACTGTTCTCATCTGAAAACTTTTCGGCCATCCAATTTAATAAAGGGAAAGAACATACATGTTCCTCAATTGCCGGAGCCTCTAGCACCATCAGAGGACAACTCAGTGGGTTTTCAATGAAGCTGTGAGCTAAGAAATCTTGCGCCGCTGCGAACACATTCCAACGACCCAGAACTCCATGCATCGCTGCAAAGGCCATAATCCCTCCGCCAGAACAAAGCAATTCATGAGCAACTAAGGGGCTCATAAGCTGATCATTATCCACATCGGGAGACACCGTATTTGCAGAGACACAAATCTAGGGCCCAGTCGAAATGGATACTCAGGCAATAAAAGACAGGCTGGACGCATGTAAAATAGGAAAATCAAAACGATAATCCATAAGCCGCACTCACAGTAGCAAGAGGCAGCGCTCCATAGTACTCAAGCATTCGGTTGCGAAGCAGCCCCAGCCACGACAGCTCTTCTTGTAACACAGGATGTGCATCCATTTTGAAAATAAACAGAACAGTATAAGCACACCTGCAGCCAGAGCCAGCAGTAAAGGAAATCCACCAAACAGGCGGGAGAAAATAGAATGAAAAAATGCTGGGAACACACCAAATATAGTTTGAAAAGAAGTCACAAGGCCACTGCTTATAACTTTAAAAATGTGTGCCAGCCCTGTGGTGGAGGAGGCATTAAAGATAATGTGAATTAACTCACCGAAATGCCAGGGCAAATCAGTATTCAATAATGCATGCACTTCTGTGCGGGTGTTTGCCACGTGAAGGACGAATGTCTCACGAGCAGATGTGAGGGCAACTTCTTTCTGGGACAATAGAGCTGTTATGCCACTCAACTTGTTGAACTCTGCTTTCAAGGTCGGAATCTTGGGCCAGATGGAAACATCAAGCTTCCCATGCGGAGGAGGATACATTACACTTTTACAGCAAACCACACGTTCACTGACGGTAACCACATAAACAATTCCCGCTGCTAACCCACAACAGTCCTCATTATTTAAAAGTAAATAACTACAGTTTGCCAGTAATGTGAATGTGGGTACGATATCAGGCACCGGGGTACCTTTCAAAACACAGTCTAAATTCGGTTCATTCTGATTACAAGAGCCATGTAATTGGATATGTCTACACATCAATGAGTGATCTGGAGTCTCAGTGCATTCTTCACAATTCAAATAAACTTCCTTACCCTCCCTAAGGCATCTATAGGTAAATGGAAGCGACCAAGCCTCATGGAGATAAGCACTGCCAAGAGGCTCATATCTACCAATGACAAAGTACTTCATACACGCCTCGAACCTGAACAGAGGAAACGGGAGAGTTATTAAGCCGTGGATAAGCCACGTTGCGGAGTTGGCTTCAGCCACAGAAAACGGCAAAGGCTCCAACCTCTCAATGTGTAACATAGAAAAAGATGCATCTTTCATTGACAGTAAACGTTGCTTGTCAGTCAAATTAAATGGGGCAAACAATGATGAGGTGTTCATGCAATGCCAGGGAACTTTTCCAGCTTTTAAGGTCTGCAAGGTCCATGCAAACTGCATAATAGAACGCAATTGATTTTGACCTTGGTACAAAACAGACACACCATCCTGCACAATATCAACAACAGAAGATACAATATTGTCTAACGTGTAAATGCGGGAAGAGAGCGTGTTTATGCTTTTATCTACAACTGCTAGTACTTTCTCTAAATTAGCCTGATCTATAGCCCTAATGCGGGTAGCCACCTCAATCTGGGATGTTTTCCAGACTTCTTTGTAAATAGCATATATACATCTTTTAGATCTGCCATTAGCCAGGCCCTTTCATGAAATCATTCAGATAAACATCGTCAGTCAGTTTAGATAAATGCAGCTTAACTGACGCCAAGGCGGAATGTTTGAGCCAATTTTGACATAATTTGCCTACAGACTAGGTAGTCTCAGAATGGCCAGTTTCAAAACGGGGATCCACCCTGACCTGTGTAAAGCCATGAGCCAAACCCAGAAAACGATGCTGGCAAGAGTCTGCACTTCTGTGCCAGAGTAACCAACCCTTGGGATCCAAACGGGAATATGTTGAAGGAAGAATTAAGCAACAGAATTTGTAACTCTTTGATCGAAAATTTAGTGACATTATTCCAACCGGAATATTCTTCTAAGTCAGGAAAAGAAGGAGCATTTCATTTTTTAGTAGTAGCCAATCCAAAGCAAGTTGTCTGTGAAATTGTAGAATTCAAGAACAACATATGGTTCGGGAGGAGGTACGTACAGTGCAAAGCCTCAGTGCCTTGCACTTGCCAGCTCTTAGAACCCCAAACAGATTTAAGATCAATGGTATCCTTCCACAACTCGTAGCACCCAGCAGCCAACTGGTCTAGAAAGGACTTCAAATACAATAATTTAGTATCGATAAGGCTAACCTTGGATGTGAACTTTTTAATCATTTTAAAATAAAAGGTATTGGAATTTGACTGATTAAAATCGGTAAAATAAGTAAACTTTTTCAAGAAGGAAGCAGAACTGCCTTTTATAGGAGCCGGACAATGTTCCCATTGTGTATAATTGGCAATGTTCCACCTAGTATTAGCTTTTTGGAGGTAGTGATTGCCAAAACGTTCGTAGCAATATAAAAACACCGTAATTAGCAGACTATAAATACAAATATTCAGCATCAAAGGCAGTATAATATTTCAAATCAGAAAACAAAGCTTCTATGGCCTGAACATCCCAATCATCAGAACGTATATTTTGTTTAATCACATACCCCATAGAAACTCTAAGCACATTAGGGACATTTATAACTTCAGTGGGCCCAAAGTTTTGAAATCGAACAGCATCCCATATAATCCCATCCAAGACAGGCCAAGCAGTGATATTAACAAAAGCCAGGCCCCTCTTCAATCTGTGTGACATGGAATGGGGAGCCAATGTTCCTTTGATATGGCGAATGCAAGTTCTTTCCTCAACATAGTGTCCGTTGACAAGTCGAAGAAAATACACCACAAAGCCAATTGACATGAATAGGTAAATTGAAAAAAGCACCAACCAAATGTAGGTCCAAGGGGGAATCAAAGAATGTTTTTTAAACAGTGTTGCTAAAACAAAATTTTTCGAAGGGGTCTTCGATGTGTGGGAAACAGTGTCAAATGAAAATCTGGACTCTGTCGCCAAGCGAGTTTGCAAATCAATTATCGATAAGTCAGTGGGGTAAGTATATTCAGTTTCATCAAGGTGAGCACCAGGTAATGAGCTCAAAAAAGAACGTAAAACTGCAGGCATCTCGAAGGTAACATCAGTCCTGGGATCAGAAGCCGGGTCCAAAACAGAATTTCTCAAAATCGATGGACATGTGACTGCCGGAGTCATACTAAGAAGAATCAGCCACTCTGTGTAGTTTGACATTGTCAATGGAGATGTACCTCTGTTCTTTACGACCTGGAAGTGGTGGTAAAATGATTGTTCTTGTGCCCTTCACGCCAAGCACTGGAACCGGAGATCGATATGAAGGACCAAATTCTTTCTTGTTTTCGATCTTCTCACGAACAGTTCTCCAACCTGGGGTAGCCAGCCAACTACCGGGATCTGCAATGCATCATCAGATGTGGAGGGCAAGTGTTCCTTTGCAAGACTGTTTCTCGTCTCTTGTAGATTCTGTAAAACATGACAATGTTCATCTATGTCAAAGGGGGCAGCAACCGCCGCCTTGTCTAGACCGTCAAGGTCCGGGAAGAACATTTTGACACCAAAGAGCATTTCGTATGGGTCCGCCCACACAGAGACCTTCTAGGGAGATTATTAAGGGCACGCTATTGAGGTGGGCCAGCCAGTTCCTGCCAGTGCCTATAACCCTAGCTGTCAAAGACTGCTTTAAATCATGGTTAATTTGTTCCACAACACTATTACCCTCAGGTCTGTATGGAGACGAAAACTTGACTTGGACCCTCAACTAAGCCATGGCATCCTTATACGCCTTAGAGGCGAAAGCAGGACCCTGATCCTAATGGAAGGTACCACAGGCAAAAATCCCTACAAAGACACGCAAGTCTCTTATCACAGTTTGTGAATCAGCGCTGCGGTGAGGCCACACCCACACAAAGCGTGTGCATGAATCAACTGCTACTAAGATGTACTTATACGCCGTATCAGAAGAAAAAGTACCGCAGTGATCTAAATAAACACAACTAAGTGGTTTATTAGAAATGCACAACTGTGTCTGGGGCAGACGCGCAGCAGTTGAAGGCTTAATCTGCAGGCAAATGTCTCATTGAAGGACATAATCACTAGTCTGTTTGTACAGTCCCCGCCACCAGAAACGTTGTTGTAACTGAGATACAGAAGCCGAAACGCCCGCATGCGCAGACGCAACACCCTCATGGGAAGCTGTAATCAATGCTAACTTGAGGCCCGCGTTGGGAATCAACTTTTTACCAAAGTCTGGTATTTTCACATAAGGAACTTTATCAGGACTTAAGTGGTGTGAATACTTCGAAGGGAACCCCTTAGGATCTTTACTTCCCTTCTCAGTTGCGGCTACTGCCACCAAGATATCATCATCAATCTTACTCTTGAAACGTGTAACTGTCGCAACCAAATATGTCGATAGCAGATTTTGCGGCCTCATCTGCCAACGAATTACCAACAACGTGAACTCCTACGCGCTGATGACCAAGAGTGTGAATTACATACACGAGTGGCAACTGCTCTTTAAGCTCAGCCACTCGGACCCAGATCATTTTATGTTTTACTGTGCTACCCTTGGAATCACGAAAATCAATCTGAATCCAAAAGAACAGGTTTTCGTTGTAAAACTGGACACAGTAGTAGGAATCACTCACAATAAGAGTTGTCACACGAGGTTTAGCGTACTCCAATGCAAGCATCAGAGCGCGGAGCTCTGCTAATTGTGTGGTACAATCCCCAAATGTCTGCGTGTAAACGACTTTGGACTTGAATTCATCATTCACCATGGTACCCACCACAATGGCGCAAGCTGAGACGTATGCATGCTTAGACCCATGCACCACTTGCGCTGAACCATCAGTGTAAATTATACAATGGAAATCCTCCAAAGGTTGCATAGTCAATGGCGCAGGATGAACAAACTCATACTGCAAAAACTCCTGCAACTGCAAGGAGGCATAAAAAAAAACGTGACATCCGGAGACATCAATGATGCAGCCCATTATATCCACTGGGGCAAAGCTTTAGAATTTGGTACACTGGCTTTCGTCACTGCCTCTAGTGCAGGATACCAGGTAACAGCCAACATGCATTTTCCCTGCGACAATGCATGTTCCTTAAGAATTTAGATTCAAGAAGATCAGCCTGCAAAGATTGCAAAATGGCTGAATGTTCCGGCAGCCAGCAGGATTTGGTAAAATTTGGTTGTATCAAAGCGTACAAAGGCTTGATACGCTGGGCATATTCGGGTATGTAGGTACGTCCGAAGTTCAAAAATCCCAGCAAGGACTGTAATTTTTTCAGAGTTGTAGGAGCGCGCAACTGTGCGCATTTCTCCAAGAAGTAAGGAGCCAATCCTCGACCTTCAGTGTTGAGGTCGTAGCCCAAGAACAACAGTGTGTACTCTGCAATGTGAGACTTTACAAAATTGAACTTGTAACCGAAGTCCGCAAAGTTACAGATTATGCAGTCAACGTGACACAGACGCGCCCAAATTTCGTCGTCTGTGAGATAAATGTCATCCACATTCGAACACGCATCAGGGTCAACTCTCTCCAGGAGAGAGACTATACGGGCAGCAAACACACCTGGACTAGTTTTATAGCCCATAGCCAAGCGTTTAAATTGGCGTTATTTGCCGCCACAGGTAAAACTGGTCCATTGGGAACTTAGACCATCCAAATTGTGGGCAAAAAAAACGTTGGATATGTCAAGTGTAGTCTTAAACCGTTTTCGCACAAGACCATCCACTAGAGCAGAGCCATGGGTATTCTGTACAGCACAGGTACAGCAATGCAAGTTCAAATGCCGTAATCCAATACCAAACGGTAAGATCCGTCTGGCTTGGTCACAGTAAAAAGTGGGTTATTCATCGGTGACACACAAGTTTCAATTATACCTTGATATTCCAATTGTTCAAGGATTTCCGCAACGGAAGCCTTAGCTTCACGTCGGATGGGATATTGAGGTTTAGGCTGTGGCAGAGACCGTAAGGGAATCTCATGGTGTGTGGAAAGTTTATCCCAACCCCAGTGCATACGATACAGAGCCGGCGCAAGGGATTTAGCCCACTCTTCTGCAAAATTCAGCACATGCTCCTTCGAGACTCTGTGCGCGAAACAAGGGAGGATCACCTCCTCCCCTCTCGGAGCTGCGAGAACAAAAGGTGGGGTCCAGTCAGCCTCCGCTAACAAAATGTCCTAGGTAGTTGTAAGATTTTCCCAAAATACCCCTTTTATGGTACGCTGTATGTTACCTTCAATTAAAAGGACTATTTCATAAAGTTTATCAGGGGGAGCTACTCTGGTATCAGCTGTCTCCACAACAACATATCGGTCAGTCGCTGTCACCTTCAGTAGTGGACGCAGGGCCTCTCGCACAATGGCGCTGTCCAACAACATTGGCGCCCATGTCTGATTCCAAAGCTGCGTTCTCACTATCTGTGGCATATCTTGCTGTTAAGGCAGCAACTTTCTTCTTCTCAAACTGCGGTCTTTTCGGTGTTGATTCGTCCTGCTTGCCTTTACCGTCTTTCGGGCAGGGCTGGTCACGTCCCTGCTAGCCACCCCGACCTCTGCCGCCTCTTCCACCCCAGCCGATGAGGCCAATGAGTCCTGAAAAGAACGAGGAGAGCGTTGTTCAGAAACCTGAAAATGATCAGGTGATTTTATCGTCACGCGATCGCGCAAGTCATAAACGCATTCTGTAGGTGTAGGCACTGGCGATGCAGGACGTGACCCCTGTTTCTGTTGTTTACCCTATTTTTTTGTTTTTCTGCCAATTTTGCTTTTTAGCCTTGGGCTGTTCGTCCATTTTTTACTTTTTCCCTTGGCGTTGCTTTTTCTCTTTCATAGAGAAAGGCTTGACACCCAAACTATTACGGCTCACGGTCTTATAAGCCACCGTAATAATTCTCTGTAACTGTCGGGGTTTATCGGCATCGGGAACAGCCTGCAACACATTAGACACCTAAAAGCTTACAGCATCTCCCTTGACATTCACAAGTACGAGATCAGAAACTACGTCAAAAGTGCTGCATAGCCACATTCCCAATTCAACCGCTGCCTCAGGCCCGTGCTCATCTTGAACACGTTTAATTATCGAGGGTAGGACGGTCATTGACGGAGTGCCCGAAGCATCTCGTATACACCGCCGCAAATATCTTACCCCAGGACTCACAGTCACACACCTCCGGTATCAAGTCATTAGGCAAACTAATTGTTAGAATCCTGTGTTTTTCAACAGGAGTCGTGTTAGGAAATACTACTTCCAGCTGGTCAGACTTCTCAGCAAGCCAGAAAGACATATCATCCTTATCTTGGGGACGCTTGCCCATCCCTGCGTTGACCATCACAGGACTAAGCTTCATTCCACTCGGTCCGGCTGGAAGCGCCGCAACACCCGGGACCCCGCCCGGGAGATAGCGGGTAATGTATTGTACTAACAACCTAATAAAGCTAATTGCGACTGTAGGTAGGCATCTTAGATCAGCAAGGGTACACGCTCCCGCTTGAGGATGCAGTGTAAATCCAGCCAAAGCAGGCCAAGTAGTGCCTGGAATTGTCAAAGGACCTAGCCTTGTTATTGTTAAAGAGTGGGGTAGGGCGTCATTAAACCAAACTCGGTGCTGCCAAGTATTAATTGGAACTTCCTGTGTCCGATACGGAACATATTCGCCAGACACGGCTGTGTGAGTATATGTTTCGAACACATCAGTATTTGTGTTCACAGCAGGAAAGGTCACCCACGAGTAAAAAATCTCAAAAAGGTAAGCCACTTCCGCACTCACAAACATGATTACCGCCATGCCCTCCAATCCGATGTTTTAAGCTTGCAAATGATTGCGAACCGCAATGCGACTATGCTGCGGTATGTCAACGCCAGAAATAATGACACAGTAAGAAAGTGGTACAAAGAAGAACCTATGTAGCACAACTGGGTAGCAATTCAAAAGGAAACCGTTTGAAAAGATTCAAGCTTGAAAAGACCTATTTAACAACAGGTAGGTTTGTCCGACACCACTGTTATTCAGAAACAATAGCGAAGGGTTAAGGACTGAATGAAGTACTACTCAAGCATCATGCAATAGGGCCACCAAATGTTGGGCGCCATGTCGCAGGGAATCTGCTCCTACACACAACTGTGCATAGAGACTTGGAACCTCAGTGAATTAGGGTGTGCCAAAACTCACCTTAGTATCCAAAATCCCCTACCAGACTAGCAATCAGTGTCTTATTGGTTCTTCCATACCCCCAATGATTAGACAACCCAGAACATGAACTTAGAATACCTCCGGTAACGTGGAACACATGAACACTCTTTCGTTATACTATCATACCAGTCCAAAAGGAGGAGTAAATGAAGACTCGTGCAAGTTTGAAATAATTATTTCTAGTGCCGTGTTCTCAAGCACAGTATCTTAGCTAATACAAGCAAACATATTATAAGCAGCAAGGTTATCAGCATAGTTAGAATACAAATGGAGAAAGCATGGTAAAATGCTAATGGGAAGAAGGCTAAATTACACCTCAGTCTTACCCTCCCTTACTAGTATATTTTATTACATCTACAGAAGGTCTCTTTGGGTTTACAAGGATGGCCCCATACCTCTGGTCCTAGTAGAAAGGTATCACATCATTGTCTACACCAGTTCTCTGCATGCGAATGTTCTTCAAGTGTGTGTGCATGCTTTGCGCAGTGCATTATTAAACGCGCCAAAATCAGAGGTGGCCACAGCTGCATATGTGCTATGTCTAGGACTTGTGCTGATCAGACCGAACAACAGCCCCTGTGGTGTTTAAATAACCTTGAAGGCCTCAGCACTCACTGTTCAGACATAGCTTACCAAGCAAAGCTGATACAATAAGAAAACATATTATTCTTGTGTGAAGCAAAATATTCAGCTAGACTCTAAACATTCATAATATTGTGTGCCGTGTGCAATAGCAGCAGAAAGGTAAAATGGCGTTTAACTTCTAATAAGCTCATGCTAACTTAACACAGTGTAAAGGCAAAGCCCAACTCCATGACAGTTTCAGACACCTCATTCAGCTGTTGCTCTAGCATGTGCAACAATGGGATAGCTTGGCCCATAGTACAGTCCTCCCTGCTGACTTCACTTGTGAAGACCTCAAAAGGAAGTAGCATCTCTGTCAGGCATTTAACAAAGTCCCATTGGCTCATCTCAACGGTCATGCCTCTCACAGTAGGATCCCCTAATCTTTTCATGACATAAGCATTGAGTGGTATGTACTGCTCAACCAGACGATCAAGCATGTAATAAGATGAGTTCCAACATATTCGCACCTTCTGGATGAGTGCTTTGAATGGCATTTTATGCTCTCGTTGAATGACCCTCAGCTGCTTCCAGGCTTTAAAAGAATGGTTGAAATGTGTGCATATTCTCCTGCAGGTGGTCAGTAAGTTGCTGACTTTGCATTAATTTTTCAGAAAGTCTTGAACAACAATGTTAATGCAGTGTTCCAAACACGGGACCCTGAAATAGCCACCATCTTTCATGGCCCTAACTACATCACTGCCATTGTCTGTGGCAACAAAACCAAAGTTAAGCCCTCTTGGACGCAGCCACTCAAAGACCTTGCTGTTAATCTCATCCAAAATGTTTGCAGCAGTATGAGATTTCTCCATAGCAAACACGGCTACAGTTGCATGTTTGCGAGTGTCATTAAAAATCTCAGCAGTACCAGAGAGAATGTCTCCCTCTTCTTCCTGTTCCACCGTGATGACTGGCTCCTCATCATCATCATCATCCTGCTGTTCTACGTCAACCTCCATAAGTGTAAGGCTTTCTAGAACCTTCCTTTTCCCTAGCCTGGTCTTGGGATATGTCTCCCTCTCATGCTCAGGTTGTTGTGGCTCCCAAGTGACATTTAGATCATCAGAAGGGATGCTTGGCAAATAACTTGATGGACTTGCCCTCCTTTTTCTTGCTAGAGATTTGGAAGACAATGGATCTCCTAAATGAGTGGCTTCCTCTTCTTCCTCTGCATGAGGCTAAATTTCCTGAACTGCCCCTACTTCGGGAAGAACAACAACTACTATTGCGGGTGGTGGTTATGGCTGTTGTTGTTGACCACTTATCTGCTGTGTTTCCTTCTGTGTTGATTGTGTCCTACTTTGAGATAGCGATACGTTTAGGTCAGGCTCAGTATCACTGGTTTCCACCATTAGGCTGGATACCTCTTCCACACTCATCTGCTTGGGCCTGGGTTGTTGGGTTGGCCCACTGATGCGGAGATGCTGCCCCTGGACACCGCTGCTGGAGGCGTCATTTTTGGTTTCCCAAAAAAGTGACACTTTCTTCTTCTGTTCCTTCTTCTCAATAGCAACTTTCTTGCTACTAGAGGACCTGGTACCTGCTTTTTTGGGGGGCATCTTCTTCAGACATCAGCAGCACTTAGTTGCACATGTTGCAGAGATGTCTGGTCAGGTCACTCACACGTCACGTCGTGCACAGCAGCAGGACGTCTGTCTGGCACCACAACGGGCGATGATGACACACCTCCTCCTCAGTCTTTTGTGCACCTGAAAGCAAAAAAGCCAGAAGAACATCAGTCAAATGATAGTACAATAAAACTAATATAATATATAACTTATTAGTGTGTGGTGGTCACAATTATTACATTTTAGTAACTCTGTGAACAACAACAGTGTAGCCATTTATGAGCCTTTGACAACAAGGCCAGGGCTTTCCTGGTGTACTGTACTGTGTACACTCAGGAAGAATAAGAATAGCAAAGAACAAAAACATAAATGTAGTGGAGCCTGTTTGCCCTAAATTTGTGCATCATGTGGGATGGCTGCAGCATCAGGGAGCAACAACATTACATACACATGCAAAAAAGGCATTTATTTAGCACACCCAAAAAGTGAAATATACCCAAGAAAAACCCCACATTTTCAATTCAATCCAATGCCATCCATGCCATACATGATGTTAAAATTCAACAGAAACACACAAAAACAGTTGCTTAACTTTCATGCACCCATGATGATTGAGGAGTACCTCTGGGCCTACTGGCAAACTAGGCCACAAGCTTGGAGGCCTATGGCAAAAGCACAGTGACTGGTCCCACAAAATGGCTGCAACCACATGGCCAGGCTACCCACAATAACAAGAAAGTTAATACAAAGAACAGGAACAGGAAGTTGGAGACTCTGGGGAACTTCCTTCCTCTTATCAAAAATTGTAAAAAAAAGAAAAATTACTCCATGCTCAAAAACCTACAGCCAAATGACAACCTGAGGAGTTTTTATAATCAAAATGAACAACATCATCATTTTTTAGAAGGTTTTATGCTGAAGAAAAGGAAGACAAGACCGACAATTCAGGCCTACGGCAAAAGCACAATGCCTGGCTTCACAAAATGGCCACCATACACATGGTCAGGCTACCCATAATAACAAGAAAGTTAATACAAAGAACAGGAACAGGAAGTTGGAGACTCTGGGAAACTTCCTTCCTCTTATCAAAAATTGTAAAAAAAAGAAAAACTACTCCATGCTCAAAAACCTACAGCCAAATGACAACCTGAGGAGTTTTTTTAATCAAAATGAACAACATCATCATTTTTTAGAAGGTTTTATGCTGCTCGAGAGATATTCTTCGCCAGATTGCAAATTCTGTGTGTTCAGCATCGCGATCTTTACAAAAAGTTGTTATCGAGTGCGCATATTGAGCGCGCGAAGAAGACAAAAACTGTAAGTCCGCGTTGTCGCGCTGTGCAGATTTGCCAAAACTAAGCGAGCTGAAAGCCTAGGGTTACCTACTGGCAGAAAAGCCCCATTTATTTAACTCACGCCCAAAAACTGAAATTCCACCCCCAAAACCATATTTTGCAATTCAATACAATGCCATCCATGCAATACATGATGTTAAAATTCAACAAAGAACACAGAAACATTTTTTATGCACCCATGACTAGGCCACAAGCTTGGAACTGAAGCCTATGGCAAAAGTAAGCACGCTGCCTGGATGGCTCCACAAAATGGCTGCTAGCCACGCACAGCAGCGGTGCGTCCATTGGGGCGTAGGGGCGTAGCCCCACTAAGCAGCCCCACTAAAATTATTTTTATTTTAGTAAAATAAAAATTGATCGCGAGCGTTATAGGAGACACGAACCTGCCTGACTTCTCTGGAGTGCGCAGGGGGAGGGGTTGGGTGGGGGGCTGGGCCTGCTGCAGCTTGAGTGACCGTCCACTCAGCTGCAGCAGTACTGCGCAAGTAAATTTCAGTCTAGCACCTAGCGTAAGCATGCGCAGATGCAGCCCCTGCTGAAGTTCCCCTTGAGAGAGTACCAGGGGGCGGGCCGCACCCCCCGGGGTTTCAAAGGGAGAAAGGGGAAGCAGTCTGGTGCCCCCCTAGCCACCAGGATTGGCTGGTCCAGTGCAGGCCAATCACTTTCTGAGTTTGACTCCCGCCGCTGTGACGTGTAGCCTGGCGTGCGCAGGCAGCAGGCCAGCAGCAGACCGTGTGTGACTCCCCCCCGCCTCACCGTCACCAGCGTCACAGTCCTGGTACAGTACAGGTAAGGAAAGTTTACATTTTGTTTCTTTCCATGTCGTGTACTGTGTAAATTAAATACTTTATCTGCTCAGATAAGTAAGGAAGTCTCGGCGATCAGACTGCCTGCCTGTGACAGTGTTCCAGAGTCTAAACCGCCCTTTATGTAGGGTGACTGACCAGACGTCCGGGTTTTCCCCGGACAGTCCCCGTTTTTTGAAAAGTGTCCCAACACTTTTCTCTAAAGTAGAGAAATGTTTGGGTTTTGCAACAGCGTCCGGGTAAAACATTCAAATGTCCCGGTCTTAGCATACCCCCGCCGCGGGCCTTCCAGCAACAGGCAGAGTGGCGCTGCAGGGGCTTTGATAAGGGGTGAATAACAACAAAGCCTCATTAGCACTAAAATGGTATTTTAAAGACCTCTTAAGTGCGCGGGTGCGGCTGTGTGTGTCCCCTGGAAGCTGTCTCCCCCCAGGCACACACAGACGATGGGGGGGGGTGGGTGCCGGGATTCAGAGGGTCTTCTATGTGAGAAAAAAATATAACCCAGTGTTATTCTCAGCGTTGTGCATCCCAAAACCACTACAATATCACAATTATACACCATTAAAGATTTTCTTTAAAAAAATTCGTGGTGCTCGGCAGCCGTCAAAGGTAAACCAAAATAACAAAACATTTCCCAGAAGAACTTGTGGTTTGGTTTATGCATGATTAAAGGAAACAGTGGGTTTAGAAACGTAAAATGTTTAACATCACACAAATTGGTTTGGTCTGTCAGAAAATCCATACATTCTATGAGCAGTAATGTACACACAGCAAGAATGTAGAGGTCAGATCCATTTAACTCAGACACTACCCAGCTTTGCTGCACCCTGTGCATTTGTGGATAGTCCTTTTGGCAAAGGGCCCTTCAATGGGTGAATACGGTGGGTTATTGCGTCCAGTGTGTTGGCCTTGGGTTTGCAACAGCCCCGGGATCACGGTGCATTGGAAAGAAAAGTTGCCAAGAAGCCCTATAGAAGCTTTCATATTTACATCATTCTGCACACTGTGGCTTGTAATCTCTACGAAAACAAAACCTAAACAATTCAGTTCAATGGAAAATGCCCTTTTGAGCCATGGGCATGGAGGAGTGCGGGGGAGGGAGTGGAGAGGGGCATTGCGCACCTGGGCACCACCAATACAGGAAAATATTAAAACGATTTAAGAATGAAAGCAACATTTTTTCTTCTTTGTCACAGACCCTTATGGAACCCACAGAATGTTGGTCGGGAGAGAGGGAGACAGAGGGAGGGAGACAGTCGGATAGAGGGAGTGAGAGAGGGAGGGAGTGAGGCAGAGAGGGAGGAAGACAGAGGCAGAGGGAGACAGAGAGAGGGAGTGAGACAGAGAGAGGGAGTGAGACAGAGGGAGAGAGTGAGACAGAGGGAGACAGACAGGGAGGGAGACAGAGAGTAAGACAGAGAGAAGGGCGGTCGGGGGGAGGCAGTCGGACGGAGGCAGTCAGACGAAGGCAGTCGGAGGGAGGCAGTCGGAGGGAGGCAGTTGGAGAGGGAGACATTCAGAGAGAGACAGATGGAGGGAGAGGCCACCTCCACCACGGATTCCCTCACTAGAACCCTTTAACAGTGCCCCTCAAGTCTCCATAACCACTGTCTCTCAGATTTCTATGTCTGACAGCTGTCACATAGTCCTACTTTCACGTTGATGGTTACTGCAAACTGTAGTCCTACTTCTATGTTTATGACCTGTCCCCGTTTTTTGTTTTGAGAATCTGGTCACCCTACCTTTATAAGGCAAAGCAATCGTGCGATTGAGGCATTTGGTTCTGGATGACGGACGCGGAATTGGGTTTGGAAATGTTTCTACAACAGTTTTAATCTGCCGAGATTGGAGTTATTTAATTATTGCAGTCAGTGAGTTGGTCATTCGGCCCGGGTAATGTTCAGTTTGCTCCTAATGACTGAGGACTGTGGTCTCTAGGCCTTTCATAGTTTCATAGTGACCTAGTTCAACCCCCCCACCATGCCTGAGAGAATGGTATAGTCAGAGTGCATGGAATCATGTAGCACCCAAAGCGGGAGAGTCTAGGAGCTTCTGCACTGAGATGCAGGTTGGTTAGAACAAAGGTTAGGGGCGCTACCTAGATTTATTGGGACAGGCCAGTTTTCCCCTAAGTCTAAGTGAGTCCCTAAAGACCCCCTGTATAGACAAAAACTACTGAGGGGGCAGCTTGTCTTCAACTGTGTATGCTTTCGTATTTTATTTATGCATTCTTAAGAAGTGAAGAAGTATCAATGTTGAGTTTGTTAATCAAACTCAATTAACGACTATTTAATGTATATCAGAGTAAATTATTATCAGATAAGCCAGCTAGAATAGTGTACAGTTCATGGTGTGTGAAGAAATATGTTAGCAGTTTTAACCTCAGATCCATAATGTTGCAAAAGATGGGAGTTTGCACTATGTGCTTTATTATGTGCGGGCTCAGTGGGTTAATGCACGTACTCAAATGGTCTGTGTTTGACCTCATGGTCACAGGTTCCAATCCTGGGTCTCCAGTCAGCCTTTCATCCTCCAGAGGTCGACAAAATGAGTACCATTGAATTGGGTAACTTTAATCATCTGTTATTTCAGCTCCAAGATACCCTTCCGTTATGTTACCACGAGGTGTAGATTGATTAGACTAAATGTATCACAGCACTAATATAACGAAGTTGAGGGGGGTCATTGTTCACACCAAGGAAACAAACAAAGTTGATGGTTATTATAATCCTGAAAGAGCGAGGGGGAGTGGGAGTCGGAGGGCACGCCCACTTGCATTGTCAACATATAAACTCCCACCCCCTTCCCAAAACTGCAGCCCCTGTTCCCCTTCTCTGCATTAGGAGAGTACACAAGGGAGATGGAAGTCCGAGCGGGTCATATTTTGAGGTGTAGGATGATAAGTGTGCCACACTGGGACCTTCTGTGTTCAGGTATCAGGATAGAAACACTCAGCCACAGGTGAAATGGAAAATTACACCAGAGACTGGGGCCACACAAAAATATATGATCAGCAAAATAATCAGCGAGTTAACGTTGCATTTTTTTTATTTGCCCTTGCACAATCGACATGACAAAACCTTGCTCTCCAATGTGCATGAATTCCAAAAAACAACCTCCCTGATTTTCCACAAACTTGTGCCTCTGCTAGACTTAATTATTATTCCTTTTAGTAATACAGGGTCCTATTTGAGGGAGTGTAGGACCAAGGGAATGCAGCCTTGTATTGTGGGGCATGCAGCAGGGCTTTATTTAAAGACCGCTGTGCAAGGGGATTGGCGGAGGGAGTGATTGGAGGTATGTGTTGGTGGGATAGGTCTCTAGGAGGTCTGTGTAGGGCTTGGCGGGATGTATATAGAGGGGCTTTGGATGGGGTTTGGGCAGTGGAGCTATAAGAAATGTGTTGGGGGCGGGGGAAAGGATTGGCTAGGAATGTGTTTGGAGTGTGCTGTGGAAGTACTGGGTTGACAGAATTTGCGTTCTGGGAGAGTTTTATTGAGAGGTGTTGGTGCTATGGGAGGGATTTGTTCACAGGGTAGATTATGGGACGGTTGATGCAGGAGACCTGTAGACGGCAGAGTGGACACTGAAGTATTCTTTTTGAGAGGAGCTAAGGATTTTGTAGCCGACTGCATATAGTCAACAAGGAAAAGCGGGGATGTTTTTACTTTTTATAATCCATTGTTTAATGTATACATTTAGAGAGGAAAATGACTTTTTTATTCTCAAAAGGAGTAGAAGAGGGCAATGGATTTGTCAATGGTTTAGTGTCTTGTCCAGAGCATTCAGAGATAGATGCCACATTTACACACTGTACAAGACACTTAAGTGAATGTTTTATGGCTCCTTTACCCATCATAAGGACTTGGAATGTGCATTCCGTGGCTCACAAGGGGTAGTGGAAGTGACCTGCCACCCTTTGACCCCTAATGACTTGGAAGGATTGATTCTGCTCTCTGCCATCAGCCAGCAAAAGCCTACTCTTTGCTTGAGGAAGGAATGGAAACCATAGAAGAGCATGCGGGGTACTTGAAGTCCTGTTTACTTCGGTTTCGCCTGAGACAAGGCATGCACTGTTGCCGAAATATTTTGTTAACAAAAAAAAACTTTAAAACCGTCTTTTTGCTCCCTTATTACTCACCATTGATTGGCTTCCACTTTCCCGTGCTGCTGTGCAACATTCTTTCAGTTGAAAAAAACACGATGACTCCAACTCTGGCCTAGTCATAGCATCTTTTTAGGTCAAGCCTCTATTCAAGTATGGAGTTGAAGCTCTGCCCACTCTCTGCCCATATTTTTCATTGGCTTGTCATTGTCCTTTGTAAATGCTGGCTTCAGATTAGTTAATAGGCTTGTTAGTCCCTCCAGTACCGCCTTGTCTTCATTTTTAACCTCCCATGAGGACTGACCCTTTTACTTCTGTTACACAGTATGTCTTATTTAGTCTGTAAGGACTATTTTCTTTAATGAGTTTCTCCTACTGCAGGCACGACCTAGCCTCCTGCAACATTCAGAGTGCCATGCGCGCTTTCACTTTCCAAGCAGCCCGGCACAACGGCAGCCGCTCCTGTCCCGTACCCTTGCCTGCTTCAGACTAGTTTTGTAGTTTGCATCTAGTAATAATTCCAGTGGCCCTGGCTATAGCACAGTGCAAAGTCATCCAGGAGATGGATTCTTGGGAGACAATATATCCAAATAATTGGTGGGTCAGACTCGCGCTTTTGATTAAATGCTGAATCCAATAATGTGTCTTATACCATGCAAGGTAATTATTGTGCATAATGTACTGTGTTTACGGTTGAAAAGGCTGTCTTTTGTTCCCCTAGGAGGTGCTTTTAGTGTTTGGCTTGTTTTTGTCCCATGGGCCTTCCATTTGGCCACATAGGTTCCCCAGGGTGGCCCTTTGGCAGCTCTAAGCCCCATCTGCCTGACGCTCTTGCAGTTTTGACTCAGTCATAAATTGACTCCAACACGATCATTTAGTTACCAGCGTGGAACTAGGAAGACTGAGAGAGCCCTGTATTATTATTATTATTATTATTATTATTATTATTATTATTATTATTATTATTAATGGTTTTTATTGGGCGCAGACATATCACCCTGTTGGGTCCCATGGCGCTGTTATGTATGACATTGATTGTTGGAATAAATTTAGAATGAATGACAACAAATTGTTCAGGACGGCATTTGTTTTAGCACTTTGTGAAAGCTGATAATCTAAATCATTGCGACTGACATGCCTTTATTTAATTACCTCAAGCTGTGCATGGTGCGAGAGTGAGCCACACTGTTAAAACATGGTATTTCAAGCTGGAATTTATTTTCGAGGTGGACTCGGTGTGCCCATAACTTTTAGCGTGATCTTTGTGTGCACCATGTAGCCGGTTCTTGCCACCGAGATACACATATTTAATGCAAGTGGGTGTCACTTATGAGGAAGTTGGCAGGTTTTGGAGGTTTTTCCAGCAGCATACATAAAATATTTGCTTCCTTTGACTCTGGTGACAGACTGCTGAGCAATGTTAAATAAATGCTTGGACTTAGGGGTTCACTTTGATGTTACGAAACTAGTGCTCATGTAAAGCCTATGTTATGCCATCTATTAATGTAATAACTGCACTTTCACAATTGCTTTATTAACCTTCCTGCTTTCTCAAATTTGCTTGAAAATGCACGATTTTTCTTCTTTTTTTTCAAAATTTTCTTGGGGGGGGGGTTGTCCCCCCAAACTCCCCTTTTGGGGTTCGGGCTCGCTCGCTGCGCTCCCTCGCTACGGTGCTGTATGCAAATCACTTTGCGCCCCACCGCTTTCAAATGTCACCCACCGCCCCTGGCCACGCACAACAAAAAGAAATGGAAGACAGTCAGACAATGCAAGCTTATGCCAAAAGCACACTGCCTGCCTTCACAAAATGACACCCACATGGCCAGGCCACAACAACAACAAGCAAAAGCCAAGGGGAACAAAGAAAAGACATGCAGGCCTATATGGAAAAAGCAGTACACTACTAAACTATCACCACAAAATGGCCCCAAGCCACATGGTCACTCACAGTCACAACAGGCCATGGGAAGCAATGAACTGAAGCAGGTCCATATATGACCAGACAAAGGAGGCCTGCTAAGCAACACAGCTTTAATACAAAAATGCAAAAACGAAAATCAGCAGGGCTACGAAAGGTTGGAAAGTTACACATCAAGCACACACACACATCCAACAAAGGTATTTAAGACACACACCCAAAAAGTGAAATACACCACAATCACATTTAGCAACTCAATCCTATGCCATCCATGCCCTACATGATGTTTAAATTCAACAGACACCACAGAAAAATGCACCCATGGGTACCTTTAGGCCTAAAAACGATACAAATCCCCCAGAAATGTAGGTACAAACAAGCCCCAATCAAACAAACATGTACACCAATTCTCCAACTTACTTGTACAATGAAATCTCAAATCCAAAAGTTCTCAAATTCAATCCAATGATGTGATACAGACAAAAAGAGTGTTACTCCCAGCTCCAAATCCAAATGAAAGTGAACAGCACATGGACCAAGCACTGGGAGGTGCCTGCTGCACAGGGACAGGAAGTTGGAGACTCGGGGGCACTTCCTTCCTCTTGAAAAAAAGAGTTAAACAAAAGGACTGCTTGCACAAAAAACTACAACCAAATCACAATCTGAGGAGTTTTTCTGAGTAAAATGATAATTTTCAAGAAGGTTTTATGATGCTCGAGAGAGATATTCTTCGCCAGATTGTAGTTTCTGCGTGTTCGGGATCGCGATCTTACCAACTCTGCCGCCGGAAGGCAGATAGCGCGGCCGAATAAGGTTTTCACATTCGCACAGTCTTGCGGGATAGCGCGTCCGGATTCCAAATCTCGTGGCGCACGCAAACGGATAGAAAATTGAGTTTGTTTACGCAGTCACAGTAAGTTGTTACCACACCCGCGAGAAAGCATATTGAGCCGCGAAGAAAAAAACAGTTACGCTACGTTGTAGACTGCGTAGTATTTGGTAAGTACGCGTTCTACACGAACCGCAAAGTTACCGAAACTTCGCAAACTTCGCAAGCGGAGCGTAGTTCACCGCCCAGGGTTAAAATTAGTACTATGATTGGTTTCCCATGATTGACATATTTATTTTACCAGTAGGTCCATAGTAACATGCACTGAATGTGCCATGGCGGTTAATTCAAAAGCTACTAGTGGGCCTGCAGCACTGATTGTGCCACCCACAGGAGTAGCCCTAAAATGGAGTCTCAGGCCTGCCAGGCCTGACCCTTCCCTTTTCTTACACATTGGACACTATGGTAGGCCCAAGGTACCCCCTAGGCAGGGTGCAGTGTGTGGGAAAGGTAGGACATGTGCTAGTGTGGGTATCATGACCTGATAGTGAAATTCTGCCAAATTCGTTTTTCACCATTGAAAGGCTATCTTGCCCATAGGATAACATGGGGAATGCTGTGCAATATTTTTACATGCCTATCTTCCCATAGCAGCAAGATAGACATATGGAATCTGGTATCCCTGAACTCAGGATTTAATAACACAACTTTTAGTGAAGATGTTTTGTTAATTGTAAGTTTGGAAATAGCACTTTTAGAAAGTGGTTATTTTCTTGTTCATATATAACAGAGAGAGAGGTACCCCTTAAGAAAATCAAGGGAAATGAGGTAAAACACCTTAAAAAGATAAATCCCCCTGATCCTAACTTCACACTATGGCAAAAATATACATAAATGATCTAGGGCCAGATGTAGGTGGCCATTTACCAACCGGTAATGGCCGATTTCGGCCGTTACTGACCGGTAAATGGTCATTCCTGATGTAGGTGCCCAATTTTACCGAATCGGTAAATTTACCGAATCGGTATTTTTACCGATTTGGTAAATTGGCGATGTAGGTGGGACTCTCCTGAGACCCACAGGCCTTAACGAATCGGTATTTTACCACCCAATCCAATTGGGTGGTAAAATACTGAATCCAGGTGTGCATGCACATGTGTGCATGCACACATGTGCCATGTGACAGAAAGACATGCCCTTAGGGCATGT
This sequence comes from Lissotriton vulgaris, assembly GCF_964263255.1. Taxonomy (NCBI): domain Eukaryota; kingdom Metazoa; phylum Chordata; class Amphibia; order Caudata; family Salamandridae; genus Lissotriton; species Lissotriton vulgaris. The sequence continues at coordinate 2,118,914,227 of NC_141687.1, read as the reverse complement.
CTGTGGAGTGGTGTGGCTCACTGGTTAGAGGCGGCAGACCCGGAAGCAGAGAACGGCCCGGGACCAGGGTTCAATTCGTGACGCGGCAGGGTCGTGGACCAGTGTCAGCGGACTCGATAATTCTCGCCTCGGTGCCTACTCTAACCAGGGATCACACTCTGCAACTCTGGGCATTAGCTTGCTTCATCTCTACATCGGCCCCCCACTCGCCGTTGTAAACCAGGCATCCCCATTCGCCGGGGATGCCTGGTTTCACCTTGGAGATACCCAGTAGGGACCATCTCACAGGGATAGCCAGGACGGGTTCCCCAGCGGTCTACAGCGCCACGACGCCTCAGGGCAGCAGTGCGCTTTACAAGACACATACATTACATTTACATTACAATTGCTCAAATGTCGAGCACGCAAACTGATATAAACATTTTCTAAGTAGGCCCACTATTCTTCTATTTTCATGAATATAAGGGGTCACTTCCAATTGCGTGCTGCTCTGAAGAGTGAACATTTAGTCTTCATAAAATAGCGGTCCCTGTAGTATGGTACACGACGGGCCAATGCTCGGATTAAAATTCACGGGTCCCGGAAGGCTTATTAGGTCAGGCGGGTGTGGCGTCTCGTATGGGGTTTCGCGGTGCATTTTCTTGTTCAGCCTTTCTATGTGCCTCTGCCTGTTTGTGGATTGACTGTCTGGTTTGTGAGTGAGAGGGGCTGGGGTGGCTCCAGGAGACTGGGCGAGTCAGTACTAGGCTGAATAGACCCATCTTCATGTAGAGTGGTGGGGAGGAGTAGCACCTGGGTCTGAATAGGGCTGTGCCTGCCTTCCACAATGCTGGCTCCACCTCCTGCGGTGCATCTGGTGGCCCTGGCCCACACTCACTAAAGAAGAAGATATGCACTGGCAGAGTGTGCCCAGAGCTGGTTTGGACTGGGTCCAGGACCCTCACACCAGAGGAACAAAGACTTTTGGGTTATAAAAGTAGAGCTGAGACCCCTGTAAAATTAGATTAGGAAACTTCGTGATCAAGAAGGAATCCCTGCCAAAGAAGAACAGCCAGGAAGACTGAGGAACAGTGCTGCCATTGCTGAGGGACTGGGAGCTGACCTACAGTTTCTGTGATTGCTGAGGAAGAGGAACAAGGGACTGTCTGCTGTGTCCCCTTTACTTGCAGAGGAGCTGTCCTATGTGCTTTGCCTCCTCTGAAGTCCACCTGACTCTAAGGGCCTGGGTAGAGCTGACCTTCTGTTACCCAAGACAGGGACACAAAAGTTTGCAGAGGAAAACATCTTTCCAGCGCTAAGTGGGCTTGGCTGCGCCTTGATGGTAGACTCATGACTTTACCCTGCCTCCTGTGTAGTGTGGACTCGGTGTGCTTGTCAGCACACAGTGGGGCTTCGTATGAGGTCTGCAATTGACTCGGTGTGCAGTCGGCACACAGTGGGGCTCCGTGGGAGGTCTGCAATAGACTCGGCGCTCGAGAGTACGTGCAGGCACTGGCCCGGTATAGAGAGGAAGTGAAGCACTGTGCAACAAAAAATCACCGCCGCCGGCCCGGGAGCCTTGTCAGCATTGTTTCCCTTCACCCGCATACGTCACGGGTAAAGCCGCGCTGGGAATGGCCACAGCGTTGGGGGTTGCCAGGCAACAGGGAGGCTCATCCGGACGAAGCCGCTTTGAGTCCTGAGGAAGTGCCTGGTACCTTCTAACGACCGGGGCTTCCCTATATCCGCAAAGAAGATCAGAGTGCGCCCAGGACAGGAGAGCACCGCCGGAAAGGAGCTGCTTCGCTGAAGTAGCAGCAGGGACTACCGAGCCCCCTCTCTCTCAGGTAACCGGAGCCCGGGTTGCGGGGAGTAATTGACTGGTGTGCGTCGCGCAATAAGCAGACCATGCAGTGTCAGCGTAAAAGGCCATTTTATTAGACCAGAACTGCGTAATCTGTACATAATAGTAACATAAACATAGTAATAACAACAAACCCCCACTCACACTCCCCTCTCATTCGTTTCACTCGTTCCGCTCCATCACCAAGCCCTAGAAGCTCCAACCATGCTTTATTCTTACCCCTCAATCACTTGTCACCCAGCCCACTCCTTGCGTCCTGCCATTCACGCTTCTATCCGCCCTACGAACTCCCCCCCCCCCCCCCCCAGGGATGGGGGTGCCAGCTCTTGACCCCCCTGTCCCTTCAAATCCTGCCTACAGCAGCTCTGGCATAAACTGGCAACGCTATGGACCGACCCAAACACACCTCCAGCTGCCGGGTGGGTGGGTGGCCTTTTTAGCTCCCTCCCGATGGTGCCAGGCGCAGGAAGAGGAAGTTTCCTTCCTCCCCTGCGCCTAAATACCCACCCCCTAACTCCTCCCCTTCCCCTACCTGGCCTATCCCTGCGCGAATGACCCCGGGGGAAGACTAGTCTGCGACTCTGCTTCCCCCGGGGCCCGGCATCGCGCAAAAAACAGACCACGCAGTGTCAGCGTAAAAGGCCATTTTATTAGACCAGAACTGCGTAATCGGTACATAACAGTAACATAAACATAGTAACAACAACAAACCCCCACTCACACTCCCCTCTCATTCGTTTCACTCGTTCTGCTCCATCACCAAGCCCTAGAAGCTCCAACCATGCTTAATTCTTGCCCCTCAATCACTTGTCATCCAGCCCACTCCTTGCGTCCTGCCATTCACGCTTCTATCCGCCCTACGAACTCCCCCCCAAGGGATGGGTGTGCCCGCTCTTGACCCCCCTGTCCCTTCAAATCCTCCAAACAGTGAACCCCCTGTAGGCCGGTTCACTGCCCCACCCCCCTTCCAGGTCCGCCAGTCCGCATCACACACTCCCGCATTCACTCCCTGCGACACCAGATAGCCTCATTCCACAACTTGCTCACCACATCTCTCATCTCCATCATGTAATACGCATTGCCCAGCTGGGACAAGTGCTCCCCGTCGTCCCTGAAAACTAAAGGCTCCTTCAGTCGTATCCCGCCATGTGCAATAACCTTAATGTCTTTGTCACCACAGTAGAGTCTCATTGCCCTATTGAGCTTTCTTCGTGCTTTCTCGATGGCCCCATGCTTCATAGCCCCTCTCCACACTTTCCTGGGGACCAACTCAGTCCAGGCAATGCAGGTCCCTGCAAGCCTCGCTTTCAAAACCTCCAGGTCCCGTTGCATGAGTTGTAAAAGTGCCAATCCGGACAGTTGCACCAGGTCATTCTCCCCCAGATGAATGATCAACAAATCAGGACATCCCCTCTGTGGGATCATCTTCGTGAGCCAGGGCAGTAGTGCCCCCCATCGCATGCCACTTTTGCCCCACCATTGTACCTCGTGCAAGTGCCCTTTTAGTCCCAGGTTACGGCCGTAAACCTGCTGCTCCGCATATTTGGATGCCCAATGCACGAAGGAGTGCCCAACAATCCAAGTCACCGTCTTACCGCCCGGTCCACCCACACAACCTACGAAGAAAAAGATGTTAGAACAAGAAAAAACAGTCTGAATCAACCAACATCCTGCCTGGGACCACCCTACTTCCTCACATACCTCCCACAACAGCGCGACTTCCATCGCCCAAGTCTCCTAATCCTATCCCAGGACCAACCCAACTTGGCCGCCGCTGTCGCAGCCCCAATCCGGAAAGTGTGGGTCCCAAAACCAGCCTCATCCATGCCCAACCGCCTCAAAGCCTTGCGCAAAACAGCCAACAACTGGCCCGCCGTCACTCTTGCGCCAGATGCATGCCAAAAAATCTCCCCACACCGCACACTCCCCGTCCCCAGGAAAGTTCGCCATTCCAACACTGGGCAAACCGCCCCGCCTGTCTCATTCATCCACACCCACTTGCCCCTGCCCAACTGATCAGTCTTGGAGCACCCCAGCCAAATACCCAAGTACCCCCCATCCACTCGAACCTCCCCAAACAACCTTCCAGCCCCTCTCCTCGTACCCAAAAGCTCAGACACCCGAAACGCCCCGAAAAACATCCACACCATACACAAGCGAAAAATACCCACCACAACCAGGTCATAACAACATTCCGGCAACACCTCAACCAGCCGGACCAACAACTCAAATGTCACCGCCTCCCTCAGCCTACCCCCCCCCCCCACTCCCTCGCTCCCTGCCCCAGCCCCGCAACATTCTGCTCAGTATCACATCCTTGGTTGGGCCAAAGCCCAGAAACAAAACACAGTAGAAAGATATCCCCGCCAATTTACCAGATATCGTAGCCGCAGTCAAACCCCGATCCATGCAATCCAACACATAACCTCTCAGCCCTTGTTCCACAGCCGACTCCACACCCACAACGCCAGTCACCGTCCAGCCCATGAAAGTACTAAATTCAGACCATGCCAAACGATAAGTCCTCCTCGTGGTCACAGCCAGCGAACCCTCCACCAGTCCAAGCATCCTCACTCCCCCAAGGCCCAGATGCCGGCCGGCAGCTCAGTCTTGCATGTATCCGCTCCCGGTGCCAGGTGTCGAAACCGCTGCCACTGCGAACAAGACAAAGTATCCGCAATGTCATTATTCGCCCCAGGGACATGCTTAGCCCGAAACACCACATTCAACCGCAGACACGCCAACATGAACCTCCGCAACAGCCGCAACACTCTCAGGTCCCTTGCCCTCTGATGATTCACCAGCTCCACCACCGTCATATTGTCTACATGGAAGAGCACAGACCTGTTCCGAAATTCCTCCCCCCACACCACCAGCGCCACCAGCAAAGGGAAGAACTCCAAGAAGGCAATGCTCCTGCCCTGTTTGATCCAGGAGGCCGGCCAGCTCTCCGCACACCACCTGCCATCCCAGAAGACACCAAACCCTGCCGCGTCAGAGTAAATTTGGCATTGCCAGACCGCCCTCTCCTCGTCAAATTCCAAAGACACACCGTTGAAGTCCAGCAGGAAAGTAATCCATGTCCTCAAGTCCGTCCTCACTCCCATGGAAATCCTGACCCTGTGATGTGGAAGCACTGCCCCCGACATGGCCATGCCGAGCCGCCTGCAGAACGTCCGCCCTGCCCGCACTACCCTACACGCAAAGTTAAGGAAACCCAGAAGTTTCTGCACTGCCCGCAAAGGAATCCGCCGTTCCCCCACAGCCCACTCCAGACATGCCAGGATCTCCGTCACTTTGGCCGCAGGAAGGAGTCCAGTTCGATCCCCAGGAAGGTGAGGCAACAGCTGGGACCAGCCGTCTTCTCGGGGGCCAGAGGCACCCCAAACTGAAAGGCCATCTCCTGGAATCGCGACAGGGCCCTGCCGCAATCCCCGGTATCCGACCTCCCAAGGAAAGAGGAAATCATCCAAGTAGTGAGCGACTGCACGACACACACTAACACGCACCATGACCCACTGCAGAAAAGTGCTGAACAGCTCGAACAGAGCGCAGGAGATGGCGCACCCCATGGGCAAAACCTTGTCCACGTAGATGGCCCCCCCAAACTACATGCCCAAGAGCGGAAAATCCGCAGGGTGAATAGGCAGTAAACGGAAAGCAGACTTGATGTCACACTTCGCCAATTCCGCTCCCGTCCCACACACCCTCACCAGACGGATCGCATCGTCCACCGACGCATAGAGCACTCTAGAATCCTCCACTGCAATAAAGTTGTTCACTGACTGGCCCTCCGGCCATGATAGATGGTGAATCATCCTGAACTCCCCTTCCTCCTTCTTTGGCACCACCCCCAAAGGGTATATGATCAGGTCCTGCAACGGCCAGTCAGTAAACGGGCCAGCCACCCTTCCTTCCTCTACCTCCTTCTTCAACTTAGCAGACACTACGCACAGCAATTCTTTGGCAGATCTAAAATTTTCGGCCCAACGTCGCTCCCTGGGACCCCATTAGCCCACCCGAAAGCCCTCAGTGAAACCCCAGAAAAGCCGCGCCGCCGCCTCCTGATCTGGGTAGCACGAGAGCCACGGGGCCATCGCCTCCACCCTAACCGGTGTAGGCGCCCTTCGGTCCAGGGTGGCCCCGCCCTCTGGCGTTCCTCCATTGCTCTGAGGGTGTGGTGAGCGTGAGGCACTGCGTAAGGGCATGCTTCGCACCGCACTTCGAGCACTCGTGTTTGAATTTACAGGGATACCGGGAACAATACCCCTTATTGTAGCTCCAACAGGCCCCCGTGGAATAACCCCCTGGCTTGGACTGCTGCCCTGAGACAATGGTGCTGGGCACTGTTCCACCCCCCACCCCACCTTGGGCGGGACGCGGCGGAAAAGACCGATACACAACCGGTAGGCCACTGGCCGTGTGTGTGGACGCAGTGGAGTGCGAAGACGCCATCCACTGAACCCAGAATTCCTGATCCACCTCCCCCCAACTCTTCTCGGGATTCGCGCTAACCCTGGCTCTAAACTCCTCATCATAGCTTAGCCACGCAAAACCCCCGAACTGCATCTGGGCCTTGCGTATGATGTCCATGTATTTGAAAAGCGCAATCGCCCTGTCCAAATACTTCTGGCAATAAACACTGGCATAGATCAAGAACGCCGACGTCCAGTTCTCCATCGTCACCGGCACCCTAGGGCGCCTCGTCAGCTCCCACTCCTCTTCCTTAGACCCCTCCTTAGCCTGCACCTCCCTGTGTAGCAACTTAAAGACATCCACAGACTCATGTTTCCAGATCCGATCCTTGAGCTTCTCCGATAGATGCGACCCCAAAGGCATCGCCAGCCCCATATATGGTAGCTTCTTAGGCACCTTCACTCCCTTCTCCTCCTTACCATCCCCTTTGTCCGTCTGCACCCCCAAAGTCACCGACTTACCATCCACCTTTTTACCATCCTCGGGTGGACCGCCCGATGGCTTCTCCGCCTCCCGCACCGAACCATCACCCACTCCCACCGACCTGCAAGTCCTCTCCCCCCCCCCCCCCCGGGAACGTCTTCCCAGGCCGCCCACCAGGCTGGACTCCCTCACCTGGACCACCGCCGTCCCGGCCTTGGTCTTCGTCGCCGCCTTGTCCTGCAATACACCAAGGTCGCCGTTGTCCGCAGCGCCTCCTAAGCCTTCCAAGTCATCCCGCACCTCCCCGTCCTTCAGCTCATCACTCTCCGCACCATAATTCAACTCAAGCACCGGTTCCAGATCCACACGCAAATTGTCCACCTCCTTCACCACTCGCTTCACACCTTTCTGCACACCTCCCCGCACACGCCTGCCACTCTCCACACGCGCTGCAGGAGCCCGAGCCCTCGGTGGAGGGACAGCCGCCGCGGACTGCCCTACTGCTTCCGTCCTGCCTCTTGGAGCCGTCTTGCGCCCCGCCAGGCACCCTCGGGCTCTGCTGACAGCCGCCGGCTTGGATCCCCTCCCACCCCTCAGGTCGCCCCAACCTGAGCGGGCCCCAGCACCATCGAGCCTCAAAGCCGTCCTAGCCGTCCCTACCCCTGCCATACTCCCCTTGGGGGGTTGTCCTGCACTGCCTTCCTGGCCCTGACCCTCCTTAACTCTTTCTCCAGCTCTGCCAACCTTTCCTCTTCAGAGGTCGGTGTGGGGGGACCCTCAACCTCGTGGCCCCACACTGCTCCCACCCTGGCTCTGGTCTCCTCTGCCCACCTGACCTCTTGGATCTGCTCCAAAATCCTTTCACCCCGGGCCCTGTCATCCCAGGAAGTGGCACCACAGATCTGGGGGGGCGGAGGGGGCGGGCAGTAACCAAAAAAGTCAGCCCCCGGGGGGAATAAACCCACCTGCGGAAAACCAGGAATCCAACCAGGCCCCCCTCCCATGGGAACCAGAGTGGAAGGCCCACCCCGGCCCCCCAGGTCCCCCACCGTCACCTGCCTCACCGGTGCAGGGGTGCCTGCCCTAGAACTGGTGGACAGGTCGATGGGGGCCTTCTCTCCCAGTCCCCCGCCCTCCCTAGAATCGTCCACCGTCAAGCCAGCCTCAGGGGTGGTGATAGCAGCCTGCCCGACAGACTCAGAGGCCCCCTCCCCCCTGGGGCTCCCGGTGGCACCAGAGCAGGCCCAGTGAGGCTGTCCGCCTGCCCCTCCCCCTGCACAGTGCCGGCCAGCACCTGCAGAGGCCCCAGAGGCGGGAGCGCGGAGGGCGCGGCCCTCACAGCAGCCCCCGTGGCCCCAGGCAAGAATTCGATCTGGGGATAGGCCCGCGGGGGCAGGCTCCGCCGTTTCCCGCCCCTCGCCAGGTCCCTGGGCGCTCCGCCCCCCCTCCGATCATGGCCCTGCTCTGCCGCATCAGGCTCGTCCTCCTGACACGCTACCACTGCGGCCTTGACCCCGGCCGAGGCAGCGCGCGTGCCCCTAGTGGCTCCCACCCAGGCCTGGTCCAAAACCCCCGGCTGGATAAGGTCTTCCCCCCCGGCCCTCGCGAGCAACAGCAAGGCCTCCCGGATCTGTTCCGAGGACACCCCCGACATCTCACGAAACACTACGCTGCAGGCGTGAACAAGGAAAACCCAGCTGCCGTACAACAGCTCCGACGCCGATCGTCTACCCAAAAACTTGATGACTACGCTGTAACCTGGAAATAACTAGCCCTAAACTAACCTCCTTTTTAGCTCCCTCCCGATGGTGCCAGGCGCAGGAAGAGGAAGTTTCCTTCCTCCCCTGCGCCTAAATACCCACCCCCTAACTCCTCCCCTTCCCCTACCTGGCCTATCCCTGCGCGAATGACCCCGGGGGAAGACTAGTCTGCGACTCTGCTTCCCCCGGGGCCCGGCATTGTGCCGCGTGAGAGGTGTTGTATTCTTTTTGAGTGCATAAGTGCAGCACCCTTCGCGCTACACCGGGGGCATTTAAGAGAATGGCACCCATTTTGGTTTCAAGCACAGGAAGGGGCAATGTTCAAAGACTGTGTCCCGGGTTGTGACTAGCGCGGCGATTGCGCTTTTGAAAAGGGAAAGTGAACAGACGAGGGTAACACATTCCTTGCTACAGAGGGGGCACCAGTTTTTAAAGTGACTTACACACTCTAGGAACCATATTGAGCCTACAAGTGCCTCAACATTTACAATCCCGTTTTCGCTAGACAAGTGAACCTTTTACAAGAGAACATTGCTACAGTGAATCATTTTACTAGAAGAACCATTACTGGAAGAACGTCTAATTTTGTTGTAGGTTGGATTTATAACGTTTTGATCTGCTTAAATCTACATAAAGTAACTTATATTTTTATAATTTGTGTGGGGTCCTTTTGTGGTGTTTCATTAACTTACTGTGAGTGTTGGTACAAATACTTTTACACATTGCCTTGGGGATAAGCCTGTCTGCTCGTGCCAAGCTACCAAGGGGTTGAGCAGGGTTATCAACAGTGTGTGTCCCCCTTACCCTGACGAGAAGCAAGGGTCCATATTTGTACAATGGTAATAACCTCTGCCAACTCGAGTCCCCCAGATCGAACAATAAGGAAATACAGTTCATGGCAAAATACATCATAAAATCAATAACCAGTGTGAGAGGAGAGAGAAAGAGACAAAAAGAAATAATATATTGCAATATCAGTATGCAATTCAATATTCATACAAACCTAACATCAATGAGCTAATGCACAGGGTGCAATAGTCAGAAATAGCCAACCTTACAGCTGGAAAGGTATAGCTTATGCAATATCACCAGCCGATGAAGTGCAAGAGAATCAGGATAGTTCCGTTCAAGGGAAATTCAAAGCTTGGACCGACAGCATGTCACGCCCAGGATTTTTAAGGATAATAGCCAGCCAGAGTAGCATAGAGAGTACAGCAGCAAAGAGCTCCCTTCTCAAAGGCAAACATGAAAAAAATAATGTGTCCGTTTGTAACAAAACTGGTGCTCTTGTAACGCGCTCTGATACCCAATACGTTCTGGTCCAGTTCCTGCTATATAAAACTCTGGGGAAAAAAGAACAGCTACTTCCAAGTTCTTTTCCCACAGAAATAATCATACCCCAAGAGGTTTAGTCCAACCCCTAAATTTTTCATTTTCACAGTTTTACACCATTTTATTGATTGAGTTCATGAGGTGATCATTCTTCAAGCCAGTTCATCGGGAATTTTAACAAATCAGTCCTTTGTTCATCTGGATATCATTATTACACCTCGGAAGCAGGAAAAACAATTGAGACTTCTCCAAAGACTCATGCTCACTTCCACATCAGCTTGCAACATAGTCGGCACAATATTTCATAGAAAGAAATACTCTAACAGTAGGAAGGAAATTCTAGTGATCTGCTGTACACAGCTTAACAAGTAAATCAACATTTTCAAAATAATGAAGGACAAAATACATGCTTCTGGGGCCTACATTAGAAAAGGGAAAAAACTCTTGAGTTTTGCGGCTTTCATTGAGAAATCATAAATCGTCATTTTTTTCAGGAGAATAAAACACACAAAAGAAAACGATATTCAAGGATTCATTTTTCTGTTTAAACTCATAAGCATAATCTCATTTCTAAATAAAAGCTATAATCATTTTCTTGTTAAGCAAAAGAAATCATAATGCGAAAAAACATTTTACTTTAAGCATTTTTCCTTATTATATTTTTATAATTCTACTTGTATTTTACATTTATTGAGCTTTTCTCTCGTAACATATGTTTCATAATCACGTTTTCCATTTTTTCTGCACTTTTATCTTTACAGCTTCTGATTACTAAATGTGTCATGTCTTTGCTGCACGTTTCACGTTGCACCTTAAAGAATCTTCCATTTTAATAATTGTTCACACTGTTAGTTAGGTTTATTAAAACACACTTATGAGCAGACTTGATCAAGCAAGTTATTTGCAAATAATCAAAATAATCATGCTCCATCAATCCCCATCTGATGGTGAATCAAGCCATCACCCATTCTACATAATCTGATTACGATCTCATTATCTTAGAATGCACTTGTTCTCATTAGTTTTAGTCTAACACCCCCTATATCTCTCAATACTTCATAGTAAGCATCCTTTTTGTCTTCCAACTCTATTTCATCTGTTTTCCTTTTTCTTGCTCCACGTTTTGTTTCTTCTGTTTTCGCTTTTACAGCGATCATATATCAGTATTACTATTAGTATGCCAGCAACAAAAGCAATTATTGGTGTTAGTATTCGTCCTAACAAGCTGTAACTTAGTGCTGAAAACTAATTTCCTATAGAGAAAAACCCTTACTACGTTTCTCCCATGCACCATCAACTTTTAATTCTGTCAGATCATTACACAAATGTGTAATGTTACTGATATATCCCTCCAAGTCTCTGCTTTAGTCAGGGATATAAGTGGTACATTGTTGAATCTTCAGCATACTACAGACTCCACCTTCTTTTGCCAATAACACATCAAGGGCCTATTCTGCAAAATCATTGATCTCATAGCAACCATTTCAGTATCAACCATCAAGAACCCACATGCAGTATCCGTTGATAAACGATCAACCACTGTAGATAATTTTCAAATTTTATGTGAGTTCAAAATCACCCCCACTGAAGGTACAAATATACCAAGAATATCACCCACAATTTCTGCAGCACTTATTCCTCTTTCATTTTGTGTTGGTTTCTTTTCATTGATTCCATGATTTTCATTCATGTGGTAGATCTTAGGAAAAACTATACCTACATAAGGACATCCATACCAATGTTGTGGCAATCTATAATAAGCATTTTTACCACACATATAATAAATTCCAGGATAAACTGGATCAGTACCACCTCTTGAGCCCCAACCCCTCGTAATTAGGAAGGTATTTTCACATCCACTAGAATCAATGAAATAATTGTTCTATTCAGTCTTTTGTATAATAAGCAAAGCTTCCCTTTGTGATGCCAATCTAGAGTCATTGCAGCATATGTCTCACCTTTCTAATAATCACTCTCCCTATGAGCCCATGGAGGTATATTAGTTTTTTGTTCTGTAGCTTTTCTCTTAAACTCTTGTCGCCTATCTTCTACAGTATTTATAAATTCTATTTCTACACTACATAAACTACAAGTAAGATTATTTCGATGCACGTATACAGTATCTCCCATATATTCTGCATTATTTCTTCTATTCACTATATTCATATTTATCCTAATAGGAACTTCTGAAAAAAACTAAATCATGATTAGAATAAAAATATTGAACCTGCTCTTTGCCATAGAATAGACTTGTTAGCACACTACAAGAAATTCCATATGTTAAGGAAGGTGGTGATAGGTCACCTCTTCTGACATAGACGAGGGTAACTCCATGCAACAATCTCTGCGTTCATAGTGTCTACATACTCATATAAAAGTTAAGTAAAATCATTCAATGAAAAGTCATTAATAGAATCATCTTAGCATAGTTATTCCCTGTTAGTTTTTTAATATTAGTCTCTGGATCTCCTTTAAGAACTTTTGTTATGTCAGTTATTATCTTTACATAATAATTAGTAGAATTAACATTAACAGGATACATAAAAGAAGGCACTATTAAAACTAGTATTAACCATACAAAAAATATTATAAGGACACAAATGAAGGAAGAGTTAAACACCTTCACCTTATTAAACCTTGATTTTGATTACCAGTCTAAATTCTATCAATTTTATGGAAAAAGGAAAAATCTATTAAATAAATAGTGTAAAATAATTTTCAATCAACTTAGACTAAAGATTTTACTAGCAAGGTTTGTTTAGCAAGGTTTGTGTACCCCACACACTTTTTCCAGCTTCAGGTCACGACCTTATTTTCAAATCTCCTCTCTTTTTTTCTGCACCCCTTTTCTTAAGCGCAGTTAATTTAGGGTGGCTCAGATGATGAGTTGTCTTTGGAACAAAACGCAATGAATTATTTTTCCCAATCATTTGTTGCAGCAGCCAAATATGTCCATTCAGGTGCTGTGTACTTTTTACTTGGGATTTGTGTTCTTTTTGTGCCTTAAGGTCAACGGAAACATGATGGAGCTAATGATATTGGCTAATTACTCCATCTCCACATCTGGACTGAGCTGGCCCAACTGCCTTGGCCCCCGCCAGCCCCTAAAACCAAGATCAAAAGCTTGGGAGTCTGGCTGGATAGATCTCTTAAATTTGATCACCAAGCAGTGAAGCTAGCAGCCTCCTGCTTTGGTATCATCGGACTGATTCAGAACATTTTCCACTTCTTCCGGTGCCCGCTTGAAGAGTCATGGTCCAGGCGTTGGTTCTTTCCTGCTTGGACTATGGGAACTCCCTCTACCTTGGTGCCCCCAAATCCACTACAAAGAAACTGCAGGTTGCGCAGAACTGTGCAGCCAGGCTGCTACACAATATTCCCAAAACACACTCTGCAAAGCCTGCTCTTAAAACACTGCACTAGCTGCCAATAAATGAACGCATAATGTTTAAATCATTATGCATAGCTCATAAAACCCTTTGGGGTATCAGTCCCAAAATCAATGACTCCCTTGTTACTTTCTATCGCCCCTTAAGATGCCTCCGTTCAGCCAATATGTTTCTGGTATCTGTACCTAAAATCAAGAGAGCCAGCTCCGGGGGACGTACTTTCTCTTAAAACACCTCTAGATTATGGAACACCCTTCTTATTCATCTTCGTTCAACGGCCCACCATCTTTCTTTTCGGAAGCAACTGAATACCTGGCTTTTGCAGAATATGTGTTAATTCTCCTACTCCATCTGCTCACTGTCACCAGCGCTGGGATGCCTGTGGGTAGCTATGCGCATTACAAATGTTAATTAATAATAATAATAATAAGTTTTGTTCAATGAATTGTATTTTCATCTCCTTCAGTATCGCTTTGTTCAGATTGGCTAAAGATGTCAATTAAAATCATTGGAATCTTTTAATTCAAAGTATATTTCAACTGCTTAACTCCTCCAGGCGATTTATCACCTTTTCTTGATCATTTTTAAGAAACAATGTCTACTTCGTGCGATTTAAGACTTTGCTTAACTGATTCCCTATTTACTTTTTCTCTATTTCTTTCAGGGATCAATTCTCTTTGAGCTTCAACAGTGACCGTGTTATATGATCCAGTAGCTTGTACCCACTTTACTTGATTCTCAGTCCGTTCAGGCTCCTTTTGTTCTCTTTGTTCACCTTCAACTGACTCTGTACTTTCAAGTGGACATGGGACTTGACGAATATGACTTGTGTGAATCTAGTTAGGCAAGCCACCATATTTAACTGCTGTTGTTGTCACAGGAAACACCTTATATGGGCCACCCCAATGAGGTTTCAAACAAGACATCCTCACAAGCGTCTTGATGAGCACCCACTATCCGGGGCTCAAATCATGTGTTTGTTCTTGCTGAAATTCTCCAACCTGATGAGACACAGAACGCACCATGTCAGCAAATCCTTTGCAATAAACGAGCACTAAATCATCAGTTATGTTCACAAGTTGATTTGCTGGGACTGTTTGCTGTCTCATAGCCCTCCCCATCACAATTTCATGTGCGGACAGTCCAGTTCCTCTGTCTGGGATACTTCTCAAACTCATCAACACCAATGGTAGAGCATCAGGCCATTTCAGTGTTGTGGATGCACAAACCTGCTAGTCTTGATTTTATTGTGCTGTTGATTTGCTCGACCACACCAGATGCTTCAGGTCGATAAGCACAATGCAATTTTTGTACAATCTGTGATGCAACACAAATCATCTGAATCACTTCATTATTAAAATGAGTTCCTCCATCAGATCCTAATGAGACTGAAAATCCAAACCTTGGTAAATCTCTAAGAAGCAGTTTATCAACAGTTAAGCTTTCATTACGTCTTGTTGGGTATGCCTCAACCTAACGTGAAAACAAACACACAATCATTAACACATATTTTAATCCATGGCAAGGAGGCATGTCAATAAAGTCTATTTGCATACGCAGGAATAGACCTGCTGCTTTTCCAATTCGACCCAGACTTACAACTGTCTTCCTTGCTGCATTTATTTGTTGACAAGTTATGCACCTTTGACAGAGACTTTCTGCAATGACTAAATTTAGGGTTATACCATGTCTGTTTGAAAAGTCTAATCATAGCATCTCTGCCCACATGTGTTGGACCATGACAAATTCTTGCCATATGTGATAACAAACTGTGTGGAAATATTGGTCTTCCATCTGTAAATCCACACTTCATCATCTATTCTGCGTGTACATCCACCCACCCTTCTTTTTCCATATCACTAACCACATCTTGTAATTCTCTGATTGCTTCCCATGTTCCAACAGACCGGAACTTTAATCTGCATTCTGTTTGATCAGATCATTCTTTCAAATGCTCCCCATTGATTGTATAGGAATTTTGAGCACAGAAATTTGCAATTTTATTGGCATATCTGATGGCCACTATGACATAGTCACAACCAGATTTATGTGCTGGACATTTCACCACTCCATTTGGGCAGGCAATTGCAGTGTCATCAATAGATCTTTTACACACTCTTCGTTTCATATGGGTGAACCTGAAGAGGTCAAAAACCCATGTTGAGACCACAACTGCCCAAAGTCATATACTACCCTGAAACCATATTGACTATCCGTAAATATGGTAACTCACATTTGCTTTGCAGGACAACATGCTTTTGTCATCTCAACTAGTTCTGAAATCCTCTGCTGAGCTCACTCCTTTCAACCATGATGCTTGGAAAAGTCAGTGTTTCTCTGACTCAGCCCAGCTCCATTCCACTAAATATCGTAGTTGGCAGCTATGAAATAGAGCGTGAGATCAGGGATCCCAAGACCTCCTTCATTTGGAGGAAGGTAACTGACAGGCTGCTTCATTCTTGGCTTGCGGCCCTGCCAGATAAATTGGGAGAGCTCTGACTGTACCTGCTGAAGCCAACCAGTGGGAGGCTGTAGAGGGAGTGTTTCAAAAAGGTAAAGGAGTTTGGGGAGGATTATCATTTTGACAGCCGCGATGCACCCCAACCAAGAGATCGAGTTGTAGTTCCAGCGCCACAGATCCGTGCGTATGTGTGAGTGCAAGATTTTGTAATTGACTGACCTCATTGCCTGTAAAGTAGGAGCTAGTTGGATTCCCAGTTAGGGAACTGTGTCAGCAGATATGGCGGGCTTGGAGGTTCGTTAATAGCTGAGGTGATAAGGAGAGATTTAGGGCTGTGGACTTCGTGATGTTAATTTTGAAACCAGACGACCACCCAAAGGAGTCCAGTTCTTCCAGGAAAGTGCCCAGAGCACTTGCGGGATCCGACAGGGTGACTAGAACATTATCTGCGTATACTAACTGACTAATAGTGTGGATGTCACTACCAAAGCGTACACCTGTGACACATTGCCTGGTGCCTCTGTGAATACGAAAGGGGGAGGATGTATGCTCATTTACCCGCACTGCAGCAGAGGAATCTCAATAGCAATTGAGGCTGCAGGTCCTCATTTTTCTCTCCAAGACCGAAACAGATCAGCACTTGTTCTAAGTAGGGCCACTGTACGCAATTGAATGCCTTTTCGGCAGCAATGGCAAGGAGCATGTAGTCTCCCGGTATGCGAGCGGCCTTTTCAATGAGATGAAGTACCATCTTTGTATTGTCTCTGGTTTGACGTTGGAGTATAAAGCCCGCCTGGTCAGGGTTGATTATACCAGGCATATAGGGAGCCAGTCGAGCTGCCAGGATACTGGTGTAAAGCTTCAGGTCGATATTCACAACTCTCCAGTCTACGACTCTCCAGTCTGGCCTCGCCCTGCATCTGTTTTAGAGTGGCATACACCAGATCGAGCGACGTTGGGGCAGCAGGGTCAATTGAACCCACAGGCTCTCCTTGTGTACTTGCCAAACTGTCATCCTCATAAATCTGACTAGTGGCTGAGATGTCCCACTTAAGTTTGCAGGCTGTGACCGCTTCTTCCGCATGAGGGCAAGTTCTTAACTTAGACCTGTGTTTCTGAGTAATAGTCTTATTGCGCTGTACCTTTTGTGTAGCAAAGGACTCCTCTGAGTCTGACACTTCAGATGTATTACCATCAATTGAGAGCGAAAAAGTCTGTGTCATCATTAAGCGAAAAAAACATGTCCCCCTCTGGGGATCCTAAAGCTGCTTTACGTCTAGGCACTTTTAATTTTGGCCCATTGCATTTCCCAAAAATAAAGCTGATTTTGAAGTCTCAGTGTAATAGAAAAATTGTCATTACCTTTCACAGCTAGTTCTGTCTCTGAGATCAGGCTGACAGGTTCAGCTGTACTCCTATCGGCGTCTATCATACTGCCGGTTGAATCCTGTTGCTCTGGTAGGGCCTGTTGTCCTGGCAGAATAGCAGACTCCGCAGCCTCCGCCCCCTGCTGCACCAACTCCGATCCGGGACATTGCTGCAACAATGTATCGTCGAAAGGTGGAGCCCAGCCAGACTCAGCTGCTCCTTTCATCCCGGTCTCAGCTGAGCTATTGTCACTCTCCACACCACCTGCAGCCACTGTAACTGAAGCAGACACCAGCAGAAAGGCCTCTGCAACTGTAGGTTGTCGGAGGGAGACCTCTGTCCCGGCCACACAAAGCTTACTCTGTCCTTCATTTCCACTCTCCCTCGCCTTGCCACCCGTCTCCTCCGTTTTTTTTTTAGAGGGGGCCGGCACAGAGATTGGCGCGATCCCTGCTGAGCCGTGGCACCAGCAGCGACCGCAGCCTCCTTCAAGGGATCCTGCAGAGCAACCTTCACGAGTCTATTCGACTTTGGGCCCATCGTCTTTTGGCAGCCTGAACAGACTCCAATGCTGTGCCCAGGTGACTACTTTGATCTCCCGTTGTAGTGCCTTGATCAGTGTGGCCATCCCCCTGGATCTCCGATGCAGACCGCGGTACAGCAGCCACCTGATCAGGTGATCAATACGGTAAGCGCGTAGTGGCATATCGGCACATTTTCAATAATCCTTTAAAGTCTCGTGGTGAGAGTCTCTGCTGCAGCTTTCACAGAAGTCAGGCAGCGGCCATCTTGCCTTCCATGTGTCAATATTTGTAATGGCTTGGTTATCAGTGAAAAACTAGCAATCCACTGCCTGCAATATCCAACCATTCCCAGGGACATTCATACTTCTTTTTGTGTTCTCAGCTGCTTAATTTGCAAAATAGCATTAATCCTATCTTGAGACACTTTCCTGATTCCTTTCACAATATTGTGACCTAAATAAAGAACTTGCAGCCACATGCATGAAAGGAAATTGCATTCGCAAACGGTGCGAATCGCAAATTCGGCCGTTTGCGAATGCAATTTCCATTTTTGGAATGCATTAACATTTTGTAATTTTCGCAATTTAAGCAATCGCAAAATTCCGATTTCTTAAATTGCGATTGCATTTAAGGAATCTCAAATTGAGATTCCTTAAATGCAATGCATCAAACTCTGAAAATTTGCAAATTCACAAATAAGGGAAGCAAATTACCATGAAGTTGACCTTCATGGTAATTTGCGAAAACTTTGAAAAATGCACTAAAGTGCATTTTCCAAAATTACATTTTACACACACACATGCCCTTGGGGAATGTGAGCGTGCAAAATGTACTTCTAAGCAGATTTCAGGGGTGCAACAGGGTGTCCTTTGGACACCCCTGCACCCTTGAAATTGCATTCTTAATTTGCAAATTTCTAATGGTGAATTGCAAATTAAGAATGTCTTCCCATTCATTCCTATGGGCCTTAGGCCCATAGGAATGGATGGGGAAGTATTCCTTAATTGCAATTCTCAATTAGAGAATCGCAATTAAGGAATTTTAAGAAATCGCTATTTTTATAGCGATTTCTTGATGCATTGCAGTTTGCAATTCCTTAATTGCGATTCCTTATTTTTCGCAATTAAGGAATCGCAAAATGCAATATTGATGCATGTGCCTGTATTTTTTTTACAAAATTGTAATTTCGCTGGAGACACTTTATTTCTACCTACTGCACAATGGTTCAGTAGAGCCTATGTATCAGTCACACAAGCTTTTTGCATTTTTGATGCACCAACTAATCACTGTGTAGTGCATTAAAACTGAATCATTAGGCATTACTAATGATTCCAAACATTCCTTCAACATCTGATTGACGATTGAGGGGCTCTCTGTATACCCTTGAGGAACTCGGCACCATGCCAAGACACGATTTCTGAACTATAAAGCAAATAAATATTGGCTATCCGGATGCAGAGGTATCGAGAAAAATGCTTGATATAAATTGATCACTGAAAACCATTGCGCTTCACAAGGAATTTGATAAAGACTCACAGCTGGATTTGGCACTATTGGACAACAAGGCGTTACAATCTGATTGATCTTGCTTAAATCCTGAACTATTCTATATTTACCATTAGGTTTGCGAATTCCCATGGTTGGTGAATTGCATGGACTCACTAGAATCTATTTTAGGATACCTTGTCCAATTAACATTTCAATCACAGGTGTTATTCCTGCAATTGTTTCAGCACTCATTTTGTAAGCTGGTGTTCTTGGAAATTCTGCATTTGGTTTAACTGTAATCTGAATTGGAGCTACTCCTTTCATCAAACCAATGTATTTTCCTGACAAATCCCACATATCAGACAACGCTGTATCTCTCAATTCAACACGCAAATCGTTCGCTGTAAATAGAGGATATAAATCATTCACTTTTGTTACCTTCTTTACCATTTTGAAGACTACATCTTCATCTTTTATATGAAATGCTATTCCATCTGGTGTACAATAGATAGAGCAATTCATCTTGCCCAACACGTCCCTTCCTAATAGATTAACTGGACTTGTATCACACACTACAAATTTGTGTAAATCTTGAAATCCTCCAATTTGCTCTTTCACTGGTTTAGTCACTGGGGTCTTAATAATGTTTTTGAAACTCCTACAACTTGGATACTTTCTCCTGAGAGGGGTAGGTTAGGAATTTCCACAGTTCTCACAGTGGTACGGGTAGCACCAGTATCAACAAGTAACGTAATTGAGTTTCCATCTACCTCGCTATCCACATAGGGACCACACTGACCTACCTCTAAGGATGTACCAAGCATGCACTCCTCCTCCCCCCTCAGGCACAGTCATTGAGCTGCATCTGAATCCTTTTCATTCCACTGCATAAAATACTGTGAAGACACCTGCACATTTCAATCAAACACTTTATTTCGGCATGAATCCCATACAAGTCTCCCACAGTCACAATTTATCACCAATATACAGTATATCAAACTACAAAAGTAAACTTATGATAGATATCAGCATAAATTAGTAAAAAGACAATGCGTCTATAAGTGAAATTTTCCTTTTCAAATATATAATGACCTGCTTATACTTTTTCATGAATTTTTAGATGGTGCTCCTTTTTTTTGGATCTCTTGGATATTCTTCTTTCAGCCAATCTACAGCAATTTTACACTCAACCCACAAATCAGCAGGACCTACAATATCAAGCAAGCCACCCAAATTCTTTTACAAAACTTTTGAAACCTTCTCAAACCTTTCCACTTGTTTGTACCATTCCACTGCTTTTTTCTTAACCATGGGAAATCATTTGTAAAGGATAATATATCCTGCCTTGACCATGGGACATGAACAAACCATCCTTCTGGTACTTCTCTCAAAGGATATATTGTCACTTCAGCTGTTTCTGCCCTGTCTCCCACACAGGATACTGTGGTAAAGCCACTAGTCACATTTGTATCCTCTTTCTTTTTTGCCAATCTTCCTTTCCATCGATCCAACTCACCCCAATGGTTTAGCATGTTGATTAACTCTTTAACCCCTTCGATGCTGATGACGAGCTCAGCTCGTAATCAGCCACGGTGGTCGTGTGCTGATGACGAGCTGAGCTCGTCATGAATATATGGCATCCAGAATTTTACAGCACAGGGGAAAAATAACCACAGCAGCCAAGGTGTTAATCTGTAAATATTTCCTGAAACATTCCTCTCTCCAAATCTTTGTCACTGAAATCTAATCTATATGTCTTTTGTAAAGCTTTAGACTTCTCTATGTTAACTCCATATGTTTGTACAAGAAACTTTCATGTAAGCTTCTTGCCCTCCTTGTAATATTTTTACACATACAAATCAATTCGTCATCCAAATATTTTCCTAATCTCTCTGGACTAATCATACCTGAAATATTTTCTTCTAAATCCGCTTTTAACTTGCTCACATCTATGCTTTAATTATTATTCTGTAAGTGCAACCAAGCGCTATTTGTTTTATCCATTCATCTAATTTTCCGGAGAAGGACCTAATGATTTCTGAGTATCTTCACCTGTTTCACTTCTTCACCTTCCTGACGTAGGTGTCACTCTTTTCTCAATCTGCAATAGCCTCTTTGGATCTACATATATACCTTCGTTTTGGGGTTTCAACTGATCTTTCTGAGATACTAATGAATGGTTCCGATTCTTCTCCTGTAACTACACTCACATTTTCTCCACTACTTTCAATCAATCTTTGGTTAACCTCATTTATTTTTCTGTAAACTGAATGAACTCCACTCATATTTTTGTAAATGAAGAAAAGTCCTTGTGAGTAATCAATCCAGTAGCCAGTAGAGTAGATTATGTAGGTTTATTCAGTTACAGGTAAGATGGTACAGGCCCCACCGGGAACAGCTTCCTGCTGCTCAGCCCCACTCGTTCCAACTGACCACTCATCCAAACCATACACACATGAACATTCTATTACATCAAACTCACACAGGCTAAGCAGCAAGGAACTAGGAGACACAGGATATAACAATATTT
The DNA here is from genome assembly GCF_964263255.1 of Lissotriton vulgaris. NCBI lineage: Eukaryota > Metazoa > Chordata > Amphibia > Caudata > Salamandridae > Lissotriton > Lissotriton vulgaris. Next base: position 2,118,892,633 of record NC_141687.1, on the reverse strand, counting down.
CTATCTGGTATTGTTAAAACATGCACTCGATAAATTCCTTGTCCATCATTGTATAAAGAAACAATGGGACCAATCATCACTGGTATTGACAAAACATCTGGATTCATTGGTGTTACTATTCTTGGAAACACCTCTCCAACTGGATTTTGATTCTGATTTATGGGCACTTCAACCTGAATTAGTGGAGCACTTGGTAAAAAATGTATCTCTACTCTCTTCTGTTCCTCTTGATAAGGCAGAGGTTTATTCATCAAAAACTCATTTGAAAATTCATCATCTATGTCATCAAATTCTTCAGCAAATTCAGTATTCCTAGATTTACATTTTCAAAATTCTTCTTTTTTTCCTTAGATTTTTCTCCCTCATTCGTCTCAGCTACTATAACTGGAAACATTCTTGTTCCTTCTGCTATGTCTAATCTCCATATTTTCTTTTGAGCATCCCATTTTGCTTTGGCATATCTACTCACAGTATTCTTGTATCTAGTCTGACACCTTTCTCTTTCTCTTCTGTATGGCTCATGTTCCCATTCTTCTAGAGCTTCATACTGCATAGGTCTAGGATTAGGTCTCAAATTATTCAGTTGTCTCCTTAAATTCTCTAAAATTCTAGGATTAAAATTCCCATTTTCTGGAAATGCTAAATTACCATCTTGCTCAGTATATTTCATCCAATTTTCTAACCCTACGTATGATAATCCCTTTCTAATTACATGAATAAAGCAGGGGTCCCTTCAGAAGCCAAAAGAATTCCTTCTCTAATAGGTTTTGGCTCATTTTTACTAAATAAAGTTTGTAACGATTTTAATAACTTCATGATTCTCTACACTAAATGTAAAACTATATAACAAAAATTTACAAAAAATCTTTTTCCGTGTTATGATTCTCTGCTACCAATCAAAATGAATCAAGCTGTCCAATCCCAGCATGACTCACAGCAACTGACCAACACCAGCGCATAACTTTCTGATGTCAGTTTAACTCCTGCGACTGACCTTTCTTGTACAAAATCAGCGTCTACGTCCTTACAAAGTCTTTAATAATATAAACAACATAAAAAGAACTTGTCTGCTCCACTAAAAAAAAAAACGATAGAACCCTACACTCTGTGAATACTTTTGCTTCCAGCAAAATCTCAATCAGTGTGATTTTACCCTTACTCGAGTGATAACTCCCAGGACTTCTCCGGATGCGCTTTCTAAATCCTCACTATTCACACTTCAAGATTCCCTGTGCAAGTACCAACAATACGACCATTGTTCAACACTGCATCAACAGCAGACAACACACTTCGTGTATGCCACAACAAGACTGCCCTTAGGCTTTCACCAGGGATCTTAGAACAACGACTGACCCATTATTTCCATTAAGGTCAACAATGGACCACAACATATAATATAAAGATATGTAGTCAATCAATGTCTGTCTCTTGATTCCGTCTCTTCATTACCTAGAATATTTAGTCTAAACCTACCATCCTCTGCTAACAGAAACTGATCCAGCGGAAGTGGTATAATTTTTATAATCATTTACGATATCCCATATCTCATGAACAGAAACTTTCTTATAACCAAGAGTTTGGGCCCATAGAACCTCAATAACAACTTGCAAACATAAGGTCCTCCGATAGACCTTTAGGAGAGCTAATATATATATATATTTATATATATATATTTGTATTTGCTTTTTTATAATGCATTTCACATATAACCATCATCCACGTCCCTTATTCCCTCCACCCTACTCCCTCCTCCCGCCAAGCCATATTCCCATCTTCTTCCTGACAGGACTGTACTTTGCTTCTCCGGGAGTCCATAAAGTGTGAATAAACATTCCAAATTCGCCCTGCACTTAGCCAGTGCAGCCGTGTGCCTCCACCTCTCTTATTCACAATCCCCCATCCAATCCATGATATCGACGCCATTTCCCCCATACTCTGTTAAATTTCTTTGGGCACCCTCTTGCCTTGTACATTACTCTCTCCGCTGCCATGTATAGGTCCATGCCCCTTCTCCAATCATCTAACCTCAGCGGTGTGGGGACCCCCACGCCCGGGCCACGTCTCTCTTAGCCACCACTAATGCTAGAGCTACAAAGATTAGGAGTGGGTGACTCAAGTCAACATCGTTTTTATGCCCAGCAGCACCAATTTGGGGTCTAATGACAGAGTGACTTCCAGGACCTCTCCTAACTCCCCCAGGACCTCAGCCCAGTATGCCTGTATTATGGGGCACGTCCAGACAGTATGGTAAAAGTCCCCTTGCCCCTGACCGCATCTGAGACAATTTGTGTTGATAGCCCACCCCATGCGGTACAACCGCACCCTATCATATTATATCCTGTGAAGGATTTTATATTGAGTAAGCCGCAAGCGGGACTTAGATGCGACTTCCCTTGGATGCATCAGGGCTGCCTCCAAATCCACTGTATCCATCTCCCCCACATTTTGCTCCCACAATTCTCTGAGCTTTACCAACCCATCCGGCATATTATTGATTAGTGTTTTGTATGTCAGGGAAACTGTCTTGCACGGGATGAGTTCTGGCAATAAGCGTCCTTCAAGCGGGGCATACTCTGGTAAGGGCAAGGCAAGCGCCTCCTCCGCCCGCCACGCATGTCGCAATTGTGCATATCTGAGGTACTGTGTGTGGTGCAGCCCGAATTCTGCCCTCAAGACCTGGAAAGACTTTAGTTCCCCCTCTTCATCAGCTTCCCCAGTACGGAGATACCGATGTCCTCACCTCACCTCTTGAACACTCGTAGCTTGTTCAGCTCCTTCAACCATGTGCAGTGCCATATTGGGGTCTATTTCGTCAGTGTATGAGTCCAACCAAATGCTTTAGTCGCCCTCTCCCATATCCCTAGCGTTACCCTTGTTGCTGATTGCAGTCGTTTCTTCCCCTTTCCCCGTATATATAATATAGGTAGTTGCACCATGCCATTGTTCTCTTCTCTAGGCTGTTTGTAGGATGGTCTGCTGGAGCGTGAAACCATTAATTGATGGAGGCTAGGTGTTCCGCCCAGTAATAGGCTTCAATATTTGGCAGGGAGATCCCGCTAGTTATACTGGTTTCTTTGCAAGGTCCCCAATGCTATTCTGGATTGTCTCCCCAGCCAGAGCAGTGATCTCAGTTCAGCGTTTATGTCAGTAAAAACTGCCGGGGAAGTTGGAAATATTCATTTTGCAAGGCGTACAGAAACCACCGTAGCGTAATCATTTTAAACATGGCAGCATGTCCTAGGATCGTAAGGGGGAGCATCTTCCACCTAGCAGCGTCCTCAACAAAGTTTTCCAGTACCCGCTTAATGGTCTTCTGGTATGAGAGGCTTCTATCCAAGTTTATGTATACCCCAAGTACACAAATCCCTCGTCTGTAGTCCTGAGAGCACCAGGTAGTAAAGACCAGTCCTCCCCCCGCCGGGGGTCATAGAAGATTGACTTATGCCAGTTTATTGTATAACCAACATGAGCGCCATAACGGCTCAGGTGGCAAACAGCGCTGGGATTGTGGTGACAGGATGGGTGACATACGAGAGGACGTCATCCGCATACAGCGATATTTTTTTCTTGTCCGTCTGCTCTATTTTAAATCCACTAATATCCTTGTTCTGCCTAATTTCGCACACTACTACTTCTATTAAAGGGCAAAGAGCAGTGGGGGCAGGGGACATCCTTGATGGGTCCCTCTTCTTATGGGGAAATCCTCTGATAGCACTCCATTGACTTTTACTCTGGTTCGTGGGTCCATATACAGTAACCTCACCCACTGCTGGAACTTGGAGCCAAATCTGAACTTGGGGCCAGATGCATCAAGCGAAATGCGCTCGCAAAAGGGCCAGATTCTCAGAATCTTGCCCTTTGCGAGTGCAATTTTTGCATTTGGGATGCATCATCCCAAATGCAAAAATCGCAAATAGAGAATTCGCTAAAATGCGATTGTTTGTATTTAAGGAATCTCTAATTGAGATTCCTTAAATGCAATGCATGAAAGTATCAAAAATAGCGAATTCGCTAATAGGGCACGCAAATTACCATGAAGTACAACTTCATGGTAATTTGCAAAAACTTTGAAAAATGCACTTTTGTGCATTTTTCAAAGTTTCATGTTGCGCAGACACATGCCCTAAGGGCATGTGTGTGCGCAACATATGTGCACAGATCACATTCAGGGGTGTAACAGGGTGTCCTTTGGACACCCCTGCACCCTTGAACTCGCAATCTCAATTTGCGAATCGCTGATTGCGATTCGCAAATTGAGATTGTCTTCCCATTCATTCCTATGGGCCTCTAGGCCCATAGGAATGAATGGGGAGGTATTCATTAATTGCGACTCGCAATTTGCGAGTCGCAATTAAGGAATCGCTATTTTTTGTGTGATTGCTTGATGCATTCCATTTTGCTATTCCTTATTAGCGATTCCTTATTTTTCGCTAATAAGGAATCGCAAAAAGGATGCTTGATGCATCTGGCCCTTGGATACTACTCCTTCAAGGAAGGGCCAATGCACAGCGTCAAACGCCTTTTCGGCACCCAGGGATAAAAACAAATGGGGGTCCTGACGATTGTGCACCTCATCAGCCAGTTATGGGTCCTCCTAAGATTCAGCCTAGTTGCCCTATCCGGCAGGAAACCAGTCTGATCCAAGTGGACCAGGTCGGGAATTGCCTGCCGCGTTCGGAGTGCTAAGATTGTCGCTAGGAGTTTAACCTCCACATTCAGGAGGGATATGGGGCAGTACGACACACGCTCCTCAGGGAGTTTACCTTGCTTATAGATCAGGACAAGTGTGGCCATACGCAGGTCTGGTGGTAAGATGCCCTCCTGGGCTGCCCCCTCAAACAGGGCCATGAGGTGGCTACCAAGAAGATCCGCCGTTTTTTAAAAAATTCAGCGGGATACCCATTCGGGCCAGGGGACTTCCCCGGACGGAGTTTAGTCGAGGCCTCCCTGAGCTCTTCAATTGTTATTTCTCCCTCCAGGTCCCTCTGGTCATCGTCAGAGAGAACGCTGGTGTCAATTTGATCAATGTACCCCAGTGTATCGTCTAATTCTCCCAGGTCACTAGCCTCATAAAATCCTCATAATAGGCGGCAAAGGCTTGAACTATCTGCACATCTGTCCGCTGCAGTTGCCCCTGCTTATCCTTCACCTGTTCGACCCATCTGGCGTCCTGCTCTTTCCTACTTAACCATGGTAGGAGCTTTCCCGACTTGTCCCCAACGTCATACAGCCTGTGTAAAGTAGCTAGTGCCTGCGTTTTGGCCTCGTCCGTCACCAGTGCCTTATATTGTAGTTTGTATTTGTATTTGTAGGTATACTTATAGAGAGCAGACCTGTCACCCAAAGGGCATCCTGGCGCTTACAATTCGGACGGCCACACTTTTACGCTGCTTACCCAGTTGCTTATCCAGTAGAAGTCTGAGAGTCTGTGGGTTCCTATCAGCCACATGTTCATGTTCTAGGTCAAGAATCTGTGTTTCCAAAGTATTTAAGTCTTCCTGCACTTTCCAATTTTCCCAGGCTCGTCTGTTCAGGGCCCTGTCCCGTAGAACTGCCTTGAAGGCTTCCCAAATGACTACCCCTAACGAGACCGATCTTATGCTTTCAGCAAAGTATACCTTTACATCTGGGCTGAGGCCCTTCACTAGATCCTTATTCTGCAGGTCCCATGCAAAAAGTGCCAGCCCCTCACCCCAAATGTACGCCTCCCATAGCCCCACCAAAAGAGGCGAGTGGTCGATATACCTCGCACTTGATACTCCGCCACATCCTCCACACTGAGATCCCGTCACGGCAGAAAGACATAGTCTAATCTAGAGTACACCCTATGGGCCCCTGAGAAGTACAAGTAGGTACTAGCATCTGGTGTAGCCACCTCCAGACATCCACTAGTCCAAAGGTGGAAATGGTTCTAGCTAGAGGAGTTAGTGTAGAGTCACTAGGTCTGTACCCCGAACTATCCCGTAGAGATGACATAACATTGTTAAAATCCCCTCCCACCACCTGCAAATTGTCTGAAGTGTTCAGTAGGATATCCGTGATGCCAGACAGAGTTCTGGCCTGTAATTTTGGTGGTGCTTAGACAGAGATAATCATGAGCTTCTGTCGTTCTCATGTTCCCCGTACCCCCACGTATGTCCCCAGTGAGTCTGTCCAGGTCTGCGTAACCACGAAGGGAGGCGTTTTCTTAATCAGGATGGCAACCCCTCTGGAGCCTGTTGTATATTCTGCATGCGCCAGTACTCTGTATGATCCCGCGCCAAGAATCCACACCGGGTACCCTGAAGGTGCTTCTCCTGCAATAGGACAATATCTGGCCCCACCCTTTTCACGTAAGCAAGTACTTACCCCCTCTTAACCTTGTTGCCCAAGCCGTTCACATTCCATGTGAGGATCTTAGCACAGTTATTAACCAGGGCTTCCGCCCTTCAACTACCTATCAATGTAGAGGACATCAGACAAGAAAACTTTCCGGATCAGCACGAGTCGGGTGCTGGAATCACAGGCGTAGATAACGGTCCTAACTATGAAATGCTTAAAAACCTGAACAAACAACCCCAACCTACATGTAACCTCCCAAGCCCTCCCTCCCGCCCCCAACCTTTTGAAATCCCCCCGCTCTCTCCCCTCTCCCCCTTCCCTCTCCCCCGCTGTCCCATCTCCCGCCAAGTAGCAGAAAATAAGATAATCGGGTGATGGAGGTCTGTCACCCTCCCACTCCCTGACACCCCAGAGAATGGAGAAAGTTCGCTCTAAACCTTCAAAGTCACCATATTCGAAGGTATACACAAGAGCAGGTCCGAACCAAAAGAAAACAAAAGATCAAAACAACAGTCCATTCAGGGGGGGAATGTCCAGCCTGCACGTTCCAGGCGATACAATATCTAGGCTGGGGCAGCCACAACGATCTTCTCTTCATGAATTTGAGCCCTGAAGGTCCCTCTGGGATTCCACAGGTTCTGGCGTGGGTTCCTGTTCCATCTCGTTGATTTCAATTGCCAAAGAATGCAGCGATTGTCTATCCCGCTCTTCCCCCACCAACGAGGAGCTCTGTGTCTCCCCTCCACATCCAAGCGTGATGCCTATGCCAGGCAAGAGAACTGGGACCACGCGGATCGATTAAGGTCCAGGAACCACTCACTTCGCCTTCTCCGTCTTTCAGGTCCAGATCTGGAGTAAGGGTTCGCCCCGAGAAGACAGTCTCCACGGCCCTGTCTCAGCCTCTGTGATTGGAGCGTCCCCCTGGAGCCTCCAGCCTGCCTCTCTGCGTCAAGCAACCTGCGTGCTCCGGATGTGGGCCTTTTTAACCGGGGTCGTTCCTTCAGTCATTGCCAGGCCTCTTCTGGGGTTAGGAAAAAATGTGTCTTGTCTTTATAGATCACTTTCAGTTTGACCAGGAACAATAGCATGTACTGAATTTGAAGGGATCTCAATTTTGCTTTCACTGAGTCGTATGAGCGACTCTGTCTTTGCACTTCCTGGCTGTAATTCGGAAAAATCATTATCTGGGCATTGTCCAACCGGATTTCCCCTCCCTTCCTAGCTTCCCTGAGAATCATATCTCTGTCCAAAAAGTTCAGGAAGCGTGCAATGACCGGGCTAGGTCTCGCTCCAGCCGGTGGCTTGGCCAGCAGCGCTCGGTGGGCCCTCTCTATGACGAAACAAGTAGAGAATTTATCCCTTGGGAAGTTTGGCAGTAGCCACGAGTGGAGAAATGCCAACATGTTAGTGCCGTCAATTCCCTCTCTAAATCCCACAAAACGGAGGTTGTTGCGTCGTGCCCTGTTTTCGGCATCATCCAACTTCCATAGTAGCTGCTTATGTGACGACTGGAGCTCGGCCATACCTTTCTCACCTCCTGGATTGTATCTTCGGCCACCCCCCAGCCCCGTCTCCGATTCTTTTCCCCTGTCCGCTAGATTGCGGAGGTCCTGTCGCAGTAGCATCACTTCCGTATAGGAGAGCTAATATTGACTCAGATAATAAGAAACGGTTGCAATTTCCTTCATAAGGACCTATAATGAAGAAAAAGCCTAACCAACAACAATAGTTACAATATGTATCATGTCAAATAACTCATCAATAAAGACAAATCTCTATATTCTTATCAAGTTACTTTTATCTAAATAATCAAAACATGAATGGTCATAACAAAATGCATTAGAAATGCCAATTCTGTGAGACAGGTAAATTACAATAAGGAAATACAGTTCATAAAAAATATACCACATTAAAACAATAAGAAGTGTGAGAGGAGAGAGAGAGAAAGAGACAAAAAAATACATTGCAATATCAGAATGCAATTCAAGATTCATACGAACCTAAGATCAATGAGTAAATTAATGCACAGCCTGCGATAGTCAGAAATAGCCAATCTTTCAGCCAGAAAGGTATAGCTTATGCAACATCACCAGCCGATAAAGTGCAAGGAAATCAGGATAGTTCAGTTCAAGTGAAATTCAAAGTTTGGAATGACAGCATGTCACACCCAGGGTTTTTAAGGATAATAGCAAGCCAGAGTAGCACAGAGGGTACATCAAAAAAGGGCTCTCTTCTCAAAGCAAACCATCTAGTGCCCAGTACTTTTCCCACAGAAATAATTAAACCCTAAAAGGTTTACAATTCCAACCCCTAAATGTTTCATTTTCACTGTTTTACACAATTATATTGATAGGGTTCATGAGATTATCATTCTTCAAGCTGGTTCATCTGGAACTTTAAGAAATCAGCCCTTTCTTCATCTGGTTGTCCTCATTACACCTCCGAGGCAGGAGAAACAATTGAAACTTCTCTATATCCTCACGCTCGCTTCCACATCAGCTCGCAACATAGTCATTACAATTTTCATAGAAAGAAATACTCTAACTGTAGGAATGAAATTCTAGTGATATGCTGTACACAGCTAAACATGTAAATAAACATTTTAAAAATGATGAAGGACAAAATACATTCTTCCGAGGCCTACATTAGAAAAGGGAAAACACTCTAGCAAGTTTGAGGCTTTCATTGAGAAATCATAATTTGTCATTTTACTGAAGAACAAAATACATAAGAACACAATATTCAATGATTCATTTTTCTAATAAACTCATAAGCATAATCTAATATCTAAATGTAAGCTATTAATACTTAATCATTTTCTTGTTAAGCAAAATAAATCATAATGAAAAAAACATTTTACATTTTACTTTAAGCATTTTTCATTCTCATATTTTTATATTTCTACTTGAATGTTACTTAGCACATTTATTAAGTTTCTATCTCATAACATATAAGTTTTATAAACACGTTTTCCATGTTTTCTGCACTTTTATCTTTGCAACTTCTGATTACTAAATGTGTTGTGTCTTTCTTGCACATTTCACGTTGCACTTTAAAGAATTTTCCACACTGTTGGTTAGGTTTATTAAAACACAATCAAGAAAGATTATTTGCGAATAATCATGCTCCATCAAAACTGTTAAAATAAAGAAATACTGAAATGAAGCAAGAAAAAACTTCCATTTGTGACATTTTTATCTGTAACCTTTTGTCAGAATGCCAATTTACAAAAACATTACACCATTACATCCACTAGACCCTTGGGATTGTGGAAATATATAGTGAACCCAAGGTATCAAAAGCCAACAACTGTGCTGCACCTAAAATGGTTTCTAATTGTGTACCGTGCATGTGTAGAGTGAAAAATGGTAATCAAGGAAACCTAAGTATTTCTGAAATGGGCAAACAATATGGAGTTTAGGAGCCGTGGGTATTTGTACATCATTGAACTCGTGGGTACATGCTCTAGAATATGATTTAGAAGGTATTTTCAAAATGTCTTCTTTCTTATACACTGGCTTATATTTGGAAGGCACAAATGCAGCAAAATCCAATTGGTAATAACAAATATCCTAGTGCTTTATGCTCCCACATGTTGTCTGATAAAAACGGGGCCTCACTTGTGCGGGTCGACCTAGTGCCTTTGACAGGAAGTGGCCCAAAATGCAACATGGATACATCACATATTTCCACTCAAAACTGACCTGATTTTTTCAAAGTGGGTAGCTGGGGATTTTGGGCCTTAGCTCAACCGGCACCAATGGAAACCTAGGAAACCTGTGCATCATTGAACAGTAGAGAACTAGGGGAATTCAGAATGGGGTAACTTATTTGGCTCTCATTTGGTTATTTTACCCCGAAACCATTCAAATTTTCAAACTTTGATTTAAAAAACTAGTTTTCCTCACATTTCTGTGCTGGAAACTTCTGGAATCAGCGGGGAGCCACACGCTTCCTTCCACCTAGCATTTCCCTGAGACTTCTGATATAAATGGTACCTCACTTGTGTGGGTAGGCCTAGTGCTCGTGACAGGAAACAGCCCAAAATGCAACATTGATACAGCATATTTTTCCATTCAAATTGACCCTTTTTTGCAAAACGGGTAGCTGTGGATTCTGGGCCCTAACTCAGGGGGCACTTAGGAAAATCCAGAAAACCTGCACATTTTTTAAAACTAAACAAGTGGGGGAATCTAGGTGTGGCTTGTGTGGCTCCTGTCAGGTTGTTTTACCCAGAATTCCTTGCAAACCTCAAACGTTGACTAAAAACATACATTTTCTTCACTTTTCTGTGATGGAAAGCTATGGAGTCTGTGGGGAGCCACATAATTTCTTCCACCCTGCATTTCCCTATATCTTCTGATAAAAATAGTACCTCACTTGTGTGGGTAGGCCTAGTGCAAGCAAAAGGAAATAGCCCAAAATGCAACATGGATATATTTCATTTTCCCTCCAAAAGCTGACCCGTTATTTGCAAAGTGGGTCACTATGGATTTTGGGTCCTAACTCAGGCAACACCTAGGAGAACCAAACAAACCAGCACATTTTTGAAGAATAGACAACTAAGGGAGTCCAGGGTGTTAAGGTTTTTTTAACCCACCATGCCATGCAAACCTCAAACTTTGCCTGAAACCATGCATTTTTCTTACATTTCTGTGAAGGAAACTTCTGTAATTTGCAGGAATCCACAAAATTCCTACCACCCAGCATTCACCTACTTATGTCGATCAAGGCGCTACCTCACTTGTGTGGCTGGGCCTAGAGACAGCAACGGAAATGGGAAACAAAATCGTGGTAAATATAAGTATATTGCAGGTCTGTAAAAAGCTTTAAAATATATATATGTACTCACACTCATGCACTCAAGTCTCACTCTCACTATATATATATATATGCATATAGTATTTGTAGGTTTTAGTGCTGTGGGCTTTTTGGGTGGCTATGTTATGTTCAGGGTTTAGGGTGGGTATGGGTATTTGGGTGGCAAGAGAAATTTCAGGGTTTAGGCGGCTGATTATGGGTTTTTGGATGGCAATGTTCATTTTAGGGTTTAGGTTGAGTTTGGGGTTTTGGGTGATAAGAGAATTGTTAGGATTTAGGGTGGGTATGGGATTTTGGGTGGCAAGGGAATTTTTAGGGTTTAGGCCTGGTATAGTTTATTATTATTATTATTATTGCATTCTTATATAGCGCCAGAATCGACCCCCGAAGGGGTATCTCCGCGCTTGCCTTGGGAACCCGTCCTGGTTTTTCCCTGTGAGCTAGCCCCTACAGGGCATCCCCAAGTTGAAAGCCAGGCATCCCGCCGCAGGGGGCCGTTGTGGAGATTAAGCAAGCTTAATGCCCAGAGTTGCAGATGTGAACCCATGATTAGGTCAGGCACCGAAGCGAGAATTATCGAGTCCATGGACATTTGAGCTCAAGACCCTGCCGCGTTGGGAATTGAACCCTGGTCCCGGGTCTGACCTCTGCTTCAGGGTCTGCCTGCTCTAACCAGTGAGCCACACTTCTCTACTTTATTGGGTGATGAGGGATATTTTTGAGTTTAGGGTAGGTGTGGGTTTTTCAGTGGTAAGGGAACGTTTAAGGTTCAGGCTAGGTATGGGTTTTCTGGTGGTAAGGAAATTTGTAGGTTTTAGGGTAAGTATGGGTTTTTCCGGTGGTAGGAGAAATTTTAGGGTTCATGGTAGGTGTGGGTTATTTGGTGGTAAGGGAATTTTTAGGGTTCAGGATAGGTATAGGTTTTTAGGAGGTGGTTAGTGAATTTTTTGGGTTTAGGGTGAGTATGGGTTTTTTGGGGCAAGGATAATTTTAGGGTTTAGGTTGGCTATGGGTTTTTGGATGGCAATGGTAATTTTCAGGTTTCAAGGTGGGAATGGGTTTTTGGGTGGTGGGGTAATTTTAGGTTTCAGGATGGGTATGGGTTTTGAGTGACTGGGGTAATTTTAGGGTTTAGTGTGAGTATGAGCTTTTAGGTGGTTGGGGATTTTTTTACATTTTAGAGTGGGATATGTTTTTGTGTGAGAAGGGTACTTTTAAGTTTTAGTGTGGGTATGGATTTTTTGTTGTGAAGGGAATTTAAAGGGTGGGAAGGGATTTGTTTATGGTTCAGGGCTTGTTGGTTAATAGATTAATATATATAAATATACATATATATATATCTAAATATATATATCTAAATATATATATCTATATATTTATATATATATATATATATATATATATATATATATATATAGATATATATATAGATATATATATAGATATATATATATATATATATGTATATTCTATTCCAATAACTTTGGCGCCGATTGACGAATCTTTGCAAACTTTTCGAAACTTATGGCCCGCTCCGGTCCGCTCCTATCTTGATAGTTTTGGGATGATTCGGCAAGCGGGGGCTGATAAAAAGGGGGGGTCCCAAAACATGTTCTACCCATGCAATTTCCCATAGGAAACTTTAGCCGCAGCTACAACCCGAACTGCTGAACGGAATTAACCCAAATTTGACAAAAAGGTAGCCCTTGGTTCAGAAAGAACTCTTTTTGTTAAATGGTGTAAATCCGTTCAGTTGTTGCTGAGAAAATTGGAAAAAATAAAAAATCAATATCTAGATGTGCGCAGGATCCGCGCACCCTCCCGATCACGAGCTTCATGCTATTGGCCGTCAACTAGCCCACCAGGTACCTCCAGGATGCGCCAGAGTTGCGTTGCAGAGAGGATGTCCAGGCCATGCCCCTTTTCACACCTCTCTGCAACGCAGCTCTGTTGCGCTTACTGGAGGTACCTGCTGGGCTAGTTGGCCCTCAGGGACCCTCAGTATTGAAGGGGAATTAATTCCCCAACTTACAACTCAACAGGGGGCGTTTAGACAGTGGGGAAGGGAGGGGACTGGGCCGGAGGTGACGTATGCAAACACACCCTGTGGTGCGTTTTAAGTTGTGGAAATAATTCCCCTTCAATCCTGAGGGCCTCTGGGGGCCAACTAGCCCACCAAGTGCTTCCAGTAAGCGCCACTGCGCTGCCTTGCAGAGAGGTGGTCCAGGCCATGCCCCTTTTCACACCTTTCTGCAATGGCGCTTACTGGAGTTACCTAGTGGGCTAGTATGTCCCTAGGGACCCTCAGGATTCAAGGAGAGTTAATCTCCCAACTGAAAACGGCCACAGAGCGAGTTTACACAGTGGTGAAGGGAGGGGATGGTGCCTGAGGTGGCGTGTGCAAACACGCCCTGTGGCGCGTTTTAAGTTGGGGAGATAATTCCCCTTCAATCCTGAGGGCCTCTGGGGGCCAACTAGCCCACCAAGTGCTTCCAGTAAGCGCCACTGCGCTGCGTTGCAGAGAGGTGATCCAGGCCATGCCCCTTTTTACACCTCTCTGCAACAGCGCTTACTGGAGGTACCTAGTGGGCTAGTTGGACCCTGGGGGCCCTCAAGATTCAAGGGGACTTAATCTCCCAACTTAAAACGGCCACAGGGCCCGTTTACACAGTGGTGAAGGGAGGGGATGGGGCCTGAGGTGACGTGTGCAAACACGCCCTGTGGCACGTTTTAAGTTGGGGAAATAATTCCCCTTCAAGCCTGAGGGCCCCTGGGGACCAACTAGCCCACCATGTGCTTCCAGTAAGCGCCACTGCGCTGCCTTGCAGAGAGGTGGTCCAGGCCATGCCCCTTTTCACACCTTTCTGCAATGGCGCTTACTGGAGTTACCTAGTGGGCTAGTATGACCCTAGGGACCCTCAGGATTCAAGGAGAGTTAATCTCCCAACTGAAAACGGCCACAGAGCGAGTTTACACAGTGGTGAAGGGAGGGGATGGGGCCTGAGGTGGCGTGTGCAAACACGCCCTGTGGCACGTTTTAAGTTGTGGAGATAATTCCCCTTCAATCCTGAGGGCCTCTGGGGGCCAACTAGCCCACCAAGTGCTTCCAGTAAGCGCCACTGCGCTGCGTTGCAGAGAGGTGATCCAGGCCATGCCCCTTTTTACACCTCTCTGCAACAGCGCTTACTGGAGGTACCTAGTGGGCTAGTTGGACCCTAGGGACCCTCAGGATTCAAGGAGAGTTAATCTCCCAACTTAAAACGGCCACAGGACGCGTTTACACAGTGGGTAAGGGAGGGGACGGAGCCTGAGGTGACGTGTGCAAAAACACCCAGTGGAGCATTTTAAGTTGGGGAAATAATTCCCCTTCAATCCTGAGGGCCAACTAGCCCATCAGGTGCTTCCAATAGGCGCCACTGCACTGCGTTGCAGAGAGGTAGTCCAGGCCGTGCTCCTTTTTACACCTCTCTGCAAACGCAGCTCTGTGGCGCTTACAGGAGGTACCTAATGGGCTACTTGGACCTTGACGACCCTCAGGATTCAAGGGGACTTAATCTCCCAACTTAAAATGGCCACAGGGCGCTTTTACACCGTGGTGAAGGGAGGGGATGGGGCCTGAGGTGACATGTGCAAAGAAGCCCTGTGGCACGTTTTAGGTCGGGGAAAAAATTCCTCTTCAATTCCGAGGGTCTCTGGGGGCCAACTAGCCCACCAAGTGCTTCCAGCGCCACTGCTGGGCGTTGCCAGGATTCAAGGGGACTTTACCCCCCAAATTAAAACAGCCACAGGGCGTGCTTGCACACATGTCACCTCAGGTCCCCCTCCCTTCACCACTGTGCAAATGTACCCTGTGGTGCGTTTTAAGAGGGAGTTTTAATCCCCCTGCCCTATTATGTACTAGGGACTTACAGAGGAGGTCATGCTAATCACAGGAGTACCCCAAGGCATAGTGTTCCCTAGTGTATGTACCTATTTTCACTGTATTCTAAGTGTCTTTTAGCATAGCACTGGCTCTAGGACTGCTTAGTCAGAGGCAGTTACCAACAGTACTGATCTGAAAAAGTTGAGGGTACAGGACGATTTTGCAACAAGGCCTCTATCTGCTTCTCTGTTTTTCTTTCTGCACGTCTTCCTTCTTTCTGCACTTTTCTTCATCTTTGAGGACTTCTGTTGCTTCTTTCTGTATTTCTTTTTTTTCTTTCTGTGCGTTTTTCTTCTTTCTTCACATGTCCTACCTCTGTAGGCATAGTTAGAAACAAGCATTTGAAAAACCTTTGAAATTCACTTAAAAAAACATAGGTTTCAGTCACGTTACAGTTAGAAATTAGCATTTAAAAAACCTTTGAAACTCACTGAAAAAACCATAGGCTTCAGCATGTTATAGTTAGAAATGAGCATTTAAAAAGCTTTGAAATTCACTGAAAAAACCATAGGTTTCAGGGGCGTTATAGTTAGTTGGACATTTCACTCATACAAAACCATAGAAATTCCCCCGCTATAGTTAGTTCAGCTAACTATAACTCGAGCGCCCGCAATGCACTGCTGATGACGTCACATATTGCATCACTCATGACATGGTCAATGACATCCCTCATGACATCACTGATGACTGCTCCAGTAACCGACTGAGACATCATCACGTGAGACATCTGAATCGAAGTAGAAGTCTCTGAAGGGGAGCAAACTGTAAGAAGAAAGGATAAAGATACAAATAAAGAAATAAAAGCTTTGGAGTTGGGCCTCACTTTTTGCCCAACCACGCAATTCGACTACGTAAACGCCAGGATAGATCTGTTTTGGTTCACACGGAAATTAAAACTGTTGAAAATACACACAATGCACCCTAAGAAATCACAAGAGGGTGGTGGAACTACCAGTATGGAACAAGACGGGTCACTGATTGGGACGGAATTAAATGTTCTACAAGCAATGAGAGATTTGGAACTCGAATTGAGTAGCAGTCAAAGTGATGCAACAGTGACAGTTGAGTTCTTGGAAGAAATGGGAATCACTCAGAAGGGGGCAACAAGTACCCTAAGGAAACGTTCACGGTTCATCCCACAGACGGTACATGATGCTATAGACACCTTCCATGACCTGGTTACAGGGGACCTCAAAAAACTGCAGGCGAGAGGCCCAAATCTGACAAAAGAAAATTTGACAGCTCATCAAAAAAAAACTTATATTGGATTTGAGCGAGGATGACAATGTATTTATAAAGGCTTCTGATAAGGGAGGAAACATTGTTAAAATGGATAAACTTACTTACCTTACAGAAGCACGGCGACAACAGGCTGACACTAAATGTTACACCGTAATTACACGGGCTAACTATGAAAAGAGCATTCGAGATTTTCAAAAGCTTGTAGTGAAATCGAGGGATAAAGGCATACTAAGGGAGGAAGACTTTAAGTTTATCTACTGTGAGACCCCAGAATTACCTACTTTTTATCATCTCCCTAAAGTTCACAAAAGTGCAACTAATCTGCCAGGCAGGCCTATTGTGTCGTCCAAGAACAGTTTATTAGAAAATACTTCCATCTATATTGATTATTTTTTAAAGCCACTGGTAGTGGATCTCTGCCCTTATGTTAAGGACACAAAAGACTTTCTGAGAATAATTTTGAATATTGAATGGGAACCAGACATGCTTCTGCTGACTTTAGACATAACCAGTCTCTATACAAAGTACAGAACATCAAAGAGGATTAGAGGCCGTAGAATTTTTAAAATACTTTGAGCACAATGTCATGCTTATTGAATTAATTACGTACTGCCTTGAAAACAATATTATTTTATTTGCAGGAGAGCTCTTTCAACAGCGGCAGGGGACTATGATGGGCACGTGCTTCGCCCCCAGCTATGCGAACTTGTTCATTGGCTGGTGGGAGAAGCACGTGGCCCAGGCAGGAAAAAATGAAATCTGGTGAGAAAAGGTGGTCCCATGGTCAAGATATATTGACAACCTCTTCATTGTATGGAGAGGGTCAATGGAGGAGGCCAGAAAATATATTACTGAGCTTAACAGCAATGAGGTCAACTTAAAATTCACTGAGTGTATGAGCAAAACCAACGTACCTTACCTAGAGCTAATGGTATTTGTAAAAAACAACAGCATTGATACAACTGTGTATAGGAAGCCCACAAAGGGGTAACAGCGTATTGCACGCGAATAGTTTCCACCTCAAGAGTGTCATTAATGGAGTCCCCCATCTGGAGTTGATAAGATTAAGACGAAACTGTTCGCTAGATGAGGATTTTATGGCAGAAAGCAGAAAAGCCATTGATCGATTCTCAAATAGAGGTTACAAAAGAGGCACTTTAAACAAAGCCAGCGAGAAAATGAAACGGGTAATGAGGAAAGACCTAATATCTGACACTAATGACAAGAAAATCAAAATGCCCGATTTGGCAGGACCTGTGAGTATGATAACCGACCGAATATTCAACAGGGTCCACTAAACTTTTCCAAATCTTCCGAAGAAACTGGAAGATTTTAAAGTCAGATCATGTAATAGTAACAAAGTGAAGAAATTCACAGTACCTTGAAGGAAGAAAACTCACAAAATAAATAAACTGATGAACTGTAATTCAGATCACATAGTTTATTGTCTTTTTTGCCCCTGTAACAGAGGATACATGGGAAGTATGATCCATCCCACAAAGAAGAGAATACTTGAGCACATGCGTGCAATTAAAAATCACGATGCAACATATCCTGTTGCACGGCATTTCGAAGAGCAACACAATTTGAATGCCAACTTGTTAAAATTCTTCTGTTTCGATCAAGTCTCAAAAAAAGAAAGAGGGGGTGATAGAGTTAAAACATTAAGGAAGCTTGAATCCCGATACATAATCGAATTACAGACAAGAGCCCCACGGGGACTGAATAACGACGAAGAACTCTGGGTCCATATTGAATGAATGAGGAAATCATAATAGATTTTATGGGTCCAAATAAGGTAAATGTGTAAATATTGATAGAACCTAAGGCAAGTGTTTAAAACGTAAGCCCATTCAGGGCACAATTATGTAGAACAAGAAACTTTGGACGGATGCTAAAGCCCATTCAGGGCGAGATTACTATGTGTTCAAAATTCATTGGAACAATCTAACATGAATTACAATGTTTGAATTAATTTGATGCAATACACGTGTTTAATTGTACAGTTTGCACATTGATATTACTTATGAAGGCTTACATGTTATCTTCTTCATTGCATCCAGCGCCATAGCTGTGAATGGAAACTGGATTTAGACACTCCAGCATGGCTGCCTAAATGAACTGAGAGAACATTAGCTTTTGGTCCTCGTTTATGTTGTTGGTCATGAACCGCTAGTCCTCTCTCATGCTTTATGATTTGGCTTACATTTTTTGTGTATAAAGTTACATTACTGATTTAATTAATTATGTGACATTGAGGAAGGCATAGCCAAAACACCTCTGTCCATTTATTAGTGTAACCTAATACATTCTTAAAACTTTCTTTGTCAGTGTGTGCCTCGAATCGTGACTTTTGGAAGAGGTCACATGCTGGGATATTTACATATACATATATATATGTGTATATATATATATAGATATATATATATTATAAATATATATATATCTATATATATATATATTTTTTACAACAAAAAAATGCCACACTCAGAAACTTTTGATTTTATTCAAGGTTTATTCAAAACAGAGCCCAGACTGCACACCGACGCATTTCAGCCTTGCGGCCTTGGTCACGGTAAGTGGTAATACCTTCAGCATCTGTTTTCATGTTATTTCCTGTTTGTCATGCCCATGAATTCTGGGACATGTAGTTTTAAATTTTTATCACAGTTAACCCACAATGCAGACATTTTATTCACATATAACTAGTTTTCAGAGTGTTTTTACCCTTTCACAAATATTTACAGGTGCAATTATTACTTGTTTATACATCCCCGTGACACAATATTATTTTTGTGATTTTAAAGTTTTAAAATTATTTTCGAATGGTTATGCCTTCCCAAAACACCAAATCTATTAATTCTGATGTTTTGTATACTCATTTTGGTTCTGGCTAAAATTGTATACATTTATATACAAAAACCAATTACCTTGTGTATTGTTAAGGACCGATTGAGGGTATAGTACCCTAATGTTATAAAACCAAATACCAATTACTTTTTGAGAGGTTTCAAGAAGGGCAAACAAAGAGGTCAGGGATTGTATGCATGTTTGTGAGTTTGATAAGCACACTAATTAACAAATAAAATGGGGTATAAAACGATATCTAAGAGTCTGTATTTACACAAGTTCACAGCTGTTCAATTGTCTTTAGATTTGTTCATTCCAGATGGACATACATTTCTTCATCGAAATTTATTCCTCTCGGCTGTTTCGATTTCATCCGAATTGTTAGACCTGACATCTTTTGGCGTGACTACCCCTATCTTTTTGCCTCTGCCTCCTGTATTTTTGATGCTGTGCTGGATTCGTTTTTGCTGGTTTAGATGCTTTGGGCACTCTGCCACTGCTGATCAGTGCCAGAGTGTAAGTGCTCCCTATGTAAATTGTTATCATGATTGGATATCCATGTTTGGCATATTTGTATCACCCCGAAGTCCCTAGTAAAGTGCACGGAGTGTGCCAGGGCCGGTGATGACGAATGCTACTCGTGGGCCTGCAGCACTGATTGTGCCACCCACAGGAGTAACTCTAAAATGGTGTCTCGGGCCTGCCACTGCAGCGCCTAAGGGCAGTTTAGAACTGCCATGTCCTCCTGGTCGGCGTCCCCGCTGACCAGGCCTAACCCTTCCCTTTTCGTGCACATCAGTCACCTCTATGGAAGGCCCAAGGTACCCCCCTGGGCAGGGTGCCGTGTATGTGAGAGGTAGAGCATGTACTGGTGCAGGTGACATGCTCTGGTAGTGAATTACCGCCATTTTCGTTTTTCACTATTGTAAGGCTATCTTGCTCCATAGGTTAACATGGGGGATGCTGGCTACAGTGGTTAACAGCGTTTCTTCCCATAGGAACAAGATAGGACATAAGTATCTAGTATCCCTGAACTCAGAATTTAATAACGCATCTTTTAGGAAAGGTGGTTTTTAGATCCTGTGTTGGAGAACCGCACTTTTAGAAAGTTGCTGTTCTCTTGTCTGACCCTTCTGTGTGCCTGGGAAGGTTTGTGTATTGACTGTCTGGTTCGTGAGTGACAGAGGCTGGATGAGTCAGCACTAGGCTGAGTGGAGCAATTGCTACCTGAGTGGTGGGAGGAGTTAGCACCTGGGCTGAATAGGGCTGTGCCTGCCTGCCACAATGCTGGCTCCACCTCCTGCTGGGCGGCGGAGGACTCTGCCCCTCACTCTGAAAGGAAAGATGCAGCCAGCACGTCAAGGTGCTCAGGATCCACCCAGAACTGGTTCAGACCGGGCTCAGGGCCCACATGCACTGAGAGAACAAAGACTTTAGGGGTATAAGTACAGGACCCCTGACAACAGAAAATTAGATCATCCTGGAAATCAAGAAGGAACCTCTGCCAAGGAGAAAGCTGTCGTTGAAGAAGGAAGACTGTCCTGCTGTTGCTCTGCCGGACTGACCTGCTGTTGCTTTGCTGCCAACGAGAGGGGAAGGACTTTGCTGTGAGCTGTGTCCCCTGTCTTGAAGGGATCTCCAAGGGCCTGAGAAGAGCTGGCTCCCTGTTTCCGAAGTCCCAGGAACAAAAGGACTTCACCCCCAGTCTCCCCGAACTCTGCTGAGAGAGTTCTGTCCTTCGTAGAGTGCTTGATCCAGTTGTAGGGCCTCTAGAAGTTGAACCCGAGCTGGGAAGCTTGAGACTACGCTGAGAAACTTGTGAAGCTGAAAAGTGTCGCATCGCTCGCTTGCGGAGCGCATCCCCGACAGTGCGAGAAATTTCCCACCGCTACGAAGGTCGAGATCGGCGCAGCACCTGACATCGCTGCCGAGGCCGTCGCACCCTTCGTTTGCGGGCCGCACCAGACCGGTGCGGGAGAATCGGACATCGCTGCGAGTGTCGTCGCAGAGCCTGTTGCCCGGGTGAGATCACCGCACCGCTTGCTTGCGGACCGCATCACGTCGCTGCGAACGTCGTCGCAGACACATCACATCGAGGAGCTGCGAGAGAGAGAGGGTCACCGCTGGTCTGCGCATCTTCGCCCCGGAGACCGTCGCAGCCCCTACGAGATCATCGCATCGTGCCTTTGAGAGAACAGACTTCCCACGGAACCTACGCACCGGAATCTACGCAAGCTGCCTTCCTCCCCTTACAGACCGGATTCGTCGCCGCACGCCCGCTGCTGCAGCGGGGCTGCTGCATCGCCTCCCCAGGGCCTCAGGAGTAACGCATCGCTTGTTTCCACCGCACCAGCTTCCTGCTTGTGGAACTTTGTTGCAACTAAAAGGTACTGTGAACCAACGTGGCGCAACTGTGAACTTTTCACGCATCTGTGGATCATTTGATCACAACTTAAAGAACTTTGATTACAAACCTGAAAGAACTCTTTTTGAAACCATATCCTTAAACTGTATGTTGGATTTATTGCCGTTTTGGTCTTGTGTAGTTTAGAATAAATATCCTTATTTTCCTAAACTGTTGTGGGATCAGTTTGTGGTGTTTTCACTGTGTTACTGTGAGTGTTGGTACAAATACTTAACGCATTGCCTCTGGTTAGCCTAGACTGCTCAGGCCAAGCTACCTTGAGGGCGAGCAGGGGTTATCTAAGAGGGTTATCCCCTTGTCCTGACTAGAAGCAAGGGTCCCTATTTGGACAGTGGTACCTACCTCTGCCAACTAGAGACCCCCAGTTCTAACACAAATGATATACTTCGGTTCCAGTTGTCCTAATTTTTTCTTTTGATCTCCTAGTAAATGTAAATTGATAATTGTATAGCGCACTACTCACCCGTAAGGGTCTCAAGGCGCTTGTACGAATACCGCTGTGGAACCCATCCTGGCTTTCCCTGTGAGGCGTCCACTCCTGGGCACCCCCAAGGTGGAGGCCAAGGATCCTTACCGTTGTGGGGGCCGTTGTGGAGATTAAGCAAGCTATTGCCCAGAGTTGCAGAGTGGAACTCCATGATTGGAATAGGCACTGAGGCGAGAATTATCAGGTCCATGGAATTTTGAGCCCAAGACCCGCCGAGGCGGGGAATTGAACCCTGGTCCCGGGCTAGACCTCTGCATCAGGGTCTGCCGCTCTAATCATTGAGCCACACTAGTCTCTCATTTGTTTCGATGGCATCTATTGCAAAGAAACTCATGTTTAGCCAATTTCCATTTTGACAATCCAAAAGATGTTTTGCGGTGGCATATGTGAGATCCCGATTCTTAACAGCACGGATGTGCTCAAGGATTCTCTTTTTGAGCATGCAGACAGTACTGCCTATATATAACATCGTGCAGTCACATTTGATCGCATAGACTACAAGTTTTGTTGTATATGTGATTTTTTTGTCTATCGTGATCAGTCTAACTTCGGGATCTCTGATGTTCTGTCTGCTGGTTCCGATTTTGCATGCTGTTCAAGAGTTGCATTTTCTGGAACCCAGCTGTTGGTTGGTTAGCCAATTGAATTTTGTACTTTGCTGATTGAAATGACTTCTAATCAATGCATCTTTCATAGAAGGGGCTTTACGGAAAGTAATTTGTGGTCCTGGACCTATGATTTTCTTTAGGTCTTGATCTTGTTTTAGGAGCGGGCAGTATCTCAGTACAGTTTGACAAATTTTTTGAGATTCATTACAGTATGTTAGTATGAGTCTCGGTGGTTGCTGTACATTTTCTTCTGTGTTTGATGTTTTTGGTTTTTTGATCAAAACCTCAGTTCTGGTAAGCTTGTCCAATTTATTCTTGCTTTTATTGAGCTCTCTCTCAGGATATCCTCTTTTACACAATCTGTTTGCAGTATTTTTGATTTCTAATTCAGTATTTTAGTTTCGTGAGCAATTTCTTTTCATTCTTAAAAATTCTCCATAGGGAATGCTGCGAATGAGTGGTTGCGGATGGAAACTCTCGGCATGTAAAATGCTGTTGGTAGCAGTTTTTTTCCGATATAGGGTTGTTTGCAATTGGTTGTATTGTATATGGATTTTTATGTCCAGAAAATCTATGTGATTGCGATTTATGTTGTATGTAAATGAGAGGCCAATGTTGTTTTGGTTGAGAGAATCAAAATATTCTTTGAATTCTGATTTGCTGCCATTCCAGATTAAAAACAGATCATCGATGTACCTGATATAAAGGACAATTGTGTCCATTGCCTCATTGTGTATTGGGGCCCATGCAATTTCCTTCTCCCACCAACCCATCGTTAAGTTCGCATAGTTGGGGGAGACGGACAATCCAATATCACATAAACAAAGTTGGTGAAATAAATTGTGGTTGAATAGAAAATATTGTTCTCCAGACATGTTTTAATCATGGTTAAAAGCATGGCAGAATGCTCTATTTCTCCGATGTTTCTTTGTTTTAGAAAATGAGCACATGCATTTAAACCTATTGAGTGTTCAATAGATGTATACAGAGAGACTACGTCAATGGTGACCAGTAGGTATGTGGGATTCCAAGTAATATTTGAGAGGTCTCTTGTATGTGTGACGTTAGGTTTTTGACCATTGGTGCTAGGTAGGGATCAATGTACGAGGAGATATTTTCATAAACTGAGTCACACGAAGAAACAATGGGTCTGCCCAGTGGATTATTAGGGTTTTGTGGACTTTGGGCAGAAAATAAATTGTAGGGATAGTTGGTTTCTCCTTGAATAGAAATGAGCGTTCATCTTTGTTTATTAATCCATTTTCTTGCCATTCGTCCAAGTGCTTTCTTATATCCTCAATCATTTTCTGTATCGGGTTTGTTTTTAGTAGTTTGTATTTTGTCTCATCACGTAGTTGGCGGTATGCTTCAGCCATGTAATCCTTTGTGTTTTGGATGACAATATTTCCGGCTTGATCGGCAGGCTTAATTTTAATTTTGTCATTTTTAGCCAATGTTTGCATGGTTAAACGTTCATTGCTGGACATATTTTCTCTTTTTTCTCGATTTCTCATTTTTTTCCAGGTCACACATTAGTGCTTCAGAGAATGGATCTATTTTGTTTCCCGGTGAGAGTTGTGAACAAAATTTGGATTTATTTTTTAAACCACTAGCTTCATGTGATGTCTTAATGTTCATTAGTTGCAATACAGTTAATTCTGTGCTTTCATTCTCCTCTATATCATGCTCTAGATCGTATAAGTTTTTTAAGAGTGGAATTTCCTCAATCGTCATTGATTCTGAATTTTGCAAAGCACCCGATTTGCTTATTCCTGAAGGATCAGTGTTAGGAATCTTTTTGTTGATGTGAATTTTAGCAAGTTTCAATTTCCTCACATATTTGTATACATCAATTTTGGTGTCAGTATAGTTGAAATGTTGTTTATGGCAAAATGAAAGTCCCTTATACAATGCTTTCCTCTCAGGTTCCGTCAGGCAGTGGTCATACAGGTTAATGAGTAAATTCTCGGTTTCTAGGTCTTCTTGGTTCGATTCCTCAATGGATAGAATCTTTTTGGTCCTTGATCTTCTGGTTTTTCTTTTACTTCTGAAGATTTTGTATCACTTCTGCCAAATTTTCTGCCTCTGCCCCAGCCTCTGACCTTGTATTGACCTTGATTGTATGACATGCTCTAGTCTAGATTTACTAGACGCATTTCCTCTAAAAAAGGCAAACGAGGAAGAGTAGTAGTTGGTGCATTCTTGCCGGTTGTAAATTCACTTTCGCTGCCACTTACATCTGATTCACTTCCGGGTTCACTTATTGGTTTAGGCATTTTTTTACAGTAATTTGTTTTTAATATTTGGAATGTTTTCGCAAAAGTAAGAATTTGTCCGTTTTTATAGTCGGCTTCATCGCGAGCGAATTTGCGGTGTTTGCGTTGCTGAATGTCTTTTCGTAGTTTATCAGATTCCGCTTTGTCTTTTAGGGATATTTTTTCCTCCAAATCTTTTATTAGAGAATATATTTCTTCCAGATCCATCTCAGCATATTTGATTAATATGCGCATCATGTTTTGGCTGCACATAGTGTTGTTCAATCCCAGTCCTCTAACATGTTAGTTCTGGTGTCTGGATGCGTGGGCATGGTAAAAATCCTTAAACCCCAAGGTATTCTATCTACTTCGAGATACTTTTGAAGGGTTAAGGCTTCTTAGATTTTGCTTATTTCTTTTTTATACTCCTTCTCAATGGCAATAAAGAGTTGTTTCAGGGTTGGATCGGTGTTTTGTTGTTGTATCGATTCAGTATTAGTTGATGACTCTCCGCCGCTTTTTGTTGTAAACACTGCAGCCATGTTGTCTGCACGTTTGTTTTTCCTGGCTTCCATTTTTTAAAAGTATATGTCCTTGTGTAAATGCCAGACACTGTTGATCGTTAAGTAGAATTAAAGATAGCAATGTACTTTCCAAATGCTTTAGTAAATATTTAAAGGGTCCATGTCCTTTCAAAACTGTTTGCACTGTTACGAACGAGGGGCAATTTTGTTTTATAGTTCATGAAAGTTCCTACTTTCAGAAGACCACTGCCAGAAACAAAGAATCGCGTGAAACAGTTTTCTACGATATATGTTTAAGTGGTCCCTTCCACAAATCGATTTGAGGGGGAGATGTTATACTGACAGTTACTCGCAAGATTTCTTGGCACTTACCTGCGGGGAGACTCCTGTTCGGACGGCGTTCTGCACACCGTCCTCCAGCGCTCGACCCTGCAGGATTACTGGTGCACACTTGCTCGTCAACAATACCCGTTTCTTTACAGCGTTTTTCCTCCTCGGGTGCTTCTGTTTTTTTGATCGTTTTTTTCAACAATGTGTCTGTAAAGCCAGAGCAACACAGCAGCGAGTGCGAGCATTCAGCTCAGCCAGGAGCTAGGAATCAAAATAAATAAATGAATAAATAAATGTATGTATATATATATATATACTTCTGTGAAGTAGTGTGGCTCACTGGTTAGAGGCGGCAGACCCGAGAGTAGAGGACGGCCCGGGACCAGGGTTCGATTCCCGGCGCGGCAGGTTTCTGGACCAGGGTCAGCGGACTCGATAATTCTCTCGCCTCGGTGCCCACTCTGATCAGCGATCACACTCGGCAACTCTGGGCATTAGCTTGCCTCATCTTCACTAACGGCCCCACCAGACCGCCGGGGATGCCTGGTCTCACCCTGGAGATACCCATTAAGGGACCATCTCTCAGGGAAGCCAGGAAGGGTTTCGCAGCGGTCGAAGCGCCTTGGGACCCTACGGGTAAGTAGTGCGCTATATAAATGCCTATACATTTACATTACATTTACATTTACATTCACTTCACACAGCAGGCGCTTCTTCAGCTTGCAAAAAATGAAAGGCACACATGGAGTTGATTTAAAGCTTTGAGATGCTTTATTCGGTGCTCAGCCTTCTCCCCCCTATCGACAGTCGCGTTTCGCCTCGCTGCTTTTTCAATGTCGACTACAATTGTGTAACACAACCAATTTAAACCCTCCATGTGTCGTCATAGCCATGAAAACAGAAGATGGACATTCCACCAACCCCAATGATGTAAATTGTAAGGCGGCCATCTTATGGTGGGTAAATATAATACAAACAACATATTAAATTCATTTTTAAAGTTCAAGTGCAAAACCAAAACATAAATTTAAACCAAAATTAAGGAACAGAAAATAATTTCATTAACAGGCATATTTTTTTGTGTGCAAAAAATTCATCGTTTTCAATATATGCCGCCTGTTCTAATCTAATCTAAACCACTACAGGGACAGAAAGAAAACTGGAAAATATCTACATACAATTCGTAAATAAAGACCAATTTCCCTGTCACAAAACCTGCTGTGGTTGCAGAATTAAGCCCTGGATGGGCTTTTATTTCATCTATGTCTAGAAGAAACTAGCTGCTTAGAGAGGTCTCTTTTTCATTTATTTCATTTTAAGCAGTAGTTTTTATCGTAAAGGAATTCAGGGAGTAAAACAGAAAAAAAAAATATATATATATATATATTTTTTTTTTTTACAATGAAGCTGGTGTCTTTCCTCTTGATATAGCCATACCACTTTTTACTCAAGGTGAGTCCAAAGTTCCTCGTCATTATTGAGTCCAGCCGGACTCATGCTTTGCAGCTCTATGATGTAACGGGACTCTTTGGCTCTAAGTTTTTCAACCTGTCTCCACCCCTTTCATGCTTATCTACCCCGTCAATACAGTAATACTGTAACAGATCCCTGTTACTTTGATGATATAATTCAAAATGTCTTGCGACGGGGTAGGTTGGGTCTTTGTTTGAAATGGCCCGGGTGTGTTCTAATATTTGTTTTTTGGTGGGGTTCTTTGTGCTGCCAATATATCTTTTTTTACATGGACAGATGAGACAATATATGGTGTATTCTGAATTGCAGTTGTAAAACTGTTTGATTGTTCTTATTGGCCTAGGGTCCCCTGGCCTACCTTCAAAAGTGGTAACTTTTTAACAAAATTTACAGGCTTTATATTTCCGGCATGGAAAGAAGCCATTTATCCCAAGTTTATTCTGTGTTGTATTGGGTTTAGTAAAGTGGCTATGTATTAAATGGTCCCCGATTGAAGGACATCTTTTGTATGTGATGGGAGGGCGTTCTGGAATATGGTCTTTCAGTATGTTATCGGTTTGGAGGATATGCCAGTTCTTTTTGAAAATTTGAATTATTTGGGCAGATTTATCGTTGTACATGGTAAAAAAAAAAAAAAAAAAAAAAATACAAAAAAAAAAATATATATATATATATATATATATGAGGTATGTTGACGTCCCGGGTTCAGCAAGATAGCCAAAATAGACGAGGCGAGACCCGAAAATTGGTGCAAATTATTTATTCAAAAGCCCAACACCAACTGCCATGACGCGTTTCGGCTTAACGAAGTCTTGATCACATGACCAATATATATATATATATATATATATATATATATATATATATCAACCACTCCCGACTCCTCCTACAGTAATCGGACTCCGACACAGGGGTAAGCTTTGCCATTAATCTTGGTTTATTTTATACGCTTGACACGTTTTGGCACACCTGCCTTTCTCACAATGGGCAGTCACATAAAATCAAACATTTTTAAACAGAGGATTCTAAGTCACATGGTTATTTCCTGATAGATATGGAAGACAGAATATGCATGTTTATACGTTATTACTATATATTACCAAGACCACCTCCATTAATCAAGTAGTTAAAACATCACTACAAGACCACAATGCATAATTCAAAAGATCATACCAGAGTTACCAGATATTGACTTTCACTATTTAGGCATAGCTAAAAGTTCCTTTTTACACTCTGTTGCTTATTCTTGATAAAGTCTCAATAGAGCAATCATATTTTCCAAATGTCCTTTACTGGTATTTCCAAAATCAGCACATCCAATCCAGTTTAATGCTGGTCTCCATATTTTTGTGCAGCAGAATATTGGGCCAGTGCCCTCAATTAAGACACATTCCATCTTGGCCTCTGCCAATAGATAAAAATAATTTATTTTTAGTACAAGTCATGCGCACAAATATTATCTTAAAAATGATGACACTGGCGAATCACAAGGAGCCAATTCGGAAACCCTACTTGGAATCTTATCTATGGAGCAAGAACAAATGGAAGTGGAAGAAGATCTAAGTCCACAATGAGATGAATTACTAATTACTCAAGTGAGGGATCCGATCGATTTCAAAAGGAAATCTAAAAAACACCCGAACACTCCACATGACGCAATAGATGTCTTTAATGATGCAATCCTTATGGACTTGGAAAAACTTGCAAAAACTACAAGTGTAATGGATAATAGACATTCCAATATAACTAGAAAAGAATGGGAAGCAATAAAATCTCTGAAGAGTGATACCAGCATTGAGATAAAGCCCTAGGACAAAGGGGGACAAATTGTGATTTTTGAAAAAGAGAACTATGTGCAAGAAGCACTACGTCAGCTGAAGGATACTGAATGCTATATCACAATTAGAAAAACTGAATATGTCCAATGCACAATTGATTATCAGTCTTTATTGGAAGGTTGGAGAAATGAAGGAATGTTAAATGTGGAAGAATTTCAATTCTTACAATGCGAAGCACCAACAATACCAACCTTCTACCACCTCCCCAAGGTCCATAGGAATGCCAAAAGACCATCAGGGAGGCTGATTGTTTCATCTATCGGCAGCCTACTGAAGAATACTTCAAGGTTCATTGACTCTTTCCTGGCACCTATCGTAAGAGACTTAACCTCGTATGTGAGAGATACGCAGGACTTCCTCAGACATATTGACAGCATAACATGGGACTCCAACATGCTACTTATCACGCTGGATGTGACTAATTTGTACACATGCATAGCCCATGAAGATGGGATTGCAGCAGTCAAATGGTTTTTAGATAGAAAAGCTTTAAAATACCAAAAACACAATCAGATGCTGCTCAGCATGATAAGATACTGTCTTTACAATAATATCTTTCTTTTTGCAGGTAATATTTACAAAGAAACGAGGGGGACAGGCATGGGCACGTGCTTCGCCCCCAGCTACGCGAACTTGTTCGTTGGCTGGTGGGAGGAGCACGTGGCCTGGGGCGATACCCATGACCACTGGATAGACAAAGTACTTCTATGGACCCGCTACATAGACGATCTTTGTATCATTTGGCGTGGTGACCGCTCCTCAGCTGAGGAGTATGTGGCTGCTCTGAATGATAATAATTGGAATCTGAGATTTACTGGCAGCATGAGCTCAACATCTGTCTGTTATTTGGATTTTGAGATTTTTGTTGAAGATAATATTCTCAAAACGAGGCTATATAGAAAGCCCACGGCGGGTAACGCTGTGTTGCATGCAACAAGCCACCATCCAAGGAGCCTAATAAGAAATATCCCCTTTGGTGAACTTCTACACCTGAAACGTAACTGTACAGCTGAGGAAGATTACCAAAAAGCCAGGAGAGAAGCTACTTCTAGATTTAAGGACAGGGGGTATTCGAGCAACATCTTAAAAGGTGACACAGACAAAGTAGCCATGGTAAAAAGAAGGGACCTTCTGGTAACAAAACCAGAAATTATGAGAGAAGAACCTACCAGAATGATCACAGACTTTAACATAAGATCAGGTTAGGTGGTGCACATTTTAAAGAAAAATTGACACATTCTAAAGACAGATAACATACTTAAGAAACACCTCCCTGAGTGCCCTCCAATTTCTTACCGACGTTGCCAGTCACTCAAAGACCATTTGGTCCATAGTCATTTCTCTTCCCCTTCACAGTCTCACAAAATAGAGAATATCAAGGGATTTTTTCCATGCTTACGTTGTAAAGCCTGTAAGCAAAGCAATAAGGTACTGAAATATCCAGGAAGATCAGATGATGCCAAACCCACCAGAGAAATCAAAAAACTTCTGAATTGTAACTCAGAATATTCCATATACTGCCTGGAATGTCCTTGTGCAAAACGCTATATAGGCAGTACGATCCACCCTGTGAAAAAACGCATATTGGAGCACTTGCGTGCGATAACCAATAAAGACAAAGCTTACCCTGTGGCTTACCACTTTGCTGGATTCCATCAAAGCAACAGGGATTTACTAAGCTTTTATTGAATAGATCAGGTGGATCGCAATGAAAGGGGAGGGGACAGAGTAAAGGCCCTGCGGATTTTGGAATCTAAATATATAATTGATCTCCAGACCAGAGCCCATTGGGGTCTGAACGACCACGAAGAAATGTGGGTACATCTATAATATAATATATTATAAAATTGAAAAACAAAACAATCAAATGTGACTACACTCTTAACTCCATCCGGAAAAATGACAGATATTTAAAAATCTAAAAAATTAACATTTAGGACTTACACAAAAATCCGGAGGAGGTCATGATTAACATAGATGAACCGGTTAGTCTCCCCCATCCCTGAATGTAAATATTTATCTTCTCATTGAGACAATTGCCCATACAGGGCTAGATAACCAGGAAAGGGAATATTTCCAAGTAGGGACTTTGATAAATTACACAAGGGTCTAAACAACATGAAAGCCACCATCTTTTGTATTTACAAGATAGGACCATAAATTTATAATTTAAGTCTTATTAATGGGGCCCTTTTTTAACAACAATATGCGTTTTATACATTTTTGAGAAATGTAGACAGAAAAAAGTAGATGTTGTAAAATGTGTATGAAATATCTACCATAACGATTAATATTCCTTTCATAAATTTTGACATTTTGCACTTTACTGTTTGGTGTGTATATATATGTTTTTGGAATTTGCCCTTAAGCACTTTATTAAGCAGCCTTTTCTCTTCAGTGGATACCGTAGTATGTACATTAAACGATGGCCGCCACATTGGTAACTTTTGTACTGATACCCTTTTTTATCTCTATGACTATGTGAAAGTAGAAATGGCTGCATTTTACACTGTGCAAACCGACACTGACGAAGCCGCGTTTCGCCTCTCGGCTTCGTCCAAAAAAAAAAAATATATATAAATATATGACGTCCAAAATGCTGCTCGAGCGATCCTAGACAAGGACAACGTTGATGCCGTCGGTAGTAACAGCCGCTACCTCAATTATCCGCAGGTACTGGATCCCACCAATTAGGAGGACACAGAGACGGCACACCAGGAGATCTTGCACAAATCCTTTATTGCGCACTCTTTAACCAAGGACGACGCGTTTCGGCGTAAGCCTTTTTCAAGTAACCACCATATAACATTTTACCAAACTTATAGTCCAACATTTATGTCGATGCTCATAAACATAAAGAAAACACTTTTCTGAGTACATTTTACTCGATGGTAACATTCAATATTAAAAGCATGTATGCTTAAATACTTCGTGTTCTTAAATTCATGTAGAGTGGATATAAAACAGTTAGTGTGTCGGAACGTATGTCGTATTGTCTGGTATTAACCACATGGCCTGTCGGGAATTGTAGTTCCGAGTCTGGTCAGTTTTGTATGACTAAGAACTACCCCAGGCGATATGCCTACGGGGTAATGTAGTTCGGTATGTGCCCGGCATGGATTTACATGGCCATCATCCCATAGTTTAATCGCACAAATATCTTCCCTTGTGTGGACTCGCATTTTGTGATTGGACACCCGTGAGGTTTTGGACTGTTGTCCGCTAAGCAATTATACGGGAATCCCGGATGTTTATGTCTCCGAGAACTACCAAACGGGCGCCAAGCCTACTGGGAAGTGTAGTTCAGTCGGTGCCATTGCGGGGTTCGAGACTGTAGTCCCGAAGTTCTGGTAATCAGTGGGAGCTCCCTAAGGGTACTGCCATAATTAATTGGAAGAATAGGCACTGAAAACCAATTAGATCCTACATTCGATGGATCATAACTGGGTGTGTAAATCGAGGAGAGCTCCCCTCGTAATCTGACCGTCATGTGGTTGAGTTTATAATAGTGAAAAGAGGTGGTAGGGT
This sequence comes from Lissotriton vulgaris, assembly GCF_964263255.1. Taxonomy (NCBI): domain Eukaryota; kingdom Metazoa; phylum Chordata; class Amphibia; order Caudata; family Salamandridae; genus Lissotriton; species Lissotriton vulgaris. The sequence goes on along the minus strand of NC_141687.1, from coordinate 2,118,860,009 downwards.
CAGGGTATGAGTGCTTTTACATAGGGGATAAGTGTAAGGTGAGATGTTTATATATGTGAATGTGTCAAATCATGTGAGAAATAGTGATACAGTTTAAAATACAGAAAATATCCAACATACAATTTTCCTTCGTGAGTGTAGTGCTATTCCCCTTATTGTTATTCGCCATAACATAACAGTAGAGACCAAAGGATACAACCTACCACATTTGTGCCGGTTATGCCTTTTCTACTCCTTAATAATGTCGTATGCACATATAAGGGGAATCTTATAATAAAATCGTGATAGTGTTACGTAAACAACATTCATCATTCTGCGGGTTTGCTTCTGCCCTGTACTGGTAAGTTTAGGAGCCTATGTGGGATGCTAGTTCTTCCCCATAATTCAGTCCATTTGGGGCCTTGCTCTCCATATCTATAATGTTCCGGGACTCTCTAATTCTCAGCTGTGTTTCACGGTCCCCACCCCTGGTGGTTTTGGGTATCTTGTCTATGCCATAAAACTTCAAGCTTCCATTATTGCCACCATGATTTTCTTCATAGTGGCGGGCCATTGGATAGTTGTGGTCTTTATTTGAAATGGCACGGAGATGCTGTAGAATCCTAACTTTTAGGGGATGTTTCGTACTGCCCACGTACTGGTGCCCACATGGGCATTCCAGTACGTAGACAGTAAATTCGGTATTGCAGTTAATTTGTTGATTAATCGTTCTCATCTGACCTGATCCTGTTTTGTAGTTCTTGCAAGATTTACCATTGCGGTCACATTTACAGTTGCCACAGGTAGTGAAGCCATTCGGAATCGGAGGCCTAACTAGTGCATAACTATGCACTAATCTATCTCTGAGAGATCGTGCCCGGCGATAGGTTATTTGTGGTCTATTGCCCACTAGTCCCCCCACAATTGGGTCAGATGTTAATAATTTCCAATTGGCTCTCATTATTCTTTCCAGGGCCCATGCTCCCCTGCTGTAGTTGGTAATCATCCGGGGTGCACTAGGTTGACTCCTATTCTCCATTGCCTTCCTTTTATTGTCACTTTTAGATGTTCCAAATAGGACTTCTTCATGTTTTAGGTCCTGGACCTTATTCTGGGCAGTTTTTAATGTTTCTTCACTGCATCCTCTCTGGCTAAAGCGTTCCATCATGGCTTTTTGTTCTCTTTGGAAGTCAATGTTGGTGCTGCAATTGCGGCGAGCCCTCAATAACTCCCCATAGGGGATGCTCCTCTTTAGGGGAATCTGATGATGGCTCGCCGCATGCAGCACCACATTTCCAGCTGTGGTCTTCCGGAACAAGCGTGTGGTCAGGTTACCTTCTCTAATCTCTACTGCTACATCCAAAAATTCACAATATGTGTTACTGATCACATATGTGAACTTTAGATTGAGATCATTATCACCTAGATGACTGATGTATTGTCTTGCTAGTGCTTCAGGGCCGTTCCAGATTAAAAAGAGGTCGTCGATGTATCTGACCCACATCAAGATGTGGTCAGTATACATCTCCGACTCTTCAGCCCAGACGACCTGTTCCTCCCACCAGCCTAGGAAGAGATTCGCTAGGCTGGGGGCAAAACAAGTCCCCATCGCGGTCCCAGAGAGTTGTCGGTATACCGCCTTTTCAAACACGAAAATATTCTCCTGAAGACAATATAGCATCATTGTTTGAAGCATGGTATTGTGCCCCCAACAATCCACGTGTCGACTTCTCAGATAGTGCATGCATGTCTCTACACCTTTCACTTGATTAATACAGGTATACAAAGAGCATACGTCCATGCTGATCATGTAGTATCCCTCTTCCCATTTTACATCATGCAGTCTTCTCAAAAAGTCTGTGCTGTCCTTACAGTAAGAATTGAGATTTCGTACATATTCATTTAAGTAAAGATCCAAAAATATAGAGGTGTTTTCCAGTAGTCCTCCATTTGAGGATACAATTGGGCGCCCTGGTGGTGTAGTGGGGTCCTTATGGATCTTGGGGAGGAAATATATACAAGGGATACGTGGATTTTCCTTCTTTAGAAATTTGTACTCATCAGTGTCTAATAGTCCGGTGTGATACCAGCCACCAAGCAGTGCATGATACTCCTTTATGGTTCGTCTATACCGTTCCCAATTGATATTGATAAGTTCATAGCAGGAAGAGTCGTTTAGCTGCCTCATAGATTCCAATTTGTAGTCCTTATAGTTCATAATTACTACGTTGCCCCCCTTATCGGAGGGCTTAATTACAATTGTTCCATCCTCCTCTAATGCTTTCAAAGAGATCCTTTGGTTTTTCGTTAGATTGTCCCATTTGGAGTTTTTGAAATTCATTCTAGTTCTTTTCAGTTCATTTATCACTGCTTGATTGTAAGATTCTATGTTGTCGAATGGGACATTAGGATTGAATTTGGTCTTCAATTTTAGGCCACTATGTTTGACATGTTCGCCTGTTACGCCACAGGTTCGTAAGACAATGTGATCGTTTCTTTCATTTTCGTCTGCAATTTCCAAATGGTACATGTCTCGTAAAAGTTCTAAGTCCTGTACCTGCAGATTTATATCAGAGGGTCCCATTGTGTCTGGAGTTTTTTGTTTACTGCTGGATCGAGTTGCATACATTTTCAACAGTTTTAGTTTCCTGATAAATAGGAAAAAGTCCACTCTTGTGTCCACATAGTCTAGGGTGGTACTGGGGCAAAAGGATAGTCCTAATTGTAGTACTGATATCTCCGTGGGGTTTAGTGGTCTATCAGAGAGATTCACCACGGTTTTATTTGCATCATTGGGATTGATTGTGAATTTACACATTTTGGTGTTTCTGTGTCTTCTTTTTAGTTTTCTTCTTCGACTGCAGTCCCGCGTCCTCTTCCTCTTACTTTTCTTACGTTCCTGCCTCTGGATGTTTGACCCCTTGTCTGCACCCTGTTTTGTTGGCCTGGATCGTTCTTCTGGTTCAGGATTTCGAACTCTTGATGGAAGGTCAGGGGAAGCGACCCTAAAGGGATCCCTCGAGTACGATCTTCTGCGTCGGTACTTATATCCGAGCTTGATCCCGTTGAAACTGTTGTGGATTTCTTATTCGTCAAATTTGCTCTGATATTTCTTTGTGCTCTATCGTACTTTCTGGCATATGTCAATATGCGTCCTTCCGCGTAATCTTGTTTGTCCCTAAGGAACTTTCGTTGTTTCTTTTGTTTTATGCCTTCTTCGTAATCCTGCAGTTTTTTGGGGAGTGTTTTGGTAAACTCCTCAAATACTTTCTCGGTCTTATACTTCTCCAATTCACTTCTGAGATCCGCCAATTCCTTGCGTGTTGTGTTCAAATCAATTTGAGCATATTTCACAAGCATTTCAAGCATGCCCTTACATGTCTTGGCCATATATTGCGCCCACTCTGTGAGTAAGTCTTTGTTTGGGTTGTCGTAGGTTGGTACAATGCTTATCCTCAATCCTCTGGGGACTCTGCCCACCTCCACGTAATTGGTGAGAGAGGCGACTTCCCACCACTTGTTGATTTCTCGTTTGCTCAGTCGTTCGAGATGTGCCAATTTCTGCTTGAGTGTGGATTCTCAGCTACTGGATGCTGTATTAGTTGTCACGCTTGCAAGCGCGATATCTTGCTCCTCGCTAAACAGGGACAGGGCTTCAGCTTGCCTCGCTGTCTCCCATTCACTCATCTTCTAACTGTAGATCTCCTCGCGCCACTGTAGTTACACGTGGCAGCCACGTTTGCCTCCGTACTCCGATTAGAGTTAATGCGCGTATGGTCTAAGCGCTGGGGCAGAGGCACAGTACTATGAGTGAGAGGAGGTGCTGGGTCGGTAATTACTGTTTTATATCTACTCTACATGAATTTAAGAACACAAAGTATTTAAGCATACATGCTTTTAATATTGAATGTTACCATCGAGTAAAATGTACTCAGAAAAGTGTTTTCTTTATGTTTATGAGCATCTACATAAATGTTGGACTATAAGTTTGGTAAAATGTTATATGGTGGTTACTTGAAAAAGGCTTACGCCGAAACGCGTCGTCCTTGGTTAAAGAGTGCGCAATAAAGGATTTGTGCAAGATCTCCTGGTGTGCCGTCTCTGTGTCCTCCTAATTGGTGGGATCCAGTACCTGCGGATATATATATATATATATATATATATATATATATATATATATATATATATATATTCACTGAAAAAACCATAGGTTTCACACCAGTTATAGTTAGGAATTAGCATTTAAAAAACCTATTAAATTCACTGAAAAAAACCATAAGTTTCACACCAGTTATAGTTGGCTGGAATTTTTACTGACATAAAACCATTGAAATTCCCACATTTTAGTTAGTTGGACTCACTATAACTTGGGCGCCTGCAATGCACTGCTGATGACGTCATATATTACATCACTCATGACATCACTGATGACACCATCCAGTGAATGTGTGTCTTTCTGAAAAATAAATATGTTTTATATATGTATTTGTAAAGGTCGATGGAAGAATAAATGGGTAAATAAGTGTGTAAATGGATGTTTTTTTAAAAAAAAATTGATTGGTTAACTGGCTTATTAAGGGTATCTTAGTGAATACATATATTAGCGAGTAATTTTTAAATATTTAAATATATGTATCAGTGTTTCACCTTGTGTATAATTGGCTGAATGGGTTGGTGACTGACTCACTGTTTGTATGTGTTTTGAAGACAGCATATGTGTAGGATTGTAAGGGTGGATGAGTGTGTATATGTGTGTGTTAGTGAGTGAATGACTGTCTCACTAGTGTCTATATGTTTTAATCTAGTATATGTGAGTATTGATGTATATAAGTAAGTGAGAGATTGAAAGAGTTCCTGTTTAAATAAGTATGTGTTTCTATAAGTGATTGTTTAAGAGAGTAAGTATGTGTAAGTTTCCTTAGAAGTAATGTGCTAGTGTGAGTATAGCTGTATATGCAAATAAATGGATGTTCAATAGTTTATTTGCAAGTGTGAGTAACTTTGGAAGACTGTCGGTATGTAACAGGATGTATATGTGTATCACTACATATGATGAGTGAGTATATGTAAGAGTGACTATATAGAACTGTTGCTGAATGAGTGGATGTGTATATAGATGGTGGAATTACTGAATTGGTTGTTGTAACTGGTATGGGTATCTCCATTTTTTTGAAAATGTTAGTTTCTATTTTTGAATGTGTTTCAAGGGTTACATTACAGTGAAAGGAGGTCTGTCAGTCTGTCACAAGGATGGTGTTATCAGTGATGTCATGAGTGATGTCACTGACCATGTCATGAGTGATGTAATATGTGATGTCATCAGCAGTGCATTGTAGGTGCGCAAGTTATAGTGAGTCCAACTATCTATAACGTGGGAATTTCAATAGTTTTATGTCAGTAAAATTTCCAGCTAACTATAACTGGTGTGAAACCTATGTTTTTTTCAGTGAATTTAAGAGGTTTTTTTAAATGCTAATTCCTAACTATAACTGGTGTGAAACCTATGGTTGCTTTAGTGAATTTCATAGGTTTTTTAAATGCTAATTCCGAACTATATATAGGGCCTCAAACCTATGAAATGGAATATATATATATATTTTTTTGCTGCCGGGGCGGAGTCAAGATGGCGGGCTGACACCGCCGTGTGAAGGAGCTTGCATGGAGCCGCTCCGTATCGCTTCTGGAGATTTTCACTGAGAAAGCCTTGAGAGCCGCTAAAATGATCGCGCAATTCTTTTTTCACGCATGCAACCAAGCGTAAGAGCTGCTGAATTAAGAGCACTGTTCGACAACTGAAAGCGGGGGAAAAAATTTTTTAAACAGAACTTCTCTAGTGTTTCCCTCTTAAAATACAACTGCTGCTAAGAACGCGGATGTTGCAAATCGTCTATCGATTGAGCAGAGGGGTGGTGCCGGTTTGGTGATTCCGAAACACCGGCTTCCTCCGAGTGCTCGAGCGGACGTGCTACAAGGCGGGCCCTGGATTCGGGCTGATCTCTGCACAGCTGTGTACATCTACCGAGGATCAGTCGGCGTACTCTGAGGAACCTGCAGATTCGGGCGCCTCCGTTGTTTCCGTGCCGATGACTTCACGCCAGGCAACTCGCTCTACCAGGACCGGCAGAGCTGGAGCTGGAAAGTCAGCAACATCGAGACAAGATGATGCAGGTACGGCAACGGTGGGGTCTTTAAAACAAAATAAGGCAGACACAGGACTTTTAGCGGGAGCCCGCTCTCCAGCTCTAGACAGAGAGAATCTCACGACGGGGGCAGAGGCAGAACAGCAACAATTTCAAAAACAAAAACCAATATGTAACACTAACAAGGATACTGTGTCAGAGACTGTGTCAGCCATAAAAAAACGAGTGATATTTTCATTTCAGATATACATATCAATAATACAGATATCAATCAAACAAGTCTTGCTGGAGAGGATAAAGACAAGAGAAAACTCAAAAATACAAATGCAAGTGCTGATAAAAATAGTCAATTAGAACCCGACACTAGAATTGATATGGCAAGAGATACAGCTAAGGATATCATGCACGGTGATATGGATACTACTGATAGTGTTACCAACGATACCCATGATACCCAGGACACTGGAAATACTGAGTTGATATGTATACTTCCAACACCGGACCTAAATATGAGGCATGAAGTTGCAACTTGTAATCTAACCGAAAACTCTACGCCCATATCAGAGACTGAGCTAATTACAAAGGAGCTAATGAGAGACAATTTAACCGATAAAAATGACCACTCACTAGATATTGAAACTGATAGGGCAGCAGAAGATTCCACTCATGAATATGAAGAGATTTCGGGAGAGAGTGTGCTGGATATAGAAGAAACTCCTACCAGTGCAGGGCAAGCTAGTAACACAAAGAAAAGAAAATTCAAAGCCAAATTCAAACAAAAACCTACGACTCACAAATCACAGACTAAAGATCCCTCTACGAATAAAAAGGGACGCTAGGCCATAATCGAGGATAGCCCATTGAGGAAGTGGATTGAAGCGAAAGGAGGAGTGAAAGGCATGGTCCTAAGGCTATCAGGAGCAAGCTTTGACGACGGCTTGCATACAAGGGACAATACTACTTTGGGGACTCTGGGGGCGGATAATGTGGTTAATATGGACACCGTGGATAAAATAAAATTCAAAATTGATGCAACAATCCCAATATCCCCATTAACTGAAAACAAATCAATCAATAACGATCCCATCATTATCGTACAACTGGATGCCTCAACCACTCCAACAACTCATATCTCCGACAGCTCAACCAGGGTTTTAGATATGAGAGAGACAATCAGCTCACCAACTGCCATAGTAGACTCTAACATAAGGTTGATAGCGAGCGAACTTGCTACTGATATATCAGAAACTTCAAATGATGGCTTTAATGAGATTGTGTCTATAAATTCTAACCAGACCTCCCCGGCGGCTAACATTGTAAATTCATTACTGGAGTCTAATCAAGCCATAAATCAACAGCAACTACAAACTTTCTCATGCAGCTCAGGCGAAGAAATCCACAAACATTCAGATGACATCTCTATGGGATTAATTATGCAAACTCTGATGGCACAAAGACAGGAAAGTCATCAGCAACATCTACAACTCCGAGAGGACAATACCAAGCTACAGGCTTTTATGAGCGAAGTATGTCAAAAACTGGGAGGAGTTGCACAAGAGAAGGAAGAATTGAAAACACGGGTTACGGGAGTTGAAGTGAGCGCTTCCCGTACAGAATCAACTACGAAAACCCAATCAGCCCGCATCTCTCAACTGGAAGCCAAAGTTGAGGAAATGGAGAACCGGGCGCGAAGACACAACCTGAGATTATTTGGGGTCCCCGAAGGAGCTGAAGGGGCTGACCCCCGTTCTTTTATAGTGAGACTTTTTCAAAAAGCCTTCTGTGATCTCTCTGATTGGGACTGGGACTCCCAACTTCAACGGGTCCATAGACTACCCTCTGCTCCAAGGAACCAAAATAACAAATTCCCTAGACCCATATTGATACACTTTGGGAATTGCTTATTGAAACAAGCGGTAGCTCTTAAAGCCAAAGTTAATAATCCAGTCACCATGGATAACATTACTTTTTTTGTACGTTCAGATTTGAGTAAGGCCACAATGGATCGGCGTTGGGAACTTCGTAAACTTATTGACTCTTTCAAAGCAATTGGTTGCACAGTATACTTACAGGAACCCGCTCGCCTCAAAGTCATTAGGAAAGGCCAATCATTTTTTTTTTCTGATCCGGAGGAGGCGATTAAACATTTGGAGAAACTTACGAGAGAGAAATCCTAAGAAAACTCAAGAACTCTTTCTAAACCTATGAAATAATTAATAAGCAACAATAAGAAATAATAAGATACAAATTTTGACACAAATAACTAGACTACTTTCTTCCTAAAATATTATTGTGTTCTTTCTCTCTCTCTACCTTTCTTGGCTCACCTTGCCTCCTTTTCTCTTTTCTTTTTCTCTTTAGTTAGTTTGGCTGCTCTTTAAGTAATGACTACTGATCATTGACATATAGGCTGATTTGCACTAACTGCATTTTTCCAGTGCTAGCTATATGGAGCGGACTCCTGGCTTGCAACTACACTGTGCTACCCTTCCAGCGGTAGCAAAAGATAAAGGGGTGCTCCCCCTCGGGGGTCTTCAAGATGTGGGGAGGGTTGGGTAGGACTGACCCATTTGGGTGGTCAGGGGGGGAGAAAAAAAGGGGGGAAAAAACTATTGCAAGAGAGAAAAATATGTAAAAAAGTATAACAAGATTTTTTAACTTAATATATGGAGAAGAATAAGTGAGACCATTATAATTTATGTCTTCTCTTAGATGTTTAGTTTGGAATGTTGCCGGTCTTAATAATAAATGTAAAAGAAAACTGGTACAAGAAGAAATTAATATGTACAAACCACATATGGTATTCCTCTCAGAAACTCACATTAGATACAGTGACCGCAAATTATTATCACAAATGGGCTACGATCTTGTTGTCTGTTCAACTATAGAGACAACCAACCGAGGAGTTGCTATTCTGAAACAGAAATGGTTAAAATTAAATGTTACCAAAACTACTAGCGATGCTAAAGGCAGGTGGGCAATAGCTCAACTGCAATTTAATCAAAAATGCTATGTATTTTGTATTATCTATGGCCCAAATTTTGATATACCCAAACTGTATGAATACTTGACTATTGAACTACTTGATTGGGATGGGGAACTGGTGTTAATGGGGGATTTTAATTGCGTTATGAACTATACTATAGATTCTACAAGTAAATGTACTAGAAATAGGATGAGGAAAGTGAGATATGCCATAGAGGAACTAGCTAGGATGCATAATCTGAAAGACGTTTGGCGTACTAAATATCCTACCATTCCCGGTTTCACCTACTTCTCCGCCCCACATGAAACTCTCTCTAGGATTGATCTGGTATGGACAACTGATAATATTTTAACTGACTGCGAAATAGAAATCTGTCCCAAAGTTACCTCTGATCATAATCCGATACTGTTTGAATTCAAAATTTTGGATACTAATCAAACTACTCGCCAATTCACATTCCCTAGATACTTACTTACGGATCCGAAATTCATCTTGGGTCTGAAGAACCACATACTAGAGTATATATCATTAAATATTAATTCCACTGCTGTTAACCATGTATGGGACTCTTGTAAATGTAGTATTAGAGGCTATACACAACAATATATATTTCGGGATAACGCAGACAAGAGAAGAGTTGAAAAACTAGCCACTTCCAATATTTTAGTAGCCGAACAACAACTTGCAGATGCTATTACACAAGGTAACACCAATATTGAAGAGTTTAAACTAACACTAATCTCATTAAGAGCAGTCCTAAAGAAAACTCTTAGAGAAAAATATAGCTCCAAAATACATAAATACAAACTAACATATTATGAAGGGGGAGATAGAATTGGAAATATTTTGGCCTATAAAGTAGCTGATAAAAAGGCTAAAACCACCATAAAAATAATAAAAGGGTTAGATTCTAAACAAACCAGAACAGATCTTAGAACAATTTGCCAAATACTACTGCTATCTATATACTCCAGAGAATACACCCACATTAGAAACAATAGAATACTATCTAGAAATTCATAGACCTGCAAGAATAGATTCGGAAAAAAACAAAATACTCGATACTAAAATTACAATGGAAGAAATAAAAAAGGCTATATATTCACTCCCTTTAGGCAAGGCCGCAGGCGAAGACAATCTGCCTATGGAGATCTACAAGATCTGCGAACAAGAATTACTTCCTTTGCTTCATCAGGTGATAGACTCTATAGCTGAAACAGGTAGCGCCCCCATTTCTTGGCGCATAGCAAAAATAATTAAAAAATAAAAATAAAAAAAACACCGGAAGAACAGGGATCATACCGACAAATTTCATTAATCAATACTGCCGCAAAAATTTTCGCCAAAATACTTTCCAACCGGCTAGCCCCTATAATGCCCGATCTGGTTAACTGACAACAACATGGATTCGTGGTGGGGAGAGACACTACTGCTCATATCAACACTGCAATAACTGCTTTTGATGTTGCGGCGGTTACTCACACCCCACTCGGAATGGTCATGCTAGATGCGGAGAAAGCATTCGACCGAGTGGGGTGGGAGTACCTATGGGCAACATTAAGATCATTTGGTATACAGGGACAATACTTGAGATGGATACAATCCCTATACGAAACACCAACAGCCATAGTAAGCTATCTGGGAAACAACTCCGATAGTTTCTTGATAAAAAGGGGTACTAAACAGGGGTGTCCTCTTTCACCCCTGCTCTTTGCCTTAGCCTTAGAACCATTCCTAAATGTTCTTACAATCCAAGACCGTATTATTCCAATAGAACACGAAGCAATACCTTAAAAATTACAGCTTTCGCTGATGACATTGCCATCTTTACCACCGAACTGGTACAAGCTATACCTAATATAATTAAGGAAATTAGTGACTTCGGCAATTTTTCGGGCTATCGTTTAAATGTTAATAAAACTCAAGTGATAGCGAATTATAAACCACTTCAAACTATAATAGGCTTATGCCCTGACGCTACATATCTAGGGGTGAAACTTACCTCCAACATTGATAAAATCATTTCATTAAACTATGAGCCCCTACTAAAAGATATTACATCCACTCTCAAAAATTGGCATAAAATACCACTTAGTTTGATCGGACGCATCAATACAATTAAAATGAAAATAGTACCAAAAATACTCTACCTGTTTAGATCTATCCCGTTACAACTGAATAAATCTTACATTAAGAGGATAGACAGTATCTGTAGCAACTATATATGGGGATATAAAAAAGCCCGCAGGTCAATGATGGCACTGAAACTATCTATTGAAAAAGGAGGATTAAACTTCCCAGAACTAAAAATTTACTTTATTGCTACTTTTATTTCACGCATACGCAGCCTCTTGTCCAAAGAAACTCCCCTGTTTTATCACCAATTCACGCTAGGGCCACAAAGCAACCAGTTCTTATTTCGGGTCTATGACCCAAACTACTACAAAAGAGTTAAATTAAAGACTGCTAGAGCCATCAAAAGAATCTGGGATCAAATTATAGACACCAATAAAATTCCCTTTTTCAAGCTGAACTACCAAATTGGGGGAGCCCGGGGCTACCAAACATTTTCTTTGATGGCGCTAGCGCTCAATGGCTAGATCATGGTATTAAATCTTTAGGAGATCTTTATGGCTCAGAAGGTCTTCTAAGCTTTAATACATTAAAAATACTATATAAGATTAAAGATCCCATGTATTTTAAATACATGCAGCTACAAGATTTTTTGATTAACAAAAACAAAATTGTGAGCGTTGAACAATCAGGCATTCTTCAATGTATTTATTCGAATCTCACCAAATCTCTCATTAGTAAAAGTTATACTCTGTTGAATAAAGGCCATGTTGGTGATTGTGGGAAGATAGCAGACAAATGGACTAATAGGCTGGGAATTAATATCAACTCCAACCAGATTACGAGCTCACTTAAGCAAATAAATCGAGTTGTCCACTCCTCAAATTTAAGGTTACAATTCTATAGGACAATCACCCAACTATACTATACACCACAGAGAATCTCAAGCTGGACATCTGGCAATACTTCTAATGAATGTACCAAATGCCCAAAATGTAATAAAGAAGCCGCTGCTATTGAACATATGCTTTATCAATGTCCGAAACTTTCAACCTTTTGGGCAGGAATAACTGATGTTCTTAATAAAAAACAAATAATTTTCCGGCCATATCTGCCCATTTAATCTTACTTGATATACAAGATAATAATAGTAATTTTAAGGATTTAATAACAATCATTTTTTCCTGTGCGAGATTGGCCATCGCGCGAACTTGGATATCAAAAGAACCCCTAACCGTTATGGATTGGTGGTATCTAATTCATGAAATCTATACAATGGAGCTATCACTGGCTAAACTAAGAGGCCCAAAAGCACTAGAATGAAGGGAAAAAATATGGGGATCATTTATAAACTAAATGTATGATTGTATTGCATTACCGGCACGCTTGTTTTCATTATGTACTTATTGTAATTTACTATTTCTTTTTATTCTTCTCTTCTTCTGTTCTCTCTTATATACAATGACTACTATATGTACAGTTTTTTTTCATATATGTATGCATAATTAATGCGATTTCAGTATTGTAAATACTCTCTCTTGCAATCAATAAAAATGGTTAAAAAAAAAGAAATGGAATATTTTTTATAATGAATCCTATATTATATATTTATATAATACAAATTTTTTTTTAATTTCTTTTTTTATTTTTTTGCCCTGGTGCGCTCCCGGTGCGCGCCCCGCTGTGCGCACCGGAAAGCGCAGTTTTCCGGCGCGCCCCGGGGCGTGCACCGGTGAGAGTCCCGTTAGCGCTATTGCCGCGAACGAAAACATCATCGTGACGTATCGCGTAGCTGGGTCCGCGTGATACGCACGGCGTAAGCGCACCCGGAAGCACTCGAGCTAATACGATCGCGCAACGTAAGCATCCGACGCGCTTACGCAACGCACCCCCGGGCGCGTCCGGGGGCGCGTCGTGTAAGCACGTCGGGTCATGTGACCTGAAAATAACACTTTTTATTGGTGCAGAACAGTTTTGGTTTCCAAATGATGAAAGCCCGGGTCATGTGACCTGAAAATAACACTTTTCATTGGTTCAGGACAGTTTTTTTCTCCAAATGATGAAAGCCCCCACCTTTTTTCCTTATTCTGACTTTGTCCTTTGACTGAGGAAGACCTGTTTGGAGATCTTTGAGTAATATTTTGTACTTTAAAATGGCTACAGTAGAAGCAGCAGCTGGAGCATCTGCACCACCACCACCAACACCACCACCAAGAGGACCACCACAACATCACATTGGTGGTCAAGAAGAAGAGGAGGAGGAGGAGGAGGAGGAAGAGGGGAGGAGGTGGCTGCCAGAAGACAATACCCCTTATAGGCCAAAGCAGCACATTGTATGGGAGTTTTTTCCATCCCAGAGGGCAAGAAGAAAGTGAATGCACCAAAGGTGACTTGCCAAATCTGTGGCATTGAACTTTCAAGGGGGAACCCTAATAAGAAATATTCATTTGGCAATAACACCATGATTCGGCACATGCAGCGCAAACATCCCAACAACTATGCTGCCGCAGAGGTGAGAGAACTGGCTAGTAACCCTCCCCAATCTTCACCCAGCACCTCCAAAAGAAAGCAACCCACTCCATCAGGACAAGAGACAAGGGAGATGGTCCCAAACATTCAACCAAAGTTTGGGCAATACAAGATCTCTTGTATTTTTTGTGGTAAGACCATCACCTATGGTGAGCAAAGCATAACGCTCATCAACCGTGCTGGTGACAACCACAAATGCCCCAAAAATCCATAATTTTTTCCTGATTGTTTTTTGCTCCAGTTGAGCCGTTTTCAAATCCCTGTTTTTTGTTTCTCCCCATAAAAATAACAAAAAAAATATAAAATAGTTCATAAAAGCCAAAAAAGTACAAAATGTTCAAAAAAACATTAAAAAAAATAAAACAAAAAGAAGAAAAAAAACAGCTCTTTTTAGAACTACCTCCAAATTATAAAAAAATGCTACATTTTTTAAAAACTCTGTCATTCTTTTTTCCCCATTGTACGCTCCCCAGTATGCTCCTCGGTGCGCGTACCGGGCGCTCCCCCCGCGCAAATCGAAAAAACAAAAAAAAATGTTTTTGCCCCGCGGGGCCCTTTTATAGCCCCCACATCAAACCTAGGGGGTCTACTCTGCCCCCTTATGGTTATTTCCCCCTTTGTTTTTGCCACCTCTTGTGTCTCGATCCTACCGAGACACAAGATGGTGGCCGCTCCGGACTGTTTGGACTGTTGACAGACACCCGAGAGCCAATCAGCTTTCCGTGCACGAACTCGCGTAGCGTGCTGGTTAGCACCCCGGTGCGCGTACCAGGGCGCGCTTATAGATATATATTTTTTTTTTAACCTAAATTACTCAAAATCCACTGGGGCACATATCTTGAGACATAGCAAAGGCACATCGGGCTACCAGTCCCTACAATTTTGCCAAGTTTGGTGGAAATCCATTCAGCCGTTCGGGCTAAAAGTGAGGCCGACCGCCCTATGGAAATTAACATGGGGAAAACACGTTTTGGGACCCCCCTTTTATCTCGGCCCCCGCTTGACGAATCCCCCCCAAACTTTCAGGGAAGGAGCGGAGCACCGCGAGGCAAATTTGAGGAAATTTTCAGGCAGATTCCTCAACCGGCGCCAAAGTTATTCCCAATAGAATGTTGCAGATTTCCTATAGAAAATAATCCCAACTATAACTACCTACTGGCGACCGCCAGTAGGTAATATATATAAATTATATAAGGATAATCATGGACCAGTGTGGTGCAGCGGTCCTAATACTGTTGGATTTGTCTGCAGCCTTCGACACGGTCGATCACACCATCTTGATCGACTGTGTCATTGCAATAGGCTTCAGGGCAAAGCCAAAGCACTCCTGGCATCCTTCCTGGCTGATAGAGAGCAGTCTGTGAAGATGGGGAGTTACTACTCTCCTGATTTCACTCTGCCTAGTGGAGTCCCCCAAGACTCCTCGCTAAGTCTGACACTTTTTAACATCTACGTGTCGGACTTGGCGAGGGTGATCAAGTCATTTGGTATTGGACTGACCTCATACGCTGATGACACCCAGCTGGTCCTGGTGATCCACAAAAATGGAGGAGCAGTGGCCGCTAACTTCCAGGAGGGTATAAGAGCCATCAGTACCTGGGTGGATCAGAATTGTCTAAAGTTAAATTCTGACAGGACTGAGGTCATGGTATTTGGTGAGCTGACCCAGTCTTGGTCCCCAGTTTGGTGGCCTTCGGAGTTAGGAACCCCTCCATCACCAGTATCCAAAGTTAGGAATCTGGGGGTTCTATTTGACAACAAGCTAGCTTTTGTCAGCCATGCCAACGCAGTGGTCTCAGCCTCCTTTTTTACCCTAAGAATGGTAAAGAAATTGCTTCCATTTCTTCCCCCAAATGCAGGCAAGACCCTAATGTCCACTTTGGTATTGTCTAAGGTGGACTATTGCAATGGCCTACTGTTGAACGCGCAGGAGCAAGTTTTGAACAAATTACAGCTTGTTCAAAATGCTGCCGCAAGGATTCTAACTTGCACACCGAAGTATTCATCTATTTCCCCCATCATTCGTCAACTATATTGATTGCCGGTTTGAAGCTGTATGAAGTTTAAGGCCTTGTGTATCACATATAAGGCATTGAACAACATTGGACCAGAATTTTTTAAAAAGGCCATTTGTGTTTACACCCCTAGTCAAACATTACGTTCATCTGCAGCCCAACAGCTTCAAATCCCACGCACAAAAAAAGCCACATGTGGTTGCCGGTTCTAAACTGTGGAACCTGCTCCCTCCCTACATCAAACTTAGCCCATCACTGTTAACATTCCGTAAGCATCTTAAAACCTGGCTTTTTAATCAGTAAACTCCCAATAGGAACCCCTTTGCAATCTGTAAGCACTAGCGCCGAGCCGAGACACCGGAAGGTATTTGTGCGCTATAGAAATGTTATAAATAAATTTAAAAAAAAAATAATAATAAATATATATATATATATACACATATATGTATAAGCATATATATATATGGTTTCCACACTCAGCCACCAATCAGCAAACAGAAACGAGTGAAACGGACTCTTCGAATGTCTTCCAAAAGCAGGTATTTATTTAGATCATTATGTAAAGTGCAAAGCCGTGTCTACCAATATATATGGTTGGTGTCGACCAACAAAGGGGTAACTCAGCGAAATAAAATAGTGACCAGCCCTTGGTCACGGTCTGGCGCCACCACCTTTGCCTCGGAGGTCCGTGTGCCTCTGGATGAATAGGCCACACGGAGCAGGGATTCCATGGAGCGTCAGCTACGAGGAGTTCCACCTTCGCAGCCTCGTGGGTCCGCCGGCTGTCTAAACGTGCAGCTGGTGTTGAACAGGAGATGCCGGGTAATGACACTGGGGAGTTGCAGAACATGGTTTTCCCTATGATTGTTTGAGGGAGTGACTTTGTGATGGCGCCCATACTTAGATTTTGAGATGTCATCAGTGATGTCATCAGTGATGTCACTAACCATGTCATGAATGATGTAATATGTGACATCATCAGCAGTGGATTGCGGGTGCGCGATATATAGTTAGCGCTTATAACTATATATGGAATTTCAATGGTTTTATGCGAGTAAAATAAGGTTTTGTAAATGCAAATCCCTAACTATATATGGCCTAAAACCAATGGTTTTTTCATTGAATTTTCAAGGTTTTGTAAATGCAAATTCCTAACTATATATCCACTATAACCTATGGTTTTTTCTGTGAATTTCATTGGTGCCCCCCCCCTCCCCTCTTTTCTCTTAGTAGTACTCTCTCTTTGCAGATAGTGAACGGTAGTTAGCGCAGGCCTTTGCCCCCGTTGTAATCCGTCGTGCCTGCTTGTCTCTCCATTTGATTGATTGTTATCCAAGCATTTACTGTTTTAGAATTGGTTCTCTTTGGATCATTCTCTATTTACAAACAAGCACAAAGTCGCAATACTCTGTTTAGTCTTTGCAGATAGTGAAAAATCGTGTAAAAAATAAAAGTAATCGAGCAAAATCAGTAGGCCACTAATTGGATGTCTTTTTGACCTCGCTAAAATAGAAATATTAGGAACAACCCTTCATGAGAAATACGAAAATAGTGAGATGAACTGAGCTCCACACCATGAGGGCTGCAAGACAGCTCGACTCCGTCACCCACCCCGCCCAAAATAACGACAAACCCTATGCAAATATTAAAAATATAGACAACACACCAGCAAAGAAACAGGGTAAAACATTTTATTAAATAACTATTTACATAACTATTTTATACTTTTTATTGCCCGATCCGGCTAGCTCAATCGATCGAGCATGAAACTCATGCACTCTGATAGCAAGCGTTGCTACTGATGCTATGCAGACCAAAACTGGTTTTCAGTTTGTACATTTTTCTAGATTTTTCAATCCAAGGTTGGTTCACTTTGTAGAACGATGGCTTCAGATTTTCAACATACGGTGTGGTGGCGCGGACTGGGAGGGGGCGCTTCGCTCCTGCCCCCTCCCCAAGTAAGATTTTCATACGTGAAAGTACGTTAATGGTTTTGGTCCCTGAGTTGCTTCAATGTCACTGCCATTCTCAAATGGCATAAGTTCTGGATGTTGGGTGCCATAGTTAAGAGTTCTGAGCAGTGCTTGTAACACTGTCTGAAGCTTATTTCCACCTACTGCAGCTTCACTATTCTCAAAGTAAGTGAGTGTCGTTTGTGGACCTGACTGCATTAGAAAACAATGTGATATGTTACCTTCCTAAACAGCTTGGCGGAGGCCCCTGAGGGGCGGTGTGATGGCCATGGACTCGGAGAAGACGCTTGGCTCCGACACCCTCCCCAAGTCTTATAGCACTGGTGTAGCCTGAGATCGCCCCCGACATAGGCGGCCGGCTCCCGGGGTCCGGCGGAACTTTTTGCCTTTTGATGACTCTTCAATTCTGGACCTTGTCCCACAATCCGTTTGACCTGAAGACACGCTGTAGTGGGGCGCCCCTTTACCGTTTCAGTTGCCATTCCGCCCGCTTTTGCTACACTGTGCCTCTTCCGCCATTCAGCTGTTTACCGCCCGCTCTTGCGACTACAGCGTCTCGCTCATCATGTAGTTGAGTTGCTCCCGCTCTTGCGATGCAGCGATAGGCGGCTGCCACAGGACTCTCAAAATGGCGACCGGCTCTTCGGTTTTGGGCCTGGTCCACTAAAATGGCCCTGGGACACCTTTGAACTCGGACGCTTCCCTGATAGGGCTTGGGTCCCATTCTCGAAAGCGTCCCCTCAGCCGTGAAGATTCTACAAAAGTCTTGGGGGCCTCCGACTCCCGCAGGCTTCTGGTGGGGAGCGGCTGCCATGATTGCTCGTGGAATGGCCACGACGGAGCTACGAGATGGAAGTGCTCTCATTCTAACGCCAGCTTTAGTCTGAAACATCCAGAAATACTGTAGACTACCAATTCGATCAGTTCCGGTAGCGCCCTAACATGACCCGGAAGAGAAGAACTTGCCCTCCCCTCTTTGACTGATGGTTCTTGTTGCCTGTCCCCTCTGTTGTCATTTAACAGAACTTTTTGGACTGCTGAAAGGGGTTGTGTTCCGAACGCTGGTTGGTGGAGACATTTTGGCTATATTCTTGACCTACGTTGTCGCGTAATGCGTTATATGACACGCCGCGTTAGCGCACCCGGAAGTGATCCGAGGCGCGGCGCGCAGCGCGTAACGTAAGCATAACAGGTCATGTGACTTGTTAATAAAACTTTTCATTGGTTCATTTTACTTTTGTTATTTTAATGATGAAAAGCTTGGTCATATGACCTAAAAATTACGCTTTTTATTGTTTTCGAACATTATTTTTTTTAAAACATATGTTATAATATTCCAGGCTAATGTACTTTCCCGGAAAATTTACAACTGTCCTGCAAGTAAAATATATTCCTTTTTCGAGAAAAAGGGCGTTTCTTCCTTCCATGACGGAGCCGTTGAGTAAAAGAGATTCGGCCTGCTGTCTTAGTCGCCGATACGCCTGATTATCAGATTCTTATCGATCACTTTATGTTGCAGAAATGAAAAACACAACTGCCCTTGACCATTTATCTTTACTGCGTTCCTACATATTATACCTTTTATCCGTCATGTAATTGCACTACTTTATTTCACTTGCCTTTTACTGATTCGAAAACAGTGACTAAAAGTAAAAACTTTACCAATGTAAATACTACTACCGTGTTTTGTTTTAAAAACCTTTATTGTGAAAATGTCAGTATACAAATACGGGCCTATAACCACGTGGGCCGGCCACGGAGCAAACTGAAATCGTATATGATGAGGAGACATTTACACTGTAGAGGAACGTAACGAGCGGGCCATTAGGTTGCAAGAACAAAGGTGTCTAACAGTTGCGGAATCGGTGAACGTACATTTTGTAATTAAAATACGACAGGGCCACTTACAATAACATTTTCTAGATATACATTTGCGGGCAAGGAGTTACGAGTCCCATTTATACCGGCGCCATTTTGGGCGAGGCCGGGCAGGTCCAAGATATAGTCAAAATGTCTCCACCAACCATCGGCCAGACCAGAACCCCTTTCGGCCCTTTATGCTACAAGATGGTGTCTTCCATTCAGAAAATATTGTTGGCAGCATTTTGAAAGGAAACAGAAACAGCCGTTCTCCTAGTGAGTTTCACATTGTTACATTTAGGAAGAATGTTGAAGAGTAGTATGTGGAAAATCTGAAGCCATTTTTCTACAAACTCTCAATCAGACTTGGATAGAAAAAAAAATCCTGAAGAATGTACAAACTGAAAACCAATTTTTGTCTGTATAGCATCAACAGCAACGCTTGAGTCAGCTTTGTGTCAAGCCGCCATTTTCATTCAATCAATAGCGTCCCCCTGCACACATTCAGGGACCTGGTCGTGTCTTCAGATGAAACGGATTGTAGGAAAAGAAGCAGAAAGGAAAAGGAAAAAAGTTCCGCCGGACCTCGGGAGCCGGCCGCCTATGTCATATGCGACCTTTGGCCACACCAGGGCAATAGTGAACCTGCAGCAGGTGCAAATAAGCTTCAGACAGTCTTCAACTTAGTCTGATTCTTATAATAAGTGCGCCGACAACACACACAAGTGAAATTAGGCCTCTCACTTGATTTCATTTGACTTTCGGCGCAGCATTGTAGGATGGCCACACCAGTGCGGCAACTTGCTGGACACAACCTCGGTGCCATCCGGATCTCGGCACGTTCGACTCACTGTACCGCAAGAGTGACCGCAACTCAGCTGGACACGCCGTCTTTCGGCGCAGCATTGTAGGATGGCCACACCAGTGCGGCAATTTGCTGGACACCACCTCGGTGCCATCCGGATCTCGGCGCGTTCGAGTCACTGTACCGCAAAAGTGACCGGAACTCAGCTGGACACGCCGTCTTTCGGCGCAGCATTGTAGGATGGCCACACCAGTGCGGCAATTTGCTGGACACCACCTCAGTGCCATCCTGATCTCGGCGCGTTCGAGTCACTGTACCGCAAGAGTGACCGCAACTCAGCTGGACACACCGTCTTTCGGCGCAGCATTGTAGGATGGCCACACCAGTGCGGCAATTTGCTGGGCACCACCTCGGTGCCATCCGGATCTCGACGCGTTGTGCTGCCTTCGGCCTATTCGCACATCGGTCCGCTACTGACGCCGCCTCACGTGCCAACGGATTTTCTACGCTTTTTGTAGCCCTATGCCGCAGAACAGGTCATGTGACTTGTTTATAAAACTTTTCATTGGTTCATTTTACTTTTGGTTTCCTAAAGATGGAAGGTTTGGTCATATGACCTAAAAATAACACTTTTCATTGGTTTAGAATTTTTTTTTTTCCCCAAACGATGAAAGCCCCACCTTGTTTCTGGATCATTCAGACTGAAGCTGGCGTCAGCATGAGAGCACCACCATCTCGTGGCTCCGTCGTGGTCATTCCACGAGCAATCATGGCAGCCGCTCCCCACCGGAAGCCTGCGGGAGTCGGGGGCCCCCAAGACTTTTGTAGAATCTTCACGGCTGAGGGGACGCTTTTCGAGAATGGAGCCCAAGCCCTAGCAGGCAAGCGTCCGAGTTCCAAGGTGTCCCAGGGCCATTTCAGTGGACCAGGCCCAAAACCGAAGAGCCGTCCGCCATGTTAAGAGTCATGTTGCAGCCGCCTATCGCTGCACTGCAAGAGTGGGAGCAACTCAACAACATGGTGAGCGAGACGCTGTAGCCGCAAGAGCGGGCGCAACTCAGCTGGATGGCCGCCACCTGGGGAGGCCCGTTCACGCCGCCTCCCCCACGCCCCCCCCCCCCCCGGGCCGCCGCACGCCAATTTTCGGAGCAGCATTGTAGGATACCAAAACCAGTGCAGCAGTTTACTGGACATCACCTGGGTGCCATCAACATCTCAGCGCGTTCTGCTGCCTTGGGACTATTCGCACAACAGACCGCTACTGACGAGGCCTCCCCCCGCACCACCCGGGACGCCCCATGCCAATTTTCGGAGCAGCATTGTAGGATCCCAAAACCAGTGCGGCACCCAGGCGACATCACCTGGGTGCCGTCCAGAACTCTGCACGTTGTGCTGCCTTGGGACTATTCGCACAAAAGACAGCTTCTGACCATTGTTGCTTTTTTGGGTGAAAAATGTTTAAATGTTTTTACAGTTTTTGTTCCGTTCATTATAGTTAAAAGTTAATAAAGTTTTATAATCTTACTTTGTTGGAGTGTTATCTATTTTTTTAAAAACGGGTGAATGGGGCCTTGAATCGGGTTACTGTCATGTGTGGGCTTTGGAAGTGTGCTGCTGCAGGATCGGACATTTCAAACTCAAATGCACGTTCTTTTTCTTACCTTTCCGAAGCATGGAGCGCAATAGCAGGCAGAGAAAGGGTGATGCACGTGTTGAACACTACCTGACCTGGCAAGTTGCTGGCAGTGCCCCCCCGCCCGCTCCTGAAAGAGGGCACACACACACCGCCGCCCCGAGTACTTCACAAATCTTTAAAAGACCATGCGCTTGTTCATGAGGCTTAAATGGTTTATCACCTCTTCTAGAACCCCTGCATCGACCCTCTGACGTTTCCTGGAAAAATTACCATGTAACACAATACCAAGCCCTGTCAGCTGAAACCCCCAAGGAATCGTGGGGCATATTATCAAGGGGGTTTATCTCCGCTTTTTTGGCTTTAAAAGCCATGAAAGCGGAGATAAAATTATCTCCCTATTACCAAGCTGTCGCTAACACCAGTTAGTGACAGCTAAAAGGAGATAGCGACCATCTTGGGCCCCGCTTTGCATGTCAGTGATACTTATCACTAATGACATGCAAAGTGGCGTGCCAAGATGTTAGCGACTGGAAACAGTCCCTAACATCGCTATCTCCTATTACCAACTTTTGGAGATATTCGCGCTAAGCGCGAATATCTCCAAAATCTAACACCTGCCCTGAGCAGTTCTTAGCCATGTTATCCAATGGGAGGTGGATAACATGGCTAAGAGCATTTGCTCGATAATACATAAATATCGCTGACTTTTCTGCGATAATAGCAAGGTTTATCTGCGATAAAAATCGCCGATGTGCGGCGATAATTTTTGTCTCTAAACAAGTTAGAGACAAAAATTATCGCTAGTTGTTCGTAATATGCCCCCGGGTTTTTGCTTGCAGAAATCGGGAGGCGGGAGACTAGCACTGAAATCAGTAGTCTCACGCCTGAATCGGGAGGGTTGGCATGTCTGAATTCTCTACAGCTGGGGCCATAAACTACATCCGCAGGGGTAGGTGATAGCCTGGGACCAGCCTGGCATCTAAAATGGATGCCGTGCACGACAAAATTGTGGCATTGGAAAAAAGGCAAGATGGCGCAGCCGCTGGAAGAGATGTATCAACATATATCAGCCTCCTCAGCCACCCTCAGGAAACATAGGGGATTAGGATACGTCTCCCGCACCCCCTTATACCTAGTAATTTAATTAACGAAGCACAAAATGGCGAATTCCCGTTTCGCTACCAGTTTGCGGCCCAGTTCGCGGCCCGTGAAGCGCTTCTACCGTGAAAAATCATTTTTTTTTTCTTTTCCCCACGGGACCCTTTAATAACCCCAACAACATTCCTAGGGGGTCAAGAGGGGGATACCTTGCCCCCTTTCATTAAATTCCCCCTTCGTTTTTCACCTCTTCTTCTCTCTCGATCCTACCGAGAGACAAGATGGCGGCCGCTCCGGACTGTTTAGAATGTTGACAGACACCGGAGAGCCAATCAGCTTTCTGCGTGCAAAGTTCCGAAACGCGAAAAGTAAGCGGACCGGATCGCTGCCCGGAGCGCTGTTACAGATATATATCTTGATTTAAACGTTAATTTCTCAAAATCCACTGAAGCACATATATTGAGACCTAGCAAAGGCACATCGGGCTAACAGTCCCTACAATTTTGCCAAGTTTCGTGCAAATCCATTCAGCCGTTCGAGCTAAAAGTGAGTCCAACCGCCCTATGGAAAACTCAATGTTAAAAACGCGTTTTGGGACCCCCCTTTTTTCTCAGCCCCCCCTTGACGAAACCCCACCAAATTTTCAGGGGCTGCTCAGAAACAAAATGTGCCATTTTCCTAAAAAATTTCAGCCGATTCCGTCCACAAACGCCAGTTATTAGACATAGAATTTTCAGAAATCCCATAGGGAATTAATCCTAACTATATATACCTACTGGCGATCGCCAGTAGGTAATATATATATATGTATATATATATATATATATATATATATATATATATATATATATATATATATATATATATATATATATATATATATATATATATATATTCACTGAAAAAACCATAGGTTTCACACCAGTTATAGTTAGCTGGAAATTTTACTGATATAAAACCATTGAAATTCCCACGTTATAGTTAGTCGGACTCACTATAACTTGCGCGTGCAATGCACTGCTGATGACATCACATATTACATCACTCATGACATGGTCAGTGACATCACTCATGACATCACTGATGACACCATCCAGTGAATATGTGTCTTTCTGAAAAATAAATATTAGTGAGTTATGTTTAAATATTTAAATACATATATTAGTGTTTCACTTTGTGTATAAGTGACTACATGTGTTGATAAGTAGCTACATGCGTATGTATATGGGTTATTTGATATTTTTATTAGTATCACTATGAGTGTCTATATGGTTTGGTGGGGGTATTACTTAGCACATAGATGCATGAGTGACTGACTCTTTGTTTGTATGTGTTTTGAAGACAGCATATGTACAGGACTGTATGGGTGGATGAGTGTCTATATGTGTTTGTTAGTGAGTGAATGACTGTCTCACTAGTGTCTTTATCAGTAACTACATATGTTTTAATCTAGTATATATGAATATTGATGTATATAAGTGAGTATATGTGA
This sequence comes from Lissotriton vulgaris, assembly GCF_964263255.1. Lineage (NCBI taxonomy): Eukaryota > Metazoa > Chordata > Amphibia > Caudata > Salamandridae > Lissotriton > Lissotriton vulgaris. Next base: position 2,118,835,423 of record NC_141687.1, on the reverse strand, counting down.
GAGTAAGAGATTGTAAGATTTCCTGTTTAAATAAGTATGTGTTTCTATAAGTGATTGTTTAAGAGAATAAATATGTGTAATTTTCAATAAAAGTAAGGTGGAAGTGTGTGTATAACTCTATATTCAAATAAATGGTTGTTCAATAGTTTATTTGCACGTGTGAATATGTGTGTGAGTAACTTTTGGATGAATGTCGGTGTGTAACAGGATGTATAGGTGTATCTCTTCATATGATGAGTGAGTATATGTATGAGTGACTATATAGAACTGTTGGTGAATGAGTGGATGTGTATATAGATAGTGGAAGTACAGAATTGCTTGTTGTAACTGATATAGGTATGTCCATTTTTTAAAAATTTCAGTTTCTATTTTTGAATATGTGTCTCAAGGGTTACTTTACACTGAGAGGAGGTCTGTGACTGTGTCACAAGGATGGTGTCATCAGTGATGTCATGAGTGATGTCACTGACCATGTCATGAGTGATGTAATATGTGATGTCATCAGCAGTGCATTGCACGCGCAAGTTATAGTGAGTCCGACTAACTATAACGTGGGAATTTCAATGGTTTTATATCAGTAAAATTTCCAGCTAACTATAACTGGTGTGAAACCTATGGTTTTTTCAGTGAATTTAATAGGTTTTTTAAATGCTAATTCCTAACTATAACTGGTGTGAAACCTATGGTTTTTTCAGTGAATTTCAAAGGTTTTTTTAATGCTAATTCCTAACTATAAGTTTCACTTTATAAATAAGACTGTTAGCACTCTAGTTGTTCTTTTTAACACTCTGGTACATTTTCTCATTGGGCTACAGTTGGGCTACATCTAGTTGAATTTTGGGCTACATTTTCAATTTTTGATCTCTGGTGGCCATCTTTGGGCTACATTGGGCTACTTTGGGCTACATTTGGGCTACATTTTGGCTCTAACATATATTAAGCCCAATGTAGCACAATACATATTTTTCTAAAGTTAATGTTTTTTACAAACCACTTCAGAATAGAGCTACCTGTCCCTACAATTTTCCCAATTTTTTTTAAAAAAATTATTTTGGGGAGCGCTCCCGGAGCGCGCCCCGGGGAGCGCCCCGAAAAGCGTATTTTTACAAAGCGCCCCGGGGCGCGCTCCGGGGAGCGTCCCGTAAGCGCCAATATCGCAAACGAAAACATAATCGTGACGTATCGCGTAGCCGCGACCGCGTGATACGCATGGCGTAAGCGCACCCGGAAGTACTCGAGCGAATACGATCGCACAACGTAAACTTCCGACGCGCTTACGCTGCGCGACCCGGGGCGCGCCCCCGGGCGCGCCCCGGGCGCGTAGCGTAAGCGCGTCGGGTCATGTGAGCAGAAAATAACACTTTTCATTGGTTCATAACAGTTTTGGTTTCATAATGATGAAGCCCCTGGTCTTGTGACCTGAAAATAACACTTCTCATTGGTTCAGGACAGTTTTTTTTTCTAAATGATGAAAGACCCCACCTTTTTTCCTTATTCTGACTTTGTCCTTTGACTGAGGAAGACCTGTTTGTTGCTCTGTCTACTTTTTTGCTCTTTGAGTAATATTTTGTACTATAAAATGGCTTCATTAGTAGCATCAGCTGGTGCATCTGCCCCACCACCACCACCACAACCACCAAGAGGACCAGCTCCAAATTATGTTGGTGGTCAAGAACAGGAGGAGGAAGAGGAAGAGGAAGAGGAGGAGGGGAGAAGAAGATGGCTGCCTGAAGAAAACACACCTTATAAACCCAAACCACACTTCATTTGGGAGTTTTTTTCAATTCCAGAGGGGAAAAAAAAGGTGAATGCGCCAAAAGTCACTTGCCTCATCTGCAATGATGAACTTTCACGGGGCAACCCAAATAAGAAATATTCTTTTGGTAACTATACCATGATTCGGCACATGACAAGAAAGCATCCAAACAACTACTCTCGTGCAGAGTTCCGGGAACTGGCCAGTAACCTCCCCCATTCATCAAGGACCCCCTCCCAAAGAAACCAACCCACTTCCTCGCAACCAGAAACATCTGAGGTGATGCCTTGCATTCAGCCGAGGTTTGCTGATTTTAAAATTACTTGCAAAGCTTGTGGCAAACTTATCTCCTATGGGGAACAAAGTGTGAAACTCATCGTCCTTGCAGGTGATAATCACAAGTGCCCCAAAAAGAAGTAATTTTTTGGGTTTTTTGTTTTTTTGCTCCAGTTGAGCCAGTTTCAATTCCCTTTTTTTGTTTCTCCCCCAAAAAAATACAAAAAAATATATAAAACTGTTTTGAAAAGCCAAAAAAAGTACAAAAAGTTCAAAAAACACAAAAATAATATAAAACAACAAAAAGAAGAAAAAAAAAAGTTCTTTTTAGAACTACCTCCAATTTCTAAATCAAAACTTCATTTTTTAAACACTCTGTCACCTTTTTTCATCATAGTGCGCTCCCAGGGCCGCTCCCCGGTGCGCGCACCGTGCGCTTCCCCCGCGCAAAACGAAAAAAAAAAAATATTTCAAATGCCCCGCGGGGCCCTTTTATAGCCCCCACATCAAACCTAGGGGGTCAAAGGGGTCTATCCCTGACGCCTTATGGTCAGTTCCCACTTTGTTTTAGCCACCTCTTATGTCTCGATTTTACCGAGACACAAGATGGCGACCGCTCTGGACTGTTTCGAATGTTTACAGACACCCGAGAGCCAATCAGCTTTCCATGCGCACCTCGCGTGGCGCGCCTGGAGCGCTCCCCGGTGCGCGCACCGGTGCGCTGCTATAGATATATATATTTTTTTGAACCTAAATTACTCAAAATCCACTGGAGCACATATCTTGAGACATAGCAAAGGCACATCGGGCTACCAGTCCCTACAATTTTGCCAAGTTTGGTGGAAATCCATTCAGCCGTTCGGGCTAAAAGTGAAATCGACCGCCCTATGGAAATTAACATGGGGAAAACGCGTTTTGGGACCCCCCTTTTATCTCGGCCCCCGCTTGACAAATCCCCCCCAAACTTTCAGGGAAGGACCGGAACGCCGCGAGGCCATTTTCAGGAAATTTTCAGGCAGATTCGTCAACCGGCGCAAAAGTTATTCCAAATAGAATTTTGAGATTTAACATTGAAAAAAATCCTAACTATAACTACCTACTGGCGACCGCCAGTAGGTAATATATATATATATATATATATATATATATATATATATATATATATATATATATATATATATATTAAACAGGTTTATACTTGCCCGTTAAATAATTACAATTTCGTGGTAAAGACATTTGTTGTAAAGGAATATTCATTGTAAAAAATGTCATTGTAAAGACTTTTTTGTTATAACGCTTGCATTGTAAATCCATTCGTTAAAATGGCATTCGCTATTGCATCCTACATTCAACAGAAAAAGGAATAAATCAAGGTCAGTGGCAGCCCTTGCTTGGGGACTGCTATTGACCTCGGTTTTAAACATTCCTGTCACAGGCAGTAAGCCCAACCACACAAGTAGCACAGTGTTTTTAGCTTCAAAAGTAGGGCAATGCTGGGTGATAGGAATTTTGTGGATTCCAGAAGTTTCAATTACAGAAATGTGAGGAAAATGCATGATTTCAGGCAAAGTTTGAGGTTTGGGTAAGAAAACCTCATGGGATTCCCACAAAGCACGCCACCCTGTTATCTCGTGTATGTCTCCTTTTCAAAAATATCCGTGGTTGGTCGGGTTTCCAAGGGTGGCGACCAAGCAGGACGACCAGGTATTGCCCCAAATCCCACAGCTACCCCTAGTGCTGCTCTCTCAACATAGCACTTTAGGCCCTTTTTTGTCAAGGTCTCTTGGCTCGCCAATACATGTGAGGTATCATTTTTATCAGAAGGCTTGGACGTAATGCTGTGTGGTAGGACATGTGTGGCTCCCTGCAGATTCCAGAGTTTTTCCTCACAGAAATGTAAGGAAAATATGTGCTTTTAGTCAATGTTTGAGGTTTGCATGACATTGTGGGTAAGGAAATGGTGTGGGATGCACATCATCCTGGACTCCCCCAGATATTTAGTTTTCAGAACGGTCTGGGTTATTCCAGGGGGCTGCCTTCCCAAGTCCAAAAAGTGCAGCCATTCACCATTGCCAGCATGACAATATTTGGAGTTAGCCACACTCTCCTGGCCCATATGTAAAAATAACACCCAAAAGAATCAAATGTTCTCTTGCTTGCCATTAGCATGGAATTTCTGCCCTCTTTGGGGACTAGTTGGGGTAATTACCCCTGTCTACGGGGGGAAAGAAAGGCTGTTGCACCATTTAGTTGAAGGATGGGCATGCCCCTGCTCATGCCGGGCAGCCCACACCCCTGTATATTTTTATTATTAAGCAGTTGTACATGTCACAACAGGACAGATTGAATGAAGTACAAACTGTAGGCCAATCGCTGAGGTACAAATCATCGCCCATACTGACAATCTATAATAATGAATACAGTACATATACCAATCCTTGGCTACAATGTTTACCCCAGACAGGGCTGGCAAAGGGGGCATTCCTGAACCATTCAGGGCATGGATGTGTATTTTGTAGGTGACGAGAGGGGAGCCGCCTGAAAAACATTGTGATCGAGCGTGAAGATTACCCCTGCCATGCACCCAGGATGCTTTATTGCTAAGCCAGTAAAATACGGGCGTATCAATAGCAACTAAGGATACTCATGGAAGAAGAACCGTGAGTGGGTGAACCACCCTTTTAGGACAGCAAGGAATGGACACACGTTAGAGTGTGTGCCTGTATTTGTCTGTCTATACTTTTTCTTTTTATATTTCTTTCACTGGTCCTGACGAATGCTTGAGTGAATGATTCTCTATTTTAGCAGAAACATGTTGACCCCACTTATATTTCTTTTGTAAAGGACATTAGGTTTTCCATTGCTATTTCCATATCATGTCCGAATTTTCACTTGCTTTTAATGGAAGCAGGCTATCCCTTTATTAAAATTGATACCAGGAACTGCTATACTTCCTTTTAAACTTGCACTTTCTATCATGGGCTTAATGGCTGGCCCTTTTCATTTTCATACTTAAGAACCCAATGATGAGATTAAAACACCTACTTGTTTGGTGTTTGAGGGTTCGTTTTCTCACCTCCTATCTCATTTCTCCCTGCTGTGCTTTTTCATTGCCCCCTTTTTCCTCCTGGCAAGACTGTGCTTTTGGTGGATCTTTGGAGGAGTAGTGTTTTATATAAAATTCTTGACGCTCTTTTGTTGTTTTGGAATATTGGATAGCATGGGGTCTAGGAGCGTTTCTGCTGTAGCCCTTTCTCTCTATTTGCTTTGCAATATTTGTAGTTAGCCACACTCTCCTGGCCCATATGTAAAAATAACACCCAAAAGAATCAAACGTTCTCTTGCTTGCCATTAGCATGGAATTTCTGCCCTCTTTGGGGACAGGTTGGGTTAATTACCCCTGTCTACGGGGGGAAAGAAAGGATGTTGCCCCATTTACTTGAAGGATGGGCATCGCCCTGCTCATGCCGGGCAGCCCACACCCCTATATATTTTTATTATTAAGCAGTTGTACATGTCACAACAGGACAGATTGAATGAAGTACAAACAGTAGGCCAATCGCTGAGGTACAAATCATCGCCCATACTGGCAATCTATAATAATGAATACAGTACATATACCAATCCTTGGCTACAATGTTTACCCCAGACAGGGCTGGCAAAGGGGGCATTCCTGGACCGTTGCTCCAGCGCCAACCTCAACCCCCTCAGGAACCCCTGTTTTGAGCCCAGTTTCCCCACATTTTGAAAAACTTACAGGGACATCCAAGGCCTTAGTATATCTCGTGCTCCCCTAGCTGGCACCAGTCGAGGTCATTTTTCCAGTCCCAGATGTTCGGTGGTCTTTCTGCGCCCCAGGCCATGCTAATGTTACCTTTAGAGACACCTGTCGCCAATGATTATCCACAGTGCAGAGTATCTGGGCCATTTCACCTCCCCAGAGATGCCCAGGATCAGCTATCTGGCTTCCAAAGGGACCTCCAGTCCCGTAACCATGGCAATTACCGCAGTGACCTCCCTCCAATACTGTTGAATCTCAGGGCATTCCCAAATGATGTGGTTAAAGGTGCCGATTTCACAGCAGCCTCTAGTACACAGAGCAGAGTTACACCGGCCCATGTGGTGTAGTCTGGATCAAGAGTAGTAAGATCTATGCAGTTGTTTTAGGTGAAATCGGGCCCTTATGGCTATTTCTCTGGGGCACTGTAAGGCCCCCCCCAATCATCGTCCTTTATGGGACCGACTTCACACACCCAAGCCTCCTGCCGTGACCAAAAAAGGTCCAGTGAATTTTTTTTTATCTTTCTGTAGACCAGGGAGCCCAACCCTATATTTAAAAAATAAAACATTCCCTGACATCTAGTGGATTTTCTGCCTCACCCAGGGCAGGTCAGGGGTAATTACCCCAATCTGCCTCCAAAGGTGCAGAAATACTGTTGCACAATTTAGTTGGGCTGGGGGCATTATGGGCTGCTTCCACCCCTATATGTAAAAAAACCAAAAAAACGTTTGGTGTCGTCTAGTTGGATTTCTTACCTCCCTGTTGCGAGGGCAGATCAGGGGCAATTACTCCACCTGCCTTCCACTAGTGGAGACAGAAAGACTTTTGTCCCATGAACGGCTCCCCACCACTATATTAAAAAATCCTGGTGTCTAGTGGGCAGATAGACTTTGGCAATCATTTTTGGGAGTGAGGGTGGTGGCATGGCCATGGTGTCTAGTGGACTTCGGGGGTATTTACCCCATCACAGACTGATCAGATATGGGAGTGGGGGAGCACATGTCCTTGTAAAAGGGGCCGCTTCCCCAAAATCCCTGGTGTTTTATGGGTAGATCCCTTCTTGGGTATCGTTCTCTTATGGCAATCCCTAAGTACCAGTGCACTGGGGAGGGATATCATTGGAAAGGGGGGAATCTCCCTTTCCCAACAATACCTTTCCCATTCCAATCAGTGCTTGGGGGCTAAGATAGGCCCCGCGGACTGATGCAGTGAAAGTAAAACGTGCCCATGATCTCGTTTTACTTTCACTTTATGTAATAACGTCAGTGCTGATCGTCATTACACAACAAAAAAATTGACTTGGGTTGCTCATCCTCCACAAACGCCAAAGTTATTAGACATAGAATTTTCAGAAATCCCATAGGGAATTAATCCTAACTATATATACCTACTGGCGATAGCCAGTAGGTAATATATATATATATATATATATATATATATATATATATATATATATATATATATATATATATTAAACAGGTTTATACTTGCCCGTTAAATAATTACAATTTCGTGGTAAAGACATTTGTTGTAAAGGAATATTCATTGTAAAAAATGTCATTGTAAAGACTTTTTTGTTATAACGCTTGCATTGTAAATCCATTCGTTAAAATGGCATTCGCTATTGCATCCTACATTCAACAGAAAAAGGAATAAATCAAGGTCAGTGGCAGCCCTTGCTTGGGGACTGCTATTGACCTCGGTTTTAAACATTCCTGTCACAGGCAGTAAGCCCAACCACACAAGTAGCACAGTGTTTTTAGCTTCAAAAGTAGGGCAATGCTGGGTGATAGGAATTTTGTGGATTCCAGAAGTTTCAATTACAGAAATGTGAGGAAAATGCATGATTTCAGGCAAAGTTTGAGGTTTGGGTAAGAAAACCTCATGGGATTCCCACAAAGCACGCCACCCTGTTATCTCGTGTATGTCTCCTTTTCAAAAATATCCGTGGTTGGTCGGGTTTCCAAGGGTGGCGACCAAGCAGGACGACCAGGTATTGCCCCAAATCCCACAGCTACCCCTAGTGCTGCTCTCTCAACATAGCACTTTAGGCCCTTTTTTGTCAAGGTCTCTTGGCTCGCCAATACATGTGAGGTATCATTTTTATCAGAAGGCTTGGACGTAATGCTGTGTGGTAGGACATGTGTGGCTCCCTGCAGATTCCAGAGTTTTTCCTCACAGAAATGTAAGGAAAATATGTGCTTTTAGTCAATGTTTGAGGTTTGCATGACATTGTGGGTAAGGAAATGGTGTGGGATGCACATCATCCTGGACTCCCCCAGATATTTAGTTTTCAGAACGGTCTGGGTTATTCCAGGGGGCTGCCTTCCCAAGTCCAAAAAGTGCAGCCATTCACCATTGCCAGCATGACAATATTTGGAGTTAGCCACACTCTCCTGGCCCATATGTAAAAATAACACCCAAAAGAATCAAATGTTCTCTTGCTTGCCATTAGCATGGAATTTCTGCCCTCTTTGGGGACTAGTTGGGGTAATTACCCCTGTCTACGGGGGGAAAGAAAGGCTGTTGCACCATTTAGTTGAAGGATGGGCATGCCCCTGCTCATGCCGGGCAGCCCACACCCCTGTATATTTTTATTATTAAGCAGTTGTACATGTCACAACAGGACAGATTGAATGAAGTACAAACTGTAGGCCAATCGCTGAGGTACAAATCATCGCCCATACTGACAATCTATAATAATGAATACAGTACATATACCAATCCTTGGCTACAATGTTTACCCCAGACAGGGCTGGCAAAGGGGGCATTCCTGAACCATTCAGGGCATGGATGTGTATTTTGTAGGTGACGAGAGGGGAGCCGCCTGAAAAACATTGTGATCGAGCGTGAAGATTACCCCTGCCATGCACCCAGGATGCTTTATTGCTAAGCCAGTAAAATACGGGCGTATCAATAGCAACTAAGGATACTCATGGAAGAAGAACCGTGAGTGGGTGAACCACCCTTTTAGGACAGCAAGGAATGGACACACGTTAGAGTGTGTGCCTGTATTTGTCTGTCTATACTTTTTCTTTTTATATTTCTTTCACTGGTCCTGACGAATGCTTGAGTGAATGATTCTCTATTTTAGCAGAAACATGTTGACCCCACTTATATTTCTTTTGTAAAGGACATTAGGTTTTCCATTGCTATTTCCATATCATGTCCGAATTTTCACTTGCTTTTAATGGAAGCAGGCTATCCCTTTATTAAAATTGATACCAGGAACTGCTATACTTCCTTTTAAACTTGCACTTTCTATCATGGGCTTAATGGCTGGCCCTTTTCATTTTCATACTTAAGAACCCAATGATGAGATTAAAACACCTACTTGTTTGGTGTTTGAGGGTTCGTTTTCTCACCTCCTATCTCATTTCTCCCTGCTGTGCTTTTTCATTGCCCCCTTTTTCCTCCTGGCAAGACTGTGCTTTTGGTGGATCTTTGGAGGAGTAGTGTTTTATATAAAATTCTTGACGCTCTTTTGTTGTTTTGGAATATTGGATAGCATGGGGTCTAGGAGCGTTTCTGCTGTAGCCCTTTCTCTCTATTTGCTTTGCAATATTTGTAGTTAGCCACACTCTCCTGGCCCATATGTAAAAATAACACCCAAAAGAATCAAACGTTCTCTTGCTTGCCATTAGCATGGAATTTCTGCCCTCTTTGGGGACAGGTTGGGTTAATTACCCCTGTCTACGGGGGGAAAGAAAGGATGTTGCCCCATTTACTTGAAGGATGGGCATCGCCCTGCTCATGCCGGGCAGCCCACACCCCTATATATTTTTATTATTAAGCAGTTGTACATGTCACAACAGGACAGATTGAATGAAGTACAAACAGTAGGCCAATCGCTGAGGTACAAATCATCGCCCATACTGGCAATCTATAATAATGAATACAGTACATATACCAATCCTTGGCTACAATGTTTACCCCAGACAGGGCTGGCAAAGGGGGCATTCCTGGACCGTTGCTCCAGCGCCAACCTCAACCCCCTCAGGAACCCCTGTTTTGAGCCCAGTTTCCCCACATTTTGAAAAACTTACAGGGACATCCAAGGCCTTAGTATATCTCGTGCTCCCCTAGCTGGCACCAGTCGAGGTCATTTTTCCAGTCCCAGATGTTCGGTGGTCTTTCTGCGCCCCAGGCCATGCTAATGTTACCTTTAGAGACACCTGTCGCCAATGATTATCCACAGTGCAGAGTATCTGGGCCATTTCACCTCCCCAGAGATGCCCAGGATCAGCTATCTGGCTTCCAAAGGGACCTCCAGTCCCGTAACCATGGCAATTACCGCAGTGACCTCCCTCCAATACTGTTGAATCTCAGGGCATTCCCAAATGATGTGGTTAAAGGTGCCGATTTCACAGCAGCCTCTAGTACACAGAGCAGAGTTACACCGGCCCATGTGGTGTAGTCTGGATCAAGAGTAGTAAGATCTATGCAGTTGTTTTAGGTGAAATCGGGCCCTTATGGCTATTTCTCTGGGGCACTGTAAGGCCCCCCCAATCATCGTCCTTTATGGGACCGACTTCACACACCCAAGCCTCCTGCCGTGACCAAAAAAGGTCCAGTGAATTTTTTTTTATCTTTCTGTAGACCAGGGAGCCCAACCCTATATTTAAAAAATAAAACATTCCCTGACATCTAGTGGATTTTCTGCCTCACCCAGGGCAGGTCAGGGGTAATTACCCCAATCTGCCTCCAAAGGTGCAGAAATACTGTTGCACAATTTAGTTGGGCTGGGGGCATTATGGGCTGCTTCCACCCCTATATGTAAAAAAACCAAAAAAACGTTTGGTGTCGTCTAGTTGGATTTCTTACCTCCCTGTTGCGAGGGCAGATCAGGGGCAATTACTCCACCTGCCTTCCACTAGTGGAGACAGAAAGACTTTTGTCCCATGAACGGCTCCCCACCACTATATTAAAAAATCCTGGTGTCTAGTGGGCAGATAGACTTTGGCAATCATTTTTGGGAGTGAGGGTGGTGGCATGGCCATGGTGTCTAGTGGACTTCGGGGGTATTTACCCCATCACAGACTGATCAGATATGGGAGTGGGGGAGCACATGTCCTTGTAAAAGGGGCCGCTTCCCCAAAATCCCTGGTGTTTTATGGGTAGATCCCTTCTTGGGTATCGTTCTCTTATGGCAATCCCTAAGTACCAGTGCACTGGGGAGGGATATCATTGGAAAGGGGGGAATCTCCCTTTCCCAACAATACCTTTCCCATTCCAATCAGTGCTTGGGGGCTAAGATATGCCCCCGCGGACTGATGCAGTGAAAGTAAAACGTGCCCATGATCTCGTTTTACTTTCACTTTATGTAATAACGTCAGTGCTGATCGTCATTACACAACAAAAAAATTGACTTGGGTTGCTCATCCTCCACAAACGCCAAAGTTATTAGACATAGAATTTTCAGAAATCCCATAGGGAATTAATCCTAACTATATATACCTACTGGCGATAGCCAGTAGGTAATATATATATATATATATATATATATATATATATATATATAATATATATATATATACATTAAACAGGTTTATACTTGCCCGTTAAATAATTACAATTTCGTGGTAAAGACATTTGTTGTAAAGGAATATTCATTGTAAAAAATGTCATTGTAAAGACTTTTTTGTTATAACGCTTGCATTGTAAATCCATTCGTTAAAATGGCATTCGCTATTGCATCCCACATTCAACAGAAAAAGGAATAAATCAAGGTCAGTGGCAGCCCTTGCTTGGGGACTGCTATTGACCTCGGTTTTAAACATTCCTGTCACAGGCAGTAAGCCCAACCACACAAGTAGCACAGTGTTTTTAGCTTCAAAAGTAGGGCAATGCTGGGTGATAGGAATTTTGTGGATTCCAGAAGTTTCAATTACAGAAATGTGAGGAAAATGCATGATTTCAGGCAAAGTTTGAGGTTTGGGTAAGAAAACCTCATGGGATTCCCACAAAGCACGCCACCCTGTTATCTCGTGTATGTCTCCTTTTCAAAAATATCCGTGGTTGGTCGGGTTTCCAAGGGTGGCGACCAAGCAGGACGACCAGGTATTGCCCCAAATCCCACAGCTACCCCTAGTGCTGCTCTCTCAACATAGCACTTTAGGCCCTTTTTTGTCAAGGTCTCTTGGCTCGCCAATACATGTGAGGTATCATTTTTATCAGAAGGCTTGGACGTAATGCTGTGTGGTAGGACATGTGTGGCTCCCTGCAGATTCCAGAGTTTTTCCTCACAGAAATGTAAGGAAAATATGTGCTTTTAGTCAATGTTTGAGGTTTGCATGACATTGTGGGTAAGGAAATGGTGTGGGATGCACATCATCCTGGACTCCCCCAGATATTTAGTTTTCAGAACGGTCTGGGTTATTCCAGGGGGCTGCCTTCCCAAGTCCAAAAAGTGCAGCCATTCACCATTGCCAGCATGACAATATTTGGAGTTAGCCACACTCTCCTGGCCCATATGTAAAAATAACACCCAAAAGAATCAAATGTTCTCTTGCTTGCCATTAGCATGGAATTTCTGCCCTCTTTGGGGACTAGTTGGGGTAATTACCCCTGTCTACGGGGGGAAAGAAAGGCTGTTGCACCATTTAGTTGAAGGATGGGCATGCCCCTGCTCATGCCGGGCAGCCCACACCCCTGTATATTTTTATTATTAAGCAGTTGTACATGTCACAACAGGACAGATTGAATGAAGTACAAACTGTAGGCCAATCGCTGAGGTACAAATCATCGCCCATACTGACAATCTATAATAATGAATACAGTACATATACCAATCCTTGGCTACAATGTTTACCCCAGACAGGGCTGGCAAAGGGGGCATTCCTGAACCATTCAGGGCATGGATGTGTATTTTGTAGGTGACGAGAGGGGAGCCGCCTGAAAAACATTGTGATCGAGCGTGAAGATTACCCCTGCCATGCACCCAGGATGCTTTATTGCTAAGCCAGTAAAATACGGGCGTATCAATAGCAACTAAGGATACTCATGGAAGAAGAACCGTGAGTGGGTGAACCACCCTTTTAGGACAGCAAGGAATGGACACACGTTAGAGTGTGTGCCTGTATTTGTCTGTCTATACTTTTTCTTTTTATATTTCTTTCACTGGTCCTGACGAATGCTTGAGTGAATGATTCTCTATTTTAGCAGAAACAAGTTGACCCCACTTATATTTCTTTTGTAAAGGACATTAGGTTTTCCATTGCTATTTCCATATCATGTCCGAATTTTCACTTGCTTTTAATGGAAGCAGGCTATCCCTTTATTAAAATTGATACCAGGAACTGCTATACTTCCTTTTAAACTTGCACTTTCTATCATGGGCTTAATGGCTGGCCCTTTTCATTTTCATACTTAAGAACCCAATGATGAGATTAAAACACCTACTTGTTTGGTGTTTGAGGGTTCGTTTTCTCACCTCCTATCTCATTTCTCCCTGCTGTGCTTTTTCATTGCCCCCTTTTTCCTCCTGGCAAGACTGTGCTTTTGGTGGATCTTTGGAGGAGTAGTGTTTTATATAAAATTCTTGACGCTCTTTTGTTGTTTTGGAATATTGGATAGCATGGGGTCTAGGAGCGTTTCTGCTGTAGCCCTTTCTCTCTATTTGCTTTGCAATATTTGTAGTTAGCCACACTCTCCTGGCCCATATGTAAAAATAACACCCAAAAGAATCAAACGTTCTCTTGCTTGCCATTAGCATGGAATTTCTGCCCTCTTTGGGGACAGGTTGGGTTAATTACCCCTGTCTACGGGGGGAAAGAAAGGATGTTGCCCCATTTACTTGAAGGATGGGCATCGCCCTGCTCATGCCGGGCAGCCCACACCCCTATATATTTTTATTATTAAGCAGTTGTACATGTCACAACAGGACAGATTGAATGAAGTACAAACAGTAGGCCAATCGCTGAGGTACAAATCATCGCCCATACTGGCATTCTATAATAATGAATACAGTACATATACCAATCCTTGGCTACAATGTTTACCCCAGACAGGGCTGGCAAAGGGGGCATTCCTGGACCGTTGCTCCAGCGCCAACCTCAACCCCCTCAGGAACCCCTGTTTTGAGCCCAGTTTCCCCACATTTTGAAAAACTTACAGGGACATCCAAGGCCTTAGTATATCTCGTGCTCCCCTAGCTGGCACCAGTCGAGGTCATTTTTCCAGTCCCAGATGTTCGGTGGTCTTTCTGCGCCCCAGGCCATGCTAATGTTACCTTTAGAGACACCTGTCGCCAATGATTATCCACAGTGCAGAGTATCTGGGCCATTTCACCTCCCCAGAGATGCCCAGGATCAGCTATCTGGCTTCCAAAGGGACCTCCAGTCCCGTAACCATGGCAATTACCGCAGTGACCTCCCTCCAATACTGTTGAATCTCAGGGCATTCCCAAATGATGTGGTTAAAGGTGCCGATTTCACAGCAGCCTCTAGTACACAGAGCAGAGTTACACCGGCCCATGTGGTGTAGTCTGGATCAAGAGTAGTAAGATCTATGCAGTTGTTTTAGGTGAAATCGGGCCCTTATGGCTATTTCTCTGGGGCACTGTAAGGCCCCCCCCAATCATCGTCCTTTATGGGACCGACTTCACACACCCAAGCCTCCTGCCGTGACCAAAAAAGGTCCAGTGAATTTTTTTTTATCTTTCTGTAGACCAGGGAGCCCAACCCTATATTTAAAAAATAAAACATTCCCTGACATCTAGTGGATTTTCTGCCTCACCCAGGGCAGGTCAGGGGTAATTACCCCAATCTGCCTCCAAAGGTGCAGAAATACTGTTGCACAATTTAGTTGGGCTGGGGGCATTATGGGCTGCTTCCACCCCTATATGTAAAAAAACCAAAAAAACGTTTGGTGTCGTCTAGTTGGATTTCTTACCTCCCTGTTGCGAGGGCAGATCAGGGGCAATTACTCCACCTGCCTTCCACTAGTGGAGACAGAAAGACTTTTGTCCCATGAACGGCTCCCCACCACTATATTAAAAAATCCTGGTGTCTAGTGGGCAGATAGACTTTGGCAATCATTTTTGGGAGTGAGGGTGGTGGCATGGCCATGGTGTCTAGTGGACTTCGGGGGTATTTACCCCATCACAGACTGATCAGATATGGGAGTGGGGGAGCACATGTCCTTGTAAAAGGGGCCGCTTCCCCAAAATCCCTGGTGTTTTATGGGTAGATCCCTTCTTGGGTATCGTTCTCTTATGGCAATCCCTAAGTACCAGTGCACTGGGGAGGGATATCATTGGAAAGGGGGGAATCTCCCTTTCCCAACAATACCTTTCCCATTCCAATCAGTGCTTGGGGGCTAAGATATGCCCCCGCGGACTGATGCAGTGAAAGTAAAACGTGCCCATGATCTCGTTTTACTTTCACTTTATGTAATAACGTCAGTGCTGATCGTCATTACACAACAAAAAAATTGACTTGGGTTGCTCATCCCGAGCAGTCCAAGTTTAAAAAATAATAATGAAAGACCTCTGGTGCTCTGCATCAGAAGGGCGTTATGTGCTTCACAGGTATCAGCCAATGGCCGACACCCGCACTGGGAGATAGTTCAACAGTCGCACTTAAAAGGTTAACATTTATATTCTGTCACAATTGTGTATGTAACTGCTCCTTGGGACTCACAACGGTTAGGAAAGCTCTTTTGAAATCCCAATATTTTACAATGTAACTCTCTTGCTCATTTATATTTTAGAGGAAACTTGCATAACCTCTCCATTGTACTAAGTAAGAGTGTGACAAGTTACTCCTGCAGTGTATTTTGCAATGGGGAGAGATTGTAGCATATCTGTATCTCCATGACCAGAGGTGAGTGTTCTATGTTCTATGATGCATCACCTGGCTTCTTATGTATTCCAGAATAGTGGGAGAGAGTTCAGTTGTCTGTTGGACCTGTTGGTAGGATTACCTTTCTCTTGTACCTGCTTGAATAAATATTCTACTTAACTCTTCTCCATGGAGCTGTCATTATTAAAATGGCGACTGGATGGGATTTACATCACCTTTTAGAGGACATCATATCCGGACTGCTTAAGATTTCAACACGTTGGGCTAATTAAGCAAGTATTTTTTGTTTATCTCCAATTCTTGCTTAAAAGACTTAATGGGCAGTAAATGTCAAGCAGAGCACGCTGCTCATTTCATCTAGCATATGGAAATATTATTGAATTCAAGAGAAGGACTCTACTCGGATTATGAAAAGAAAAGCATAAAGAATATTCTTCGCTGCAGCTTAAAAGCGGATATTATTTGAAATAACATTGAAGAATTCAAGTGAGTGTCCTATTTCATTGCTATTCGGTGATTTTGGCATTTTAGCGTATCAGATCGTAAAATTTCACCGGTTGTGCGAGTGGCATTCTATGACTTTCGTAAGTGTTCCTAGATCGCACCTTACTTGTTATCAATCGCGAACACTGCCTTGGAACGTCACTCGAGGCACAACTTAAGAACGAGGTCTGGGCTGTCAACAAGAAACCACGGAGTCGAAGTTGCAGATCGGGGAAAGAGCGCAGATTCATTGGTGGTGCGCTAGTAGACATTCTGCACGACGTTTACGTAAGGAAAAGCCGACCGATAGCTTTCCGGTGCATTTAAGTATTTTGAGCAGGGCAGACAGGCTAAAAAGTGAAGAGAAAGCTGGATTTAGGCCAGTGGAAAGCATGAGGAAGGGTGCGTTTCAGCAACTATCGGAAGGGCACGCATGAGATTGAAAGCGTGAGGATGTTCAGTGCTGAGGAAACGTTGCGTTCCAGCGGTGAAACGATTGGGGCCCATCGGGAGACGGGGAGGGGAAGAACCGACCGGACACAGATGTAGGTGTGATAAAGGCCGCTTTATTGGGAAACAGGTGCATCCTGACAACATACCCCTACCTTGGCCTTTGCAGTACAAAACTAGGCCTAACTAATTATACATGTACCTGACCAAAACCCCCCACCCCCTCCCCTAAACAGTTCCCCGCCAACAACATAACATCATTATAAATTACCCAACACTTGTCTCTCTGTTTCAGACATCAGCCATCTGTACACTCCCTCTCCTCAGCCAGTAAAACTCCTTCCTCCTATCCTACCCCCCCCCCGTTTAGCTAGGAAAAGCGCCATCCGACATAAACATTGCAGCACCTGCCCCCAGCGACAACACAACCCGAAAACCCTAACACAGAAGGCACCTGCTTCACAACATCCTTTGAGAATCCCGAAAGGCATCATCCCCCGAGCAAACTAACCCCTCTTCCCCCGAAAAAACCTATCCTAAGGGAGGGTGGGTGGGACAACGCTCAAAACTACGCCCCCCTGCTGCTGGGTCACTGTCCCACCAAATGGTGCACAGTGACCCAAAATGGCCTGTTTTATCCTTACCAGCCCAAAAGGAGCCCAAACCCTACTGTCTAGCCCAAGCCCCACGTCCCTTCCTGTGTCCCCTCGTAATGCTTCCCCCCTCCCCTCCTCCCGGGGCCCCAAAATTCCCCGGGGGGGCAAGCCTCCCTCCGGTCGGCCACCCCCCCAAAGCCCCATTGTGGATAGTGATGTCACAGTGCTCGTGGTGACATACTGACGCTGAAGGTGCGTTGTGTTTCAGCAGTGAAGCGCAGCTAAAAGTGATGTCACAGTGCTTCCCTGCATGAAAGGAACTGCCGAACACCTGACGTTTTTTAAACAAAGGAACAAAGAGAGAGCGTAGATAAAGGGAGAGGCTGAATGCTCCTACGATAAACAAAGCAAATACATTCTATTTTTCATGAAGGAAAATTCCGCAGTGGCATAATACTTGTGGATTTGTTAACAAATAAAGAAAAGAACAAGGAATAAAACTACAATACTTAATGTACATTATTGACATTTCATTTCCTTCAGATTAACATTGACATTTAAAAGTGCAGTTCACATTTGGTTCTCTCGTTCTTTACAGTACTGCCATCTAGTGTATAAAGATTGGAATATTCAAGATACAGCTACACAGTCTACATGGTTAGTTGCAAAAAGATAGAAGGGAGTTCCCCGTGGGGATTTAGGATGCTGGAAGTCCAAAGGGGAGTTTACAGTAAAATAGAGTGTAATAAGAGGATCAGGAGTTGTGATGATTCAAGTAGATTTATTGAAGGATAATTAGTTTGAATCATATAATCATTAAAGCATCATCAAAGATCTTTTAAGTATATTCAAGTCTCTTCTAAGCCCCACCAGGAGCAGCTCTCTTGCTACGCAGCCCTCTCTTCCAACTGTCATCCATCCACCAGGCACACCACACATTCCATATTACCTCACACACTCAACATTCCACCATTCACCCAGATAGGCTGAGTAGCAAGACAGGTTAATGAGAAAGGCACATGGTATCCAAACCAGGATACCACACCACCTTCCCCCTTAAAAGGAACAAACAAATGAACAGTGTAACAATGAGAATGGTCGTTCTACAATTGAAACTTGCATTGTAAAACATTACTATCATGATACATAAAAGTATACAATGCGACCAACCCTTCCCCCTTTACACGTAAAACAGGAATAGATTGATAATACATATTTTTGCATTGAATTTCACAAGATGTAAGGAAAAGGATTCAACGTCACCCACACAACATGCCAGTTGGCCAGATCAGCAAAGTGAAAGAAACGGAGAAGTCACAATTAAAATATGCGAAAAAGAAAATCACCAAAAAGTACTTAATTAAATTACAATTCCTATAAAGTGACGTGTGCACAACGTACACTAATTAGGAATATGTAGGTGACTAAACTACAGAGTCACATGCAATGTATGCAATTTGTATGAAACAAATAGATGACAATCATGTGCATAGAACAGTATTAAAAATAATATTTGTATGAACAAATTTGTGACAGTCATGAGCACATATGCTAACGTGTAGCATTTAACTTTAAACAAAACATATGTGTATAGCATTGAACTTTCTATACAAAATAGCAAATTAACTTTAGTATGCTACTTTTAAAATTCATGTAATAACCTTCTAGAATAGCAAATTAACTTTAGTATGCTACATTTAAAACTCGTGTAGACAACCTACTAAAATAGCAAATTACCTTTAGTATGCTATTCTTTAAACTCATGAAAATAACCTACAGTGGAACACAGGCTAGCACTTGAACATATAAAATAGAAAATTACCTTTAGTATGCTACTTTTAAAACTTGTGAAAATAACCTTCTAAAATAGCAAATTACCTTTAGTATGCTATTCTTTAAACTCATGAAAATAACCTATAGTGGAACACAGGCTAGCACTTGAAAATATAAAAAGTAACCTACAGTAAAAATAGGTGGTGCATTCATAACCAAGTTACACGGAACACAGGTTAACAGATGAATATTATAAAGCGGCAAACAATAATAAAAACCACTTACGAATAATCATTTGAAAGTATGAATGCAAACCATTAAATTACATTTAGAAAGATGTGCATTCTCAATACGGATTACATAAAATGCATTGGAAAAGCAAACCTGTAAAGAAAATTATATCCCTGTTGACACAAATGCATGTTAGTAAAATAACTTTTAAGACATAACTCGTTTTGTTGGCCCCTTATAGAATTTAACTTGGTGAAACTCCAAAAGTCGATCCAAGAAACAGAAACAACATCCTTGCCACAGCATGTTAATTACACAATGTAGACTGAGGACACACCAGAAAGTAGACTGTGAGAAGCTAACAAGTTGCTCCCACGTCGGAAAGTGAAGGTTAGCTCTTTAAACAAGATAGCACCTGCATGTCTCACTCTTCCGTGTTAGTTCCACTGCACATGCTAAAAAGATGCTCTTAATCTTCTTCATGCCTGGAAGTTACTTCAGAACCATAGCGTATAAATCTTCCTTCCGCCAGTGCCAGATGACAATACCTCACACTGTGTGGATCAAAGGCAGCATGACATTCCCAAAATGGAGGCACGCACGGTGGCGCTAAACCGGGTGGCTCACAGCGCGACTGTGCAATCAGCGTCCAAGAGCAGGGATACCATGCCAAGAGTCGGGACGTGAGAAGAATGCCAGCTGACTACATGAATTAGATGAAAGGTTTGAGGGTGCAGGTACTGTTCAATTTCAAAGATCAGAGTAACGATCAAACTGGCAATGGCAAAAACTCGAGGATGATAAAATCAACACAAAAATACAAAGGTTTCCTTCACTGCGACATATTTGACAGACTCTGTCGCCCCGCATGAATAACGCATGTAATTAGGATTTAGGAGTAACTGACTTAGACTCGTGTGCTCGGGAATGTTTTCCTTCAATTAAATGAAAATGCAGGCAAATAAAGGTAAAACATTCGTCCATTAGGTGGCAGCACATAACCACTTGTTTCCGCTTGGAGACAATAACATTTCGAAATTTACACTTCAGCTCACCTCATGAGCTTGGGTCACAGTCGTTCTTGTAAAAAGGGTGGGCTCACCAAATGTAGAAAAAACTGCTCCATACTGTTTGAAAGATGCTGACCATAGGCAATGCTGTAGGGACTGGAACAAAAAATTTGAAAACATACTGGACATCACGTAGCAAGCCGACAGGCAGGAATCAAACTGCATAACAGGCAGTGGCATCACGTAGCGAGCAGGCTACAGGATCAGAAAGCAGGCAGCAGTAAACATTTGAAGACCCGGTTCTATTTTCCATCTTCCGCTCCTACACTCAGAAGGTATAAGGGAGGCAGCAAAGCAGGTATAGTGGACAGTCTGAAAATTATAGTAGTCCCTGACGCTCTTCTGATTAGACCATGTAGTGCCCTCAATGATCAGTAGGAGCAGGCAGGAAGAAGCGTTGCACTGGGACTGGCATACTTAAGCTGTATGCTTGCAATTACTGGCACATCCAATTTGGAGGGCGACCGGTGGTAGGTTACTGGTGGGGCTAACTAAGGGGTGCCAGTAAACTTTGAGTAGCTTTAAATAAATTTATTTTTTTTACATGTTGCTTTAAATCTTTGTCATGAAGTTCCTTGATGATCCTAGATGTGCCATGCCGTGTAGGTAAGTCCAAACGTCGCCAAATGTTATAAGAGGATCGGTAGCCGAGTTGTGATGAATCAAGTAGATTTATTGAAGGATAATTAGGTTGAATCATATAATCATTAAAGCATTATCAAAGATCTTCTAAGTATATTCAAGTCTCTTCTAAGCCCCACCAGGAGCAGCTCTCTTGCTAATCAGTCCTCTCTTCCAAATGCCATCTATCCACCAGGCACACCACACATTCCATATTACCTCACACACTCAACATTCCACTATTCACCCAGATAGGCTGAGTAGCAAAACAGGTTAATGAGAAAGGCACATGGTATCCAAACCAGGATACCACATAGAGTAAGCAAACACCCTGCCAGGGCATATAGCATGGTCCCCTAAAGGATCCTTCGTTTTGGATAAGTGGTGACAAAGGTATGTATCAGAGCCAAGTACACATCACACAGTTTTCATTTTACTTTTTTTGTGTTTATTATTTTATCTGGATATTTTCAAATGACATGGGTTACATTAAGATCCCCATAATTTATTTAATAATAAAAAGGAGACAGGTCTCTCATAGTACATATATCAAAAAACCTACAAAATACATATACATCCCACACACTCCCATACAAACAGACTGGAATCACAGTCACTTTCAAACAAATAAAATCAATTACTTCCACATACATCTATTCATAACACTCATACTAGTGCATCAAGGCCTGCAGAAAAGATAAAATATATCTGCATAGACAAAGGTAAGACTGTGAAGGGAAGATAGATTGGAAAGAGTTGTTAACAATAACTAGATTTCTGCCATCCACAGGAACAATGCCAACAAGCGTTTTGGTGTAGGGCCTATTCAGGCCACACCTTCATCAGGGCGGTGATGTACCATGGGGTTGGGCTCACAAACTGCAGATAAAAAGGTTCTTTCATTAAAAATGCACATGTTCATAGAAAAATACATTTAATAATCAATATCAGTACATAAATTGCATTTACTTCATAACATAGTGTGTCAAGGCTCTGATATCATAGGGTCACTCTGAATAATGTGGGTCCTTCCTCAATGGGCGAGAACACGTGGTCAATAATGATGGACCAAGGAGAAAAGAATGGGGGGCCAGTGTTTAATCATTCCATATAACATCCATCCATCAAAACACAATCATACAATCAGTCGAGACAGCTCGATTTTAGATGGGATTCCATCAGGGACAGAGGTTCCTATCTGTAGTGAGTCACAGGTTAATACTAAAAAAATCCACATATATATGCTCTCATACTCACCAAATCGAGGTAGGTGGAGGGGTGTATAAAGCTACGATGAAGGACACACACTTCACACAGGTAGGTTTCAAGGTTTGCTTATCTGTGGAGAAAAACCATAGCATTTGATGCCTATATGGTGCACGTTCTAAGGCAGAGAGGGTCTAGGGACAATTCGTAGTCGGTACAGAGGTAAAAGCCATGTACCTGAGGCATAGTTTTCTTACATGCGCCCAGGGAAGCATTCAATGATTACAGGTGGGGGTTCTAATATCTCTAGCCGGGGCTTTCAACTGGCTCAGTCAGAGAAAGATTTACAGAGTATGAGCCTGAAAAAAAAAATACACTCATCAGGGATTTGGTCTTTTTAGAGTATTCTTTAAACGGCCATATTGTGGTTGCAGCGGCCCCGGTACTGCACGGTTCACGGGGGGGGTCACATTAAGCATACCTTTCTATGGGTTTGCGGATCCAACGAGTGCAGTTTCCCCAAGATATATGTTTCTATCAGACATAGCTGGTGGCGAACCTAGGGTAGAAGGCAGTCTCCTGCAACACAAATTAAACAGATGCTTTAACAAGCCGAGCATACCCTGGGGATGAGTGCGGTTCAATTCTATTAGACTTTAATTCCTAACGTGCAGGAGTTCAAATCAAGAGTTATATACAGCTACCTAGGATTAACAGGCCGTTCACCAGGATAGGCAGACTCCGTTCGGCGTTGCCGATGATGTGGAATGAAGTTGGTAAAAAAACCTGCTGGGGGCGTTTAGAGCGTGCGCTGAACACATCCCCTATAAGAGAAATGGGAATTCCAGATTAGTTTAAGGTTACTCCCTCTAGGACTGCCCGATATGATTAATTAAACGGGACACTGGGAATAAGGCAGGCAGGGAAGGTCAGCAAACCCCCCTATACAAAGGTGCTTACCTAAGTGCTGGAACTCCGTACGGACAGCACGGCGGCATTCACTCCTCAGGGAAGCTGGCAGGGTTTACACAGAAGGCAGGGGCATTTAAAGATCCGCGTTACCTCCTTCAATTGACCTCAGGTGTCTCAGGCGTGCTCAATCAGAGACATCAAAAGCGGACAACGTTCGAATCCTTTTCATGTTAATCGCCATCTTGGGATGGGTTTAATTCATGCGCGTAGGTAGTGGCCAGATTTCTTAACGACAGAGATTCTTACAAAATCGCTTCAGTCTTCCTGCCTCACCTGAAAGGGTTTGCCACGTAACCAGTGGGCTAAGAGTTTTAAACTACTGCATATTAAACGTGCTGTCGAAAACAAATAACGGCGGCACTAAGGGTTATAAAGAATAAACAAAATGAAATTATCATTCAATTCCAAGGGGTTTTACATAGGTCTCAACATGTTTATCAGAGCACGCTTTCAGATATAAGATCAGGAAATGGGCTTGAGTTAGACGTCACAGCTACCGCATGGGGCCTGAAAAACCCCAATATTGATATTCAAAGTCCCTCAGTCACATAAGGTGGGGGGCCAAAGGAGGTGCCCAGTTACAGGAAGCCATTTGACCACGGGCATTCTTCATTGAGACCATTTTTTACAGCGTTAAACATAAAAATCCAGAAGACCTCTCTCTTCTTGCGAAGGCATGTGGGGGTCTACTCCTGGTTTGGCCGATATTTTCTCCAATATAAACCATCTAAGGTATTTTTCCATATGGGATTTATCCAGACAATGTGAGACAATAGGGGCAGAGGTTTTCTTGTTCCTAATGTTAGACTTATGTTCGCCTATCCTAAGGCGACATTCACGCCCGGTTTCCCCTATATAGGGAAGGTTGCATGGGCATAGAATAACATAGATAATGTTGGCAGTGCAGCAGTTGGTAATTTTCTTGTTTCATGCCACTGATATAGTATGTTCTGTGGTGCTCACTGAGTCACCAACCATCGCATGGGGACATGCGTGGCAGGTGCCACATCGATGGTTGCCGAAGACTGGGCTTAAATTGGTGATGGCTGTTTGGACACTGGGAGGGGCCTCAGGCAACTTTCCTCTTACTAAGTAGTTCTTTAAGTTTTTGTTTCTTTTGAAGGCGAATATTGGTCTGTCAAGAGGGGTTTTATTTTTCTCCAGGTTTAGTAAATGCCAGCTGGAATTTATTATCTGGCGCACTTTATGGTTCAGGTTGGAGTGGCGGGTGATTCACACCAGCTGCTCAGAGGATTCTGTTTGTTTAGGTTGGAACATGAGGTCCCGGTTGGAATACCTGGCAAGTTTAAATGAGTCCTTCACAAGTTTTTCTGGGATAACCTCGATGTAACAGTTTCTCTTTCAGGGTATCAGATTGAGATAAAAAATCACGCTTATCAGTACAGTTCCTTCGGATTCGGAGGAATTGACTGTATGGGATACTGTTCTTTTGACTTCTGGGGTGGAAACTGGCGTATTGGAGCAAAGTGTTCCTAGCAGTGAGTTTTGTGTATAGTGATGCCCTTAAGGTGTTGTCCAAATGTTCAACCCAGATGTCTAGAAATTCAATTCTAGAGTCGCTGGAGTGGCAGGTAAATCGTAAGTTGAGATCAGCCGCATTTAGCCATGCAATGAATTCCTCTAGGGAGAGGTGGTCCCCCTTCAAATGAAAGAGATGTTGTCGATAAATCAACACCATCCCTTCACGTTCTCATGGAAGGGAGCCATTTCATTAAAGATGTTGGTTCGTTCAAACTCGTCCATGTACAGGCACGCAATGCTCGGGGCACAGCTGGCCCCCATACTGACACCTTTCGTCTGTCTGTACAGGGAGTTGTTGAACTCAAAGTTGTTTTTATAAAGTACCACTTCGATGCACTGCAGAATAAACTCAGAGTTGGTAATGTCCAGTCTGGTGGTCAATATTTTCTCGATGGTGTCGTAGGTGCCTTTCTGGGGAATGTTAGAGTAAAGAGATTCAACGTCGAGGGTGACTAGCAACTCCCGGTTTCCGAAATAGGGAGTACCTTCCACCTTACTGATAAAGTGTCCTGTGTCCTTGACATAGGATTCCAGTTCAGTTACTAGTGGTTGGAGAAATCTGTCTATATACTTAGACAGAGGTTCTGTCGCAGACCCTATAGTGAAGACTATGGGTCATAGGGGTGGATCTCGACAGTTCTTATGTGTTTTTGGGACCCCATTGATACTGGGGGTCAGAAATTCTGCTTCGGGTTCGCAGATTGTATTGTATTGTATTGTGGTATACTTATATAGCGCAACCTGTCACCACCAAGGGCATCCTGGCGCTTTGACCCATGATCCAGCAAAAGCAATAGCTCATCCTGTCCTAGGAAAGAGGTAAGTTTTCAGCGCCTTTCTAAAGGCTAAGAGATCCTCAAGACTTCTCAGGGATATTGGCAGGGAGTTCCAGAGTTTGGCCGCCGCTACTCTGAACGAGCGGCCACCCATCCTCACTCTCTGGAAGCGCGGAACTACAAGTAGCCTGGACGACGAGGAACGTAAAGCTCGAGATGGAAGATACCAGGCAAACATTCGCCGCAGAGGGATTGGGCCCAGGCCATGGATAGCCCTGAACACAATACACGCTGCTTTGTAGCGAACGCGTAAATGGACCGGCAGCCAATGGAGTTCCTGCAATGCTGCCGTAGAAGAGCTGTGGTAGGGGCGGGAAAGGGCGAGTTTGGCAGCCATATTTTGCACCCTTTGAAGCTTGCCCAGAAGTGTTACCGGGGCCTCCAGAAGCAGTGCGTTACAATAGTCAAGTCGACTTAGGATGGTACTTCGCACTACTTCTGGTCTGGCTTGCTCAGGCAGGAGGGGTAAAACCTTGCACAGCATGCGGATCAGCATCATGCACGTTGAGGTGGTCTTATTTACGTGCAGATCCAGCTGCAGGTTGGGCCCAAAAATGACGCCCAGATTACGCGCCGATTGTGCGGCTGACACAGTCTCTGAAAAGGACGGGAGCCAAAAGTCATCTGGAAGATCTCGGGGAACTCGGTCAGTGGAGCAGTGCAGGACCTCTGTCTTGGTTCCATTGAACTGTAACGAGTTCAAACGGAGCCATTCCGCTGTAGCCTGCATGCACCGGTGAAAAGTCTCCAATGGGACTGCATCCTGTCCCTCCAGAGAAAAGACCAGCTGGGTATCATCCGCATAATTAAATGCGGAGATCCCGAATGATTTAATGAGCTGGACTAGAGGGCGGAGGTAGATATTAAAGAGTATAGGGCTGATGGCTGAGCCCTGGGGTACTCCTTGTCCCACTCTCCGCTCCTCTGAGCTGAAGGGAGGGAGCGAAACTCGTTGCTGACGGCTGTCCAGGTAGGAGATTAACCAGTCCCTGGCCTTGTCTTTGACCCCGCATTCTTCCAACCTCGAAATCAAGGTAGGATGACTGACCGTGTCGAACAAATCCATATCTACTGCTCTCTCTACAAAAGTCAGAATTCATTGTATGAGTGAATGTTTAGGATTGTGGGTGATCCTCTGGTAGTGGCCCGAGGAAGAGAGAAGGTCATTCATTTTGTTTGTATAGAGTCAGAGGTGTCAACGATGACAATCCCTCCCCCCCTATCACAGGGTTTGATGGTGATATTTTTATTGTCCTTCAGCTCCTTGAGGGCAATGTCCTCATATATGTATAGATTGGAGTCAGGGATAGGTACATATTTGATCATTTTCTTGACTTTTCCGAACACCACCTTCTCAAAAATATTCACCTCCGGGCCAACCATTTCGAGAGAGGGAGTAAAGGAGGACGGGGGTCTCAGACCAGATTTGTTATCTAGATCTTGGGTAAGAGGGCGTTCAGAAAAATATTTTTTGAGCCGAATCTTTCTAAAAAAAAGATGAAGGGCCCTAGTGAACTCGAACTTGTCAAAGTTTGCTGAAGGAACAAATGACAGACCTCTGGTCAAAAGGTTCGTGGTGATGGAGCGAGCTGATGAATGAAATTTTGTTCAAACTCGCAAAGTTAAACTTCCATAACAAATGTAATTGTATTAATAAGCATGTGTTGAAATCATTAATCAACTTAGTTTTAAAAATGCATACATTCAGAAAAACATGTGGGACTAATTTTCATGCTCTATGTTGCAATTGCAAGTGTGTGGAAAATAATAAACTAACCTTGTCTATTGTCTTTGTCAGTATTAAATGTGGCTGTTTTAATTAACCCCTTCCATGCTGGTGACGAACCCCAGCCGTCACGCTCTGCGGCGCTCGTGTGCTGATGACGGCTGGGGTTCGTCACGGCCCCGCCCTGTTCTTTTGTTTACCGCACAGCGGCGGAAACGGCCCAGCATGGAAGGGGTTAATGGCATGTGCTTATTTTTGTGCTTATGTTATGTCTTTTATGTGGCAAAAGCTCGTGGAGAATCTTTTTGGCCTAAAAGAAGAAAGTTGAAATAAATTCTGCTTTGTGTGCTTAGCTAGGTAACATAAATTAATGGGTTAATAATTAGTAAAGGGGGTGGGTAACAGAATGGTTCTTATTTCTCAAATTAATTAATGTTTTGTGTTTGTTTAAATAATAGTTTCCGAGAGGAGCCTTGCACTGAAGATGAAACTTTTACCACGTCGACAATTTTGTCAGAAAAATACTGTTTAATAAGATGTGCTTAATGTGGTCATGGAGAATGTCCAAGGACAGGAAGCGGCAAGATTGCCAAGGCAAGGAAGTCATGAACTGAAGCTCGAGTAAAAAGATACTTTTTCGAGGAAGCGAAATGACACGAAAGCAAAGGACAATAGGGCTAAAGAAAAGCCCGTTCTCGGTTTGAAAATGGTGATGACACAATATGGACTGACATAAGACAGCCAATGGGAACTCTTGATGGCAAAGAAATATGAACAATTTTGAGAAGATTAGCTAGTTAGAGAGGTATAAAACCTGGCCACATGAGCGGGAGGGGAGTTTTTTCTTTCTCCTGTTTCCTGAATGCTGAAGGGCGTGACGTGCTGTTGGACTTTTGGCGCACGTAAGGACAGCAGTCTTTAAAGATTATTTCTTTCTAGGTGAAGCGAGTTTTAGACAGGGTGTTAGAATTTAGGGAATGGAAACTTTATTTTGCTTTAATTCATGCTGATTAATTTGCCTTTGAAGTGTCAGTCTATTAAATCATTTCCTTAATAAAATGATGCTTTCATTTGCTAATAAAATAAAGATTCTTAATTAAAATGCTCTTTCTTTGAATAATAAAGTTAATAAAAATTAGATTTTGAAATGACAAGCTGGTCTTGTTTATTCATGGTCTAGTTACCATTAGTTAATCCATTCGCCTTTGTGACTTAATTAAATGACATATGTTTAAAACCATGGTAAGAAATGATAAACTGCAGTTGTAAATAAATTTGTAAATAGTTTGTGAATAGATCTGATTAATTAGGTCGCATGATTCAGTCGCTTAAAAATTGTCTCGTTAGTTTATGGGCCTTGGCAGTGATTCATGATTAATTGTGAGTATTGTGAAGATAAGTAGCGTTTGTGAGACAGTTTTTCATTAGGAGCGCTGGATCAATTACTTGGTAGCAGAGTTACGGTTACTATGGTAACTGACATGTTACATGATAATTACATGTCTAAAACATGTTAAGTTTGTTCAGTTGTTATATGTAGTCGAAAGGTTTTTTCCAGCAGTGTGAAAATTCCTAGTTGTGCCGGCATGAGTAGTGTGACAGGTGTAGTTACACAGTGCATTTGTTCTGTTTCAAATTAGTGGTATCATCGTATATCACAAGTGTTGTGGACGTACAACACAAGTTTAGGGATTTTAGGGGTGTTAGGTAGAATGTATAGTGAGGATTGTCTATGAAATTGTAGCTCTTGAGTAAAGGGACACCTGTCCTGTTTTAAAACTCACTGTGAAAAGAGTAGTAGAATTTATCCAAGCTTGAGTGAAGGGTAAGGAAGCGTTGTCTATTCTTACTGGCGAGTGAGGATTTTATTGGCGGGTTAAAGTATTACCAAAATTTCATGTATGAATGGTTAGGGATTCTTTTGTATGATTGCGTGTGTTAGTAGAGTAGGGCAAGGCTACTTGTTTTATCAAAGAATTTAAAAATCTTGTGAAAATAGCGTCTATTTCATGTGAAAGAATACTTGAATGATTGAGAAAGCTATTGCTTTATTTTAGTGAAAAAGACAAGTGGTTTGTTTTTGTGAATTTACTAATTGAATTCTATTGAAAGTTTTGTAAAAATATGGCGCTGTGAAAATATTTTGTAACGGAGGTGACAGTGTCAGAGCAGAGCGAGGACAGTGAAGCTGCAGCGGCAGCATACGTCACAAGTGATTGGCTAACATACGTCACAGTGTTCGCGCACTGATTGGCTCACGTGACTTACCAGGCTTGTACCTGATTGGTTCATCCTGAAATTCAATAATTCAATTGGCTGAACAGAGTAGTGACGTAACTTAACTTGATTGGCTTGTTGGTGAGTTTTGCGCACGAATTGGCTGGTGTAGCGGAACAACAAGGAAATATTTACGATTTTTTTTCAAAGTAAACGGAATTGTTTTAAAACATGGATTATTATTACATGAAAGAGGAAAAGAAGCCTTCATGGTTTCAGAAATTGAAAAATATTTTTAAAAATGACAAGAACATTGAAACGCGAGGTGGAAGATTACTTCATAAGTACAAAATACCTGCAGCTTACATGTCAGGTGAATATGGTTATCATACTTGCCTTTGGATGGAGAATTGGATGGAATATACTGCAAATGATGATGTATTGGCATGGCCGGAAGATGGGTCATTTAACATTAAGGTGTTGAAAAACTTGAGAGAAAAAATGATGACTCTTGTACCAAAACCTAGACCTACACAATTTGAGGCTTAGCTGAATGGGAAGATGAGATGTTTGAATTAGAACGAGAAAACAGAGGTATAACAAGAGGCACTAGATTAGACATTAACAGAGAAACTCATGAAGACAGAATGCGTCGTTGGAGACGAGCAGATATGTGCAGTGGTTTGTATCCAGCAAGGTTTAGTGAGGAAACAGGTCAAAAGAGTATTGGAAGGAAAAATAATATTGGTGAAGATAGTGAATTGAAAGATTCAGTTTTAGAAGAGATTTATATTACAAAATCGAAACCGCCACCTTATCAACCAGTTTGTTCATAGTCTACCCCGAGAATTCCTCCAGGAACTTCTCCAAGTGCTCCTCCTAGAGAAATTAATGATGAAACTCCACCTAGATTAAATCAGAATAATGCAAAATTTCCTGAGAGAGTAGAAACAAGAACTAATTCTAGTACATCTTGAGAAAGTAGAAATTATGCTGAGACTCCAGTTCAGGGAAAAAGAATCCCATGAAATGTAATGGGAACAGAAGGATGTGGGGATATACCAAAATTCAGAATACTTTCGATCAAAAGATGAATTAATACAGCAGTTAACTAAAAGCATGGAAGCAGTAACAGTACCAGGAACAATTGGACCTGTTCTTCCAGTTTTTGATCAAAGGGAAAATAGACATTCAGCTCTGACTGTTCCATTAAACGCAGAAATTCAGAAAGTGGCTGAAAATTTTTATTCAGATTTAACAGAAATTCACCGAGAGAAAAAGATGCCTGATTTAACTTTTAATCAAAGTTTTTGAAATGGTCAAACTCCATCTGCTGCAGAATCTGATTCTGGAACCCCGGAAAAGAGCATAAATAAAATAGATTTAACACAAACTCCACAGACCCCAGAATTTAAATTACTTGATGTCGCAAAATTGAAAGCGGATTTGGAGGAATTGATTATTGGCACAGTTGGACCTGACAGTTTAAAGCTATATCAGGATGATGAATTATTGTTTATTTGTAAAAGTATACAATGGAAAACGAAAACCAAGTATGATCAGTTAGAAGAAATGGCTGCTGAATTAGAAATCGATTTGAGTAGACAGAAAAATTTGCAGAAACATTACAGAGTGGATTTCTCTGAAAAATATATTGAAAACATGAACACCACAGGAAGAATAATTCATATAAAAGAATTAATTGTGTTTTTAAAAAGATTAGGTGAATTAAGCAAATGGAGAGTGAAATGGACAAAGAAAAGAGAGGAAGACAAAAGAGAAAGAGGGGAAATAGCAACTGAGTTTTCTATTAGCCACATCGCTGCTGTGCATTTTCTCCCACTGTGCTGGCTTTTCATTTACTCCATGTTTCATGACGAGCTCAGCTCGTCATCAGCACAGCTCCACTGTGCCTCATGACGAGCTGGGCTCGTCATGAGCATGGAAGGGGTTAGAGAAATAGCTGGCGGAGGGTATGTTCATGTTCCATGGACGAGACAGGACATTTTGCTGTTTACAAATGATTTTCCTCGATTGAGAGAAAAGCCTGTGGAATGGTATCGCCAGGTAGAAAGATTTGTCAAGGTTTCATAAGTTCTGTGGATTGATCTTGATGGATTCTTTGACATTGTTATTCCTTCGGATCTTTGAACAGAATGTAAAATTTCTATAGATTGGCCCAAAGAAGAACCTGCTCGAGATAAAGTAACAGGTGCACCTTCACCTGATATTATAAATCTGTATGATAAAGTAATTGTGTGGCTGAAAAACAAGATTCCCCCAAAAGAAGTTGATTGGGTTAAAATAGACAGAACAAATCAGGAACCAAAAGAATCAGTACATTCATTCTATGAAAGATTACTGCTGGTATTTAAACAATACAGTGGTTACGAGAAATTGAGTGAAAAGGATATGAGCCATTTTATATACAGATTTGTTTATGGCTTGAGACCTGAAATCCGTGAGATGATTAGATCAGGAATAGTTGGTTGGCAATCACTCACAGTTGATGACATTTTGAGAAAAGCAAAATATTGCAGAGATGAGATAGATGCTAAACAAAAGAAGCTAAAAGAAAAAGCTATGTGGGCACAGGTAAACGTAGCTGAACAACAAATTGCAACTTTAGAAAATAAAAATGTTCACCAGAATCAAGTGAAATTTAAAGGTAATTTTAATAAGCCAAAATTGATGGATAATATTGAAGAATTAAAGCAGAAACTCCCATGTTTTAATTGAGACGAAATTGGATACTGGAAGCACGAGTGTAAGAATCCGCCCAGAAATTTAAAAAATGCATCATTAAATCCACAGATGCAGAATGAGATACATCAGCAGCAACAGCTACAGTGACAGTTAAATGAGATAAATCAGCAGCACCAGCTACAGCGACAGGTAGTGAATCAGCAAAGTCAGATTCCACAACCGCCACTTCCAAATTGTGTAAATGTGCAGAGATACAATTCAGAAACAGGATTCTGCGGAGGTGAACAGGTAAACAGATTGCCAAGAGTGAATGTATTGAATGTTTCTCAACAATATTGGTTGAAAGAAAATGAAGGGAGCGAATCTGAGGATTACTTATGACGGTGCCTGAGAGAGGAGGAAGAGTGTGTGCTTGAAGCCACTCTTGAGGTAGATCAGTCTGGTCCGTTTGTTAATGGTAAAGTGAATGATGTAGAAATCACTTTTCTGGTGGACACAGGTGCTACCCGTTCTACTGTTAGATCAGTGGAAATAGAAAACCTACCTCTCTCTGGGGACTCAATCCAAGTAGTTGGCGTAGCTAATCAACAAATTAAAACAGATTTAACAGAACCAGTTAAAGTTGAAATTGGTAAATTTAAAGACAAACATAGATTTGTAGTCTGTGATAGAAGTCCTGTAAACTTGTTAGGAAGGGACATTCTCTGCAAGATGAACTGTAAAATATATTGCTCACCGGATGGTATTGAGCTCCAAACTCAAGATGAAGATGGCCTTTACAAATTAACAATGTTAATGGTTGAAGCAGAAGAAAGTAAATTATTTCCTGCTTTTGACAAAAATGATTTACCCGAAGAATTAAAAGAGACAGTCAATACTAAAATTTGGGATTTAACTGGAGACGATATCGGTTAGATGAAACATGTAGACCCAGTAAAAATAACAGTAAGACAAGGAGCAAATTATCCAAACATTCCTCAGTATAAAATGAAAGCAGAAGTTAATGAAGGTGTCATACCTGTAATTGATTTTTTTTTTAAAGCAATGTGTTTTAAAAGAAATTGAGAGCGGTCCATGTAATTCACCGATTATGGGACTCAAAAAGCCAAACAGAACTTTCAGGATTGTTCAGGACCTAAGGAAGGTTAATCAAATAGTTGTTCCATGTTACCCTGTTGTACCAAACCCTGGGGTAATTCTATATCAGATTTCGCCTGATGCACAATGGTATACAGTTATAGACCTTTGTAATGCATTCTTTCCTGTTCCATTGCATCCAGAAAGCCAACATGTTTTTTTATTCAGATTCCAAGAGCGTATTCTAGCATGGTGTCATATCCCTCAAGGGTATACAGAAAGTCCATCCATTTTTAATCAGTTGCTAAAGAAATCCTTGGAAAATCTAGATTTGCCTGGAAAATCAACATTAGTGCAGTATATAGATGATCTCCTTTTAGCTGCAAAAACACGAGACAACTGTGTGACAGATACCATTACTCTTTTAAATCATTTGGCAGATGAAGGACATAAAGTGTCTCCTGCAAAATTACAGTTTTGTATATATTGGTCACAGAATCACAAAAGGAATTATACAAGTGACAATTGAAAGAATAAAAATGATCTAAGCAGTGCAACCTCCAAAAACACAGAGACAGGTCAGAATGTTTCTAGGAATGGTAGGTTATTGTCGTCAATGGATTAGTGGATTTTCAGTGATTGCAAAACCATTGCAGGGACTGACAAAAGCAGACATAAAAGACCCAATTACCCTAACAGAAACTGAGTTAGAGGCTTTTGAGCAGTTAAAAAGAAGTTTGCGTGAAGCTCCAGCATTGGGAATGCCAGACTATGAAAAATAATTTGAGCTGTATTGCAGTGAAAGGGAAGGATGTGCATTATCAGTTTTTTTTCTTACAAAGACATGGGAAACTGAGAAAGCCAATAGCATATTTCTCATCTGTTCTTGATCCTGTTGCAAAAGCATTACCAGGTTGTTTAAAAGCAGTAGCTGCAACAAGTTTGAGTCTGGAACAAAGTGAAGGGATAATAATGGGGTTTCCTGTAAAAGTATATGTGCCCCATTCAGTTGAGCTTCTCCTCACCAGAAGCAAAACTCAACATTTAACAAGCAACAGATTGACAAAATATGAAAAGATTATTTTAGGATCAGATAACATATCAATTGCAAGATGTGTGAATTTAAATCCTTCCACATTATTACCTGATGGTACTGTGACAGAAATCAGAAATGAAAATGACATTGATCACAAATGCTTGGATGTTTTAGAATATTGTACCAAGCCTAGGCAGGACATTAAAGATGTTCCGTTAGCTGAATCAGATTTTGTTTATTTTGTTGATGGTTCATGCTTAAGAACAGATGAAGGCATTCTGAGTGCAGCATACTCTGTCTGGACAGTTGCAGATGTGGTTGAAGCTTCTTGTCTCAAAGGAATTGGTTCAGCTCAAATAGCAGAATTGATTGCTTTGATTCATGCATGAGAAAGAGCAAAAGGGTTGAAAATTACCATAGTGACTGATAGTCAGTATGGGTATGGCGTAGTCCATGACTATGGCCAGCTCTGGTCTCAAAGAGGTTATTTAACTTCTGCGGGAACACCTTTCAGAAATGCAAAATTGATCAAAAGGTTGATCAATGGTATTCAGCTACCAGAGAAAATTGCTGTAGTAAAATGTACAGCTCACAAAAAGGGAGACGATTACATGACAAAAGGAAATGCATATGCTAATGAAATCGCAAAATTCTGCGCAAAGAATAATATGTCCATTAATCGGGAAAAAGACAATGAACATGTTAAGAACTCACTTATGCTAACATCTGTAGTTGAGACATGGCAAGGAGTGAAAGATTTACAAGATGAGGCAGACAATGATGAAAAAGACACATGGTTAAAAGCAGGTTGCAGACAGTGAGAAGAAGATGAAATTTGGGGTTACAAAGATGACAGGCCAGTAATGCCAAAATGCATGATTGCTGACATGGCACGAATGTATCATGGTCCAGGACATTTAGGAAGAGATTCGATGATCAGGTTGTTTAGGCAAACATGGTACAATCCAAAATTCAGAATAATTGCAGAATCTTTTTGTCAGAGATGCTTGATCTGCCAACAGATCAATCCGAACAGAAAAACAGTTTTAAGCTTGGGAACCATAGGACGGGAGGGTGGTCCTTTCACCAGGTTACAGATGGATTTCATTGATATGCCTCCCCATAACAGATTAAGATATGTCTTGGTGATAATCTGTCTGTTTTCAAGATGGGTGGAAGCGTTCCCAACTCATCACAATGATTCAGTTACTGTGGCAAAATTGCTTTCAAGAGAAATCATACCTAGGTATGGATTTCCGGTGACGGTCGAGACAGATCGTGGCAGACATTTTGAAAACAGACTGTTACAAATGATTTGTGAAGCACTCGGTATAAAACAAAAGCTACACTGTGCTTACAGACCAAGAGCATCAGTTGTTGTTGAGCAAGTCAATGGTACCATAAAGAATAGGCTGGCAAAAATGTGTTTGGCTACAGGAATGAAGTGGACTGATGCACTTCCACTTGTTTTGATGTCTCTGAGAAGTACTCCAGATAGAAAAACTGGTTTAAGCCCACATGAGATACTCATGGGCACAGTCATGAGACAAGCATGTGTTCCAGTTAATAAAGTACTAAGTATAAATGATAGTGCAATTATGGACTACTGCAAAAACCTTTCTGACGTGGTGACTTCTGTGTTACATCAGGTGGGAACTAAAGTACTTACAAAAGAAAAAGAACAGGCTCATGATTTGTTGCAGGGAGATTGGGTGAGGACAAAGGTTTATCGAAGAAGGAATTGTCTGGTACCCAGGTGGCAGAATGCAAGACAGGTGATTCTTGTCACAACAAATGCAGTAAAGTGTAGAGGTCTAAAAAGATGAATTCATGCTAGTCATACGATTCGAGTGCCACCACCTGAGAATCCTGACAAAGAAGGTGATACAACAACTGATTCAGATTCTGAAGAAGAACCTGAAAGAAATCCAGATTCTGAAGAAGAACCGGAAAGAAGTTCAGATCCTGAAGATCGACAAGGAAGTCGACATCTGGAAGATTCAAATTCAAATGAAGCATTGAATGAAAAAGATCTAAAAATTGTGATACTCGACTCCGAAAATGAAGAAGATCTGCTAGAAAAAGAAGCAGTAAAAGAGTCTGATCAAGAAGTGAATCAAGATCAGGAGAGTATTGAAGAGCGGATTGGTAGCTCTGGAAGAAGGAACAGAAATTCTGAATCTGGTGTTTGGAAATAATTGAAGAAGAAGAAGACGAATTACCAAGTACCAGCTATAAGGATGATGTTCCTAACAGAGTGAAGCTGCTGAGTAAAGAAGTGCCTGAATCTAGAACTGATATCACAGAAAGTGAAACAGACGAAAGTGATGATGAATCAAATGTGAAAAGATCGAGAAAAAGAGCTTGGAGAGTTTAATGCAATCAAACTGAGCCAAAAGAAGAAGCTCTCAAGAAAAGGAGATAATTGGCCAAATGAGAATGAGATTCTGAAATTCAAATTTGTGAACAAATCAAAAGAACAGATTAAGGAAGTCTCAAGTCAGAAAAGTGATTCAGATAAGAAAAATCAAGCAGGAAAGAAAATAGAAGTGATTAGCAGTAGAGCAAAGAGGGTGTTAAAGCCTAATCAAAAATATAAGTCAGCCGAGTGGACTTACATCATCATCCCACCAGTAGTGGAAGTGGGTAGTAGTAGCCAAGAAGATATAGATTACACAAGTGATAATGACTGATTTTGTTTTCACATAAGGTTGAAAAGTTGTAGGTGACACAAGGTTGAAGAAATTGTGTTAGGTGATACAAGGTTGAAGAAATTGTGTTAGCTAGAAAAATGTTGATGTAAGACGTAGGGTCGAAGAAAAGCAGTTAGAGGATTCTTTAATTTAATTTTTTTTAAAGTAAAAAAGGGGGGTGTATATTTAGTAATTTTCAGATTTTTTAAATTTTTGAAAGACTATTGTCTCAAAGTAAAAGATGCCTAATACTAACAACAATTTGAGATGCTCTATTTTATGAAGATGTTGCAAAATGTCTTCTATTTGTGTGGTTTTAATAATTTTGGTTTGGTTAATTTTAGCTGTCATTTTTCCTTTTGGAATCGACAAAGAAATGTATAAAGCTAATATGACTAGTAAAGTTGTGGCTAATCAAGTTATTCATGATGTAGTAGGTAAGTCTAATAAAGTCATTGAGCACAAACCAGAGATCCACCAAGATAGATCTGTTGGTGATTTTTCTAGTAATACCTTTTCTAGACTTTTATCTGAATATGTTAAGGTGATGAATGTGAAAGATTGTTACATTTGTGTAAAACTACCTGCTTCTGTTTCGGAAGGGGTCACCTATAACATGCTTCCTCTTACTTATGTTATCACTTGTAGTGTAATAGCTAGTTTGTTCTATCGGACAGGTCGATTGGAGTATTATTACTCTAATTATGATGAGATTTTTGCAAATTTAAAGATTGACAATAGTCTAAATAAACTGAAACATGCTAAACAGATGAGGGAATTTTTTATAGTGACTAATGAACTCACCTATGAGTATGCTTTTAGAAACAATTTAACATGCAAATTGAGAACGGAAGAAAAGTTTCTCTTAAACATGGTTGAAGGGAGAAGAGCAATTTACAAAAGAAACGAGATGCTGAAACAAACCAAATCTAAGTTTTGGCAGAGTGAGGATGAAGAGCTTAATGGTAGAAATGAAAATGTAGCAATTCCCATAGATAAACCTGTTAGTGGAAAATAAGGAGAGATAATACTCAATTCGATAATTACTTCGTGGGTGCTAGCCAATGTGAAGATACTTATCGTATCTTAGGAGGGTGGGGATTTAAAGGAGGTAAAGATCCTATTTTTCCTGGAATTTATTTTATTTGTAGGAACAAAGCTTACTTCAATCTCCCAGACCACAGATATGGGACTTGCTATGTTGGTTTAGTTTTTCCCCAAAAATTTCATATAGATAGAAATACAGAAGGTTCATTTGAAATTGGCAAACACCTGAATAGGTTCAGGAGGAAAAGGTTTTCAGAAATAAAGGGAGATATATTTGGTGCAATTATACCTATGGTGGGAATAACCCTGAATGCAAATAAAATCAGAAATGTGTCTACAATTGTTGACAGATTGTCTACGGACATTGCAAGTGGATTTCAATTAGTTGATACAGAACTCATTGCTATGAGATCAATGGTAATGCAGAACCGTCTTGCTCTAGACATTCTGCTTGCAAAAGAGGGAGGAGTTTGTGGAATTTTACATGTCCAGCATTGCTGTACATATATTCCAGATAAGAGCCAGAACATAGAGATGTTTATCAAAAATATTACAGAATTACATACTGAGATAGAACCTTTAGATGATAATTTTTCAGAACGTTTGAGCAAAAGATTTGCAGCAATCAGAAACTGGTTTCAAGAGATTGGCAGTTCAATCATTGGTAAAATACTTTATCCTGTAATAGTTATAGTCATAGTGACACTTTTTTTTATAAATTAGTTGCATGATACACAAAAAAAGAAATATGTAAAGGAAAAGAAAATAATTTATAAGCTTAGAAAAGAACGAGAAAAGGAAATAGAACTAGAAGTGTTTCGTAGAGCCCAATATGAGAGTTGTAGACAAGCTGCTGAATCAAAGGTTTAGAAAAACGAATATAGTGTATGTTCAAAACATGTTCGCAGGATTAAAATTTTGCTGAAATTTTTGGGTGTAGTTTGGTGATTATGAAATCACCAGATGAGGGAGTTGATGGAGCGAGCTGATGAATGTAATTTTGTTCAAACTCGCAAAGTTAAACTTCCATAACAAAAGTAATTGTATTAACACCTTGCGTGCTGCCCCGATTTACCCCCGGTGCTGGACATTCCATAACTGGGTGTGGTTGTGACGGAACCATTCCGTCATCAGCACAGCTCAACTGTGACTGATGACGGAATGGTTCCGTCACAAGCATCAAAGGGGTTAATAAGCATGTGTTGAAATCATTATTCAACTTAGTTTTAAAAATGCATACATTCAGAAAATCATGTGGGACTAATTTTCATGCTCTATGTTGCAATTGCAAGTGTGTGGAAAATAATAAACTAACCTTGTCTATTGTCTTTGTCAGTATTAAATGCGGCTGTTTAATTAATGGCATGTGCCTATTTTTGTGCTTATGTTATGTTATGTCTTTTCTGTGGCAAAAGCTTGTGGAGAATCCTTTTGGCCTAAAAGAAGAAGGTTGATATAAATGCTGCTTTGTGTGCTTAGCTAGGTAACATAAATTAATGGGTTAATAATTAGTAAAGGAGGTGGGTAACAGAATGGGTGTTATTTCTCAAATTAATAAATGTTTTGTGTTTGTTTAAATAATAGTTTCTGAGAGAGGCCTTAGGCCTACAGAAAGATGGCGTTTTCGAATCCTGTCCAGAAAGGAGCCTTGCACTGAAGTGGAAACTTTTGCCACGTTGACAATTTTGTCAGAAAAATTCTGTTTAATAAGTT
The DNA here is from genome assembly GCF_964263255.1 of Lissotriton vulgaris. Taxonomy (NCBI): domain Eukaryota; kingdom Metazoa; phylum Chordata; class Amphibia; order Caudata; family Salamandridae; genus Lissotriton; species Lissotriton vulgaris. The sequence goes on along the minus strand of NC_141687.1, from coordinate 2,118,795,812 downwards.
GTGCTTAATGTGCTCATGGAGAATGTCCAAGGACAGGAAGCGGCAAGATTGCCAAGGCAAGGAAGTCATGAACTGAAGCTCGAGTAAAAAGATACTTTTTTGAGGAAGCGAAATGACACGAAAGCAAAGGACAATTGGGCTAAAGAAAAGCCCGTTCTCGGTTTGAAAATGGTGATGACACAATATGGACTGACATAAGACAGCCACTGGGAACTCTGGATGTTAAAGAAATATAAACAATTTTGAGAAGATTAGCTAGTTAGAGAGGTATAAAACCTGGCCCCATGAGCGGGAGGGGAGTTTTTTCTTCCTCCTGTTTCCTGAATGCTGAAGGGCGTGACGTGCTGTTGGACTTTGGCGCACGTAAGGACAGCAGTCTTTAAAGATTATTTATTTCTAGGTGAAGCGAGTTTTAGACAGGGTGTTAGAATTTAGGGAATGGAAACCTAATTTTGCTTTAATTCATGCTGATTCATTTTCCTTTGAAGTGTCAGTCTAATAAATCATTTCCTTAATAAAATGATGCTTTCATTTGCTAATAAAATAAAGATTCTTAATTAAAATGCTCGTTCTTTGAATAATAAAGTTAATAAAAATTAGGGGCCTCATTTATGAAGGCCTTGCGCCACCGGTGCGTCACTTTTTCCCATTTTAAAAGTGACGCAAAAGTGGCGCAAGACCTTCATAAATAAGGCCCTAAATTTTGAAATGACAAGCTGATCTTGTTTATTCATGGTCTAGTTACCATTAGTTAATCCATTCGCCTTTGTGACTTAATTAAATGACATATGTTTAAAACCATGGTAAGAAATGATAAACTGCAGTTGTACATAAATTTGTAAATAGTTTGTGAATAGATCTGATTAATAAGGTCACATGATTCAGTCGCTCAAAAATTTTCTCGTTAGTTTATGGGCCTTGGTAGTGACTCATGATTAATGGTGAGTATTGTGGAGATAAGTAGCGTTTGTGAGACAGTTTTTCATTAAGAGCGCTGGATCAGTGGCAATGGGATCTATCTCTTTGTGGGTTAGATTGAAAACAGGTATGACCCTTATGTTTTCCAATATTGATGGCTGTGGGTTTGGACATACATCTGGGGTTGTCCCCGACCCAGATGGAAATTCCTCGATTGGGGGGGTCCGCTACGTAGGGCGTGAGTTGCCCCGGCGGTTCCCCAAAAAACGATTCTGAGGGTTATTTCATTCGCAACCTCCGGCACCTGTACCCTTCCTTCCTCGGACGGTTGAGCTGGCTATAAAGTGGATCGACTGGAAAGAATACTTTTTAAATTATGTGGCGGCACTAGAAGAAGAAAATTATGACGTTTTTACACCTTCTAGGAAGAAAAAATGCTGTTACATAATTTAGGTCCTGAAGGTATAAGGATTTATTTGCAAATGAAAAAAAGACAAGCTCTGACAGCGATTATGATATATTTCTTGACACCTTAGCTGACTTGAATAGATACTATCAACCTACTGTATGTGTAGGAATAAGTCGTTATGAGTTCTTCCAGAGAAAACAAAAGAAGTCAGAATCTGTGTAGGACTATGTATCATCTTTAAAAAAATTATCTATTAATTGCCAATTTGATAATCTACACGACGGTTTCATCAGAGACCAGTTAGTGATGCATTGCAATAACTCATCTATTCAAGAGAAGCTATGGGTTTGTGAGGATTCACCCTTGAATGAGATAATCGCTATTATCAAAAAAAAGGAAATGTCTAAGAGGTGTGCACAGGTTGCTTTAAAAAAGGATGATGAGAGTAATATAGTAGCTAATGTGCAAGTAAAAAAGAAGTTTGATAGTAAAAGAAACAATTTTCGTGGGAATAAAAAAGAACATTTTAAAGTAAAGGGTAGTAATGATAATAAGAACATATGTTACAGATGTGGTTACGCAGGTCACAATGCTTTTGATAAGATATGTCCTGCCATAAATTCTAAATGCACTTATTGCGGAATACCAGGTCATTATGCAAAGGTTTGTAGAAGACGTGTCAACAAAAATCAAAAGAAACATGTGAGTTATGTCAATGAGAAAGAGGATAATGACAGTAATAATGAATTGAGTTCTGGTGATGAAGAAATCCTATGTATTTTGGATTTTGAGGATATTGAGGATGTTTTCTCAAATATTAGTTCCACTGGAAAAAAGAAACCTGTGTGTGACATCGACATTGGTGGGGTGGTCATCAAAATAGTTGCGGATTCTGGATCCCCTTATACTATTGTACAAAGGGCAGTATGGGAAAAAGAGTTGCGCATGTCATCAAAAAATAATTAAAACCTTCTGATATTCATCTGATAACATACACTGGAGATAAAATTCCTATGGCAGGATATGTGGAGGAACTGTTTAAATTCAAAGACAGATCTACCATAGGAAAATTGTATGTTGCCAAAAAAGGTCCGTCTGTCCTTGGCTGGATTGATCAGGGGGAATTAGGGATTATGTTGAATCCAAAATCTAAAGATCAAGTCATGCTTATTGATGACTTGAATGAAGATTTTATTGCAGATATAACTAAGGAGTTTCCTAAAGTATTTACTGGTGAAGTTGGGAAACTCAAAGGATTTTCACACAAGATAATAATGAAGAAAGACAACAAGCTGATATGTCATAAAGCAAGAAACATCCCTATGAGCATAAGAGGTGATGTATTGAAGGAATTGGATATACTTGAGAAGAGAAAAATTGTTGAACCTGTGGAGAGCGCCGAATGTTTGGCTCCATTAGTTATTGCATGCAAGCCGGACAACCGTCTTTGTTTGTGCATAGATTTGAGGGATCTTAATAAAAATGTAGTTATAGACAAATTCCCTCTTCGAAAAATAGATGAACTACTATCTCAAACAAAAGGTGTGAAATGGTTTTCAACTTTAGATCTTACATCCGCTTACCATCAGGTGGAATTACACGAGAGCAGCAGAAGTTTGACGGCATTTATCACACCTTTTGGGTGTTACAGGTTTATAAGAATGCCGTTTGGCCTGGCTTCTGCTGCTGCCGTGTTCCAACGGTTGATGCACAAGTTGTTTAAAGGGATTGATGGCATTACCTATTTTCAGGATGACATATTAATTATGGGAAAAGATCTAAGTGAACATGACGGGAAATTGAGATTAGTTATAGAGAAATTAATGGGAAAAGGTTTGACCGCGGAATTAAAGAAATGTAAGTTCAGAATAAATTCTGTGACTTATCTGGGGCATCAGGTCAGCAATAAAGGTATTTCTCCTAAGAAGGTGTTGATGGCAGCAATTGAGAAGGCACCCTCTCCTACTTCCAAGGACGATGTGAGATCCTTTTTGGGTTTGACAGAATTTTATTCCATTTCATTAGGAATTTCCCATCTAAAACCTTTAGTTTAAGACAATTATTAAAAGTCAAGTCAGAATTTATATGGAATAGAGAATTGGAACTGGATTTCCAAAACATAAAAACTGAACAGGCGAATGCCTTTCCACTTCAAGCTTTTGACAATTTAGCTCTGAGTATCATTACAACGGATGCAAGTGACAGAGGGTTAGGGGCTGTTTTCTCACAAATAGATGATTGTGGCAAAGTGGTCACAATAGCGTTTGCTTCACGGTCGTTATCCCCTTCTGAGGTCAGATACTCTGTCATAGAAAAAGAAATGTCAGCTACAGTGTGGGCTATGACTAAATTCAGACAATTTATTTGGGGAAATAAATTTCCTCTTCGCACTGATCACAAGCCCTTATTAAAAGTTTTGACATCTGATGGTATAATTAAGGCTACACCACGCATAGCAAAAATGATCTTAAAGTTATTGGACTTTAATTTTGAAGTTGAGTATCTCCCTGGGAAGAGCAAACAGGTAGCAGATTATTTAAGTAGATCACCAATTCAACAAGATTTTAAGGGTAGCGAGGAAGAGGAGGATTTCCGTGTAGCTGTAATTCTTGTTGATACAGAAGCCATATCCAAAAAGGATTGGGAAAATGGTTTGTTACAGGATAATGAATTAATTAAAGCTAAAGGGTTTATTTCAAATGGTTGGTGTTGTAAATAAGATGGTGATAGATGACAGGATACTTCTAGTTGATTACATGTAGATTTATTGTAGGACACAGCTGAGTACACACCTCGCCAGCTGACCAGACCATCAACTGACACAAGTAGAACACTCTGGTACTGGTTAGAACACTCACAGGTATTCTGGGAGGCTGAGAAGGTGAAAACACTAAGGAAGGGCTAATGACTACTGTCAGCCATATTACAAGAAGAATCAATATACAACACATCTTCCTCCTTTACAGAAAAGGAATGAAACAAACATAAAAATAAAGCTTAAAGTATGGGAGACAGCAACAATAATATTAAAGACAGAAAGGAGTTCTAAGACGACTTGAACTATTTTTAGTTCATGAAGGCAAAAGAGCATTTTGGGGCAAAGAGTGTAAAAGTGAAGTGTGAGGTGAGACACAACAATCAAAACAACTAATAGGCATCACCACTACCTACTCCCCTTAGACTGACAAAACAAGAAAAGACAGTCCACTCTCTACAAACCGTCTTCGACCAGCAAAACAGGAAGGGACAGTCAATTCCCTCAAATTGTTTCTGTCCGTCTACAGTTTGAAGTTGAAGATAGTCAGTTCAACATACGCCTTCTTGCTTTACAAATACCACAGTCTTAGATAAAATTTGAGAATTCCATACACAGGTAGCCTTCAAGATTACCAAGTGCAGTATTGCATGCGATTGTAGAAAAAGGTAGGGCTATGACCTTTCTCAAGATTTGCCCGGCGCTAACCGCCTTTGTACCATTCAAATTACCAAGCAATGAGGCAGGCGCCGGAGACCAGAAGGCAGGAAACAGAAGTTTTATTCCGACGGAGCAGAACACATCAGATCAGACAACAAGGTATCGTCTCGAGGTGCTCTAACAGCCTCTCTGAGGCCTGGCCTCTTATACACTGGTTTATGGCATGTGACCTTTCTTTATTACAATCATAACATTGTGAAGTAAGGAAAAAGACATCCCCATAATCCTCGTGTCAATCCCACCCCCATATACCTTCACAATAGAGGTCCTCGACCTGCTGATAAGAGGAGGGGGGTCATCACGCAGCTGAGTGTTCCGCCAAGTCTTAGGATGTGTGCGCCTGATCATATCTCAGGGGGTGGGGAGGCCCTGATCAACAGTGTGTCCTTTGAAGAGGGGCGACTCCATACAATGGGGGCAGTAAATGGTATCTCCCGGCTTAGGCGATGGCCTCGGACCGGTGTGGACAGTCGGACACGGGGTAAGGGGTCATCAAAGGAGTGGTATTCATGCCGCGTGGACAATTGAGCGCGGAGGGAAGGTTTGTCAACAGAGGGGCATTCATGGGAGGAGAGGAGGTGCTGGTCAGGCACAGGCGTGACTCCCAAGGACAGGGTCATGCAGAAGGGTTAGGCTCATGAGAGGGAGGGAGGGAGAGCCAGGATGCGCGGAGGATGCTTGCTGGGTCAGAGGGGCGGGCTGGCGATCGATTGTGGACAGGGAGACCATGATACCTAAAATGGCTGTCGTGCACGTCGTACGTGGGTGACAAGCTGGCGCAGATGATGTTTAGCTCGCAAACTAAAATTCCACAGTCCTCCCTTTTAACATGTCTCGCCAACTTGTCAGTTCGGATTTATCCCCATAAGGCCACGTATTTCTACTTCATAGAGGGGACTCATGTGCTCATTTCGGAAGTCCAAAGTCTTTGGGCACATACAGTTAGAAACAAGGCCGCACAAAGATGGCAGACATTGGATACCTAAGCAACACCCACATAATATCACAACAGGTATCAGTATGAAGGAAAACAACCTCCAACCCCAGTTCTTCAAAGTGTCCCAAAACCAGCTCCCAAACGACCATCCTTCTTGTTCTTGGTGAACCTCCGAGGAAAGTCTGTGGAGGTGCTCAATTGCTTTGTAGACGGAAGGCGAGTTATCTGGCACGTAGGTGCAGCAGCTAGATCCGATGATGCGGCATGCTCCTCCTCGATCGGCTAGGACCACATCTAGGACAAGGCGGTTTTGGAGGGTCACGAGGCGGACCGCCTGAAGCTCCGCCGTGTTGTTAGCGAGGATGCCAGCCGTGATGTTGATCGTTGTTTCTACTGCCTGGGTCAGGTGTCGAATAGCGCGGCTGTTTGCCATTGGGCCCCACAGGGGAACAAGTCCCTTTGCTGCATCCAAGAACTGAGCTCCAGTGGAGTCGGCTTGTTCAATGTCATCTGCACGCCTCTGCCGGTGATGGTTAGCAGGGGCTACATACGTGGGGGGGAGAATGAAGGCAATGTAGCAGATACCCTTCCAACCTTTCGGGAGCCAGGTGTAAGCTTTGGTGCCGCACACAAAGTACATATTTGGAGAAGCAACAAAGGAAGGGGGATCAACTGAGTCCAATGTTCTGGTGATTCGGCAGGAACTGTGACCCACCAGCTGTGTTCCCTGACCTTCGAGACACACAAGTCCTGTGACATTGATAACAGACAGAGCCACAGTCAGAGTGGCGGTAGTTTGTTTTTGCAGATGAGAGAAGGTGGTTCTGGCTGGATTGTGGAGCACCTGTACTTCGACTCGTTCTTTGGCTGGAATGTCTCTAAGGAAGGTGGCGCCTATGAGCGCAGGACACAGGGCAGCAGAGGTCTTTCCGGTTTTGTTCAGCCAGAACCCAGAGTAGAAGTGCGACACTGTCTGGCTGGAGGTGGCATTATCCTTGTGGCTCTCTTGCATGAGGATCAACCAGGCGAGGCAGGAGCCGTGAACTGAGAAAGGAGAAGGGATGAAGGGGATGGAGTGTCCGGTGGCATGCGGGAGCAACCCGCAGATCCAGCAGTTCGTCGCATTTGCAGCAAGGTTGTGTTGGTGCAACAGTTGCACGAAGGAATTGTTCCAGAATTCCCTGCGCCTTTCTCTGAGCTGAGGCGACAGGGAGATCAGGTGATGCTCTTTCATGGGAGTCGGTCGTGTAGTAGGTAGCAATGCCTCATGAGCCGGTGTGCTTTCCTCCAGAATCCAGAAGGAGGTCATGAGGAGGAGGCAGAAGAGGAAGACGATAAAGAGGGCGATTGTCTTTGATTTGTGCAAATTGTCAGTCTTTGGGTTTCTATAGTGGGTATTTCCTGTTGCTTCCATCATCTTCTTATCTGGCGCTTCCATCATCTTCCTATCTGGCGCTTCCATCATCTTCAAGGGGGCTCGGTAGCGGGCAGGACCACAGACTTCGTTTAGCTTCTCTCCCGGTAACCCTTGGTTGTGTTTAGGTCACCGTTCTGAGATTCAACTTAGTCCGTGGCCTACTTAGCCGAAGCTCCCTCCTTTCGTCGCAGGAAATACCCTTCTCTGGTTGGTACAGTGGGGTCAGAGAATTTTGCAAGTTCAAGTGCCCCAGTATCGGGATAACAGTTCAATGCTGGTCGGTCTTTGATCAGGAGCTCTTCTTGGGTGTTGACGTTTTCGGTTGTGGCCAGGTTCGCAGAGACCTTCCGGCAGTGATGTGCGTGCAGCCAGTGCCTCTTCCCCTCCACTCGAAGCGCCGTCCGTGTGGTAATCAGCACTTGCCAGGGGCCCGTCCACCGGGGTTCTAGGCTCTTGGTCCGTTGAAAGTTGCGAACTAGAACGAAATCTCCCGGTTGGATATCGTGGCCGGGGCCCCTGGAAGCATCGGGAATGGCCTGCTGCACCTGTTGATGGATGACAGACAACGTCTTAGTTAATTTGCACAAATAATCAGACAGTAGGACGTCCGGGACGTCATGAATGGAGGTTGGTTTGGGAGCAGTCCAGAGGTTCATCGGTCGCCCGAACACAACCTCGTAGGGGGTCAAATGGTGTTTGGTGGGAGTGGAGCGCATTGATAGCAGGGCCAAAGGGAGAGCGTCTGGCCATTTAAGTCCGGTTGTTGCCACTATTTTTGACAATTTCAACTTCAGTGTGGCATTATGGCGTTCCACCAGACCGGCGGATTGGGGGTGGAAGACCGCATGAAACCTTTGCTTCACCCCCAACCCCTTTAAGATTAATTGGATAACCTCAGCTATGAAGTGGGGGCCATTGTCGCTCCATAAAATTCGACAAAGGCCATAGCGAGGAAAGAATTCTTTCAGTAGTACTTTGGCAGTAGTCATGGCAGTGTTGTCACGGGTTGGATAGGCCTCTACCCATTTGCTGAAGGCACATACAATGACTAGTACATACTTCAAGCCCTGGCATCTCTCTAGTTGGATGTAGTCCATCTGAAGGACCTCAAACGGGTGATTGGGGGTCCCAAACCCTCCCCGGGGTACCACAGTTCCTTTCCCGGGGTTGTGTTGCAAACAGATAAGGCACTGCTGGACTAAGCGTCTAGCTGAGTCGGGGATTTTGTCGTTGTGCCAGACTTTGGAAATGAGTTCGATCATGGGTGCAGATCCTATGTGTGCGGGGGAATGTGCCATAGTCAGTATGGGGATCAGGTATGAGTCAGGCAGCAACCATTTGTTTGCAGCTTTTGTTCGCCAGCAGCCCTCATCATCCTTCAAACCCACCCCTGCCCATTCGGTCAGTTCGTGAGGGGTGCTGGTCGACTGGATGTCTCTGATCCTTTCCCTTGCGTCAGTCCATTTCTCTGCTTGTGACCTGGTCACATACATGCGTGTCACTGTCCTATTCTCAGCTGTGGTTCGTGCAGTGATGTCGGCCAGCGCATTCCCTTGTCCGACTAAGTCTGTCACCTTCTTGTGTGCCTGGCATTTGATCACCGCTAGTCGTGTGGGGAGGAGAACCGCTTCAATCAGGGCAGAAACCAGATCTCCATGAAGGATGGGGGTGCCGTGGGACGTCAGGAGTCCCCTTTCCCGCGAATTTTGCGGATTTGCGGATTCGCAATCCGCAAAATCCGCGAATTCCCGCGAATTTGCGGATTTTTTTTTTTTTTGTGTTCGCCCGTGTTTCTGCCAGTTCGCGAGGGTTTTTACAATTTCGCAATTTGCGAACTTACCTGTCGGGTCGCAAGTTTTGCGAACTTGTTGTTTCTACGTGTCCAGCCTGTTTGGGACACTCTTCTTCATCACTGCCACTCTCTGTCACCACTGCCACTCTCTGACTACTCATGCCACCCTCTGGCCCACCCATGCCACCCTCTGTTTCATCACTACACCCTCTGGTTGTCCAGTGTACATTATTTTCGGCAAAGCAAAGCACACCTTCCCTGCCTCAAGTGACCTGAATTAATTTGGGGCTGATTAATGTGTCACAGAATATTTTTTTAGCTGGCACCTGCTTCCTTAGTGCGCCCTGATTAGTGATCTTTTGCACTTGCTAAGTGCTTTCATTGTTGCAAAATTAGTTACAACACCTGCCCTGCCCCAACTGACAATAATGAATTAGGGGCTGATTAATGGATTTTAACTTCCAGCCTGGCTCCTGCTTGTCTCCCTTAGCTGTAATTCAGGACCTTTGTGGCATATGTGTAACTATTCTGAGGTTCAGAGCAGGGTCACATAATAGTTTCAACTGGCAACTGAACTCTGGAGGGGCCCCTCAGGAAGCCCTACAGGAAATGGCTACTAATGATGTGCCTGAACTTTTGAACCTGGTAAGTAGTTACTTTCAGTTTTGCCAAGATCGTATTTCTGCAATTTCGCACTTATTCGCGGGGCGCGAACTCACGCTAACAGTGCGAGCAGTGCGAGCAAAATCCGCTGCTCGCGGATTTGCGGATTTTGCGGGAAATTCGCAAATCTCGCGGATTGCGGATTTCCCGAAAATCCGCAAAATCCGCGAGCGGAACGGATTTTCCGCCCACGCCTAACTGGCTGTCCGTATACACGTTCGCGGTGGTCCCTGTGGCTATGATGCATGCTCGTGTGAGGGCTATTAGTTCCGCTGCCTGGGCAGATCATTGGGTGATGCAGGCTGTCTCAACTACTGTTCGGGCTGTCGTTACTGCATAGGCAGCTGAAGTGGTGCCATCTGGGAGTTTGATACAGGAGCCGTCTACCCATAGCTCTCCATCAGGTTCTGTAAAAGCAATGGCTCGGATATCAACTCTACTCCTAGTCTGTTCGTCCGTGAGGGTCACACAGTCGTGTATGGGAGGCACGTCGGGGTCATTTTCAGGCAGGGGCAACAATGTGGCAGGATTCAAAGTCGTGCATCTCTTTTAGTGTGATGTGGGGTGCAAGTAGAGTCAACTCGTACCCTGTCAGTCGTGCGCTAGTCAGGTGTTGGGTCTTTGTCTGGTTCAAAAGGGTGTCGACTGCATGGGGTACTAACACAGTGAGGGAGTTTGAAAGTACGATTCCTTCGCTCTGGCGGATAGAGACAGCAGCGGCAGCTACTGCTCGAAGGCAGGCAGGCAAAGCTCTGGCTACAGGATCAAGAGTGGCGGAGAAGTAGGCACAAGGGCGCTGCTTAGGATCAATTGATTGAGTTAGGACAGACAATGCACACCCCTCCCTTTCGTGGGTGAAGAGGGAGAAGGGTTTGGAGTAATCCGGGGTTCCTAGGACGGGTGCTGAACAGAGTGCATCCCGTAATTCCTTAAAGGATGCTTGACACTCAGTGGTCCAAGGAAGCGGGGAGGGGACATCTTTGGTCAACAGGGCAAGTAGTGGTTTCACAATGAGGCTGTAATTTGGTAACCACTGTCTGCAAAAAGAGGTTAGGCCAACCAAAGAGCGGACTTGCTTTTGTGTTTTTGGGACGGGGGTGTCTAAGATGGTTTGGATTCGGTCGGATGTGAGTTTCCTCCCTTCTTTGGACAGGAGATGGCCTAGGTATGTCACTTGTGGCTGGCAGAACTGCAATTTCTTTTTGGAAACTTTGTGGCCATTTTCTGCAAGAAAGTGTAGGAGTCGAACAGTGGCGGTGATTGCCAGTGGGGTGGTGTCGGCCGCCAAAAGGATATCATCGACATACTGGATCAACACCACTCCATCTGGTAGCTGGAAGGCGTCCAGCTGTCTTTTGAGGGCCTGGCTGTAAATGCTCGGGCTTTCAGTGTACCCCTGGGGAGCTCTACAAAATCGGTACAAGCGGGATTTTAAAGTGAAGCCGAAGAGATAACGGCTGTCTGGATGGATGGGGATAGAGAAAAATGCATTCTTGAGGTCGATAACAGTGAAGGTGGTGGCAGTGGACGGGATGAGGGTCAGAATGGTGGTGATATCTGAGACTACGGGGTATTGGGGTACAACCACTTTGTTAATCTCTCGCAGGTCGATGATGAAGCGGTACGCTTTCTCATCTCCTTCACCTTGTTTCTTAGCAATAGGTAGGATTGGGCTGTTGCAGACGTTGCTAACCACTTCTTCAACCACTCCTGCATCCACCAGAGATTGAATAATCGCTACCAGTGCCTTCTCGCCCTCAGGGGATATCCGATATTGTGGGAGTTTCGGGAGCATAGCATCCTGTCTTACAGTTATATGAATGGGGTCAATCATCATTCGTCCCACATCAGAGTCATTTTTGGCCCATAGGTACGGGGGCAGGGTATCAAGCAAGGACAGGTCAACATCAGTTATGGAGCACATGTGTCGTGCAGGGCAAGTTTTGGGTATGTCTGGGTTGTCGTACAGGATGACTCGGATTCCATCTGGGGAACACCTAATGGTAGCTCGAAAATGTTTCAGTAAGTCAATGCCCATAATGGCGTCAGGGGAGTTGGAGGAGAGCAGAAATGTCACGTCAGTGGTGTTGCCTTCTAAGTCAAAGGAGATAGGCGCGGACAGGGGGTTAGTGGAGGGTGTTCCATCGAAACCTATCGATGTAATGTGTGAGCCAGACAAGGGTGCCCTTGGAATCAGTCGTTTTGATAACACACTACGTGTCGCCCCAGTGTCTACCAAAAATGGAGACTCTGTACCCAGGACCTTAGCGGTGACATAAGGACCTTGCTGGTCAACACAGAGCTCGACTGGATCCCTCCCTTGCCCCTGGCAGTCCTATGCGAAATCGGGGGCATTCTCACCGTCGGATAGTTGATATTGGTTCTGTCGGGGGCGGTCAAATGTGTTCAATCTCCCTGATCTGTCATTGCTGGTGTCATTTGTGTGCCCTCGTCCTTGTCCCCTATTTCTTGGTCCACCCGCTACGTCCTTGGGGTCCCTATCTCTGTTCATCTCTAGCAGAACCGGACACTGGGATTTCCAATGGCCGAATCCTTTGCAAAAGGCACACTGGTCATTGCTAATGTCTCTACGTCCAGTGTGGGGTGTTGGGGTGTGGTCTTTAGGAGGTGGATTTCTAGGGGTGGTCGATTGGTAGTTCCCCCTGTGGGGTTCCCGTCCGACCGCTATACCTTGTATCTGGGCTATCATTACTCTTTCTTTCAAATCTTTCTTCTTTTTCTCGGACGCCCTATCATTCTCATTTTTCTGGTGCTCGTAATACTGAGCCATCTGAAGGATAGCTGCGGGTTTGGAGGCCCCCCAACTACTCTCATTCGTCTGCAGTTTTTGGGAGACCTCTTGTGATAGACCCTTTACATAATTTTGTACAAACAGGTGCTGTCCGGTTGCGGTGGTCATGTCTTGGCCACTGTAGTCGGAGAACACTGTCTCGAATCGGGAGAAGTATTCTGACACATCTTCCTGGGGTTTCTGACGACAGGCCGTGACTATCGACCAATCTACCTTTTTCTCTGGGATCAGTGTCTTTAATTTCTGAACTAACTTGTCTGGGAGTTCTAATATGTCCTTTACTGGCTTCCTTCCGGGCTCTCGCTGTCTGTCTAGGTCACTGAGCTGCTTCCAGGTATGTCCGAACAGATCCGCGTGGTCAGCCTTCCGGATTTGCTTCCACACGTCAGCTGGCAGGCATAACCCGAAAAACAAGTCAATGTCCGCTAAAGTCATTATCGTCGAACCCAAGGCTGTGGCTATTTCGGTATAAAATGCTGTCGGGTTCTTTCTCAAATCAGGCAGAGTTTGTCTAAACGTTAAGATATCTTGTCGGTCCCATGGTTGGTAAACCCAATTGTACACAACCCTTCCTTTTGCATCTGCGTGGTTAATATCATCGCTTGTTCCCTGACCACGTGGCGGGATCCAGTAAGGGGCCGCTTCTCTGATGGGCATCATAGTATTGGCTACTTCTACTGAGGTCGTTTCAGGGACTGTAACCTTGGTTTCTGGTTTTTGTTCCGTGAGGTGGCGGAAGACCTCAAGCGTCTGCATGAAGAGCTCCGTCGCCTCACGTTCAGTCCCATCTCCAACATCAATCTTCCTATATAGCGTTGTCAGTTTAGCGGGGCCCTTACTCTGATACTTATCCTCATATGCGTTCAGGGTGTGGTAGCTGAATCGCAAAATGAAATGCCGTCTGTGGCTGTCGGCATGCGAGTTATACATGCTCATTGTATATTCTTCGCTTTCCCTTCGTTCTACTAGTGTCTTTGCTATTTTGTCGATCCCATCCCGCTCATCTTTGCTCAACCTATTTGATCTGGCTGGTGGTTGCTTGCTAGCTTCGGGGTCATCTAGCGATGTTGTTAACGCGGATGGTGCGGAGGCCGTGAGGGCTGGTGCACTAGCGCTGAGGTCACTTTCGCTCGCACTCGGGGCTTGCAAGCTTTGTTGGCAGCGGGCATATGGAGGGGGCATATAGATGATTGGGGGACCTAGCAGTAGCTCATCGTTCGCCCGCTGTTTGGAGGGCAATTCAGGGTAGAGCGCAGAGGGAGTCCTAATAGGGCATTGACCCGTTGACCCATATTCTTGGTTTTGTGCAGCTTCTTTTCTTTCCTTTATTTCTTCTTCTAGTTGCTTAGCGGCTAGGTGGGCTGCCTTTCGTAATTCTTTCCCTATTTTTGCTTCTTCTCTTTTCTTTCGTTGTTCCGTTTCTTTGCGCCACATGCCTATACTATCGAGCATAGTGGGCGTGGTCTTATTTTTCTGGAGCGCTATTTCCAATGTTTTTATTTTATTTTCATCAAAGGAACCTATCAGTGGCCACTGACTTTCAGGGTTCTTTTTTGTATATTTATGCCATAGCTTAGTATAAGCTATGGCGACTAGTCCATGCTTAGTGAACATGTCCTTATTAGGGGTGCCCTCCAGTGGAGCTGGATGGTTCATCTCTAATAAGCGGTCCGGGCTGTACAGGCTACCAATCAGTGGGGAGAAGATAGGCATGACGGGTTACAACGGGGACAAAAGTCTGCACTACCTATCTTATCACGGCGGACAAAGACTAGACAGAATATTTCTATTCTACGTTATTTGTCGGCGGTGAATACCTCAAAAGAACCAATACCGAACAATCAGTGTTTGGTCAATCAAACAATCAATGGGGAGAATAAGTGGGTACGACGTGTTAAAGGTTTGCGTTACCCACTCTTTCTCTACCTGCAAAGAGAGACCTTGTTCTTCCCTGTTTGCAGACAAAGAATCTCCAGACAACAATCCACGAACGACAGTTCGGGAAAACAGTGGGGGAGGAAGATAGGCACGACGGATTACAACGGGGACAAAGGTCTGCGTTACCTATCCTTCACTGCTTGCAAAGAGAGAGCCTGTTGTTTTCTCCGTTTGCAGACGGTGAATCTCCAGAGGGTTCAACAAAGCGTAATACTAGTATTATCCAAACCAAACAATCATTTCTTAATTTGTCGTGTTTACACGACCTTACCCGGACCGCATGGACGGTTTCCTGTCTTCCGAATCCAGCGCCTGATCGTCCTCTATTCTTCGTGATGTTCGCGGCACTCCTGATGGTTCCCAGTCAGGACCGTAGATCACTCGAGAGAGGTCTGTTCAGAACTGGTGAAGGTCGGATGATCGGCTGTCAGATGAGGGTCTATCGGACACGAGCTCTCCCGATTGTTGCAGTCGTTCACTCTGTCGTCGGGACCTCTCCCACTGGATCCACGTGTCGCTGTTGGGCCCCACACTTTGGGACGCCAATTGTAGAAAAAGGTAGGGCTATGACCTTTCTCAAGATTTGCCCGGCGCTAACCGCCTTTGTACCATTCAAATTACCAAGCAATGAGGCAGGTGCCGGAGACCAGAAGGCAGGAAACAGAAGTTTTATTCCGACGGAGCAGAACACATCAGATCAGACAACAAGGTATCGTCTCGAGGTGCTCTAACAGCCTCTCTGAGGCCTGGCCTCTTATACACTGGTTTATGGCATGTGACCTTTCTTTATTACAATCATAACATTGTGAAGTAAGGAAAAAGACATCCCCATAATCCTCGTGTCAATCCCACCCTCATATACCTTCACAATAGAGGTCCTCGACCTGCTGATAAGAGGAGGGGGGTCATCACGCAGCTGAGTGTTCCGCCAAGTCTTAGGATGTGTGCGCCTGATCATATCTCAGGGGGTGGGGAGGCCCTGATCAACAGTGTGTCCTTTGAAGAGGGGCGACTCCATGC
This sequence comes from Lissotriton vulgaris, assembly GCF_964263255.1. Lineage (NCBI taxonomy): Eukaryota > Metazoa > Chordata > Amphibia > Caudata > Salamandridae > Lissotriton > Lissotriton vulgaris. The sequence goes on along the minus strand of NC_141687.1, from coordinate 2,118,780,431 downwards.
AATGGGGGCAGTAAATGGTATCTCCCGGCTTAGGCGATGGCCTCGGACCGGTGTGGACAGTCGGACACGGGGTAAGGGGTCATCAAAGGAGTGGTATTCATGCCGCGTGGACAATTGAGCGCGGAGGGAAGGTTTGTCAACAGAGGGGCATTCATGGGAGGAGAGGAGGTGCTGGTCAGGCGCAGGCGTGACTCCCAAGGACAGGGTCATGCAGAAGGGTTAGGCTCATGAGAGGGAGGGAGGGGGAGCCAGGATGCGCGGAGGATGCTTGCTGGGTCAGAGGGGCGCGCTGGCGATCGATTGTGGACAGGGAGACCATGATACCTAAAATGGCTGTTGTGCACGTCGTACGTGGGTGACAAGCTGGCGCAGATGATGTTTAGCTCGCAAACTAAAATTCTAAAAAGATTCAAAATTTTGGCTTGAAGATTTCACTACAAAAGATGGATACATAGTCCTAGATGTGACTAGCTTAGACACAATCTGGACCACTGTCCATCCTCGGTGTTAATCCTGGAACCTTTGTCCCAAATTCAGGCTTTCCGACTTAGCCTCCGTTGTGGACATACTGTCCAAAGTCTGACCTGGGACCTTTGTCCCCGTTGTTGACTTTCCGTCCAGACTTGGACATGGGACATTTGTCCCTGTTGTTGAACTTTCTGTCCAGCTTAATACCAGGACATTCCACTCATTATTCCAGGCTGACCATGTCTCCTCTTGCAAAACCATAGTCCATACTTTATATTTAGAGCAATTCCAGGCTGACCACGTCTCCTCTTGCATAACCAAAGTCCATAATTTGTATTTAGAACGACCTTTGTCCATTTTTTCGCCCTGCTCTTTGACTTTCCGAGGATTCCATGCACTGATAGTTATTGGACATTTGTCCATAGATTCTCTGTCAAGCCAAAGTCTCCTCTATGCTTCTTTGCCATGCATAAGTACTAATTACAATAGTAAGGCACGAGTCGAGATTGTGAGGGACATGTCATGTGGATCATGAAAAATAAAATTGTAGCTTTCTCACTGTAAAGTTTATTTTACTTTGTTCTAGGCACTCTGACTCGTTTCTAGGTTATTCCCAGATCTCTGTTACAAGAACGAAAAAATCCACTAGGTGGCAGTGTTACCCTGTCTCAGTACTAGTCACTTTATCCTTTCACAAATCTGCTATATACAACAGAATGACGTATTGCTTCCTCTTCAGACAGCATGAAACTAACAGTGCTGAATTTCGATCATAAGAAAACATAATGCGGTCCCACAAGTAAGTGATTACAGGTACACAAGCATCTAAAGAAAATCACACGCAAATAAAGAACACACCTCCCACTTCTCCCACCATCCGATTATCAGCCTGCGTGTGACAGTTCTTTCGGTTGGCGTCACGTTGAGAGCAGGCTAGACACAGAGAGCCTCATTGTTTGTTGAGAGTTGATGCACGTGAATCTCCAAAATGGACGCTTGACGTCACCAAGTGACGTTACACGTTGCGCACCATACGTAATGATGCACCCAGCTTGGAACCGAGGAATGAAGTTTCCCTACTGTGAGATGATGCTGGGCACACCACGTCACAATGGAGCAAGCAGCCCCTACGCTGAGACAGACGCAGATACTAACACGTCATCATTTCAGAATGAGCCATGGATAAGTGCAGATCAAACACGGAGGGAGAATAACGGTATTCACAAGTACTAAAGACTCTCGGTAGATGAACTTGAACTTGTATCTTCATTTCCTTCCTCCGTTTCCTGTCTCTAATTCACTTGTTTTTATTTATTATCTAGCATGTGTACATCCGATTCACTCGTTTTTCCCAGCAGCTGTGCCTTGTACGTTAAAAGTACTTAGTTTAAATCCGTGCTGTTTCTCGTGTCTGACGCTTCATTTTATAGCATTACAGGAAACAGAGGGGAAATTCTTTGGACAGTTTTCCTGCAGTTACCGGTTCCTTTTAATTTTGATAAGGGTTTCACAACATTGTCTGTTACATCTGTTCGAGGTTTTAACTGCAGCTGTTTGAGATGTAGTTTAGTTCTACTTTAGTTGCCACTTTAGACAGGTTCCTTAAAATCTCGAGGCGCTACAAATACTTGCGGCAGGTTTCTTCCTTTTCCACAGCGCTTCAACAATTTCTGGTTACATCACCTCTGTAATTTTCCTACACCTTACTTCTTGCCACAGTTAAAATTGCACCGTACTGCCAGGGATGATTAATGTACTTACAGTTCTTTTCATTGCTTTAATTTCCTTTAATTTTTCCTCATCCAACCGGTTTCAAACTTTCTTTGACAATGTTACTGGCAGCAGATAGGTGGACCGCAGTGGGTTCTTTTCGCGAGGTGTAGCTCAGGCTGTGTTTGATGGTTTCTTCTCTGGTCTGGTCAGCAGAAACCGTCGCCAAAATGTTGTAAATAGATGAAGATAGATGACAGGATACTTCTAGTTGATTACATGTAGATTTATTGTAGGACACAGCTGAGTACACACCTCGCCAGCTAACAAGACCATCAACTGACACAGGTAGAACACTCTGGTACAGGTTAGAACACTCACAGGTATTCTGGGAGGCTGAGAAGGTGAAAACACTAAGGAAGGGCTAATGACTACTGTCAGCCATATTACAAGAAGAATCAATATACAACAGTTGGCCCAGCAAAAATGATCTTGTTGGTAATTTAAAAGTCATGTGGGAATTACAAGATGAGCTATCAATTGATGATAATGGTTATGTCTGCAGATGTGAGATAGTTGTTCCTTCTGCCTTAAGAAGTAAAGTTTTAGAAATTATTCATGGGGGCCATTTAGGTATTTCCAAATTAAAGGCAAGATTAAAATCGCTTTATTGGTGGCCTGGCATCGATAGGGATGCAGAAAATTGTGTTAGAGATAGTTCTGTTTGTTGTGAGTCTGACAAGTCATAAGGGAATTTACGACCCTCTTTAGGATTTAAAACTATTCCTGATAATCCATGGGAACATTTGTGCATTGATTGGCTTGGTCCCATTGAGGATAGAGAAGGGAACAACAAACGTATTTTGGTTGTCATGGATGTTTTTTTCCAAATGGCCTGAAGTGGACATCACAGAGAATTTTGATTCTCAGCACGTTGTCAATTTTTTACAAAGTTTGTTTATTAGAGAAGGGATACCAAAATAGATTTTGAGTGATAATGGGCCTCAATTTTCTTCAGTTAAATATGAGAAATTTCTTGAAAGGAATGAGATTCAACCGAGTTATCATGGGTAGTGTCCAAGCTGCTGTAAATGTTGGTAAAGATTGGGAAAAGGAACTTTTAGCCACGTTATGGGCTTACAGGATTACACATACTGGAACTGGGTATAGTCCCTTTAGAATATTAAGGGGTAGAGAACCATTTTGCAAAGATAATGTAGTGTTAAAAAAATACATACGAAATGGTCTCCAGCCTTAGTAAGATCTAATATGAGGAAAATGCATGATGCTGGAAAAAGTCATTATGACATATTGCATAACACTAATGATCTTACTATAAAAAAAGGTGATTGGGTTAAGGTGAAGTTACCTAACAAGGTTAAAAAAGGGTTGAGTAAATATTCTTCTCCTTTACATGTTGTTTCACCATACTCTCGATCAGCCAAACTCATCGATGGGAATGTTAAGCATTACAATTGGATGAGTTTGTACAAGAATTCAAAAAATACAAAGGATGTAATCCCTTCTGTTAGACCTGTCTGGCTTTTTGGCGAAGTCCCTCCTAATTTTTATTTATTTTGTCCCCTTTTTGCCCCTCATACCCTTATTAATTTTTGTGTCTACTGACTTTTTGTAGGTGTTGGCCAGGGGGATAGGTGTTCCCTCTCCCCCTCATAGTTTTTTTACCTCAGGTCCAGAGGCCTGTTCTGACAGGAAAGTTGGCACCACCTAAAATGGTGGCCACCAACTGCCCCAACTGTCACCAACAGAACTTGGCCATAGCCTAACATAGGGCATTCCAGAACCTTCTGGTCCATTCTGGACCACTGAAGGGCAGCCTATATAAGGCGGAATGCGGGGCAGCCATTTTGTCTACCTGTGGAAGTCAGCTGGAGGACAGGTGGTAGCTAAGGGTGGGAAAAGGTTAGACTTAGGGTTGACCTCCTGAACTAGGAAGCTGCCTATTTGGTCCAACCCACAACTCCCCTTTTAGTTATTTGTCTTGGCCCCGCTGTGGGAAGTTACTGGAGACCCTGGGCGCCTGTGTGACCCCTAGTCTAGAACAGAGGGGTGAGAACAGGAGAAGGAGACTGCGGAGTAGTGAGCGCAGTCCTCTGCCCAGTGTGAGGATCTGAACTGAAGAAGACTCCTGAGCCTGTCATCTGTCCAGTAAGGTGGGCTGGGGTTGCAGTGCCTCAAAAGTGCACAGTGACTTTTCATTGAAGAAGCGCCCCCCCCCTCCTTCTTTGATTCCCTCCTCCCTTCTGAGGAAAGGACGGAAGCTGGTGGCCTGGGTGGCGCTGTACCCCCTCTTACCTGAGGCAGGACTGCTAGGGAGCCGATCCCCCCTCAAGCGCTAAGGTGGTGGAGTGTGGAGGGAAGTCTCATCCCATCTGAGAAGCCCTGATTGTCGCTGCCGCGGTCGGGACCCCGGGGGCACTGGCCGCGTCATCGTGAAAAACCCCGAGGTCCGAAGTTAGGGAGCGCTGCCGCGCATGCCTCAAGTATTTCCACCTTATTAATCAGGAGGGGCTTCAGTTCGCGCAGGCTCTGAGGAAGCGGCGTCTCGACCGCGGAGCCTGCGCTGGAAAAGGCAGAAGCGTCTTGGCAGGCTGAGAGGCGGGACGAGAGCGAGCGCCTTCCGCGCATGCCCGCCGAGTAAGCGTCTTGGCAGGCTGAGAGGCGGGACGAGACGAGCGCCTTCCGCGCATGTCCGCCGAGGGAGCACCTTTGTGAGGAGAGGCGCCGGGGAAGGTTGTGAGGAGCGCCGAGTGATCCTGTCTTCTCCTCCTGCTCGAGCGCCACACTGAAGAGCTGGCCCGAGCAGGGAGGGGGAGCTAAGAGGCCCAGAAGGGGCCCGGGGGCATCGTGATTTCAGCCCCTGACGCCTCCTAAGTGAGAGACCCTCCGAGGAGTTGGCCCAAACCCAGTAACACCGAGGAGCCCCCTGAGGCGAGAGAGCCTCTGCAGCCTCGGTTCCTAGCCCCTCCTTTTCTGTGTCACCTTTCCCTCTTGGCGCAGGACAACCTCAACACAGCTGGAAACAAGTAAGGAGGTACTGGAAAGGGGGAGAGTGGCACTAAAAGTCATCTGGAAATAACTCACATCCTATTAATTGCCACAGCTGAGTGACACACAGGAGGGAGTAACTTGAAGGGATCATCAGCAACGTTGTATTAGGAAGTGAGGGGGGTTGGTGTTGGGAGAGACCAGTATTGGGCACAATACAGTATCCAGTTGTAATTACTTCTGGGATCTTAAGAAATGCATAATTAATGTGGATCTTGATCTGGGAGTCTACTGTGTCATGATTAATTCGTTGACAAGTGTATTGTCTTATTGAACAAGATTCTAGTAGGGTAATAATTAGCCTAATTGATTCTAAGGTACAGTTTCTCTAAATGCAAAAGTGTGATAAGAGTTCAGGAATATAGTAACTGCTAGTAATTTAAAAAGTGATAATCTGCTAGTAACTTACAAAGTGTAATTGCTGACCCTGAAAGTGATTTGAAATGTTTTGACTTATTTATATGTGAGTTACTAATACTTGACAACAAAGAGAATATTATTTTTATATAAAGCAGTACGTATTTTCATATAATTTTGGTGTAGTGTTTTCTTTTTGAGTGCTATTGCGTGAAATTACTTTTGGGTGGTCTGCAACCTTTACACTGTGCCTCTGATATGCTAGTCTTGCCCTAGGCCAGGCTACCTAATTCCAACATATTGGTGCCTAGCGGTGGGATTGCGGACTTGGTTGCAGCTACTTACTAGTAATTTGACGTAATACACCCAACCTACACCAGGAGTTTTCTCCTTGCGGCCCTCCCAATTAGTCTTTTTGTTTTTTCTAAATTTATTCCTGGTGGTGGGTGGAGTTGGCTTAAGGTTGCCCTTGCCCCTCTGAAATTTCTGGTGTGTATCCAGGTTTGCCAGACTCACAATGGAGTTTGCGGTGGAAAACCTGGAAGTCTATTCCGTGCCCCAATTGAGAATGTTCTGCCAACAAATGGGGGTCTTTTTCAAACATGGTGCTAGGAAGGGGGAGCTCCAGACTAGCCTTAGGGCCTGGGTGGAGGCACACCAAGAGACAAAGGAGGAGGATGAAGAGGTTGACCAGGACACGGTGGGGGAGGTAGAAGAGTTATTTCGCCATGAGGGGGAAAACTTACTCACCGGACCAGTGTCCTATTCCAGAAAGGGCAGTAGCATCTCTGGGAGAAGCCTAACGGAAGCCGAGCTTACCGATAGGAGGGAGAAAAGACAGCTAAAGTGGGAGTTGGCTAAGTTGGAGCAGGAGAAAGAGGAGAGGAGGATGGTCCACGAGTTTAGACTGAAGGAACTGGAGCTCCAAAGTCTGCGACGGGGGTCCTCTCCTGTTAGGAATGGTGGCAGCGAACCAAAAGAGTCAGCCAGGGAGACCAAACCCTATATCCCAAAGGACCTGATAGCGAGCTTCAGTCAGGGGGACGATGTAGCTAAGTGGCTGGCCGCTTATGAGGTTTCTCTGAAGGTTCATGGAGTGCAGGAGAAGCACTGGGGGGGTAGTTTGTACAAGTACATGCCTCCTGCTGGTCGGGACACCTTGCTGGCCCTGGATCCAGAGGAACAGACAAACTACCCCACCATGAAGCTGGCGTTATTGAGGAAGTTCGGGCTCACCCCAGAAAGGTACCGACAGAAGTTCAGGGGGAGCCACAAGATGGGCACTCAGAACTGGGTGGACTTCCTTGATTACGCCAGAAAGGCCTTAGAGGGTTGGGTCAAGGGCAGTGAGGTAAAGAATTATGAGGGGCTGTACGATCTGTTTTTGAGAGAACACCTCCTCGAGAAATGTTTTCCCGAGCTGCGCCAACACCTGGTAGACAGCAAGCTGACCAATCCCCGGAAGCTTGCAGAGGAGGCGGACATCTGGACAAGTACCCGGGTGTCCTCCAAGGGGACTGGAGGGGAATCTCAAAAAGCCGGACAGGGCGCCCCCCAGAAGAAGGAGGGGGGGGGAGAAAAAGAAAGAGTTCTCTAAAGGTCCCCAAAATAACTTCCAAGGGAAGGGAGCAGGTTTCACCCCTAGGGCAAACCCGCCCCGGAACCCTCATCCTGGCCAAAGCCAGCAGCCCAGGGTTCTCCACTGTTTTGAATGCGGTGGCGTTGGACATTATAAGGGAGATGTCAGATGCCCAAAGAGACCACCCCCTCCCACCGGAGGAAAGTCACCGGGAGTAGCTAGTGTAGCGCTCGGGGAGGAGTTGCCCTTAGATAAGGGGGGTGAGTGGGCGGGTGTCACCTTAGTGTCCCTGGGAGAGCGGGAGATGGTGCCAAAGATCCAGGTGCCCCCAAATACTACAAAGTATGGGCAATGGGTTACCTTCAATGGCCAGAGAGGGGAGGCTCTGAGGGATACAGGAGCCAGCATGACTATGGTGAGAAGTGAGCTGGTGTCCCCAGAGCAGGTTGTTCCTAATGTACTCCACCCCGCCGCGATGGCTGACGGCAGAATGGGCCACTATCCAGTGGCTGAGGTTCCCTTTGAGTGGGAGGGGGTTGCAGTTTCACTTCGAGTTGCCGTAAGCCCTGCCGTGCCAGTCGATTGTCTGTTGGGGAATGACATGGAACACAACACTTGGAGAGAGGTGGAATACCGGACGCATTCTGCGATGCTGGGTACACCTGACTGGGCCTGTGTCAGTACACGGTCTGCGACTGCCCGGAGAGGGAGTTCGCCTGGGTTGGAGCCTGGAACAATGGCCCAACCCGCTGCTAAGAAGGGACAGACCCGGAGACAGAGAAAGCCTGCTCCGGCTTCCACACCCCATGAGACAGATCGGCCACCTGCGGTGGTGGACCAGGAGTCCGTGGAGGGGGAAGTAGACTCTCTGGAGGATTTACCCATCCCTGCGGAGTGGCATGTGGAGGGAGGTCCTACCAGAGAGGAATTCTGTAAGGGGCAGAGGGAGTGCCCCACCCTTGAGGGACTGAGGCGACAGGCTGAAGCCCAAGCAGCAGGTGATGTTACGGGACATTACCATATTTACTGGGAGGATGGACTCCTCTACAGTGAACCCAAGGTACCCTCGCCTGGTTCATCGAGGGCCTTGGTAGTCCCGCAACAGTACCGAGCCTTTCTTTTGGAATTGGCTCATGCCATACCCCTGGCAGGACACTTAGGCCAGGATAAGACCTTTGCACGGCTTGTCCTCCACTTTTACTGGCCTCAGATGAAAGCGGCGTCCAACACATACTGTAGGACATGTGTAACCTGCCAGGCCAGTGGGAAAACAGGGGTGAAGCTAAAAGCTCCCCTGGAACCACTTCCAGTCGTTAGCACCCCCTTTGAGAGGGTGGGCATCGACATTGTAGGGCCTTTGGATCCACCAACAGCAGCTGGTCACAGGTTTATCCTGGTACTGGTGGATCATGCCACACGGTACCCAGAGGCAATACCTCTGAGGACAGTCACTGCACCTGTAGTGGCAAGAGCCCTAATGGGAATCTTTACCCGAGTGGGATTTCCCAAGGAAGTTGTGTCCGACAGGGGGACCAACTTCCTGTCAGCTTACATGCGGGCAATGTGGAAGGAGTGTGGAGTGACCTACCGGTTCACCACTCCTTATCACCCCCAGTCGAATGGACTGGTTGAGAGGTTCAATAAGACCTTGAAGGGCATGATCAGAAGTCTGCCCGAGAGCCTGCGGAGGAAATGGGATGTCCTCCTACCCTGTTTACTCTTTTCCTACAGGGAAGTGCCCCAGAAGGGAGTGGGCTTCAGCCCCTTTGAGCTTCTGTATGGGCACCCTGTACGCGGTCCTCTCAGCCTGGTGAAGGATGGTTGGGAGAAATCTCCCAGGAAACCCCCCCAGGATGTGGTGAGCTACATGCTGGCCTTCAGGAGCCAAATGGCGAAGTTGTGGAAGCAAGCTTCTGACAACTTGGAGGCCAGCCAGGCAGTCATGAAGGAGTGGTACGACCACAATGCTCACCAGGTGGAACTGGAGCCTGGACAGAAAGTGTGGGTGATGGAGCCTGGAGAGCTTAGCGCCCTCCAGGATCGCTGGACAGGCCCCTTTGAGGTGTTGGAAAAGAAGGGTAAGGCCACATACCTAGTGGACCTTAAGACCCCTCGACAGCCCCTACGGGTGCTGCATGCCAACCGACTCAAGCCCCACCATGAGAGGCCCGAAGTCATGCTGATGATGGTGACTGACGGGGAAGAGGAAGCGGAAAGCGAACCTCTCCCAGATCTCTTTTCGTCCCAAGAGAAGGATGGGTCAGTGGAGGGAGTGATTCTCTCTCCTACTCTAACTCCTGAGCAACAGGAGGACTGTCGCCAGATCCTGGAGCAGTACTCTTCGTTGTTCTCCCTTGTCCCGGGAAGGACCCACCTGTGTACCCATGATGTGGACACAGGAGACAGCCCACCAGTGAAGTCCAAGACCTACTGGCTGTCTGACAAGGTGAAGGCTAGCATACATGGAGAAGTTGCCAAGATGCTAGAGCTGGGAGTAATTGAACCTTCCAACAGCCCTTGGTCCAGTCCGGTGGTGCTCGTGCCAAAAGCCGCACCACCAGGCACCACACCTGAACTGAGGTTCTGTGTGGATTACCGAGGACTGAATTCAGTGACAAGGACTGATGCTCATCCGATCCCTAGGGCGGATGAATTGATTGACCGGCTAGGAGCTGCCCAATATCTGAGTACCTTTGACCTCACTTCAGGGTACTGGCAGATCTCCTTGACAGATGGAGCAAGGGAAAGGTCAGCCTTCTCCACGCCTGAGGGACACTACCAGTTCTGTGTGATGCCCTTTGGGCTCAAGAACGCCCCTGCCACATTTCAGCGGCTGGTGAACCAGGTCCTCTCTGGAATGGAGAGTTTCTCTGCTGCTTACTTGGATGACATTGCTGTCTTCAGCAGCAGCTGGGAGGACCATCTGCAGCATTTGCAGGCCGTTCTCCAGGCCCTGAGACAAGCTGGATTGACCATCAAAGCCAGCAAATGCCAGATTGGGCAGGGGTCGGTTGTGTACCTTGGACACTTGGTGGGTAGGGGGACTGTGCAGCCCCTGCAGGCGAAGATTGAGGCAATCATGGCCTGGGAACCCCCCAAGACACAGACTGAGGTCCGAGCTTTCCTGGGCCTCACAGGATACTACCGTCGCTTTGTGAAGGGGTATGGCACTATTGTAGCGCCCCTCACAGAGCTCACCTCCAAGAAACAACCTCGAAGGGTAGTTTGGACAAAGGCTTGTCAGCAAGCCTTTGAAAAGTTGAAACAGGCAATGTGTGCGGCACCGGTCCTGAGGGCCCCAGACTTCTCCAAGGAGTTCATTGTCCAAACGGATGCATCAGAACATGGCATTGGGGCAGTGTTATCGCAACTCAATGAAGAGGGCCTGGATCAACCTGTAGTCTTCTTATCCAGGAGACTGCTTCCCCGGGAACAGAAGTGGAGTGCCATTGAGAGGGAAGCTTTTGCGGTGGTGTGGGCTCTGAAGAAGCTGCGGCCATACCTCTTTGGCTCGCACTTCCTGGTTCAGACTGACCACCGACCCCTTCGTTGGCTGATGCAGATGAAGGGGGAAAATCCCAAGTTGTTGAGGTGGTCCATCTCCCTACAGGGAATGGACTTCCGGGTGGAACATCGGCCTGGAGTGGACCACGCCAATGCAGACGGTCTCTCCAGGTATTTCCGCCTTAGTGATGAGGACTCCCAAGGGGTTGGGTAGTTCTCCCCACTTTCAGCTGGGGGGGACGCGTGTTAGACCTGTCTGGCTTTTTGGCGAAGTCCCTCCTAATTTTTATTTATTTTGTCCCCTTTTTGCCCCTCATACCCTTATTAATTTTTGTGTCTACTGACTTTTTGTAGGTGTTGGCCAGGGGGATAGGTGTTCCCTCTCCCCCTCATAGTTTTTTACCTCAGGTCCAGAGGCCTGTTCTGACAGGAAAGTTGGCACCACCTAAAATGGTGGCCACCAACTGCCCCAACTGTCACCAACAGAACTTGGCCATAGCCTAACATAGGGCATTCCAGAACCTTCTGGTCCATTCTGGACTACTGAAGGGCAGCCTATATAAGGCGGAATGCGGGGCAGCCATTTTGTCTACCTGTGGAAGTCAGCTGGAGGACAGGTGGTAGCTAAGGGTGGGAAAAGGTTAGACTTAGGGTTGACCTCCTGAACTGGGAAGCTGCCTATTTGGTCCAACCCACAACTCCCCTTTTAGTTATTTGTCTTGGCCCCGCTGTGGGAAGTTACTGGAGACCCTGGGCGCCTGTGTGACCCCTAGTCTAGAACAGAGGGGTGAGAACAGGAGAAGGAGACTGCGGAGTAGTGAGCGCAGTCCTCTGCCCAGTGTGAGGATCTGAACTGAAGAAGACTCCTGAGCCTGTCATCTGTCTAGTAAGGTGGGCTGGGGTTGCAGTGCCTCAAAAGTGCACAGTGACTTTTCATTGAAGAAGCCCCCCCCCCCCTCCTTCTTTGATTCCCTCCTCCCTTCTGAGGAAAGGACGGAAGCTGGTGGCCTGGGTGGCGCTGTACCCCCTCTTACCTGAGGCAGGACTGCTAGGGAGCCGATCCCCCCTCAAGCGCTAAGGTGGTGGAGTGTGGAGGGAAGTCTCATCCCATCTGAGAAGCCCTGATTGTAGCTGCCGCGGTCGGGACCCCGGGGGCACTGGCCGCGTCATCGTGAAAAACCCCGAGGTCCGAAGTTAGGGAGCGCTGCCGCGCATGCCTCAAGTATTTCCACCTTATTAATCAGGAGGGGCTTCAGTTCGCGCAGGCTCTGAGGAAGCGGCGTCTCGACCGCAGAGCCTGCGCTGGAAAAGGCAGAAGCGTCTTGGCAGGCTGAGAGGCGGGACGAGAGCGAGCGCCTTCCGCGCATGCCCGCCGAGTAAGCGTCTTGGCAGGCTGAGAGGCGGGACGAGACGAGCGCCTTCCGCGCATGTCCGCCGAGGGAGCACCTTTGTGAGGAGAGGCGCCGGGGAAGGTTGTGAGGAGCGCCGAGTGATCCTGTCTTCTCCTCCTGCTCGAGCGCCACACTGAAGAGCTGGCCCGAGCAGGGAGGGGGAGCTAAGAGGCCCAGAAGGGGCCCGGGGGCATCGTGATTTCAGCCCCTGACGCCTCCTAAGTGAGAGACCCTCCGAGGAGTTGGCCCAAACCCAGTAACACCGAGGAGCCCCCTGAGGCGAGAGAGCCTCTGCAGCCTCGGTTCCTAGCCCCTCCTTTTCTGTGTCACCTTTCCCTCTTGGCGCAGGACAACCTCAACACAGCTGGAAACAAGTAAGGAGGTACTGGAAAGGGGGAGAGTGGCACTAAAAGTCATCTGGAAATAACTCACATCCTATTAATTGCCACAGCTGAGTGACACACAGGAGGGAGTAACTTGAAGGGATCATCAGCAACGTTGTATTAGGAAGTGAGGGGGGTTGGTGTTGGGAGAGACCAGTATTGGGCACAATACAGTATCCAGTTGTAATTACTTCTGGGATCTTAAGAAATGCATAATTAATGTGGATCTTGATCTGGGAGTCTACTGTGTCATGATTAATTCGTTGACAAGTGTATTGTCTTATTGAACAAGATTTTAGTAGGGTAATAATTAGCCTAATTGATTCTAAGGTACAGTTTCTCTAAATGCAAAAGTGTGATAAGAGTTCAGGAATATAGTAACTGCTAGTAATTTAAAAAGTGATAATCTGCTAGTAACTTACAAAGTGTAATTGCTGACCCTGAAAGTGATTTGAAATGTTTTGACTTATTTATATGTGAGTTACTAATACTTGACAACAAAGAGAATATTATTTTTATATAAAGCAGTACGTATTTTCATATAATTTTGGTGTAGTGTTTTCTTTTTGAGTGCTATTGCGTGAAATTACTTTTGGGTGGTCTGCAACCTTTACACTGTGCCTCTGATATGCTAGTCTTGCCCTAGGCCAGGCTACCTAATTCCAACACCTTCATCTTCATTTTCGTGGATGTGGGATGATGTAATGGACTCTGCTTCTAATAGTAATGATATTGTTAGTCTTTCTTCAGATACATCTTGTGCATCATCTTCGGTTGAAGTTAACTGTTCACAGAGTAATGCACAAAATGTATCCAATACAACCCGCTCTGGCAGAGTAACTAAAGTGCCTAGTAAGTATAGAAGTTATGTAATGTAATGTTTTCTTTATGTTACGAGGGGAATAGAGTGGTGTCTTAACTTTACCAATTCAAACTTTATCAAGCTTGATCTTATTTATGTGCGTGTTACCTTACTTAGAATATTGTATTTTATAACTTTCACTTTATTAGGCTTAAATACTTTTATGAAGAAGGGACATGTGGCATATCTGTATTTCCATGACCACAGGTGAGTGTTCTATGTTCTATGATGCATCACCTGGCTTCTTATGTATTCCAGAATAGTGGGAGTGAGTTCAGTTGTCTGTTGGACCTGTTGGCAGGATTACCTTTCTCTTGTACCTGCTTGAATAAATATTCTACTTATCTCTTCTCCATGGAGCTGTCATTATTACAGAGATATGCTAATGGAGCCATTCATTCCTATTGTCTGTCCTCACCAAGGTCCTGATTATGATGAGGTCGGGGTATTCTGACCCGCGCGTAAATCTCTAATTACGCATGTTTTGGAATGACAAGTTATATGGTATTTAATGTGTTCGATAATTATCATGTGTTAAATACCACATGGCGCCCCCCCCCCCTAGTTCCTACGCCCATTTATAAAACGGTTATTTTCTGCATGAGCAGTAAAGATGATGAACTGCTGACTGAAACTTCTGTATTTGACAGAATGCAGATGATGTTTGGGGCTGATTATGATGTCATTGCTCACTAGACCACCATGTCTATCAGATGCGATCTGAGAAATGCTGTTTATTCGACCGAGAAATGCGCATTTGTATTTCTGAACGAAAGTAATACAAATATGCCTCACAAAGATATCTTCTCAAGATCGCTTGATTTTTAAATTTTTCTAAACAAAAACTAATTTTCGTCTGGCTTTGATGTTCCATCTAGTAAACTTACGCTGTGGCCAGTGTTACCTGCACTACTAAGAATAGTCACCAGATGGCAGTAAAGCACCTACCTACCAGCGTTAAATGCTGTAAAAAGTCTGTGTTTGTTCTCTTCATTTCCGTTCGACTGTTAGCTTTAACTGCTGATTATTATTCCAACCTTAGGTGTTCATTTACATAAATATAACCTAAATCATTCTTCTGAAGTGTTTGTTTTTTCTCCTGATTTTCTGTCTTTATCACAGCAAGCGGCAAGCCCTTCGAAAGCACAATAACAAATCGGAGGGTGCAAGATTTAAAACCTTGCTTTTTTTTGCCACATTTTTCCTGTGCCGTGCAGTTTATTTCGAAGATTTACGCCTACTGTCATCATGGAGTCTGTCAATGAAAAAGCCCACATTGCTTTATCAAAATAACACAGATTAACCTGTGTTAGGGCCGGGCACCGGGCAGCTTTATTTGTTGCAAATCTCTGATAAAACGTCATGTGTCCTCGACAGTGGCGGCTGGTGACATTTGAAAGTGGTGGGGCGGAAAGTGGTAATCACACTGCACCGTAGCACCCCAGGACCTCAGGACCTCACACTCTGCTGCCTGCTGTCTCCAGGCCTCTGGGCTCAAGCCCTCAAACCCAAGACCTCAGGCCCACTCATCCTGGAACACAGACCCTCACACTCTCTCTGTAGCCCTCTCACCCCGGACCACAGACCCTCCCACCCTCGGACCTCAGTCAGCCCCTCTGACCCTCTCAGACCTTAGACCCTCACACCCTGGCTGCAGCCCTCTCACCCCCGGACCTCAGACCTTCACACTCTCGGACCTCAGCCCCTCTCCGACCTTAAACCCTCAGGCTCACACCCTGCAGGCAGCCCTCTCACCCCCGGACCTCAGACCCTCACACTCTCGGACCTCAGCCCCTCTCACCCTCTCGGGCCTTAGACACTCACACTCTGCAGCGCTCTCACCCTGGACCCCAGCCCCTCTCACCCAAGACATCGGGCCCTCACACTCTGCAGCCCTCTAACCCCCGGACATCAGGCCTTCAAGTTCTCACCCTCAGGCAGGCCCACGGACCCTGCCGTGCTTGGCTGAGTGAGAAGCGATCACAGTGGCGCGTCCGACTTTGTGTTAAGACCAGTCACGGCACTGACATTGCTGACAGCATAGTAAAGGCACTAAGGCAGGCATGTTTGATCTTTACAAAAGGTAACTACAAACAGTAAGGAAGGACTGGACCATTCACATATTGTTCCTATTAAAGTGGCAGAGGCTCAATGGTTGCAGAGTTATTGTCACATACAATGCATAAAGACAGTGCATCTTCTCGTCATTCTTATCATGCAGTTAAGTCTTTAGTAGTTACATGACTTCCCAAATTTCATTTCAGCACTGTCTTAATTTAGCGTCTTTTATTCATTTCACAATACTCGAGACGGACCACAGTAGCCACAACGACGATTTGTTCTTATTTTATTATCAGATCCCAGACCTTACCCGTTTCATCTTTGGTTTACTGTTTCATTCCATCAGTGTCTCTTCAAAGCCATTAAAGAATTCTTTTCCAAACATGGCAAAGACATTTGGTTTCAGTTGATGTCACGGAGATGTTGCTCACATTCCCAACATACTTGTCACATAATTCGTTCGTAACTTGCCTTTCTTCCATGTCCTTCAAATCGCACGTCGTGCTAGGGTAAAATACCCCTACAAACCCTGGCCGGTCCATTAAGTTTTTAAAAATAGAGGCGGCCCTTACAATCATACTCTGTCCGTGTCCTGTTGTTCTTATTTTCATATCAGAACCCTAGATCTGGATCTATATATCCATTGTGTCTGTCCTGCAACCAAACCCAGCTACATCCACCTCTCGGGCTGGTACAAATCATCGGATACGGGTCCCATAGTACACTCATAGCAGTCATGGACAGGCAGTTGCTATGAATGCCGTCAGCTGGTACCTGCAGATTAAGGACGACCGACGAGAATACATTTTATGCAAGAAATTCACAATTTGCACCCAAGCATTCCAGTGTTAATAGCAAAAAAAATTGCTTTCAGTCGCTAAAATGGAGAAGCTCTGATAGTAATTTGAGGCAGTGGGAAACAGTACTACCCACTATGCGCATTCTGCCCCCAGTGCATCATCGCCGGCGCCGCCAGTTAAACGCAGACAGTAACTCTGTACATGTAAGCATAGTAAAATATGCGATAACATAAACCAACCAATGGTAATAACGCACCACCTGATGATTGCGGGGATGTTACCACATCGAGGTATTACCAATGTGGTAATACCTCGATGTGGTAACATCCCCGCAATCATCAGGTGGTGGAATGAGTTTACTGACGACGCCCTCTAAGAGCGGTATTGAAGCATGATTCTTAACTAATGCAACGAGGTGCAGTAAAACATTCAGAGTCCAATCAGGGCTTTTACCTCAAAAGAAAAATAACTTTAATCATTCACTACTACATTATGTTAGCGCACGTGTACATAAACAGTATCACAATCACGTACAATAGGCCTAAAAATACCATTTGCCATAATGTAGGACAACAAACAATACTCACCCCACCCCACAGACCTAAAAAGTTCTTTGTTGTGGAGCAAGGAGTAAACAAGAATGCCAGGAATACTTCCAGACTGTTTATTCTGAGAGCCTCTAAGCCTGCAGGCAGGGAGAACGCGTAAAGCTATACTGCAGGCTTTCTAACTTGGCAACTCAGAACTGGCGCAAGGGCATTGTCTGGCATACACTCGAACCGGAGTGGGTGGTAGCGTAGCAGGCAGGCGCAGAGGCGCGGGAGCCATCCTGTGGGTATTTATTTGAAGAACACAAGATTTTTGCACTTGTGGCGCCTCCGAGCCTGTGGGTCTAATGCGACTCTCACTCTTCATTCTGGTCACAAGACAGTCCCACCCCACAGTTCACGCCAGTTTTCAGCCTTCTAGTAGAGTTCTCAGTACAGAGAGTTCTGGACTGGTATGCGGTCATCAGATTCAGCAGGGTAGGTTAAGTTTAAATTAGGGTCACACAGGCCGAGTGCAGCCGACTACTCACCTGCGGCAAGTTACAGTAAGTAACACTAACACATTTCATTCACATTATGCTAACTGTAGCAGCAGCCTACAGGCAAAAGCGCGGGGGGCGTCTGTAACATGCAGGTACAGGTGAAACAGTACTCGTGAAACAGTGGTGTGGTGTGCGCTGCTACTGTCTGTGCTGTGCACAGTAAAAGACTTACGTCGTAGATGGTGGACGAGGTGCCGTGTCACGGTGGTCGTGAGGTCCGGTCCGGGTCCGTAGGGGCACACTGGGCACACACACTCTCAGTCTCTCACTACTCTGTAACCAGGCCAGGGCAGGACGACGACGACGGACGGACTCCTTGTGAGTTGTGAGTGACTCTAGATTAGAAGACACACTCTCTCTGACGATGACGAGTCTACTTCTTCTACTTTCACTTAGTAGACTTGTTGTTAGTTTCGTATTCTGGTTGTTGTTTTGGTGCGCCACGCGTGGTAATGGCCAATCACCTCTACTTTGCTGGATAATAGCCACAGGTGATTGGTCATGCAGTGCGGGCCGCAGCAGAGCAGCCAACACCCACGCCGCGTGGTACCATCCTGCTGCAGCAGCCAATCCTGGCGCAGCGTTAAGAGCGCCACTGCGCCAGGATTGGCTTACGAGCAGACTGCTATTTGCCCCTAATGAGACCGGGGCCCGGGTCCCATGCCTGTCTAGTCTCTGAGTGATATGGGGGGTGGGGGGTGGATGGACCACAGTACGCATGCGCAGGCCAGTCAAAATATCGAGGCCTCCTGGATTTCACTTGCGCTGTGTGTACAGTTACTGTAGTACACTGTACACACTGCGCATGTGAAACCCACGAGTCCTCAATATTTTGACTGGCCCGCGCGCAGTTACTGCCAGTGCCAACGCTATTCTGCTTGCGCCGCCCCCCGCACGGCCCACTCCCTTATGCGCTGCCCGATTCTGTCGGGCTTCTCCCGGCCGGGGACGGTAGCACGCTGCTCAGATTAATCCCGTTCTGAGAACGTTCTGACTTCGTTTTTAAATTATGCATGTTGTTGTTGTTGGCAGGTGCGTCCATGGCTAGTGGGGCAACGCCCCAACGCCCCCAATGGACGCACCGCCACTGGTCCTCGAGCTCACAGCCAGAGACGTTTAAACGCGTGGGCATAATGGTCTAGCCCAGGGCCCGCCTGGGGCCCCGTCTTTAAGGGGGGGCCTGAGAGATCGGGCTCTCTTCTCCACACATTCCTGCCCTGATGACCTTGAATGATTCTTAAACATTGATTGTTTTAAATACTATTTTCTACTAATGTGTTTTAATACTGGTGATGTGTGGGAGTTACAGATATTTTGCAACATCCATAAAAAAAATCCCTTTAGATCAACAGAGGATCTCGGTCGTAGAGTGAGCTTCTGCTATATTACACTATTGAACACACGCATCGCATTCTCTGAATATCAGATGGAAAGACATTTAGAATGTTGACCCGTGTGTCAGTACAGTGTCGGTCACCTGGTCAAAGAACGCGTGAAAAAGCTGAAATGTGATCATAAATGTAAAGCTTTTCCGAACAGGGTCCCCAAAATCCTGTAGGTTTGTCCCTGCTCACAACGTATAGAAACTGTAGCGCTTTCAGAAACACTGATAGGAATGAGAGCGAATGACATTAGCGAACTAATAGGTTCCTTATCTGGCCACCTCTTCTTGGTGCGATACATTTTAGTATTAGGTGATAGTGCAGTAAACTATGAGGGATTGGTTAAGTTGCAAAGGGTATTATTACCTCATTGTTGAGTAGAAAGGGTAAAACTGCTCCCAGCAAGGCACCACACCCTTCCCCCTGCATTCATTCTAG
Organism: Lissotriton vulgaris; assembly: GCF_964263255.1. Classification (NCBI taxonomy): domain Eukaryota; kingdom Metazoa; phylum Chordata; class Amphibia; order Caudata; family Salamandridae; genus Lissotriton; species Lissotriton vulgaris. The sequence continues at coordinate 2,118,761,337 of NC_141687.1, read as the reverse complement.
CGAAGATACTACAGCCGCCATTCTAAATCACTTCAAATATAAACATGGAACGTGAAGGAAATCTCTCTGCTAATCAAGGAATATCCCAGCAGGAACTATTGAAGCAAATGATGTCATAGTTTAGCAGCGACGTACTGTCACACCGGACATGCGTGACGCCCTGGGCATATGCTTTAAAAAAACAAAAAAAAACAGAAGAACACAAAATACTCGAGGCCGAATAAGAATGTGGCGGCTGTGTGCGTTGTTTGCCATTCATATTTTTCAACTTTTATATAAGACATTGATTCCTCTATAAAACAATACAAGTGTAAATGCACCGCCGATGTATTCCCAGTGGAAAATAAGCATTGGCTCAGACAAGCCCACCCGTCATTGTTTTGTGGTCTCTTGTAGCCTTCTGATATGGAAAGGATGTGCTCAGGTGTGCGTCGCACTGCACCTTCTCAGAAAGGTGATCCATTCTGATGTGGTGGGACCAATTATTGAAATGATTTTTACCATCTGGAGCGGCACAGATGAACTAACACAAATGCAATGGAATTACTCAATAACTAGCCCTTACGAAATTTAAATTATGCTGGTGTAGTTTTGATTTAATGAAATGTGCTTTATGCTTGCTATGCAAAATCCCGGATATTATGCTGTCAGAGCACGTTGCGCAGTTACACCACTATTCGCAACAACATTATAGTGCAGGAAATATAGTGCCAAATGACAGACTTGCATTTCGTGTATTTTTCCTGAAACTTTCCCTTACGAAATGAAAGCAAATTATGTGAATTTTATTCACCCCTAGTTAATAGGCATTCATTGGCTCAAAACTTTTCATCCATCACGTTTTCATTGTTTCAGTTAACCTCTAGTTTACATTCTTGCAATCACTGTGATTTAGGGAGCAGGAAGTGTGATTCAGTATTTGTGTGCAGTGAGTGGTTCATTGCAGCAGCGTGGTGGTATGTTAGACGGGGACCTGGAGGGTCGGCCGAGGACCTGGAGGGTCGGCCGAGGACAAGGGGAGAGGCCTCCGGTGAGGGCCGTCTCCAGCGATCGTACAGACAAGTAACTTCCCCCCCACAGATGGACACCACACGAAGATAAGGTTAACGCTCTTTATATGCAGTTCTTGGATTAAGGTAGTACGGTACAATGAGACCAGGACACGAGGATCCTCTCAATTCTAGTCTCTGAAAGGGAAAGGGGGTAGCGGGACAGTCTTGTTACCAATCTGGTATTGAGATAAGACGATGAGTAGCTCACAATCCTCGAGCTCGGCGTTCGGTAGGTCGGGCCGCGGCAGCGCCAGCAGGTCCAGAGGAGGTCGTAGGTAGCAACGGGCCGCGGCAGCGCCAGCAGGTCCCGACAAAGATGGTGGTTGCAAGAGGCCGCGGCAGCGCCAGCAGGTCCCCACGAGGATGAAGGTTACAACGGGCCGCGGCAGCGCCAGCAGGTCCCACGAGGATGAAGGTTGCAGAAGGCCGCGGCAGCGCCAGCAGGCAGGACGACAGTTCACAAGGCAGGGCGACGGCAGCGCCAGTAGTCCGTCAAGGATGAGTTCTTCACGGTGTCTCTCGACTCCAGGATACAACTGCCTTCCTGCTCTGGAGCTGCCTCAGTTATAGGTCTGGCGCCCTTTGATGTCCGGACCCTCGCACTTGGAGGTCGGGAGGTCCGGGATGAGGGAGTCCAGACACCCAGCAGGGGGGTGGAGCCAGCGCCCGGGGAGGCTGGGGGCGATCGGCACCTGGCGGGGGAGAGCCATCGACACTTCTTTCTCCCATTGACCTGCCAAGTGGTTCATTCACCTCCTGGGTGGATGGTGGTGCCGGGATGTCGGGCCTGGCCAGGCCCAGGGTTAGGGTCGAGCTGAGGCCACGCGGTCTCGTGGTGCATTGTCCAAGGTGGCGGCTGGTCCGGGCAATGGTGCTGACGGTGGCCCGGGCCAGGGATACAGAGATGTCCGGGAGCAGGCGTCCCGTAGGGGACGGGTTGCGGGATGCTTCTGTGGGTAGCCCTGGGAGAGCCGGTGTCTGGGCCCTGTCATGCGGGGAGGGAGCGAGCCCTTCATGGGGCCTGTCCAACATGCGTCCCCCCCAGCTGAAGGCGGGGAGAGTCACCCATCCTCTTGGGGACTCTCCTCGTCGAGGCGGAAAAAGCGGGACAGGCCATCCGCGTTGGCGTGGTCTTGGCCAGGGCGATGCTCCACAGTGAAGTCCATCCCCTGCAGGGAGATGGACCATCGCAATAGTTTGGGATTCTCCCCCCGCATCTGCATCAACCATTGCAGGGGGCGATGATCTGTTTGCACCCGAAAGTGGGTACTGAAGAGGTAGGGCCGGAGCTTCTTAAGGGCCCATACGACTGCAAAGGCCTCCCGCTCGATGGTGCTCCAGCGCTGTTCTCGGGCCAGTAGGCGGCTGCTGATGAAGGCCACTGGTTGGTCGACTCCCTCGGGGTTCAGTTGGGAGAGGACGGCCCCAATGCCATGGTCCGAGGCATCAGTCTGAACGATGAACTCGCGGCTGTAGTCGGGGGCCTGGAGCACAGGGGCGGTGCACATGGCAGCCTTCAGCTTCTCGAAGGCCGCTTGACAGTCGGGAGTCCAGTTGACTGTTTTTGGGTGGTTCTTGGATGTGAGTTCCGTGAGGGGCCCCACAATGCTGCCATATTCCTTCACAAACCGCCGGTAGTATCCGGTGAGCCCCAAGAAGGCTCGGACCTCGGTTTGGGTTACGGGGGGCTGCCAGGACTGGATGGCAGCGATCTTGAGCTGGAGGGGGCCACCAGACCGCTTCCCACTTGGTGTCCGAGGTAGGTCACGGACCCTTGGCCAATTTGGCACTTGCTGGCCTTGATTGTGAGGCCGGCCTGTTGGAGGGCCTGCAGGACCTCTCGGAGGTGGCGGAGGTGGTCTGACCAGTGGCGGCTGTACACCGCGATATCGTCCAGGTAGGCGGCGCTGAACTCTTCGAGGCCCGCCAATACCTGGTTCACCAGTCGTTGAAAGGTGGCTGGAGCGTTTTTCATGCCGAATGGCATCACCGTGAAATGGTAGTGTCCATCCGGGGTGGAGAAAGCGGATCGTTCTTGGGCTCTGGGGGTGAGGCCGATCTGCCAGTAGCCCGCTGTCAGATCGAAGATGCTCAGGTAGCGGCCAGCCCCCATGCGGTCAACCAGTTCATCTGCCCGGGGAATGGGGTGAGCGTCGGTTCGGGTGACAGCGTTCAGACCCCGATAGTCGACGCAGAATCGGAGCTCGGGGGTGGTGCCCGGGGCAGCAGCTTTGGGGACCAGTACGACTGGGCTGGCCCAGGGGCTGTCCGAGGGTTCGATGACTCCGAGTGCGAGCATCTTGGAGACTTCTTCTTGGATGCAGGCGCGCACCCGATCTGGTACTCGGTACGCCCGGTGTCGGATAGGGGGACTATCCCCAGTGTCTACGTCGTGCAGGCACCAGGGGGTGACCCCAGAGGTGAGGGAAAATAGGTTTGCAAATTGCCGCAGGAGGGCCCGACAGTCTTGGCGCTGCTCCGGGGTCAGGGCATCTGAGAGTCGGACCCCGTCCACCGAACCATCTCTTTCACGGGTCCTCAGTAGGTCAGGGAGGGGTTCGGAGTCCTCTTCCGCCCCACTGTCTGTAGCCATCAGCAGGCTGAGCTCTGAGCGCACGAAGTGTGGTTTGAGTCTGTTGGCGTGGAGGACCCGGAGGGGATTCCGGGGGGATTCCATGTCGATGAGATAGGTGACGGGGCTCTTGCGCTCGACCACCTTGAAGGGCCCCGTCCATTTGTCCTGCAAGGTACAAGGTTCGGTGGGGGACATCACCCATACCTGCTGTCCAGGCTCGAACTCAATGGAGGAGGCATGTTGATCGTACCATTTCTTCATTTCCTCCTGACTGGCCTCAAGATTGGCTTTGGCGATCTCTCTGAATCGCCTGGTCTGATTGCGGAGGGTCAGGAGGTACTTGTAGACGTCTGGAGGGGTCTTCAGGGGGGCCATTTCCCATTCTTCTTTCACTAGGCTGAGGGGCCCTCGAATGGGGTGTCCGTACAGGAGTTCGAAGGGGCTGAAGCCGAGGGACTTCTGGGGGACTTCTTGGTAGGCGAAGAGGAGGCACGGGAGTAGCACGTCCCACTGGCGGCGTAGGGGTTCTTCCAGCCCCATGATCATCCCCTTGAGAGTGCGGTTGAACCGCTCGACCAGTCCGTTTCCTTGCGGGTGATAGGGGGTTGTGAATCAGTAGGTGACCCCGCACTGCTGCCAGAGGGATTTCATATACTTTGAAATAAAGTTCGTGCCCCTGTCGCTGACGACCTCCCGGGGGAAGCCCACTCGAGAGAAGATCCCCATTAAGGCTCGGCCTACCACTGGTGCTGTTACAGTTCGAAGGGGAACGGCCTCGGGATAGCGGGTCGCGTGGTCCACCAGGACCAGGATGAATCGATGCCCTTGTGCTGTTCGGGGGTCCAGGGGCCCCACAATGTCTATTCCCACCCTTTCGAACGGGGTGGTGACCACGGGGAATGGTTGCAGGGGTGCCTTGAGTTTGCGGCCGTTCTTCCCGCTGGCCTGGCAGGTGGGGCAGGACCGGCAGTGGTTGGAAACGTCATTTCTCATTTTTGGCCAGTAAAAGTGGGTCACCAGACGGTTGTATGTCTTGTCTTGCCCCAAGTGTCCAGCCAGGGGGACATCATGAGCCAAGTTCAAAAGGAAGTCTCTGAAGCGGAGGGGCACCACCAGCACTCGACTGGCCCCCAACTCTGCGATTCTTTGTTCGCTGTACAGTAGGTCATTGTCCCAATAGATCCAGTGGGCCCCTGCGGTGTCTCCCGCGCTCTGGGCGAGTGCTTGCTGTCGCAGTCCCTCGAGGGAGGGACAGGTCTTTTGCTCTAGCCGGAATTGCTCCTGGGTGGGTCCCCCTTCTTGACGCCACTGAGCCAGGTCTGGAAGGTCTTTGGGCTGAGCGGGCCCTTCTTGGGTTTGTTCCGGGGGGTCGGTATGGAGGGTGTCTCCCTCTGGAGCGATTGGGGGAGGAGGTGCTGGCCATTCGGGTTCTTCAGGTCTGGGGATGGTGCGGGCGGCCATGGACCGGGTTGTTACGCACGCCCAGTCCGGGAGGCCCAACATCCCCAGGTGCTCTCTTCTTTCAACGGCCGCCCACGGGGAACTCTCGAGATCGTTTCCCAGGAGGCAGTCCACGGGGGCATCATCGCGGACAGTCACTTTTAGCATACCGGACACTCCTCTCCATTCGAAGGGGACGCAGGCCATCCAACACAGGCTTTCAGAATTGTCGGCCGATCGGACGGGGCAAAGAACGTTTGGCAGGATTTGTTCTGGGGTCACCAGGTGACAGCGGACGGCCGTCACACTGGCCCCCGTGTCCCGCAGGGCTTCGGCCTTGCGCCCATTTATGTTCACCCACTGGCTGTATTTTCTGGTGTTGGCGGGTAGGGGAGCCAGCGGGACCATGTCTCTTCCCCCTAGGCAAGCCAGGACCATGGCGGCGGGTTCCCACTCGGGCTGCTCCTGCTTGTACTCTTCATGCTCTTCGGAGATTTGCTCTTCTCCTAGGGCGGCGGCAGCTACCTGGCGGGGCCCGGGAGTCTGATTCTTTGGGCAGTTCGGGTCACTGGCATAGTGGCCGACTCGCTGGCATCGGTGACAAGTAACATTGGCTCGGAACCCCGGGCGCATCGGGGGGTTGCCCCGGCCGGCCGGGGGCGGGGTGTTGTGAGCGGGAGCGGCTGGGACGGCATCTCTGCCCCGGCCCTGGCCTCCTCCTCCTCCACCTCAGGGACGATGATGACCTTGGTTGGTTCTGTTCTGCTCGGTTGGCCCACTCCGGGCCACTCGGGTGCTTTCCCATCGGTCAGCCTCAGCGGCGAGCTGCCGTGATTCAGTCAATTTACTGTCGAGGAGGTGCTGCCTGAGCTCGACGAAGCAGTTGTTGGAGAGGTGCTCCCACACAATGAGGTTGAAGAGCTGCTCGTAGGTTGTTACGTGGCTACCCTTGATCCATCCCTCGAGGGCTCGGCTGAAATAGTTCACATATTCTACCCAAGTTGTACCCGGGATCCGGGTGCAGTCGCGGAACCTCTGGCGGTACATCTCAGGCGTAAGCCCATATCGAGTGAGGAGGGCGGCCTTCATGTGGTCATAGGACGTCATTTGGTGGTCCGGGAGCTGTAGCAGGGCATCGCGGCCTTCATTGACGAACCTCCCCCATAGACCGGCTCCCCAGTCACTCCGATCGATCCGGTGGGAGGTCATGGCGATCTCGTAGGCCTTGAACCACTGCTGTATGTCGTCGTTCCGATAGTATTCACGGACCACATCTTTGGGGATGTGGACCTTTTGTTCGGTAGAACCTGGGGTGCGCGGTTGCTCGGGCACCCCTAGTTCTTTGTTCTGTTTCCGTAGTTCTATCTCGGCTAGCTTGCGCTCGTGTTCGTATGCCAGTCTTTTTTCTTCGAGTTCTCTCTGTCTTTGCTTTTCTTCCCGCTCTTCTCGGAGCCGTAAGTGTTCTAAATTTATCTTTTGTTCCGCCAGTTTCAGCTCTCCGTCCAACCGGAGCCGTACCAACTCTAATTCGTGTAGTCTACTTTTTTCTCGTTCTTGGATCTCTTCCCGGGAGAGACTCGTTCTCCTTTCTTCCGTCAGAGTGGTGTTTGTCTCTGGTGCTTCGATGTTTTGGTCCCGGGGTCCGGCGGCATTTGTTTCTGCCCAGGATTCTAGGGCGTGCTTGAAGTCATCTTTTGTGCTCAGACCGGTGGTAGCAATGCCTAGTTCTATACAAAATTGTTTTAGCTCTCGGTGGTTGCACTCTTCTAGTTTTTCCATCTGGAATTTCTCAGTAGATCCGCTCTCTTTGGTCGTCATTGTGGTTTAGTCGTAGGGTGAGTTACTCTCTGTACGATTACGCGTTGGTTCAGATCGTGCCGCTGGCCACCAATGTTAGACGGGGACCCGGAGGGTCGGCCGAGGACATGGGGAGAGGCCTCCGTGAGGGCCGTCTCCAGCGATCGTACAGACAAGTAACTTCCCCCCCACAGATGGACACCACACAAAGATAAGGTTAACGCTCTTTATATGCAGTTCTTGGATTAAGGTAGTACGGTACAATGAGATCAGGACACGAGGATCCTCTCAATTCTAGTCTCTGAAAGGGAAAGGGGGTAGCGGGACAGTCTTGTTACCAATCTGGTATTGAGATGAGACGATGAGTAGCTCACAATACTCGAGCTCGGCGTTCGGTAGGTCGGGCCGCGGCAGCGCCAGCAGGTCCCGAGGAGGTCGTAGGTAGCAACGGGCCGTGGCAGCGCCAGCAGGTCCCGACGAAGATGGTGGTTGCAAGAGGCCGCAGCAGCGCCAGCAGGTCCCCACGAGGATGAAGGTTACAACGGGCCGCGGCAGCGCCAGCAGGTCCCACGAGGATGAAGGTTGCAGAAGGCCGCGGCAGCGCCAGCAGGCAGGACGACAGTTCACAAGGCAGGGCTACGGCAGCGCCAGTAGTCCGTCAAGGATGAGTTCTTCACGGTGTCTCTCGACTCCAGGATACAACTGCCTTCCTGCTCTGGAGCTGCCTTAGTTATAGGTCTGGCGCCCTTTGATGTCCGGACCCTCGCACTTGGAGGTCGGGAGGTCGGGAGGTCCGGGATGAGGGAGTCCAGACACCCAGCAGGGGGGTGGAGCCAGCGCCCGGGGAGGCTGGGGGCGATCGGCACCTGGCGGGGGAGAGCCATCGACACTTCTTTCTCCCATTGACCTGCCAAGTGGTTCATTCACCTCCTGGGTGGATGGTGGTGCCGGGATGTCGGGGCCTGGCCAGGCCCAGGGTTAGGGTCGAGCTGAGGCCACGCAGCCTCGTGGTGCAGTGTCCAAGATGGCGGCTGGTCCGGGCAATGGTGCTGACGGTGGCCCGGGCCAGGGATACAGAGATGTCCGGGAGCAGGCGTCCCGTAGGGGACGGGTTGCGGGGTGCTTCTGTGGGTAGCCCTGGGAGAGCCGGTGTCTGGGCCCTGTCATGCGGGGAGGGAGCGAGCCCTTCATGGGGCCTGTCCAACATGGTAGAACTATCAAAACAGTTATAGTAGATTCACAGTTGAGGGGCAAGGTACGAGCTTAAGAACCGAGGTGAAGGTGCTGATTAAATACAAATTACTGTGGAAATTAGCAAAATTAATGTACCTAAGCGGCGTTCATTTGCCTTTTCCCATTCCCCTCCCTGTAAGCACCACGAATACCATGAAACATTGACCGCATCATTCCGCCAGTAAAAGCCCATGCCCATATGTACATGACAGCCATTTTAGGCACCATGGCCTTTTTGCCCGCTCATTGGAATCCCCGGCTTTCCTCCTGCGCATATTTGAACACCCCCCCCCTCTCACAGGCATAGACCATAAACCCTCTCCGCGACCCTGCTCTGAAAAGTAACCCTCCTGCTTGACCCACGCATCCCCATTTCCTCTTGAAGAAGCATCCTTCGCCTCAGCTGACATAACCCCCCCCCCCAGCTGTACCTGACTGCCCCCGCTCTCTCATGCACGGGTCATAAGACCTCTCTCTCTGTGCGACTCTGTCCTTGGGAGTCACACTCGCGCCTGACCAACACCTCCTTTCCTTTTATGAATACCCCTCTGTTGGTAAACTCTCCCTCTGCGCTTGATTGTCAACGCAGCATGAATACCTCTCCTTTGATGACCCCTTCCACCGAGTCCGATTGTCCACACAGGTCCGAGGCCATCGCCTAAGCCGGGAGATACAGTTTACTGCCCCCTATTGTGTGGAGTCGCTCCTCTTCAAAGGGCCCACTATTGATCCTGGCCTCCCCACCCTCTGGGATACGATCAGGCGCACACATCCTAAGAATCGGCGGAACACTCAGCTGCGTGATAGCCCCCTCCTCTTATCAGCAGATTGAGGACCTCTATTGTGGATGCATGTGGGGGTGGGATTGACACGAGGGTCGGGGATGTCTTTTCCTTGTTTCACAATGTCGTTATTGTAATAAGGAATGTTTGTAAGGTATAAAAGGCGATGTCTCAGAGAACTTGTTAGAGCACCTCCAGAAAGACACTGTGTTTCGTGTCCGAAATGACAGGCTCTCCTCATGAGAAATAAAACTCTGTTCTCGTGTTCCTACTTCCAGCGCCCATCTCTTTATTTGGTAACTACTCAGAATGGGAACTAAGAGGCGTCTTGCGCTAGCAGCCTGGGCATCGGTTGTAAATTGGGCTGACTTTCCACAATTGGCGCCCAACGTTGGGCCCATCAGTGACATAAGGTCCAGTAAGAGAGATCCAGACGATGAGGTGAACATCTAAATGATTGGAGTATACCTGCCTTGAGAGGGCCCTCGTCCGGCTGCCGATTGAATGAACTTCACCGATTCTGAACGGACCTCTCTCGAGTGACCTATTGTCCTGACTGGAAACCCACAGGAATGCTGCATGGAGTAAGAGAACGATCGGGCGCTGGAGGAGGAAGACGAAGAACTTTCCACATGGTCCGGTCCGGGTAAGATTAAGTAGGGGGTTTTTACGCCTGATTGGTAGGATGGTTTTATCCATCTGATTGATTGATTGATTGTATTGGAATCGGTATTTAAATACTGATATTGTTTGTTTATTGGTTCATTTAGCTTTGGTTGCTACTTGAAATATTGGTTCTCTTCTTGAGAACGAGACATTCTCTGTTTGCAAACAGCGGCGAATAGGAACGTTCGTCTCTTTTTGCAGATAGAGAAGGGTGGGTAATGCCCCTTTATGATTCGTCATGCCTACCTTTCTCCCCAATGATTGTTTGATATCGATTAAATATCGATTGTTGCTCTTTGAGATCTTCCCTGTCCACAAACAGAGACGAATAGGAATATTCTGTCTCCCTTTGCAGATAGCGAAGGGCAGGTAATGCAGACGTTTGTCCCAGTTGTAATCCGTTATGCCTGTTTTTCTCCCCACTGATTGATTGATTGACTGGACATTTATTGTTCAAGGAATTGTTCGTATGAGGTATTTTCTGTTTGCAAATAACGTGGAATAGAAATATTCTGTCTAGTCTTTGCAGATAGAGAAGGGTAGGTAATGCCCCTTTATGATTCGTCAGGCCTACCCACTCCCCACTGATTGATAATCTAGTTCCACCCGGACCATTTATTGGAGGTAACTCATCTGGTCCGTCCAGGAGTACCCCTAATGAAAGGACATATAAAAATATGAAGTGATCACCGTACCCTGTTAACAGAAACTTTAGCCTGAAACACGCTAAGAAAAGGAAGGAAAAATAAAAGAAATCGGGCTAAGTCAGTAACCCCCTGATGAGCTTTCGACTTCACTAAAAATATGAAACATTAGAAATAATACGAATAAAAAAAAAATATATATATATATCTAAAATGGCGAAAGCTTGACGCCAAGACAGCCACGAGGTAACTAGGCTCCGCTGCCTATCGCTGCTCCAAACATGTCTGTCCCACCGCCCGCCACGCCCAAATAACGGTAACATGAAATAAATACAAATCAGCAGATACCTACCCCCATTCCGGAAGCCCCCGAAGTGCAACAGGTCCGCGGTTACTCCCATCCGGAAGGCGAGGCCTCAGCGCGTGTAGAGCAGGGCTCGGCTGGCCGCCATCAGAAGGGGAGGCTGTGGGGCGGACGGCCCGAAGGTTGTTATGGTCTCCCCATTCCCTTCTTTCCTTCTGCCCTGCGGGCCATGGGGGGGATGTCTTGCCTCAGCCACCGACCCCCCCCCCTCTCTTTATCACCTGCTCCGCAGCGATAACACTGGAGAGTTGCAGATAGCCCCTTCAGCGGCAACACTTGAGAGTTACAGGTAGTCTCGCCTGGTCTGGCCGTTACGAAAGGTCCAGGGAAAACAGTGCCTTGCAGGCCACCAAGGGGGGGATGTCTTGCTGCCTCCGACCCCCCCCCCCATCTTCATTGCCTGGTACGGCCATACCAAAGTGCTGGAGCCGAGAAACGGCGCGGGGTCGCTGGAAGGGGGAGGCGGCGCGAACGAGCCTCCCCCACCTCCCCAGGTGGAGGCTTCCAGCGACACCCCAACGCTCCTGCTCAAAGAGGGTCCATATCAAAAGGTGGGTTTTTTGCCCGGGACTGGCACACGCCCTGTGCTCCTCGACATTGAAGATTCTAAAAGAGCCGGGGGGCCGACCTCTCCACGAGGCGCCCCCCGCCCCGTCCTCCGATGGAGCCACGAGACGTCGGCGCACTCCTGCCGGCGCCAGCCTCAGTTTGGAAGTGACTAAAAATCCTGCAAAGATACAGATTTGTTCAGTTCCGGTGGAACACCAGAATGACCCGGTAGGAAAGATTGTTGCCTCCCTCCCCACTTTTTGACTGATGGCTCATATCGCTAGTCTGTTACCCTATTACGAAAAACTTTTTGAACTGCCAAAAGAAGGTTCTGGTCCAACCACGAGTCAGTAGAGACAATCTGACTAGACTGGGACTTGCCTGACCTCGCCCAAAATGGCGCCGATACAAAATGAAACTTTCAACTCCTTGTTGCACCCTGATTGCTCAGCCTTGAGGTTCCAAGATATGTATGCAGTTTTTGGACAATGAAAATAGATAAAATGGATATTGATTATGTGTTTGGAAAAGAAAGCGATGTAAGATGGGTATTGAATATTTGTTGGGACAATGAACTGATATGGGGTGGGTACTAGTTATGTGGATGGATAATGAACAGATATGAGATGGGTATTGATCATGTATTTCAACAATGAATTCAGCATAAGATGAATACTGGTTACGTGATTTTTCAATGGATTGATGCACGATAGGTATTGAGTGAATAGTTGGACAATGAAATGATGTAAAGTTAGAAACCAATGGTTATTGAAAGTTCGAATTTTCGACATTTATGATGCTTGCTCCCAATGAATTTCAATACGATTTTATTACACTGCTGCACCTTATATTATGAAATAAATGGCCACCGACTTCGTTCCTCTTATGCACAGTTCCAGTCTGCTCCGTAGCCGGCCCACTGGGTTGTAGGCCCGTATTTGTGCGCCAATATTTTTATTAAAGTTTTTTTTTTTTTTTGAACACGCAAATATAATTGTAGCGTTTTTATTGATGAGTTTCGAAATGTATGGCTACTGTCACCGATATAAGTAAAATACATGCAGCATGATTAAGGTTAAAGGTTAAAAAGGCCCGGTACTTAGCAGCTACATTATGTGTCACAGGCAGCCGGAAAAGTGTTTTAGACGCCCTTAAGCGATACCGAAGAAATGCCACCTGACCACCACCCTTGCACATGACCTAAAAGGCCACGATCAAGTGATTCATGTAGATACGCAGACCATCGATGATTATCTATCTAACACTACTGGTCCCTCTGGGCTTAAACGCCGAGATGGTAGAGAATGCACCCCGTGGAGATAGGTCGAGTATGTGGTAGGTAAAAACATTTTCGGATTTATGCGCGTTGATGTGTTTTGAATGCTGCCCCCACCCCTTCTTTCTCCTCCCTTCTGCAGGTCGCGCCGGAACATCGGCTGAAGTATGGAAGAGCAATGATCGAACGACTGACAGAAGGGGAAAAAGGGGATCTGAGCATAGTACTTATGCTAACGAGCTTTGAAAGGCGTAGACTTAGATATGACTGTTCCTCCTTAGAACGTAGCGACTGGGAGGATGGACTGACATAGAAACTTGACGGGTTAGTACTGTATGACAGAATTTGACTCGAACCAGCACGCCAGATAGTGCAACTATGACGTTTTACTAGATAGGGAAAGGACAAGGAAAGTTCTGGGGTAAGGTTTACCTAGGCACCACCCGTCTGGAAAAGTAGGAATGATGTTGATGTTTAAAAACGTGTACCACCTCCTTCTCGCACCCTTATAGATATAGCTAAGCTGTCCGACTGTTCTCCCGATTAATGCCCTCCGTTGCCTCAGCCTGGAGAACTTCTCGCCAAAAGAAGAAACAAAAAAGTGGTTCAAGATCCAACCGTGGGCAATAGCCCGACCAGGTTAATTCCTGACCAACTGACCGAGGTGTAAGTATTAGCGATCGAGAACGCTTGCAAAGATAGCAAATGAGAGGAAAAGGAGGAAAAGGTAAAAAGAGCTCAGCACATAGATAAAAAGGATACTAGAGATACGCAGCATGCAGAAAGAGATCTTTTTGGCCAATAACTGTTTTATGTTTTGTCGCGAACCTTTTTTTTTGTATGTAATACATGTACTGTCTTCCCTTGACTGAGTTTGTGTGTATGTAATGTATGGGTTTACGTCTTCCCTCTGTTTGCGTCTCTGTGTTACCTGACCCCTGCTGTTCTGTGTTGTGAGCGCACTAAATGACCTATTACCGTACACGTCTCTCTCTCTCTCTCCCTCTCTATCTCCCTATCTCTCTCTCTCTCTACATGTCATACGTGTACCAAATGGCTCGTTTAGGTTGCAGACGACTCTCACTCTCTATGAGAGTCTCCCTATTCCCTCTTCCCTTTCGTGGTAAAATTGTGCCCCGTCGGCACCAGTCTAATTGGGTCCCTTTTTTTTAACGCAAAGGTGTTCAGCAAAATTGACAAAAACTAAAACGATTGTGACTTGCCATATTACTACCTCTCCTTTCTGCAAAAATGAATGAACTTGAATTGGCTAAGAAAGAAAGGGCAGGTAAGACGACTGATATCCCCCAATCTGGCCTTTTATAGGGGGGACTATATGTCAATGGCTTCCTATTCTTCAGTTCGTTAGAAATACAATCCCCAATGCCCAGATTGATCCCCAATGTCCAGGTTGCCCCTCCCTTATGTACTCAAGCGCGAATGTTCAAAGCGTCCCCGCTTCTCCCATTGACCCCCGCTCCATATCAGCTACCCCCGAAGTATAACTGATGACCTTGATTAACTGTCGCTCCTCGATGAAAGTCTGTTTACCCCCCTCTCTCGATGATAGCACCCCCGCCCTGTTTGAAAGGGTTAACCAGCCCTGAAGTGAAATGTTAGACTGTTAAGGCTCGGGTTAGAAAGACGAGTCTCCGCTGAAAGTTCCGAAATGTTGAGTTTGGTGAAGTGCGCAGTTGATAGGAGCCTGATTTCTCTCCATATGTGTCATGAATAGACGATGAATAAACTTGGCATGAACCCAGTAGGAATGCCGACATATACACTGCATGGTAATAGACTTCTGACTGTGACCGATGAACGTATCTCCCAAGTGCGTAGGATTGAAGGAGGAATTCACATGCATAAATGTCTTCTCCTGCCAGTTCTCTAAAACTTGTTTTGTACCTATTCAAAGATATACGATCATCGGAGGAGAAGGGTCGGACGTGACGTACAGCCTGGCTGCAGATCTTGAGACACATGTGACCTCGACCAAAGGTGGAGCTGCAGAGCAACAAGATACGGGACGAGACAGCAATCTCAAACGTGGAAAATGAAAAGTTGACGGGCTGCCCTGAAGCCCTCAGTCTGCTAACCCACGTGTGCCTGAAGTCTTCGTCCCCTTTTTGGGCCCGATTGATGGGCCTGCCTGCTCGTTATCCTTTGCTCCCTTGGTCCCTTGGAAGTGACCGAAAAGATCTGATCCCACTCCGCCCTCTCTTCCCTCGACTATCCAACAACCCCCTCTTTTTCCACGTGACTTTTTGACTCAGACAAGAAGAACAGCATTCAGATGGAAATGGGGTTTGCCACAGAAGGAAAAAGGAAATATAGGTGCCGAGCATAAGGCACCCTTAAAGAATTGGTTAGGGAACAGGACTGTGGTCTAACAGCAGAGGACTGACCGCACCCTGCAACGCGTAAGGATAGATCCGAGCTGGTCCTATAGCTCCACCGCCGGTGCTCAACAGCGCCAACGAAAAGATACGGACTAGAGCCTACCAGTGATGGCTCACTGCTAAAAAGACACTGTGACGAAGATATCATGTATTGGACTGAATTCCTCCCTCAACCACTTGGTATTGTTTTCAAAATGTTTGTCGGTCACCTTTAGAGCTGTACATTGATGCCATTTTTTTAGAAAGTCAGAAGCATTTATACTGTGTAGTATGCTGCGCCCTAGGCTTGTAGTAACCCAACAAATATAAATTTCTATGTATTGCATTCTGCCAATCACATCGGCTGCTCATGGTTATATGCAATCTGCTAGTACTGACAAACGTTATTTCATCAACCACACATGTTTATATGTACGCCCATCAATTAGGAAGGATAGGAAAATGAACTCGCTTATGGTAAAAGCGGCGACTGTGGAAATTAGCAAAATTAATGTACCTAAGCGGCGTTCATTTGCCTTTTCCCATTCCCCTCCCTGTAAGCACCATGAATACCGTTAAACATTGACCGCATCATTCCGCCAGTAAAAGCCCATGCCCATATGTACATGACAGCCATTTTAGGCACCATGGCCTTTTTGCCCGCTCATTGGAATCCCCGGCTTCCCTCCTGCGCGTATTTGAACACCCCCCCCCCCCTCTCACATGCATAGACCATAAAACCCTCTCCGCGACCCTGCTCTGAAAAGTAACCCTCCTGCTTGACCCACGCACCCCCTATTTCCTCTTGAAGAAGCATCCTTCGCCTCAGCTGACATAACCCCCCCCAGCTGTACCTGACTGCCCCCGCTCTCTCATGCACGGGTCATAAGACCTCTCTCTCTGTGCAACTCTGTCCTTGGGAGTCACGCTCGTGCCTGACCAACACCTCCTTTCCTTTTATGAATACCCCTCTGTTGGTAAACTCTCCCTCTGCGCTTGATTGTCCACGCGGCATGAATCCCTCTCCTTTGATGACCCCTTCCACCGAGTCCGATTGTCCACACAGGTCCGAGGCCATCGCCTAAGCCTGGAGATACAGTTTACTGCCCCCTATTGTGTGGAGTCGCTCCTCTTCAAAGGGCCCACTATTGATCCTGGCCTCCCCACCCCCTGGGATACGATCAGGCGCACACATCCTAAGAATCGGCGGAACACTCCGCTGCGTGATAGCCCCCTCCTCTTATCAGCAGATTGAGGACCTCTATTGTGGATGTATGTGGGGGTGGGATTGACACAAGGGTCGGGGATGTCTTTTCCTTGTTTCACAATGTCGTTATTGTAATAAGGAATGTTTGTAAGGTATAAAAGGCGATGTCTCAGAGAACTTGTTAGAGCACCTCCCGAAAGACACTGTGTTTTCGTGTCCGAAATGACAGGCTCTCCTTATGAGAAATAAAACTCTGTTCTTGTGTTCCTACTTCCAGCGCCCATCTCTTTATTTGGTAACTATTCAGAATGGGAACTAAGAGGCGTCTTGCGCCAGCAGCCTGGGCATCGGTTGTAAATTGGGCTGACTTTCCACATTACCGCGTTTTATGTTACTTGACGGCAGATGCATGTAATTTAGATCTGTGCGAGGAAAACTGACTTATGGTTAATTTGGAACCTACAACTATAACCATTTTGTAAGAGAGAAAATATTCTAAGATTTTACAATTCTATTTTATACACTTTGATTCAACACCCAGGTACAAGGCCCTTGGTAAGGTAGAGATTCATGACGATAGTCAGGGCAGAGCACTCACTGAGCAGGTCTGTAGGATTGAGACAGGACACGTGTCTTCTTGAGATCCCTATTTAATCTTTATCAACACCGCTTCAACCTCAGCTTGGTTGGTTGGGGCAAGCAATTCCCAAACACAGCTTGGGGATACAGGGTTTACCAAAGATGGAATTTCTGTAGAAGTGAATGTGTGGGTTTTAATGCCTTCATAGATCTTCTTAATCATTGATGTGAGGTAATATGAATTTTTATGGTCAATTGTGTCCCCTAACGTAGACCCCAGCGGCTCCGTGTACGTGCTTCAAGTACATGTATGTTCCCTCCACAACCAGCTATGAAGACGCAAATACATTTGCGTCCAACGTTAACATGTCCTCTTTCAGATCCACCATGAATGGGTCGAAAATTCAGTTCCTAAGTATGCCGTGCCACCGTCTTTACATGGTGCACTTTCACGTTTTCCTGGCTCTGGCGAGTTAGGCCCTGATTTCTGCCATCGAGCCCTTTCTGCCTTCTGCCTCTGAAAGCTGCAGCCTGGATCTGCATCCGTGACCCTTGCCTTACTCCCTGTGCGGCAAGCGGTGCCCGGCTCGGCCTGCTTGCCTGCCAAAACTGTATTTCGCCTTCAAGTTATCTGCTCCGCTCCTCGAAAATACATTCCTGTCTAGTGTTTTAGGTAAACATCTCCCCAGCTGCATAGCAAAGGGCCCGGCCTTTCTGTCTCCGTGCAAGTTAATTCATTGCTCCTGTTACCACGGTAGGCCCATGGCCCCCTCGCATTACACGTAGACACGTAGTCACATATGCATGCACTAGCAGTCAGTATAGAATAGCCTCTGCCCGAGAGACCTTTCCTTCTAGATAATACAGTTCCTCAAACACAAGATATCAGATATGATTTGGGATTAGGTTGTTCTGACACGCCAGACTTCTGTCTCCACGTATAGTGCTAAATGTCAAGTCCCCTTCACCCTCTAGTTCCACGTCAATCACACGTCATGCTGCTGCGCGCGCATCTCTGCCATATATTTCTGCTGACACTGCAGGATTCCTCTATGAATCCACCCACCTGTGACACTCTCATGTGACGTTTCTAGCACACACCTCCGTGTACGCCCTCGTGCACGCCTTCTGTTATGCACATGTGTTCTTATCTCGTTTCTCTCAGCTGTTACGCCTTCTGTATCCATCACCATTGTATGCATTTACTATATATATTGTACTCTGTTAATAAAGTATTGTCTATCCCTTCCTGAACCTTTGTGGTGATGGAACATGATACCTGGTTCGAACCAATTCCATTTTATGGAATAAAACCCTTATAAACTCAGATGCCACGGACTCTGCCTCTCATTTCCGATTGAGTTATTTTATTGAACTTTACCATATAGAAATTCCGCATAGGTAAATTTTTATTTACCACATAATTGGCGCCCGATTAGGGACCCCTCCCCCACCTTACGCGCCGGCGGTGCGTTGCAGGCCTAGCCCCCTGCCACAGCCGTGACGGACAAATACGCGTACCCGCAGGATTTCCTGTATCTCCCTCAGGCCAACGGAGGTGACTGAGACTGCGATCGACACCCAGACGAGGCGGTGAGGAGTGCGGAGGATCCCGACCAGAGCCCAGCCGAGAGAGCAAGGTCCGAGGTGTTCAGAGGCCCACCAGTTCCGAAGTACCTACGTCACGAGTCGAGTCGAGTCGAGTCCGGTCCAGTCCAGTGTCGAGTTTCCGAGGCCTTCCGTTCCGTGCTTCCCGGTGAGTACCGTTGCTGGGGACGCATCTAGACGGGTGCATTAATTTGTGTCCGGTCAAGACGGGTTTGGGTACACAGACCCGGTCTGCACTGTTTTAGCAGTGTATCTGTACTGTTTAGCAGTATATCCAGTATCCAGTTATCAAGTTATCTAGTAAATGTTTTAATGTATTTTAATGTCGTGGTATGAGTGATTGTTTGATCGTCATTACTGTGTTTATTGTATTAGTTGTGTTCAATATCGAGTAAGTATCAAGTATCAAGTATCGAGGTTCAGAATGCCACTGTTTTCTAAGCTACGTCAGATAGGAACTAGAAAAGGGATACTTGAGGAAGCTGTTCCATTCCCACCCAGGGACACTCCCGGATATTTTATGTACCACAAGCACGGCTTAGATGCCGTATTATATCTCGACTTGTGGGTGGATTACACTAAGGACTTAGCAGAGAATCAGAAATGGCCCGCTACAGGGACATGGGATGCCGAGTGCATCATGAGAGTAGAGGAAGCATTATGGAAAAAGAAAGCCAGACAGTCACAGAAAGATGCCATTGAATTATGGCGTAAAGAATCACATAGACGGACAGAGAAAGCACTCAGAAAAGCAGAGAAAAGTAGAGAGGATTCTGAAAAAGCTAAAGAAAAGGAATTACTAGAAGAAGGACAGAGAGTCAGGATAGAGCAACACGAAAGACAGAGCAACGCACTTATGACAGGATTGTATCCAGTCCTGGCCGAGGGCCTGCCCAAGGCGACCCCGGAAACACCGAAAAATCTGCCCCCTCCATTGGTTCCGACTAAATTACGTCACAAGACCGCAGCAGATATTTTCCTTTCTTCCTATTTAGACGATGTAGCTCCCGCGTATACCAATGTACCCGCTCATGTCCCACCTGCACCTGTACCACCCGCTGATCGTCTGCCCCCAGGTCCGCAACAGCTGACCCCTCCTGCACCACTTCCTGCACCCCCTATTAATCCGCTTAATCCTTTTGGGGCTGACGCTGCTCAGGCCCCAACCCAGTTACAGCAAGCACTGACCCTACAGACAGGTGATGCTCAAGCCTCCGCCTCAGGAGGTGCATCAGGAGGTTACCGTACCCCGCCACCAGTACAACGATTAACTATTAGAGAACTAGCAATGCAACTTACTCCGAAACCAGTCACAATTGAAAAGCTTAAAGAGTATCTTACAGACTGTAGATATGATCCAGTACCAGGCAAAGACGGTTGCATGATATTAGCCTCAATACGTATAAGACGTGCTGCAAACTTTCTATTTCTATTTCCAGGAATGTCAGATTATCTAGACAGGATATATCGTTTTGTTCAGACAGGGGAGGGTCAGGAATGTATACACGAGGCCATGGCACATCAGAAAGTAGATATTCAAAGTATGATTTTAAGATTCCTCATAAACTGTTTCATAAGAGAACGAGACCGGCCTGATGTAAATAAAGAAGAGATGGAGGTACTAACTACATGGGGTCAGAATATTGCAGACGGAAAACATGATAGACAGAAATGTATAGAGGCCATGTACAGAAAAATCCGTAAAGAAATAACAGTATTTCATGAAAGAGAGAAAGCTGAAAGTGAAGACAAGAATAAATCCTCAGAGGAGGATGAGCTAGAAGAAGACATAGGTACGGTAGCATATGTAGGAAAGGGTAGACCTTTTAATAAAACGATACGTCCAGAAAGTAAGAGACTTTTTCACTCTGCTATGTCAAATCCGAAGACTCCTGAACATCTATTTCAGGCTACCGATAAAGTACTTCAAGAACGAATGGGGTATCATGTACTCAATTCCATGGATGAACAAGAATTAGCCAGGTCAGCAGTACAATGGGCTGACAATTCCGATAAATATAATGATGACGCAGTAGAGCAAACATTTTTGAATCTTTCCCCAGACGAACAGCGACTAGCTGGTATGTACATGATACAGCACCTCCTTACGTTGTATAAGAGCCAACATTCTGATCCAGGTCCCCTACCTGATGTACTAGTAGAGTTACTCATGAATAAATGGAGAGGCCTAGGTACCGATTTAATTAAAGTAATTTTAGAACATCGACACAGATATAGTACTTTCCTGAATCCACAGTTTGTTTCAGCTCCACTCCCGGAAAGGAAAATATTTTACATAGACAGACAAAATCCCTTGCGAGAAGTACATCCAGTCAGGAATGATGATAATACCCTTACACGTGTGTATGTATACACGCCCATAACTAAAATGGAATTGTTGGAAATGAAGAAATTAGTGCCCAGTCATGATAAAGACCCTGCAGGTTTTCACCGTGAAATAAAAGACATGTTACTCATGGGAGATTACACCTATCCCGACATTATGAAAATATTGAAAGTATTACTGCCTGCCGGTATTTACGAGAAACTCAAAGAAAAAGAATGGGAGGTGGGAGGCAAAAAGATAGATTGGGCTGCATTAGAAACAGAAGAAAATGGCCGAACCCCAGGTTTGGGTTTTGGGGATAAAACGAAAGCATTACCAGGATTGTTAGTACAGGTTTTGCCACGATTATTAGCAACTAAAAAGGAGGACTGGGATGCCATCTCAGCCTGCAAACAGAAACCCGATGAAGACACTAGTGATTTTTATTCCCGATTTAAGAAATGTTTTATTATTAATAGTGGCCTGAAACCAAGTAGCGAGTCATACCCGCACCTTTTTGTATCCAAATTAGTCGAGAATTCTCTGCCCCAAGTTAAGAATCGTGTATTGAAAGTCGAGAGCACATGGCAAGCAAACACGCCTTCACAAATGTTACAAATGTTACAGTACCACCAGAACAGAATTAGGGAAGAACATGATCACGAACAAAGACGCATGAAAGACACGAAAATGAAAATGTTAGTTGCTCAGTCAGTTCCAGCTGACGGGCAGAAAAAGGGCATGACACAGTCCAATAATTCAGCAGCTCCTGTTAAAGGGACATGCAACTATTGTAAACAGCCAGGTCACCATGTAAACGATTGTGCAGTTTTGAAACATAATATATCCACAGGTAAAACGAAAGAGAGACCGCGTCCTCCAAGACAAGACCAGGTCCAACAACACGTTCCACAGAATGTACAGCCTATGCATGCTCCACAACAGACAGTACAGACCGTAGCGGTACCACAACCACAACCGATTGCCGCAACACAACATACAACTCAGCAGATGTACCAGTATGCTCAAACTGATTATCCCGATTACCAGCGATACACATGAAATAGCCTAGAGAGGGAGGTTGGCTTGCCTCTTATTGAGGTTCCTGTAGATCAAGAGGGTCCTTACGTACATAGTCAGGTATTAGGGAAAGATAGAAAGTTTTTGATTGATACAGGGGCAAGCAGAACAACAATCAGTCATGACGAGGTTCCAGGGGCACCCCTCTCAGGCTCACAGAATGTTTCCCTTGGATTTTCAGGAAAGCCTATTGTTAATGAAGTATCAAAACCAGTTCCCCTTTCAGTTGGTCCATTGTCACGTACTACAGATTTATTGCTCACGAAATCATGTCCAGAAAACTTATTAGGTATCAAGACTCTGAAAGCTCTAGGAGCTGTAATTTGTTGTTCTCCGGAAGGAGTAAGATTGTTTTTGCGTGACTTTAAGGGTCACTATGTGTTGAGAGATATTGATCCCAGATTACAGAATGTTCCTGCACATTTATGGGCACAAGGCTCCACTGATGTAGGTTGTATGCACATTACACCATATCGAGTTACACTGAAACAAGGTGTTGTTTTACCACGCATCCGACAATACAAGTTACCAACAGATGCTGTAGTGGCTTTACTGAAAATCATTGACGAGCTCATTGCACAAGGAGTGGTTGTAGAAACCGACTCTAATCTCTGCAATTCCCCTATCATTCCAATTCTTAAACGTACTGACCCAAATGCTCCCCCAGTTTATCTATTAGTTATTGATTTACGAGAATTGAATAAATGCATTGTACCACAGTACCCTGTCGTTCCAGACATCTCTTCTTTATTGACAGCTATTGATTCTGAGGCAACGTTCTTTACTGTAATTGATCTGAAGAACGCCTTCTTTAGTGTCCCCATTGATCCGGAAAGCCAATATCTTTTCGGATTCTGTTTCAATGGCCGAAGCTTCAAATTTGCGCGCGCACCTCAAGGATTCACAGAAAGCCCCAGCATCTATAGCCAAGCATTGAAAAGACAACTTGACAGTATTCACATGCCTGACAACACTGCCCTACTTCAGTACGTCGATGATCTACTGATCACCGCCCGAAGTGAACAAGAATGTGAACAAGCGTCACTGACAGTTTTACATTTCCTGGCTGACAAGGGACACAAGGTGTCCCCTTCGAAGCTACAATTCTGTGTTCAGCAAGTGGTATACCTTGGGCACTTGCTGTCCAAAGGGGGGAGACAGCTAACACCTGACCGCATCCAGTTAATTGTAAACATGTCACAACCCAAGACACAAAAGGAGGTACGGGCCTTTATAGGCCTCACTTCTTACTGTAGACAATGGATCCCTCAGTACGCATTTCTAGCCAAGCCACTCATACAGTTGACAACACAGGAGGCAGCGACATCGACTGTCCTCCCTTGGACTCAGGAACATACACAAGCTTTTGACGACTTAAAGAAAGCCTTATGTCAAGCACCAGTTTTAGCAACACCATGTTACAGCAAGCCTTTTACACTTTTTGTCACAGAACGCGAAGGTACTGCATTGTCAGTACTCACCCAAGATCAAGCAGGTTCACACAAACCGTGTGCTTATTTTTCTAGTACATTAGATCCAGTAGCCCAGGCGCTGCCTGCGTGCTTGAAATCAGTAGCGGCAACAGCTCTAGCAATTAGACAAAGTGATTCCATAGTATTAGGACACCAATTGACAGTACAAGTTCCACATTCCGTGGAAGTTCTTTTAAACAGAACACAGACTCAGCACTTGACTATAGCACGACTGACAGGTTATGAATTGACATTATTTCAGCCACACATAGAAATCAGACGTTGCAATACATTGAATCCAGCTACACTTTTGCCATTAAGTGAGACAGACCCTTTGGCACATGATTGTGTTGAAGTCATTACCATTACGACGAAACCCAGACAAGACTTGACAGACACCGCATTACCAGATCCAGACCTGACACTTTACGTGGACG
Source organism: Lissotriton vulgaris (assembly GCF_964263255.1). Classification (NCBI taxonomy): domain Eukaryota; kingdom Metazoa; phylum Chordata; class Amphibia; order Caudata; family Salamandridae; genus Lissotriton; species Lissotriton vulgaris. The sequence continues at coordinate 2,118,737,872 of NC_141687.1, read as the reverse complement.
GTTCATGTATGAGAACAAGTACAGGAGAGTTAGTGGCCGCATATGCAGTGACAACAGAAACTGAGGTCATAGAAACACATCGTATTGACACCCTGTCAGCTCAAGCAGCAGAGCTCATAGCTCTGACCCAAGCCTGTATTCGAGCAAAGAATAAGAAAGTTAACATATACACAGATTCCCGTTATGCCTTCGGAGTTGTACACGACTTCGGTGTACTCTGGCGAGAGAGAGGTTTTTTAACTTCTCATGGTGCCAAAATCCAGCACGGACCCCTCATTCAAGCTCTGTTAGATGCAATACATTTGCCTACAGCGATATCCATCATGAAGTGCAAGGCACATACGAAAGTCACAGATACCATTTCCCAGGGTAATGACCTGGCAGATCGAACAGCCAAGCACACAGCTCAGACTCATACTCACGCAACTGACCTGACAAAGACAGTAGTCCCGACACCGACACATTGCATGACAGTTAAGGATCCCGCCCTAGATGTAATTGATATACAGACACATGCTACACCAGACGAAATCAAGAAATGGACTGAATTAGGAGGGATCCAGACAGAACAGGGATGGATGACGAAGGGAAAAGCCACATGGTTTCTCCCCGACTCTATGGTTCAAGTTATCATTAACACAGTACATAGTCCTGCACATTTAGGAGAAAAAGCCATGTTAGATAGAATTCAAAACCTTTGGTTCTATAAACATTTACGAGCAGCAGCAAAGCAGAAAGTGCGTACTTGCATGATCTGTTGTCAGTTCAACCCAGGTAAAGGCATTCCCGTAGAGCAAGGTGGATTTCATCCTCCCGATCACCCTTTTGAAGTCCTCCAGATGGATTATATCCAGATGGAACGTTGTCGAGGATTCAAATATGTCCTCGTAGTTGTATGTGCACTTTCCCGATGGACAGAAGCATATCCAGTCCCAGATTACACTGCTCCGACCACTGCCAAGCAGCTGGTACGTGAATTTTTCCCCAGGTATGGTTTGCCCCGTGTCGTGTACTCAGATAATGGTCAGCCATTCTCGTCCGAGCTTATGAAGCAGGTATCACTCCTGCTAGGTTATCAGTGGAAGTTCCACTGTGTCCGACATCCCGAGGCAGCAGGTCTCGTAGAGAGACATAATCAGACCCTGAAAATTCGCCTTGCCAAGATATGTAGGGAGAAAGGCGTAGACTGGATAGTTGCATTGCCAGTTGCACTCTTTTACATGAGAATGATAGCACATTCTAGAACAGGGCTATCCCCGTATGAGGTGGTCTTTGGTAGGCCACCGAATATGTGGGGGACGCCTCTGCCTCGTAAGATCACAGATGTTGACTGTAATATGCTGACAGATTACCTTGCCTCCTTGATGTCTGCACTACAATCATGTCGTTCACAGGTAGCTGCAGCCTTTCCCGACAACACCGAGGTGAAGCCACACGAGATCGTCCCTGGAGAATACGTTTTTATCCGGAATTTCGACAGGAGGAGTCCGCCGGAGCCCCGTTGGCAGGCGCCGAAGCTTGTGTTATTAACAACAAGGACAGCAGTGAAGGTGGAGGGCCGCAAGGGCTGGCTCCACTCGAGTCATGTAAAAAGACACTATGGACTGCCGCCAAAACCAGACTCCCAGCCCTGCCCCCTTCCAGAGACTGATACTAAACTCCCCCTGGTAGAGAAAATTCCTTCTCAAGAATTTCATATGAAGTTGAGGTCTAGCAAGTCAGACAGTTTAATTGTTTAAGTCCTCCCCTAGGTGAATCGGTTAGACAAGTTTCTGACATGTACAGGTTAGACCCCAATAGAGAGAGAGATAGACAGAAACAGCTCAAGAAACGAGAATATTGTAAATCTCTCCGTAGTCACTGCATCGTGACATTATTGATTATGTTTTTTCTGAGTCTTATGATTATTGCTGCAAGTATACTGCTACACATGTACTTTACTATTTTCACACGTGCACATTCTTCTTCAAATGTCACTGTCGAGCACACTTTCAGTGAATTGCCCCCGCACGAGTTATCTTACCGACTTGCGCTGCGCAACAATACTTTTATTAGTATGTTACACCATTCCCATCAGACCAGCAATGCTACCAATTGTTGGATATGTGGCCGACTCCCCCCCTATCAGAAATACAAGGGATTTCTGCCCCTCTTTCCGTATCCGTTCACACACAATGGTTCCTGTGGTGCATGGTTTAGTTTAATGAATTCTTTAGATTCTGATTCCGTAGTTTATCAGGGAAATTGGGTATGGGGAAATCTGAACACAGTTTTGCATAAAGTATGTTTCCCTGACAAGGAGGGTCTTCCACAAAGGACAGGGACCGATCTAGAAAACGAAGTATATGGATTAGGTAATTTTACACTTAACCTCATGATTCTGAATGTCCAGTCCGAAGCCGAACCAGTCTTGCCCGCTATGTCAGTATTACCAGTCAAAGGTGAATTATGTGTCAGAAAGAATGGTTCAGTACACCTAGGTCATAGTAAATGTACTACTGTGATTGAATTCAGTGATAAAGGCAAGTCTACATTCAAAGCTTCCCGTCATTCCTATTTCATCTGTGGTCATACAGCTTATGTTCGCTTACCCCTAGATTGGGATGGTACTTGTTACATTGCATTCCTTCTGCCACCTGTTTTTCTAGCCCCACCTGATTACCATAAGAACTCCCGTCTAGTACCTAATAGACCCAAGAGAGAACTCCCGATTGTCGACTATACTGAAACGGCATGGGAGCAGTACACAGATTTCAATAAAGGTTTCTTTCCCTATTTAGGAGCTGTCTTCAATAGCAAATCAATACGACACTTAACCAGAACCCTTGAAGCAGTAGTAAATGAAACTACTTCCGCCCTAGGCAACTTAACAGAGGAGCAGTCTGCCATGCGGATTGTTGTTCTTCAGAATCGTCTTGTTCTTGACGTCATCCTGGCCGATAGGGGCGGAGCCTGTAGAGTCATCGGATCGAGTTGCTGTGTTTTCATTCCAGAAAACGCACGGTCAGTATATAGAGCCATAACCCGTCTCCACAAGATTGCAAGTCAGATACACCAGACTCCAGGTACCTGGACGTGGTCCGGTTGGTTCTGGAGCTTGTTATCAGCCTGGGGATGGAAAATCCTATCCTTCCTCGGAATAGCCCTTCTCATAGTATTCAGTTGTTGTCTATGTCTGCAGTGTGGGCCAGCGATTTGCGGCTTGTGCGCCACATCATGTATTCCCCGTTCAAGTTCACGTTCTAAATCCCGCCAGAAAAAGGAAGAGCAAATGATGTTATATGAACAAATTGATGGACTAATGAAGATTGATATATCATGAAGGGTCCGTAGGGGACAAGGAGGGAATGAGGTAATATGAATTTTTATGGTCAATTGTGTCCCCTAACGTAGACCCCAACGGCTCCGTGTACGTGCTTCAAGTACATGTATGTTCCCTCCACAACCAGCTATGAAGACGCAAATACATTTGCGTCCAACGTTAACATGTCCTCTTTCAGATCCACCATGAATGGGTCGAAAATTCAGTTCCTAAGTATGCCGTGCCACCGTCTTTACATGGTGCACTTTCACGTTTTCCTGGCTCTGGCGAGTTAGGCCCTGATTTCTGCCATCGAGCCCTTTCTGCCTTCTGCCTCTGAAAGCTGCAGCCTGGATCTGCATCCGTGACCCTTGCCTTACTCCCTGTGCGGCGAGCGGTGCCCGGCTCGGCCTGCTTGCCTGCCAAGACTGTATTTCGCCTTCAAGTTATCTGCTCCGCTCCTCGAAAATACATTCCTGTCTAGTGTTTTAGGTAAACATCTCCCCAGCTGCAGAGCAAAGGGCCCGGCCTTTCTGTCTCCGTGCAAGTTAATTCATTGCTCCTGTTACCATGGTAGGCCCATGGCCCCCTCGCATTACACGTAGACATGTAGTCACATATGCATGCACTAGCAGTCAGCATAGAATAGCCTCTGCACGAGAGACCTTTCCTTCTAGATAATACAGTTCCTCAAACACAAGATATCAGATATGATTTGGGATTAGGTTGTTCTGACACGCCAGACTTCTGTCTCCACGTATAGTGCTAAATGTCAAGTCCCCTTCACCCTCCAGTTCCACGTCAATCACACGTCATGCTGCTGCGCGCGCATCTCTGCCATATATTTCTGCTGACACTGCAGGATTCCTCTATGAATCCACCCACCTGTGACACTCTCATGTGACGTTTCTAGCACACACCTCCGTGTACGCCCTCGTGCACGCCTTCTGTTACGCACATGTGTTCTTATCTCGTTTCTCTCAGCTGTTACGCCTTCTGTATCCATCACCAGTGTATGCATTTACTATATATATTGTACTCTGTTAATAAAGTATTGTCTATCCCTTCCTGAACCTTCGTGGTGATGGAACATGATACCTGGTTCGAACCAATTCCATTTTATGGAATAAAACCCTTATAAACTCAGATGCCACAGACTCTGCCTCTCATTTCCGATTGAGTTATTTTATTGAACTTTACCGTATAGAAATTCCGCATAGGTAAATTTTTATTTACCACAGATGGAAAAATAAGGCTAGTTTGTTGCGGGACTCCTGCACCGAGGGAGGCAAATGTGCAGAGCGAGGAGGACAGGGGAATTCCTTTAGAGAGACAAAAAGTCTTTTGGCTAATGAAGTGGCTTCCATGATAAAATTATGCAAGATCGTTGGAAAATCTCCTATGACAATATTTTAAAATGTTCCTTATATGTGGATAGATCTGTGGAACCACTTGACACTTGCCATTTCTTTCTAGTTGTCTGTGTCGAAGTCTACTGCTCTTTGGTGCCTCCTAACATCACTTATTGGTTACTTTGGGCAGAGCACTCTTAAGGAGCTTTGTAGGCGCCTTATAGATTGTATCATTGAAGAAGGCCACTTACTTGATCTAGTTCATTAAACTGAGGGGATGTTTGATTGGTAAATTTATTAGCATCATCGAATCTTGAAGGGTCAACTTTTTCCAGGATCCTACTATCCTTGCGCTCGTTTTTTGTGTTGAAAGACTACGCCTACTACCTATTAAGTCGTTTAGTCCCCCATATTATCAAGGTTAAAAAATCAAAATTATTAGGCCAATGACTCTATAAGATGCTTGACCTGACTACTGACCTTAGAGTGCAGTGTCTAAATTAGAAGCATAAACAATGCAAATCAGTCTTGATAGTCCGGTGAAGAATGGTTGCTGCCAAAGTTCACTGGGCAAATAAGTCACCTGTGTTTAGGTCTGACTACAAAGCACTTTAGTAGTTTGGAGTATCTCATATCATCAAGCCTTCATAAAAGTTCAATAATAACTACAGAGAGAGAGAGAGAATGGGTTTGGGTTTGGCCTTTTCAGCCATTGGCTTGCGTGTGCTTTACATGCTCTGCAATTTTTAGATGGTTTGTCCATCACAGCCATGGTATTTCTTGAAGTGTTTGGCATCAAGTAGTCCTTTTGTTAGCTTTCAGATGAAGCATGACATATTGCTTGTAATTGGAAGCCAGTGTGTGTTATTTATTGGGTGTGTGTAACATTTTAATTGTTCATTTATTAGTAAGTGCATGTATTTTGGATGCCATAGGCTTTAATAAAGAAACAAATATGTTTACTATTTGCCCTTGCACAGTTATTCGTTTTACTATGCTCTCATGCTAACATGTTGTTGTGTTTACTGTGTTTTTTCCCCACAAAGTAGGATATCCGCTCACATCTTTTAAAGGTGCAAAGACATTACAGGCACATTGTTAATAGTATCTGCTATGCGATATTTTGCTATGTTTGTCTTTTAAAGGTCACTATTTACAACACAAACTTAACCTTCCGACTATTTCATACTGCTCTTTTATGAGGGAAGAACTCCAGCTAGACGGAGAGGTGTGGCGCCGCGGCCAGGGCGTCTGACGCTGGAATCTGGGGATCACGGTTCGATCACCGGCACCGGCGGCAGATTAGCCAGACCAGGAGTGTGACTCTGGGCACTAGCTTGCTTAATCTTCCTGACGGCCCCCAGCTCCTAGAGACCCTTACCGGTGATTTTTCGCGCTTTACAAATGTGGATTATTATTATTACTTAACACACAACTCTCCCTGCAACACACAATCTTCAGAAAGGGATCAGTGGCTCATTTTCATCACCTAACCTAGCATACCTCACCATGCATACCTACCAACCTATCATACCTGACCAGGATTGATGAGTTTGAAGGGTGTTAGCATTTGCAAAAGATCCGAATAGGTAATCAGAGGCTTTGCGAATGCTAGAACCATTTTCCTATGTATGAAACACATTTGGCAATTCACAAAGCATTTTCTAAATTGCTAAATGTATTTAAAAATGGATGACAGATTGGTATTTAGAAGGAGCGTGTTTTGAACGATGGATTTGGTATCCAATGTTTCCATGTTTTGCTTCTGGATTACATATTGAAATGCTACTGACTCCAGAGCTAGGGTTGTAACCTATTTGCAAAAGTGAAGCGGTCACCTTGGAGATTCCTTCCACTTTGTGAATGTAACATAAAAGTTAGTTTGGGAGCATCCAGTAATCCCGTGGACCACTGGCAATTTAAAATATCCTTTAAAAAATGACAACTTTATTTTGTTTAAATGCAGTCTTGATCCCTTTATGGAAACCTGCTATACCTACCCGAGCTACCAAACCTTGCCTACCTACTTACCATCCCTAACTTCCATACTTATCTTACCATACCTAACTTACCATGCCTAACCTTCCTACCATACCTAGCTTATTTACATGCCTGCCTAGTATACCTACCTAATGTACCAAACCTAACCAAACTACTACTTAATATACCACCCCTACATACCCTACTTAACCTACCATACCTATCTACCTAACCCACCACCATTACCAATATATAAACTACCATACATAAGATATCCAACCTACCTACCACGCCTAATCTCCCACACTTCACATACCTTACATCCAGCAACCCGGGCTCTATCGTTCATGTATATTTTGCCTTCGCATGGGTAGCTTGTATGTGAGAAATGGTGCAAGTCATGTTTATGATGAATTTGAACATTGCAGGAGCAATCCAACTCTCCCTATCAAATTTGATAGTTTTATTGCAATAGGTGAATTCTGGAAATGATTCCAACACACTAATCACCTGTTTCAGTTATCCTAACATTTTGCACTATAGCACGAGTTAACATTTCCACAACACCTTAAAAATTAACTCACAAAGCAGTTAACGATAACCTAAAATAGCATATCAACACTCTCCTAACTACCACTCTCTTCCTCAGAACATTAACACTACCAACATTAAACATGAGTTTTATCAACCTAAACACTTATTAACATTTCAACTAACACTTCAACTCTGCTTATCCAAACAGAACATTTTAAAAAAAAGTTTCAGAATTTCACCTTCCTCATTTACTACGCTCTTCCTACAAGATTTTCACAATTGAGCTAAACAAATGCATATCTAAGTAATTATTGCTGTAAACAAATACTACTTAATTTGCTGTCAATGTCTATGTCTGTGTGCTATAATTCATTTATGTTGCACAACTAAATAAAACTATTTCCCTTTCACCAGTGCGTTTAGCAAAATCAACAACTACTACCTAGAGCTTAATTAAAAGCCAGACTTATTGCCATTGCCAATGCTTGTTTTAATGTATTCTCATATTTTCATCTATACACTCTGCTCACACATGTCCGGACCTGCTTTTGACCTGTGAACTGGAAGTTATACGCTGATAGCTGGGACACGGGCTATTGTGACCTTGAATTGAAAACAGTAGCTAGGTTCAAAGGCCGTGACCACATTTATTTAGAAAAAGCTTGGTTCTTGATAACATATATCTATCAATATTTAAAACTGATACATCTACAGGAATTATGTTACACATTTTGACTCAAGCTACAATATAGTTTATGATATAAACAATTACAGAGAACCTAAAAGCCGTCACAAAAGATATAACATCCAGGGAGCAGGCCTCTGTGACAATCCAAGTAGATTAGAAGGTCCTATCCATACATGTCCAGTGAACAGCAAAGCAGTGTCAAAGCCCATAGGTAAAGCCCTTGCACTCCAACTAGCCTCTGATTTCCGTATGTGCCCTTCTGCATTAGATGCCTTCCACCTTGTACCCTGCAGATCATCTCTTTACGAAACGATGGACACAGTCATTTAAAAGTACAACCCCACGAATTTATCTAAAAAATAAATGCAACCATTGTGCAGATGACTCAGAGAACACCAATAGACCAGTATAACAGACCAAAGGCTCTGTACTCCTAATGGGAAACAGAAAACAGAACTATTCTTTCCCCCCCACAAAATCAGTGCTCGAGAATGAAGTATTTATTTTATTTAAGGTTTTTGTAAAGCGCGTAGTAACCCTTGAGCATCCCAGCGCTTGAACCTGAAATCCGGAGGGTACGGCAGCGGAAGGGGTAAGAATCACGGAAAGAGAAGGGTTTTTAGAGCCTTCCTGAACTGGAGGAGGTTAGATTCAGTTCTTAGTCTCCGGGGGAGACTGTTCCAGTGTTTGGCCGTGTGTACCGAGAAGCGGCGTCCTTCAGACCGAGCTTTCCTTACTCTGGGGACGGTGATGAGGTTCTCCGCTTCATCGAAGGTCTCTTGTCGTTTTGTAGGGGGAGATGAATTCTTTGAGGATGGGTGGACCTTTGTTGTGGAGGGTTTTGTGGGCCAGACAAAGGGCTTTGAAAGCAACCCTTTCTCTGACTGGGAGCCAGTGAAGGAGCTTCAGGGCTGGCTTTGCCGAGGATCTTGCAGGGGTGTGGGTGAGTAGTCGGGCAGCGGCGTTTTGTATTCTCTGCAGCGCGTTAAATGTAGCTTCAAGGCCCCCCAGGTAGACTGCGTTTCTGTAGTCTAGCCTCGCCAGGATGAGGCCCTGGATCAATAGTTTCCGGGAGGTGGCAGGGAGCAGAGGGAAGACCTTCCTGCAGGCCCTAAGGAGACCAAAGCATATCCCTGCCGTCTTTTTGGCCTGCGTTCTGAAGCTCAGATCTTTTTCGAGCCAAACGCCCAGGCTCTTGACCTCCTCCTTGGGTGCGGGGGGTCACCTAGACAGTCGGGCCAGATGTTGGGCGGCAGGGAGCCTCCTTTATGTCCGAGCAGTAGGATCTCGGTCTTGGACCCATTCAGTTTTAAAGCTGAGGTGTTCATCCAGCTGTGGATTTCTGTGAGACAGCTGTGAAGGTCGGAGGGGTCTTGGTGAGGGTGTGAGAGAGTCACCACCAGCTGGGTATCGTCGGGTTGACCAATTGCTCCAGCGGGGACATGTAAACGTTGAATAACGTAGGGCTAAGAGATGAGCCCTGCGGTACTCCGCAACGGAGGGGGATTGCTGGGGAGTGGCTGTCATTCTCCCAGACCTGAAAGGAGCGGCCATCCAAAAAGGACGTCAGCCACTTCAGGGCCGTGCCTCTGACTCCAATGTCTCCCAGACGTTGGATTAAGGTATGGTGGTTTACAGTGTCGAAGGCCGCACTGAGGTCCAGGAGGATCACTGCCACTGATCCTCCTGTGTCCAGAATGCTTCTGGCCTTCTCCACTGCCGCCAGGAGGGCGGTGTCGGTGCCCTGGCCTGGACGGAAACCTGTCTGGGGGTTCCTGAGTAAGTTGTTACTCTCTAGGAATAGTGATAGTTTTGTATTCTAAAGCACATCACTTGTTTCTCGCCAAGCTAAAATACCCTTTTGGAGTAAACTTAAAATTTCTCTGTCTGCTTCCCTCATGGAAGTAATGAATACAACCATTTACAATCATGAACAAAGTAAGGTACAGGCATCACTACAGATGTTAATCTTAGAATAGTTAGCTAACAATTCCATACACTATTAAACAACATGATTTTTTTTAATCAACACGGATATCCTCGTCCCTTCACTCCGCCATTTTCAGGCTGTTCCGAAAGAAGCAGCATGAAGTTCATGATTCATCGTTACTCACCATCATTCCAGACCACTTTCTCCCAAGGATTTCAGTGCACACTCCAGTATCACTCATTAACAGTCCATTACCGTTCATCATCAAGATCCAACCTCTGCTCTAAATATGTGGAATGTAAACATGTGAAAAGCAAATATATAGTGTTCTGCTAAGTGCAGCAGCTAAAGCAATTTCCTAATCTCAATCACATCCTGTTTTCTGGAAAGCACTCTCAACAGCAGCCTTGTCTTCGGTCAATATACCGTCTATATGTAGGTCCCCATCTTCAAGATACTTTTTAGGGAGCTCAATTAGACCTTGGAGTTTGGAGGCTTCAACATAAAACGCTTCAAACTCTGATAACATGGTGGCAGACAGAATTGGGTGATTACTTTATTGCTGAAAAGGCTGAACACACTCTGGCCTTTAAACCGTATACAGATCAGCAATTTACTGTCCAGATTTCATGAGTGTCCTTGGCACAGTTCTTCATATGAACTCCTGTGCAGGATTATGCCACACCTTTCCTCTGAAGGCCCATACCCTGCAATCGCAGCTACACTGGAATCCAGGTTTAACTGTATACAACACATTCATACTCTTACTCTTACTCACTGATTATTGTGGCTACTGTGCCATTCCTTGCTTTAATTAGTAAGATACACTAGAGTGTCATGAGTCATTTTACACTCTGTTAGACCTGGCTTCTCCAGCGGGTTTACCCCTAAGACTTTTTGCTTTTTGGCCTCATGTTTTGGACCCTGTTTTTGTTGGTTTTATGACTCTGGGCACTTTACCACTGCTGTTCAGTGCTAAAGTGCATATGCTTTCCCTGTAAATTGTGTTTACCGATTGGTAATTCCATGATTAGCATATTTGATTTATTGGTAAATCCCCAGTACAGTGGACTGTGTGTGCCCAGGGCTGGTAAATCAAATGCTGCAAGTGGGCCTGCAGCACTGATTGTGCCACCTACATGAGCATCCTGTAAATGTAACTCAGACATGCCACCGCAGTGTCTGTGCGCAGTTTGGTACTGCCATGTCGACCTGGCAAGTGCAACTACTTGCCAGTCCCTAACCTCCCTTTTCTTACATGTGGGTCAGTCCTAAGGTAGTCCCAAGGTACCCCTATGGGCAAGGTGCAGTGTATGTGAAAGGTAGGACATGCCCGGATGTGTGTGGCAGGTCCTGATAATAAAATACTGCCAATTTCATTTTTCACTATCTATCTGTCCCCTTAGATAGAAAGGGAGTTCATTTATAACATCTTATAAATATAACTTACCAGTGGCACAAGACCGAGAGATTGGATTGAGTTTAGTATGCCTTAACTCAGAATATAAAAATGCATCTTTTAGTAAAGATGATTTTTATATTGTGTGTTTGAAAATACCACTTTTATATGGAGGATTGATGATGCGGAAAACCGCGGCGGAGAAAAAACCTCCGCTTCGTGGGCTTTCTGGAAGGTGTTGAGGGAACCAAAATAGCAGCATCCTTGACCAAATAATTAACAGATATCATCCCAGTGGACCAGTTCTCTCATTGTTTCATCATAGAACATGTACAACATGCTTTAAGCGCTAAACCTCCTCATGAGGCCCCACCGAGGCCCATTATTGCAAAACTGTTGTACTTACTAAATGGAGACATGATACTTGGGGAGATGCGCTGCAAGGGGGAAGTCCGCTACAACAGCTCAAAGATTTCCAGATTACTGTTGTGAAGTTCAGAGACAGCGCCGCACCTTCGACTCGGTTAAGGGCAAATTACAAACCTCCAGCTTCAGTATATACTTTTGTTCCCGGCGAGTTAATCATACTATTTCAAGAAAAGGCTGCCTTCTTTCAGACTCATGAGGAGGCGTTGCCAAGGGTGAAGAAGAGGCCGGCACTCAGACCCCGGTGGGAGCTGTCTCTGGACGCCCGAGGACGAAGGGTCCGTGCCGACGGAGAGGGGTATCCTCGAAGATGGAATCGCACGAATACGGGACGACTACGAAGAATCCGCCATATTCTAGAAAACGGCTCACACCAAACAAGAAGAGCCAGGCCTGTCGCAAAGAAGACTACACTCAATCCGAAACTGACACGACACCGGGAATTGGCTCTCCCAACCAGCACAGACTATGATAATACCGACAGGTCCTCCAGACCAGCATCAAGGTGTCCATTGGAAAAGGCAATTCTGGTGCTTGAACAGAGTGGGGGAGATGAAGAACCAAAAGATGATACTCCACCCGCGGACGCCGATCCGAATGATCATAAAAGTGTTTTATCATACGATCTGGGCGTGTTCCACACTCCTACCATACTGAACGCAGGTGATAAGGATTATTCGGAATGGTCCTGGGGGTAACGTTGCTGACGGAGCCCAAATTCATGCTACTGGGGATCCAAAGCGAGGTGGACGTAACTTTGTGGACGTCTGGTCCACAAACATATGCATGGCACTGGACCCAAATACTGGAACCAAAAACTGACTTGGTACCAGCCCGGACGAGAATTGAGATCTAGCTATAAGTTCCAACTTACGCCATCTAGAGTACAAACAGTCAGGAATGGGGGACGTGCTTTCTCACATATGGCACCTCTCCTATGGAACAAACTTCCTCTGAATATTCGTGCAACGACCGAGCACATGAGTTTCCGAAGATTGTTGAAAACATGGCTCTTCAGCTAGGTCTCTGCCTTTTCGTAAGATCTCTCTCCTTTTTACTCTGGGACTGTCCGCATGCGCCATGAGACTCCCTCACGGGACGTGATATGTTTTGCGCAATACAAATTTCCAGACTAGACTAGACTAGACTAGAACACAGTTGATTTTTGCCTCTTTGGGGTTGGGAGTGGCCAAAAGGGGAATTGCCCTGAGATGGGGAGTGGTTGACAAATTGTCCATCCAGGAGTAGATGAAAGGAATGGATATGTACATGACGGCCGAGCAGGCCCCATATCGTAGCAGAGGGTGCCCCAAAAAATGTAACAAGATCTGGGACCCTTGGAGAAAACACTTCGGGTTGGATATGAGAAGTGACAAGCAACAGTCCACCAGACACACTACACAGGAGACTCAGACACAGAGACTCAAGCCCATAACGCTTTAAAAGATTACTCCTTCAACCTACCAGAGACTATTTCCTGGTCCAGGACGCAAGCACAGAACCATGACGACAGTTGCCACTGGTATGCACTGTTTTCAGTTGATCAATTGAAGCAAAGAGGAGGTGGCTTTGCTGATAATGATCATATTTTTCACAGTTTGAGCTCTACTTTCATTAATGCATCATTTAAGAATTCCTCTGTGCTGATTGTTCAGTTAAATTAAATAAAAACGAAATAAAAAAAGAAAAAGAAAATACCACTTTCAGAAAGTGGGTATTTTCTTGGTTAGGTCCCACTCAGGCGACCTGAACTCGAACGTGCACTGCAATGTGGTTAAATACTAACTACATTTTCTGGTTATCCACTGATTAAAGACTTATTAAACAGTTAGATTTTTCATTTACATTACAGCAATTTATTCGTCATTGCATGATTTTTTTTTTAATAAACATTTTTATTTGCATTTTATAGTAACACAACAATACAATCATGTCATCCTCAGTTCGCACACCCTTGACTCCCACCCACCACGCTCCCCAATTCACATTTCAAATAAGTTCAGTGTCAATCCGACCCAAAGTCCCAAGCACCATGTGATGACTCTCTTGCTACCGGTCTCCGAGGCTTCCGGCGTGGGCAAATACTTGCACTTGCACTTTGTGTATTACAATACATTTCCTCCTCCGAGCCCCCCATCTAATCCATGGTAGTGTCTCCATTTGCCCCTGACCTTACGGAACTTCTTAGGACATCCCCTTGCCTTGTATGTAACCCTTTCAGCGGCCATGTAGAGGTCTAACCCTCTTTTCCACTCTTCCAAGCCTGGCGGTTCCGGTGCACCACAATACCTATCTATGCCTCTTTCAGTGCCAGATCGGCGTCTGCTGTGTGGGTGTCGTTCCCCATCCCGTGCGAATCACCACCTTATTTCAGAGCTGGAGGGTAATGCCCGTTGCAGGGAGAAGCTGACCCCGCTTGGCTCCCCTTATAGATAAGACATCAACGGCCTAGGTGACATCCTATGTCTCTCAAGAGCATAAGTGGGGTGATCTGCCTGCGCATGTAGCCAGTCATTGATTGGGGCTATATGTTCCACCCAATAGTATGCTTCCAAGTTCAGGAGCGAGATCCCCCCCACTATACTGATGTCTCTGAAGGGTGTTCAGTGCCACCCTGGGTTGTTTACCCAGCCAGAGAAAGGACCGAAGCTCCGCGTGTATTCTCTGGAACACTTTCGGTGGGAGTGGATAGTACTCATTTTGCAGGGCGTATAAAAATTTGGGCAAAGTGACCATCTTAAACATCGCTGTCCGACCCAATATTGTGAGTGGGAGCTGCTTCCAGCGGGTCGTGTCTGCTGTGAAATTCAATATTATGCGTTCTAGATTCTGTCTATAGGAGAGCTTACGGTCGAGAGTGACATACACTCCGAGATACTTAAAGCCCTCCACAGTCGTCAGCAACCGTCCCGGAAGGTCCAGCCACCTACCTCGCCCCTTAGGGTCATAGAGGATCGATTCAAGCCAGTTGATCTGGTAACCCGCGTAGTTGCCATAACGTTCCAGTTCCGTGAACAACTCGGTATCGTTGTCTCTGGCTGCGTGATGTATAGGAGTATATCGTCCGCGTAGAGCGATATTTTTCCTTCTGCGGAATCCAGCCCTCCCCTTCTGAAGCCATTAATAGCGGCATTGTGGCGCACCCTAGCAGCCAGCACCTCAATTGTAAGTGCAAAAAGAAAGGGGGACGGGGGCATCCCTGTCAGGTCCCCCTCTGGACCGGGAACTCTTGCGATAGAACCCTGTTTACTCTTACCTTGGCCCTAAGCTCCGTGTACAGTAGCCGGACCCATCTCCGATAGTTGGGGCCAAAACCAAAAGTCTGCAGGACGCCCTCGAGGAACGGCCAGTGGACTGCATGAAAGGCTTTCTCGGTGTCAAGGGAGAGAAACCAATGCGGGTCCCCCCTCCCCTGTACCTCCGGCAGCCAGTTGTGGGTGCGCCGGAGATTGAATCTGGTGGCCTGTCCGGTAAGAAACCCGTCTGATCTAAATGGACTAGGTCCGGTATCACTGATCGAAGCTGTAGAGCCAGGTTCATCGCGAGTAGTTTAGCTTCTATGTTCAAGAGGGAGATGGGACGGTATGACGCACATTCCACTTGCGATTTCCCCTCTTTACGTATTGGTACTATGATCGCCAGACACAGGTCCATGGCGAGTCTTCCCTTTTGCAATGCCCCCTAATAAAGGCCCTTCAGATGTCGTGTTAGGAGGTCTTTGAGTTGCTCCACCCATCGGGCTGCGCGCTCTTTTTTACTTAGCCACGCCATCAGTTTGCCCGACTTTTCCCCCAACATCATAGAGACGGTGTAGGGTAGCTAATGCCTGGGTTTTGGCCTCCCCCGTAACCAGTTCTCTGTATTGTTTTTGGAGGTCTGTCAGTCTCCTGAGCGTCTCAGTAGCCTTCGACCTCTGATAATCCCTATCTAGTTCTAGAATGGACACTTCCTTCGCCTCTGTTTCAGAGTGGAGTTTTCTCCTCTCTTCCGCTAACCTATTTTGTGCCCTGTCCTGCATCATTGTTTTAAGAGCCTCCCAAAATGTTACTCTCGAGTGGACCGTCCCTTCATTTTCGGCAACATAGACCTTCACGTCTGCTCGCAGACCCTTCAGGACAGCCGCATTGTGTAAGTCCCATGCCTTGAGTCTCCTGGAGCAGCCGCTCTTGCCCCTGCCTAGTCCCACCTTAGCTAGTAGTGGGGAGTGCTCAGAAATCCCTCTAGCCTTATATTACGCAGTGTCATCTACCGTCAAGCTTTGCCTGGACATAAAAATATAGTCGAGCCTCGAGTACACTTTGTGCGAGCCCGAGAAAAAAGAATAGGTCTCCTGGTCGGGATGTAGCCACCTCCATACATCCGTAAGCCCCATGTCGATAGTCATGCGGGACAGGTGAGTCCGGGTCCGATCTCTAGATACCGTACCCATCCAGTCAAGCCCCATATCTATCACATCATTAAAATCACCCCAAAGTTTCTGTGTGGTGTCAGCTGTGTCTTAAACGTGTTGGCCTGTAGTTTTGGGGGGGGGGGGGGGCATACACTGAGAGTATCGTGTACTCGCGCCTATTCCATGTCCTCTTCACCCCCACATATGTCCCCTGTGGATCTATCCAGGTTTGGGCGACACAAAACGGTGTGGTCTTTTTTACAAGTATTGCCACCCCTCTGGAGCCCGTAGTGTATCCTGCATGAGCCAGTACCTTGTATTGTCCCCTGGCTAGAAATGCACAGTTGGACCCCTTAAGGTGAGTTTCCTGCAACACTGTGATGTCAGGGTTCAGTCTTTTAATGCAGGAGTTCACTAACGTTGTCACCCGCCATTCTGGTGCGTGCGCTGCATAGACGGGTCAATCTCCTGTTTGGTTGAGTCGTTCTGAGTACCTAAGTGTGCGGTCATTAAAACAAGATTGTGTCCCCCCTCCCCTCCCTAACTCCATCCCTCCCTCAACCCCACCCCTCCCCCAACTGGACTCCTGTCCCTCAACCCCCTTGAACTTAAACACCCACAACTGCCCTCCGCATACCCCTTCCCCACCCCCTCTTCAGTCTTGACTTTCTCAGACCCAAGATTGCTGACGGAGAAGGTCTGTCGCCCTCCCCCGGGACCCTCCCCCTCAACCTAAAGTTGGACCTTACATCTCAGTTGAGTTCGCCTCCCCTGCCTGATCAGCCCGAACCCATAGAGAACATAGCATAGAAATAAATAACAAACAATAAATAGAAGGGGTGTGTGTGTTGATAACTTGTGTGCCCCCTCGTCAATGAGCTGTTATCACTGGTAGCAGTCTTGTCCCTCATCAGGAATGTGAGTCCTGTCTCCCGTTGCCCAGATCTACCATCTGGCCAGTTGTTTCTCACTCCAGTTCCCGTATTGCAGTCTCTAGAGGATGTAAGGAGCGGCCATCCGCTCCCTCCAGGTCCGATGTAAATGTAAATTGATACTTGTATAGCGCACTACTCACCCTCAAGGGTCTCAAGGCGCTTGTACGAATACCGCTGTGGAACCTGTCCTGGCTTTCCCTGTGAGGCGTCCACTCCTGGGCACCCCCAGGGTGAAGGCCAGGCATCCTTAGCGTCGTGGGGGCCGTTGTGGAGATTAAGCAAGCTATTGCCCAGAGTTGCAGAGTGGGACTCTATGATTAGAATAGGCACCGAGGCGAGAATTATCAGGTCCGTGGAATTTTTGAGTCCAAGACCCGCCGAGGCGGGGAATTGAACCCTGGTCCCGGGCTAGACCTCTGCATCAGGGTCTGCCGCTCTAACCATTGAGCCACACGATGTGAAGCCTCCCGAATCTTCTTCCTCTTCTGAGCCTTTATGATTGGCTAGGCAGCTGAATCTGGAGCCGGGCGCCTCCACCTTCCCCGCCGAGAATGTTGAGATTCGCCTACTTCGTCCCGAGGTGTCGGCTCCTGGGTATGGTGTGGTCTGCGTACGTCTCCCTGCCCTCTGTTTTTTGGGCCTTTGAGTTTTAGGGGGGCTACCTCTAAGGGAGGCGGCTGCCATCTCTTCCCTTATCTTACTTACCTTCCTCTGTGGCCCCCCGGAGTATCGGGCGCTCCTCCAGCCACTATCAGGCCTGTTCCGGGCGATTAAAGAAGTGTGTCCTGCCCTGGAATATTACTTTTAACTTCGCCGGGAAGAGCAACATGTACGGTATGTGCAAGTCCCGCAGTTTTGCCTTTACTGCATCATAGGAGCATCTTTGTTTTTGCACCTCCTGACTGTAATCAGGGAAGATCATTATGGTCGTGTTCTCATGTCGTATCTCCCCCAGCTTCCTCGCCTCTCGGAGTATCAGGTCTCTGTCTGCAAAGTTCAGGAAACGTGCGATGACCGGCTACGGCCTCGCTCCCTCCGGTGGCTTCGCCAGTAACGCTCTATGAGCCTGCTCAATGATGAAGCAGGTCGAGAAGTGCGCCTGAGGAAACATTTTATTCAGCCAGGAATGCAGGTAGGTCGCCGTGTCCACCCCCTCGATACCTTCTCTGAAGCCCACAAAGCGGAGGTAGTTGCGTCGCGCTCTGTTTTCAGCATCGTCTACCTTCCAGAGCAGCTGCCGGTGTGATGCTTGGAGCTACGCCACTTCCTTCCGGAGGGTGGTGATGGAATCCTCCGCCTCGCCGATCCGTGTCTCCGCTGTCGTCACCCTCTCAGTCAAATTCCGGAAGTCCTGACGTAGAAGCAGCACCTCCGAGCCCACTTCGCCTTTTTTGACTTCCAAGGCTGCCCTCGAGTCTTGTATGCCTGTTCTGGACGCTTATATCGCCTCCAGCAACATTGCAGTGTCCGAACGCGCACCCGAGAGCACCGGAGCCACCTCTTTCTGTGGCCGGGTCGTGGCATAGCGTCTGCTTGAGTACCGGGTCTCTTTTCCACATCTCACCCTCTCTCAGGTTCTCTCCTCGCCAGCTGAGGGTCTCGCGTAATCCGGTAAACAGTCAAAATATTGAGTTTTTAATTTCGACCTACACTTATATCGAGTTGCTAATATCGATGGGACAGAATATCGATGTCCAGAATATCGATGGCCAGAATATCAACCCTAAGGTAAGTAATATCGAAATTACTAATATCGATAGCATATATATCGATGTAAGTAATTTCGATTTACTAATATGTGTTAGAAATATTAGTTAAGTATTTAAATTAATTGTTATAATATGTGTTTAATATGTTTTTATAATTTAAAAATATATAAAAGTAAATAATATGTTTTACTACCACAGCGGGTTGTGGGTTTATAGGGGAATAGGGTGGGAAGTAATTTATTTGTAATTAAATAATTATTTTTCAATGATTAATTTATTTTGCAATTAAATATTAATTGGCAATGATTTATTTTAATTGATTAATTGATTAATTAATTGATCATTTATGTATATTTTTAACTAAATTATATGTTTTACTACCACAGCGGGTTGTGGGTTTATAGGGGAATAGGGTGGGAAGTAATTTATTTGTAATTAAATAATTATTTTTCAATGATTAATTTATTTTGCAATTAAATATTAATTGGCAATGATTTATTTTAATTGATTAATTGATTAATTAATTGATAATTTATGTATATTTTTAACTAAATAATATGTTTTACTACTGGAGCGGGTTATGGGTTTATAGGGGAATAGGGTGGGAAGTAATTTATTTGTAATATTAATTAATTTTGGGTAAAGGGGTATTTTTAGGGTTCAGGGTCAGTTTTCAGTTTTTGGGTAAAGGGGTATTTTTAGGGTTCAGGGTCAGTTTTCAGTTTTTGGGTAAAGGGGTATTTTTAGGGTTCAGGGTCAGTTTTCAGTTTTTGGGTAAAGGGGTATTTTTAGGGTTCAGGGTCAGTTTTCAGTTCTTTGGTAAAGGGGTATTTTTAGGGTTCAGGGTCAGTTTTCAGTTTTTGGGTAAAGGGGTATTTTTAGGGTTCAGGGTCAGTTTTCAGTTTTTGGGTAAAGGGGTATTTTTAGGGTTCAGGGTCAGTTTTCAGTTTTTGGGTAAAGGGGTATTTTTTGGGTTCAGGGTCAGTTTTCAGTTCTTTGGTAAAGGGGTATTTTTAGGGTTCAGGGTCAGTTTTCAGTTCTTTGGTAAAGGGGTATTTTTAGGGTTCAGGGTCAGTTTTCAGTTTATGGGTAAAGGGGTATTTTTAGGGTTCAGGGTCAGTTTTAGGTTTTTGGGTAAAGGGGTATTTTTAGTGTTCAGGGTCAGTTTTCCCTACTGTTGCACCCACTGGAGTGGGAATAGTAATTATTGTTAAGTAATTATATATTATATATGATTTATCATTTTATTTTTTATTAAATATGTATTATTATTTTTTTTAACAATTATTACATATATTTAAATATGTTTAAGTAATTAATAAGTATTATTTACAGTTTTTTTATGTTATTTTAAATAAAAAAAAAATCGATATATTTAACAACGATATTTTTAACATCGATATTAATTTTTCGATATTTTGGTACTTACCATGTTGTACATAGGGCGTCGATATTTTTGCTATCGATATAATTACGCCGATATTTGTGTAGGTCAAAATTCTGTCTGTCGAAATTCTGTCATAGATCCGCGTAATCCATAGCAGACAGGCGGCAGTCGCGGGGGGAGGAGGCGAGACGGGTATGTCGGCCTGATTGTATTAGTGGTGGGCGACAACAGCTCTCGACCCCTCTGTCCTCCCGCCTCACTTCCTCCGCCTGGACCGATAGGAAGACCCCGGCCACCTCCACGGTCTCCTCGTGGGCCTCAAACCCAGCAGCCCCCAGCAATGCCAGCAGAGTCCAGCAATGCGGTGGGCCCTCATTTAGCGCGCCTCGCATCACTCCACCGGTTCTGGGCCTCCTGCGCCACCCGAGCCCCCAGCCGCAGTCCTCTGGCGCGCGTCACCGGCGGTCTACACCCCTTAGCGACTTCTCACGTCAGTCTCCCTCCATTTTCTGCCTGGGGTGGGCTGGTATTTGGCAACACTGTGGGGAACCGGTGGCACCCTCTATGTCCTCCACTTCTCCCCCTCCGCTCTCGGGCTCCCGTTCCAGTGCTGGCTCAGCACGGCAGGGGGCTGCTGGCCAGGCCGTTGTTTGTATGGCACCTCTTTGCACCACTCCTGGTGTCTTCAGTTTCCGCCTCCCAGTCCGATGCAGCCCTCCAGGGCCCAAACCTCCAGGGGCGAGCTCCGTCTGTGCGGGCGCCTTCCTCGTTGGTCCCGGTGCCCCGCCTGGCTTCCCCTCAGGCCACGCCGGTCTCAGTGCGGAGGTAGGGGTTTCGCCAGTCCCTCCCCGGCACTCGCTGCGAGCCTCACTCTTGTTTCACCTCGGGCCAATGTGAGTGACGAGTCGCATCCCACTCTCTCTGTCAGGCGGGCAGTTCACTCGGGAGTCCTGGCGGGCTCCGAGGTAACACAAGGAGCCTGCACCACAGGAGGACAGCAGCAACCTCGGGGGCGCCGCTCTGGCGCTCCTCTCTCTGCGGCCGCGCTCCGCTACTCCTCTTGTCTCCGCCACCTTTCGGGCGCCTCCAGGCCGGGGCCCGATATCGGGTCTTCACTGTGCTCGGCTCTGCAGTGGGAGTTTGGATGCCATCTTGGTGCAGTTCTCCTGCGGCGGTCGCCGCTCAAGGTTCAAAGGGGGTGGGGGGACCTCCTCGGGGTCGCCACCGGTTGCGATGGCCCCCTGCCTCGTCTCCGAAGAGTTTCACCCCCAGGGCGGTGTGGGCGACAGGGCTAGGGCCAGGACACTACCTCATTCGGGACGTCTCGGCGAATCCGGACGCCATCTTGATGTAGTCGGCATCCACGATCGACTTTCCAAAGTCGTTTTTTTCCCATCTGAAAGACGAAAGTCCTTGTTATAGTGGTCACAACATGGGCTAAGATCCCTGCAGACCCCCCTCTGGCAGTTTAGTGTACCAGGGCTATGTAGTTCGTCGGATCTAAAAATAGCTCATCAGGGAGCTCTGCAAGCGCACATCCTAACCGGCCATGCTGTTGGCCACACCCCCCTCGTCATTGCATGATTAATATTAAAACAATAGTGGGTTTTTCTATGTGTCCATTTCTCAATTAATCATTATATTGTAAAACACAATGCTTTGTATACTGTGATTGAGGGTTCTGAGTTCAGCCCAATGCATTTCGGGACTGATGGTCCCTTCATCAGGGGAAAACCTGTAAATAAATGAATACATTAAATCTTGTGCCTAGCTTATTGAGGTACATATATAGAACGATCTTTATGGTAAAATGTAGTCTTATCAGTTTGGTTAATTCCATGTTCTGCATGCATAAGATACTCAAATACATTAATTTTTCCAAATTCAATCCCTCTGTCACTTTTCGCTATTTGCATTACAATCAATTCTACAAGTCAGAAGTCACTGCTTATTATGAAAGAGTCATTGTTATGGATTCTATTGCCCGTGTGTTAAGATATTGTATCAATGGAACCTTATTCGTGATAAACATCACATAACTCACAAACGATTAGAAGGAGCTACTTACAAGACTACGTCTTGCTCAGTGCTGTGCTTTTGAAAAGTTTTCATCCAGGAAGGGTATACTCAGATGTGAGTCCCTTGCTCATTGCACCATCAGGATTCAAGCAAGCCGGGCCGAAGACGGCTGAAATGCCAGAAACCGGTCCCCGGTAGCTTGTTTCCTTCCCAGTGTAAGAATTGGCTTTTGTAGTTTGGTTTGCCCTGTTCCCATCATGCACTGGGACAGGAACAGACTAATTTGCATACAGCCAGGTTCTGAAACTGGGATGGTGCAGTGAGCTAAAAAACGGTGTTGGATCTAGCCCTGATCTCTTGACTGGGTGAGAGTATTCTGTTTAATTCAGAGACTCTGTCCCTCACCACCCCTTGTTGTAAATATTTTTGTCCACCCTAAGCGTGGAAGGGTATACTCAGATGTGAGTCCCTTGCTCATTGCACCATCAGGATTCAAGCAAGCCGGGCCGAAGACGGCTGAAATGCCAGAAACCGGTCCCCGGTAGCTTGTTTCCTTCCCAGTGTAAGAATTGGCTTTTGTAGTTTGGTTTGCCCTGTTCCCATCATGCACTGGGACAGGAACAGACTAATTTGCATACAGCCAGGTTCTGAAACTGGGATGGTGCAGTGAGCTAAAAAACGGTGTTGGATCTAGCCCTGATCTCTTGACTGGGTGAGAGTATTCTGTTTAATTCAGAGACTCTGTCCCTCACCACCCCTTGTTGTAAATATTTTTGTCCACCCTAAGCGTGGAAGGGTATACTCAGATGTGAGTCCCTTGCTCATTGCACCATCAGGATTCAAGCAAGCCGGGCCGAAGATGGCTGAAATGCCAGAAACCGGTCCCCGGTAGCTTGTTTCCTTCCCAGTGTAAGAATTGGCTTTTGTAGTTTGGTTTGCCCTGTTCCCATCATGCACTGGGACAGGAACAGACTAATTTGCATACAGCCAGGTTCTGAAACTGGGATGGTGCAGTGAGCTAAAAAACGGTGTTGGATCTAGCCCTGATCTCTTGACTGGGTGAGAGTATTCTGTTTAATTCAGAGACTCTGTCCCTCACCACCCCTTGTTGTAAATATTTTTGTCCACCCTAAGCGTGGAAGGGTATACTCAGATGTGAGTCCCTTGCTCATTGCACCATCAGGATTCAAGCAAGCCGGGCCGAAGACGGCTGAAATGCCAGAAACCGGTCCCCGGTAGCTTGTTTTGTTCCCAGTGTAAGAATTGTCTTTTGTAGTTTGGTTTGCCCTGTTCCCATCATGCACTGGGACAGGAACAGACTAATTTGCATACAGCCAGGTTCTGAAACTGGGATGGTGCAGTGAGCTAAAAAACTGTGTTGGATCTAGCCCTGATCTCTTGACTGGGTGAGAGTATTCTGTTTAATTCAGAGACTCTGTCCCTCACCACCCCTTGTTGTAAATGTCATCAATATGAATGCATAAGACAAATTGCATTAAGTAATTAGATCTCCTCTTAAAACACATCGCCGATGTGGTCATATAATACATTAAAGGCACGTTTATTTATTTATATTTGTTTACATGCTTATAAAGTGCTAGAATCGACCCCCGAAGGGGTATCTCTGCGCTTATGCGGAACATGAAGGTGGTGTGTGGCCCCAGCAAGCTAACAGGTACAAAAAAGAGTAGTTTTAAGCAGCTTCCTGAATTGCAGATGGTCTAAACATTGTCTCAGAGGTAGGAGCAGCTCATTCCAGTAGTGAGGGCCAAGATGGGAGAGAACCCTTCCTCTTAGTCTTGCTCTTCTTACTCGTGGTACCATCAACATATGTTTAGTGCTCGAGCGAAGAGATCTCGGGGGAACATAAGGCTTGAATTTCTCAGATAGATAAGAGGGGCCTTAGCTATTCAATGGTTTATGGATGGTGCAGCAGATTTTAAACTTAACCCTTTGGCGTATGGGAAGCCAATGTAGTTTCATCAAAAGAGGGCGGGAGAGAGTACTCGGGGGAGCGTTAAGGACCATTTGTGCTGCCGAATTCTGTACTACCTGTAACCTGTCCAATGCCACTTCATTGGCAGAGACTAACAGGCCGTTACAATAGTACAGGCGACTTAATATAAGTGCCTGGACAAGGGTTTTCCGGGAGGAATCAGGGAGCAGAGGGAAGATTCGGCGTAGTAGGCCCATTACATGGAAGCAAGACCCCGCAATTTGAGCAGCACGCTCCTTCATTGTGAGTGCCTGATCTAGCTGGATACCCATTTTTTTTACTAACCTCTTGGGTACAGGATAGGGGCCTAGATCTGTCGGCCACCAGTCGGGTGTCCACAAGAGGGGTGCCTCTCCAAAGAGCATGATTTCTGTTTTCCTAACATTACACTGGAGGAAATTATTCCTCATCCAGTGTGATATTGCTCTCATTCCATTGGAGAAGGCCCCCCGTACTTCTGAGGTGAGCTTGTTGAATGGAAAAAGTAATTGGGTGTCATCGGCATATGATATGGGGATGTACCCATGGAACCTCAGGAGATTGTCCAAGAGAGCAGCATAGATGTTAAATAATGTAGGGCTCAAACATGAGCCCTGAGGTACTCCCTTTGGACAATTTTATGGGGGCCGATCGGTGAGGACCTAGGTTAACAACCTGAGAGCGATCAGATAGAAAGCTCTTCATCCATTGTAAAGCCGTTTACCATCTAGAAGCTGTAATTCTATGGGAAATAGGTCCATATATACTTTAAAAATGAATGGGTATCAATAACGTTTTTTGAAATATATAGTATACCAACCCATTCCAAGATGGCGCTCAATCAATCAATGAATCAATCAATCATCGCATTTATATAGCGCACTACTCACCCAGAGGGTCTCAAGGCGCTTGGGGAGGGGGGTCCGCTACTGCTCGAACAGCCAGGTCTTGAGTTGCTTCCTGAAGGCGAGGTGGTCCTGGGTCAGGCGGAGGTGGGTGGGGAGGGAGTTCCATGTCTTGGCGACGAGGTAGGAGAAGGACCGTCCCCCTGTGGTGGCTCTTCAGATGCGGGGGACAGCGGCGAAGGCGTGGCCGGTCGAACGAAGCTGGCGTTTGGGAGCGTAGAAGTTGAGGCGGCTGTTGAGGTATCCTGGGCCTTGGTTGTGTAGGGCTTTGTGTGCGTGGGTGAGGAGACGGAAGGTGATTCTCTTGTTGACCGGGAGCCAGTGCAGGTCTCTCAAGTGTCCGGAGATGTGGCTGCGACGGGGGATGTCCAGGATGAGTCGTGCTGAGGCGTTCTGGGTCCGCTGGAGTCTCTTCTGGAGTTTGGCGGTGGTTCTGGCGTAGAGGGAGCTCACACAAGAGCGTTCTTGCGAGAGCATGCGATACTCTGACATTTAAACGCTCTAGATCTGTGGGTCCCCAGTAATGACTAAGCTTTCGGAAGCTAAGTTGGAAAACACAGAAACCAATAATAGGTAAGACGGGGCATATAGGTATAAGGGATATTGTATCCTTTCGCAGAGGAGAGCGGTTAGTAAACAGCTATATTGTTCTCTCCATAGGAGTCAGATAAAGTAAAGAATTGTGAAGAAGGTGCACTTTAAGATTTCACCTATACGCTGTTTATCGATAACAGAAGTGCATAAAACCCCATTATTAGGTAAGGTCTGAAAGCGAGAATAATATGATCCTCAAGTGATCTTATAAGAGGGCTGTTATTAATTTGATATTATGTATGCGACACAGGTGACACTTAGTGACTGAAAACTACGAGGAAAATATCCCAGAGAGAAGTAGCACACTCTGATAATTGGATGGATAACAGAACGCCACCTGGTAAGGCTTGATTCAATAAATATATTACAATAGCACTTGCTGATAAAACTTTCAGGATTAGATTGACATCGCATTTTTTTGTACAGATTTCTAGGAACAAACCGGAATGAGGGTACACGAGTCTGTAGCACAGCACCATAACTCTGAGAGAAGTTATACATTCCGATAGTTGGAGGGATAACAGAACGCTACCCAGTAAGGTTCGTTTTAACAAATAGATTACAACAGCATTCGTTGAAAACACTTTAGTGGTGGGATTGACGTTGTGTATTTTGTACAGGATTCGAGGAAGAAACAGGAAAGAGGGCACACGAGTCTGTAGTATAGCGGTAAGATTTATTCATTATTCAAACCCCAGACCACATTAAACCATAACTTATGTCTGTACTTTTTAAAAATGTTTTTAACTGTTACACAGCCATTGGGTAAAAGGTTTTCAAAAGCAGAGAACCTAGCAAGACATAGTCTTGTAAATAGCTCCTTCTAATCGTTTGTGAGTTATGTGATGTTTATCACGAATAAGGTTCCATTGATACAATATCTTAACACACGGGCAATAGAATCAATAACAATGACTCTTTCATAATATGCAGTGACTTCTGACATGTACAATTCATTGTAATGCAAATAGCAAAAAGTGACAGAGGGATTGAATTTGGAAAAATGAATGTATTTGAGTATCTTATGCATGCAGAACATGGAATTAACCAAACTGATAAGACTACATTTTAACATAAAGATCATTATATATATGTACCTCGATAAGCTAGGCACAAGATTGAATGCATTCATTTATTTACAGGTTTTCCCCTGACGAAGGGACCATCAGTCCCGAAATGCATTGGGCTGAACTCGGAACCCTCAATCGCCGTATACAAAGCATTATGTTTTAAAATATAATGATGAATTGAGAAATGGACACATAGAAAAACACACTGTTGTTTTAATATAAATCATACAATGACAAATAAATTGCTATAATGTAAATGTAAAATCAAACTGTTTAATAAGTCAATCATCAGTGGATAACCAGAAAATGTAGTTAGTATTTAACCACATTGCAGTGCACGTTCGAGTGGGACATGACAAACTTTCAAGTTGTAGTATATACCAGGCAGGCATAGGCGAACGTAGCAGGCCATAAAGTCTAAAGCAAAAAAAATGTACGTTTAGTAGTATAAACAGGGGTGCACATATCCACCCTTTCATTTTTTTCTTGCTTAACTATCTTGTGTGCCTCTACTGGTTTGTGGAGTGACAATCTGGCTTTTGAATGACAGGGGCTGTGGATATGCATTCTTTCAGATGGCCACCGGGGAGGCGGGGTTGATGTGTGTCCTGCCTTTCCTGGATGAGTCAGGGCTGGTCTGAATGGACATGGCTACATTTAGAGTAAGAGGAGGAGATTTCCCTGCACCTGAGCAAGCCTGGTCTGCTCTACACAATTCTGTCTCCACCTCTTGCCGGGCAGCTGCACCAGAGAGGACAGAACTGGTTTTGGCTTGGCAAAGTACTTCTCTGCCACTAGAAAACAAAGGAATTTGTGCTAAGAAAAAGTGGAGTTCAGACCCCTGAACTCTAGATTACTGCTGAGCTAAGGAGCCTGCTAGGAAGAAGAACCAGGAAAGCTAGAGGAGGAGTGCTGCCCCTGTGCTGTGTGCTGTTGGGATTGACCTGTAGTGGTTGTTTCTGTGTTGGCCATGGAAAGGGCATGACTGTGCTTTCATCATCTTGCTGTTAGAGCTTTCTCCAAGGGATTGAAGTAGAGCTTGCCTCTTGTTGAAAGTCTCACGGATAGAAAAGCCTTCAAAGATCACTTCTGGGAATCAAGGGGAACCTTTGCCAAGAAGACGAGCTGGAGAAACTAAGAAGTGCTGCCCCTGTGCTGTGTGCTGTCTGGGGTTGGCGTGCAGTGGCTACTTTCTGCCAAGGAAAGGACATGCACTTTGCTGTGTGCTGTGTCCCCTTGCTTGAGGAAGATCTCCAAGCTGAAGTAGAGCTTGCCTCCTGTTTCTGAAGTCTCAGGGATACAAGAACTTTACCCCCAGCTCCCCTGTACTTCCTTACTTGGAGTTCTGACCTGCCAGTAGATGCTGTTGTTCTGGGCCTCTGGAAGTTGTTCCGCTGTTGGAAGCTGGGAAAGTAATGCAACAATGAGAAGCGCTATGCATCCGCACCTGTTTCCGATGCATTGTTGAAGAAACCGACGCAGCGCTTGCCTGTTCCTCGAGAAATCGGCACATGCCGCATCAAGTGCACGAATGTACGAAATCTGAGGTCCTCTCATCGATTCTGACGCAAGCCCTACTGTGCGGCTGCATGAAACAACGCATTGTGGGACTGCGGCTGGAGAAACCAATGCATCCTGATCCTCACGCATCGCACCTGGGCGCCACGCCTCCAAAAATGCTGATGTTGCAGTAAGAAACCGACGCATCACCTCACTGCTCAATAAGAAACTGACGCATCACCTCCCTTTCATTAAGGCACAGGCCCATCACCTCCCCTTAAGTAAGGAACCAAAGCATCACCTTCCCTGGGGGTAAGGAACTGACGCATCACCCTCCCAGTGGCAGTTTTTGTTTGTGCTCATGACGCATCGCAGGTACTTTGTGTGAAAAGTGTCGCTGCTGGACTTTGTTTTGAACAGAAAAATTTCTACCTTTTAAAAGTCATATATTGGATTACTGTATTGTGGATTTTTGTCGTTTTGGTCTTGTTTGGTTTATATAAAGATTACTTATTTTTCTAAACTGGTGTGGTGCCCATTTGTAGTGTTTTCACTGTATTACTCTATGTGTGCACAAAAGCTTTACACACTGCCTCTGAGAGAAGCCTGTCTGCTCGCGTCAAGCTACCAAGTGGGTGAGCAGGGGTTATTTTAGAAGTTTTATCCGCCTTACCTTGACTTGGAAGAAGGGTCCATACTTGGACAACGGGTAACCCATTGACAACTAGAGACCCCCATTTCTAACACACTCAAAGACTGTTAATTTAGCTTGTACTAAGCCATGAACTTTAACTCTTATTTTACGTAAGCTCCACTAGTCTTCTCTTTTGCAGGGATTTTTTCTTGGCATGGCCTTGCCTTTTTAGTATAGTACCCGATCTCACTTGATCCACCAGACAGAGTGATAACTATTTAGAAAACAACTTAAAGGGTGGCTGATTTTTAGTTGCTGGAAAAATTGAGAAACTACTCAGTTATAGAGTTTGCTTTGTTCCCGAAAATCCCTGTAAAATCATAAAGCAATACATGAAAATACAAAACCTAAATAAAATATCGGATGGAGACAAAAATCACAGATATATATTTATATATTATTATCCAGTTAAATGGATGGAATGGTTACAATCTAAAACCTAAAAACAACTAAGAATTCTTATTTATGCTTAGTTATGTGCATTGGTCAAAAGTGTGATTTCCCTGTTAAGCTTGGATGTCATCCTGCTTAGTGATGTCATATGGACCATGAAATAGTGAAATAGAATGTAATTTAAATGTGAAATAGTCTGTTCCCTCAGTGTTCTTGCTGGATGAGGTGCTACAATAAAGTATCTCTCATTTACACCTTACAATGTGTACTGTGTGTTTTGTACAAGTCACACAGGTGACAATTATGGGAGAAAGACACCTCAACATCAAGGAAAGAGAGCCTGCACTTTAAATGGAGCTTGATTTTGGAGAAGGAAACAACAGTGATTTAAGCTGAAAAAAATGTCATCTTTACAGCTGGTCCCTCTGTCACGCTGAGTGGCTCCAGGAAGTGTTCAGAGGCTGCGGTGACGTCGGAGAGGTGGGAGTCAATGCAGAGATTTTGCAAAGTTTTCAGTATGTTGCAGAGGTAATGTCAGGACTGTTCTGTTGGGGCAGGAGGAAGCTGTGTGTCCTAATTCCTCTGGAAAGCCAAACACTGTGCTTTGCAAGCAGGCATTTTAGAGGATTGGGCAGCCTGTGCATCATTCTGTATGTGCAGCCATTTTAGAGGCTTGGGCTGACGGTGAGAATAGCAGGAGCAGCATTGGAAACTGAAGCACAGGTATGTGTGGGCAGCCATCTTAGCAGTTTGGCATATTCGGCTGACATTTTCAGGCCAAATAAAAATATGTGTTTTATTCAGCGGTTCAGTGATGCATATTTGAAACTGGAGAAGTATCAAACTTCTCAAGGCACATCAAACTATTTATTTGTCTGTGAGTGTGCCTGGTTTACTGTGATAGGTACACCAAACCATACCTTTTATATAGGTGAAATTGTGCCTGCAACACAGTGATAGGAACCATAGTGTTGTACTGTAGAATATTGGATGTGTTTTGAAAATACGGTGATAGGCACATTATTTGGTGAAATTGTGCCTGCACCACAGTGATATGCACACCTTATTGTTGGACTGTGGATTACTGCCCCTGTGTTTTGAAATGCATGGTGCTAGACAGATCATACTATATACTGAGGTAGATATGCTCTCCATACTGTGCATCACTGTAAATCAGTGCCTGTCCTACTGTGATGGGCACACCATAAAAAAGTTATGCTGAAGGTACATGCTCAGTGATAGAAAATTTCTTTATATCAGTTTGCGACTGTGTTAATTTTTGTGTGGAGTATAAGGTGTGGATATAATATAAAGAAATCTCTTTTTGAAGGTTCCAGTTTATATTATTGACTCTCAAATAAGGTCATTTTGTTATTTAATATATAAATAGTAAACTAAGGTTTGGATATTATTAGTTGATTTTCTATTTTGCAGTCTGATATATATTTATAGTAATGTTATGCAAAATGCAAAACATAACACCACAACAGTAGTCCTGGAGAGCCAACAATAAAATTGAGTAAGTGTAAAAAGACATATGGGCATCATGCTTGAATTTGTGGAACCAATTTAAGTGCAGAAAGGAGATATGCTCTGCTAACGCACTGTCTAGGCGGGAAGGGCAAAGAGGTTCTTGACAATTTACCAGAACTAAGTGTGGAAGAGCAAAGAGAGCTTAATGAATTTGAAGCATGCATTATGAAATTTTAGCTCCTTTATCTACCCAGAGTAAGTATGCTCATGGAACGTCACTATTTTGGGCTACGTGAACAGGATAGTGATGAATCAGTTAGAGAGTAGAGTACAAGTCTTCAAAATTAGCCTCAACATGCACATTTGATTGGTCAGCAGAAGAACGTACCAGGGATCAATTTGTGTTCAGATGCAAGGATGACAAAATTAGAGTGGAATTGTGGCTTAAAGATGAGCCACCAGTGGAAGATGTAATTCTGGTAACGAAAAGGGTGAAGCACATGTTAAAATGTGTATTGGAATTGAAGGGAGAGAAAGGTAAGTCAAATTCTAACACGGAGAAAAGTGAGGAAACTGTTTGTATGATTAAGAATAAAAGAGAGGTAACAAAAGTCTCAATGAAAGAAGACCCTACCAAATTTACTGGGGGAAATAGATTTACTGGGGAGTTCTGTCTCTGTGGAAGAAGCGGTCAAAGAGAGATTACAAAATCATGTCTTGCCTTATTTAGAACATGTTTTAGTTGTGGTAAGAAAGGCCATTTTCAGAAATAGGCAGCGATAATAACAGATCAGGGAGGTAGAGGACATTTCTCAAGATATAGTTTTTCAAATTGTGGGACTCAACAAGAACATCCAGGAGGTATGGTAAAGATTGATGCGGTGGAGCTGAATACAAAGACATGCATGAGCATTGGTTTCAAGCTAAAAATATGTTAAATGTTATGGACATAAAGCTTCGTGGTTATGGTGGACAACCAATAAATATGTTGGGATATTATAATGCATGTGTTGAATTGCGGATTAAATATATTGGTGTAAGGTATCTGTATCTAAAAAAGGGGATGATTGGTTTGGGTGGCCACATCAATGTTTACTTGGAGTTACTTTAAATCCAAATGCAGATTCCCAGGTACACGTACAAAAAGTGGAATCCAAAGTTTGTGACTTTGTATCAGAATTTTCAATATTGTTTAAAGAAGAGTTAGGTTGTATAAGAGGATACAAACACTGTATAACACTTAAGACTGGAACAAAAGCTACGGCAGACAAATTTAGAAGGATTCCTGTAGCATTATAGGGTAAAGTAGGGCAAGAACAAGTAAAGATGGTAAAACAAAAGATTATAACACCTGTAAAAGTCACAGAGTGGTTGGCACCAATTGTCATGACCAAAAAGGCAAATGGTTAAATTAGATTATATGTAGACCACAGGGGTCCAAAAAGGGAAGTAGTTGTTTATACATTTCTTTATCCCAATATTGACGAGATTGTTTCTTCATTAGCAGGAGTGACATTTTTCACAACATTGGATCTCACGCAAGCTTATTACCAGGTTCAGTTGGTAGAAAAATCAGAGGAGCTAACAGCATTTATAACCCATATGGTTGTGTTCAAGTTCACAAGAATGCCTTTTGGACTTGTTTTCACAGCCTCTGTATTTCACAGAGTTATGGCCCCAATATTTAAAGAAGTTATGAATGTTAAATGCTATCAGGATGATTTATTGATTTTTGGAAGTACTCTCTCTGAACAAGATTACAGGGTGAAAGTGATATTGCAGAAGTTAATGGATGCTGGGTTTACTCTAAAAAGAGAAACATGCAAGTTTGCTGTGAAAGAGGTTAACTAATTGGGTCATTCAATTTCAGAAAGGGGTGTAGCACCAAAGAAATAATTAGTGGACACCATTTTAGAATTGACTGCATCATGTACTAAGGGAGAAGTGTTGTCATTTCTTGGTGTGATGGAACATTTTGGAAAATGTATCCAGAATCCTGCAAATAAATCTAACAACATGAGACAGTTACTTATGAAAACTAAGGAATTTAAGTGGACTTTGGAGTGTCGATATGAATTTAATAGTTTAAATAGTGAATTCCAAAATGAACTCAATTTACAGGCATTTATATCTCTAGAGGAAACGATGATAGTCACAGATGTGAGTTGTAAATGTATAGGGGTATTATTGAGATGGTAAGGAACAATTGAATGGCTGAGCATCTAGGAGATTAAGAGGGGCTTAATGAATTATTCAGTTGTGTAGAGGAAGCCATTGGCATTATATTGGGCATTAAACACATTTTGGAATTTTATTTGGGGGACTTAATTTAGAGTTGACACAGATCATATTCCATTAATGGAGATATTTCAAAGGAAATATCTAGATGTTATTTAATCAAGGATCGGGAGATGGGTAGTGGCCCTCCAGTATTTTAGTTTTGTTGTGAAACATGTACCTGAGGTTAGTAATCTGACAATGGATCATTTATCTAGATTAATGACGAGTGTAGACAAAATTGAGGGCATATATACAAGCCCCTATTGCCACCACAACATCACTTTTTTCTGAAGCTGGGGCGGCCAACGGGGCTTTGCCTTATTCACAAGACTATGTTATGCCTCTTAACGTGATTTAACGCAGCCTTGTGAATAAGACTCCCTTTCATGCTATACTTAGAATGAAAGCGGTGGGCAATGGGTGTTGCGGTGGGCGATCCACTGCAACACCCATTGATTTTGACGTGGACCCATATTTACAAGAGCGGCGTAAATATGAGGCAGCGCCAAAATTAAGATTAGGGAAATCCTGGTCTTAAACTGGTGCAACATGGAGAAATGATTCAATTTCTCCTCGTTTTTGCTGTTTCAACAGCAAAAGGCCATCGATTCTTTATGTGCAGGAAGGTGACCCTTTTAGCACATAAACAATCAATTTAAAAAATAACATTTTGCAAGTACTATATGTGCTGCATTGAGCAGCACACATAGAAGGTTAACATTTCCATTTCAGACTGTTCATGCACAGAAAGGAGCACCGTCCTGCACATAAAAAATCTTCCCCTACAACACAGGCACCCTAGCACTATGGTGCAAGGGTGTCTGCGGTGGCATTAGGCAGCTAAAATAAGCCCCAGCACAGGGGGAAACGCGGGTCTGGACCGTATCATTGTAAATACGGTGCAGCCCTGCGTTTAAGAAGTGGTGGAGCGCGGCATTAAGCCAAGGTGGCTAACTCAACGGTCGGGCATTTCCTCGTAAACATGCCCCTGAGTCTTTGGATGATATTCAATAAGACAAATCTTTTAATGTGTGTGAGATCACGATAGGATGTCTTAGAGAAGGGTTGCGGAAAGAAGAATTAAGGAAGGATGGTGAGTTAATGGCAGTTATACAAAACTGCAGTTCGGTAAAGGTCATGGAAAATCTTTGTATAAATCAAGGATCAATATATTTGCTAAGTTAGCGGTGGACAGAGAAATATTTTTGGGAGGGACAAAATTGATACCTCCTGGCTCATTGAGAGGGACATTGATTGAGGAAGCTCATCAAGGTCGCATGGGGATTGTTAAAACAAAGGAAAGATTAGGATACAATTTCTGATGGCCAGGGATGGACTTAGGTTTTGAACGTGCAGTTAGAGATTGTGTACAAATTAGGAACATTGAGAAGGTGTTTGCAACACATTCAATGCCAATGGTCTGCTGGAAATTACTAGAAAGTACATGGCAGGAAGTTGCCATTGACATTGTTGGACTACTGAGAGGTGAGCAAAATCTGCTGTTCTTATTCGTAAGGATGAATTTGTACTCCAGATGGGTAGAGGTTTCTTGTGTAAGGAACATAACAACCGAAAGTGTTATCAAGTTTTTGGAAGAGGTGTTTAAAGGGGAAATGTTCCCCAAATATCTGCTTTCTAATGATGGGTCTCCATTGTGTTCCACGTTGATGGAAGACTTTCTAGAGTCATGTGGAGGGAAAGTTTGCAGGGATCTTAATGAGAATTAGTCTAGGGAGTGCAGAAGAAGTGCACAGAGATGTACTTTTCTATCATATTTGAAAGACAATGTCAAATAGGACTCTAAGGTGTGCTGCATTTAATGCCAATGTTAAATAGGTCAATATAGTTTATTTTATGCGTTTTTTAAATAACATTGAGTCTACGATAATATTATACATATTGTTTTATGTTGGTTAGTTATGGTAATAACTTATTGAAGGAAAGAGAAGTGTGCTACCTGTTTGTTAAAATTGGATGTCACCATGCTATGTGATGTTACATGTAACATGGATGGTGAAATAAAATGTAGTTTAAATGTGAAAAAGTCAATTTGCCCCAGTGTCCTTGTTGAATGAGGTGGTATAATAAAGTATCTCTCATTTACCCTTTACAACATGTACTGCGTCTTTTGTACATGTTACAAAGAGGTTCTGTGCTCAACACCCATTTCCCGAAGACCTTCCAGCATAGCCTTTTTTTCATACACAGACGCTTATGGGTCCTAGCATGACCGTGGTCTAACATCTCATGCATCTTAATATTTCTGTAAAATATTTACCTATTCCTAAGATCTCGATGTTCAACTGCTTTGGATCGTCATTGTTCTATGTCCTCAAATATAGCGCAGCATCAAATATACTAAGAGTATTTGTACTGCAGGAGATGCATATACCCCACATTGATGCTAGAAGATATTTAGAGGTATTATGGCACTCTCCATTATTTATACTGCAGAAGGGATGAGGATGTGGGACATGACTACAATTCCCAGAAACTGTGCCAAAATACAGATAAAATAGCATGGTAAATAGCTGAAATAAAATTCAAAAAACAGATTGGTGTGAAATCTGGTTAGTATTGCCATAATCATAATAATGAGGAGACAGGTGAGCTGTTTATGGTGGGATATGCTAAATGTATTATGTTATTGTTAGGAATGGGATCTCTAGTTAGCAGGGGTATGCACCATGTCCAAGTAGGAACCACCACTCTAGTCAGGGTCAGTCTGATACCTATCCTAAATGAACCTCTGCTCACCCTCTGGTAGCTTGGTACAGAGCAGTCAGGCTTAACCTAAGAGGCAATGTGTAAAGTATTTTTGCAACACTTGGTACAGTAAAACAGAGAAAATACAAAGCATAATAATAATACACAGCTTAAAAAATAGAGCTTAATTTAAAGAACCAAAACCAAAACGACCAAAATTTAATAAGTAGAACCAAAGTTATGAATTTTGAAAGAATATCTTGAAACATAGTGCTGAGAGTCATAAAGTGCCAACCAGGGCTATCTGGTCACGCTGGACCAGGTCATGTCTGGAAAATCAAGCCGACCGTGATGGAGTGCAGGTCATATTCAGAAGCCATGCAGGTCCTGATGATGGCGATACTTTGCCATCGGAGATGAATGCATCGGATCTAACTGACGCAAAGTAATTGATGTGAGTATTCCTGCAAAAAGAGACGGAAAGCCCAACTCTAAGTGCCCAGGACAGAATTGACACCACTTGGGGAGGGAAGGACTCACAGGTGGCAGAGTCCAGAGGCTGAAGCATAGGTAAATGAAGTCTTTGATGTCCATGATACCTGGGAACAGGCGCTAGCCAGCAAGCCCATGGAGTCACTTGGTTCTGGGGATGTAGAGATTCAGGACCAGTCCTTCTCACCCACCAGGCAAAGGGCAGCAGGGCAGGAACAGTAGAGCAGGAATTGGGCAAATCCAGAAGAGTGTCAGTTCTTTTAGCAGCACAGCAGTCCTTCTTCCTGTCAGAGTGTCCTCAGGTCCAGAAGTGTACTAAGTTGATGGTGTCAGGGGTCCAGTACTTATACCCAGTTGAAACTTTGAAGTGGCAGAGACTTCGTAGAGAGGCATTTGAAGTACATAAGATCCTTGCCCTGGCTCCAGACTCACTACAGGGGGGCATGCTGCTCCTTGTGTGGGTACAGACACAGCTCTATCTTGGTGCAAGTGTCAGCTCCTCCCTTCCATCCAGCCTAGGAAGACCCATCGGCTTGGTGATGGGCCATCAGGATGTGAATGGCACACTTCAGCTCTATTTGTGTGTGACTGTCTAGAAGGAATGCACAAAACCCAGTAGTCACCCACCTCAGATGTGTATTCAGAGAAAGGCACAAAATGGGGTGAAGTAAGAAAATGCCAAATTTCTAAAAGTGGTACAAAAGGGGGTGGTGATGGACGGAGCATCCGAATCAAACACTCACACCCAGTCAAAGGATCTGGGTTTGATCCATCACCGTTCTTTAGCCCACTCTGCCACCCCAGTTCAGACATGCCATATGCAAATCAGTCTGACCCTGTGCCTCATGGGAACAGTCCAGCTCGTGAGTGTTTGATTGATTCAGATGCTCCGTCCATCACCACCCACTTTTGTACCGCAAATTTCTAAAAGTGGCATTATCAGACTTACAATTTAAAATCCAACTTCACCATTAATTGGGATTATAAATTGTGAGTTCAGAGATAGCAAACGTGAAATATCCATCTTGTCCCAATAGGAAATTACACTTATATAATGTAATAAGGTATTCTCAATGCTAACCTATGGCACAAATAGGCTTTGTTGTAGTGAAAAATGAATTTAAGAGTTATTCACTATCTGGACTTGTAAAATTTAAAAGTAGATATCAACCTATTATTTAAATTGCACCCCTCCCTCTGGACTATCCAGGCCTACCTTAGGGGCAATTTATATGTATTAGAAAGTAAGGGTTAGACCTGGCAAAAGGTGAAATATGTTCATATGGCTTCTATGGGTGGCACAATCTGTGCTACAGGCCCACTACTGGGCACATGTAGTTCACTTTACTAGGGATTTACAAATAAATTAAATATGCCAATTATGGATATGCAATTAATACTATTTTTTAGGGAAAGCGCACCTGCACTTTAGCACTGGTCAACAGTGGTGAAGTGCCCAGATTTCTAAAGCCTGCAAAAATTAAGCCAGCAAAACAGGAGGTCAGAAAGCAAAACAGTCAGGGTAAACCACACAAGGAAATGTATCCAAAAACCGGCACTGGATACAACTAACAGGCGAGTATACTAAGCCCCTATATAAGGAATAAAATCAATGCAAGGCTAGATTTTGGCATGAATGATGTATAGAAAAACTAAATTTGAAAAACAGCTTTGTTTTTTGGCTCACCATGGGTGTTTTCACGAATATTCTTCTTTTTAATTAACGATGAATTCCAACACAAAGCACAAATAGCAAGTGAAGTAGAATACATTTCAGGTCATGACAATGTGAAAGTTAGTGGTATATATATTTGTTGAAAAGTAGCCACTAAGTTATGAGGTTTATATAGAGAATACTCATGCGTAGATTAAAAATCTCATTAAGAGAACATGGAAGTTTGTAGTTTATGAAAAATCATCATCTATATTGAACCAAACTACACAAAGGAAAACATATTTTTCTGTTTCCATTAAGACACTAATTAAGAGTGTGTGAATGGTGCATAATATCACAAGCGAACAGGGAAGGACAAATGAGCAGGATAGGGTGGTAGTGGTTGGAAGTTAGTACACAAGTAATAAAAAATAAACCAGCTGTGGGTTCCTTTTTAATTCCTTTTAAGTCAAATAATAGAAATGAAGGATAGGGTTATAGAGAAATAGGGAAAGAAAATAAATGTACTGAAAAAGAGGGAGGATAGGTAGGCGTATGGGGGCTATGAGGGGCACCACCCAGCAGAATGTGCAACTCACATAGTGCCACCATGTGCTACGCAATACTGGATCTTTTTATATGGTCAAACTGTGAAGGGCTAATATTACATGGCAAGTACAAGCGAGCTGGAAACTCCTGAACAGAGTGAGTTACGACTCGTGGTTAGAGATGGTGTACAGCCGACACCCATCAGGGATTTTGCAACCTCCTAGGACATCGGATGCAGCTTCAGCATCTTTAATTTTTATTTTTTAGAGGAAGGTCACTTCAACCTCCAAGCCACCCTCCCTCCTTGATGCTAGCTCCTTCACATCTGACATGGTAAAAATATTGTTGAGGTTGGCAGGTTTGCCACACAGAGGAAAAGGCAATAAAATGGAATGAAGAGGAGTCAAAAAAATAGCAAAGCAGGGAATGTAGAGGATATAAATAAATGAGGGAGTGGTGATTCAGGGTATCTCCCTCTGAGGATGGTAATAAATACATTTAAAAAACAATGGAGAACAGAGCAGCGCCGGTGGGGCGGTAAGACAGAAAACAGCAAGGGAAAGAAGAATCTACATCACTTATTGAAACAACAATTAGTGAATACAATCTCGAAATCAATGAAGGTTTCGAAAACTTTGTAAATGCAGTTTATCTTTGTTAAACTGAGATTTTATATCACTCAAGTAAAGCAAAATGCATAATTTTCCAGATATATTACCGGTAAAAGGTTAAGACTATTTTGATATGGCTCAAAAATATTTGAGTGTAATAATGAAATTTGAAAATTTAGCAATAGTATGAAGTCAGAAGGAAATAGATGAAACATTAGAAAGATAAATGAATCCGATGTAATAGACTCAAGTATAGGAATACCGGTAAACATCATCCGTGGAAATTCAACAACATGTATATATGTGTGGCTAGCCTAGACCAATTATGATTAATGCTGAGAGGATTTTGACTGTGTCTTTTGGTGCTATACACAGGCTACCATTCAGCTTGCTTGAAGTTTGTATAAGTCTAGACTGACCCTCCATAATTGTCCATAAGCTGGGATAGTATTTGTGAATATTACAACCAACAATTAAATGAAATTCCCACTGGCACCAATTAAATTAGCAGGAAATTATATAATGAAATTCAGTTGATAAAACATAACCTATGAACTCCTTGAAAGCAAGCATTTCATTATATTCCTATGACCTTTTAGTTCCGAGTTTGATTAAAGCTTTTAAAGAATGCAGAAAAATGTGATGCAAATGCTAAATTCTCCACCTATCCAATTTATTTTTGAAAAAAAGAAATGGTAAATGTTTTCTGTCTGAGCGAGACTTAAAAAATAACCAAACATGACATTTTAGCTACTCATCTAAGAGCTGGACTCAACCGTCCACAGCAGGAAACCGAACCACTGGCGACGAAAATGGAGGGGGCCTCCCTGCACGGTGCGAAGAGGGCCCCCCTCCAGGCTCAATTAGGAGCTCTCTGGCCAAAGTGCAGTGCCGAGGGGGCCCCTTGGAGCTTGGGGCCCCCGCACTGCAGCGGCTGCGGGGGCCTGTGTTACGCCCCTGGACCAAACAAGAGATCTGAGGAATGAATGCCTTTGTTAAATGTAGTTATTACATGGAGGGGCTTTATGTGCGCCCTCCTGCTTTTCCTGAGATCTCACATGTTCCCATTTACCATTCGATGTTCCGCGCTTCTTTGGTGTCGTGCCCTTTTATTATTCAGAAACTTCGTACACAATTCTTCTATTAATTTTTATTGATTTCCTGAAACTCCTCTGCCGATTGCTGGCACAGACCGTAAATATTGCACTATTTACGTACCTAGAAAGTTCAAAGACACTGCCTCTATATTTTAATGCAGTATATGGAGGAACGACTGCACTTAGGAGTGCCATTCCAGTCACTTTGTTTAAGCTTGTTTTAGGCATTTCTGAACATTAGGATTACCTACAGTAAAGGTTCTCTGACTTGCAATGAATGATCGCAGTTTTGACAGCCGATTGTGATCTTCCATTTTGCAGTGCTGTGGTCTCATTCATGATCAGTAATATATGCGTGAAACTTTTTTAGACACTCCCAAATTTTTGTATCTGCTTTTCCAGTGTGTACTGTATCGCTTTTCAAATTGTAACAGTGTTTGTGGTCGTGTAGTGATCACAAACAACATTGCCAGTTGCATTAACATGTTGTGTTGTGGTTACTCCCAGGGCATAAGTCCAAAAAAAAGAAGTGGGGGGAATTACCAAGTGAGGCACTATGCAAGCGACTTCATGGCACATGACATCACAGCGCGCGACTTCACAGAGCGTGACATCGCACATGTCATCACAGACAGGGGCATCACGCAACCTATGACCTCCCAGATGACAGCAAAAGAACTGACATCAGATCTTAAGACCGTACACATATGTTTAGCGGGTCTACCGTGAGTACATTTGAGTGCATTACAATAGTTAACAAATGAGAATTTGCGTTGGTGTTGTGCCAAAAATTGAGACAACCCCGACACAAAATCTGTGCCTCAACTTATACATTTATTTTTTCAAACTCTGCCACAAAGTAATTGGCAACTAGAAGGAAAGTGGCAATAAATCTGTTCTGCTTAATTGGTTGCAAAGTCTGCATTTTAAAATATCTTTTGGGGTTAAGGCACCTGCTGGAGAGATCTTTGTGTGCCCAGTACATCTCAGGGAACAATGATAATGGTAAAATAACTCTGGAGGTTAATGTATTTGCTGAAGATATCAGTATATACATGGTAAGTGGGTTACTGCTTTTAACACAGAGATCCTTTTGTTACTTGCAGTTCATAAATTGTAATCCTTGTAATATAGAACAGTGAGCCATGAAGGACATGTGAGTCCTACACCTTGAAACCCCCACTATCTTATGTAACACATCTTGTACATTGGTTTAGACACATATTATTTATTGTGCATGCCCATCTCTTAAAAACAGGGACTGGACAAAGTCAAAAGCGTGCCTCTCATAAGTACTTGTGAAGTGATAAGCTATGTGCCTTTGTTTCCCCTCCATTACATTTAGGTGTGAGGCAACTCAGCTCCCAGCCAGGATACTCAATCAAAAGAAGGCCTAATGACAGCTTAACTTTGTCCTTTGTTATGGGCACAGCTGGAGTCTACAATATGAAGGACCTGTACCCGCCTACACGTTGCTGCTCGGAATTAAAGCAGACCATGCACAGGCTTTGCTGAATGTGTCTCAGTGTCAGAAAATTACACCTAGACGAGTTCAACATATTTCTGTTGGGTCTAACATCTTAACATAAACAATAGTTCTGTCGGGTGAAAAGTGATTCAGACTTTTAGAACATGAATTCATTCAATTATTTGTCAGGTTGCAGTATTACTTGCTCTGAAAAGACAGAAATGCAAATCCAAGACAACAGATAGGGTATAAACAAATAATTTTATGAATTTACTGTCATTCATAATTACCCTGTATTCAACATGTAGAGTAAACATGAAGTATATTTTACAAAACGGCGCATCAGACTAAGGTGATCGTGATATTGAGTGCAGTGATCTATCGTGCAGTGGTGAAATAGAACCAGTGACTTATATACAAGGGAAGGAAGGGAGGGGGATAAAATGTTGGCCAAAGCGATTTTCAATAGGAGATATTCCTCTGTGCCACTACGGTTGGCGATTTCTATGGAATACTCTCTGTTGGTCCAAGGGTTTCTTTGTCGACGTTTCGACCCTAGTGACGCCCGATTTCCTGGTTCAGAGCGGGTCTTCATCAGGGCAGGATGGGGTGGAGGGGGTGATGTCGCCTCTGAGGACCCAGGGGTGTGGAGGGCGCACCCAGACTTGACTTCCACTGAATCTCAAAGGCAGTGTGCTCAGATTCCAGTGTGGAAGGATCCTAATCCAAGCAGAACGGATAATTCAAATTCTTCTTGTATATCTCCTCTTTCGTGATGTGGGTAGCATAATGTAAGCTGCTGCGATTCATTTCCTTCTCGTTTGGCAGCTCAAGGTAATGATTACTAAAAGAAGTTAGTAACCATTACCTTGAGCTGCCAAACGAGAAGGAAACAAATCTGCAGCTTACA
This sequence comes from Lissotriton vulgaris, assembly GCF_964263255.1. Classification (NCBI taxonomy): domain Eukaryota; kingdom Metazoa; phylum Chordata; class Amphibia; order Caudata; family Salamandridae; genus Lissotriton; species Lissotriton vulgaris. The sequence goes on along the minus strand of NC_141687.1, from coordinate 2,118,695,451 downwards.
TTACGCTACCTACATCTCGAAAGAGGGGATATACAAGAAGAATTTGAATTATCCGTTCTGCTTGATTCAAATTTCCGCTGCAAATACATTTATACCATTTGTAAACATTTTTATAGTAATATATTCACATCTTTATTGCAACTTAGAGAACTGTACAGTATTACATCTCCATTCATTCTACACCTCCTCCATTGAGTTGGCCCTTGACAGCACATAAAATGCTTACCCCAACAGTCAAAGAGATTTAGGAGGCCGCTTTTCCATTACAGATCGAGTACCTAGAGGCATATTACCAAGGGCCTTATTGCCGCTTTAGCTGGAATTTTTCCCGCTAAAGTGGCGATAATTTTATCGCCCTATTACCTAGCTGTCGCTAACACCAGTTAGCGACAGCTAGTAGGAGATAGCGAGCATCTTTGGGCCCGCTTTGCATCTCAGCGACATGCAAAGTGGGCGTGCCAAGATGTTAGAGACTGGAAAGAGTCGCTAACATTGCTATCTCCTATTACCTACTTTTGGAAATATTCGCGCTAAGCGCGAATATCTCCAAAAGCTAACGCCTGACCAGAGCAGTTCTTAGCCATGTTATCCAATGGTAGGTGGATAACATGGCTAAGAGCATTAGCTCTGTAATACATGAATATCGCTGACTTTTCAGCGATATTCATGCATTTCGACCGATTTTTATCGCTTTTGAGATAAACCTTGATAATAGCAAGGTTTATCTGCAATAAAAATCGGCGGAGCTCGGCGATAATAATATTGTCGCTAAGCCAACATAGCGATAATTATCGCTAGTTGTTGGTAATATGCCCCCCAGAGTCCTAAATAGTGGGGGACACCAGCACTCTCAAATTTGAGAGTGTTTTCTTGTCTCACCGACGACAAGTGTCAGGGAAAAGTCTATTAACCAAAATGGCTGCCATTGAAAAGTCCTAGGGCCTTATTTATGAAAAGTGACGCATCGCTGCGTGAAAACAGCGATGCGTCACTTTTCACTGCGCCCTCCTTGCGACACCAATGATGCATCATATTTACAGTATGACGCATCATGTCGCAAGGAGTTACAGATACGTCAGTATTTCTGAAGTATCTGTAAGCGCAAAAGTGACGCATTGCTGGAGTGTGTCACAAAAGTGACGCAACTCCAGCAATGCGTCCTTTCACATGGGGAAAGCCCCATGTGAAAGGGCTTGCGTCAGTCTTACGCCTGCTGTGAGACAGGCGCAAGATTTTGACGCAACAGCGTCCTAAAAGTGACGCAGTGAAATCTCATAGATTTCACTGCGTCTCTATTACCAGGCTTTTTGCGGGGGAACGCCCCCTCTGCATACATTATACCTGACGCAGGTATAATGTGGCGCAGGAGTTTAAAAAGTGACGCATCTACCTAGATGCGTCACTTTTTAAATATGGCGCAACAAGGCGCATGTTTTACGCCGCCGATGCGTCACAAAAAGTGACGCATCAGCAGCACAAAACTGACGCAAGGCCTCATAAATGAGGCCCCTAGATTCCTTACAAAACTCTTTTGCTATGGACCACTTGGCAGCCATGGAAAGAAAACGTAATTCTGGAAAGCAGGCCACTATGAAAAGGATACTGCAAGCCACCTCGTTGTGTATCATTGGAGAGACTACAGGACATGGTGGGTGCATCTGATAGATCAGTTAGTGTGTTGCCGGTATAATGCAATTTTGTTTTCTCCACTGTTGCATTTTCTTTTCAATAATTACAGTAAGCACCTCCACTACCTGTTGCAGTCTTAAGATGTGTGATTTCATATTTATAAATGTGGGATCCCCAGCTGAGTATGATTCACAATCATGGTAGAATCTAATGGATGTACTTCAGATCTAGATGAGCTCCTACTGACATGCTCTAAATACCAGCATTACCGAACGTTTGCTGACTGCTGAAAATAATAAAATGAGTATTGAGATACCTGAGACCCATCTGCCTTTTAAGAATGACACCTCAGATATTGATTGCAATTTCAGTTTACTACGGTACATAATTGCCACCTCATTAAGAATGGAGATTCTGTCTGAATTGTCACGCGAATCTGGTTACTTTTTCACGGGAACCAACTAGGGCTAGCAACTCCTGAGTGATAATAGTGTCACAAATTGATAATTGTAATTATGAATATCAGGCCACAGAAAAACTCCATCTTTATCTACATGAAAGTAGAGAGCCTTGAGGCCAGGAATCTGACCGGGGTAGCTCGCCACTATCATCACTCTCTGTCGCTAAGATTACAGCAGGTTTTTATTGCAGCCCACATCAGATTCAAGACGCTCTCTGTGGACCATAAATCCTTATATTGACTTTGCCCATTAGAAGGAAAGTAGATTAAATTAGTGAACCCATAATCGAACATTGTGTTCTGTGTCTAGAAGCTGGTTTAGCATCATTCAATTTAACAGATATATCCTGGGAGACAAATTGCTGCAGGTAATGGTGGTTTAGCTGTGTAAAACACTTCCAACTGACATAAAAAATCTACTGGACTTAGAATGCTTTGTGAAAATAATGGCAACCTTATTCTTTGAAAATGTCTTTTGTGCTCCCAATGCATGCTCCAAGATACTATTAGGATTTCGAATAAGAAATTGAATTATAAGTTGGAGGGGGTGGGGACCCACTTCAAATAAGAATCACAATACTTGTCACAGAGAGGCTCTATTGTCACTAAAAAAACAGTGATTAACCTGCTGGCAGTTTGGCTCAAAGCAGTCAGACTTAACTTAAAGGCAATGTGTAAAGTACTTATGCGGTACTCATTCAGTAATAATAGTAATAAGGCGAAGACACAACTTAAGAAAAACACCAAGACAAATTAGAAAAACTTAGAATATTTAATAATATCTAATAATTAGAGCAGGAGATATGATTTTTAAAAAGTTTTAATTATAAATAGCGCTAAAAAGCACAAAGTGCCAACCACATTTGGTCACACTAGATCAGGTCAAAGTCAAAAGTTAAGGCCAATCAAGAGGGAGCATGGGTCGGATACAGGGACCAGGTATATTCCGGTGTAAGGTTTGCTTTACGGCTTAGAAAATATATGGAGAATGAGTCGTAGTCAACAAGTTGTTGGTGGTGCAAGCTGCAAGCTGGATCCGAAGTGGGGATGAATGCTGACAGCTTGCTGAAGAGTGAGGTCACGGTGTGATCATCAAAGAAGGCCGGAAAGGGGGCGTGGCCAAGCCGAGCAACAAGATGGCAGCCTAATCTGTCGGCTCTGCCGACCAAACACAAAATCCTCAAGATATCTGGTTAAAAGTGACTAAAGTAGGGCTTCAATACCACAATCTGCATTCGGAAGGGCTACGGAACAGACTGATACCACTTGTGGCCAGAAAGGAGGTACGAAACGTAAGCGGCGAGATCAGCGCCATCGGAACGGAGTGGGACAGAGGAGCGGCCGCGCAGCCCGTCAGCTGGGGGTGTCATCGGCAGCGTATGATCACCGGAATCACTGTCTCTGGTGGCTGGATAGATGGGCGCCTGCATGCGGCACCCCACTGAGTCAGGCAGGAGGGCCCGGACCACAGCTGCCATCTTCCGAGGGCCGTGATTTGCCGTGAGCGTGCCGCCGACACTCCGGCGCAGAGGAGAGCAGAGAGCTGAACAAGGAACCGAGGGGCCGGTAGGCAGATAATTGCAGCATCGGTATCAGCGCCAGTATCGGCCTCCACCGAAGTGGACAGATCTCGAGGAATGCCTGAGGTGAGGTGGAAGCCCCGCGCCGGCTGGGGGAGAGGTGCAGAGCCGGGCTGCCAATTGAACTACCAGAAGAACTTCATGCGGCTCTGCGCACCAGGCGCACCAGGAACAGCACGGCCAGAACCGCAGCGCAGCTGTGTTAAAAGAACCGATACACAGCTGCCCACTTGCAACTTTTACCCATAACAAAAGTCAGTTGAGGTTTTGGACTCCCTTTTGACTCATGGCATACCACGCAAAGGGCTCATTAGCCGGACGTTGTGGTGCCCCCTGCGGCCGCCTGGTGACATCGCACAGCCGCCCTGTTCAGCTGGCCACAACAGTCATCGCGCAAGAGAGCACAGATGACTGCTCAATGAACTCACGATTAAAAGATGTCAAAATGAAGGTGACCTCACTGGTAGAAGACATGTCAGAGTTGAAGAGAAAGGTGGATGAACTGCAAACGCACCCTGCGAAGCTAGAAGCGCAGTTGGATAACTATGAAGGACACTCCAGGCGCAACAACGTCTGCATAATTGGGGTACCGGAATGGGCGGAAGGGTCATCTGTGGACCTTTTCGTGGCAGATCTGATCACTACTTACCTCAAGCCACAAAGACTCTCCAACTTCTTCTCAGTGGAGCGAGCACACCAGGTGCCAGGAGGCCGACGAGGCCTGGGGCTCCCTCGTAACCACTTCTTGCCAGGATCTTCAATTTCCGCGACAGAGATGTCATCCTGTAATGTGCCCGCTCCGCCTTGCAAGTGGAATTCCAAAACAGTTGCATCATTTTCTTCCCGGAATTCACCCTCAAGGTGCAACAACAACGACAAAGCTTCCTCGAAGTGAAGAAGGTGCTCCGGGACAAAGACTTGAAATATGCTATGATGTTCCCGGCCAAGGTGGGGGTGGAATGGGAGGGGAAATCCTGCTTCTTCACCACCCAGGAGGAGACCTGGGACTGGCTGGAGGGATGGCGTACGGCAGCCCACCAAACAACCATGTCTGGGGTGTGAGGATGAACGGTGACGCCGAGCTTCTGGTGGTGGCTCGGCACAGCCGTATTTGAATGAAGCGGCGGGTGGTGCCGAATAACTGGTCTGTATGTTTTCCCTTTGGGAGGTGGAATGATTCCAGGTGGACAGAAGGCTGTGGGGATAGAGTTGTCTCCACCAAATGCATCAGACTTTTCTTGTCTTGAGTTAGAATGTCATAGATGACTTTGTTGTACTGATCTTCTCTAAATTTGCCTGTTGTCCTGCTAACCACGTGTGTGATGTTGGGTGTATATTAGGCCCTTGTGGATGCTCTTAGCATAAACATGTTAGACTATCAATGTTAATGTTGGTAAAACAACCTTTCTCAGGGAAGAGTGCCCGGTTTGGCTGCATGAACCCCTAAGTTCTTGGAAGGGTGGGCAATAGGCACTTTGCTAGTTTGGGGGCTCGAGGTTTTGTTACTGCGAGCAAGGAGGCAGGGTAAGGATGTTGGGGGGAGTGTATGTTGGGTATGTGGGGTGGGTGAGAGGGGATTGCATTTATGTTTTGATTTTAGCATTGTTTTTGTTCCGGCATGTCATCTTCGATTGGTATCGGAAGCAATTTGCGACAGATGCAGTGTTTGTAAGGCTCTCATTGGCTACTGTGCTTAGGAAATCAGTGAAATCCGTACTCATTTCCTCCTTGATGTGCTCTTCTCTGGAGCGCCGTGCACCTTTAACACAGTGGGATGGGTATCATGCATAAGCAAAAACCTAACCTGTTATCCTGGAATGTAAATGGCTGGGAGACAAAATTAAGAGAGGTTTGGTTCTCCAATTCCTGAAACGGCACTTGCCTGTTATCGTTCTTCTACAGGAGACCCAACTGTTGGGTAATGGTTGTAAGGCCTTGTCACGGTGGGGTTTCCAAATGACTGCTGACTCCGCTTTTGGTTCTGGTTCCCTGGGGGTGGGCATTCTTGTTCGGAAGTCCTTCCCCTTGATTGTCAACATGGGTAAATTTGTAGCGGTGTCCGGGGTTTGGGAAGGGACCGCCCTCAACCTGACATCAGTGTACATTCCACGAGGCCGACACACACAGGCCGTTATCGACCTTGGTGATCTTCTCATGAACCTGCCCGATGGGAGATTATTGATTGGGGGTGATTTTAGTTCCATTGTTTCTGCCTCCCTGGATCGTGCCCCAAAAGGACCTGCCGAACTCACGCAAACGCATACATAGACTTTTGGGGACTATGGGCCTAGTTGACTTCTGGAGGTGCCTGTACCCCAGGGACCTCCAATACACGCATCTTTTGAGTCCCTATCGCTGCATGTCACGTATAGACTATATACTCACACTCGCGCAGCAGATCTGCACTGTCAAAGATATTCAATATTTGGCTAGGGGGATTTCAGATCACTCGCCTGTGCTGTGCAGGGTGGAAGTGGGGGGAACCCACGGTCGGACATGTGGCACTGATAAACCCATGGTATCTCACTATAACCTCCTTTAGGGAGAATTTGCTGAGTGGATCTGACCTTTATTGTCAGGTAAACCTGGGTTTGGTCAGTTCATCTGTCTCACTTTGGGAAACCTATAAAACTGTTATTCGGGGGGTTGTGTTGGGACAGTTTGCCGGACAACGCAAGGAGAAGACTGCGGATCTGGTAAATTTTAGAGGGTGAGATCCTGGTTTTGGAACGCGCAGTCCAATTACAGGACTCAGAGGAAATGCGTCACAAGCTCTGTATTAAGAAGAAATAATTCTCATACTTAGCCACTGACGTGGCTAAAGCACAATATAGGGCTACACTTAGTAGGATCCATGATGTAGGCAATAAGGCAGGCAAGTTGCTGGCATGGCTGGACTGCAGAGATGAAGCATGGCGTGCAGTGGTTGAAATTGCCACTGACCAGCATTCCTGTATTACCGCTCCCCAAGACATTGCGGATGCGTTTGGAAGACACTACCACTCCCTGTATACTTCCCTCATGATCTCCTCAAGGAAGGAGGCTTCATCTCTCCTACAAGATATTCAAATGCAGGCTCTTACCACAGAGGAAAGCTCCGACCTGGAGCGAGACCTCACAGTAATTGAAGTGGAGAAAGCCATCCATCACCTATGCGGGGGGAAAGCATCGGGATCCCCATAGAATTATTTAAGCTGACGGTGAATATGACGGTGAATATGACTGCCCCTTTTCTCACGGACATGCACTGAGAGTAAATTGATTGGAATTCTTCCAGAGGATCACAGACTGGCTACCATCATTGTCATCCACATCCCGGGCAAGCCCGCAAATCTGTGTTCCTCATATAGGCCCATCTCGCTGCTCAATTGCGAGGCCAAGATCCTCGCGAAGGTCCTTGCCACTCATCTATTGTAGGTTCTTACCAACCTGATCCACCCGAACCAGTCTGGGTTTATGCCGGCGAGAAACAGAGAGTACTCTGCAGGGCGGGTACGATAAGAGAGAACGCTGTGGTGGTGTCCCTGGACGCTGCATCGGCCTGCATTACTATTGAATGGCCATACATGTCTGCTGTGCTCCACAAGCTAGGATTTGGCCCAGAATGTATTCAATGGGTGTGCCTTCTATATTGCCAACCATTGGCACAGGTGGTCGTCAATAATGGGAAATCACCTGTGGGTAGGGGCACCAGGCAGGTCTGTCAGCGCTCCTCTTCGCCTTTGCCTTGGAGCCCCTGGCAGAGTGGATCCATCAGGACCCTGCCCTCAGGGCCCTGAGATGGACTCATGGCTGGGAGGATTGCATATCATCGTATGCAGATGATATCCTGCTTTTTCTAGCCTGCCCAGCAAAGTCTCTTAACGTAGTAATGGACATATTACACATCTTCGGCGGGTTTGCGGGCTATAAGATCAGTAGGTCCAAACCGGTTTTCTATGTTCTTAGTGGGCAGCGGCCCGACTCCTCCGGGGTTGCCAGTTGACTGAGGCAGTGGAAGGGTTTAAATAGTTAGCACGTCTGAAATCTGATGTCTAGCACTGGAAGTTGCTTCTCTTAACTCTCCTGCGGCGTGCAGCATTATTTAAGATGATGTCCCTCTCCCAACTTCTGTACGCGCTGCAGAATATGTCTCTTCCCGTCGCAGCGTCGTACTTCAAGTAACTGGAGTCTACAGTGTGGGATTTGCTATGGGAGGGTAAGCCCCCCCACATCGCCACGCAAAAACACACACTGGGATGGTTTGATGGTGGCATTGGGCTCCCGGATATGAAAAGATATTATTGGGCCTTACATCTCTTTGCTATCAACCAATGCAGTTATCGATGGCACAATGACATGGCCTTTCGGATAGACCGATGGCTCATCCCAGGGAGCGTTTTCGAAGGGGGCGTTGTACAGAACACCTCTGACACCCGTCCCGTCGGGCCCAACCAAACGTGCCGTGCAGGTATGGAAAGATGGTACTAGAAGCCTGGGTTGGGAGGGCAAGCTCACCCGAGCATTGTGATCAGCTGGGTCGGTTGTCACGTTCCCTGAGTTTTGACAAATGGGATATCATTGGAATCTCCAGAATTGGGGACCTTTGGAAATCGGGCGAGGTCATACCATTTTCCCGAGCAAGATTACGAAATGGCCAAGTCTGAACAGTTCTGGTATCTCCAAATAAGGCACGCTTTGCTTGAAGTTCTCCCAAAAGGTGCTGTCCTCCCTGAGTCCTCTCCGCTGGAGGACAGGATACTAGATGGCGATTTGCCTATAAATGGCTATATCTCTCATGTACTAGAAGCTCATTAACAACATGCCCAATACCTTGATATATCTGAGAAGTAAATGGGACCACGACGTGGCCGGGTTGTATGAAGAGAAGTTGCGGGCTGTAGTGGCATCTTAACGTGAAGTTGTCATCTCCTCCAGACTCCGATTGGTACAACTGAAAATCCTTCACAGAACATACTTGTCTTGAGAGAGAATTTGGGTTACTTTGGGCTTCATGGTAGCCAAGCGAAATATCGCACGACTGTGGAGGGTCCCGAACCCACCTACCATTGCTGACTGGGCCAGGGACATGGATTGGTGTATGGTGACGGAGGTTCCTATTTATGTCCCCAGGGAGTGCCCGAAGAAATGGTCATACATATGGGGGCCTTGGCACACATTTCGGGGTGATACATGTGAACCTCCAGGGAGCAGAGATGATGAAGCTGACACTTATATTGTACTGAGCAATGAGCCTTTGATGTTTTAGCATAATGTGTATAACGGATCATCTGAGCAATACTGTGCTTTGATTGTTTACATGCCTATTTTTCAATAAAATAAAAAAAAATAATAACAAAAATAAGGCTGGAATGCTCCAAATGGGCAAGGCCTGTGGACAGAAGTCCTCAAGTCGATCGCATGCTGCTCAGCATTTGCCCTAGGAAGCCCTCCATGTTCAAACTTAGAAACTATTCTGGAAGTAAGATCGCCTTCAGCTGGCCAAACGGACAAGTTGAGGCCGCCCACCAATTTGATATTGATGGCTGTGGCTTTGATGGTGAATCCAGTCTTCATCAGATCTCTAGGTAAAAAGTTGGCAAAATGTTTCTAAACCCCACTTCTTGCAGGTTAGTGACAAGAGAAATAAGCTGTAACACAGGCCAAGGCCTAGGACCTGTGAAGAAGACACAACTTGGGGCTCAGGACTCATTCAAACAGCAGTCAACAGCAGGATCTAGGGCAGGCCCAGTTGGAATTGGTCACCTCTGCAGTTTTAGAAACAGAGGCCTCATACAGAAGTACTTTTTTTGATTCTTCAAAAGTCAAGAAGTGTTCAAAGTAGAGGACTGCTGGGTTCACATTTATGCCTAGTGCAAGCCTGTGGATGGAGGACAGGTTCTGGTTAAACCCTTCCCTCCCACTCAGTTTGGAACAAGCATGACTAAAGAAACAAAAGGGAAGCAGGTACAGCTGTGAGCGACATCAGCCAGTAACAAAGTATACATCATTTGAAGCTCAGGAAAGGGCTGGGCACAGCCCCGAACCATTGTGTCAAGGAAGGACACACCCGACACCCAGAGCCCTTGGCCTACTGTCTGAGAGCAATATACATTGTGGGTGCTGGGCTCACTGTGCCACTGGAACCAAGCTATACCTGGCTGAAGAGCCCTAACTAAGGCAAATCCATTCCTATGATGCTTGTGTTTTATAGTTCAGGCTGAAATGATCCCATGTCCATGCTCTGCATATGGCTGTGTCCAAACTGAGGTGGCATGGTGGGTGAACATTGATGAATTGGGATACGGCCTGCGTGATTGCCAGTAAGACAGATTAATTTAGGCATTCCATCCATCACCTTATTGTTTTAGCAATTTACATCTCACCACATGAAGTCAGGGGTCAGGTGACAGCTGAACACTGGCAGGAATGCCTATTCGCATTAGGCTGGAAATAAACTTTTTAGAAAGTGTGATCTCCAAAATAGTAAAATCTGACTTGACCATTCAGTTGGATTTTAAATTACTAATAAAATGAGTCATTGAAACACTTTTCTAGCTGCCCCCAAACTGAATTTACAACTTAATAAATGTGATGGTGTCAACCAATGCTAACCTATGGGATAGTCGGCCTTGCTACAATGAAAAATGGCGGAGTTTTTTACGTTCCAGGACATGTAAAACATTTAATATACATGTCCTAATCCTAAATATCATGCACACTGTCCTATGTGCATTTAAGGCCCATCATAGGGTGACTTAAAAGTAATGTTTAGGCCTGGCAAAGGCTTTATTTTGCCAGGTCGTAATGACAGTGTAAAATTGAACACCTGAGCTGCAGTGACTAACCTGGAGACATGTTTTGTAGTCCGGATTTACTGGGTGGCACAGTGAGTGCTCCAGCCCACTAGTAGCATTTAACATCCTTTACAACGCAACTTTTACAACGCACTACAATTACAACGCAACTTTTACAACACAAGTGCTTTTACAAAGCATGTATTTACAATGCATGCCATTACAACGCAGATGTCATTACAATGCATGCCACTACAACGTAAGTATGTTTTAAGAGTAATTGCTTAAATATTTAATAAAAATTAATCCTCAAGTAATAATTAAATTATGAGTAAAGAGTAAAAAATGTTTTTATTATTTTTAATTAATACTCAAGTATTGAATAAAAAGTGATTATATTTTTAAATAGATAAGATATTAATATTTTATAACAAATAATACTCAAGTATTATATTGTAAAAGAGTAATGAGTACATTTAAATAAATTGAAATTGGTAATATTTTTTCAAAATTAATACTCAAGTATTAAATTTAACAAGTGTAATGTGTTAATTTAATTACATTTTATTTAGTAATATTTATTTTAAATTAATACTCAAGTAATAAATAAGTATTGAATAATGTGAATTTTTTAATAAATATATTATTTAAATAAATAAACGAGTAATAATTTAATTTTGAGTAATGAGTAAGTTTAAATATATTATTTTAAAATTAATAATATATTTATAATTTAAAGATTAATGTTTTTTTTACAATATATTTGTTTTTAAATAATACTTTAGTAATAATTAAATAAAGAGTAATGAGTAAATGTTTAAATATATATTAATTGATTGTAAGTATTGAAGAAAAATTACACAATTTCTTTAAAAATTTGTTTGGTGTTTTGATGGAAATTTTAATAACAGTACTGTTAATTAATTGTTAATGTAGTATTAAATTTAATCATGTAGTATTTTTAATTTTGTTTTTGAAATAATTGTTAAATATTATTAATTTTAGTGGAGCTTATTTAAAAATTGAAAAAAGTAATATTTTTATATTTAAAATATATTTTAATCTTTTTATAAAAAAATATTTAAAAAATGCTTTTACTATATTGTATTTAGAAATGTTTTTTTAACAAAATAATATCTTTATAAAATATTGAAAATATTTTATAAAATATGTAAAATTAATAATATTATTTTTAATGATTTTTAATTAGAGTTTAGTTAATTAAGAAAATTATATATATATTTGTATTAATATTATGGCAAAATTAAAACTTTGATAAATATTTATAAATGTAAATAAACATTTACATATTGTTGTGTATTTTATAAATGTAACTATTATATGTTTAAATATTAATGATTGAAATTTTCCCATGCTTTTCCATTGAATTCAATGGAGAGTTTTGGCCTTTACTTATTTCCATAGTTGAAGTTAAGAGTCCCGCGGAACTACTTTGCAAGCTGTAAAAAAGGTACCTGTGACAAGTTTTGGATGGAAATGGCATCAGTATAGAGGTAAGTAGCATTTATCATTATTTCCTATGTAATTATATTTAATATAAAGACATATTTAAAATAATTACATTAATGAAAACAGTGACTCGATATTTTACTTGTTTTATTGAAAAAACCATGTAAATAAAAAATACATTTTATTTATTATTTAATATTTTGTTCAAAATTTTATCTTGTAAATAAACATTATAAATTGAATTTTTATTTATAATACATAAATAAATAAAAATAGTCCTTTTTTCATCTTTGTAGCTCCAGATGACGTTGACGCGTAAACGTGTATTAAAGCGGCCATTTTGAAGAACGTCAAAGCTGGAAGCAGCAGGAAGCTGATCTGCGCTCAGGTAGGAAACTCTTTAAACTTCATTTGAAACATAATAATGTTATTTAGAATATATATATATATAGTAAAGAAAGGATAAGGAGAAGGTGAGTTGTTTGACCCTTGAGGCAGAAGCCGGGGGCTGCCAAAACTATAAGGATATTTTATCTCATTGCGCTAATTTTAATTTGTGGCACTTCATGTTTTTTTAACCGATCTCTTTTAAACATTTTCTGTGTTTAAAGTGTTTGTGCTTTTTTAGATTACTTAAAAACGACACTATAGATATTCCCTACCTCATTCACGCTACTCCCGACCCCTACTACCTGCACAGTCGATTTAGGGCTGGTGCGAGAGAGGGGTGGACGCCATCTTGGGGGTATGGAGAGGCAGCGCTCTAGCTGCTGGCTGTCTCCTGTCCTTGCAGGTTACTTAAGACGCGCAGAACACGAAGCGCACAGACTAGTGAGTTGTTTCACCCTTGAGGCGGAAGCCGGGGGCTGCCAAAACTATAAGGATATTTTATCTCATTACGCTAATTTTAATTTGTGGCACTTCATGTTTTTTTAACTGATCTCTTTTAAACATTTTCTGTGTTTAAAGTGTTTGTGCATTTTTAGATTACTTAAAAACGGCACTATAGATATTCCCTACCTCATTCACGCTACTCCCGACCCCTACTCCCTGCACAGCCGAATTAGGGCTGGTGCGAGAGATGGGTGGACGCCATCTTGGGGGTATGGAGAGGCAGCGCTCTAGCCGCTGGCTGTCTCCCGCCCTTGCAGGTTACTTAAGACGCGCAGAACACAAAGCGCACAGACTAGTGAGTTGTTTCACCCCTGAGGCGGAAGCCGGGGGCTGCCAAAACTATAAGGATATTTTATCTCATTGCACTAATTTTAATTTGTGGCACTTCATGTTTTTTTAACTGATCTCTTTTAAACATTTTCTGTGTTTAAAGTGTTTGTACATTTTTAGATTACATAAAAACGGCACTGTAGATATTCCCTACCTCATTCACGCTACTCCAGACCCCTACTCCATGCACAGCCGATTTAGGGCTAGTGCGAGAGAGGGGTGAACGCCATCTTGGGGGTACAGAGAGGCAGCGCTCTAGCTGCTGGCTGTCTCCCGCCCTTCCCCCTCCTCTCAGCTATAAATGATCACCACTACACAATGGTGCAGCGGGTGGCGCAGCGGGCGCGCCGGCGGCACGTCAAAGGCGCGCCAAAGGAAAGCCCGTCTGCGCCCGTTCACGCCAAGACCGCGACAGGCGCAAGACGCTCTGACCAAACCCACTCCATTCCTAGTCATTTTATCTCCTCCCCTAGCCCTCTTAGTCCACCAACTCTTGTGTACAAGGGGAGAGATCTCCTGATGTTTAAGGACACCAATAAATGCTCAAACTGTCCCTCTATGGAGTCGATATGGGGTCCCTTCTTATGCATAACCTGTAAATGGACCACCCCATGGCTTCCGGAGTCTTTGCCAAGTGTAGCCCCTACGAGGCCTTGCACTAGTAATTTCAAGGGCGGTTTGATTAATACCCGGTCAATTTGTTGCCACAGTCCGGATATCAGGGATTTGATCCTTGATCTCGATTTGGACTTCCTTTTTGTGACCGAGACCTGGCTTAACGACACTAGCAACCCAGATCTAGCAATTGCTATCCCTGCCGGCTTCACTATCTTTAGGCAGGATAGGCAACTTGGTAGAGGGGGTGGGGTGGCTTTAATCATTAGAAGCACCCTTAAATGCCATACATTCAACTTAGGCCCGCTGAAAGGGGCAGAGGGAATAGGCTTTTCCATCATGCTGAATGCTTCTGCGTCATTTTCAGGAGGTCTAGTCTATCACCCTCCAGGTAATGCCATTTCATTTCTTGACTCAATAGGAGAATGTCTAGTACAACCCTCATTTTACGCTCATGGGGGATTTTAATCTCCAGTTGGAGTCTAGAAATGATGCACAAGCTACCAACTTCTACCAGACTCTGGACATCTTTGGGCTGCACCAATTGGTGGAGTTACCCACTCACTCTGCGGGGCACTCATTGGACGGAGTCTGTTGTAATCTTCCGGCACTATCTATTCTTAACCCAGTCCCACAAATTTGGACAGACCACAGTCTTATTCCGTTTAATATCTGTTTTTCAGGTCAGACTAAAACAACTAGTGCTCATCAACAGTTAACTTTTCATACAAATTGGAGGAAGGTTGCTGAGACTTTAAAAGCTAACCCCCACGCCAGTTGCAACCTCCTAGTTTGTTGGGAGATGCCTCTCATGACTTTAGAAATTTCCACTCCTGGATGCACCAAGTCATCACAGAATGTGCTCCGCCTAAAGCCCACCAATGTAAGGCCACAAAGCAAAAATCAAATGCCACCTGGTTCTCACAGGTGCGGGCAGAAAGTCACCTACTATGTAGGAAAATGGAACGTAAATGGAGGAAATCTTTTGATCAATCTGCCAAAATGGCCTATGTCCAACAACGCAAACTCTATTTGGCTAATATTAAGCTGGCCAAAAGAGAATACTATATTAAGGCCATTAGCGATGCCCAACAAAAGCAAAAAACGGTCTTTTCTACAGTCAAATCCTTCACGCATCCTAAAGTTCTCCAGCCGACAATTCCAGCTTCAGAAGCTTTCTGCAACCAAATTGCCGACTTCTTTGAGGAGAAGATTGCGCTCATCCAACAGGACTTTCCTAGCCCTTCCCCGGGTGCTCCTACTAGTCAACTGGAGAGGGGGAACAATGTCCCTTACGCTCTGAGTACTTTCCGACCTGCCTCCCTTCTTCAAACTAGAGAAGTTATTATGGCCTGTAAGTCAGGAGCACCCTCCGATTCCTGTCCTCCTCAGATACTCCATCAGTTAATTAATATAGTTAACCCCACTATTAATGCCATTGTTAATGCTCAGGAATCGTACCCCGTGACTGGAAAAAAGCGATTGTCAAGCCGTTAATGAAGAAACCTAATAAATCCACCACTGACTTGTCAAATCTCTACCCAATATCACTCCTTACAGTTTTAGGAAAAATAACAGAGCAGATAGTGTACCAAGAATTAAAGAATTTTGTAGATACTCATGACATTCTACACCCGCAACAGTCAGGGTTTCGTCCCAGACATTCGACCGAAACTGCGCTCCTTGAGCTCACTGATTCCATCAAATTCCTGCAGGATGAAGGTAGTAAGGCTGTCCTGATTTTGTTGGACCTTACGGCAGCGTTTGAAACCATCTCTCACAAAATTTTGATTGATAGACTGAGAGGTATAGGGATAACAGACGCTGCCCTGTCTTGGATAGTATCCTGACCGATAGATCTCAATCGGTCTCTTTGGTTCCTTTTCTTTCCAAGGACAAAAAGGTCTTAACAGGGGTCCCTCAGGGCTCGATCTTAAGCCCTTTATTGTTCAATATTTATGTGATCCAACTTATTGCATTAATAGAGTCATACGGCATATTTGTAACATCTTATGCCGATGACACCCAACTCGTGGTCTCTCTGGATAAAAATCCTACTAAAGTAGAACAAAATCTTAAGACCTGCATGACGGATGTATTCCGCTGGATGGATAACAACCATCTAAAATATAATGCCAACAAAACAGAGATTCTACCTTTGGGAAAAGAGGTCTCCTTTTGTTCTAAGGACTGGTGGCCGGAAGATTCTCCAGCACCGCCTCCTTCAGTCGAAACTGCAAGAAACTTAGGGGTCCTATTTGACTCCTCTCTTTCTATCAGCATGTAAGGAACACAGCAGGATGCTGTTTCAGCATTATTAAATCCCTTAAGAAGTTTTTTGACTTCTTGCCTATAGATTCCCAAAAATCGGTCGCAGTGGCCCTAATATTATCACGATTAGATTACTGCAACGGACTAATGGCCAGTGTTAAAAAAAACACACTAAAAAAGCTACAGAGCGTTCAACACGCGGCAGCTAGATTAGTATTGAAATTATCTAGAAGATCCTCTGCTTCTACTACACTTCAAACCCTTCACTGGCTGCCTCTACACAAAAGGATCCTTTTTAAAATCCTGCTAACCGCCTTTAGATCCCTCAACAAGACAGGCCCGAAACACCTGATGAGACGTATTACTCGTTATGATCCGCTGAGATGCTTGAGGTCATCGGGAGGTAATCTAATCAACATCCCTGGATTCAAGCTTAAAACCAAAGGAGGAAAGACAGTATTGGCCTCTATGGCCTGGAATACCATGCACTTCAATCTCAGACTACTTGTACAGGAAAATGACTTCAGGAGACAGTTAAAAACCTGGATCTTCAGTGTGCCTGACGGTTTTGTAATGGCGGCCATTTAGAGCCTCTCACCTGGTATGCTCACTAGTCTTTCAGCGCCAGGATGCTCCTTTCGGAGCGACAGTTTGCGCTCTAGAAATACCCCATACAAAATACAAAATACAAATGTATTTTTTACGATGTTATTTCGGATTGGTGTCACTACAACGCATGCTTTTACATCGCATGCCTTTACAACGCGGTTTTTACCACGCAGTCCATTACAACGCATAATGCTTTTAGGCGCTGGATAGTGAATTATTTAATTTAGTATTCCAACTCCAGTCCCCGTGGATAGCAGGGAAGGTGTTGGATAGTAAATTAAATATATTCCCTATCCTAGAGCGCCCCCCAGCGCAATGCGTTGTAATGGTATGCGTTGTAATGGTTGCGATGTAATGGTAGTGCGTTGTAAAAAATGCGTTGTAAGTGATGTTCCCCTGTTATTTCAGCATGTCACCGGTCTGTTACTATAGTATGCCTTTGTCGGGTCGCTGTAAATATTAGGGAAATGTAAAAAATAGATGTCTTTTTGGTTTAATTTAGTAATAGAACGTCTTACATTGTAAAGGTAGTCTTTATTTTGTTTAAAACATTTTATTATGTGAAATGCATTGGAAATATAAATCTGACAGTGCAGAAAATACATGTAATGAGAAAAAGGAAATATCGCGTTTAACACTTAGCTGGTTTCGTGGATTTTTGATAAATTTGGTGTGGTTGTTGTTATTACTTTTTTTATACTGGAATTGTGCATCGGATTGCGTTTTAGAATCTTCAAGATATTGGTATAAGGACAGATTGGAAATAGTGCTAAGTTGTTTCGCATAGTGATAGGAGGTCATAATAAAAAATATTATTTCTAGAAAATAGTATTATTTTTAAGAAAGAGTTAGAATGTTTTAGGATATTGTGCATGTTGTTTTACTTTTTGGACGCATTTTGAAAAAGAAAAACTTTCAAAAATGATTTATACGGATTATGGATTTCTTTGACTTTGGATTGCTATCACGAAGCAAATGGTCACATGGAATATGCAACATGTATTTCTTGATTTTTGAATTATTTCCAGGATGCAGTGGGGAAAATTCATGGATTTTGTGATCTATGGTTTACTATGAGGATGTACATTGACTTTAGAAGTCTTTGCAATTGATCTTGGAAAGAACATGCAATTCGTGGTCTACGGATGAATTTCAGCATGTTTCCGAACTTTGAGAAACCTTTGCTGAATGGTTTTTGAAAGAAAATTATTTTTGTGGACTTTCAATAACTGTCAGGATGGATATGGACGAAAGAAACCTTTGAAGAATGACTTTGAAAGATCTTGGATTTCGTGGAGTTTGTGCTACTATTAGGATGCATATGGACGAAAGAAACCTTTCTTGATGCACTTGTATAAAATATGGATTTCGTGGAGTTTGGATGGTTTTCAGCATGTATATGGTTGTTGAAATCTTTATCAAATGGTCTTGGCAACAACATAGATTTTCTAGCATTTGGTTTGTTATTAGGATGTACATTGACCTTACAAAACTTTCAAGATGGATTTTGGAAAAAAAAGGATTTCGTGGAGTATGGATGATTCTCAGAATGATTTTTGAATTTGGAAATCAGACCACATGGTTTTCAATTGTACGTGGATTTTCTTGTCTATGGATTTGTTTCAGGAAGGATTTATCAAAAATGTGTATTTCGTGCACTTTGGATTTAAAAAATGATGCATCTGGATCTTTCATAATTTTCAAGATTGACTTCATTAAATTATGTTTTTTTTGGATTTTGATTTTTGCTTTTTTCGTTTGGTTATTTGGGTTTTGCCTCCTAACGGATTAATATTGGAGAAAAAAGAGGAAGAAAAAAAAAGAAGACAACTAAAGGTAAGCTGACCCGACTTTTAAATTAAAAAAATAATTTAGAAAATAATTAATGCCAATTGAATTGAATGTTTTATTTAATTTAGGTAAAATCAGGAAAGTAAGGTGTAGATTAAAGCTAGAAATGTAGTATGTTAGCAACATTATCTAGGTAGTCTAAAGCCACACTCAAACGAAAACTGCTGTAGAATAGCCAATAGTCTCTCAGACATTTCCTTTGATTTTTTGGAAATGCGTGGGTTTAGACTACTAGTTAATGTTTGAGAGATTCTCATTTCTTGAAAACTTTGCTCCTTCTTCAAAGATTCCAAAAATGAGTAGACGTTAGGGTGTGGTTTGCCAATTGTATGGTTGAATGAGTTATGTCATCCCTCTAGGGCATTGTTTGTTTTGCCTTCTCCTTCTAAGCAGCTCGTGTGGCAGTTCCACCACTCCACATGGAAACGTGGCTTCCTCCTGCGACCCGATCTGCTTAGATGTCCAATCCATGTGTCCTCAAAATAATTTAGTAAGGGTGCCAATTTATTTTCATTTTCATTAAAATAATCAGATTCTGTAATAGCTGTGTAGTACTCGTCTACACTTTCAGGAGGGACAAAACAAAGAGCGGTTAGTTTTTTTAATTCAAACTGTAGTTTGCTATTAGTGGAGTACTCTGCAACCAGGGATGTTTTTTGTAGTCTACACCAGAATGCCTGGGAAAAATGGAAAAAACATCCCTGAATTTGGGTATCCGTGTACGTTTTAGTGATCACATTGATCATAGCTAATTCAAAATCAATATTATCTTCCTAGGACTTTTATTGGATGTTTTGCTTTTAATCACTGATAAAAACTCAGTGTAGGTTGCAGATTGCTTATCTGGTAGCAAACTATATACTAAAGGAATTACATTATGGTTAATCTTTGCGTGAATAGTGTAAATTTGGGTGAAAGGATGGGGTGTACTTTTGAACGTCCCATCCATCATCCAAATTTCACTATTTTCTAACTTAACAAGGTGGCGGGTGTACTAAAGATAAGAATACGTTTATGAGGGTTTTGGTTGTCATACAGGAGATAAGGTTCATTAGAAAAAGAAATAGTCAGTTCATTAGGAATATGAATGTCAGAAAAAGTATGAGGAGTTGAAGTTTGAGTGTTACTTGCCTGCTTTTGTCTTTGTATAATTCTTTTCAAATTGGGAATAATAGGCATACTTCTAGCAACATGACTAGGAACATGCTATGCAACCTCTCGTAATATTGAACCAGTAGTGTCATTGGAGGTGCATGCAATTTCTTTCATTTCATTTAAGGTTTCCCTTACTTCAATCTCCATTGCAGAGGCAGAGTGGTTATGTTCTGTTGTTTTAATAATGATATCATCATGGGTACCCGCTCTGCCGCTGCAATGGGATGAGTTGTATTGCACACACCTCCAATGTCTACATGGTTCACTTATCCTTTCTTTACAATATATATATATCCTGAATGTTTTAATAAAAGGTTTCCTTTTCTGGATTTAATGTATGTTGCTGTTTCCTGAGTTGACATTTTCTGTGAAAAAAAAGATTTCTTTTAGTATGTGAATTTAATAAAGTTAATAAGTTACTACACTATTCAACACTTTCCCTACTCCTGAACCTTTCTGGAGTTAGAATAGTAAATCCTGATCCTACACTATCCCTCACTTTCCTTTCTGCTGCACCTTCCTGTAGTTAAAATAGTAAAGACAGCCCCTCTACTATCTCACACATACCCTACTGCTACACCTTATTGGAGTTAGAATAGTAAATACAGCCCCAACACTATCCCACACTTTCCCTACTGCTGCACCTTCCTGGTCTTAGATTAGTAAATACAGCCTCTCTACTATCCTACACTTTTCCTACTGCTGCACCTTCCTGGAGTAAGAATAGTAAATCCTGCCCCTGCACTATCCCACACTTTCCCTACTGCTGCACCTTCCTGGAGTTAGAATATTAAATCCTGCCCCTACACTATCCCACACTTTCCCTACTGCTGCACCTTCCTGGAGTTACAATAGTAATTACAGCCCCTCTACTATTTAACACTTTCCCTACTACTGCACCTTTCTGATGTTAGAATAGTTAATCCTGCCCCTACACTATCCCACATTTTCCCTACTGCTGCACCTTCCTGGAGTTAGAATAGTAAATACAGCCTCTACACTATCCCACACTTTCCCTACTGCTGTACCTTCCTGGAGTAAGAATAGTAAATCCTGTCCTTACACTATCCCACACTTTCCCTACTGCTGCATCTTCCTGGAGTTAGAATATTAAATCCTTCCCCTACACTATCCCACACTTTTTCTACTGCTGCACCTTCCTGAATTTAGAATAGTAATTACTGCCCCTCTACTATTTAACATTTTCCCTACTGCTGCATCTTCCTGGAGTTAGAATAGTTAATCCTGCCCCTACACTATCCACACTTTCCCTACTACTGCACCTTCCTGGAGTTAGAATAGTTAATCCTGCCCCTACACTATCCCACACTTTCCCTACTACTGCACCTTCCTGGAGTTAGAATAGTAAATACAACCCCTACACTATCCCACACTTTCCCTAATGTAGCACCTTTAAGGGGTAATAATACTGAAGTATTGTCATTTGTTTTGTTTCTTTGCTTGGATTTTTGATTACATTTACCTTATGAGTTTGGAGTTTTTTCCTTGTTCTGTTTTTAGATTGCCTGTGTTTTCAATTGGTTTATTGTTTTTTGAAGAGTTGTTTGAGATTCTGCAAACAGAGAAAAGTATGATTATGTAATTATTTGTTAAAATGTATTTTAAACAAACAAAAATGTCTTCATTTATGTGCAAAAGTTACAATTTCTCACACTTTCTCTACTGCTACAAATTACTGGAGTTAGAATTGTAAATCCAGCCCCTACACTATCCCACAGTTTCCCTTCTGCTACACCTTCCTGGAGTTAGAATAGTAAATACTGCCCCTAGACTACCCCACACTTTCCCTACTACTGCACCTTTATGGAGTTAGAATAGTTAATCCTGCCCCTATACTATCCCACACTTTCCCTACTACTGCACCTTCCTGGGGTTTGGAATAGTAAATCCTGCCCCTACACTATCCCACACTTTCCCTACTACTGCACCTTCCTGGAGTTAGAATAGTAAATACAGCCCCTACACTATCCCACATTTTATCTTATGTAGCACCTTTAAGGGGTAATAATACTGAAGTATTGTCATTTGTTTTGTTTCTTTGCTTGGATTTTTGATTACATTTACCTTATGAGTTTGGAGTTTTTTCCTTGTTCTGTTCTTAGATTGCCTGTGTTTTCAATTTGTTTATTGTTTTTTTAAGAGTTGTTTGAGATTCTGCAAACAGAGAAAAGTCTGATTATGTAATTATTTGTTAAAATGTATTTTAAACAAACAAAAATGTCTGCATTTATGTGCAAAAGTTACAATTTCTCACACTTTCTCTACTGCTACAAATTACTGGGGTTAGAATTGTAAATCCAGCCCCTACACTATCCCACAGTTTCCCTTCTGCTACACCTTCCTGGAGTTAGAATAGTAAATACTGCCCCTACACTATCCCACACTTTCCCTACTGCTGCACCTTCCTGGAGTTAGAATAGTAAACCCTGCCCCTACACTATCCAACACTTTCCCTACTGCTGTACCTTCCTGGAGTTAGAATAGTAAATCCTGCCCCAACACTATCCCACACTTTCCCCACTGCTGCACCTTCCTGGAGTTAGAATAGTAAATACAGCCTCTCTACTATTCAATACTTTCCCTACTGCTGAACCTTCCTGAAGTTAGATTAGTAAATGCAGCCCTTACACTATCCCACACTTTCCCTACTGCTGCACCTTCCTGGAGTTAGAATAGTAAATCCTGCCCCTACGCTATCCAACACTTTCCCTACTGCTGTACCTTCCTGGAGTTAGAATAGTAAATACTGCCCCTACACTATCCCACACTTTCCCTACTGCTGCACCTCCCTGGAGTTAGAATAGTAAATCCTTCCACTACACTATCCCACACTTTCCCTACTGCTGCACCTTCCTTGAGTTAGAATAATAAATACAGCCCTTACACTATCCCTCACTTTCCCTACTGCTGCACCTTCCTTGAGTTAGAATAGTAAATCCTGCCCTGTACACTATCCTACGCCTTCCCTACTGCAGCATCTTTTTGGATTAATAATACTGAAGTACTGTTATTTTTATTGTTTCATTGCTTGGAATTTTTATTTGAATCACCTTCTGAGTCTGGTGCTTTTTCCTTCTTCGGTTTTCAGATCCCCTTGGTTTTGACTTTGTTTTGTTCTTTGAAGAGTTCTTTGAGATTCTCTAAACAGAGAAAAGTATGATTATGTATTTATTTGTTTAAATGTATTTTGAAAAAACTAAACTGTTTGCATTTATTTGTAAAAGCTTTATTTTTTTAACTGTGACTATATATTATCTCATACTTTCCCTACTACTGCACCTTCTTGGAGTTTGAATAGTAATTACAGTCCCTACACTATCCCATACTTTCCCTACTGTTGTACCTTCCTGGAGTTAGAATAGTAAATACAGCCTCTCTACTATCCAATACTTTCCCTGCTGCTGCACGTTCCTGGAGTTAGAATAGTAAATACAGCCCTTACACTATCCCACACTTTCCCTACTGCTGAACCTTCCTGAAGTTAGAATAGTAAATCCTTCCACCACACTATCCCACACTTTCCCTACTGCTGCTCCTTCCTTGAGTTAGAATAGCAAATCCTGCCCCTACTCTATCCTACACTTTCCCTACTGCTGCATCTTTTGGAGTAATATTATTGAAGTACTTTTTTTTTGGTTTCATTGCTTGGAATTTTTATTTGAATTACCTTCTGAGTCTGGTGTTCTTTCCTTGTTTGGTACTACGATTCCCTTGGTTTTGAATTTGGTTTGTTCTTTGAATAGTTCTTTGAGATTCTGCAAACAGAGAAAAGTATGATTATGTACGCTTTTGTTTCAATGTAATTTTTAAAAACTAAAATGCGTGCATTTCTGTGTAAAAGCTTTATTTTTCTTTACTGTGATCATACATTCTCTTACACATTCCC
This sequence comes from Lissotriton vulgaris, assembly GCF_964263255.1. Taxonomy (NCBI): domain Eukaryota; kingdom Metazoa; phylum Chordata; class Amphibia; order Caudata; family Salamandridae; genus Lissotriton; species Lissotriton vulgaris. The sequence continues at coordinate 2,118,671,904 of NC_141687.1, read as the reverse complement.
TACTACTGCACCTTCCTGGAGTTGGACTAGAAAATACTTCCCCTATACTATCTCACACTTTCCTTACTGCTGCACCTTCGTGGAGTTAGAATAGTTAATCCTGCCCCTACACTATCCCACACTTTCCCTACTGCTGCATCTTCCTGGAGTGAGAATAGTAAATAACGCCCCTACACTATCCCACACTTTCTCGACTTCTACACCTTCCTGGAGTTAGAATAGTAAATCCTGCCCCTACACTATCCAACACTTTCCCTACTGCTGTACCTTCCTGGAGTTAGAATAGTAAATCCTGCCTCAACACTATCCCACACTTTCCCTACTGCTGTACCTTCCTTGACTTAGAATAGTATTTACAGCCTCTCTACTATCCAACACTTTCCCTATTGCTGCACCTTCCTGGAGTTAAAATAGTAAATCCTGACCCTACACTATCCCACACTTTCCCTACTGCTGCACCTTCCTGGAGTTAGAAAAGTAAATCCTTCCACTACACTATCCCACACATTCCCTACTGCTGCTCCTTCCTTGAGTTAGAATAGTAAATCCTGCCCCTACTCTATCCTACACTTTCCCTACTACAGCATGTTTTAAGAGTAATAATACTGAAGTACTTTCGTTTTTTTTGTTTCATTGCTTGGAATTTTTATTTGAATTACCTTCTGAGTCTGGTGTTCTTTCCTTGTTTGGTTCTTATATTTCCCTTGGTTTTGATTTTGATTTGTTCTTTGAAGAGTTCTTTAAGATTCTGCAAACAGAGAAATGTATGATTATGTATGGTTTTGTTTCAATGTATTTTTTACAAACTAAAACAGCATTTCTGTGCAAAAGCTTCATTTTTCTTAACTGTGATCATACATTCTCTTACACTTTCCCTACTACTGCACCTTCCTGGAGTTAGAATAGAAAATACTGCCCCTACACTATCCCACACTTTCCATACTGATGCACATTCCTGGAATTAGAATAGTTAATCCTGCCCCTACACTATCCCACACTTTCTCTACTGCTGCACCTTCCTTGAGTTAGAATAGGAATTTCTGCCCCTGCACTATCCAACACTTTCCCTACTGCTGCACCTTCCTTGAGTTAGAATAGGAAATCCTGCCCGTACACTAGCCTACACTTTCCCTACTGCAGCATATTTTAGGAGTAATAATACTGAAGTACTGTCATTTTTTTTGTTTCATTGCTTGGAATTTAAATTTGAATTACCTTCTGAGTCTGGTGTTTTTTCCTTCTTCGGTTTTTCTGATTCCCTGGGTTTTGACTTTGTTTTGTGTTTTGAAGTGTTCTTTGAGATTCTGCAAACAGAGAAAAGTATTATTATGTATTTCTTAGTTTCAATGTTTTAAAAAAAACTAAATTGTCTGCATTTCTGTGCAAAAGCTTTATTTTTCTTAACTATAATCCTATATTATCTCACACTTTCCCTACTAGTGCACCTTCCTAGAGTTAGAATAGTATATTTATCCTCTATATTATGTTACACCTTTCCTACTGCTACACCTTCCTGGATTTACAGTAGTAAATACTGCCTTTACACTATCCCACACTTTCATAACTGCTGTACCTTCCTGGATATACAATTGTAAATTCTGCTCCTACACTATCCCACACGTATCCTACTTCTGCAATTTTCTGGAGTTAGATTAGTAAATATAGCCCTTACACTATCCCACACTTTCCCTACTGCTTCACCTTCCTGGGGTTAGAGTAGTAAATCCTGCCCCTACACTATCTCACACTTATCATAGTGCTGTACTTTCCTACAGTTAGAATAGTAAATATCGCCTCTACACTATCCCACACTTTCTCTACTGCTATACCTTGTTTGAGTTTCATTAGTAAATCCAGCCCCTACACTATTTAATAATTTCTCTACTGTTGCACCTTCCTCGAGTTACCATAGTAATTTTAGCATCAACACTATCCCACACTGCATTTCTGTTTCAATAATTTACCTCTTTTAAAAGTCGTCCTTTTTTTTCACAGAAGAAAGTCTTGGATATTTTCTTTCTTGATTTTTTTCTGTGAGAATGATAATAAATGTGTGCATTTTAGAAGTAGTTCTCGTTGTTTTGGTAATTTGTCAATTGACCCAAAAAATATTTTCAAACAGTACCTTTTAAATTTAGTTGAACAGGAGTGTCGTTCTTTTCTCTAAATGCAGTTTTTAATTCTTATCCTCGCTAATCTTTCAGTGGTGCTGTTTTAAAAAATAAGTAATATTTCTTAATTTAAAAAAAAATATTTCTATTGCTTTACATCACACTTATATTGTGGCTTTTAAAAGGTTTATTTTCTGTAACCTTTATTTTACTTATAGCGTTTTTTTGTTAATTTTATTAATTGTCGAAAAATATAAATTAATATGTATATGTACTTACATATTTTATGTAAGTTGTTTAGCACGTAGGAAATCGTTTGTCTATTCCGGAAAGGCCGTAAATTCTGTAAATTCATTTTTAAAAAGTATTACTAATAATACTGATTTTTATTCCTTTTAAATTAAAAATGCTGCCATTTGTTTCTACACTTACTTGTGTGTCGGAAAAAATTGCTTTTAGAATCAAATCGGGTCGTAGCTCGGTGAATAGGTCAGAGGGTCAGGTTTTGGCGTCTGGTTACTCTGGGAGTTGAGAATCAACTGGTTTCAAAATGGTGTCTTGCTCGTATTTATAACTTTTTCTTAGTGTCATTATAATTTTTGGGAAATACTGTGTTTTTATGTGCTTTTTAAATCCTTTTATTTACTGTGGAAACTTACAATTTAAAATGTGGTTTTAAAAAAGTGTTGTTTTAACTTTCACGTTCCGTTTTGGCATCCATTTTGTAATTCGTTTTGTGGTATTATTTTCATGAAAACAGTAGTAGGACAATTACTTCATGTTGTCTTTTTAAAATGGCGACTTTTCAAATGAAAATTGTTTGTTATTACCAATAGTAATTTTATTATTCTGCTACTTGTATTGGTTATGTTTTTTTGAGTAATTATTAATATGTATATTAATTTTTTTGTAAATCACTGAGTACTTTTTTTAATACTCAAGTATTAATTTTAATACTTGAGTATTAATTGTAAAAAAAACTTTGCATTTCATTATATTTACGTTCAGTTTCTTTCCACATTTAAATACACTTCCCCACCCAAAACCCCTATTTTCCCTGCATCCCGTGCCAGGGTTTATTTTACAAAATTGAAAAAAAATTGAAAAAAAATGCGTTTGTAAAGGTATGCGTTATAAGTGTTTTCGCTGTAATGGTAATTTTATCTTACTTTTACTATTTTGCGTTGTAAAAGTATGCGTTGTAATAGTATGTGTTGTAACGTCATACATCCCTTCAGGCCCTGGGTACAGTTGGTACCAGATACTAGGGACATACAAGCAAATCAAATGTAAATCAGGGGTATACCAATTTTAACATGTTTGAAAAGGAGTTCACAATCACTTTACTGCTGGATAACAGTAAAGTTCACAGAGTTGTGTGGCCAACAAAAACACATGGGTGCAGCAAAAGATGACAAAAATCTGGGGGAATACCAGGCAACGTATTGTAATTTCCAACAGTTTGTATGCTTTGTGAAGAGGCTTGAGAGGTTAATATATCAATAAGGAGACAGTTTGACAGCCCATGATGCATACATGCCAACCCTCCCGAATCAGGTGGGAGACTACCGATTTCAAGGCAAGTCTCCCGCCTCCCGATTCCAGCATGCAAAACCCAATTGGGATTCACATTGCAGGGACTGGTTTTGAGTGACTATGATTATGTACTCCCAGTAACCTACTCCTGCATCCAGCGCACAACATTTTTGCCACACTCTCTCTACCTGCCTTAGTGATTTCTCCATGTTCTTGACAGGCAAGGTAAAAAAAATGATAAAATATATTCATTTCTGATATCCGATTCTGCAGCAGCACTCTTGCAAGTCCCATACACGCCATTAAAACTGATGCAGGTTGTAATAGAAGTCAATGGTAGAAATGCATTCTCCCGATTATTTTTTTAAATATCTCCCACTTTCCTCATCCAAAATGTTGGCATGGATGCATAATGTGGCCAATCAACCTTCCTGTCAAGACAGATGAGCGATTCTTATTGTCTAACTGCAGAGAACATAGTTTTCTAAAATTCCCCATATATAATCAAGCTCTGGCTTCTGGTGCTAAGGAAGGTTTGGATGTATGTTGAGGCCCTTCCAATTCCAGGGTACTGTACATATGTAGAAATGGAGGTCATAGCCCTAGATGCTCTTTGATACTCTGTCAACCTTAAGGGGCTCTACCTCCTGAGGAGGCAGCTTTTATTGTATCTTATGGTAAATGAAGCTGGATTATTTCTTGAACGTTTTACTGGCACTAATGTAAAACCCATGAGGTGTGCTACCATTGCCACTATATTGTAGGTAAATACATGACATTTTTTACATCGCAGGTGAGGTCGTTTTTTGTTTCTTTACATTGTAATTGCCTTATATTGCAGGTAAAAAAGAAACATAGAATTAAGTGGCACAATGTTTATATGTATTCACTGTAAAAACCAAAGGTTTAGAGGGATGTTATAATTTGGTGAAAATGTTAGTTAATGCGTAGCATTTAAAATGACAAAATCACGAAAAAGCACTGGTTATCATTATGTCAAGTAACTATGACTAGTGCACTAAAGTAGCTATAAAGGTTGATCCTACGGGACTCCAGCAGTACCAAAAATATAAAAATAGGGCCCTTTGATTAGTGAGAGAGCTTTTTCTTCCTTAAGCTATTTTGGTGCCACCAGACCTTAGTATTAAGCAATCTGATGAGCTCTCTGCAAGTCAGAGCAACATATTGCAGCCACCATTAAAGGATGCGAGGACTCAGTTCTGAAAAAGTAAAAAGAAAGTAGGCTATAAGAGGACAGGTACACACTGACCCTAAGGCACTTGTGTCAGGAAAGCAGAGGGACCCTCAAGGGGATAAAATAAACGAAACCTATTTTATACTGTGGGAAATGTAGTACTACCATGGGAATCACCCCTTAAGATTTACCCCCATAGCATATTGGTACCACATAACCTTCCCAGAGGAAGCTTTCACTATGCTGCAGTATTTTGGAGGTGATGCTTGAGCAGTATAGAGAAATGGAGTACTGCGGTACTCTAAATAAAAAATAAAATATGGACTACGAGTACATGGTGGAATGGGCACATGTGAATTATTTTGGGGCAGTCTGTGGCAAACCCCTAATGGCCGAAGGTGCACGAACAAAGGCCATGCATAGTGGGGAGTGGGCCATGTGTGGCAGGTTTAGGTGCAGGGCCTGGCCACAGGGGGTTGGAGAGCTGTGGCTGGTAGGGCACAGGGCCTGGCTTGAGGGTTTGGCTAGCCATGGGGTTTGGATGCAGTACCTTGTGTCTGCAGCTAACTCCCCTCTGTGCCTGGCCACTGTGGCCAACCCCTCACTGTGGTCAAAGTGTTTGAGTGCTTGTATGGATGTGTTAATAGGTTTGTAAGTGGTTGTGTGGTGTGAAAGTGAGTGTGTGAGTGCTTGAATGGGTGATTGAGTGGCTGTGTTGAGAGGCTGAATGGGTGAGTGAGAGTAGTGTGTGAGTAAGTAAATAAGTGCGAGTGTGAGTCGCTGTATGGCCAAGTATGTGGCTATGTGAATGGCTGTATTGGTGAGTGACTGGTTATATGAGTGGTTGTTTGAGTGACTGAATAGTTGTGTCTATCTATCCATCTATCAAGATAGATAGATAGATAGATAGATAGATAGATAGATAGATAGATAGATAGATAGATAGATAGATAGATATACCTGAAATTCAAGTTTTGATAACTGTTAATTGATACTATAGAATGTTGAACTGTGTTCAATTACACTCAATGTAGTAAATTCAAACTTGATTGTCTGTGAGAGTAGGAGAAATAGGCAAAATACAATTCATTAAAAAACACATAAACAACATAGTGAAAATTCATTATCAAAGGCATCTTGCCAGATAGAGGTAAATAATTTTTTGCTTGGCAGATTCCAAGGTGGACATACATTTCCCCATCCGAATTTAGCCCCCAAGGTTCATTTAAAAAATTAAAATTCATTACTGTTGAGGGACAGAATAAATCTGGATTCTAACCTTTAATCTTGCTTTGCCCTTCCAGATATTACAGAATACCACTCTCCCACACAGTGGATCAAACACAACGAAGCAATACACATTACACAACACCTCCTGGAAAGGGATTTCACTTTACAAAATTAAGCACATCAAAGACTATCTTCAGAATAAGGTTTGGGGTTTTATTTATGCAATGCAGTCTAACAGAAAGGCTTTCCCAGATGTCAAATGAATAACATTCAAATGTATACAGATATATATATACAAGCATACAAACAATAATACACTTGGCAAATACACTGTTAAATGCATGGATAATAATATGAAATGAAGCAAATTATCCTGGACATTCTGCAAGAAATCAGAAACATATATACACTAAATACATCAGATGATTACCTTGGATGGGCAAACAAAGTCACTCACACATCACAAAGTCACTATCCAAAGAAAACACATCAGATTATTATAAAACATTCATTACTGTTGAGGGACAGAATATATCTGGATTCTAACCTTTAGTCTTGCTTTACCCTTCCAGATATTACAGAATACCACTCTTCCACACAGTGGCTCAAACACAACGAAGCAATACACATTACACAACACCTCCTGGAAAGGGATTTCACTTTATAAAATGAAGCACATCAAAGACTATTTTCACAATACGGCTTGGGGTTTTATTTATTTATGCAGTCTAACAGAAAGGCTTTCCCAGATGTCAAATGAAGAACATTCAAATGCATACAGATATATATATATATACAAGCATACAAATAATAATAACACACTTGGCAAATGCACTGTTAAATGCATGGATTATAATATGAAATGAAGCACATTATACTGGACATCCTGCAAGAAATCAGAAACATATATACACTAAATACATCAGATGATTACCTTGGATGGGCAAACAAGGTCACTCACACATCACAAAGTCACTACTCAAGGAAAACACCTCAGATTAATATAGCCACTGGAAATTGAAGGTGCACACTGACAGTCATGCATCACAATGACTGGTATAGCTGCTGGAAACTGAATATACACACAAAGAGCCAAGCATCACAAATGGAAAAAATCAAAAATCAAACACTTCACCTGTTGCACCTGTTGGCTCACTCCAGACTGGGGAATTCACAGCCGAGGTCAAGAGGATCAGCATCCGGATTCCTGCAATGAAGAAGCGTCCACCGTTCAGGCACCAATCCAGGTTTCCAAGTCAACAAACCTCAGCTTTATAGTCTCAAAACACATTAGAAGGTTCAAGAGACCTTCCCTCTGCACCAAGGAAACTTACTGGAATTGACCAATTTCCATGCAAGCATTCCAGGGCAAAGCAACCTTGAATGTGGATAACCTAAACAACTTGAGTAATCTGGGAGCCTGCCTGTGCGAGCAAAAAGCTCAAAAGCTCAAGCAAGACAAAGTCAGAATTCAAGATGACATGAGGGCATGTCAAAGCCAATAGTAAGAACGTTGTAATACTTTCCAAGGTACAACACAATGCATATTTGTGCACCACTGGCTTTAGCTTCACATACTTCATCCCTCAATGTACTACACAATTCACGTTTGATCACCACTGCTCATTACGCTGCACTTTGAGACCAAAAGGTACATTCCACACCCCTCTCTCTCTTTCTTATGCTTTCAAATGCACATCCCAGACATTTGTTCCCGACAAGGCTGTTCTACTCAATGATAGCTCCCACTTTAAAACTATGAGATACAAAAGAAATCTTCAAGGAAAACTAGACACATGCAAGGAAAAATGTTGTACGTTCAGGCTAGGGTAAAATAAAACACCAAAAGTCAATTAAAATCATAGTAGTCACAGGCCATCATGTGGTTTCAATACATTGGAGTGCCTCTAGCACTACACCTTTGTAATGTACTTTCCCTATTTCCTCCTCTTATTTCTCTTTTTACATGGTCTATCACACCATGTCTAATTTTGCTGGGTTCACCCCCATGCTTTTAATAAATTTACCTTTCAATTGGGTAGTTAGGGGGTCATTGTTTTTTATTGCTATCATATTTCAAAAGATGTATTTATGCACCCATGGGCTGTGCTGCTGACATATATTTTAGCAAAAAACACAGTTGATGGACAGAAAGTAGAACAATGTCATACATTCACCCCAGTACAAGGATCTGAGCCTAAATCCATTGTTTTTTTGTACTCCACACCACCCTGGGTTAGACACTGGCTATATGCAAATCAGCTCTGACCCTGTGCCTCATGGGAACAGTCCAGTCTGAACTACCAAGCCATGTCTTTCCCAGACCGGAATCAAGCATCCAAGGACCGGTTTCTGGCTATCAGCCTTCATTCAGCCTGGATAGCTTGACTCTAGTGGTGTGGAGAGCCTTGGGCTCACGTCTGAGCATACACAGCCCACTCGGGGTGAAAATTGCAAAAAACACAGTTGATGAACAGAATGTAGAACAATGTCATACATTCACCCCAGTACAATGATCTGGGCCTAAGTCCATCATTTTTTTTGCACTCCACACCACCCTGGGTTAGACACTGGCTATATGCAAATCAGCTCTGACCTTGTGCCTCATGGGAACAGTCCAGTCTGAACTACCAAGCCATGTCTTTCCCAGACCGGAATCAAGCATCCAAGGACCGGTTTCTGGCTATCAGCCTTCATTCAGCCTGGATAGCTTGACTCCAGTGGTGTGGAGAGCCTGGGGCTCACGTCTGAGCATACCCAGCCCACTCGGGGTGAAAATTGCAAAAAACACAGTTGATGGACAGAATGTAGAACAATGTCATACATTCACCCCAGTACAAGGATCTGGGCCTAAATCCATCGTTTTTTTGCACTCCACACCACCCTGGGTTAGACACTGGCTATATGCAAATCAGCTCTGACCCTGTGCCTCATGGGAACAGTCCAGTCTGAACTACCAAGCCATGTCTTTCCCAGACCGGAATCAAGCATCCAAGGACCGGTTTCTTGCTATCAGCCTTCATCAGCCTGGATAGCTTGACTCCAGTGGTGTGGAGAGCCTGGGACTCACGTCTGAGTATACCCAGCACACTCGGGCTGAAAATTGCAAAAAACACAGTTGATGGACAGAATGTAGAACAATGTCATACATTCACCCTAGTACAAGGATCTGGGCCTAAATCCGTCGTTTTTTGCAATCCTCACCACCCTGGGTTAGACACTGGCTATATTCAAATCAGCTCTTACCTTGTGCCTCATGGGAACAGTCCAGTCCGAACTACCAAGCCATGTCTTTCCCAGACCGGAATCAAGCATCCAAGGACCGGTTTCTGGCTATCAGCCTTCATCAGCCTGGATAGCTTAACTCCAGTGGTGAGGAGAGCCTGGGACTCACGTCTGAGTATACCCAGCACACTGGGGGTAAAAATTGCAAAAAACATAGTTGATGAACAGAATGTAGAACAATGTCATACATTCACCCCAGTACAAGGATCTGGGCCTAAATCCATCGTTTTATTGCGCTCCACACCACCCTGGGTTAGACACTGGCTATATGCAAATCAGCTCTGACCCTGTGCCTCATGGGAACAGTCCAGTCCGAACTACCAAGCCATGTCTTTCCCAGACCGGAATCAAGCATCCAAGGACCGGTTTCTGGCTATCAGCCTTCATCAGCCTGGATAGCTTGACTCCAGTGGTGTGGAGAGACTGGGACTCACGTCTGAGTATACCCAGTACACTTGGGGTGAAAATTGCAAAAAACACAGTTGATGGACAGAATGTAGAACAATGTCATACATTCACCCCAGTACAAGGATCTGGGCCTAAATCCATCGTTTTTTTGCACTCCACACCACCATGGGTTAGACACTGGCTAGATGCAAATCAGCTCTGACCCTGTGCCTCATGGGAACAGTCCACTCCGAACTACCAAGCCATGTCTTTCCCAGACCGGAATCAAGCATCCAAGGACCGGTTTCTGGCTATCAGCCTTCATTCAGCCTGGATAGCTTGACTCCAGTGGTGTGGAGAGCATGGGGCTCACGTCTGAGCATACCCAGCCCACTTGGGGTGAAAATTGCAAAAAACACAATTGATGGACAGAATGTAGAACAATGTCTTACATTCACCCCAGTACAAGGATCTGGGCCTAAATCCATCGTTTTTTGCACTCCACACCACCCTGGGTTAGCCACTGGCTATATGCAAATCAGCTCTGACCCTGTGCCTCATGGCAACAGTCCAGTCCGAACTACCAAGCCATGTCTTTCCCAGACCGGAATCAAGCACCAAGGACCGGTTTCTGGCTATCAGCCTTCATTCAGCCTGGATAGCTTGACTCCAGTGGTGTGGAGAGCCTGGGGCTCAGTTCTGAGCATACCCAGCCCACTCGGGGTGAAAATTGCAAAAAACACAGTTGATGGACAGAATGTAGAACAATGTCATACATTCACCCCAGTACAAGGATCTGGGCCTAAATCCATCGTTTTTTTGGCACTCCACACCACCCTGGGTTAGACACTGGCTATATGCAAATCAGCTCTGACCCTGTGCCTCATGGGAACAGTCCAGTCCGAACTACCAAGCCATGTCTTTCCCAGACCGGAATCAAGCATCCAAGGACCGGTTTCTGGCTATCAGCCTTCATTCAGCCTGGATAGCTTGACTCCAGTGGTGTGGAGAGCCTGGGGCTCACGTCTGAGCATAACCAGCCCACTCAGGGTGAAAATTGCAAAAAACACAGTTGATGGACAGAATGTAGAACAATGTCATACATTCACCCCAGTACAAGGATCTGGGCCTAAATCCATCGTTTGTTTGCACTCCACACCACCCTGGGTTAGACACTGGCTATATGCAAATCAGCTCTGACCCTTGCCTCATGGGAACAGTCCAGTCCGAACTACCAAGCCATGTCTTTCCCAGACCGGAATCAAGCATCCGAGGACCGGTTTCTGGCTATCAGCCTTCATTCAGCCTGGATAGCTTGACTCCAGTGGTGTGGAGAGCCTGGGGCTCACGTCTGAACATACCCAGCCCACTCGGGGTGAAAATTGCAAAAAACACAGTTGATGGACAGAATGTAGAACATTGTCATACATTCACCCCAGAACAAGGATCTGGGCCTAAATCCATCGTTTTTTTGCACTCCACAACACCCTGGGTTAGACACTGGCTATATGCAAATCAGCTCTGACCCTGTGCCTCATGGGAACAGTCCAGTCCGAACTACCAAGCCATGTCTTTCCCCGACCGGACTCAAGCATCCAAGGACCGGTTTCTGGCTATCAGCCTTCATTCAGCCTGGATAGCTTGACTCCAGTGCTTTGGAGAGCCTGTGGCTCACGTCTGAGCATACCCAGCCCACTTGGGGTGAAATTTGCAAAAAACACAGTTGATGGACAGAAAGTAGAACAATGTCATACATTCACCCCAGTACAAAGATCTGGGCCTAAATCCATCGTTTTTTTGCACTTCACACCACCCTGGGTTAGACACTGGCTATATGCATGTCAGCTCTGACCCTGCGCCTCATGGGAACAGTCCAGTCCGAACTATCAAGCCATGTCTTTCCCAGACCGGAATCAAGCATCCAAGGACCGGTTTCTGGCTATCAGCCTTCATTCAGCCTGGATAGCTTGACTCCAGTGGTGTGGAGAGCCTGGGGCTCACGTCTGAGGATACCCAGCCCACTCGGGGTGAAAATTGCAAAAAACACAGTTGATGGACAGAATGTAGAACAATGTCATACATTCACCCCAGTACAAGGATCTGGGCTAAATCTATCGTTTTTTTGCACTCCACACCACCCTGGGTTAGACACTGGCTATATGCAAATCAGCTCTGGGTATACTCAGACGTTAGTCCCAGGCTCTCCACACCACTGGAGTGAAGCTATCCAGGCTGATGAAGGCTGATAGCCAGAAACCGGTCCTTGGATGCTTGATTCTGGTCTGGGAAAGACATGGCTTGGTAGTTCGGACTGGACTGTTCCCATAAAGCACAGGGTCAGAGCTGATTTGCATATAGCCAGTGTCTAACCCAGGGTGGCGTGGAGTGCAAAGAAACGATGGATTTAGGCCCAGATCCTTGTACTGGGGTGAATGTATGACATTGTTCTACATTCTTTCCATCAACTGTGTTTTTTGCAATGTTCACCCCGAGTGTGCTGGGCATACTCAGACGTGAGTCCCAGGCTCTCCACACCACTGGAGTAAAGCTATCCAGGCTGATAAAGGCTGATAGCCAGAAACCGGTCCTTGGATGCTTGATTCCGGTCTGGGAAAGACATGGCTTGGTAGTTCGGACTGGACTGTTCCCATGAGGCACAGGGTCAGAGCTGATTTGCATAAAGCCAGTGTCTAACCCAGGGTGGTGTGGAGTGCAAAAAAATGATGGATATAGGCCCAGATCCTTGTACTGGGGTGAATGTATGACATTGTTCTACATTCTGTCCATCAACTGTATTTTTTGCAATTTTCACCCCGAGTGTGCTGGGTATACTCAGACGTGAGTCCCGGGCTCTCCACACCACTGGAGTCAAGCTATCCAGGCTGATGAAGGCTGATAGACAGAAACCGGTCCTTGGATGCGTGATTCCGGTCTGGGAAGGACATGGCTTGGTAGTTCGGACTGGACTGTTCCCATGAGGCACAGGGTCAGAGCTGATTTGCATATAGCCAGTGTCTAACCCAGGGTGGTGTGGAGTGCAAAAAAACGATGGATTTAGGCCCAGATCCTTGTACTGGGGTGAATGTATGACATTGTTCTACATTCTGTCCATCAACTGTGTTTTTTGCAATTTTCACCCTGAGTGTGCTAGGTATACTCAGACGTGAGTCCCAGGCTCTCCACACCACTAGAGTCAAGCTATCCAGGCTGATGAAGGCTGATAGCCAGAAAATGGTCCTTGGATGCTTGATTCCGGTCTGGGAAAGACATGGCTTGGTAGTTCGGACTGGACTGTTCCCAGGAGGCACAGGGTCAGAGCTGATTTGCATATAGCCAGTGTCTAACCCAGGGTGGTGTGGAGTGCAAAAAAACGATGGATTTAGGCCCAGATCCTTGTACTGGGGTGAATATATGACATTGTTCTACATTCTATCCATCAACTGTGTTTTTTGCAATTTTCACCCCGAGTGTACTGGGTATACTCAGATGTGAGTCCCAGGCTCTCCACACCACTGGAGTCAAGCTATCCAGGCTGATGAAGGCTGATAGCCAGAAACCGGTCCTTGGATGCTTGATTCCGGTCTGGGAAAGACATGGCTTGGTAGTTCGGACTGGACTGTTCCCATGAGGCACAGGGTCAGAGCTGATTTGCATATAGCCAGTGTCTAACCCAGGGTGGTGTGGAGTCCAAAAAATGATGGATTTAGGACCAGATCCTTGTACTGGGGTGAATGTATGACATTGTTCTATATTCTGTTTATCAACTGTGTTTTTTGCAATTTTTACCCCAAGTGTGCTGGGTATACTCAGACGTGAGTCCCAGGCTCTCCTCACCACTGGAGTTAAGCTATCCAGGCTGATGAAGGCTGATAGCCAGAAACCGGTCCTTGGATGCTGGATTCCGGTCTGGGAAAGACATGGCTTGGTAGTTCGGACTGGACTGTTCCCATGAGGCACAGGGTCAGAGCTGATTTGCACATAGCCAGTGTCTAACCCAGGGTGGTTTGGAGTGCAAAAAAACGATGGATTTAGGCCCAGATCCTTGTACTGGGGTGAATGTATGACATAGTTCTACATTCTGTCCATCAACTGTGTTTTTTGCAATTTTCACCCCGAGTGTGTTGGGTATACTCAGACGTGAGTTCCAGGCTCTCCACACCACTGGAGTCAAGCTATCCAGGCTGATGAAGGCTGATAGCCAGAAACCGGTCCTTGGATGCTTGATTCCGGTCTGGGAAAGACATGGCTTGGTAGTTCGGACTAGACTGTTCCCATGAGGCACAGGGTCAGAGCTGATTTGCATATAGCCAGTGTCTAACCCAGGGTGGTGTGGAGTGCAAAAAAACGATGGATTTAGGCCCAGATCCTTGTACTGGGGTGAATGTATGACATTGTTCTACATTCTGTCCATCAACTGTGTTTTTTGCAATGTTCACCCTGAGTGTGCTGGGTATACTCAGACGTGAGTACCAGGCTCTCCACACCACTGGAGTCAAGCTATCCAGGCTGATGAAGGCTGATAGCCAGAAACAGGTCCTTGGATGCTTGATTCCGGTCTGGGAAAGACATGGCTTGGTAGTTCGGACTGGACTGTTCCCATGAGGCACAGGGTCAGAGCTGATTTGCATATAGCTAGTGTCTAACCCAGGGTGGTGTGGAGTGCAAAAAAACGATGGATTTAGGCCCAGATCCTTGTACTGGGGTGAATGTATGACATTGTTCTACATTCTGTCCATCAACTGTGTTTTTTGCAATTTTTACCCCAAGTGTGCTGGGTATACTCAGACGTGAGTCCCAGGCTCTCCACACCACTGGAGTAAAGCTATCCAGGCTGATGAAGGCTGATAGCCAGAAACCGGTCCTTGGATGCTTGATTCCGGTCTGGGAAAGACATGGCTTGGTAGTTCGGACTGGACTGTTCCCATGAGGCACAGGGTCAGAGCTGATTTGCATATAGCTAGTGTCTAACCCAGGGTGGTGTGGAGTGCAAAAAAACGATGGATTTAGGCCCAGATCCTTGTACTGGGGTGAATGTATGACATTGTTCTACATTCTGTCCATCAACTGTGTTTTTTGCAATTTTTACCCCAAGTGTGCTGGGTATACTCAGACGTGAGTCCCAGGCTCTCCACACCACTAGAGTCAAGCTATCCAGGCTGATGAAGGCTGATAGCCAGAAACCGGTCCTTGGATGCTTGATTCCGGTCTGGGAAAGACATGGCTTGGTAGTTCGGACTGGACTGTTCCCATGAGGCACAGGTTCAGAGCTGATTTGCATATAGCCAGTGTCTAACCCAGGGTGGTGTGGAGTGCAAAAAAATGATGGATTTAGGCCCAGATCCTTGTACTGGGGTGAATGTATGACATTGTTCTACATTCTGTCCATCAACTGTGTTTTTTGCAATTTTCACCCCGAGTGTGCTGGGAATACTCAGACGTGAGTCCCAGGCTCTCCACACCACTGGAGTCAAGCTATCCAGGCTGATGAAGGCTGATAGACAGAAACCGGTCCTTGGATGCGTGATTCCGGTCTGGGAAGGACATGGCTTGGTAGTTCGGACTGGACTGTTCCCATGAGGCACAGGGTCAGAGCTGATTTGCATATAGCCAGTGTCTAACCCAGGGTGGTGTGGAGTGCAAAAAAACGATGGATTTAGGCCCAGATCCTTGTACTGGGGTGAATGTATGACATTGTTCTACATTCTGTCCATCAACTGTGTTTTTTGCAATTTTCACCCTGAGTGTGCTGGGTATACTCAGACGTGAGTCCCAGGCTCTCCACACCACTAGAGTCAAGCTATCCAGGCTGATGAAGGCTGATAGCCAGAAAATGGTCCTTGGATGCTTGATTCCGGTCTGGGAAAGACATGGCTTGGTAGTTCGGACTGGACTGTTCCCAGGAGGCACAGGGTCAGAGCTGATTTGCATATAGCCAGTGTCTAACCCAGGGTGGTGTGGAGTGCAAAAAAACGATGCATTTAGGCCCAGATCCTTGTACTGGGGTGAATATATGACATTGTTCTACATTCTATCCATCAACTGTGTTGTTTGCAATTTTCACCCCGAGTGTACTGGGTATACTCAGATGTGAGTCCCAGGCTCTCCACACCACTGTAGTCAAGCTATCCAGGCTGATGAAGGCTGATAGCCAGAAACCGGTCCTTGGATGCTTGATTCCGGTCTGGGAAAGACATGGCTTGGTAGTTCGGACTGGACTGTTCCCATGAGGCACAGGGTCAGAGCTGATTTGCATATAGCCAGTGTCTAACCCAGGGTGGTGTGGAGTAGTCCAAAAAATGATGGATTTAGGCCCAGATCCTTGTACTGGGGTGAATGTATGACATTGTTCTATATTCTGTTTATCAACTGTGTTTTTTGCAATTTTTACCCCAAGTGTGCTGGGTATACTCAGACGTGAGTCCCAGGCTCTCCTCACCACTGGAGTTAAGCTATCCAGGCTGATGAAGGCTGATAGCCAGAAACCGGTCCTTGGATGCTTGATTCCGGTCTGGGAAAGACATGGCTTGGTAGTTCGGACTAGACTGTTCCCATGAGGCACAGGGTCAGAGCTGATTTGCATATAGCCAGTGTCTAACCCAGGGTGGTGTGGAGTGCAAAAAAACGATGGATTTAGGCCCAGATCCTTGTACTGGGGTGAATGTATGACATTGTTCTACATTCTGTCCATCAACTGTGTTTTTTGCAATTTTCACCCCGAGTGTGTTGGGTATACTCAGACGTGAGTTCCAGGCTCTCCACACCACTGGAGTCAAGCTATCCAGGCTGATGAAGGCTGATAGCCAGAAACCGGTCCTTGGATGCTTGATTCCGGTCTGGGAAAGACATGGCTTGGTAGTTCGGACTAGACTGTTCCCATGAGGCACAGGGTCAGAGCTGATTTGCATATAGCCAGTGTCTAACCCAGGGTGGTGTGGAGTGCAAAAAAACGATGGATTTAGGCCCAGATCCTTGTACTGGGGTGAATGTATGACATTGTTCTACATTCTGTCCATCAACTGTGTTTTTTGCAATGTTCACCCTGAGTGTGCTGGGTATACTCAGACGTGAGTCCCAGGCTCTCCACACCACTGGAGTCAAGCTATCCAGGCTGATGAAGGCTGATAGCCAGAAACAGGTCCTTGGATGCTTGATTCCGGTCTGGGAAAGACATGGCTTGGTAGTTCGGACTGGACTGTTCCCATGAGGCACAGGGTCAGAGCTGATTTGCATATAGCCAGTGTCTAACCCAGGGTGGTGTGGAGTGCAAAAAAACGATGGATTTAGGCCCAGATCCTTGTACTGGGGTGAATGTATGACATTGTTCTACATTCTGTCCATCAACTGTGTTTTTTGCAATTTTCACCCCGAGTGTGCTGGGTATACTCAGACGTGAGTCCCAGGCTCTCCACACCACTGGAGTAAAGCTATCCAGGCTGATGAAGGCTGATAGCCAGAAACCGGTCCTTGGATGCTTGATTCCGGTCTGGGAAAGACATGGCTTGGTAGTTCGGACTGGACTGTTCCCATGAGGCACAGGTTCAGAGCTGATTTGCATATAGCCAGTGTCTAACCCAGGGTGGTGTGGAGTGCAAAAAAATGATGGATTTAGGCCCAGATCCTTGTACTGGGGTGAATGTATGACATTGTTCTACATTCTGTCCATCAACTGTGTTTTTTGCAATTTTCACGCCGAGTGTGCTGGGAATACTCAGACGTGAGTCCCAGGTTCTCCACACCACTGGTTTCAAGCTATCCAGGCTGATGAAGGCTGATAGCCAGAAACCGGTCCTTGGATGCTTGATTCCGGTCTGGGAAAGACATGGCTTGGGAGTTCGGACTGGACTGTTCCCATGAGGCACAGGGTCAGAGCTGATTTGCATATAGCCAGTGTCTAACCCAGAGTGGTGTGGAGTGCAAAAAAACAATGGATTTAGGCCCAGATCCTTGTACTGGGGTGAATGTATGACATTGTTCTACATTCTGTTCATCAACTGTGTTTTTTGCAATTTTCACCCCAAGTGTGCTGGGTATTCTCAGACGTGAGTCCCAGGCTCTCCTCACCACTGGAGTTAAGCTATCCAGGCTGATGAAGGCTGATAGCCAGAAACCAGTCCTTGGATGCTTTATTCCGGTCTGGGAAAGACATGGCTGGGCAGTTCGGACTGGACTGTTCCCATGAGGCACAGATTCAGAGCTGATTTGCATATAGCTAGTGTCTAACCCAGGGTGGTGTGGAGTGCAAAAAAACGATGGATTTAGGCCCAGATCCTTGTACTGGGGTGAATGTATGACATTGTTCTACATTCTGTCCATCAACTGTGTTTTTTGCAATTTTTACCCCAAGTGTGCTGGGTATACTCAGGCGTGAGTCCCAGGCTCTCCACACCACTAGAGTCAAGCTATCCAGGCTGATGAAGGCTGATAGCCAGAAACCGGTCCTTGGATGCTTGATTCCGGTCTGGGAAAGACATGGCTTGGTAGTTCGGACTGGACTGTTCCCATGAGGCACAGGTTCAGAGCTGATTTGCATATAGCCAGTGTCTAACCCAGGGTGGTGTGGAGTGCAAAAAAATGATGGATTTAGGCCCAGATCCTTGTACTGGGGTGAATGTATGACATTGTTCTACATTCTGTCCATCAACTGTGTTTTTTGCAATTTTCACCCCGAGTGTGCTGGGAATACTCAGACGTGAGTCCCAGGCTCTCCACACCACTGGAGTCAAGCTATCCAGGCTGATGAAGGCTGATAGACAGAAACCGGTCCTTGGATGCGTGATTCCGGTCTGGGAAGGACATGGCTTGGTAGTTCGGACTGGACTGTTCCCATGAGGCACAGGGTCAGAGCTGATTTGCATATAGCCAGTGTCTAACCCAGGGTGGTGTGGAGTGCAAAAAAATGATGGATTTAGGCCCAGATCCTTGTACTGGGGTGAATGTATGACATTGTTCTACATTCTGTCCATCAACTGTGTTTTTTGCAATTTTCACCCTGAGTGTGCTGGGTATACTCAGACGTGAGTCCCAGGCTCTCCACACCACTAGAGTCAAGCTATCCAGGCTGATGAAGGCTGATAGCCAGAAAATGGTCCTTGGATGCTTGATTCCGGTCTGGGAAAGACATGGCTTGGTAGTTCGGACTGGACTGTTCCCAGGAGGCACAGGGTCAGAGCTGATTTGCATATAGCCAGTGTCTAACCCAGGGTGGTGTGGAGTGCAAAAAAACGATGCATTTAGGCCCAGATCCTTGTACTGGGGTGAATATATGACATTGTTCTACATTCTATCCATCAACTGTGTTGTTTGCAATTTTCACCCCGAGTGTACTGGGTATACTCAGATGTGAGTCCCAGGCTCTCCACACCACTGGAGTCAAGCTATCCAGGCTGATGAAGGCTGATAGCCAGAAACCGGTCCTTGGATGCTTGATTCCGGTCTGGGAAAGACATGGCTTGGTAGTTCGGACTAGACTGTTCCCATGAGGCACAGGGTCAGAGCTGATTTGCATATAGCCAGTGTCTAACCCAGGGTGGTGTGGAGTGCAAAAAAACGATGGATTTAGGCCCAGATCCTTGTACTGGGGTGAATGTATGACATTGTTCTACATTCTGTCCATCAACTGTGTTTTTTGCAATGTTCACCCTGAGTGTGCTGGGTATACTCAGACGTGAGTACCAGGCTCTCCACACCACTGGAGTCAAGCTATCCAGGCTGATGAAGGCTGATAGCCAGAAACAGGTCCTTGGATGCTTGATTCCGGTCTGGGAAAGACATGGCTTGGTAGTTCGGACTGGACTGTTCCCATGAGGCACAGGGTCAGAGCTGATTTGCATATAGCCAGTGTCTAACCCAGGGTGGTGTGGAGTGCAAAAAAACGATGGATTTAGGCCCAGATCCTTGTACTGGGGTGAATGTATGACATTGTTCTACATTCTGTCCATCAACTGTGTTTTTTGCAATTTTTACCCCAAGTGTGCTGGGTATACTCAGACGTGAGTCCCAGGCTCTCCACACCACTGGAGTAAAGCTATCCAGGCTGATGAAGGCTGATAGCCAGAAACCGGTCCTTGGATGCTTGATTCCGGTCTGGGAAAGACATGGCTTGGTAGTTCGGACTGGACTGTTCCCATGAGGCACAGGGTCAGAGCTGATTTGCATATAGCTAGTGTCTAACCCAGGGTGGTGTGGAGTGCAAAAAAACGATGGATTTAGGCCCAGATCCTTGTACTGGGGTGAATGTATGACATTGTTCTACATTCTGTCCATCAACTGTGTTTTTTGCAATTTTTACCCCAAGTGTGCTCGGTATACTCAGACGTGAGTCCCAGGCTCTCCACACCACTAGAGTCAAGCTATCCAGGCTGATGAAGGCTGATAGCCAGAAACCGGTCCTTGGATGCTTGATTCCGGTCTGGGAAAGACATGGCTTGGTAGTTCGGACTGGACTGTTCCCATGAGGCACAGGTTCAGAGCTGATTTGCATATAGCCAGTGTCTAACCCAGGGTGGTGTGGAGTGCAAATAAATGATGGATTTAGGCCCAGATCCTTGTACTGGGGTGAATGTATGACATTGTTCTACATTCTGTCCATCAACTGTGTTTTTTGCAATTTTCACCCCGAGTGTGCTGGGAATACTCAGACGTGAGTCCCAGGCTCTCCACACCACTGGAGTCAAGCTATCCAGGCTGATGAAGGCTGATAGACAGAAACCGGTCCTTGGATGCGTGATTCCGGTCTGGGAAGGACATGGCTTGGTAGTTCGGACTGGACTGTTCCCATGAGGCACAGGGTCAGAGCTGATTTGCATATAGCCAGTGTCTAACCCAGGGTGGTGTGGAGTGCAAAAAAACGATGGATTTAGGCCCAGATCCTTGTACTGGGGTGAATGTATGACATTGTTCTACATTCTGTCCATCAACTGTGTTTTTTGCAATTTTCACCCTGAGTGTGCTGGGTATACTCAGACGTGAGTCCCAGGCTCTCCACACCACTAGAGTCAAGCTATCCAGGCTGATGAAGGCTGATAGCCAGAAAATGGTCCTTGGATGCTTGATTCCGGTCTGGGAAAGACATGGCTTGGTAGTTCGGACTGGACTGTTCCCAGGAGGCACAGGGTCAGAGCTGATTTTTTTTACATAACCAGTGTCTAACCCAGGGTGGTGTGGAGTGCAAAAAAACGATGCATTTAGGCCCAGATCCTTGTACTGGGGTGAATATATGACATTGTTCTACATTCTATCCATCAACTGTGTTGTTTGCAATTTTCACCCCGAGTGTACTGGGTATACTCAGATGTGAGTCCCAGGCTCTCCACACCACTGTAGTCAAGCTATCCAGGCTGATGAAGGCTGATAGCCAGAAACCGGTCCTTGGATGCTTGATTCCGGTCTGGGAAAGACATGGCTTGGTAGTTCGGACTGGACTGTTCCCATGAGGCACAGGGTCAGAGCTGATTTGCATATAGCCAGTGTCTAACCCAGGGTGGTGTGGAGTAGTCCAAAAAATGATGGATTTAGGCCCAGATCCTTGTACTGGGGTGAATGTATGACATTGTTCTATATTCTGTTTATCAACTGTGTTTTTTGCAATTTTTACCCCAAGTGTGCTGGGTATACTCAGACGTGAGTCCCAGGCTCTCCTCACCACTGGAGTTAAGCTATCCAGGCTGATGAAGGCTGATAGCCAGAAACCGGTCCTTGGATGCTTGATTCCGGTCTGGGAAAGACATGGCTTGGTAGTTCGGACTAGACTGTTCCCATGAGGCACAGGGTCAGAGCTGATTTGCATATAGCCAGTGTCTAACCCATGGTGGTGTGGAGTGCAAAAAAACGATGGATTTAGGCCCAGATCCTTGTACTGGGGTGAATGTATGACATTGTTCTACATTCTGTCCATCAACTGTGTTTTTTGCAATTTTCACCCCGAGTGTGTTGGGTATACTCAGACGTGAGTTCCAGGCTCTCCACACCACTGGAGTCAAGCTATCCAGGCTGATGAAGGCTGATAGCCAGAAACCGGTCCTTGGATGCTTGATTCCGGTCTGGGAAAGACATGGCTTGGTAGTTCGGACTAGACTGTTCCCATGAGGCACAGGGTCAGAGCTGATTTGCATATAGCCAGTGTCTAACCCAGGGTGGTGTGGAGTGCAAAAAAACGATGGATTTAGGCCCAGATCCTTGTACTGGGGTGAATGTATGACATTGTTCTACATTCTGTCCATCAACTGTGTTTTTTGCAATGTTCACCCTGAGTGTGCTGGGTATACTCAGACGTGAGTCCCAGGCTCTCCACACCACTGGAGTCAAGCTATCCAGGCTGATGAAGGCTGATAGCCAGAAACAGGTCCTTGGATGCTTGATTCCGGTCTGGGAAAGACATGGCTTGGTAGTTCGGACTGGACTGTTCCCATGAGGCACAGGGTCAGAGCTGATTTGCATATAGCCAGTGTCTAACCCAGGGTGGTGTGGAGTGCAAAAAACGATGGATTTAGGCCCAGATCCTTGTACTGGGGTGAATGTATGACATTGTTCTACATTCTGTCCATCAACTGTGTTTTTTGCAATTTTCACCCCGAGTGTGCTGGGTATACTCAGACGTGAGTCCCAGGCTCTCCACACCACTGGAGTAAAGCTATCCAGGCTGATGAAGGCTGATAGCCAGAAACCGGTCCTTGGATGCTTGATTCCGGTCTGGGAAAGACATGGCTTGGTAGTTCGGACTGGACTGTTCCCATGAGGCACAGGTTCAGAGCTGATTTGCATATAGCCAGTGTCTAACCCAGGGTGGTGTGGAGTGCAAAAAAATGATGGATTTAGGCCCAGATCCTTGTACTGGGGTGAATGTATGACATTGTTCTACATTCTGTCCATCAACTGTGTTTTTTGCAATTTTCACGCCGAGTGTGCTGGGAATACTCAGACGTGAGTCCCAGGTTCTCCACACCACTGGTTTCAAGCTATCCAGGCTGATGAAGGCTGATAGCCAGAAACCGGTCCTTGGATGCTTGATTCCGGTCTGGGAAAGACATGGCTTGGGAGTTCGGACTGGACTGTTCCCATGAGGCACAGGGTCAGAGCTGATTTGCATATAGCCAGTGTCTAACCCAGAGTGGTGTGGAGTGCAAAAAAACAATGGATTTAGGCCCAGATCCTTGTACTGGGGTGAATGTATGACATTGTTCTACATTCTGTTCATCAACTGTGTTTTTTGCAATTTTCACCCCAAGTGTGCTGGGTATTCTCAGACGTGAGTCCCAGGCTCTCCTCACCACTGGAGTTAAGCTATCCAGGCTGATGAAGGCTGATAGCCAGAAACCAGTCCTTGGATGCTTTATTCCGGTCTGGGAAAGACATGGCTGGGCAGTTCGGACTGGACTGTTCCCATGAGGCACAGATTCAGAGCTGATTTGCATATAGCTAGTGTCTAACCCAGGGTGGTGTGGAGTGCAAAAAAACGATGGATTTAGGCCCAGATCCTTGTACTGGGGTGAATGTATGACATTGTTCTACATTCTGTCCATCAACTGTGTTTTTTGCAATTTTTACCCCAAGTGTGCTGGGTATACTCAGGCGTGAGTCCCAGGCTCTCCACACCACTAGAGTCAAGCTATCCAGGCTGATGAAGGCTGATAGCCAGAAACCGGTCCTTGGATGCTTGATTCCGGTCTGGGAAAGACATGGCTTGGTAGTTCGGACTGGACTGTTCCCATGAGGCACAGGTTCAGAGCTGATTTGCATATAGCCAGTGTCTAACCCAGGGTGGTGTGGAGTGCAAAAAAATGATGGATTTAGGCCCAGATCCTTGTACTGGGGTGAATGTATGACATTGTTCTACATTCTGTCCATCAACTGTGTTTTTTGCAATTTTCACCCCGAGTGTGCTGGGAATACTCAGACGTGAGTCCCAGGCTCTCCACACCACTGGAGTCAAGCTATCCAGGCTGATGAAGGCTGATAGACAGAAACCGGTCCTTGGATGCGTGATTCCGGTCTGGGAAGGACATGGCTTGGTAGTTCGGACTGGACTGTTCCCATGAGGCACAGGGTCAGAGCTGATTTGCATATAGCCAGTGTCTAACCCAGGGTGGTGTGGAGTGCAAAAAAACGATGGATTTAGGCCCAGATCCTTGTACTGGGGTGAATGTATGACATTGTTCTACATTCTGTCCATCAACTGTGTTTTTTGCAATTTTCACCCTGAGTGTGCTGGGTATACTCAGACGTGAGTCCCAGGCTCTCCACACCACTAGAGTCAAGCTATCCAGGCTGATGAAGGCTGATAGCCAGAAAATGGTCCTTGGATGCTTGATTCCGGTCTGGGAAAGACATGGCTTGGTAGTTCGGACTGGACTGTTCCCAGGAGGCACAGGGTCAGAGCTGATTTGCATATAGCCAGTGTCTAACCCAGGGTGGTGTGGAGTGCAAAAAAACGATGCATTTAGGCCCAGATCCTTGTACTGGGGTGAATATATGACATTGTTCTACATTCTATCCATCAACTGTGTTGTTTGCAATTTTCACCCCGAGTGTACTGGGTATACTCAGATGTGAGTCCCAGGCTCTCCACACCACTGGAGTCAAGCTATCCAGGCTGATGAAGGCTGATAGCCAGAAACCGGTCCTTGGATGCTTGATTCCGGTCTGGGAAAGACATGGCTTGGTAGTTCGGACTGGACTGTTCCCATGAGGCACAGGGTCAGAGCTGATTTGCATATAGCCAGTGTCTAACCCAAGGGGGTGTGGAGTAGTCCAAAAAATGATGGATTTAGGCCCAGATCCTTGTACTGGGGTGAATGTATGACATTGTTCTATATTCTGTTTATCAACTGTGTTTTTTGCAATTTTTACCCCAAGTGTGCTGGGTATACTCAGACGTGAGTCCCAGGCTCTCCTCACCACTGGAGTTAAGCTATCCAGGCTGATGAAGGCTGATAGCCAGAAACCGGTCCTTGGATGCTTGATTCCGGTCTGGGAAAGACATGGCTTGGTAGTTCGGACTGGACTGTTCCCATGAGGCACAGGGTCAGAGCTGATTTGCACATAGCCAGTGTCTAACCCAGGGTGGTTTGGAGTGCAAAAAAACGATGGATTTAGGCCCAGATCCTTGTACTGGGGTGAATGTATGACATTGTTCTACATTCTGTCCATCAACTGTGTTTTTTGCAATTTTCACCCCGAGTGTGTTGGGTATACTCAGACGTGAGTTCCAGGCTCTCCACACCACTGGAGTCAAGCTATCCAGGCTGATGAAGGCTGATAGCCAGAAACCGGTCCTTGGATGCTTGATTCCGGTCTGGGAAAGACATGGCTTGGTAGTTCGGACTAGACTGTTCCCATGAGGCACAGGGTCAGAGCTGATTTGCATATAGCCAGTGTCTAACCCAGGGTGGTGTGGAGTGCAAAAAAACGATGGATTTAGGCCCAGATCCTTGTACTGGGGTGAATGTATGACATTGTTCTACATTCTGTCCATCAACTGTGTTTTTTGCAATGTTCACCCTGAGTGTGCTGGGTATACTCAGACGTGAGTCCCAGGCTCTCCACACCACTGGAGTCAAGCTATCCAGGCTGATGAAGGCTGGTAGCCAGAAACAGGTCCTTGGATGCTTGATTCCGGTCTGGGAAAGACATGGCTTGGTAGTTCGGACTGGACTGTTCCCATGAGGCACAGGGTCAGAGCTGATTTGCATATAGCCAGTGTCTAACCCAGGGTGGTGTGGAGTGCAAAAAAACGATGGATTTAGGCCCAGATCCTTGTACTGGGGTGAATGTATGACATTGTTCTACATTCTGTCCATCAACTGTGTTTTTTGCAATTTTCACCCCGAGTGTGCTGGGTATACTCAGACGTGAGTCCCAGGCTCTCCACACCACTGGAGTAAAGCTATCCAGGCTGATGAAGGCTGATAGCCAGAAACCGGTCCTTGGATGCTTGATTCCGGTCTGGGAAAGACATGGCTTGGTAGTTCGGACTGGACTGTTCCCATGAGGCACAGGTTCAGAGCTGATTTGCATATAGCCAGTGTCTAACCCAGGGTGGTGTGGAGTGCAAAAAAATGATGGATTTAGGCCCAGATCCTTGTACTGGGGTGAATGTATGACATTGTTCTACATTCTGTCCATCAACTGTGTTTTTTGCAATTTTCACCCCGAGTGTGCTGGGAATACTCAGACGTGAGTCCCAGGTTCTCCACACCACTGGTTTCAAGCTATCCAGGCTGATGAAGGCTGATAGCCAGAAACCGGTCCTTGGATGCTTGATTCCGGTCTGGGAAAGACATGGCTTGGGAGTTCGGACTGGACTGTTCCCATGAGGCACAGGGTCAGAGCTGATTTGCATATAGCCAGTGTCTAACCCAGAGTGGTGTGGAGTGCAAAAAAACAATGGATTTAGGCCCAGATCCTTGTACTGGGGTGAATGTATGACATTGTTCTACATTCTGTTCATCAACTGTGTTTTTTGCAATTTTCACCCCAAGTGTGCTGGGTATTCTCAGACGTGAGTCCCAGGCTCTCCTCACCACTGGAGTTAAGCTATCCAGGCTGATGAAGGCTGATAGCCAGAAACCAGTCCTTGGATGCTTTATTCCGGTCTGGGAAAGACATGGCTGGGCAGTTCGGACTGGACTGTTCCCATGAGGCACAGATTCAGAGCTGATTTGCATATAGCCAGTGTCTAACCCAGGGTGGTGAGGAGTGCAAAAAAACTATGGATTTAGGCCCAGATCCTTGTACTGGGGTGAATGTATGACATTGTTCTACATTCTGTCCATCAACTGTGTTTTTTGCAATTTTCACCCCGAGTGTGCTGGGTATACTCAGACGTGAGTCCCAGGCTCTCCACACCACGGGAGTCAAGCTATCCAGGCTGATGAAGGCTAATAGCAAGAAACCGGTCCTTGGATGCTTGATTCGGGTCTGGGAAAGACATCGCTTGGTAGTTCGGACTGGACTGTTCCCATGAGGCACAGGGTCAGAGCTGATTTGCATATAGCCAGTGTCTAACCCAGGGTGGTGTGGAGTGCAAAAAAAACGATGGATATAGGCCCAGATCCTTGTACTGGGGTGAATGTATGACATTTTTCCAACATCTGTCCATCAACTGTGTTTTTTGACATATATTTTAGGGCAGGGACACTTACAGATTTATATAGCGTTACTCTGTTTATCAGTTCAGATGACCTCTAAATTTAAGCTGCTGATTATTCAAAGGATTCTAAATGGAGGTAGTATCTTTACATTGTCGACATGCCTTACAATTGGCACATTTTACAAAACGCTTTTGTGGTTTGAGTCAGGATGTTTTTTTTAATCTGATGTTCCTTCTCACTCATTCATCTCAGATAGATTCAGCTCTATTATAAGTAATTTAGCTTAGGGCCTTCTTTTCTATGACAGAGTTATTACGTATCAAATGCCAATTTCTATTCAAGATGGCTCTCCTTGCAATATGTACAATGTAATAATTAGTGACAAACCTTCCTACTTCTCCATCTTGCCTGTATACTTTTTTTGCTCGAAACAGAGCCTAGTCTCTTTTTATTTTGGGCACCCTAATTTTAGCTGTCATTGACAACTATTTCCTATATCATCTTTTCATACATCTCTGTACCATCTACCCTTCTACCATGTATTTTTCCTGTATTTTTCCTGTGAACTACAAAGTCTTTTACCCCTAAGTAGTTCACTGTAAGGTATACTTACTTTAAAGGCTCAGTGTGAAGGTTAGTTGTATGCAGAATGCTTTTTTCTGCATTAGCTTTCCTATGAAGAGGAGTGGTTAATTTACTATCATCTACCATACGTTTCACATCCAATATGAACCTCCAAATATTGAACTCATAACACTGTGGAAACTGGAATTGAGTGAGCCATGTACAATATTATTAGGATCAGAGGGAAAATAAGTGCATAATTACATTGCTCTAGTAAGTACTTTTATTTTAGCCTACTTGGGCAGGATTGTCAATTATGGCATAAATAATATTGAACTTTGAGATTTATTATATATTAATTACTGAAAGTGCTGTAAACACGCTACACACTTACCAGCATTCTGAAAGTATTTGTTTTGATTTATTTGATTATATGTATATATATATTTATACATTTGTTTATGAACTTGGATTATCGTTCAATAGTAGTTTTCCAATATGTAATATCGGTGTACTATAAAGGAGGAGGTATGTCTTCTATGTTTTTTCACAACACACAGCATGGGTGTATTTTATGGCTCTCAAGATGGTGTTATTTCACATCATATTACTGCATTCAGTCTTTTTCAACCATAATAGCACATGACACATAGGCAAATATAAATGTAATAAATCATTTTTAAAACAGTAAAAATGGAATTAAACCTTTAACAGCCATCCATTGCCATTACAAGTTCAATTTAATAAACAAATATAGAAAAATATATACTTAAATAGCTAATCTCACGGTTGAGCTAAAAAGGGCCACATCTACAAGTATAACTGATTCATACAGTAAGATGGTGTCACTTACCATGACCATTGCCTCGGAGGAAGCTGAAACGAGTTGATGGTTCCTCTTCCATGGTTGAAATAAACATACTGCACCCCATATATGGCCATATACAAATGTCGCTATCTGGGACAAGTTAAAAAAGATAGCAACTGTAACCAATTTCACTTCCTTTTAAGTTTGTTCTGTGGGATTATCACTCTCAGGACAGCAGAATGAAAGATTCCTCTCCAATTTGTTTTTGTTCATTTTGCTAATGTGACTAAGGTCAACCTGCTACTAAAATATTATGGCAATCTCACACATACTCTTTTGATTAGCATCAACATTCAGAGTATTCATTTTCTAGGCCCTAAGCCTTATGCATACATGCTCTATAAAGAGTTAGTGTCTCTCGTGTTTAGCACATAATTACACCAGTTTAAATGTTATATGTATGTATTATTAGGAATGCACTAACACATATTCACCCCATCTTGTGCGATCATTGGCACATTTTTTGACCCCCAGTCTTGTGTGCATTATTCTTTATAATCATAATGGTAAGCAATTCCTTGTTAATAATATATTTTATTTTAAATATGTAACTAAACAGCATATATGTAGTATTGTTGTAGTTCAGTGGAAAGACGCTGTGAAAGAAAAACCTAAATTAGCTCATTTTGCATCTTGATGTTAATCTTCAGTCTGTAAGGGAAAGTGCAGAGTTTCATCCATGACATGTCCCTATGCAGATAACTCTCACATTAAGAATACTCACATTTTCATTAGTATTGTTCATTTTGACTGTGGGATAAATACTAATCATTTTTTCCAGCTTCAACTTACGCACACTTGGAACACCATCTTCCGTCATCTAAGTCAGTTCATTTCTATATGTTCAATAGCACAAGCAATGTGATCTCACCCACCATAGGATTAGAGAATTTTGTTCTAGTATATGTGAAGATGACCCTAATGTTTCTTTAAATAGTCATAGCTTACATTTTGTCTGTAGCATTAATAAGTGTTATTATATCTGTTGTGTTGGATACATGAAGCATGATTTCTAAGCCTACAATAAATGAAGGTGGATGTGCTGTTTGTAAAAACAGAACTATCCTACTGGCTCAATGTGCAATTTGAGCTTCAAAGTAATCACTCACTGTTTCTAATCCTAATATTGCTTAGATAACGATGAGATTATGCTTGTCAATTTAGTACTCGTTTCTTGGGTTGGAGGGTACAAAGTATAATCACAACCTTCAATCGACTCACTCCTTTCACTATACAAGTGAAACGGTTGGTAGTAACCAAGATTGTTCTCTGGATT
This sequence comes from Lissotriton vulgaris, assembly GCF_964263255.1. Lineage (NCBI taxonomy): Eukaryota > Metazoa > Chordata > Amphibia > Caudata > Salamandridae > Lissotriton > Lissotriton vulgaris. The sequence continues at coordinate 2,118,642,365 of NC_141687.1, read as the reverse complement.
TCACCATGTATTTCATTGTTTCTAAAATGGCAGAAATCTCTATCTTTGGTGCTACTTGTAATTTGTGTCCATAACAGTAAAAAATTATGGTTTACAGACTAGTGTAGTTTCCACTGGGCTTGAACTGTCTTTTGCATTTACAATACACATTGGCCCACATGCATCAAGCACTTTTTAATTCGCAAACGGTGCGATTCCTTAAAATCGGCCGTTTGCGAATGCAAAAGTGCTTTTTGGGATGCATGAAGCAATTTTAGAATTTGCAACATTGTTGCGAGTTCTAAAATTGCGGGTGCTTTTAAGAAGTCGCAGATGTGCGACTTCTTAAAAGCAATGCATCATCACTTTGACAAGTGAAAATTCGCACTTAGGGTTCCAAATTTACCGAGTGCTTGAACCACTCGGTAAATTTGGAAAAAGTGTTTACAATGCTTAAAATGTTTTTTTTTCAACATTCATGTTACGGACACACATGTCCTTAGGACATGTGTGTGTGCAACATGATGCGAAAAATACATTTCAGGGGTGCATGGGGGGGTCCTTTGGACCCCCCCCTGCACCCATGAAATTTTGTAAGTGCCACTCGCAATTTGCATTGACTCCTATGGGCCTTTTGGCCCATAGGAATCAATGGAAATTGCGAAAATTAACTTAAGAATTCGGTATTTCTTTGGGATTCGGTAAAAAATGCGATTATTACCGAATCACAAAGAAATACCGAAAAAAATGATGCATAGCATTTTGCATTTCCTAAATAGCGATTCCTTAATTTTCGCTATTTAAGAAATGCAAAATCCTACATTGATGCATGTGGGCCATTGTTCTTTGAACAAACAGTGCATTGAACAAGACATTTCCCAAGTATATCTTCAGAACGAGTTCTATATAGGTATGTGTAAACCATCCTGCACCTTTTCTTTTATAAAACACTCGTCAAAAAGGTTTTGTAATAAACCCATGTATTAACCATAAAAAAGTGATATTTAATACAGAGTGTAAAGCAATAATTCAAAGTGCTGCACTGACATCATTTTATAGTAGACTACTTCTCACATAGCATTTTTTTATGATTACCTCAGTTATACAGATTACATTTCTCAACATCAACCAACTTGAGGTTAACCTAAAGAAAACGCAAGTAGTTACATTCGGCAAGAAACGATATACAGGAGGTGGTTGGACATTCAATAATGCCAGTCTAGAAACTGGCCAGTCCTATAAATACCTAGGCGTCCACCTGGACTCAAAATGTGGCTACAAAAAACAGAGAGGAGAGATCAGAGCCAAAGCAGTGACCCTAATGATCTCACTAGGTAAACTTGCGAAAGATCTTTCCGGTCCAACCTTAGCTCCCCTCTTGGAGGTAATGAGAGAAAAGGTTGGCCCTACTCTATCCTACGGCATTGAGATTTTTTGTGGCAAAATGAACACAACCCTGAACCAACAGACAACCAAAATTTATAAAAGGGTGCTTCGGCTGCCAAAGACCGCCTCTGCAGCACAGATAAGGTTGGAGATGGGGCTGATAAACTACGAGGCCTCTGCCAATGGGGCATACCTTAACCTGTGTCACAAGTTAAGGCAAGCTGAGCCAGGCACTTTAGAATCTCTAGTCTGGCAAGAAATCAGCCAGATTAACCCGGGGGGTTTGTACGGATGCCTTTTCACAGACGCCATTAAGCAAATATCAGCAAGCGATCTGTGGGCTCTAAACCCAGGCCAGATAGCTTTCAAAAAAGCTATAAAAAAATGTGTGAGAACGACCTCCTGTCTTACTGATAAAGCACTTTTTCTAAAACGTAGTCATGCCTGGGCCATGATAAATTCCTACAGACACCCAGTCCCAGTCTGTTATCGGGCTAGCACATACCCATTATACTTGAAACGCGGCTTTATTGCCATCAGAATGGGCGACTGGCGTTTCTTGCAGGACTTACCACCATGGCGCTGTACATCGGAAGATCTTTCCTGTAGAGGGTGTGGGAAAACAGCGGAAACCATGTTGCATGCAAGTTGCCTCTGCCCAGCCCTTAATACAGAACGTAGGTCCGGATTAAAATTAGAATGGAACAGGCTGGGGGTTCGGACTTACAGGCAAGCCATCATGGCAGCTGTAAATCCGGAAAATACAGTGCTAAATATAACATTTACAAAATTTGTTCATCGAGCATATTACACCTTTAACTTAAGGAGGCCTTGTTAAAGTGCTCAATCTTTTTCTCTCATCGAAATCAGTAAAAACTGGCATTATTCTCAGTAAGGTCAAACATAATTTGGCGATACCCAACGCAAGCTGGTGCCTTGTTTCAATTTTTGTGATTCTAAAACATTTTATGAGACAAAATCCCTGTTTTTATAGCGATTGGAAATGGATTGTGTTTTTATATCAATATCTGTGTTGTTATTTTCTAGAAGTTTTTAATCTAATATTTGGTCAGGCTGTGAACTTCTAAATTCTTTTAAAGATATGTTTTATATCTAAATAAAGATTATTATTATTATTATGAACATCATTAACCAGGTTCCATGGAACTTAATGTAATTTGAATTCCTGCAAAGAAACCCACAGAGTAAATTGAGTTTTAAGCTCTTCCTGTCATGTGTATAATTTCTAGCATGCTGTTCACAACATCAAAAGCAATTTTAGTTATTTCTGAATTTGGATGTATTTTCTTCTTTATCCTTTTGAAATCATTGACTATTATTTTAAATGTACCTTTGCTATTTTTTGCATCTATTACTCATTTGTTTTGGAGAGCTTTTGCAGCAGATGTATGCCTTACAGCCATAGCACTTAATGGGTTGCAAATAAATCGTCTTTTGTTCTTTTCTGATGGTTCGGAACTGTAAGAAAAGCATAATATTCAAGTTTTGATGCAATGTATCTATGTGTTGCTTCACAGCTTCTAATGAATAATCATTTACCCAATTATGACAGAGTTTGCCCATTCACCAGAATCTGTTGTAACATTAATTCGTTTGTGAACTCCAATCACAAGTTCTCCCAGACATAGATATAGAGATGTGCTGTATATGCAATAGTTATGGTTAGTCCTTCATTGTATAAGATACACATGTATCCAGAGTGACTCTGTATTATTTTGACCACCAAATTAAGGGTGTTATTTTGAGTTTGTAATGTGCTGTTGTAAGCATGTCTCTTGATAGGTCTACAATTATTTAAGTATGATCCTGTACTAAGAAATGTTGGCATGGTCAACTAATATAAGAGTCTTACTCTCTCAGCATAACATGGCAAATATGTTGTACAAAAATTCAGGAATCCCATTAATGCTTGTAATTCCCTTAAGCAGTGGTTCTAACGCTGTCGTCCGGGTATCCCCTGGGGGTTTGTGACCCCCTACTCAGGGGGTCTGGGACTGCTTAGAAAATTATATAAAGTAACAGATTAAATAAAGGAGCAAAATCTAAAGGAATTTGAAATTGTAAACAAAAAGTTTAGTTGGTATCCTTAGATTGATTTGTGGGAGCAGTGCAAGTGCATCAGACAGAATATTGTGTGGACGATGGGTGGCCTCAATCGAATTTAGAACACAACTCAAATCAAATATTTACTAATATCCCTATTTGTCTGATGAATGCTTGTTTCTTTATTTTTATATAGTGTTAGCAGTACAAATATTCAAAATTGCTTAGACCTGGTCCTCCAGATTTCAATAATGATTACGTAAGGGTCCACGGAAGTCAAAAGGTTAAGAACCACTGCCCCAAGGGAATAGGTAGGATCAAGTGACCCACAGTTTTATAAAGAACCCAGGTGTGTGTCCTTCCCCTTCACTAGCTAACTCAAACCCTAAGAATATTATATTCAGAAAGCAAATTCTGGACTTCCTGAAAATTCAATATATAGCCTGTCTCAGCTAGCATTGTGATAATATTGTGCATATTTTGTAAATGTTGTACCAGTCATCATCTGATAAGTAAAGCTCATTGACTTAAGAAATTGCACTCAAGTCACAATGCAATTGTACAAAATCCTCCAGGGTTATTTTTATACCCCTGGGAGACTCATATAAAGCCGTATTATAATCCTCCTCATCAGGGATGGCTCCTCCATGGGGGCAGAGGAGCATCGCCCCACTGCTTTCTCCCAGTGCGGAAAGCAGAAACAGAAAATGGCATTATAAATACCATTTTATAATTCTGCTTCTCGCACTGTGAGAAAGCAGAAGGGGTTGGTTGAGGGCGGGCGGTCCTGCTTGAGGGCAGGGGAGGAGTGGCTAGCCCAATGTTGCGGGCCCTGACTGTTTAGTGGCTGTTTGCGGCTGCAAGCAGCCTACATGGAGGAAATGGCCGCCCCACCTCCTCGCCTGTGGAGTTGGCGTCCCACCAATCATAATGCAGAGGCAAGAAAGCAGGAGCAGACCAAGCAGAAGACATGGGACCCGAGAAAAGTACGTTTTTTAAGAATTGTTATTTAACCCCCCCTCCCTACGCAGCCCACCTTCCCTCGCAACCACTCGCCCGTGCCCCCGCTTGACCCCGCGTCCGTCCCGCAGCCCATCCGCCCACCCGTCGGTCATGCAGGCCACGACTGCTCCTAATGTAAAATTGAAGAATCAGAATAAGGATAATGCTCACATTAGCTGCAGCATTAATTCAAAGCAAGTGAATTTCGTATTGCATATGTTTTGCAATATAAATCCAAACTGTGATGGTCTGACATGATGTTTCAAGACTTTCCAGCTTTTAAAATAGGGTAAACATGAGTGTTCATTGTTGATAGAAAATGCTTTTTGTGGTTTTAAGCAATTTTACCACTTTCGTTTTTACTGATGACTTCTTTTATACAGAGGACACATTGAAATGGTTTTAATTAACTGAAACAATACATATTTGATTGATTGATTACTAGATTGATAGATACTAATCTCTAACACTGTAATTAATCTGTAATTCAGTTAATATCCTTTTCTGCTTCCAGCTACTACTACACTTGGAGAAGTCTTTGTGTACTAGTGTTTGGTAAGGGACTGGCTTCTATGTGAAGACCACTGTACAGGGCAACGTCTGTGTGTAGTATGATTTGATGACAGACTGTCTGGCCACAAATACCTCTGTGCAACGTGAATGATGTGCATAGTAGGAGTTTATGAGGTACTGACTTCTACGTAGTCTACTGTACAGTCCGTAGTTGTTGCATAGTAGGGTTTGGTGAGGGACTACCCTCTGGCTGCTCTACATGGTGAACTCTTTGCATATTAAGGTTTGGTGAGGTGGTGGCCTCTCTGCAATAACCCCGGGAGAAGTCTTTGCTTAGTCTGGTTTGGATTAGGAGTGGCCTTTGTTATCAGGGTGCCACTTTAAATAAAGCAAGCACGAGGTGGCAGGGTATGCCAGACGTGGGTACCTTGCTCACTTTGCCACTGGATTCAAGCTAGCATGGCTGATGAAGGGTGTTACCCAGACACTGGTCCCAGAATCCTTGTTTCCGGGTCAGGGAAGACCTGGCTTGGCAGTTCGGGCTGGACTGTTCCGTGAGGCTCAGGGTCAAGACTGATTTGCATATAGCTGGGTTTGAACTGAGGTGGCGAAGTGAGCTAAAGAATGATGTTGGATTAAACCCAGATCTGTGACTGGGGGTGAGTGTCTGAAAAGTTTCAGCGCTCTGTCCATTATCTTCTTGTGTTTGCTTTGTACGCCCTAAGTTGCCAGGGTAAGCCCAGACGTGGGTCCCTTGCTCACTTTGCCACTGGATTCAAGCTAGCCTGGTTGATGAAGGGTGTTATCCAGAAACCTGTCCCATGATGCTTTTTTCCGGTTCAGGGAAGCTCTGACTTGGCAGTTCGGGCTGGACTGTTCCCATGAGGCACAGGGTGAAGACTGATTTGCATATAGCTGGGTCTGAACTGAGGTGGCCAAGTGAGCTAAAGACTGATGATGGATTCAACCCAGAGCTGTGACTGAGGGCGAGTGTCTGAAAAGTTTCAGTGCTCCGTCCATCATCTCCTTGTGTTTGCTTTGCCACTTTAAATAAGGCAGGGCTGCTTGCTTTGTCAGGGGCTCATCACATCAATCTAGATAAAAGACAAGCCTTTATATCTTGTAAAAATTTGACCACATCAATATTCAAGGCTAGCCTATTGCCTTTGTCTAATCACATATTTATATATAGGCAAGCCCATGGACATTGTCAAACACTCACCACAATAATACATAAAGACAAGCCTATTGGTTTTGTCAACAACAGTAATCACTGTTAGAGTCCACATAACGCAGACATAAGACCAACCAGACCCACAATTCTCAGCTAAAGAGCAAAAGCTCCGGCACTAAGACTGTTTTAAAACACCATCAACTTTTCTTTGGGTTATCTTGTATATAACACCAGAAACATAGTGTTACCTTTAAAAATTATTTCTGTGGGGTGCTGCACTACCTGCAGCTCACCAGTACACTTTAAAGCATTTTGGTGGTGCCCCTGGCCAGATTGAGGGCAGCACAAAACCATGTGATTCTGAGCCCACAAAAGGCATTATGCTGTGCTCCTTCCATGGTGCAGTAAATAATAAATGGGTGATTCCAGACAATTATGTATTATTTTTTCTTGTAGATGGTTTTCCCGGCCCCACCCAGTACACTCCTACCTTAGTTTTTCGTTGAGGGGAAGGGAGAGTCACAATGTCACCATGGCCCGCTGGCTCCCCTCATCCACAGCCATGCCTGTCTTGTAGGGCAGCATGGAAGGCGGCATTCTGTCTTCGCTCCCGGTGGATGAGATAGCCTTTTGTTTTGGCTCCAGCTGGCGGGAGCCAAACTCTACTCCATTACACTCTCTACTTGTGTTGAGGGGGCAAGGGAGCCCTTGAGCCAGTGCAATCCCTCTGCTCCACACACAGGCAAGGCAAGGGGGATGCACAAAGGAGCAGCATTACTGTTTGTGTGTCATGGGGATGGGGTCCTTGGGAAACAAGATTACAATCGGACCCAGGGATGGGACCTAGACAGTCTAAACATAGCGAGCTCCCACCGAATGGGAATTCTGCCTATACTGTGTACCAAAAATATGATAAACACATGGAAATACTTACAAAAGTGGTTGGAACTCTCTAATGGAGATGGATAGAAGTCTTTTCCGAAACATAGTAACTTTTTATAGAGAGAGATTATCTAATTTGGAGAAGAAGCAGGGGGAGTCTAAAACAAAATAGATGCCAGAGGGACTAATGGCATGAGGAAGCACACAAATGAAAATTTTATTCCCAAGTACGCAGTATTAAAGATACTCAGAAAAAAATGTAATATCAAATTAGCTACCTTAGGTACCGAGTCGGGGCTTGTGCTCCAAGTGCCCCACCTTCTACCTATCTGTTTCTCCAGATCACTAAATTAGAAGAGAAAGAGAAGGACAGAGAAAACACAAGGGAGGAGGATTTGCCAGACAAATTGCCTATGCTGATCAATGGGGTTCAGTGTGCATCTGGTGAGGCACCCTGAAATGGAGCAGTGACTGTGGGACTGCTGACTGTTGGATTACAAGGAGGTCATGCACAAGCGAGCACTGTGATGAAATTAGCTGATAGTATAAGGACCAGGTTGGTCGCTGATTTCACTACAGGGAATTGATGTACAGCATGCTTGTGTTCTGCTGTGGGGAATAAGGATCAATGACAATGGAGTCCTATGATCACCCTAGGAAGTTTGAGATGAACCTCAGGATGGCTGTCTTGCAGGGACCCCCCCCTTATCCCCATTTAAGTGACAGTAATTGACCAATGTAGGAAATTGGGTTATTAGTTGAGTAGCATGCACGAGTAATAGGTCCACAATTGTCCTTACTAGGAACCAAGCACCCCACTGTAGCACTTGAATCTCTCAGCATAGCAAGGCAGAGAAGTCCAAGGCCTACTCAGGGAAGGTGGTGTGGGCCAGTAATAACCATACATTGGCACGCAGGCTTTGTGGATTCCCTGGAGGGGACTGAAAGATGGTTTCAATGAAAGATTTGGGGTGGTAAAATCGCCTTCTTCCCAGCTTTCAGGAACAGACACATTTGTATCAGAAAAACTAATTTTTCAACACAGTTTTGGAATTTTACTGGGACATAGCACATTTTTCATATTTTTTTTGTGTTCAACTTCCTTCCAGTTAAGAGCAGAATTGGGTTTGAAAACCCTTAGTAGACCCAGGAAAGCTATTTCTGAAAAGTAGACAAAATTTGGAATTCACTAAGGATGATCACCATGTGTAGATCCTTTAAGGTTTTCTTGGGTACTTTGAAGGACAGGTGCTCCCCTCCCAGGACCCGCTTGAGCCCTGGCCCCATTCCGTGCTTCTGAACCCAGCCAAGCAGGGAAAGCCTCCCTGGCCCACGGGCCCCCGTGCAGTTCCCTTTATGACACTGCGGACCAAAGAGGGGAGCCCAGTGCCGTAGTGGGCTCGCAGACCCAGGCCTGCTGGCTCCCTGACCCTACAGAGCCCGTCCTGTCTGCTCTGGGGCTCAGAAGTCCTCACCGGGGCAACGGTCAGGTATTTCCAACCAAGCAGCCCCAGATGTGCAAGGAAGGCCTCCCCGGGCCTGATGGACCCTGTACTGGGAGCTTTAGCTTTCAGTGGGACAGAGTACAGAGACCAGGATGGATGGCATTCAGGCCAGAGCCCTGGTCAGATCTCCTGGACCCGGCCCAGCAAGGAAAGCCTTCGCGGGCCCATGGATCCCTGTCCCGGGTGCTCTGACACACGGTGGGCCACAGGACGGAGCTTAGGATGGAAGTAGGCTGGTCCTGGGCCATCTGATCACTGGCTGAGAACCGTCCGACCGAAAGGGGGTCCGGAATACCCTGTCCCTAGTAATCCGGAGGAAGGCTACCCCCATTCTTGTAATACGTGTGCACAGAGTGAGAGCCGGGACTGAAGGCGCGAACACACCCAGCCTCCTGAAGTCCTTGCTGGGCTCAGGGAAGCAAATGAGGCTCCATCTGGACTTCCAGGACGGCTTCCATCTGGTAGTGCCATTGGAAAGCATTGCGTGTGACCAGATGGCCAGCTCAAAGGACGGCCATCTAGCCTTGCTGTGCCATCCACAAGGAACCTCTGCTTATCCTTTGAGGGGATGGGGCTCTGTGGTCTAGGGGCTTGTAGCCCCAGCTGGGTATCAGGCTTGGGACAAGCGAAGGGGGCTTCCAAAGGGCTTCCAAACTGGGGAGCGCAGGCACCTTAAAATACAAACAGAGCGGGAGAGGCCTACGTGGGCCCAACAGACCCCCATCCCAGGCCCTTGGTAGTGTGGCAGGCTGGAGGATAGAGCCCAGGACATGAGTGCCTGCCCCAGGGCCTGGTCAGAGCTCCTAAGGCCCAGATGCACAAGGAAGACCTCCCTTGGCCCAAGGGACCCCATCCCAGGCACTTTGCAATGCCCCCCACTCCAGAGCCCACTGGCACACCAGCCAGAGCTCCTCAACCCAGCCGAGCGAGGAATCCTCCCCAGGCCCATGGACTCCTGTCCATCTGGTCCCTCGCTGAGAACCACCAGACTGCAAGAGAGTCCAGAGTACCCTGATCCTTGCAATACGGAGGAAGGCTACCTGCCTTTTTCCTAATCCTTGTGCACTTAGGGATAGAGGGGACCACTGACACAAACACACCTGACCTCCTAGAGCCCTGCCTGGGCTTAAAGAAGCCAATGATCCCTTATTGGGAATTCCAGGGCAGCTGGGGTTGTTAGGTTTGAAATTCCCATTCCTGCAACACTCATTTCATGCTATATTAGGTTAGCAGTGTGGGGCTAAATAGATGCCATTTGTATTCACGTTATGCAAATCACTGAGTTATCCCCATAATGTGCAGGCTTCAGTTAGCGAGCGTGACTCCATTTTGCATTTCGTTACCCTTATTAGACTGCTTAGACTGTGTCTGAACTAGGCCTCATTACTCATATTGCTTGCCTCAGCAGAACACTGTATTTCGTAATTTTTTCTCTTCTGTTCAAGGCTGTTTCTCGACTTACTAAGGAATAGGCCATTCTGCCCTCGCATACCTAACCGAGTGAGTAATTCTGCTCCCACGTTAAGAGACGCTGAGGCCCAGCATGGCAACCTTGAATTGCCGATAACATGTACCCATCTGGCAGGTGGTAGCTCATCCCTCTGTGCTCTCTTTGTTCATGTTCGGCCCAGGTCTATAACTTTCCACTGTGCCGTGGTTGGAGGCTGTAAGGAAGATTCATTAGGTGTTATAGTACATTTGGCGGCCAGTCCCTCGACAGGCATCTTAGGGTGCAGATCAGAATGGACTCCTCTGCAGAGTATTGCTAATAAAATATATGTTTGTATTCTCTACTGTCTTTGTGACTCTTTATTCTTGGGAAGGCATAGCAGGTGGTTGTAAGTAACGCAGATGGCCCCTAAGGGCCATTTCCTTCAGTGGAGAAGTGTGGCTCACTGGTTAGAGGAGGCATACCCTGAAGCAGAGGTCAGACCCGGGACCAGGGTTCAATTCCCGGCGCGGCAGGGTCTGAGCCCAAGTGTCCACGGACTCGATAATTCTCACTTCGGTGCCTACTCGAATCATGGGTTCACACTCTGCAACTCTGGGCAATAGATTGCTTAATCTCCACTACGGCCCCCCGTGGCGGGATGGCTGGCTTTCACCCTGGGGATGCCCAGTACGGGTTATCTCACAGGGAAAAAAGCCAGGACGGGTTCCCAATGCAAGCGCCGAGATGCCCAAGGGTAAGTCGAGCGCTATATAAGAACACACATACATACATACATACAGTTGGTGCCCGAACAGGAACCCCGCAGGGTGACCCCATTCACCCAAAAATGGGTTCCAAGATCGGGGTTGCGTCCGGTCGGGCGGGCCGATCGGGATACCCCACACGATCGAGTTTGGTTCTTGCAGCTGCCCCACCCGTCTGATCGGGCGACTCCTCATCTAGTGGTCAACGGCCGGGGTCCTGAGAAGGTGAAACCTTGGAGTTGACCATTTGGTCAGAAGAGTCGTTAGTGGACAATAATTTGACTCTACCTGGGTGCACCAGGTGAGTGATTTGATTCTTGGAAAAATGGCGCCATTCTTGAATGGCACGAGCCTGTGGGCTGTGTCCTGATACAGTCTCCTGACTGCTTCGGTGCAGTCTCTATACTGCCTTTCTTGATGACACAAGGCGATGGGCTGTGACTTGGTACGGTCTTTTGGGCTGTTGTGGTTTGAACTTGGTATATTTGCTGACTCTTGTAAAAGATACAAAGTGTTTGCGAACAATCTGTCAGGCCAACTGGTAATTTTGTTTTTTCCTCTAAATGGTCTGGGGCTAGAGCCTGTCTTCTTGAACTTGGTACAGTCTCTGGACTGCAGTGGGCAGTTTGCGATAATTTTTTTTTTTTGGTTCTTGAATGTTTTCTTGTTTATTTTCCTTCTATGGTTTTTGTTGATGTTGTATTTGTTCGTTCGGGACAGCGTATGCGTCTTATATTAAGATGCCTTGTTTAAGTAAGTTAGGGTGTTTTGATGTCAATGTTGTTCTACTGATGCTTGATTGGAAGCGAGCCTGCCTGCGCCTCCGTAAGGTTCTCCAAATTTCAACGCATACGTCAAACATGGTATTGGCCCTATTATGTTTAGCACGTTGTGGCATAAATATACGAGTGACAATGCTGAGCTGCAATGGCCACTTACTGATTCGTTTGATGAACAAAAATGTAATTTCTTGCAGGACAAATTGTTCGCTAAAAAGAGCAGACAGTTGATGTTTGATTCTCTAAGAGTATGGCAGAAAGAAGCAAAGCAGCGAAGTATGAGATGAGAAAAAGAGGCTCAGAAGAGACAGACGCAAACTATAACACAGAAAGCAGTGGCCTATGAAAGGGTAAAGATAGAGAAGGGCATAGAATGTGCAGATAGAAAGTTACAATTGCAGACTGAGAAATGTTATGTTACCAGAGAGGAAGGTGATGATTTTGTTGAAGAGCTATTGGATCATAAGCCCCTGAAAGGATATACCCGACAGTTCCGAGATCCAAGTTTTCGGCCCCTAGTGCCGCCCTCTCTAGTGTTTCTGTTTATAGCACTACTGCCTCAGCCCAGCCCCACTTGCTTCTCCTCTACCCACACCAGTCACAGGGTGGGAGCCGTTAGATCTCCTGTCCTATCTATTAGTTTCATTTCGACTGCTACGCCACCTTTTCACCCCTACAGCACTGTCTCCCTACATGATGGTACCTGTCACTGCATCTACTTTTCCACCCTTGGGTGTGACACCACAAACCCTGTCAAATGTTGAAACGCCTGTGCGCAGAATGCATGAAGCGAATTGGGCAGCAGCGCGAGACCGCGTGGAGAGAGTATTGGTGCGCTCTGCTGTGGATGATGAGGAACAGCAAATGGTGGCAAACCAAGAAGCTCAGTGGGGTCGGAACGCGATCTATTGTGTGGAATATGTGAGGAGTGTGATGAAAGATTATGAGCCCTTTATAGAGCAGCATGCTCTTAAGCACATATCGGTCACATTAATAGGACTGTGGGAACAGTATTTTCATGGTGTTGCACTGCAGATCATCTATGACATACGGGACAGGGTATATGCTACAGGTATGACTCCCAATGAGGTTTTTAGCAATGTAACAACCCTGGTGGGTTATGGAGGCAGATTACTCCAAAAGGTTCCGAAGACAGGGACACAGCACCCCATGAGGGAGGTCCATCCCAATTACCATCCTAAAATACCAGAACTATGCGACTCCAGGGACACTATAATTAGGCCACAAGTTGATGCTCGGTTTCAGAAACAGTGCATCTATACTCCTTGGAAGAGGAGTGAGGTCCTATCCCTAAAGAGCAAGCTGCTGAACCCTCAGAAGAACCCCACTGCATATTATAAAGTATTGACGGTGGCGGCCTCCTCCACAGTAATGACGTTAGCTGATATTGAATTCTTCTTTGTACTGCTGGTACCGGTAGATATATGGAGGCAGGTACATACGGAGTATCATGCACTGGAGTTGGATGGTACATGGGATGAGATCAAGGCATGGGACAAGGAGCATCAGCCTGGCGACAAGCCGAAAGCGGATCTTTGCCCTTATACTGCCGAAGAGAGTGGATTGGGATAAGTTGACTGCGTGTTATCAGAAGAAGGATGAGAGTGCGTCTCATTTCTTTACTAGGTTTAAAGGGGTGTTTTTAGGTTTTAGTTGCCAGGACCTGTCACAGGAGGGTGGTGTTCTTTTGTTTGTTAACAGATTTGTCACTAATCTTCTTCCCAAGATCTCAACTAGGTTGCAGGCTTTGGAAAGTACTTGGACAACCTCATTTCCATCAGTAATTTTGTGCATGGCACAGTACTAGGAGCATAGAGAGAATGAGGACAAAGAAAAGGTGGAGAAAAAGTCAAAAGGATTTGAAGACAAGGGCGTTGATGCAGCAGGAAGAGAGGGGGAGAAGCAGAGGTTCGGGTCCGCCTCAGCGGTTACCCAGGTCTAATACGGGTGGTGCTTTGAGTAAGCCCCTTGGGCTTAACCAATGTGCATATTGTATGCCGGAGGGACTTTGGTGTAATGAGTGTCTGGAGTTGTTGCATAAAGGAGAGGCCAGAGAGGTTGAGGGTTTAGAGGGCACAGACGAGGAGGAGGAGGCCGAGTGGAGATACAGTCAGAGAATACATCCCACAATCGACAGAGTGAGAACTATTTTGACGAGCCACTAGGAAGGCAGTACTATCATGATGACTGTGACATGGATGAGGTGACGGAGTTGTCCCATAGCTAGCACAGCCAGGAACAGTGTGAGGGACCAGTTTAGGTGCCTGTAGATCAGAGCGGATCCTATGTTATGGTGGATTTGCAGGGTACGATCAAGAAATTTCGAGTTGAAACAGGGGCTATAAATCGCTCTGTTTCATACTCACTGGTCCTGGGGCTGCTATGTCTGGCCAAAATAATGTGTCGGTGGGCTTTTCAGGCATGCCGGTTGTTAGCTCCATTTCCAAACCTCTTGCTTTGACTATTAGCCAGTCATGGTTAATTCACCATTGATGTCCAATTTGGGGAGAATTTGTTGGGATTGGATTTGTTACAAAGGTTCCATGCAACAATATTTTGCTCTCCTAAATATAGGAGCATTGGACCACTGGTGGCCAGTGGAAAACAATGCTTCGCAAAAGATGCTCCTCTCCCCGCGGAGTTCAAGAATGTGCCACGCATATTGTGACCTACAGGGACACAGATGTGGGGTTGCTCCAGATACCACTGGTCTCCATCCAGATAAAGGACAACCCCAAATTGCCACGCATTCCCCAGTACAAGATCTCGCAGGCAGGAGAAAAGGCTTTATTACAAATTATTCAGGATTTGATTAAGTCATGTGTGGTTGAAGAGACAGCGGCGAATGTGTCTAATAGCCCTATTCTTCCTATTCTTAAAAAGATACCCATGGATTCTTCTGATGCCCAAACTAATGTTTACTGTTTTGTGATAGACCTTAGAGAGGTAAACAAAATAGTGGTTCCCCAGTTCCCTGGGGTCCCAGACATTACTACGATCTTGACATATTTCCCTCGTCAGCAAAACTATTTTCCGTCATAGATTTGAAGAATGCTTTCTTCAGCATTCCAATTCATACAGATAGCAGATCTCTGTTTGGATTTGCAATAGCTGATTGGAGCTTTAGATTCTGCTGTGCTCCACAGGTCTATAACGAAAGTATCTATAGCCAAGCTTCAAAAGCTCAATTTGATTCTTTGGTCCCCCTGGTATGATGCTGTTGCAGTACATTGATGACCTTTTTGTGGCTTCGGACACTGAGGATGGTTGCAAAGAAGCCACAGTTAAATTATTGTTACATTTGGCACACCATGGGCACAAGGTGTCACTTTCCAAATTTCAATGTTGTTAACAGGAGGACACCTATTTAGGTAATCTACTGTCGAAGGAAGGTCAAAGACTAACACCTGAATGTATAGCCGCTACTACTAATATGACTGTTCCTAAGACCCAACGCTGGCAATCAAAACAATACCTTGCATTCAATAGAGTGAGACACAAGCCTGTGCCCTCACGCTAACAAATAGGCATAATCTTTGTCCTAATGATGATCCTATGAATTATGTAAAAGGGATCGAAACGCTGTCGACTTGTTGAAACACCATATATCTAAATGTATACCAAATGTGATATGCGTATAATGGTGTAATTGAATTTCTGTCATTTCTTCACTTTCAGAAATCGTTCACTCTTTGCCTAAAAAACTCTTCCCTCTGTCTCTTTACTACCCTGTCACTTTGCCTGTCACTTTGCCAACTACCCTGTCACTTTGCCCTCTGTCTCTTTACTACCCTGTCAATTTGCCACAGGCTTGTGTCTCACTCTATTGAATGTAAGGTATTGTTTTGATTATTTAATTATACAGTAAAGATTTGTGATCCCTGTCCGGCTGGACAAATCACCTTACTTAATATAGGTCCATTGTATCTATATTTATTTTTCCCTTGAAATTCAATTGTGCATGGGACCATTGTTGTTTGAGAAATAAGATAGCCACACACCTAGTGAAGCACTGTATCATTTGTTTGAAGTATAATAATGGGAAAGGTACTCCTACACCCGCCTTCCTTCCTTTTCGAGGTTCTTCAGATGGATTTCATCGAAATGGAACGAGTTAACAATTTGAAGTATGTGCTAGTAGTGATTTTGCATTCAGTAAATGGATTGAGGCTTACCCCACTAAAGAGAATACGGCTATGGCGACGGCGAAGGCACTCTTAAAAGAGTTCTTCCTGCGCTATGGTTTGCAACGGGTGATTTGGAGTGACAACGGTAGTCACTTAAATTCAAAAGTCATTGAATTGGTGTGCAAAGGTTTGCATATTAAGCAGAAGTTTCATGCAGCAAACCACCCACAGTCAGTAGGCCTGGTTGAGAAGTACAATGGTACTCTCAAACTGAAGTTAGCGAAGATCCAAGAAAGCACAAGACTGTGATGGCCAGATGTGTTACCTTTGGCTTCATATCTACCAGAGCGACAGCGCATTCTAGAACAGGGTTGTCCCCTTATGAGGTCTTCTAATGCCCTGCTAATGTCTGGGGCGTCCCAAGACCCAAGCGCTTTCCGAGATAGAGTACCCCTTGCTTGTAGATTATCTATATGAGTTGTCTAAAGATCTTCATTCTCTTCACCAACAGATTCACGCCATGCTGCAACCAGTACCAGAGGGGCCCGGGCATCAGATATAGTCCAGGGACTTTGTTCTTATCAAGAACTTTCAATGGAAAAGCTGCTTGGAGCCGAGGTGGAAAGGGCTTCAACTCGTCCTCCCGCCACCTGCACAGTAGTGAAGCTTGACAGCAGAAAACATTGGGTCCATAGATCGCACGTCAAACGGATACCTCTACTGCTTCTGTATGACCGCTGGGTCCTCGAAGGCAAAGCTGATCAGGAAGGAGAGTGGGTGCCAAGCTTTGTTCCCTTCTCTGACACCCGATGGAGGTGGGTGCAGACGGACGAAGAAAGTGATGCAGCCACCAGAAATAAGGGCCTTCTCGGATAAGCCCATTTCCAATACACCAGAATCTGAGTCTCGATGCCCACCTGACCCTGGATTTCTGCCCCTTTTTGTTGATGAAACAATGCCTGGAATAACAAAATACAACCTGCGGCCCGAAAGAAGGACGGTGCACCAGCCGAACAGTCTAGGAGTTAGGGAAGGACTTGCGTTTAGGGCGCAGGTGCTGAGAGTAAGGTGTTTGTATTACACTAGAGTGAGCTTCACTGGTACACTGACCTGGACACTGGACAGGATAGTTGAGGGTACTTGCCCAGGAGGGAGGGTGCCCTATCCTGAAAGAAGAGGGTTTGTTTTTCAGCAAGGGCTGCGATAGCGCAGCTCCCCTGTGGGAGGGCTTCATAGCACCGTCATTGATGAACAATAGGAGCCTACCGGCGAGGCTCTAAACTGATGCTGGGTGACTTGTACCCCTCTGGTCGGTTGCATTTTTGTGGCTCCAATCCTTAAGATTTCTTTCTATGTACCCATTTGGCCGTACAGTCATCAAGAAGGAACTGCCCTTGGTGGCCCCTCCGTTACAGCAGAATGGTCCTGTGTGGTCTATTTGGTCTACTGGGAGTAGGGTAATAGTGGTAGTGGTCATCCTCATAGTCACGCTAACACTACTAAGGGTGGTGTGTTATTTAGAAGAAGAGCATCCTGTGCACACTCTGGTACGGACTTTCCCAATTCCCCCTGAGCACCTATTTGTTACATTGGCCCGCATAAAGAGAGACAGACAGACTTATACCGAGAATGCATTTCTTCGGATGCTTCATCAGGTACACAGTACCGCTAATGCCATGAATTGTTGGGTGTGTGGGTTACTCCCCTCCGTTATGCATAAGATTGATTTGCTGGTGTCATTGACCCTGTCATATTTGAGTAGCTGTGAGGCAATTGCTTTCTATGGTATACATGCACTATCATGCATGCTGACACTATGAAAATGGTACAGTCTGATTACGAAGCAGTGTTGGAGTATATAGTGGTACACCAGGGATATACACATGGGGCAGATGGCAAGGAAGGGTATCCTGAAGCTTGCATGAACCTCTACGAGGCTAATGAAATTGTCACTTGCTTACAAAATGAAATGCTACATATCCAAGGATTTAATGTTACTGAATACTTCAAATATTTCCGGGAACAAAATATCACCAAAGACAAAGCCATGCCCGTCCCTGTGATCAATGCAACAGCTAGTTTCTGTGTTGAAGGCTCAGCGAACATTCCTGTAGGACAGCGCAGTAACTACACATACCGATTGAACAATACTAGTAGCTCTTCAGTTGCAGTCTGCAGTGCTTGAGTGTTTCTAGAGAAGATCGAGAAGCAGTAGCAGTGAACTCGCTACCGAATGGCAAGGGAGGAGGACGTTCAATGCCCAGCACCGTTTTCCCGCTACTAAGGTTGGTCTCAGTGCTCTGTGCAGGAGCACCGGAACCTCGGAGGGTTGTGCATCAATCCGGCTTCTGCCATCAGCTCTTTTCGGCACCGGCCGGCCGAGCTGGGGCACTAGCATCGCCAAGGCAGGCCGAGCATGCCGAGCAACGGAGTTGGAGTGTACCTGAGCAGCCAGAGCACGCCAGGGTCGCCGGAGCCAGAGTCAGCGCATCAGGGTGCCCCCACAGTGCTTCATTGTCCCAGGCAGAACCAGCGGCGGCACGCAGCATCAGGAAAGCAGGCAGACAGCAGGTAGCGGCTGCGGTGAGTGTGTGAGCCCCTGGCAGCTTCGTGTAGATGCCGTGACCCATCTTGTGAGCCCCCCTCACTCTCCTTTCATCATCCTTTCACTTTTCTTTTCATCCTCTCATCTTTCCGCCAGTCCTACTAAATCACCTGCTCTCTGCTCCCTGCCTCTTGCCCCTCCCGAATTCCATTCCGGGGGGGAAGTTAACCACACTGCAGGGGGAGGACTGCACACAAGCACACCCAAGGTCCGTGGCATGACCAAGATACAAGACATAAGGCAACTTTCAGGGCAAACCCTTAAGACTTTAAATGCACCGCTCCAACTGCCAATCCAACTGTATCCCGCGATCAAATACCAATCAAAGACCAACAAAGGAGACTCTGCAGCTGTGCAATTTTAACATCTGCCGCAGCACAAGAGCAGGAAAAAGCCACATAGGCTCACAAGGCACACATAGGGACCTGTAGCAGCAGCCCGGGAAGATCAAGTCAATCCCCACCTTAGCCAACCTTAGTCAACAGCCAACAATCGCCAAAAAAGCAATAAAGCAAATGGGTCCCCAATAAAAAGGTAGACAACAGATCCCGGAGGAAGCCTCCACTACCCACCCCCCCAATAAAAGGGCTACTAGGTCAATGAGGAGTAAATCATTAAAGGACTGCCCTAAAGGAATACCGCAAGATATTGAGCAAAGGGGGTCGATACGTTACTTCTTCAGGAAAAACGACTCACTATGTACCTACCGCAGCACCATCCAGGATGCGCCACCTTACGCCCCAAGCTGGGTCCAGGGCAGCAGCCCCAATAGGCTGAGAAGTCATTCGCACATAAATAAGGGGCAGAACTCCCCGCTCAGCAAGTCCTGTGACACAGGTTCAATCAAAAATGCCCCCCACCGTAGCAACGGTGGTGCAAATCCATCAATCTGACACCCGTGGCCTAGTCCATCAGAATGAGGAGACCATTGTGCCTTTACAAGAGATTACAGACCCAAAGCCCACAAGTCCACGGTCCAACCCAGCCAACTTGGGCCCAGCGTCTCCTTTAGTGGGGGAGCTCACAGCCTCGTTCCTTTCTAATTTAGGCCAAATGATCGATACAAGTCTCAAATTAACACCAAACCATCTGTGGAGACCAACTTCAGTGTCAGCACCCCCATGGGTCCCCAATTCAAAAAGACACCATTATGACAGCATCATCGGTGCTGACGCGGATTTGGAGAAAAAGACCCCAACTGAGGCAAATAGTGACACTAAAAAGGCCCTTCTATGGCAATCAACCAAGATGGACCTTCAAATTGACCTTTTACAGGTAATTGCGGGCCGCCTGGCTAAATCTGGATCCAGGGTAGAGGTCCTAGATAATAGGCTGTCCCATTACCTGGACTGTAACCCGGGGGACTGCTCGTGCCATTGTTCAATCCTGAAGGTGAAATGGGCCTCCCTCCCTGAGGTGCCAGTGGAAATAGTGGAGATTGCCCAAGGTCTCAGGGAGGCATTAACTCCCAGTAACACAGTCGGCAGGGCGGTGAACAACAACCACCTCCCAGAGAACAGACGTACAGCAGGGGCCCCACCAGGACAGATGGAAAAAAATGAACAGGGCAATGACGAGGCACATACAACTAGAATCTCTAAATCAGCCAAAGACATACAAAACCCCACTAGAGGGGGTAGAGGGGGCAGCGACACCCTCACAACAGACTCAAAGGAACACTCTTTAAGTATAGCGTCTACACACAGAGCTAATCTATCAAGGAGAGCAAAAAAAAAAGCTGAAGAAGCAATTGAAAAAGACAAAGATGAAGGGGAAACATCTCCAGTTATTGAACATCCACTATCCACACAAACAAGGTGCCTCCAAAGCTACCCCACCTTACACAATTTTTATATTCAAAAACTGGGGGAGAAAGGACCCCCAGTGGCCTCGGATTCTGAGAAACCTGCCAACGCACATACCACCTGCGTTCACCTATGGTTTGATGGGCCGAAAGCCGCCAGCAAGGTCAAACCAGCACATAGGTAACGATGCAATCGCAGGATCAAGTTTGGTACCTCCTGAAGCACTCCCTCAGTTAGAGTCGGCAACAGTATCATCATGGCCGGACGCTCTAAACATACCCCTGCTACACCTCAGGCACCAGTCTGGCTCTAGGGACAAGCAAGGATACAGCAATCCGCCTTAAGCAGGACCAGTCACGCCCAGCCAAGCAAGCATGAGCTCTGGAACAATCTCGTCTGAGCCTACCTTGGGAAAGGGAAAAGCGGCCTAACCATAGGGCACAACAACAGCGCCCTATGAGGTAGTCCTTACTCTGAGATTTCTTAGTACAGGACAGCACGATATCCTGAATAGGAATAACATTCTACGTCTCTTTAAATATCTGGCAAACCTTGAAAAGACTCAAACGGGGAGGTTGAATGGGTGGAATTTGGAGCATGATGGGTGATACACATGGCGTCTCAACAGTGGTAGGATTGAAGCCTAAAGAAACACAACAAGCCATCTTGAACAACACCACACAACTCACAGAATGGGCATAGACATCCAGCTGGTGCCGCATCCAAAATACCCACACGTCCTAGCATCAACCAACGGAGGCAAGTCACCCTTGTCAGTCCAGCACGGGACAAACATCGTAGGCTCCCAGGCGGTAGTCAGTTGGGGCCCAGGGATGCAATGGGAATCAGGATCTTACACAGAAAATAACCATTATGACAATCCTGTAGCCACCCCTACACCAGCCACACCGGACTGCCAAGAAGGAGGCTGCAATACTCCTAACAGTCAAGAACGCCAGCAGAGCAAGAGAGAGGTCTTGAGAGGAATTTCCAGCAAGCAGCAATTAACCATAATTTCCTGGAATTTAGCAGGGATCAGCAAAATCAACGGAAACAAAAACCTGAAGCAGTTCCTGGAAACCGGGGTCATACTCTGCCTCCAAGAGACATGGGCGTTGTCCAGCACTCCGCTAGCCGGGTTCCACAAGCCTTTTGTCCCAGCCATAAAAAGAAACCTTTTTGACAGACCGGCGGGTGGACTAACAGTTTTCATAAAACACGAATGTGCCCTCGAAGTCACAGACATTAATCTGAATTCACAAGGGCTGCAAGCCCTACAGATTGGAGGCCTGGTCCAGAACTCATACCTAATGTGCCTGTTGATAATAAACTGTTACAATAATCATGTGCAGACCACCATGAAAAACTAGCTGGGGATACTGACAGGGAAAATGGATGACCTATTCAAGTTTCCATCACATCAGGTCATCCTAGTCGGGGACTTCAATCTGAAGGACCTCGACAAAGCTAACTCCTCTTTTCAGGGAGCACCCCTTCCCGACCTTCTCAATAACCATAAACTGGCCTCAACCTACATATTGAAAAAAGCTTGTTTAAACACATGGGAGCCCTTGTCCACCTTTTGGGATTCCTCAAGAATCGACTATATCATGGCCAGTGAAGGGATGGTGGCCAGATTGAAAGATTTTGCAGTTGAAGATCGGACGATTTGCGACCATAGGCCACTCAGAGCGGTGTTCCAGCTGGAAGACGTGTCAGCCAACAGCCTCCAAATCATTGGTGAATCACTAGGGAATGAAAGACACACCATTCTGAGGACGATAAAATGGTCCGACAGGACAGAGCATGCACTCCAAACTTGGCTGGAACAATAACATGAAGGACGACTGTCTCCTACATGCTCACCCATAAAAGACTGGGGGAACATTGTTGAGAAATTACAAGCAATATTCGGGAACCCCCAGCCCCACTGCGCCAGGACCAATGGGCAAATAAGATCTGGGCAAATAAGATCTGGAAGCATCTGGTTAAACCAAGGTATACAAGACAGCAAACGGCTCCTGCATAAGGCGCTCGTAACAAAGAAAAGAGGGGGTGACCAATCGGAGGGCCCATCCGTGGCCTCATTGAGGGCAGCTCAAAGGAAAAAAACATGGGAACATAAAAAAGCCAACATGGAAAGGGAATGGCTCAGAGTTTTTTTCCCTGCTCAAGCAAAAGAACCTTGCAGGATTATGGAGACATATAAACCAGCTGAGTAGTCGTGGGGCCCAGAAAGAAAATAGCGTACCCAAAAAAGACTGGATGATATACGTGAAGCGGTTATATGTAATCGTACCCACAAACATGGCCAGCACAGAGGAGACCAGCCATGGAGAAGGATGAGCCGGGCCAGCCAGTGCAAAGCCATGTGATTTGACCCTCAGCAATGGCATCTCACCAATGGAAACTAGATCCCACTATGCAGCATACTGTACTCGAGCAGTATGGACAAACTCTCAAATGGTCATCAAGACTATAAAGAAAATGACAGAAAGACGGGGCGCCGGGGCCCAACGGGATTCCAGCACCATTCTTCAAAATGGCCCCAATTTCTGGGCAGCAACCCTAACTCCCCTCTACAACTACACCTACTTGACAGCTATAACCCCTGATTCTTGGAAGGGCTCAATATTAGTACCCATTTCCAAAAAGGGGGACCGACTCAAGCCATCAAACTACAGGCTTATAGCCCTGCTCAACCTGGAAGCGTAGGCATATGCTCACCTTCTATTAAATTATTTGGGGAGGGTCAAAGAGAAGAGCATAATATTTATTTATTTATGTTTGAAAAGTTATAAAGCGCAACAAATGCCCTTGGGCGTCTCGGCGCTGTGGACTACGCAGAGTCAGAGGGCAGCTTATTGGTTAAACAACCATGTTTTTATCATCTTGCGGAAGTGCAACAGTGACTAGCAGGAACGAATCTGCAACGGTAGAGCATTCCACAATCTTGCCGCTTTCACCACGAAACGCCTGTCTCCCCAAGACACTGTCTGTGTTCGTGGTATCTGTAGCTGGTATGTAGTGGAAGAACGAAGTTGTCTGTTTGGACAGTATGTGGGTAGCTGATTTATCAGGAACTGAGGGCCTAGTTTACGTGAGGCTTTGAAGGCAATGCATAAAACTTTAAATTTTATAGGATTCCTAACTGCCAACCAATGGTAATTTTTGATCACTTGGGGTATAGGTTTAAATTTAAATTTAGGGGTCCCTGACAACATTCCAGCGGTGGCATTTTGAACAGTTTGCAGTTTGTTGATTACCCTGCTTTGTGCATTAGCAAACAACCCATTGCAGTAGTCCAGAGATTAAATCACTAGCGTGCTAAGCAAGGCTTTTCCTGCGCTTTCGGGAAGATAAGGAATGATTTTCTTGATCAATCTGAGTTTGTAAAATACTGTTGAGACAACTTGATTGGCATGAAAGACAAAATTCAGACTGTCATGGAACATAATTCCTAAATTCCTAACCTTGGTGACCGGGTTAGGCAGAGTACCCAGTGACGGTGGCCACCAGGAACTGGACCATGAAGGAGACAGCTTTCCGAAAATGATGATCTCCGTTTTTTCGGAGTTCAATTTAAGGCAATCGCTGCCATCCAATTACTGATGGCCAGCATACCTTCTTGAAAGCTTTCAGCAACCTTCTCTCCATCATTGTTTACTGCAAGCACCAACTGGGTGTCATCCGCGTAGGACGTAAGGCCCATCCCGTGAGCTTTTATGACTCTTGCTAGGTCCGACACATAGAAATTAAAAAGTGTCGGACTCAGGGATGAGCCTTGGGGAACTCCACACGGTAGAGTCAGTTGGGCAGATTGAAAGGAACCTAGGGTCACAGCCTGAGTTCTGTCTGAGAGAAAGGAGGAGAGCAGTTCGTTCTTTTGCCCTGTCTTGGATGCCCATAGCCGAGACACGGTCGATCAAGATGGAATGATCAACCGTGTCAAAGGCCGCTGATAAATCTAGCAATATGAGTACAGCTGTGCCTCCCTGGTCCCTAATAATTCTTATATCTTCAGAGGCTTTAATTGAAGCAGTTTCAGTGCCGTGTAGTTTGCGGAATCCAAACTGAGTATCGTCCAGCAGGTGGTTGTCCTCAATATATTTGGAGAGTTGTGAATTCATCGCCTTCTCTACCACCTTGGCCAGAAAAGGTAGGCTGGCTATAGGCCTGTAGTTCTTAGTGTCCTCTGGATTCAGGTGGGTTTTTTTTAAGAGTGGTTTGAGGAAGGTGTTTTTCAGTGAATCCGGATAGATTTTAGCTGTAAACATAGAATTACAGATTTGCGCGGTTACTGGGGCTAGTAGATCGATGACAGGAGCGAGCACTTTATGTGGACATGGATCTGTGGTCGTTCCTGACTTTATGATTTTCATTATCTCAGCAATTTGTTGCTCAGCAATTTAATCAAATTGCGCCAAGGAATGGTCTGGGGGATTAGTGGGGGTTAACTGTATTTAGTTTTTTTTTTGTCATAAATTCCGAATAGCTTCTATTAACTTTTTCATAGAAATAGCCAGCTAAGGAGTCGCACAGGGGTTGTGATGGAACAGGGGCGGCCTCAGGTGGTTGCTCAGCTAACGTGTTAACTACTTCAAATAATTGTTTATTTGAATTTTTGGCCAAATCAATTTGAGTAGTGTAGAATTGCGATTCTCCTATTAACATGACTAGAGAATCTGGATTTCATTAAAGACACGGAGGCTCACATTATGCATATAACTTTTAATGCGTATCCAAGCAGCCGCATACATCACAATTAAAAGGTTCCATAAAGAACATTCATAACAAATAAAGGGCATGAGCCAACAAGAGACTGCCTCTTTTAAATGTGGAAATACAGAGAAGTCCATAAAAGAACAATAAACTCCAAAATTTTCGAGAAACTTCAGAAGAGTTCATCTTGAGAAAATCCGTAGAAGCCAACACTGCGGAAGGATCCAAACATCTTAAATTAAGAAGGATTATCTGAAAAGGAGAAAAAAGGGTAAATTTGGAGCAATCCAAACTAAAACATTACAATGAATACAAATGCAACAATTTAGATGTAAAACAATAGAAAGGTAATACATAGCTGTAAACCTAGAAATATCACATCACATCCCAGGGAGGGATGGGTGGGATAATGTGAGCCTCCGTGTCTTTAATGAAATCCAGATTCTCTAGTCATGGTAATAGGAGAATCGCAATTTCATTACAAGAACGGAGGCTACATTATGCATGTTGGTAGCTTTGTAAAACAACATCAGACATATGTTCTATAGGTTTACAGTAATGTCGAGCAAATGTGCTAGCATTTGACCAATCAGCAGCTTTAAGAATATCGTCAAGTTTACCCCCAGACCAGAGGGATTTGCTGGCCATAGCACCCCTAAGGGAGTAAGCCTGAAACTTACGTAAGTCAACACCTGCTAAGCTCATAGCTGTTTTAACCCACTTAGCAATGGAAGTAGAGGAAATAGCTTTATGAGGTCTAACAAAGGAAATAAGTAATTGATTGACATTAGATGGTCGAAGAAGAGACATTCTACGATCATACTCCCTTAAACAATCAACAACACAAAGTTTAGGACAGGAGTCAAAGCGTGGATAGAAAATAGAATCAGACATAGTCTTAGTTCTTCTATGAATTTCAAATTTCACACCAAACATGTTGTAGGACCTAAAGGAGATGTCTAATGCTTTAACATCGGAGACCCTTCTACATGAAATAAGGCAAAGAAGAGTGGCAAGTTTGATAGAGAGGAGTTTCCTGTTAAGGGAAGTGTTACCAGGCCAGCTGGTAAAAGGGTCTAAAATCAAATTAACATCCCAAAGAGAATCATACTTAGGTTTTGGGGGTCTTCTTAGCTGGATGCTCTTCATAACTCTACAAATGATAACATTTTTACCTACCGTTTTACCATACACAAGAATATGACCAGCGGAAATAGCAGATCTATAGCAATTGATGGTTCTATAGCTAAGACCCCCTATCAAATTGTTCACAGAGAAAATTAACTATGTCAACAATAGACGCCTCAAGGGAATCCAGGTTCCTTTCCAAGCACCAACAAACCCAAGTTCTCCAGATGTTGTTATATCTGTAGTGGGTGCCAGGTGACCATGATTCTGAGAGGAGAGTTGAAGCTGTAAACGAAAGTCCTGAGACCTCGTTTGATCTCCTGACACTCTCCAAACAAGAAGGTTCAAACTCCCTGTTTGTATTAGAGGATGATTTTCGCCATCTACGTTTGTTAGGAGATGATCTAGGCAAGGGATTAGGAAGGGAGTGTCGTAAGCCAGTTCCAGAGCTGTTGGGAACCAAGCTTGAGAGGGCCAGAAGGGAGTCACTAGAACAGGGGAGCATTGATCGATTCTCACTTTCTGTAAGACTCTCTGAATCATGGCAAAGGGGGGAAAGGCATAAGCCCTCAGATTCTTCCATGGTTGGAGAAAGGCGTTCACGGCTAGAGCACCGGGATCGGGCATCCAACTGAAGTATTTTTTCAGTTGGAACGTTAGTCTGCTTGCGAAAAGATCTATTTCCAAGGGTCCCCAAACCATATTCAGATGGCTGAAGACAGAAATGTCGAGTTTCCAATCGCTGTGATCTTTGAGGAATCTCGAGTTCCAGTCTGCAGAGATGTTCGCTTTCCCTGGAAGGTATTCTGCTTTCAGAGCAATTTTGTGTTCTAGGCAGAACATCCAAAGTTTCTTTGCCAGGTTCGAAAGGTCTGCAGACTTGGTGCCACCTAGGCGGTTTATAAATGCCACTGCGGACATGTTGTCCATCTTTAAAACGACCGATCTTCCTTGCAGTGAGTGTTTGAAACTCATCAAAGCGTAAAGACCAGCTGTAAGTTCTAAATAATTTATATGTTGAGAAGACTCTTCCAGGGACCATGTTCCACCGGTATTCTGGTTGAGAAGGCAGGCTCCCCAGCCATGCATGCTGGCATCTGATTCCAAAACGAATTCGGGTTTCGCACCGAAAATCGTTTTCCCGTTCCAAGCATCCAGGTTTTCTAGCCACCAGTTCAGTTCCTGCTTGGCATCCAGGTCTAGGGAGATGAGATCCTCGTACCAGAGACCGGACCTTAGGGCTCTCGCTTTCACCCTCTGGAGGGCTCGATAATTCAGAGGGCTAGGGAAAATTGCTTGGATAGAGGAAGAAAGAAGACCGAGGAGTCTTGCGAGTTCTCTGAGGGGAAACTCTTGGAGTTTCAAGACACGACAAATTTCTTTTTTGATTTTTGTAATTTTTTGGCAGGGAGAAGAAGGAGACACTTGGAAGTATCTACAGTGAACCCCAAAAATTCCATCGACCTTGAAGGAGTCAAGACCGATTTTTCCTTGTTGACAATGAAGCCTAAGTGTTCTAGGAGATCCATAACTGTCTTCAGATATTGAGAGATTTCTTTTTTCCTGCACAATCATCATTTTGTATTTGGCTAGTTCTTCCTTGTAGGTTATTTTTAGTTCCATGGTGTAAGATTTACGCCAGTGTCTTTCACAGTTCCTACATTTCTGTTTCTGATCTCTAAGAGAATCCATACACCAGGGTGCCGAAGGAGAAGACCGGGTCTTGTAAATAGTCTTCTTTGGCACTAGCACATTCATTGCATTATCCAACCAAGTGGTGTATCTGGAGATGGCTATATTTGGGTCAGATGGAATGACCGGGCAGGTGGAGGTTAGGAGTACTTTCAGTTGATCATTATTTATATCTTTCCAAACCTTGAATGTCCCAGAGCTGTGTTCTGTCACCTTGGTTGCTGAATTATTATTTGATAGTATATCAAATATAGTTGCATGGTGATCAGTCCATTCTAAAGGCAGAATATCTTTTAGTGAGACATTCTGTGAGTTGGAAAATATACCATCCAACGTGTGGCCAGCCTCATGAGTGGGTAAGATGACCAGCTGGGTGAGACCCAACGTCTCCATATCTGTTAATAATGAAATAGTTTCATTATTGTGAGTATTTTCCAAGTGGAAATTGAAATCCCCTAAGATGGTAAAAGGGTCCTCTATCGCCAAAGATTCCATCAGATTGTTAAAGGTGGCTAAAAATTCTGTTCTAATACCTGGGGTTCTATAAAGAAGAACTCCTTTAAAATTATGCGAGGGAGTTAGCGTAATAGAAAAATGAACAGCTTCACATGTGGAAGATGGAACATGGGTTATCCTAACCGAAAGATTATTAAGTGCGATTATCGCCAAACCACCCCCTTTTTATTTAATCTGTCCTGTCTCTGGGAAGTGTAGCCTTCCGGAGTAGCTACCACCAGATCGGGTCCGGACGTTTTATCGGTCCCTTCTACCAGACCGGCTTTAAGTCACAGTCATCAACCCTGGACAACCCATTGACACTGACTTATTTATCATCTCAGGCAACCTTGAAGAACCATCCCCACTCTTCTTCTGTGTTGTGAATTAAAGCACAGCCTTCGATAAAGTGGTCTGCAATAGAATATGGTAGAAGCTAGAAAACTGGTGTATTCCACCAAACCTCTTGAAGGCAATCATGTCACTCTACGAAGACACTTGGGTGCGGGCAGCACAGTGTCCCCTAAAATAAACACAGAGGATAGGTCGAAGCAAGGATGTGTGCTGGCCCCCATCCTTTTCAATTTATACACAGCAGACCTGGGGGATGCCCTAAAATGAGCAAGTCTAATAGTTCCTAGACAAGGATGCGTGATATTGCCGGTGCTCCAATATGCAGATGATACTGCCATATTGGATCACACAAGGGTGGGCCTACAAAGAGCCCTAAATGCATTACATTGTTTCAATAACACCAACAACTTGACAGTCAGTCAAGGATAAACCAAGGTGGTCATTTTTGGAACATATAATTGGAAGAAGAACACACAATGGCAAATGAGAAATCTGCAATTCAGCATGGTGGATTCATATAATTACTTAGGGGTTTTGCTAATGGAGTGGGCCAAGGAGAAGGTTCACCTGAAACAACTGAGCTCCAAGGCCAGCAAAGTCACATACCTACCAAAACAACTAAGCCACCACTTTATTAGCCCGTCTGTAGGTCCAATACTAACTGTCCTGAAAGTGAAACTATTACCAGCTATTATTTACAACCACCTGGCCTTCCCCGGGCTACTGGATGCCCCCCTCAACTCATCCCAAGTAAAGGCATATAAATCTGTGCTACATATTCCAAGGTCAGCTAGGAATGCACGGCTAAGACTGGAGCTAAGCCTATCAAGGCCTAACCTGACTTGATAGGGGGAGATTATTAAGGTATAGTTAAGGATACTTAGGGCCCTGGATCACTCTCTGAAACACCACCGGAGAACAATCTTCGAGGGGTCAGGCACGGCCTAGCATATCAGCCTAGGAAAAGCGCTTAAAACATTGAAGATCAAGGAAGAAAGTATACCACCGCTGGACATCCTCCTGAATGCTTGGAAAAGATCAATAAACCAGCAAATACGCGAAACCTCCTTTGACCTGGACATTAAATCTCTTCGTTCAAGCACCCACCTAGACCCTCTGAATAACTCCTACAAAGTAACCAAAGCACAACCTTATCTAAGAGGGGCTCTCACTCCACTGGCCCAAAGCAAAATCCTTTACATGAGACTAACTATATTAGGAATTGCTGACTTTAATCCTGCATGGGCCCGTAAGGGGGAATCTACAAACTGCAGAATATGCCCCTATATAAGGGAATCCTGGCTGCATCTCCTATGCTGCTGCTCGAACATTAAAATTGACCGCTGGCGACTCTTGCATCCAATCTACATTACAAATGGAATAAAGTCCTGCAGTGAAGCGTCAGCCTTGTGTCAATTCACCCTCGACACAACGACCCTAGCAAGACTGGCAAAATTCATCCACCAAATCAGGATTCCCCTAAAAGCTGCCAATGAAAGCAACAGAACTTTGGTGAAGTGCACCGCAAATCTGGAAGAAGTAAGCTTAGCGGCCCGCTAGTCTAAGAAAGCGCTAACACTAGCGAGGGCTAACTGGAATGAAAGAGGCGATGTCCATTTTCCTGTACAGCAGTTTACCTATCGAGGCTCAAAGGGGATTTCTTGAAAGCGATTAAGGCCAAACTGCATAGACTATAAACCCCGGGGAGGGACGATCGTGTTGGCACCGGGGTGGGGCGCTCAATTTTATGTAAGATAAACAGAAGTTTTTAGTATCATTGTTTTAGCTTTTATACCCTGATTGTTTTTACTGTAATGATTTTAATTAATTGAACAGTTAATAAATAAATACAAATACTAGTAGCCCACCTTTACTTACACCTCCGAATGTATACTTCAGGCTTATACATGGCTTCCCAGGGGATGGTCTGGCCGGTGTTATGTCTCTTTCCTCTTACCTCTCAATTACATTACACTGTCTAATTATCACAAGGATCATGGGTTACAGCGTAGGGATCTCCATCTTTATTGAGTAAAGAGTGTTGTTAATCCAGACGATATAGATAAGACAGATGCTTCCTCACAGCAATTTACTGACATAATGAAGGGCATTCTGCCATTTTGGGGTCCCATGTTCAATAGCCGTAATATTCGTCGCGTCAGAGTAGTTGAGAGAGTTATTAATATTCCTTCAGGTATACTGATTACAGTTGAGCTTCAGGCTGCGAGGCTCATTGCTCTTCAAAATCAGATGGTTTTAGACGTCATTCTGGCTGATAAGGGTTTAGCCTGCCACATAATCAGCATTAGCTGCTGCGTGTAGATTCCTGATAGTGCCCCTACTGTTACTCTGCAATACAGAAATTACACAGACGTGCTTCAGACATCCATTAGGATAATGGTTCATAGTCTCTCACAGGCGGTCTCTGGGGTCTATTGGCATCATGGGGTTGGAAGATACTACTTGTCCTAATAGCTACCGCAGGTGTCTTTACATGTTGCCTATGTATTAATTGCCTTACAGCATGTTGAAGCTATTGTGTGAGCAAGCTCACCCCTACTCCTAAATTCTCAGGACGTGATAACACGGTCTCCACTTTGATGATGCAGGATATCCAACATATGATGCTCATAGGCAAGGGCATTTTTGAGTACCAGCTGGATTTTCATACTAAGTGTGTTACTTTCTTCTCCATTGTCACATGAGTACCTATTCATTTGCTCCCCCCTTAGAATTGTAAAGACCCTACCGGATAGCTCAATAAAGCATTTGGCCACTCATACTAAAAGGAGGGCCTGTTAGGTTTGAAATTCCCATTCCTCCAACACACTCGTTTCATGCTATATTAGATTAGCAGTGTGTGGCTAAATAGATGCCATTTGTATTCACAGTATGCAACCGACTAAGTTATCACCGGAATGTGCAGGCTTCAGTTAGCGAGTGTGACTCCATTTTGCATTTCGTAATCCCTGTTAGACTGCTTAGACTATGTCTGAACTCGGCCTCATTACTCGTATTGCTTGCCTCAGCAGAACACTGTATTTCGTTATTACTTTCTCTTCTGTTTAAGGCTGTTTCTTGACTTACTAATGAATAGGCCTACCATACCTATCCGAGTGTGTAGTTCTGCTCCCACATTAAGAAAAAGAAGAACAAGGGAGACCCTACTCACAACGGAACCAGGGTAACGTGTTTATCCATAGAACAATGGTTCCTGTGGCACAATAACTTGTACAATTTATATTTAGTACAACAGCTAAATAGCGTATTCAAGTTAATATAGAACAGGGGCTTGGCAAAGAAAAAAGCACACTTATACCAGATTCTGGAAAATGATTTTGTAATTCAGATAAGACAATTGTATCAACGACATATATACAAGAAAGTGCAATGTGTCCCCAGTGATATTGTGAGCGAAAACAAACAAAAACATAGAAAATAAGTGACCTATACAATTTTTCAGCAATGAGTATTTACAAAAGGGAAATGACCAAACGCAACAATAAATCAATTTTTAATCGGTGACTATCTGCAGTCATAGAGCACTGTGTTTGAGGGGTTCATTCCCTATGGCGTCGATGGCATTTCGACCTATTAGATGAAGGTCTCGTCAGGACTAGACAGTGAGGGACATCTCGTGGTGTCTATAATTACACCTCATGCGTGATAAAGTAATAGAGTCAACTTACAGTGAACCCAGCCGGGCACACTGTCGTGGAATACGTGGTAGTCCTATATGGGGGCTTGCGGTCAGTGCCGATGTAGCATTAGAAGAACAGGGAGGTACCTGTTAGAAGATTAGAACCGCTCGATAGCGTTATCCCGGTCGTCTGTTTAATGACAGAATCACATTAAGAGACGCTGAGGCCCAGCTCGGCAACCTTGTGTTGCCAATAACATGCACCCATCTTGCAGGTGGTAGTGCATCCCTCTGTGAGGGCACAGAGGGATTTGTTCATGTTCGGCCCAGGCCGGTAACTTTCCACTGTGGCGTGGTTGGAGGCTGTTGTGAAGATTGATTACATGTTGTAGTCCTTTTGGCGGGCCAGTCCCTTGGCAGACACCTTAGGATGCAGGTCATAATTGACTCCTCTGCAGAGTATTGCTAATAAAATGTATGTTTGTATTCTCTACTGTCTGACCGATTCTTCATTCTTGGGAATGCATAGCAGGTGGTTGTAAGTAACCCGGGTGGCCCCTAAGGGCCACTTCCTTCAGGGTGGCAGCTCAATGTCCCTGCCTGCTTTCGGGGAAGCAGGCTCAGTTGAAAGGTCCATTAGTCAGGTCTGGGGGCAGGCGTAAACCCAGGTCCTAGCAGACCATGCCCTTACAGCATCCTCTGACAACCGGTCGATTGCAAGAGGGTCTGGAGTACCCTGCCCCTAATAATCCAGAGGAAGGCTTCCACTCTTACTTGTATTCCGTGCGCACCAAGGGAGAGAGGGAAGAACCAGCACAAATGAACTCAACCTCCTAGAGTCCTGCCTGGGCTTAAGGAAGCAACTGAGCCCACATCACGACTTCCAGGGCAGCTGGATTGTCCACCTCATGTCTTGCCTGCACTCGGGGAAGGCAGGTTAGGAGGAAAGGCCTATCAGGCAGAGCTGGGTGGCAGGAGCGGACCCGGGCCTCTGGGTTCCCCAGTGGGTGGGCCCAGGCCCTGGCTTAACCCAGCGCAGAACCGCTGGACCTCACGAGGGTCCGAGGTAACCTCTCCCTAGTAACCTTGAGTAAAAATCCCTCCCTTTCTTTGAATTCATGCACACCGAGTGACAAAGGGGACATCCTGGCGCCCTGGCTGAGATTGGGGTAGCCAATGAGCCCTCATCTGGACTTCCAGGGCAGCCCAGCCATCTAGTAGCGCCATTTGAAAGCACTGTACCTGATCGGATGGCCTAGGGGCTTGATCCGACCAGATGGGCGAGCTCTCAGAATGACCATCTGGTCATGCTGTTCCTCAATGAAAAGGTTTTCCTTGAGCTAAAAGATTAACCCTGCCTGGAAAGTTACTGGGATCTCATAACGAAGCCCTTAGATCGTAAGCTTTATCATCAGTTTAGAGTTGGGACACTGCCGCTTAGTAGGTTAACATGTAAATGGCACCCAGGAACTAGCGTTAAGTGCCATTTTTGACCAGATGATACAGAAGATATTGATCATCTTTTATATGTTTGCCCGGTTTACCAACAACCCAGAAGCTTGTGGCTGAAATCAGCATGTCGGAACCTAGGAACTAGCTCTGTGATGGTCGCTAAGAGGATACTGAAATCTGTCTCTAACGATATCGCAGTTATTGGAGTAGCTAAGTTCCTGAGTTGGGCGTGGGTACTACGGGTGAAATATGGAGGGCCTCAATAGCCATTTTATTAACCACATCAGCGCGGCGCAGATTCCTGCGCTGTGCTGAATGTTCTAATGAGCCAACGGGCTCATGACGGAACGGTTCCGTCATGAGCACAGTCCAACCGACACTCATGACGGAACCGTTCTGTCATGAGCATCGAAGGGGTTAAATTGTTGGGTTACTGTGTCCACCGTGTGGAACTGAAATTTAAAGGATTTTATTATGTGTATAAAGTCTTGTGTGTGGGTTATATTTAATCCTTTCTTAAGAACTGTTTTTAAACTGTAACTATAGGTATTTATTTTTTTAGCTTTTTCTGTCAAACCATGTAAAGACAGCACTTTTGCTAAGGTGTATTTATGGTTCAACCTTTCGTAATTAAATGAATTTCCTGTCTTTTAACAAGGAACAATCGCAATAAAGACTTTTTGAATTGACCATCTGGTCATGCTGTACCTCAAGGTTTCCGCTTGTTCCTGAAGGGGACAGGAACTCTGCGGCCTGGGTTTTCGGAGTCCCATCTGGGCTTCAGGCAGGAGCTCTGACCCAAGACACACAGGCACCATAACATGCAGGAAAAGCAGGGGAGGTCTCTCTGGGCCTAATAGATCCCCATCGCAGGCCCTTTGTAGTGTGGCAGGCCGGAAGGCAGAGCCCAGAGTGGGAGTGGGTCCCTGGTCAGGGGTCCGCAGGGGGCCCCGGTCAGAGCTTCTGAACCCAGCCAAGAAGGATACCTGTCCTGGGCTCCTGGCAGTGCAGCAGGCCAGAGCCCAGGGGTGTCTGCCCATGGGCCCGCAGGATCCTGGTCAGAGTTCCTGTGCCAGTTGTGCCAGGTAGGCCTCCCAGGGCACGCAAAAGCCCGTCCCAGGGGCTTGGCCATATGGTGCCCAAGAAGACGGAGCCCAGGATGGCGGGCCCTCACCCTGCAGCGCGCCTGATCCCCGGTCACAGCTTTTAAACCCTGTCAAGCAGGGGAAGCCTACCTGGACCCAATGGAACCCCATCCCGGGCTCTTGGCAGTGCAGCAGGACGAAAGACAGAGTCCAGGGCAGGGGTGCCCAGCCACTGCTCGGTTGGAGTTCCTGTGTCCGGCTGCACCAGGAGGCCTCCATGGACCCACGAGAGTCCATGTCAAGGGGCTGGCCAAGCGGTGAGCCAGTAGCCTGGGGCCAGGATGGGGGACCAAGGGCTGCCGGGGGGGCATGGGAGGGTGTGGGGCCTGGTCAGAGCTCCTGGCTCTGGTCGAACAACGGAGGCCTTCCCGGGCCTGCAGGAGTCCTTACCAGGGGCTTGGCCATGTGGTGGGCCAGAAGAGAGAGTCCAGGATTCAGAGCTTCTTAACCAGGCCAAGCAGAGGAAGCCTCCCCTGCCTGATGGACACCCATCCTGACCCATTGCCAGTCCGGCAGGCCAGAGGACAGAGTCCAGAGTAGGGAAGCCAGCCCTATGGCCCAGCAGGGCCCGAGACCCATCATAGCTCCTGGGCCTGGCTGCACTGGGTAGGCAACTGCCAGGCCCATGGGACCTCAACCATGGTGCTTTGTCGCATGGCAGGCCCAAGGACGGGGCCCCGGATTGGGGTCCCTGTTCAGAGCTTCTGAACCCATACAAACAGGGGAAGCCTTATTGGGCCCTATGGACCCCTACCCCAAGCCCATGGCTACAGCAAGATGTAGGATGGAGCCTAGGGTGAGAACACCCACTCCAGGGCCCAGTTGGGCCCTGGGGCCCAGTCGGGTCTCCTGGACCTGGCCACATACGGGAGGCCTCCCTGTGACCCCATTCCAGATGCTCTGTCATGCAGCAGACCCTGGGAACTAGTCGGAACTCCTAAACCAACCATGAAGGGGAAGCCTCCCCATGCCCGCAGAACGCTGTCTCAAGTTCTCTGCCACTCAGCTGACACAAGGACAGGGCCAAGGATGGGGGGCTCCCACCCAGGGGCCCAGTGAGGCCTGGTGAGAGCTTTTGTTCCAGTCTGAGCAAGGTAAGCCTCCCCAGGCACTTGGTGGTGTGGCAAGCCTGAGTATGGAGCCTAGGGTGGGAGAGCATGCCCCAGGGCCCGGTGGGGCCCGGTTGGAGCTCCTCGGCCAGCAGAGCAGCAGAGGCCTCTTCAGGCCTGCAGGAGTCTGTCCTCAGAGCTTGACCCTGCAGTGGGCCAGAAGACGGAGCCCAGGAAGGGGGCACCCACTTGAGGGCTCGTTGGCCCCGGTCAGAGCTTCAGAGAACCAAGCCAAGCAGGGGAAGCCTTCCCAGGTCTGATGGACCCCTGTCCAAGGCCCTAGGCAGTGGGGCAGTCCGGAGGCTGGAGCCCATGTTTGGGGCGCCCACTCCTGGCCTGGCGGTTCCCGGTCAGAGTTTCTGGGACCAGTAGCACAAGGAAGTCCTTCCCGGGACCCCGTCTCAGACACTCTGCCATGCAGCAAGCCTGAGGACGGTGATCAGGATATGGGTATCCCTACCCCTGGCCTGTCAGGGCACCAGTCCTGGGCCATCTGGTCTCTGGCTGAGAACCGCAAGTGGGTCAAGGGGTACCCTGTCCCTAGTAAATCAGTGGGAGGCTAGTCTCCTTTCTTGTAATCCGTGTAAAACGAGTGAAAGAGGGGACCAAAGACACGCATGCACCTGACCTCTTGGAGCCCTGGCTGGGCTCAAGTAAGGAAATTAGCCCTGATCAGGACTTCCAGGGCAGCCAAGCAATCTGGTCACCTCCCTAGTGGAAAGCATGGTGTGTGACTAAATGGGCAGGCTCACGGTACACCTGGGTACTCATAGCCCCAGCTGGGCCTCAGGTAAAGCAGGGGCCTGATGAAATCCTGTCCTGGGCCCGTGGCGGTGAGGCCGACCAGAGGATGGAACCCAGAGGCCCTTGAACTTGGCCGGAGCTCCTGGACCTGGCCACGAAGGTGAAGGCTCCCTGGGCCCAGAAGAATTATAATAACAATTCTTCTACCATTTTTGTTCCCCTAGATTCTGAACCCTAGCTCAGCCAGCACCCATGGAAACCTAACCAACCTAGGGCTAACCATTGTGAGCTGACCTGCATGGCTCTCACCAGGATTTATTACCCAGAATGCCTTGCAAACCTCAAACTTTGATTATAAGAACACGTTTTCCTCATATATCTGAGATGGAAGGCTCTGGAACCTGCAGGGAGCAACAAACCTTGTTCCACCGAACATTCCGGAAACGTCTCCCAATTCAAATGGCATGGGAAGCTCTTCCCCTGCTACAGAGACTAAAAATCTAAAAACAATTGAAATCCCACTGCTGTATACAGCAGAGGGATTTCCTGACGTGTGCAGAGGACATAACTGTTACGTCCTTGGCACAGAAAGGGTTAATAAACGATTGTCCAGTCAGTGCTTTTTCTTTTGAAAAAGGAGAAGAATATTTATCACAAACACACTACCAAATACCATGCAATAATTTACAAATATGTACATTGGCAGATGGAAAATACCATATATATGACATTGTGTAAAGGGGTCACACAACCATGTCAAGTGAGTGTATTGGTTTTGTCAAGGTTTAAGAACGACAAACTGCATGTTAAAATCATCATTGTATACTTAAATACAAATGTCTAAAATAATACTCCAGCATGAATGAAATATACGGTGAGCAGAAATCATGGACATAATTATGGTGAACCAATAAAGCATTTAGGTCTCATCTCCGCCTCCTGCTGACATCAATGCCAGGGACTTGCACACTGAAAGTTCAACAAGAGACCCCTCCCCTCTGGATTGGCTCCAGTTTTCTGGCCCAGCCCTCTCCTTGGGTTCAGAGGGCTGGGCCAGGTTCATCCCTGGTACACAGTGACAGCTGAGTGATTGATGCATATCATTTCACCCCACCACTTTCCTACTCACTAGCTGAGTGGAGTATTGTTATGCTTCCTTTGTGTGGGGAGGCCTTTGTTCTTACTGCTGAAGAGAAATGCAGTTCACTGGGCTTAGCAGAGTAACAAAAGGCCTAGGCTCTGATCATGAGCCAGAGAAATATGAAAACTCTGGTTGACCCATAAAGTGTACAGATATCATTTTGGAAATTACATCATTTGTTTTTCCGTTACACTCCAATTCAAGATGTCAATGTTCCCAGTAGGCAAAATGGAAGTGAAACTACACTCTAAAGCAGTTCTCTTCCTATGTTACTAATAGAGTGTCGTTGTAGACAAAACAGTAAATTACACTGACTTTCCCTTGTAGTGTACACTAACATTATAAGGTCTATCCCAGGTGAATATCTAATCCTACAGATTGTCCATCGCGGCAGGCTACCTGTGCCGAGTTACCGGGCTGTGCATGACAGTAGTCTCCCGCGCACAGCCTGCACACGTGTGGTGGGAAAAGGAGGACAGAGTTGTGGAATTTTTGGAAGAAGGAATGGAAGGGGCAAAGAAGTGGCCCCAGGGGTAGGAGGTTTGTGATTTGCATGTGGTCATCTGGAGCATTGGAAATAATATTGTTCCAATACAGTGTCAAAATGAACCAACCGGTGCCACAGACTTCCAAGGGGAGCAGACGCACTTTCCCCAATTCCTCCCTACTTCAAGCTCACAAAAACATTACAATCCTGTACACAGCACAAGCCAGGAAGGAACGGGAAATGGGAAAAAAAGAGAGGCAGCCTCCAGAATCAGGTGCCCTTCTAAGCTCTTCTCTTTCTATTCTTCTTAAGGTCTTCTCAAGGTGTTTATTTTGTAAGAGCCACAGCAACACCTATATAGGATGGCAAACACATGCTTAACATAATCTTAACATTTCCAAACAACTATTACTCCAAAATTCTCTCTCTTTCACATCAGTCATTCATCTACCTTATTCACACTTTTTTTTAGCTCCTCTCTATTACAGCTATAAAAAGTTGTTTATTTTCTTAAGAAATGTACAACTCATATATGGATTGTTGGTTTCTGGCTTCTTCTTGTGTGTCTTTTCAGAGTCTTTAGTTTAAAAGTGTATATATATATATATATATATATATCTTGTGAGACAGCACAAAAATTCGCCACTACCCAATGGAGGTTTTTCAGTGAGACCATTTTGCAAAAACCACGGATACCAGCATGCACTCAGAAAACCTCGAAAAACTGCCACTAGAGGCCCGAAAACATTTAAATATGCAAATATTTCCATAGGTTTACAATTGGT
This sequence comes from Lissotriton vulgaris, assembly GCF_964263255.1. Classification (NCBI taxonomy): domain Eukaryota; kingdom Metazoa; phylum Chordata; class Amphibia; order Caudata; family Salamandridae; genus Lissotriton; species Lissotriton vulgaris. Next base: position 2,118,603,433 of record NC_141687.1, on the reverse strand, counting down.
TCCTGTGGCCAGAGCTTACCTTTGACAAAGTTCACTGGATGAATGAAACGCGTTAGGATTGCCAGCAGCTGCTCATTAAACTGGTTTTAAGCCACAGTATTTTGAGTACTGCTCATGTCTTTCTGCAAGGGGAGAAGTTGTGCACATATTCAGCTGCTTGGTTCCGCCGCAGAGCAACACACCGCCAGCAAGTGCGCCATCATTACCCTCCATTGAACCACACCTGGATGCTTTGGTAAATCGAACAGGGTAACGGACGCTGCCACATACTGGAATGCGGCATGGTTCCTGACAGCCTCTAAAATAGGACAGTGAAAGGAGTAATACTGCTCAGGAAAGACCTTGCTTCCTGTGAGACAGCACAAAAATTTGCCACTACCCACTGGAGAGTTTTCACTGAGACCATTTTGCAAAAACTACGGATACCAGCATGCACTCAGAAAACATCGAAAAACTGCCACGAGAGGGCCAAAAACATTTAAATATGCGATTTTTTCAGTAGGTTTACAATTGGTTCCTGTGGCCAGGGCTTACCTTTGACAAAGTTCACTGGATGAATAAAATGCTTTAGGATTGCCCGCAGCTGCTCATTAAACTGGTTTTAAGCCACAGCATTTTGAGTGCGGCTCACGACTTTCTGCAAGGGGAGAAGTTGTGCACATATATATATATTTTTTTTTTGGAGAAGTGCAGGACTTTGAAGCCTGGACGAATTCAAATATCTTAAGAAAGACCACCCGGTGATGCCTATTTTTTACTTGATCCCTAAGGTTCACAAGAGTCTTATAAATCCCCCAGGCAGGCCAATTATTTCCACCAGGAGTGGGTTGTTGGAAAATGTGACCATGTACATTGATTTTTTTCTTCAGGATTTTGTGAAAATGTTGCCATCCTATGTACAAGATTCTGAGGACTTCCTTCGAAAACTGGAACATGTACATTGGAATTCTCAATGTTGGCTGATCACATTAGATGTTTCAGCTCTTTATACTAGTATTTCACACATGGAAGGTTTGAGAGCTGTAGAATTCTATCTGGGTAATAGACTGATACACCTGTATGAACACAAAAAGATGTTAATCAGTATGATTTCTTTTTGTCTCCACAACAACTTTTCTTGTTTAACAATCAACATTTCCAACAAGTCAGGGGTGTAGCCATGGGGGCCTGCTTTTCACCCAGTTATGCCTGTTTGCTCATGGGCTACTGGGAGCAGCAGGTACTACATGGCACATTCAATGATGTGGTTGTTGATCATGTGTACCACTATATTGATGAGTACCAAAAAACAGGCGAGTGATTTCATTGATTGGTTTAATCAGAATGTCTTCAGTCTTACTTTCACCTCTAATATTAGTCAGGAGAAAATCTGCTTTCTAGAACCTGATATCTAATGATCCGGTCATTGGTAACTTTATGTCAGCCAAACCCAAGATTTCTTTCAGGAAAGTTCGCTCTATGAGCAATGCTCTGGTGAAATCTAGCCCTGAGGCGATAACTAACACCTCGTGGCTTCAAGCTAGCAAGGGTTTCAGAAAAGGTGCTGTCTGTAATACCTGCAAAAACGGGGTGAATAAGACACAGTACATTACACCTTTCTCTGATATCCCTCGTGTTATCCACAAACAGTTGACGTGAAAAATGAGTTTGCGGTGTATGTGCTGGAGTGTCCGTGTGGCCTGCGGTATGTGGGGAGTACCAAGCTGCAGGTTCACAAACGGATACTCCAGCACATAAGGGCCATCAATCCCGGGGACACTGCTTACCCAGTTGCACGCCATTTTCAAGATCTTCATGGAAATCAAAGTCAACTATCGAGGTATTTTGTCATTGATGCGGTTCCACCATTGAGGAGGGGAGGGAACCGTGAGGCTATTTTACAAGCCCTTGAGACAAGATACATTGTAAAACTTGACAGCAAATCTCCCTCAGGCCTCAATGCCAGTGAGGATTTCTATACCTGTTTATAGTTTCCGTTCATTGTTCCAATCAGCTCTCCCAACTTGACATGTAGGCTCTATGACTGAGCTCCCCATTGCTGTATAAACATCTTAAATTAGTGGGGATGTCGGTGTTTTTGGCCTCTTTATCCTAGCACAGTACAGTGGTTCTTTTTAATTCATCTTTATCTGTTTTTAAACATTTTTAATATAATAGAATTGGTTCTTTTATATTTTACACATATCTTGCACAGTATACTCCACTAATGGTACAGATTGCTTATATTGTCATGACCGTGTGATTATGCAAAATCCTTTTTATGTTTTTGGATTATAAACATGAATTAAGCCACTTGGCTTATATTAGTTTAGGAGGTTCACCAACCGCATAACAACAGCTTTGGTGAAAATGTTTTGAAATTCATTTTTTGACCGAGCGGCATGTATTTATTTCTTTTGTATATTTTGATGAAAGCAAGCTTCATTTATTGTGCAGGATTTTTTATCATAAGAATTGTATTTATATTTGCTCAGGTCTTGGTTACATTGTGAATTTCTATTCAATGCTTTGAATCCACAGTTAGGATGTTTTCTATGTTTATTCATGCGGGTCATGCTGACAACCAATCATGTAAACATGATTATGAGCACTTAGCACTTTAAAAATCAACTGCTCCCTTTCTAGCGTTGTGTGATTAAGGCCTCTGGGCAGGCCGAAACGTTATGCTGGTGGCGAGAAAATCAAAAAAATAATTTTTTCACCTGCTAGCTGGGTTGGCTCTCGTTTCCTTCTCTGGTGGTGTCCTGCGGATTGTGGGATTGCTGGAGTGTTGGTTCGAGTTTGCTGAAAAAAACCATAGGTTTTAGGGACGTTATAGTTAGAAATTAGCATTTAAAAAACCATTGAAATTCACTGAAAAAACCATAGGTTTCAGGTATGTTATAGTTAGAAATTAGCATTTAAAAAACCTTAGAAATCCACTGAAGAAAACATAGGTTTCAGGCACGTTATAGTAAGTTGCAAATTTCAATCGTACAAAACCATAGAAATTCCGGCGTTATAGATAGTTCAGCTAACTATAACTCGTGCCCCTGCAATGTACTGCTGATGATGTCACATATTACATCATTCATTACATGGTCAGTGACATCACTGATGAAATCACTGATGACATCTCAAATGACATCACTGATGACATCATCCAGTGACTTTGTGTTTCTATAAAGTGTAAATATGTTTTATATATATGCCAATGTGTATTGAAGAATGAGTGGGTGCATGAGTGTGTGAATGGATGATTTAGTAGATGTGTGACTGATTGTATAAGTGACTGATAAAGTGTATCTTACTGAATGCATGGGTTAGTGAGAACACTGTGTAAATGTCTCTATCAGTTTCTTAGTTGTGTCTAAGCGGCCACATGGGTTGGTGAGTAGCTACATGAGTGTCTATATGGGTTATTGTTTGGTTTTCTGAGTATCTGTATGGGTGCCTGAGTGTCTGTGTGGGTGGGTGGGGTGGTGTGACTCTGTGCATAGATGTGTGAGTAGCTGATTCTCTGGGTGTATGGGTGCAAGAGTGCATCAGTGAAGGGCTGTACAGGTGGGTGAGTGTGTGCATAGCTTTGTTGGTGAGTTAATGGATGTCTTAGTTGTACATATGTGCATAACTACATATGTGAAAGGCAGTATATTTGAATGATGGAGTATATAAATGATTATATGTGAGAGTGAGTGATTTTGAGAGTATCTGTATGGATGAGTGTTTGCTTGTGTCAGTGATTGTATATGAGAGTAAGTATGTGTTAGTATCTGTATAAATAAGTGAGGCGTGTGTGTATAACTGAGTAGGTGAGTAAATGGGAAGGTGATTAATTCTTTGCATTACCGACTAGCTGTGTGAGTAACTCTATGGGTGAGTAGCACTGTGTGAGTGTCTGTATGGGCGGATGAGTACATATGATAGTGGCTGTATTGATGAGTGACTGCATTTATGAGTGACTGTAGGCCTAGGAATCAGTGAGCGGGTATGTAATAATTAGTATTGGTGTGTCTATAGTTTCGAGAATAGTAGTCTGTATTTTAGAGTGGGTGTATCAAAGGTTATATTAGGGTGTTAGGTGGTCAGATTATCATGTGGATGATGCCATCAGTGATGTCAATTGAGATGTCATCAGTGATGTCACTGACCATGTCATGATTGATGTGATATCTGACGTCATCAGCAGTGCATTGCGGGGGCGTGAGTTATAGTTAGCTGAACTAACTATAACTCTGGAATTTCTATGGTTTTGTATGAGTGAAATGTCCAACTAACTATAACCTGCCTGAAAGCTCTGTGGCGCTTACTGGAAGTACCTAGTGGGCTAGTTGGACCCCAGGTGGCCCCCGGGGCTCAGGGGTCTGTAACTGACCCCCGCATTTGCATTTTAGTGCCCCAGGGAGGTGGCACACCCCATGGGGTGTAGGGGGTGCTTGAGCCCCCACATAGGTGGCAGTCCCTGGGGCTGTGGGGGGCATGTGCCCTCCCCATATATTTTTGAAAAGCCCCGTGGGATGGTGGTCCCCTGGGTGTGTGGGGGGCTCGAGCCCCCCACACAGGTTTATTAAATTTAAAAAACAAGCCCTGGAGGTTGGCGGTCCCCGGTGCTGCAGGGTGGAGCCATATGTCCCCACAAATATTTTAGAAAAGCCCCGGGGGTGGCGGCCCCAGGGCACGGACGGGCTTAGAGGCCCACCACACATCAAAAAATAATCCCTAGGGCTGGTGGTATTATTAAGAGAGTCCCAGGGAGGTGGCGGTCCCCAGGGCTGCCGGGGCCCCTGCAATTAAAAACTATGAATTGGGCAATGTCCCCGGGACCTGGTCCAGCCAGGGGCCTAATTTAATTGATGTGCAGGAGCCCACGCTTCAATGTTTTTAAATGTGTCGTCCGGAATCGCGCAAATTTGCCCGATTTAAAAAAAAAAAGATTTTTGGGGCCTGGGGGTCCTTGTAGGTCCCCCTGATCAGGCCTAAGGAGTCACAAGGTGTCCCAAGATGGCTGCCAACACTTCCTGGTTTGGAGTGTTGACAGCCAATTATAATGAAGCTCGTGGTCGGGAGGGCCGGCGGATCCACCGTGCCTCTAGATATCAATATTTTGCTAGTTATTAGCAAATCAAAAAATGCTTTTCCTTTGGAAACAAGGTTTTAACTATGACTACCTACTGTCGATATATAGTTAGGATTAGCTACCATAGGAAATCTGCAACATTCTATTGGGAATACCTTTGGCGCCGGTTGAGGAATTTGCGTGTAATTTTCCAAAATTTTGGCCAGCTCCGCTCCGCTCCTTCCCTGAAAGTTTCGGGGGGTTCGTGAAGTGGGGGCTGAGAAAAAAGGGGGTCCCGAAACGTGTTGTCCCCATGTTAATTTCCATAGGACGGTCTGACAAGTCTACAGCCCGAACCGCTGAACGGAATAACGCCAAACTTTGCAAAATTGTAGGGACTGGTAAGCAGATGTGCCTTTGCTATGTTTGGTGAAAATTGCTCCAGTGGTTTTTATGAAAATTAACTTCAAAAACACATATATATCTGGGCGGAGCCTAACCACACATCTGATCTGATTGGCTTTCAGCACTTCATCCAAGAAGTGTTGGCAGCCATCTTGGGACCAATATACATGATAGCACCTCATTAAAAAGCATTGTAGTTAATAGAGGGTTTTAGGACTTTAGTTACATTATAAATCATTTGTTGATGGTACCATACTCATTTTAGACATTGTGGTGTGTTCTAAGGTGATTTTACCATGTGAAAAAGCCTTCTGCTGTGATATCATGAATCATGTTTGAAAGAAAACTACTATCTCATGCTTTTCCCACAGTGGTTTGGAAGGGGATCTATAAGCTAAACTGAAAGCATATTTTCAGTAAATTCACATTATCTTTCTCAGTCATGTGAGAATGAAGTCTGACATTTTCAGTAAAACATGTACACCCAACAAGGACAGAGACTGTCAGTTGATTCCTTTGTGTTCTACTGCAGCCTCCTAGAGCGCTAACAGTCCTACTTATTACACAAAGGTATAGCACACCTGAAGCCATCTTAATTGTAATAAAGTGGTAACTCTTAAAACATTTAATTTAAAAAGGAACAAAACGAGGGGGTATATTTTGCCATAGAAAGTATTATTAGTGTTGCAGAAAGAAAAATGTGGGCACATTTTGAGTGACTTCTCAAATCCTCTTCTATTTCATTAAAACATTCTGACATGCAGTCTCCCAAGATGGCCACCAGAGACAAAAGAGCCCAAATGTAGCCTAAATATCACCCAGATGTAGCCCAAGTATAGCCCAATGACAGAATGTCCCAGAGTGTTCTAAAGAACAACTAGAGCGCTAAAAGTCCTACTTATTACAAAGGTAGGGCACACCTGAAGCCATCTTGATTGGAATAAAGTGGTAACTCTTAAAACATTTAATTTAAAAAGGAACAAATTGAGGGGGTATATTTTGCCATAGAAAGTATGATTAGGGCTGCAGAAAGAAAAATTAGGGCACATTTTGAGTGACTTCTCAAATCCTCTTCAATTTCATTAAAAAATTCTGACATGCAGTCTTCCAAGATGGCCACCAGAGACAAAAGAGCCTAAATGGAGCCAAAATATCACCCAGATGTAGCCCAAGTATAGCCCAATGACAGAATGTCCCAGAGTGTTTTAAAGAACAACTAGAGCGCTAACAGTCTTACTTATGACAAAAGTATGGCACACCAGAAGCCATCTTGATTGGAATGAAGTGGTAAGTCTGAAAACATTTAATTTAAAAAGGAACAAAATGAGGGGTTCATTTTGCCATAGAAAGTATGATTAGTGCTTCAGAAAGAAAAATTAGGGCACATTTTGAGTGACTTTTCAAATCCACTACTATTTCATTAAAAAAATTCTGACATGCAGACTGAAACATGCACTTTGAATACCAGCAGCAGACTTCCCTGGTGAGCAGTAGCTTTACTACAGTGATCTAATGAGCAACTAGAGTGCTAACATTCAGAATTTATGGCAAATGTGTGACACATCTGAATGCCTTCTTGATGGAACCAAAGTAAACAAGCATTGAAAATGCAATAGTAATCGCCCTCGTTTAAGTTAAAGCCATTCTGTTTGTAATGAGGTGGCTATTTAGCTTTGCTTTTATTAGTGTTTTTTAAACTTTCATGTAAATAACATGCATATGTATGCATATATGTATATGTATGCATGCATTTATATTTGTATTTATATAGATATACAGATTATATATGTTTATAAATGTATGTATATAAGTCTCATCCCCAAGGAAGAGGCCAAATTTTTGAGCGTCACACATCCAATCACTCCTGTTTTCTATCTTCTCCCCAAAGTACATAAATGCATCACTCCTGTTCCTGGTCGTCCTATTATTTCGGCACGGGGGAGTATGAATGAAAACTTATCTAAGTACATTGATCATTTTCTCCAACCCCACATGACTTCACTTCCATCCTACCTCAAAGACACTACAGACTTTTTAGTTAAGATCAAACATGTTAATTGGTGTTCTGATTTAGTTTTTTGGTGATGGATATTGAGTCACTTTATACTAGCATTAATCATTCCCAAGGTTTGGAGGAAGCCAAATATTATTTGAGCACACGCAATGCTATCCTGCGAGATCATAACAACATGTTGCTAGAAATGATTAACCTCTGTTTAACCATCAATTTTTTCCAGTTTGAAAATGATTTTTTCCATCAGGAACGGGGTGTTACCATGGGCTCGTGCTTCTCCCCCAGCTATTCATGTTTACATGTTGGCTGGTGGGAGGAGCACGTGCTAGGCAAAACTCACACCCAGTGGCTTCCACATGTAGCCCATTACTGGCATTTCATCGACGATATCTGTATTATATGGAATGGTTCGCAAGCTCAGGTTCAACAATTTGTAGATGAGATTAACATCAACACTCGTAATCTGAAATTCACTGCCACCATTTCATCAGACTCGGCCGAGTTTCTTGATGTTCAGATTTATATCGAGCAGGGTAGGCTCCACACCAGGTTACATAGGAAAACAACGGCAGGCAACGCCATTCTGCATGCCCGTAGTGCTCATCCATCCCACACAATTAACAGTATTCCATTCGGTGAATTTGTCCGTGTCAAAAGGATATGTAGTGATCCAATTGCAGCGGATTAATACCTTAGTGAATCAACTAAGAGATTTCTGGAGCGCGGTTATAAATTTGATCTATTACAGCGCGCCCTCTCGAAAGCATCTCTACTTTCGAGGGATGAATTACTGGCTCCCAAAAATCTGACTATTTTTGAGGACAGTGGTACCAATTCAGTTCGTCTCATTACCACATATTGCTCACAAGAACGCAAACTGAGACGGATCATCTACTCAGAATGGCCAATCATTTTGACGGATCCCTCCATGAAAGATGTTTTGGATAAACCCCAACCTGAATTAACACCTAAACGAACCTAGTTGTCCAAAACAGGCTTCATTAAATGCACGTCTTGCCGCGCGTGTGCGTTCGCGATGAATGGCACACACTACAAATCTGCATTTTATGATAAACCGATCCCCATTACAGAATATTTGACATGCCGTAGTGACTATGTAATTCACCAACTTACGTGTACATGCAATTTGTCTTTCATTGGCAGCACCAAACTACCAGCCAATCAACGTATTTTACAGCATATACGTGCAATTGTAAATTTGGACAGTAATTACCCGGTGGCTCGCCACTTTAAAGCTGTTCACGGCAATAAACTGAAAGATTTGCATTACACACTTTTGAGGTCAGTTCCCAACCCCAGACGGGGGGGGGGAGACAGAGAGAAACTCCTTAGACAAAAAGAGACCTATTTCATTCTATTGCTTGATTCCAAGGCACCAAATGGTTTAAACGCCTTTGATGAACTTCATAACGTTTTATAATGGTAATGATGAACTGATTGTTGAGGTTTTCTGGAATGGATATGTAAAGCTAGCCTAATTAAGTATACTGTGATTACACATTCTTGGGTTTTAGTTTTACACTCAATGAAACAGGATGATTTTCAAATCATGTGCTTCAGCTGTAACCGTTGATTATTACACACTGTTTATAATTTGAGTTTTTTCACCTAATTCACATGAGCACTTTTTGTTTTAGTTTGCATATTGAGATCATATTTCATGTTTTTTTTAGTAAACTGATTACAAAGAGATACACGTTCGTTAACATCCCGGTTGGGTTACTAGGTGATCCATTGGCAATATTTCAAACATTGTATGGAGCTTGAGATAAAAAACATTTATTTGATCAATATTGAACTTTATATGACATCAAGCTATGTTTAAGAATTTAATTCTCAGCATTGGAAACTGATAAATTTGCTAGCTCACCCTACTTGATTGTGTAAATGATTATGAATTACTATCAATTTGTTCCAACCGTAAATCGATGCACATGAGCCCTATGCTCGGATTGTTGCTTGGTGTTTCTCATCTTGCTCTTAGATTGTATATCTTTTAAAATGATGATGTTCTTCATTTTATAAGGATTTAAGCACTATGCTTGGATTTGTTCTGTTGTGCATGTATTTTCCACTGTACACAAACACAAAGTGATTATGTATTCATGAAGCGATTTTATGCCCATTGACTGTGTAGTGCTTTTAACCCTTTTTCTATGGGTGATAGAGCTTTTTGTTCACTATATATTGTTACACCTACTTTGGGCGCGTCATGTGATCAAGCTCCACCTGTGGAGGGAAACGCATCGAGGAGAGTATTTGCTCTGCACTTTTGCATTAAATTTTCCACTGCTCTTATCTGATGGTGTGATGGGGTTTTACTTCTGAGCCTAAAACTACGTAACTGAGAAGAGGTCTGCGCCTGCTGGGTTACCGCTTCGAAAGCGGTCAGGAGTACTGATTGATATATATATATATATATATATATATATATATATATATATATATATATATATATATATACACATACATATATATATAAATGCATATGCATATCTATGCATATATATATATGTGTATATGTGTGCGTGTAGAGAGAGGTAGAGAGGTAGAGGTGTAGAGGTAGAGAGGTAGAGGTAGAGAGGTAGCGGTAGAGAGGTAGAGACTAGTAGAGAGAGAAGTAGAGAGGTAGAGAGTAGAGTGAGTAATAGAGAGTAGAGAGTAAGTAGTAGAGAGTAGTAGAGAGCAATAGAGAGAGTAGCAGAGAGTGAGTAATAGAGAGTAGTAGAGTGAATAGTAGAGTGAGTAGTAGAGAGTAGTAGAGAGTGAGTAGTAGAGAGTGAGTAGTAGAGAGTAGTAGAGAGTAAGTAGTAGAGTGAGTAGTAGAGAGCAGTAGAGAGTGAGTAGTAGAGAGTAGTAGAGAGCGAGTAGCAGAGAGAGAGAATAGTAGAGAGTAGTAGAGAGTGAGTAGTAGAGTGAGTAGTAGAGACTGGTAGAGAGAGAGTAGTAGAGAGTGAGTAGTAGAGAGTAGTAGAGAATGAGAAGTAGAGAGCGAGTAGTAGAGAGTAGTAGAGAGTGAGTAGTAAAGAGTGAGTAGTAGAGAGAGAGTAGTAGAGAGTAGAGAGTAGTAGAGAGTGAGTAGTAGAGAGTAGTAGATAGTGAGTAGTAGGGAGTGAGTAGTAGAGAGAGAGTAGTAGAGTAGTAGAGAATGAGTAGTAGAGAGTGAGTATTAGAGAGTAGTGGAGTAGGAGAGAGTAAGTAGTAGAGAGTAGTGGAGAATATTCCAAAGTTTGGCACAGCACCACTTGCACAATAAGTCCAATCAAATCATATCACTTAGAGTCCTTATAGAAGCGCTGAATCTTGGTGTATATTCAAATGCTTTTATTTTCCTTAGGTTTATGTACCACAGCCAGCCGAAACGTTTCGTTCTGTACAACAGAACTTCTTCAGGGCGTTCTTATTTCCTTCAAGTTATGTCAGTATCCTGTTGTCATATAACTAGATATTTCTTCCAAATGTTAGACGAGACATAAGTACATTCTTATTCGAAGTGACTAGGTATCAATTTTACCCACACAATTCGGGCAGACTTGAGTAATTTATAGCATCCTCAAAGTCAGTCTTTCAAAAATTCCAAAGTAGAGGACATGATAATCCAAATCAAAATGTTTCTCAAGAAAAGTCATTTTCAATAGTTCAAAATATTGGTGTTTGGGCTGATATGACCCAGGGACCCCCAGTATGCAAGGGGAATTAGTCCCCCCTCTGCAAACGCGCCAGTGGCCTGCGTTGCAGAGAGGTGTAAAAAGGGGCATAGCCTCATTACACCTCTGTGCAATACAGCCCCCTGGCGCATACTGGGGGTTCCAGGTGGGCTAGTTGGCCCACGGGGACCCCTAGTATGCAAGGGGAATTAGTTCCCCCTCTGCAAACGCGGCAGGTGGCTGCGTTGCAGAGAGGTGTAACAAGGGGCATAGCCTCATTACACCTCTGCAATGCAGCCCCCCTGGCGCATACTGGAGGTTCCAGGTGGGCTAGTTGGCCCCCAGGGGCCCCCAGTATGCAGTGGAAATTAGTTCCCCCTCTGCAAGTGCTGCAGGGGCTGCGTTGCAGAGAGGTGTAAAAAAGGGTGTGGCCTCATTACACCTCTCTGCAAAGCAGCCCCCTGGTGCATACTGGAGGCTCCTGGTGGGCTAGTTGGCCCCCAGGGACCCCAGTATGCAAGGGGAATTAGTTCCCCCTCTGCAAACGCGGCAGGGGGCTGCGTTGCAGAGAGGTGTTACAAGGGGCATAGACTCATTACACCTCTACAATGCAGCCCCCTGGCGCATACTGGAGGTTCCAGGTGGGCTAGTTGGCCCCCAGGGGCCTCCAGTATACAAGGGGAATTAGTTCCCCCTCTTCAAACATGCATGGGGGCTGCGTTGCAGAGAGGTGTAAAAAGGGGCGTGGCTTCATTACACCTCTCTGCAATGCAGTCCCCTGGCGCATACTGGAGATTCCTGGTGGGCTTTCAGGTCTTATATAGTTAGGAATTAGCATTAAAAAAATCTTTGAAATTCACTGAAAAAAACATAGGTTTCAGGCCTTATATAGTTAGGAATTAGCAAGTAAAAAAACCTTGCAAATTCACTGAAAAAAACATAGGTTTCAGGCCTTATATATTTAGGAATTAGCATTTAAAAAACCTTTGAAATTCACTGAAAAAACCATAGGTTTCAGGTCTTATATAGTTAGGAATTAGCATTTAAAAAACCTTTAAAATTTACTCAAAAAACGATACGTTTTAGGGGTGTTATAGTTAGCTGGACATTTCACTCATACAAAACCATTGAAATTGCTCCTATGTAGTTAGTTGTATTAACTATATTTCGCGCACCCGCAATCCACTGCTGATAATGTCACATATTACATCATTCATGACAAGGTCATGAATGATGGTCATGAATTGTTTTCTCCTTTTTATGGAAAAATACTATCTTGACTTATGTTTGAATTCAATAAAATAAGCCTTGAGCTTTTCATCCATAAATAGTTAATGACTCCTCTATAGATAACAGGGTTTATTGATGAATCTATAAGAGAATTAGTCATCTGTGTCTTTCCTCCCCTGAGACACTCCCCACTGCCCCCTGTTCCCCTTCTTCTCTCCCCCCCAGCTGTCCTGAGTATTGATCTTTTTTGGTTTGAAATATACAAAGAACTGAAATGAATGTTGAAATTACTTTATTAGTGAACTTGTCTGCATATATAAGAGGTCTATATAAGGCTACCTGTCTATTTTATTATGTTCTTCCTAAAATTGAATTGTTCATTTCTAATTGTATTTCTCTTTTGTTTTTTATCTTTTATTCTTATAAATTCAATTTATGGAAAATACGTGGCTCCTCCAGAAGAAGGCGCTGGTCGCCGAAACGCGCGTCGAGAATTATTGTGCCACTTTTTACTTAAAAACTTTTTATTGTAATCCAACTTTGTTTTGCTGTACCCATTTGCATTAATGTACTGCAATTAATTTATTTGTCCATATACTTTTTTTGACATGTAATTGATGTTTTTAAATATAAATGTTAATAAATATTAGAAACTGACTTGATTGGTAGCTTTTCCTCTTCTAATATCTCACTTAACAAGTTCAAAACATTGATTGCCTAGGTTGTTTTATGCCAATTGTTTACTAATCCCTGATCTAGGAATCATAATATCTATGTCTTCAGGGGGTCCTTGATAATTAGACGTCACCATGCTGGGGCATTCCATAGGTACCCCCCATGTGCACCCCCACCCTCCGGAGTCCCTAGAGGCCTACAATGGGCCCCCGCAGGGTGTCTAAGCATGCCTTTCCACCACCATATTAAACGTTTTCCGCCCGGTCGCATAGCGACCGGGGTGGAAAAGCGGCGGACGCTCTTTCCGTCCGCCGCGGACCCCCCAGCCATCTTAATATGACGGGGGGTCATTCTGGAGCGGATGGTGGGCTGATTGCCCATGCAAAGGCATGCAGTGCTTACCGCCAGCCTGGCGGCGGCAATCCGCCCGCCATCCTAATGAGGGCCTTTGTTTTTAGTAAGAGTAATGTATTCTCTGAATTTGGATAACTATTATGATAACATTATTTGCTAAATTAATTTGTTTTGAGAGTCACCTTTGTACAATAAAGTGCAGTACTAAAAAATGTAGAATGTGTGCAGTTACTTTATTAGTTGTTGAGTAGTTAATAGTGTTGGTTGTTTAGAATTAGGTTTGTGTTCTAAATCTATAATTTTGCAGTCAGTATACAAACATGATAAAATGCCTGGTGTCATATTTTTTCTGTAATATCACACTGTGCATGTGTGTACATTAAGGATTTATATTTGCCCCTTTTGAAACGTTTTACAGTAGTGAATGTGTTTTGATAAAATACATGGTCTCGTTTTTTCTGTAATATCACACTGTGCGTCTGTGTAGATTAAGGAATTATATTTGCCCTTTTTTCAATATTTTCTAACGTCTCCTGTCATACTTCCCCCTCTTTACTTTTATTTCTTCCTCTTTCGTGGTACTACCCTCTTTTTCTTATATTCTTCTCTATCTTCATATTGCCCTTCTTTGTGTTTATTTTTCCCTATCTTTCCTCATATTCTAGCTGTCTTCTCATTTTCTTCCCTTTCTTTTTATACTTCATTTTTCATTTTTCATTTACTTCATGTTTTTTCCTCTTTTTCCTTTCTCTCTCTCTGTATATACTCTGGGCAGATTTACAAGCCCCTTGTGCGTTTTTGATGTTTTATTGTGTCACTTTTTTTAATGTAATGTTGGCGAAAATAATAATGTAAATTGCATATGTATTTGCAAAATGAGTCAGGGTTGTTTACTGAACTGTAGTAATTCTATACATGGAATGTGTATAGTAAGTTAATCGTTTTTCAGTAGTAAATAATAAAATGCATGGTCTGATATTTTTTTGTCTAGTATCACACTGTGTATCTGTGTACATTAAGGAATTATATTTGCCTCTTTTTAAACGTTTTTACAGTAGTAAATTTGTTGTGGTATAATGCATGGTGTTATATTTTTTTGTTTAATGTCACACTGTGTGTTTGTGTACATTAAGGAATTATATTTGACCCTTTTTACATATTTTCTACCCTCTCTCCTCTAACTTATTCCTCTCTTTTTCTTATATTCTCTGCTGTTCTCATACTGCCATTGTTTGTGTTTATATTTCCCTGTCTCTGCTCATATTCCTTCTGTCTCCTTATTTTCTCCCCTCTCTCTTTATATTTCATTTTTCTGTTGATACTCCCTATTCTGTCCTTTTTCCTTTCTCTCCCTCTCTCCTCTTACTCCTTCCTCTCTTATCATACTACCTCTTTTTTCTTATATCATCCTCTCTTCTTATACTTTTCTTTTTTCTTTTTACGTGCTCCTCTTTTTGCATACTTCCCCTATTCTTTATATTCTTTCTTGTCTTAATATTCACCCCTGTCCTCATAGTTCTTACTGCTTCCTCATAGTACTCCCTCTCTCCTTATACACTAAGTCTTCTATTATATTTGTCTTTTCTCTACATTTTTGTCTCTCTCTCTATCTTTATATTCTTTCCTCTTTCTTCATATATATTCTTCTCTTCTTATATTCTCTTTTTCCTTTTATACTCCCTATTCTTTTCTCATACTTTTCTTTTTCTTCTCATACTCCCCTCTCTCTGCTCACACTTTTTCTCTCTTTTCTTATACTTTCCACTCTCTACTGATATTGCCCTCTTTTCTTATTGTGACATTTCACTCTTCATTGTCCCCCCTGTCATTATACTCCCTTCTGTTTTCATATTCTCTTCTCTCTTTCCTTACTTCTCCATGTCTCCTCATACTACTGCCTTTTTGCTTCATTCCCTTTTGTCCTATACTTCGCCTCCTTCTTCCTTTTATATTTTCATTTTCTGTTCTCTCTGTTTATACTTCTTCTTTCTGTGCTTGCTCTCTTGTCTTACTCCTCCTTGACTCTCTGCATATGCTCTGCAGCACTTTCCTCATACTCTCCGTCTTTTCATACTGACCTCTCTCTTTATATTTGTTTCTCTTGTCGTACTCCTGCCTCTTTCTTTATACACTTTTCACTCTTCATATTACTTTTTTTCTTTTTATAGTACTTCTCTCTCTCCCCTTTTATACAGCCCCCATCTCTGCTTACACTCTCTTTCTTTCTTCTTATACTGTTACTTCTCTCCTTATACTTCCACCTTTCTCATCATACTCCCTCTTACCTCTTCATACTTTCCAGTCTGTTCATACTCCCTTTATATCTTTATATTGCTGTGTCTGCTTATACTCCCCTTCCTTCTCATATTTTCCCTTGTGTCATACTCCTTTTTCTTTTGTTGTAAGTCCTTCTATTTTCATAGTCCTACATTTGTCCTTATAATCCTCCTTCTCTTCTTAAAAGTAATATAGTAGTGTATTTTATATATTTATTTTTGTAATGTTATATATATTTTTTATAATAGATTCTATTTATCAATACTGAAAAAAATGCATCATGCCTACAAAAGCTCAAAAGAGAAAACGACGAAAGAAAGGTGTTTATTTAAAGAGAAGTCCTCCACAAAATTTACATGAACAACAATGTGTTAAGAATAAGAAAAAAAGTCCTGGTAAGAGAATGAAAACTTTTCTCAAGAAATTATCCAAGACTTATTAGGATGGCGGGCAGAAAACCTCCCGACCGCCATGGAGACGGAAACCAACCACCCGTCTGCACCGCGGATACACCGGCGGCCACATTAGGATCAACCGCCACTAAAGACCGACCGTGGCGGTAGCGGGCCAAGCAAAGCCGCCCGATGCGGGCGGTGATGGCCAAAAAACGACCGCGGCGGTCGGAAAAGCTGCGGAAAAGCAACAACCCGCCGCAAGGACAGCGGACACACTGCACGGAAAATTAAGATAACCCCGAGGGTGTCACGGTTGGAAACGCTGTTACCGACCACCGCGGTCGCACACAGGAGTGAATGGGAAAAATAGCGGAAGAGCTGCAGCATAGACACCGTAGCGGACGGGACATGAAAAACATGGCGGACGATGCCAAAATACCGCAGTGATGCCAAACAGTGCACAAATAAAATCAGCCATGCCCCTCAAATACATAACACACATACAAATAAAACAAATAAAGCAAAAAAACAAAAACAAGGACAACTCCCACCACACACCTGACACGCAAAATCTACTTGGACACACCCACACAGCTGAGTATGAAGCCACCCCCTTCACTAACCACAATCCTTTACAACACTCCAGAATAGAAGGCCATACCCCACATCTAACAGGAGAGGCAAAAGAGCACAGCACACACACACATCCACCACCACCATCACCACCACCTTTACACCAGCACAAATAATCCCCCAGCACACAACACACTTCACACCTCAACACCATACCCCTGCACCCACAAACACCTCAACCACCACACACCCTGACAACACAAAAAATGCCCAAATTCACCGAGAGTGAGTTGACAGTCATGGTCAATGAGATTGTGAGAGTAGAGCCACAACTGTTTGGTAGCCTGGTCCAACAGACACCATTAGCCACGAGGACACAATTGTGGGAAAGGATAGTCCAAAGGGTGAATGCAGAAGGAACCACCCCAAGATCCAAGAAGGAGATCATGAAGCGGTAGCATGATCTCAAGAGGGTTGTCAAGGAGAGGAGGAGTAAGAACTGGACGTTGGGGAACGAGACTGGCAGTGGTCCTCCCATCCCACAGAAAACATTCACACCATGGGAGGAGACGGTGCTTGCCATACTGCTTCCTGAGAGTCTCACAGGAGTAGCCAGGGGAGCGGAGGCTGGTAAGTACAAACAAATGCCAAACAACACACTGAGAAGTACTTCCTTGCAATACCAAAACACCATTACACTGTCCACCCTCACACAACAGGTAGCTAGCCATCTTGCTTAGGAGGCCTGTACGGGGATGGAGGCTTGCACTACCACTCCCACCATGCCCCCTGTCCCACATCTGAGCAGGATACAGACCTCCCCCACCCAGGAGCATGTGCCAGCCATTGTACTGTTCAACAAACAGACATACAGGTAGGTAGCCATATTGTATTGGAGCACTGTTTGGGTTTGGGAGGCCTGTATCACTACTCCCAGCATGTCCCCTGGCCCACACTCCAGCAGCATGGAGGCCTCCCCCACCCAGGAGCATGTGTCAGCCATTGCACTCT
The DNA here is from genome assembly GCF_964263255.1 of Lissotriton vulgaris. Lineage (NCBI taxonomy): Eukaryota > Metazoa > Chordata > Amphibia > Caudata > Salamandridae > Lissotriton > Lissotriton vulgaris. The sequence continues at coordinate 2,118,585,796 of NC_141687.1, read as the reverse complement.
TCACCCTCACCTAACAGGTAGGTAGCTATCTTGCTTGTGATGTCTGTCTGTTGGAGGGAGGCCTGCACTACCACTCCCACCATGCCCCCTGTCTCACAGCAGAGCAGGATACAGGCCTCCCCCACTCAGGAGCATGTGTCAGCCTTTGTACTGTTCAACAAACAGACTGACAGGTAGGTAGCCGTCTTGTATTGAAGCACTGTTTGGGTTTGGGAGGCCTGTATCACTACTCCCAGCATGTCCCGTGGCCCACACCCCAGCAGCATGGAGGCCTCCCCCACCCAGGAGCATGTGTCAGCCATTGCACTCTTCACCCTCACCTAACAGGTAGGTAGCTATCTTAACTCTTCCTGATGTGTGTGTGTGTGGAAGACCTGCATTCTTAAACGTAGCAACAATTGCATGCAATGCAATGAGATGCAACATGTATGAGTAAATGATGTTCCTCTGCACTATGAAATTACACACAGTGTTGACATGAATTATACTACTGGTTCCTTCATATTTGTGTAGTGTACAGACAGTCGTTTATACACAGCTGACACAATACTTGCACAGTGCCCAACACTGACCATTCCCCATCTACTCCACAGGTGATGAAGAACTCACTGCTGAGGACAACACCAACGACCAGCAGAGCCAGTCTCCACTCCCGGTACATGGACTCTGAGATGTGGACTCCCAGGACAGTTTGGACGATGAGCTCCAGCCCGGCCCATCTGGTGTGCCACAGACCCAGAGGTCCCAGGCCCCCATCCTCCCCACCACCACATCTGCTGCAACAACAGCACAGCAGACCCCTCCTGTCACGGCCTCTGCCTCCACCGCAGCCACCACCACCGCCACTACCACTAATACCACCAGTACCACCTGCAGCACCCTCCCAGGACCAGGCCACAGCAACAGCTGTTGAGGGCAGAGAGAGAATGCATGGACTCACAGTGGCGAGGCAAGAGGTCCGTGGCAGCAGAGCAGGTGGGAGGGCCAGGGTCACCACCAGACCTCGGGAAGAGTGGACACCATCCCTGGACCACTTCACCAGCGTAGTGGAGGCATACCAAGAGATCCAGGGACAAAGTGGCCGGTTGGATGAACTTTTAAGGGAGCTCATCCTGCTGATGAGGTCCATTGACAACTGCCTTGGACAGGTGGTGGACCTCATAGGCCAGCAAGTGGCGTTGCAGAGGGACTGGCCTGTGTCCCAACCACCACCTCCGTCCCCTCCTCTTGTGCCGCAGGATGACAGTGCACCATGTTCCCCTGCACCAACAGAGAGGGGCGAGTCCCCTCATGCTGCTGGCCATTCAGCCGGCCCCCCCGCCAAAAAGATCTAGGGGGCATCCAAAGAAGAGCCTGGGAGTCTCCGGAGGCAAAGCACCTGCCACACGCCAGTCACGGAGCCAGCCGTGATGACAACCCTCTTCCCTACTGCATTGACTGTTTGGACTATCTTTCACCAAATTTCCTTGGCAATTGCACCCGTCTGTTGAACTGGGTCACCACATCCATGTGGACTCTACTCTTGCATCTCATCGAACAGGACTGTCAACTCACTGCTCATTCCCCACTGTCATATAAATATTCCCGCACAAATCACATGTCCACTGCCAAAATGAAATACCTGACGCACCAGATTTTGTGCAGTATCGTTTTTAGTGCAATATTTACTATGTTGACAAGGTCCATGATGTGTCCAAATGCTGTACAGTTTGTAGTGCATGATTCATCTGTAGCACCTAGGGAGACACAACAGAACAACAATCACTGGTCTCATTGTGGCATCACAGGCAGAACACTACACAAAACATACACAAGACACAACAGGCATACTAGACAATGGGCTGCAGGTGTGTCCAGCATACGTCCCAATACAGAACGTCAATGTCACATTTACCACACACAGGTGACTGAACGTGTGCCTGTCGGTTACATCTTGGCATAGCCCTTCACAACAACAGCAATCACACCAGACAATGTACACTTTGTACCTCGTCACCCACTTTCAAGTGAAGTAGCGTTCGATAAGCTGCAGGCGCAGGTCTTCTCCTTCCTCCTCTCCACTGTCCTCATCACTGGACTCAGGTCTTTGAGCAGGTGGTGGCCAAGGTTCCTCACCATTGTCCAGGAGCAGGGGGACCCTCTTGTGGATGGCCAGGTTGTGCAGCATACAACATGCCACAACGATCTTTCACGCCTTCCCAGGTGAGTATGCCAGTGCACCTCCGGTCCTGTCAAGGCAGCGGAATCTTGACTTCAGCAGGCCAAAAGTCCGTTTGATTACCCGTCGGGACCTGCCATGGGCCTCATTGTAGCGGATGTCAGCCGAGGTCCTGGGATTCCTGAGGGGGCTCAACAGCCATAGCCTACTGGGGTATGCTGAGTCACCTGTGAATGACAAACACCCATTGCAATGTTGCTCTTAGTAACGTTTACGAGGAAGTGCGGTGAATCCTTATGAGGTGATACATGAAGAGCGAGGTATGAACTTTGCTGTATTGTCCACTTAGTGGAGGCTATTGGAAACATATGGGTTATTCTCATTAGCATTGTCCATCTCTTTTAGGTTCTCCTGCCATTTCACTTTTCATTTTGCTTAGTGGGCAAACATTGAATATCTACATAATGAACGTTTGGTAAGGAACATTTTGAATATTAGTTTTTTGTCTCATATGGTCTTAGCAAGTCACTATCCCAATATGGGCACGAGCACTATATCTCCTACACTAGTAAGAGGTTGACTTTCGAGTGAGGCATTTTTCACTTTGTAACCACAGGAATTGTATTTCGTGCATTATGTTTAGGAATTTAACTGAGGCGCATCTTTTATGATTTTTCTGAACTGCACACGTGGTGTTTTCACTCTACTGAGCACTATTAGTTCTTCTGATTCTATTTAAATCCTTGGTGTCCGTGGTGTCATTACCCAGCTTTAACTTAGACTTACGAAGTGCAGGTCAACACTGCATGTTGAGGAATTGCTGTTTTTTTTGTGTTGTAGATCCGAACTGGAACCACATAACTTTCTTCAAAGAATTGTGTATTATAGTAATCTTGTTGTGACATTTATCCCTTGACGAAGGGTTCATCTTAGAACCCAAAATGCATTGGGTATCTCTTTAAGTTTTTGTAAACCATATTGTTTTCAAATGATTGAAATGTAATGAGTGAGCAAGAAACTCATGGATTGAATTCATAATTTTGTTGTGATGGACTAAATACAAATGATATGATACATTGACATCACAATTGTACGACTAACTATGGTTTAATGCTGTAGAATAAACCAGAATGTGAAAAGAGTAAATTACAGGTTTGACTTTTGACTTGCGATTAACACTGAGGCCCTCTGCCCATAGCTGTGCGATAGGTAGCGTAGGGTTTTCCTTACGCTCTCTTACAAATTATTTAACACTTGAGGGCTTTGGGTACAGGATCCCACACTTGTCAGCACGCGGAATAAATAACACATAGCATAAACTTTGGACTTAAAAATTGCATAAATAGGTGTTCTGGCTCACTACACTACACATGATTTTGAAAGAGGCAGACCTGGACAACCAATTGGTGCTGCTTTGCAACTTACAGACGACCCCAGGGGGCTATACGTTTGTGGGAGTGAGCCTCACATTTCCACTGCTCACAGCTGCCTCCTGAGCCTGCTGCTGTGGACCCTCTCCTGCTGCTGCCTCCTGAACCTGCTGCCTGGGACCCTCTCCTGCTGCTGCCTCCTGAGCCTGCTGCCTGGGACCGCTCACCACTCACTTCCGCCACAGGTGTTCCATGTCCACAGGGATGGCATGGACAGAGAAGATCCGTGCCAGTCCATTCACCAGCTAAGAGCTAGAGGTCCTTGTGGACGAGGTGCTGGCACAGTACCCAAGGCTGCTTGGTGGTCCCCATGTCGTGGTAAGTCACCATGAAGGTAGCTGTCGGGCAGGGGGGTGTCAGACGTGTAGTTGTGCTGCTGCAGTATATGCCTGAGGATGTGGGGTTGTGTCAAACACAACCCCACATCCTCAGGGCGAGGGAGTGTGTCTGTCACAATGTCACTCTTTCCCATGCTTCACCTGTATGTGTGAGTGGGGAGTGTTACATTGTCAGCCATACAGAGCCACCAAATGTTTGCCATGTAGGTGCCAGGACAGTAATTGCTTGTGTGAGTATTTCTGTGTGCCCCTGTTGTCTGACTCAATGGGCCCCAGAGAGTCGGACCAGTGGCTGCCCACACAAACGAAAAATACCACCAGACTTACATGTTCCTTGCACCAGTTCCTTCCCACTGAATATTAGATATGCCACATCTGTGCCCTCTGTAATTGCAGACTTACACACTTCTGTCAATGCATATTATGTTGATGCATCTTGCATTTGTGAGATTATCCTGGACCCTCTACACCCCAATGTGTGCATGCAATCACATCTGTGTGGGCCATGCAGAGTGCCCTTGTGAGGGCTCCCCCAGTTTGGGATGGAGGGAGGTTACAATAGGTCCTGAGTCTGCGTCTTGCTACTGTACTGATTGATGTTGGTACCTGACATTGTGGAACTGGTCATTAACCCTTCTTTTCTCTCATACATGCAGCTCAAGGTAAACCAGCGTAAGGCCGTGTGGAGGGCCACTGCGGCAAAGGTGCGAGCCCTGGGGGTATCCAACCGCTGACGCACACACTGCCACAAGAGGTGGGACGACATCAGTCGGCTTGCCAAAACCGTGGCTGAGATGACATTGGGGATGCTCCCACGCACAGGGCGTTTGGCACGGCGCAGCATGACTCCAGTGATGGGCCGCATCTTGGCAGTGACTCATGCAGACCTGGATGCACGTCGGAAGGAGCATCGCCAGCAATGCAGGGGTGGTGAGTATCTGGGGAGCGTGACTTTTGCTTGGAGTGGATGCATGTGTACAGGGCCTGTGGCAGCGGTGAGCCAGGTGATGTGCGTGTGTTGCTGTGCTGTGCTGTGTCATGTGAGTGGCTGCTGTGATGTGTGCTTGTATCAGGTATTGTGCCACCCTGGCCTTACTGAGCAGATCCTCCCTGCTGTACTTTCCCATTGCCAGATGTGTTGGGCTCCACATGGTCATTCAGCGTTGGGATGGTGTGGGTGATCTATAATGGGGTGAACAGCAGTGTCCACTTGCTGAGAGTTAATTCATGTATACCGACTTTGCCTGCACCATGATCGTTGGTGCTCCAACATCTGCAAATAATGTGCCCCAGATTACCACATGGTGCTTGCTATGGCCTACGTGGCATTTCGGACTGTGATGTCCTAATGGGTGTGTGTGTTTTCCCCTCCTGTTCCCTGAAGGTCTGTTAGTGGTAACAAGTGTTGTACCCTCATCATGTCCCAAGGCGTGGGCAGGCCAAGTTGTGTGTGTGGTACACTTCATTTAAGGGCAGGGTGTAGTGCTGTGTGGCATCAACATGGCTCACTCATGGCAGATATTCAGCGTTGCAGGCACTGTTGTGGTCTATTTTGTGTGTAGTTGCACAGTGATTGCACGGGTTGGTGGTTACCATGTAGATTTGGGCCTCTCCTGTAGTGCATTGTCTTGAATTTGTGTGACCAGATGATGACACTTACACAACCCTGTATCTCTCTCTCATGCAGATTCGAAAGAGATCACGGAGGAACATGAGCCCGAACCCAGTGGTGGCGAGAGTAGCACTACAGCTGCAGCGGAGTCCAGTGATACAGAGCCCACCAGCGCATCGAGGGGGGCAGAAGTATGCAGGAGGAATCCGTGGCTGAGACACAGAGTACCACATCATCTGATGCCAGCGGGGATGCATCCATGCTGGCAGGCACAGGGGATGGGGAGTCTGCATCATCATCTACCACCCAGCGGCCAGTGCCCAGCCTCCCATGCACTTCTTCTGGTGCTGCCCGTATCCGTGTCACTAAGAGGGGACGAGTCACATTCACACCTGGCACCGCTGCCCCTGCACCTGTCCCCCCTGCTGCCCTCACTGCAGAGTGTGTAGAGCTCCTGCGCCAGCTCTGTGTGGGCCAGACCGTCCTGCTCAATACCTTCAGTGACCATGACAAGAAATTAGGCCAGGTGGTTGCATACATGGAGGGCATACACGCTGATGTGGGTGGGCTACACCGTACAGTCCAGGCGTTGTCATCCACAGTGACGCCAGTCCTTCAACAGGCACATGCTCCCATTGCAGCTCAGGTGCCTTTGTCCACCCCCCAGTCAGTGGCCACATCAGGTGACAGTGACCACGGTTTGCCTGCGTCACCAAAAAGATACAGCACAAGGAGCACACAACAGACACAACGCAGGCACTCCCGCCCACAGACACCATCCCCACTGAAGAGCAGGGCCACCCCACAATGCACAGACACGAGCCAGTCAGGGAAGATCAAGGCCAGGTGATCAATGAGGCAGACATCAGGCTCACATGCCGCAGAGGCATCACCAGCAAAAGACTCTCCTGTCACTGAAACTTCACACAGACCTACCCATGCAGTGTCTGTGTCTACTGAGGAGGTGTTGCATAGCAGGGGTACACCTAGGAAGAGCACAGGGACACATCCACCCACCACATCTACCCCAATTCTTAGTCCATTGAAGGAGGTGGAGGAGGGCACTGTAGAGACCACTCCTGCCAAGAAGTCAAAGCAGGGCACTGTAGGGGGATCACCTGGCAAAAAGGCAAAGGAGGGCACTGTATAGACCACCCCTGCCAGGAAGTCCAGGCGTTGTCATCCACAGTGACGCCAGCCCTTCAACAGGCACATGCTCCCATTGCAGCTCAGGTGCCTTTGTCCACCCCCCAGTCAGTGGCCACATCAGGTGACAGTGACCACGGTTTGCCTGCGTCACCAAAAAGATACAGCACAAGGAGCACACAACAGACACAACGCAGGCACTCCCGCCCACAGACACCATCCCCACTGAAGAGCAGGGCCACCCCACAATGCACAGACACGAGCCAGTCAGGGAAGATCAAGGCCAGGTGATCAATGAGGCAGACATCAGGCTCACATGCCGCAGAGGCATCACCAGCAAAAGACTCTCCTGTCACTGAAACTTCACACAGACCTACCCATGCAGTGTCTGTGTCTACTGAGGAGGAGTTGCATAGCAGGGGTACACCTAGGAAGAGCACAGGGACACATCCACCCACCACATCTACCCCAATTCTTAGTCCATTGAAGGAGGTGGAGGAGGGCACTGTAGAGACCACTCCTGCCAAGAAGTCAAAGCAGGGCACTGTAGGGGGAACACCTGGCAAAAAGGCAAAGGAGGGCACTGTATAGACCACCCCTGCCAGGAAGTCAAAGGAGGGCACTGTAGGGGGAACACTTGGCAAAAAGGCAAAGCAGGGCAATGTGGAGACCACCCCTGTCAAAATGGCAAAGCAGGGCACTGAAGACACTACCCCTAGCACAAAGGCAAAGCAGGGCACTGTGGAGACCACCCCTGGCAAAAAGACAAAGCAGGGCACTGAAGACACCACCCCTGGCACAAAGTCAAAGCAGGGCAATGTGGAGACCATCCCTGGCAAAAAGGCAAAGCAGGGCACTGTAGTTGGTACACCTGGCAAAGAGGGGGAGGAGGTCCTGAGGCGTAGCCAGACCAAGCATTCCGCAGGATCCAGCACATCACCAGAGGTAGTGCCAGTGTCTGCACCTGGTGTGGGACAGTTGGTGTGTGTTCCTGTTGGGTCATCAACACTTCCCATCAATCCCAAGACAGGGAAGCCAATTCATATTCCCAAAAAGTGAAAGGGCACCCCTCCAACCTCTCCCACCCACACTGTGTCAGAAGCAGCATGCCATGCCACAGTTAGCCCCACATCACTTGGGGCTCTGTCACCCCAGTTAAGTGGGCCTGCTGTCACTGACACACAGCCAGGTCCAAGTCTGCATGACTTCCAGGAGTGAGTTGACATCCCCCTCATGCGCCTGTGCCTCATAAATGTGTGCTAGTCCTGACCATTGTTTACAAGCATGGACACTGGCCCTGTTGCTCTGCTGTGTCGTGCTCTCACCAATGCCTTGGACACTGGCCCTGTTGCTCTGCTGTGTTGTGCTCTCACCTGTGCCTTGGACACTGAACCTGTTGCTCTGTTGTGTCATGCTTTCACCTGTGCCTTGGACACTGGCCCTGTTGCTCGGCTGTGTCGTGCTCTCACCTGTGCCTTGGACACTGGACCTGTTGCTCGGCTGTGTCGTGCTCTCACCTGTGCCTTAGACATTGGCCCAGTTGCTCTGCTGTGTCGTGCTCTCACGTGTGCCATGGACACTGGCCCTGTTGCTCTGTTGTGTTGGCCTCTCCCCTTCCGTGGACACTGGCCTTGTTGCTCTGCTGTGTTGGACTCCCCCCTGCAATGGACACTGGGCCTATTGCTCTGCTGTGCTGTACTCTCACCTGCCATGGACACTGAGCCTGTTGCTCTGCTGTGCTGTACTCTCACCTGCCATGGACACTGGGCCTGTTGCTTTGCTGTTGTGTACTCTCACCTGCCATGGACACTGGCCCTGTTGCTCTGCTGTGTTGGCCTCTCCCCTGCCATGGACACTGGGCCTGTTGCTCTGCTGTGCTATACTCTCTCCTGCCATGGACACTGGACCTGTTTCTCTGCTGTGTTGGCCTCTCCCCTGTGCTATGGACACTGGCCTTCCTGTTTGTGTTTCACCTGTGCATGGTATATAGTATTTTTGCATCATTTTGAGCCTTGCTGTTGTCTACTATTGTTGTACCGCTGCATCTGTGCAATATGTGAATAAATACAGTTACTTCTGGTGTGTGCTTTGTCGGTGTCCTTGCTGATTAAAGTTCTGTTTCTGTTCGCATTTGATTGCCTGTGCACCATGCTCCATGTATCACTTCAACATTGCAAGACTCTTTGCAACCATCATAATTGTGGGCAGGGGTGACAGGGCCTTACGTCCATTCTGAGCCTGCAAATTGTGTGATCTGTGATGGCTATTTCACCTGGCATGCAGTCATCTTGTTAGTGATTTGCAGTTGTTGGCTACACTGTTCACATGTCTGGTTGGGGGGACACTGCCAGCACAGGGTGTGATGCTGTGCAAATGTTTCAAAGCTGGCTGGGATATGTAATGCAGTATGTGTGTGGATTGCTTTCTCTGTGCCCAGCCTTGTATGTGTATGGTCATCTTGTGTTGGGCCATGGTCCTTGTGCCATGGCCTACATGAGATGCGTGGTGTTGGGTGTAGCAGAGATGTGCAGTGTGAAGGGTGTCAGTTTGTAGTGGATTTGTGTGTGCCCCTGTATTGTGTGAAACACACATGTGTCACCAAGGAGTTGTATGCCTGTTGTTTGTTTTGTCTTGCCTGGGTAGGGGATTGTATGCACGTGTATGAGATGTTTGTAGTGCACTGTGCTGTGTGTTGGTGTGTCAATGGTGATGTGTGTGACTCCTCCTTGTTGTGTTTGTCAGTTTGGAGTGTACAAAGAGTGTGAGTTGCACATCAGTGTTGTGTTTGATTGATCCTCAATGTGTCTTGGGTGTTTTTGTGTAAACTGTGTGGCCCTGCTGCTCCAAACTGGCATTGTGTTTGTCATGCATTGCAGGCGCATGGTGGTTTTTGCACTCCAGTATGGCAAGGTGTGTGTGGTTTTAGGCCATCCGATATGTGTGCCACTTGTGCCTGGCCATTGTGGGTGTTCTGTCCCTCTATTTGTGTGTGGTACACCCCTTACATATCTGCTACTGACATGCAGGCTGTTTAACTTAGATGTCAGCTTTCCCCTTGGTTTCCATGTGTGTGTTGGTGTGCGATGGCTGCGAGGGGGCACATGTAGACGTTGAAGAGGGTGGGGCTGAGTGATGATCCTTGTGGTACGCCGCAGATGACTTCGGTGGCCTCGGATCTGAACGGGGGGAGGAGGACTCTCTGGGTTCTTCCGGTGAGGAACGAGATGATCCACTCCAGTGCCTTGTCTTAGATTCCGATGTTGCTGAGGCGCTGCACTAGGGTGCGGTGGCAGACAGTGTCGAACGCTGCAGAGAGGTCCAGGAGGATGAGGGCCGCTGTTTCCCCGTTGTCGAGCAGGGATCTGATGTTGTCAGTGGCTGTGATGAGGGCAGTCTTGGTGCTGTGGTTAGCTCGTAAACCGGACTGCTAGTGGTCAAGGGATCGGTTCGTTTCGAGGAAGGCGGCAAGCTGTCTGTTGACGGTCTTCTCGATTACTTTTGCAGGAAAAGGGAGGAGCGAGATGGGGCGGAAGTTCTTGAGGTCGGTGGGGTCTGCGGTGGGTTTCTTCAGGAGGGCGCTGAGCTCGGCGTGCTTCCAGCTCTCCGGGAAGGTCGCGGTGTTGAAGGAGTTGTTGATGATGTCCCGAAGTTTGGGTGCAATGATGGAGTCGGCTTTGTTGAAGATGTGGTGTGGGCAGGGATCGGCTGGGGAGCCCGAGTGGATGGTGTTCATCGTGTGGGTGGTATCTTCCGTGCTGACCTGAGTCCAGGCGCACATGGGGGTGGTGGGGGGGTGTAGGTTCGGTGGTGGGGTATGTGTTCTGAGCGCCGAAGCTGTCGTGTATGTCGACGATCTTACGGTGAAAAAAGGTGGCCAGAGAGTTGCAGAGGTCTTGAGAAGGCGTGATGTCGTTGTTGCTGGCGTTGGGGTTGGAGAGCTCTTTCACGACGTTGAAGAGTTCCTTGCTGTTGTGGGTATTGTTGTCCAGTCGTTCTCTGAAGGATGACCTTTTGGTGGTGCGGATCAGCTGGTGGTGTTTGCGGGTGACGTTCTTGAGGGCTATCATGTTGTCCGTTGACTGGTTGTGGCGCCAGGCTTTCTCGAGGTCACGGCAGGATTTCTTGGAGTCTTTGAGATCGTTGGTGAATCACGCGGTATACAATGATTACCACGCATATTTTACAACGCGGTACCGTTACCACGCTACTTTTAGCACGCAGGTCTTTACAACGAAATGCGCTGGGGGGCGCTCCAGGATAGTAAATACTTTAATTTACTATCCAACTCCTTTCCCTAGAGTCCACGGGGACTGGAGTTGGAATAGTAAATTAAATAATTTACTATCCAGCGCCCCTCCACGCAAGTCGTTGTAATGACTTGCGTGGTAAAAGTAGCGTGGTAACGGTACGCATTGTAAAAGTACGCGAGGTACCATCATACAACTGAACCACGCAGCTTTCTTGCTGCTGAGGTTGCTGGGAGGGTTTTTCAGTGGAGCAAGGGTGTCAGCGCAGTCAGTCATCCACTGTGCGAGGTTATGGGCTCCTTCGTTGGGGTCCGTGGTGTTGGTGGGAGGGTTTAGGCGCAAGGAAGGCCTATGCAGACCCCAAAAACCCCGCCAACTTTCGCCCGATCTCCCTCCTTCCAGTCTATTCTAAGATTCTGGAAAAGCATATAAATAAACAACTCACCAGTTACATTGAATCTCGAAACATTTTACACCATTCACAATCTGGCTTCCGGTCAGGATTTTCAACAGAATCTACACTTTTGGGAGTCTCTGAAGCCATTTGTCACCTGGAGGACAGAGGGGAAACTGTGACACTTTTTTTATTGGATCTAAGTGGCGCGTTTGACACGGTTTCCCACCCCATCATTGTTAATACCCTAAAATCCTCTGGCATCACTCATTCCACCCTCAGATGGCTTGCCAGCTTTTTGTCTGATCGGACGTTCCAAGTCTTTTCTGCTACATCTGCCTCCAAAATCCATAAATCTTTACATGGTGTTCCCCAAGGTTCCATTTTGAGCCCCCTTCTTTTTAATTTGTATGTCACACCACTGGATGCCATAGCGGAGCAAGCGGGGCTCTCCATTTACTCATACGCAGATGACCCTCAGATCATCTTCTCACTTTCCACCAGTCATCATTCTACTATATCTTCCCTCTGTTTAGGACTCAACAACATTGCCTCCTGGATGCACGACAATAAGTTAAAATTGAATGGAGGGAAAACAGAACTCCTTCTGTGTGGCCACAACACCGCCTTATGGGGGCCCTCCCATTGGCCTGCTCAAATGGGCAACCTTCCTACCCCATCCAAAACTGCACGCAACTTGGGCATCATTTTTGATGACCAGTTGTCAATGAGGCAACACGTGGTTAGAGTCTCCTCTATCTGTACCACGATTCTTAAATGGTTGAAAAAAATCATTTGGATGCTTCCCTTGGACACCCAGAAAACCGTAGTCCAGGCTTAATTACATCTCGCCTGGACTATGGTAATGTTCTTTTCCTGGGGGCCGGCAAGGAGGTAGTCCGCAAATTACAGACGGTCCAGAACATAGCGGTACGTCTGCTATGCAAACTACCCAACAAGTCTTCCACTTCCTCTTCTTTACGCAGCCTTCACTGGCTTTGCATTGATGATCGTTCCAAGTTTAAGGCACTCTGTTTCATGCACAAAATTAACACCGGTAGGGCACCACACTATTTGAGATCTTTAATTCATTCTTATTCTTCCTCTCGCACCCTTCGATCGTCCAACCAACACAAGCTTCAGATCCCCAGGATCAGGAGAGCCAGAATGGGCGGTCGCTCCTTTGCTTTTCTGGCCTCGTCCCTGTGGAACTCTCTCCCTTTATCTCTTCGGATTGAACCTAGTTACTTTAAGTTCCGCAGGGATCTTAAAACTTGGTTATTTAACCAATAAGTCACTTTTCTGCTGGCCCACTCCCCTCTTGTTGTTTTTAGCGCCGGGAAACCTCCGGGTAGCTGCGCGCTTTAAAAAATTAAATATAATAATAATAATAATAATAAGGAGGTGGTGTGTTGGTCGGTGGTGACTTTGCTCCAGCATCTACGGGGGGTTTGTTGAGGGCGGTGTTGGGTCATTGTTTTCCTGAAGTTGAAGTGTACGCAGCTGTGGTCGGTCCAGTGGAGCTCGGTGTGTGGGCGAAGGAGATGTGGTTACTGGAGGAGAAGACAGGGTCGAGCGTGTGGCCGGTATAATGGGTGGGGGTGTTGACCAGTTGCTTGAATCCGAGGTTGGCAAGTTTGTCTAGTAGGGCGGGGGTGTTGTTGTCCTGGTCGTTCTCCAGGTGGAAATTGAGGTCTCCTAGGAGGATGTAGTCAGGGGAGGCGAGAGCGAGTGGGCAGATGAAGTCTGCGATGGCCTCGCTGAAGTGTGAGCGTGGTCCCGGGGTTCTGTAGTTGAGGGTTCCTCTGAGGGTGGTCTTGGGGTCGGTGTGAACCTGGAAGTGCAGGTGCTCTGCGGTGGCGGGGGTGTCGTCGGTGTTGGTCGTGATGCGGATAGTGTTTCTGTGGGCGATGCGATGCCTCCTCCGGTCTGGTTGACGCGGTCCCTCCGGATGATCTTGTAGCCGTCCGGGATGGCAATGGCGATGTCGGGGGCTGAGGAGGCGTTCATCCAGGTTTCCGTGAAGAAGGCGACGTCTGGTGCCGTTTTGTCCAGGAGGTCCTATAGTCCGACGGCGTGCCTGTGGATGGAGCGGGTGTTGAGCAGGATGCACTTGAGGTGTTGTTGTTGGCGGCTGTTTTGGCTACTGCGGTACAGGACCGAGTGCAGGTGAAGTAGCAGGCGTAGCAGGTGAAGGCTCCGTGGGTGTATTTCGGGGTGGCTTGGTAGCAGGCTGGATGTGGGCCGGTGTTGCGTGCGTGGAGGGTGGCGGCGTCGTAGCTCAGTCGGGTTGGCTGGCTCTGGCGGGGTGCAGGGGTTCTGGCGCTGGGCGCGGTCCAGGCACAGACAGGCGAAGACGGGCTTGCGTTTGGCTCGCCTGCTGCTCGTGGCCACTGCGCGTACGCGCGGTCCCCACCATTTATGGTGAAGTGGGAGGGAGGAGAAGCTGGGAGGTGGGAGCGGGCCGACGAATGTGGAGCAGGAGACAGGAGAAGGGGGCGGGCCACAGGATAGCAGAGGCGGGGAGCAGTGGGGGGGTTGGAAAGAGCGGGAAAGTGGAGCGGGGGAGAGCGAGGGCAAGCCTGGGCAAGCCTGGAGAGCGAGGGCATGCCTGGGCAAACCTTGGGAGCGAGGGCAAGCCTGGAGAGCAGGGGCCCTAAGGAGAGGCGGCAGCAAGAGGGCCAAGCAGGCAGCGGCTGCAGAATATGGGTGCATGGGGGCCGTGCGGTAGTAGAGTTACTGGGTCAAGGGAGGGTACCTGGAGCGGTTGGCCAAAAAACATCAGCGCCAGCTCCGGGACCTCCGCAGAGAGCTGTAGGACATGCAGCAACAGCTGTCCACACTACGCCACCGGAGGAAGTGACTGTCCCTTACCCCTTTTTTTAACCACTGCTGGGGGTGTGAATTGGGTGTTTGGGAAAGGGGACTTTTGGTCTTTTGGACATTGGTTGGGGTTAGGCAGGGGGGTGAGTTGGGTTAATTTATTTTATTTTTTGACTACATGAATATATTTCTTAATACTTCTTTTTCATACCAAAACATAGTATACACGTTCATATTATTTTGTTTGGGGGTTGGCGTGGTTACTGGACGTTTGGTTTCTTCCAACTTACCAGTATGAATGAAACATCTATTCCTGAAATGTACCAAAGTGACAGTAACCGAGTTAGTGAATTCAGTAGCCCTACTAGTACTTTACTAGTAGTACTGGCAGTCTCCGCTCTCCTCCCAGTCCTAGCTCATTATTCAACCTCTCCAAAATGCTTATCTTACCTGTGATTCATGTTTGAGAATAGGGGTAGCCACAGGGCTGCCTGCATGGCAAATGGTGATTAAGGTTGGTTGTTGACTTGAATCCTCAACGGATGAAATATCATTGTTGTGCTGGTAGTAGTAGTGGTACACACTGGCAGTAGCAGCATATGAAAAAACGGAAATGAAACATTGAGTGGCCTGAGCGTAGCATTAGAAACAGTACAATAGATAGTACGCTACAGCACAGTGCCATAAATTGTAGCGTAAGCAGTACTAAAGTATTCTAAATATAAGTACTAGTTTCGAGGACTATGGCTACTATAAGAAATATTATGAAGGCAAAAGATACTTAAACACAATAATTACCAATTTCATTCATCAGGTGTACGAGCATGATGTTTGATGCTTAATCCACGATGTCGCACATGAAATTCCATTTTCCAACATTTTTCTGGTGCTTAGACCTTATCCTCCCCTGCGAGTGTGTGGAATTTCTTGTTGTCATAGTCATACCTCAATAAAAAACCACACAGCCCGGGGGAAAAGGGTTAGGGTTTTTGAAGATTGGATAGGAATGGGGTTTTTTGGGAAACGTTTTGTGGAGAGAAGAAAAAAAAAACACTATATGGGCAAACAACAAATGAAGAGAAACACATTTTTGGATTCAAAGATATCCATAAATCTTTTAAGGGACATAAAGGTAGTGCACTACTGCATGAATTAAGTTGTTTGCTAAATGGATGGTTAGGTTACTGAAAAGGAAACAATTTGACATTGACACTAGTACAGGGCTGCATTAATTACGCAATTTCACTTGCCTTTCTGCCCTCATAGAGAATATACTCTTATTATTAGTACATAAAAGTTATAAAAATAGCAAAGAAACGTATGAAATAGCTAGAGAGATGACTTTGAAGCAGAGAACAAAGAAACGCACCTAGTCACATTCGTAGAAGCTCAAGTTTTTTACAAAAATAACATTTAGAAGATAAGGAGAAGTTAAGAGAGAATACTGTAACTTTATGTTGTAGTTGCCCTGTTGCGTTGGTGAAGTTGCATGCATCCAGCCATTCCTCTTATTCGCGATATACTCCTCCATTCCATCTTACGCTCCGTCGATCAATATTGGTGACCAGACACACTGTCCACTGGCTGCCTGGTGATGAGTAATTGCGGATTGCGTTTGAGTTCAGCGTTTGTTCCATGGCACATGGTAAACGCTGTCCTGTAATTTTTGATGGGAAAAAACAGGAAATGAACCAGTTAAAAAAATCTAAGGTACGCTGTGTAGTGCAAAAATAACACTTTCAGTTTTCAGAGCTGACATTATTATTATACACAATCATCATAACTTCAAAAGTGCGTAACCTGGTTCTCCTTTACAAGGATAGTAATAGTAACTATGGTTGAATTTTGTGGATCCACCATGGAAATCGCAAACAAAATTAGACATTCCCAGGAGTGCTCCCAGACCCCTGTACCCATTGAGCAAAATGTAGAACCGCCCCAAGTAGCCCCCCAAAAACACGCAATACTGCAATTAGGCCTAGTTGATAATCAAGCAGGCCTAGTTGAAAATCAAGCAGAAAGCGCACTTTGAAATTAGGCCCAAAAGACCCCTTTTCCACCATGGATTTTCTTCAAAACGATTATTAGACATTCCCAGGAGTGCTCACAGACCCCTAAACCCAGTCTAAAAAATCTAGAAACCCCCAAGTAGCCCTCCGCAGACAAGCAATTTTGGTTAAAAAAAACTGAACAATTCACCTCGGATTTTCTTCAAACCACTTGCAATTACAATTACACATTCCCAGGAGTTCTCCCAGACCACTGAACCCAGTCGCAAAAATGTAGAACACCCCCAAGTAGCCCCCAGAAAAAATGCGAAAGTGCCAACCCTAACTCCAAATCGTGCCAAAACGCACTCTGCAACTAGGCCCAAACCCCCCTTTTCCACCATGGATTTCCTTAAAAACACTTGCATTCAAAATTAGACATTACGAGTAGTGCTCCCAGACCCCTGAACACATTCGCAGACATCTAGAACACCCGCAGGTAGCCCCCTAAGAACATGCGATACTGCTACCAGGTTGAACCCTAACTCCAAATGTGCCAAAACGCACTCTGCAGCTCGGCCCTAACTCCCCTTTTTCACCATGGATTTTCTTAAAAACAAATGCAATCAAAATTAGTCTGTGCCAGCAGTGCTCCCAGACCCCTGAAACTCACCCCAAAAAAATTAGAAGCCCCCCAAACAGCCCCCCAAAAAGGGGCAAGTGAGCAAAAACGGAAAAACCTTTTCACCATGGATTTTATCCAAAACACTTGCGCCCGATATTAGACCTTCCCAGCAATGCCCACAGGCCACTGAACCCACCCGCAAAAAATTAGAACACCCCCAAACAGGCAAAAAGCAAAATTGGAAAATGTGACACTTAGAACATTTCAGGCCTACTTCCAAAATCAATCCACGCGCGCTCTGCAGCTAGGCCCTAACTCCCCTTTCCCACCATGGATTTTCTTAAAAACAAATGCAATCAAAATTAGACTGTGCCAGCAGTGCTCCCAGACCCACAAACCCCCCCCCCTCAAACACCAGGAACCCCCCAAACAGCCCCCCAAAAACACCAAAGTGAGCGAAAATTGAAAAATAAATTCACCATGGATTGTGTCCAAACTACTTGATTCCGATATTAGACCTTCCCAGCATTGCCCCCAGACCCCTGAACCCACCCGCAAAAAAGTAGAACACCCCCAAACAGGCAAAAAGCAAAAATGGAAAATGTGACATTTCAGGCCTACTTCCAAAATCAATCCAAGCGCTCTGCAGCTAGGCCCTAACTCCCCTTTCCCACCATGGATTTTCTTCAAACCACTTGCAACCAAAATTAGGCATGCCCAGCAGTGCTCCAAGACCCCCCAACCCCTCCAAACACCAGGAACCACCCCAAAAAGCCCCCCGAAAACACCAAAGTGAGCGAAAATTGAAAAAAAAAATCATCATGGATTTTGTCCAAACCACTTGATTCCGATATTAGACCTTCCCAGCATTGCCCCCAGATCCCTGAACCCAGCCAGAAAAAAAGTAGAACACCCCCAAACAGGCCAAAAGCAAAACTGCAAAAACTCACACTTAGAACATTTACAGCCTGATTCATGAAAAACGGGATTTGCGATTCTCAAATAGCGAAAAATTGCGAATCGCTATTGAGAAATCGCAAATCGGAATTCATGATGTTTAGCGATAATAAAATGCGATTCGCACGCGGCCGCAAATTCCGTTTGTGATTAACGATAATCGCAAAAAAATCGCTATTTCCGGCTACATCCGTGTCGGGATTGCGATATCGCAAATAGCGATATCGCTAATTGCGAGATCGCAAAATCGCGAGATCGGGAAAACGGGAAGTCGCATTTCGAGCACAGTGATGACATCACAACCAGGAAGCAGCCAGTTCCCACCCCCATTCACCACAGTGAGGCAGACCTCGAGTCAGCAACTGGGAGAGCTCCTGCTATTCTATTTTTGATTCCTACTCTGCAACAACAGTGCTGCCATGTCGGAGGAAGCTGTTCCTGGCCCCAGCAACACCACAGGGCGGAAGAGGAAGCTGACATTTTCAGAACAGGAGCTGGAGCATTTGATAGAAGGGTTGGTGGCCAACCACTCCAAACTGTTTGGCAAGGACTCCAGGAGGGTGCCGGAGCAGGAAAAAAGGAGGATATGGCAGGGAATAGCGTCCACCGTGAACTCCGTGGGTGTGGCCGATAGGTCACTGGATGAACTTAAAAAAAGATGGTACGACCTCCGAGGTCGTGCCAAAGAGAAGGTGGCGGAGCGCCTTGGAGAGGCATCGGGCACTGGAGGGGGAGGACCTACAGTCCCTCCAAACACAGCCTTGGAGGACCAAGTGGAAGACACGCTTGAGAGGGAGGCGTGCATTGGATTCACGCGTCTGGACTCATCCCGCCCCACCCAAGACACCCAAGGTAAGTGGCATGCGACTGCAACCCTGTCCCCTATGAATGTCCATGACCATATAGGCTCCCATAATGTTCCATAGTCATGCCATTGTTGCACATCAGGTAATGCCCTGAAGCATTGTGGGACATGTAGTGTGGCCACAATGTAGTAGTACCACAATGCAGCCAGACAGGTTCCAAAGTACGCAAAGCCATAGCCAGTCAGGGAATGTCACCCAGCATGCATGTAGCAACTGCACGTCTGACAGATACATGCAACTAATAATCATCCACTTACCCTCACAGGTGGCGCTCAAAGCAGCGACAGCGAAAGGCTGCTAATAGATGAGGAGGCCCAGGAGGAGGAGGAGGTGCCGTCACAAACACAGGCACCAGCCCCTGCCGCAGCAACAACACCAGCAGCCAGGTCCACCAGCAGTGTGCCCCCTGCGTCTGGCGCACCAACTACAGCCGCAGCCAGGATCACAACTAGTGTGCCCCCAGCCTCAGCCGCACCAACTACAGCCGCAGCCAGGCCCACGACTAGTGTGCCTCCAGTCCCTGCCGCACCAGCAACGCCTGCTGTGACACCACCAGCAGCTGGTGCTACTACATCAGGGCCCGCGACAGCGGCAACACAGCGGCCAGCCACTGTGTCAGGCCAGCAGAGCAGGCGTGGCAGGGCTCGCCAGCACACCAATGCAGCAATCAGCAGGAGGGGCAATGGACAGCGGCTGGCGTGAATGAGCGTCGAAAGACGCATGCTGCGTATTCATCAGCGGCAGGCACGGCAGCAAGGTGCCATACAGCTACAGCTGTACAACATTGGGCGCAATGTGGCCGGAGTGAGGGACCGCATGGACCGCATGACGGCGGCCATGGCAGGTGTGGGGGAGGGAATGGCCCGCATGACTGCAGCCATGGAGGCCAACACTGCAGCGATAACAACTCAGCGCAACGCAGCACGCCGGCGCCACCATCAGCTATTGACCCGGCTGGCGGCCTACACCAGGTCCAATTATGGTGTGGGCAATGCAACATCACAGTTGTCGCGGCGGTCCCTTGCACAGCAGCACCAACTCATCCAGTGCTGTGAGGATGTGACCAGGGTCCTGAAGCACCTGACCACGGCGGTGACAGCACTACACCCTCCTGCTCTACCTGCCACTGTTGGGGGTGATGATGTCAGTGAGGGGACATCGAGCATGAGCAGCCACTCTGCCTCACAAGTAGGGCCACTCAGGCGCAGCACCAGGCCCACGGCAGGTACACATGCCCCGGAAGAGGATGAGCCTCAGAGGCGCTTGGGTGGTACGCGCAGGAGGCGCAATTGACTACATATGACTATTACAGGCACAGGCTGAGTATAAGCCTGCCCTGTCCTTTCACACAGCAGTATGCAGTAATACTGTTAGCAATGAAGAAAGTTAAAGTGGTACCATTATTGTGAATGAAACAATTATATTTATTTTTGCAGCACACATTAGCGTTGTGTCATTATTACATTTTGCATGCATTTGTGATTTGTGGGGTGAGGGAAGAGGGTGCACTAGAAACTGTTCACTGTGATGTGGTTGCGACGTCTGTGGCCTTCAGCTGGGTTCTCCCCGCGTGAATGGCGAGCATGTGCAGGTGGCCGGTCGTCCCCTTCAGATTCACTGCCAGAGATGTCGACAGGTATCCGGCGCTTGGTTGCAATGTTATGTAGTATTGCGCAGACAGCCACAATGCGGCAGCACACTGCAGGACTCTAATACATGGCCCCACCTGTCTTGTGCAGTATGCGGAACCTGCTCTTGAGCAGCCCAAATGTCCTTTCTATGCAATTCCTTGTCCGTATGTGTGCAAGATTGTAGCGCCGTTGCTGGGGTGTAGCAGGGTTGAGGTATGGGGTGAGGAGGTATTTATGGAGGGCGAAGCCACTGTCACCTGAATGAGAGGAGCAGAGGGTGATTGCCTGTGCTGCGCTGCTACCTAATAGCAATGTGACATTGTCGACAAAGTGTACTTACCAAGTAGGTGTGCTTCCACAAAGTCTCCCCTGGCCAGTCGTGTGTGGTGGCCGCTGTGCTGGAATATGAAGGCGTCATGGCTACTCCCTGGGTACTGGGCCACAATGTCAGTGATGTATGTCTTAGCATTGCAGACCATCTGTATGTTGAGGGAGTGGTAGGACTTGCGATTGCGGAACATATACTCCGTGGCAGCTGGTGGGCAGATGGCGATGTGGGTACAGTCTATGCATCCGAGTACATGTGGAAAATGGGCTACATTATAGAATTGTAGCTTGGTCAAGTCCAAATCCTGTTGGCTGGTGGCAAATTTGATGTGACGGTGTAGCTGGGTGAGCATAGCGTCAACAAAAGTCTGGAGGCAGCGTGACATGGTGGGCTGGGATATCCCCCCAGCAGCCGCTACTATCCCCTGGAAGCTCCCGGAGGCCAGGAGGTGCAGGCTACACAATACCTGCACATGTGTAGGCACCGCATTGGTACGTCTTGTTGGGTGCTGCATCAGGGGGTCAAGGTCCTGTATTAGCTGCATTAGTATTTCCCCATTCAGCCTGTATTTTGCATATATCTGCTCTCTGGTTTGGCCCAGCAAGGTGACCCGCTGGTGGAAAATCCTGTCCTGGATCCTGCGTCTCCTCCGTGCTGCTCGCTGTAGCCTTCGACGCCTGACCACCATGTACATTCCTGGCATTGTGGAACTCCTAATGCTGCTGCTGATTGTCCTTATGTGTGATTTGTCAGGCCTGAACCTGTTACTGATTGGCCAATGGTTTTTTAAAAGAAAAATTTTAATGGCTTTTATGGTAGCCACCTGCTTTGAGTTGTCCTTAATGTGCTCCGCGCAAACAGCGATTTTTGGGTTTTTCGCTATTTGCGATTTTTCATGAATGCCGATTGCGATTGTATAGCGAATTCGCTATTTATTTAGCAGAATCCATGGATTGTCGCATTTTCCGATTCGCTAATGCTCTCCTACCGGGATTCTGCGAATATAATTGCGAATTCGCTATTATGCGTTTGCCATGTCGCTATTTTCATGTTGAATGCCGATTCCGGATATTGCGCCCGCAATTGCATTTTCGCAGCGATTGCGGGCGCAATTTTGCTTCATGAATCAGGCGGTTAGAGCCTACCTTCAATTCAGTCCAAACGCGCTCGGCAGCTAGGCCCTAACCCCCTTTCCACCATGGATTTTCTTAAAAATAAATGCAATCAAAATTAGACTGTGCCAGCAGTGCTCCCGGACCCCAAATCCCACCCCCAAAAACCTAGAAGCCCCCCAAACAGCCCCCCAAAAACAGGCAAGTGAGCAAAAACGGAAAAACATTTTCACCATGGATTTTATCCAAAACACTTGCGCCCGATATTAGACCTTCCCAGCAATGCCTCCAGACCCCTCAACCCACCCGCAAAAAAGTAGAACACCCCCAAACAGGCAAAAAGCAAACATGGAAAATGTGACGCTTAGAGCAATTCAGGCCTATTTCCAAAATCAATCCAAGCGCACTCTGCAGCTAGGCCCTAACTCCCCTTTCCCACCATGGATTTTCTTCAAACCACTTGCAATCAAAATTAGACCTTCCCACCAGTGCTCCTAGACCCCTAAACCCAGTCACAAAAATCTAGAACTCCCCAAACAGACCCACAAAAACATACTATACTGCTACCTCGCAGAGGCCTGCCCTTCCACCTCTAGGAGGCTGAGATTGTTTTCTGTTTTTTTCACCCTTGCAGCATATCTAATTGTATGCTGCGACTGCAACATAGCCCCAATTTTACATGAACTGCTGTCTGGACTCTGCCTGGCATAACAACACTACACTGGCTCAACCACTCCACCACGACTAGACAAACATGTAGTTCTGCTGTAGTAGTTGTTGTTGACTGGTTTACCTGTTTGACACTCACAAATTGGACATACTTCTTCCGTAAACCAACGTAGATGAGCCATCCACCCACTCCTTTAGTAAACCTAGAATTACTTTTGAGAAAACCTTCTCACCTATGTCCAGAAGGTTTATTAGGCGATAATATTTTGGGGAGTTTGCATCGCCTTTCTTATGTATTGGCCTAATAATAGCCCCTTTCCAACTATCAGGGAATTTGCCAGTGTTTAAAATCCCTATGAACATATTAGAAAAAAACTCCGCCCACCATTCTATGTCGTTTTTATAATGACAGCTGGTAGATTATCTGGGCCTGCTGCCCGTGTCAGATTTAGCCTGGTTATTATACCTTTTAACTATGTCTGGGGAGAAGCGTATTTTTATTTCTTCCCTTATTCCGGGCCAAACGTCGTCTATTATTCCCTCCCTCCTTGGCCATTTACCATAAATTTCCTCTAGATAGGTCACCCACTTGTCCTCTGGCACAGAGCACTGTAGGTTCCCTAGAGCTTTTCCCGTGCATTCCTGTATTAGCTTCCAAAAGCCTTTCACATTTTTTTCTACGATTACCTCGAGTAGGTTCCCCCAACATTTATCCTTAAAGATCCTTTTTTTATCTCTAATAATTGATTTATATTTTATCTTTTGTTTCCTAAGATCTGATGCTGCTTCATCACTATAGTTGCCTCTATGGCGTCTCTCCTGTTTCCTAATACCGGCCTTTACTTTCCGATTTACAAAAGGGGGTGGTGATGAACAGAGTGTCTGAATTGAGCAGACCACTCTTACCCAGTCCAAAGATCAGGGCTTGATCCATCACCGTTATTTATCTCACTGCCCCATCCCAGCTCAGAACCTGGCTATATGCAAATCAGTCTGTCCCTGGCCCAGTGCATCATGGGAACAGGGCAGACTAAACTACCAAGCCAATTCTTTACCAGAAAGGAGACAAGCTACCGGGGACCGGTTTCTGGCATTTCAGCCTCTTCGGCCCGGCTTGCTTGAATCCTGATGGAGCAGTGAGAAAGGGACTCATGTCTGAGTATACCCTGCCACACCTATAGTGGCCAAAATCGATTTACAAAAGGGGGTGGTGATGAACAGAGTGTCTGAATTGAGCAGACCACTCTTACCCAGTCCAAAGATCAGGGCTTGATCCATCACCGTTATTTATCTCACTGCCCCATCCCAGCTCAGAACCTGGCTATATGCAAATCAGTCTGTCCCTGGCCCAGTGCATCATGGGAACAGGGCAGACTAAACTACCAAGCCAATTCTTTACCAGAAAGGAGACAAGCTACCGGGGACCGGTTTCTGGCATTTCAGCCTCTTCGGCCCGGCTTGCTTGAATCCTGATGGAGCAGTGAGAAAGGGACTCATGTCTGAGTATACCCTGCCACACCTATAGTGGCCAAAATCGATTTACAAAAGGGGGTGGTGATGAACAGAGTGTCTGAATTGAGCAGACCACTCTTACCCAGTCCAAAGATCAGGGCTTGATCCATCACCGTTATTTATCTCACTGCCCCATCCCAGCTCAGAACCTGGCTATATGCAAATCAGTCTGTCCCTGGCCCAGTGCATCATGGGAACAGGGCAGACTAAACTACCAAGCCAATTCTTTACCAGAAAGGAGACAAGCTACCGGGGACCGGTTTCTGGCATTTCAGCCTCTTCGGCCCGGCTTGCTTGAATCCTGATGGAGCAGTGAGAAAGGGACTCATGTCTGAGTATACCCTGCCACACCTATAGTGGCCAAAATCGATTTACAAAAGGGGGTGGTGATGAACAGAGTGTCTGAATTGAGCAGACCACTCTTACCCAGTCCAAAGATCAGGGCTTGATCCATCACCGTTATTTATCTCACTGCCCCATCCCAGCTCAGAACCTGGCTATATGCAAATCAGTCTGTCCCTGGCCCAGTGCATCATGGGAACAGGGCAGACTAAACTACCAAGCCAATTCTTTACCAGAAAGGAGACAAGCTACCGGGGACCGGTTTCTGGCATTTCAGCCTCTTCGGCCCGGCTTGCTTGAATCCTGATGGAGCAGTGAGAAAGGGACTCATGTCTGAGTATACCCTGCCACACCTATAGTGGCCAAAATCGATTTACAAAAGGGGGTGGTGATGAACAGAGTGTCTGAATTGAGCAGACCACTCTTACCCAGTCCAAAGATCAGGGCTTGATCCATCACCGTTATTTATCTCACTGCCCCATCCCAGCTCAGAACCTGGCTATATGCAAATCAGTCTGTCCCTGGCCCAGTGCATCATGGGAACAGGGCAGACTAAACTACCAAGCCAATTCTTTACCAGAAAGGAGACAAGCTACCGGGGACCGGTTTCTGGCATTTCAGCCTCTTCGGCCCGGCTTGCTTGAATCCTGATGGAGCAGTGAGAAAGGGACTCATGTCTGAGTATACCCTGCCACACCTATAGTGGCCAAAATCGATTTACAAAAGGGGGTGGTGATGAACAGAGTGTCTGAATTGAGCAGACCACTCTTACCCAGTCCAAAGATCAGGGCTTGATCCATCACCGTTATTTATCTCACTGCCCCATCCCAGCTCAGAACCTGGCTATATGCAAATCAGTCTGTCCCTGGCCCAGTGCATCATGGGAACAGGGCAGACTAAACTACCAAGCCAATTCTTTACCAGAAAGGAGACAAGCTACCGGGGACCGGTTTCTGGCATTTCAGCCTCTTCAGCCCGGCTTGCTTGAATCCTGATGGAGCAGTGAGAAAGGGACTCATGTCTGAGTATACCCTGCCACACCTATAGTGGCCAAAATCGATTTACAAAAGGGGGTGGTGATGAACAGAGTGTCTGAATTGAGCAGACCACTCTTACCCAGTCCAAAGATCAGGGCTTGATCCATCACCGTTATTTATCTCACTGCCCCATCCCAGCTCAGAACCTGGCTATATGCAAATCAGTCTGTCCCTGGCCCAGTGCATCATGGGAACAGGGCAGACTAAACTACCAAGCCAATTCTTTACCAGAAAGGAGACAAGCTACCGGGGACCGGTTTCTGGCATTTCAGCCTCTTCGGCCCGGCTTGCTTGACAGGAACAGACTAATTTGCATACAGCCAGGTTCTGAAACTGGGATGGTGCAGTGAGCTAAAAAACGGTGTTGGATCTAGCCCTGATCTCTTGACTGGGTGAGAGCTTTCTGTTTAATTCAGAGACTCTGTCCCTCACCACCCCTTGTTGTAAATATTTTTGTCCACCCTAAGCGTGGAAGGGTATTCTCAGATGTGAGACCCTTGCTCATTGCACCATCAGGATTCAAGCAAACCGGGCCGAAGACGGCTGTAATGCCAGAAACCGGTCCCCGGGAGCTTGTTTCCTTCCCAGTGTAAGAATTGGCTTTTGTAGTTTGGTTTGCCCTGTTCCCATCATGCACTGGGACAGGAACAGACTAATTTGCATACAGCCAGGTTCTGAAACTGGGATGGTGCAGTGAGCTAAAAAACGGTGTTGGATCTAGCCCTGATCTCTTGACTGGGTGAGAGCTTTCTGTTTAATTCAGAGACTCTGTCCCTCACCACTCCTTGTTGTAAATATTTTTGTCCACCCTAAGCGTGGAAGGGTATTCTCAGATGTGAGACCCTTGCTCATTGCACCATCAGGATTCAAGCAAACCGGGCCGAAGACGGCTGTAATGCCAGAAACCGGTCCCCGGGAGCTTGTTTCCTTCCCAGTGTAAGAATTGGCTTTTGTAGTTTGGTTTGCCCTGTTCCCATCATGCACTGGGACAGGAACAGACTAATTTGCATACAGCCAGGTTCTGAAACTGGGATGGTGCAGTGAGCTAAAAAACGGTGTTGGATCTAGCCCTGATCTCTTGACTGGGTGAGAGCTTTCTGTTTAATTCAGAGACTCTGTCCCTCACCACCCCTTGTTGTAGATATGGCCTTTACTTTCCGGCATTCATCATCAAACCAATGTTTGATATTATTAGGATGTAATTTCGCATTATTTACTGACCTGTATTCGCCGTGCTTTAATTTTATCCTAAGGCACTCCACCAGTTGCCTTATTATATCCACATACCAAGCTATTCCCTCTTCTGGTGCGATATTATCTAAATTCACGGTTAACTGGTGTGCATTCAAATTCTTTACATATTCATCAGTAATTTGCGTGGTAAGTCACTTGGGGTATTCCACCTCTACTGATAACACTTTTTGTCTATGCGGGGAGATTTTTACCTGTAGATCTACCTGCAGTGGATAATGATCACTACCCTCCACCCTGAGAATTTCAAACTGTTTGATCAAACGGAAGTTCCAGGCCTGAATGAAAGCGTAATCTATGGGGCACATTTGTTGCCCTACTTTAAAAGTACGATTCGCAGGCCGGTCTGCTCCCTTTCTTCCATTCTCGCAGACCAGTCCCATGGCCCCCAACAATTGCCCAAGCTCATCATCTTGAGTTGCAATATCACAGCAGGGAAATTGTGCAGGCTCTATTTTGTATGCTCCTAGCAGATCCCTCAGCCAGGAGTCCGTTTTTTGGCATTTAATCTATGATTGAAGTCCCCCAGAATCATGAGGACATCTCTTGGATAGCAATCACATAACTCTTCCAGGTCTGTTTTTAAGCGTTCCAGGTCAACCTTATACTCGTTTGTTTTCCCTTTATGTATATACACATTTATTATACACATATTGTTGTCCCCCAACAAATTTTTTGTAGTTCGCACTCTACTACCCAATGCCCAGTTACACTTAAGTTCGAGGGGTTCGATGTCTTTAGCTATGCTTGTTGAGACCAACGTCATCACACCACCAGAAGGTCTACCTACTAAGTTCTTTTTTGCTGGTTTTACATGGTGAGTGAAGCCTTCGGTTGCAGGTGATTCGTCGCACAGCCATGTTTCCTGGAGGCATACAATATTGTTTTTTCTGAAGGTGTTTTTAAAATCTGCCTGAGCCACTATTCTATTATATCCGTTTACATTCCAGGACAGAATGGATAGGCTCTGTGACGACCCTACTTCCTAATCAATGTTACTCGTATAACCATCTTCCTCACCATTCATGTATGCCAACTCTCTACATCTATTCCCAGCAAGGACATCATCAGCTTCCCACCTCTGATCATTTGGTATTATCGTAATTTCAAGGGCATCTCTCTTGCCTCTCTCCAGATTAATCATTTTTATTTGTCTTTCACCCAGAGCCACATGGTTCTTGAGGAATAAGTTTCCTATTTTGTCAAATGACACTTCTTCCCTTTTCAATATTCTAATTCCGTCCCAGAGCAGCTCAGACTCTGCCTTTTCTATAGCATCTTTTATTAGAGCAGAGTGGAGTAGACCCTTTGTTATTTCCTCCCCCTTGCTATTAACCTTGAACCCTACTTCTTTTAAATCAGCAGTGTTAACATATCTTAGGCTAGGGCACTAACTGGCAGTCTACGTTCATGTTGAATGTTCCTCAGCTGCTTCCGGGCCTTAAAAGAATGGCTGAAATGTGTGCAGATTCTTCGGTAGGTGGTCAGTAACTTGCTGAGTGTGTTTTCATTTTTCAAGAAATCTTGCACCACGATGTTAATACTGTGCGCCAAATACGGCACTCTGAAGTAGTTACCATCATGCATGGCCTTAACTATATTACTGTCATTATCCGTGAAAACATCATCAACTATGCGATTTTTTGGATGCAGCCATTCAGAGACCTTCCTATCAACTCCTCCAAAAGGTTAGGTGCAGTATGAGTTTTCTCTATGGCAAACATGGCTAATGTTGCATGTTTCCGAGTAGCTTGAAAAAGTGTGTCCGGTTCACCACCTGCATTTCTCTTGTCTCTAACCCCTGCAAAAAAGACCCAGTGTGCAGTGTTGCACATGTAATCAAGGGCTTGGCAACTGGTCCACATATCTGTTGTCAAGTGGATAGTGTGAACAGCACTCTTCTGCAAAGCTGCCCCAATCACCTCCAGCACATCTTGATGTAGTGGTGGAACCACAACCCTGGCAAAATAGGACCGGCTAGGAACCTTCCATTTAGGGCAGACTGTTGCCACAAATTCTAGAAAACCCACCCCTTCCACGAAAGAAAAAGGGAGAAGGTCCTGCACTAGCATTTTAGCCAGCTTTGCGTTATACAGACGTACCGTTGGGTGGTTGCGTTCAAATGGCGCCTCCGACCACAACATTCCGCTAATGGTGGGCTGGACCATTTTACGTGATGATTATGAGGATGATGACTTCTTCAAACCAGTTAGGCCCAGTGATGTAGTTTTTCGCATTGGTGTCTCTCTCAGACTCTTAGTGTGCCTCATACATGTTGCAGGGGTAGAGGGTGTGGGCGATACCACTGCAGTGCTGCTGCCAGGGGTACTGGGTGTACCAGAATAAATGTCTGTCGCTTCTTCACTTCCCCCCTGTACGATCAGCCTCTCGTCATCATCAGATGCAATATCAATGGATACATTTGGATTTGTTTTTCTTTTGGCTTCCTCAATCTTACTTAGGTGCGACTCCCACTGGATAATGTGGTGTTTTTTTAGATTACCTCTCTGGCCTCCGGTACCATAGTTGGTACCAATCTTACCCCGACTAACTAATGTCTTACAAATCGAACAAACAACCATGTTTTCCGCACTTTGGCTAACAGTAAAGAAGTCCCAAACTGGGGACTGGAGATGTCTGCTGGTGGTGGAGGTGCTACTTTGAGTTTCAATGCCAGATGAAGTGGAGGATGGGCTTGGCTGAATTTGTTTCTGTTGTTCACTTACAGCACCACTACTTGAGGTCGAGCTGGATGGAGGTCCCTGCCGGCCATTCTGACTAAACAATATGGAAGCTGTAGGTTGTGTTGGTGTTGTAGTTAACTGCGTTGGTGGTGGCACCAGTGCCACGCCGCCCACATCCCGCTCAGCAGCCATTCAGGATAGGGTGAAAATGTCTGTCTGCTGCATGCCCGCTGGGGCTGGAGTGACGACTGTGATGACTGGGTCATCGTCAGACTGTTCTTCAGCAGCAGAAGACACCACTTCTTGTTCGTCGTCTTCACCCATAAGTCGAAGCCTTGCGGGAACATTCCTTTTAGGCTTAGCTACCTTTGTCGGCTCATGGCATGCCTCGCTCTCAGACTGCATTTGCGGGTTCCAATCAAGATCAAGGTCAACAGAATGAAGAGGGTTTGAAGAAGAACTTGTAGTAGTAGTAGCTCTCCTTGACCTTTTTCTTGCTGGGGATCTGGAAGACAATGGATCATCATCAGGAGGAGTGGCTTCCTCGGACGATACCTCCTCTTGAATATCAATTTCCTGATGTGCCCCTACTTCTGGAGGAACAAGCGTTATAGGCAGTTGTGCCGCTCCATGAACCTCTAGTTGCACCTCTCCATGCACCTGTCCTTGCGCCTCTCCTTGCGGCTCTACTTGCGCCTCTCCTTGCGGCTCTACTTGCACCTCTCATTGCGCCTCTACTTGCGCCTCTCCTTGCTCATGTACTTGCGGTTGTACTAGTTGCACCTGTGGTTGTCGTTGCCGCTGTGGTTGTTGAACACTCGTCAGCTGAGTTACACCCGGCGTTCTTTGGATGGTACTTTCTTGTGATGAGCCAACATCACTGGTCAATGGTGATTGAGAAAGTAAAATGGCTGCCTCAGCAGTTCTCATGGTCTGGGACCTAACTTGACGTGGTGGAACTGAGCCCAATGAAGCGGAGGTGCTACTTCCAGCTTGGTACCCGGCGGACACCGCTGCTGCTGCAGGCGTAGTTTAAGGTGTCGGTGGGCACACCAGCCTCCTTGGTAGGTGGTGCCACTTGCTTCTTCTGCTCCTTTTTACTGGTAGTGGCAACTTTTTTTGCTGAGGCACTACGGCCACCTTTCTTTGGGGACATCTTCTTCAGATGTCAGAACAGCAGGCCGCAGTTGCACGAGTTGCAGAGTTGTCTTGTCTGTGGCCACACATGACGTCACGTGACGTTGTGCTGCACACACCGCTGCAGGAGTTCTTCCTGGCACTGGTGGCTCTCTAGTGCACCTACAAGCAATGGAAGCCAGAGGAACATCAGTTAAACACCCCAAAAAGTCAAAAAACACACACAAATCACCACAATCCAATGCCACCCATGCCCTCAATGATGTTTAAATTCAAGACACCCCGCAGAAAGACTTGGTCCATGCACCACTGAGTACCCCTGGGCATAATGGATGAAAGCAAGGCAAAATGGGTGCAGGCCTGAGCACACTGCCTGGCTTCAAAATGGGCCCTTGACCCCCAGCCACATGGCCAGGCCCTGCCTGGACCAGCCCTAAAAATGGCCCCCACCCACATGGCCAGGCCTCAACAGCACCCAAAAATTCGAAAAACACACAAAAATCACCACAATCCAATGCCATCCATGCCCTCAATGATGTTCACATTTAAGACACCCCACAGAAAGACTTGGTCCATGCACCACTGAGTACCCCTGGGCATAATGGATGAAAGCAAGGCAATCTGGGTGCAGGCCTGAGCACACTGCCTGGCTTCAAAATGGCCCCTTGACCCCCACCACATGGCCAGGCCCTGCCTGGACCAGGCCTCAAAATGGCCTCCACCCACATGACCACGCCCCAACAACATCCCAAAAAGTTGAAAAACACACAAAAATCACCACAATCCAATGCCATCCATGCCCTCAATGATGTTTACATTCAGGACACTATTGGGGGGTTGGGATGCACTCCATGTTCTCCATGTTTCAATTGAAATATTTCTACACGTACTCTGATATGCGTGCAGCTCGGTTATAGTGTCATGCCCAAAAGACACTGGAAAGTTATGAGACTAGATAAATGGGTCGTGTCTACGACCCAGGCCAAACGCACTGCGGAATTAGCCACCATAGGCAATCCTTTACAACTTTTTTTTGAAAACCACTTAAACTTCTTTTTTCATCCTTGTTCACATTTTTTTCATTTTCATTCTCTTCGATTTATGGTCCCCACTTGACCTTGTGCGCCTTTTTTCCATGTTTCTAATGTTCCAACTGTGCCACTCCGGGCCTCTTGAAAGAACATGACTAGTGCGAGATTCGTAAAAGGCAGTGTTTATTTAAAATAACCCAATGCATTTCGGGCATGATGCCCTTCGTCGGGGGTCACTGCCATCAAAGTTTAAAAGCGCCCGTTCTTCTCTGCATTCACAGCAAACATTCAGGACACCACACAGAAAGACTTGGTCCATGCACCACTGAGTACCCCTGGGCATAATGGATGAAAGCAAAGCAAACTGGGTGCAGGCCTGAGCACACTGCCTGCTATCAAAATGGCCCCTTGTCCCCCACCACATGGCCAGGCCCTGCCTGTACCAGGCCTCAAAATGGCCACCACCCAAATGGCCAGGCCCCAACAACACCCCAAAAAGTCAAAAAACACATACAAATCACCACAATCCAATGCTATCCATGCCCTCAATGATGTTTAAATTCAAGACACCCTACAGAAAGACTTGGTCCATGCACCACTCACTACCCCTGGGCCTACTTTACAGGCACCCCAAAATGTTAAAAAAATCATCATATAACAGTGAGCTAGAATTCCATGACATAAATGAGAATTAAGTTAAACAAAAACCACAGAAACAGTTGCATCATGCACCCATGACTCACCCTGGGCCTACTGGATACTGTGGCTACCCACAATATATATATTTTTTTAAAGTTTTGAAAAAAGTTTTAAAACTGTAGTTTCAGCAACTGCAATGCCCCAAACAAAGAACACCAACTTACTTGTAAAATCTCAAGTCCAAAAGTGATCCAAACTCCAAAGTCCAAAAAGTCCTCAAATATTAATATCCAGCAGCAGCCACAACAAGTAATCCTTCTAGCTCCAGATCCAAATGAAAAGTGACCAGGACATGGACAAACACTGGGAGGAGCCTGCTGGACAGGAACAGGAAGTTGGAGACTCTGGGGCACTTCCTTCCTCCCACCCCCCCAAAATAATGGACTCCTTGCACCAAAAAGTGCAGCCAAATATCAATGTGAGGAGTTATTCTGATCAAAATCATCATTTTCAGAAGGTTTATGCTTCCTGCTGTGGATTTCTTGTGCAGAATTGCAATTTTTTCAATTTCGGGAAAGCGAGCTGTTCAAATCTCCCGCCGTAAGTCAGCTGCGCGCCGCTTCTACGTGTTCGGCATTGTTTACTCCCGCAATACGTAATCGCGGGCCCTTATGACGTACTCGTGTTATCAAACTCTCGCTGTGCAAGATGGCGAGCCGCGATGACGTAATTGCGTTCAAAAAACTCTCACGTGATCACGCAGCAAGATCGAAAATGGCGCAGCACACGCAAACCGGGAGAAAAACAGCTCGGCGGACTCAGAATCACGGAAAGTCAACGCCGCGCGCGCGATATTGTATTTTTCAAGCGCGACCAAGCAAAATAATTTGCAGCTTGCAAATTTGCAGATTTTTGGGGAAAATTCGCAAGATTCGCGGACCCTGAATTTTCCAAAAATCCACAAATTTCGCGAGCGAAACGGATTTTACGCCCACGCTTAATCAGCAGTGCATTGCAGCGTGCGAGTTATAGTTAGCTCAGCTAACTATAATGGCTGAATTTCACAGGTTTTGTACGAGTGAATTGTCAGCCTAACTATAACGTTCTTGTAACCTGTGTTTTTTCCTTGTATTCTATCTGCCTATCTGTCTGTCTGTCTATCTATCTATCTATCTATCTATCTATCTATCTATCTATCTATCTATCTATCTATCTATCTATCTATCTATCTATCTATCTATCTATCTATCTATATGTATATGTAGATAGATCAATAGGTAGATAGATAGATCGATAGATCCAATCTGTTTCCTGTACCAATGTTAAAGGATCTGTCTCAATTGCATGAGCAGGACTTCAAAAAATGGAAATCAGTCCTAGAATAAGTAGCAATGTAAAAGAGACCCTGAGGAGTGTGGAGAGACACCACTGGATGTGTAGTTTGGGTTTGGTGGCTTAGTGGACTAATGTGTCCAATGTAGGGTCCTGTGTTTGATCACATGGTCATAGGTTCTAATCCCATCATGTTCACTTAGCCTTTCATTCTTCTGGGGTTGATAAAATAAGTACCATTGGGTTGGGTAACAATAAACATCTGTTATTCAGCATCAAGATACCCTTGGGTGAATGCGTGCTTTACAAATACACTGTATGTTATAGTTGCAAAAAAGTTTATACTACCCATCCTTTCTAGGTTATATCACAAAGCAGCCCACATTAGTATGGATGGAATGATATGTGTGTTGGAAAGTGGTTTATTGGTTGGGAAAATGTAGGTCTGCCACTGAAAAGAAGGCCGCTAACACAGTATAGGGCTCAGAATAGGTCTTAGAAAATGATTCCTATGCTCAACCCTTGATAACGTGGCTGCGAGCAGGCAGGCTTAACTTCAAAGACAGGTATGTAAAGCATTTAAAAACACCAATTCAGTAAATAATTAAGACACAACACAAAATAAAAATACAATACCAATTTATAAAAATAGGAAATAGTTTTATATTTTAAATGACACCAAAATGAAAACAATCCACTGTAGGGAATCAGAGATATGAATGTTTAAAGATTAGTCACGTTCTAATGCTTAGAAACCAACAGGGCCCCTTTTAGTCATTTCTTGGCCTCTGACAGGGAAACCTTCACCTTTAGCAATTGTTCTGGAGGATCTCTCACCACTCTTGTGCAGCCCCCACCAGCAGGCTGGGTACAGTTAGAACTCCTTCCTGAAAGTATTCTTGCGGTTCCCAAAGTATCCAACACACAATCCAAGGTTCAGGAATCTCCAAGAGGGTCCTTGAAAGTGTGAGACTTCAGCCCCCACCCTCCACTTGAAGAAAACCCTTACAAATCCCCTGGTAGTACTCCAGGCTGGGGATTCTTTTGGTGATATTCGAGGTGAGCTCTGTTAATCTGTAGCTTGCAGGGAGTCTTTAGTCCTTTTATAGCAGGTTTGATCCACAGGGCTGTAGGTTCAAATGGTGCCAAAAGGCGCAAACTTCAGAGTGCAGGCCTTTGGAAATACACATCAAACTCTTCGCGCAGACTCTCTGATTCTCTTAAGTTTTAAGCAGCAGATCTGAGAGGCACCGCCCCTCTCAGATACTTATTCAGGGTTCCCTGGGGTGAAGCAGGAGGGCACTCTGTTATACTGCTGCTGCTCAGCCTGAGTGTATATGTAAGAGAATGCTGGTGATGGGAATGTTTGTGTGTGTGAGAGTCAGTTGGAGATGGGTTGAGCAGCAGTAAGGCGGTTCCTGGTGGGGCTCTCTCCCCTATATAACTTCTTACCTTAATAATCCTGCATGGAAAACTACCTGGATTGGACCTGCATTTTTTTACTACATTTTGGCGACGAGGGTGGGATACTAACTCACACGTGTAAAGCACAATCTTTTTACTCCACACTCTAGTCCAATGAGCTGCAGGGTTCCACCCAAAGGTCTGACCACTTCCTGGAGAGTGTGCAAAATCCTCACCCAGAAACCACTATTCTTCCACAATTCAATATGTCTGATTTTACAGC
Organism: Lissotriton vulgaris; assembly: GCF_964263255.1. Lineage (NCBI taxonomy): Eukaryota > Metazoa > Chordata > Amphibia > Caudata > Salamandridae > Lissotriton > Lissotriton vulgaris. The sequence continues at coordinate 2,118,550,820 of NC_141687.1, read as the reverse complement.
AGGTACAGGAAACCTGGCTAGACACACCCCTAGGATGGCTATTCTCCATCGTCCCTCCCCCTTGCACCTGCTCATTCCTTCCTTAATATATGCATCTGGCTGGATGTGAACAGGGGTCGTCCCCTTCGCTTGAAGTCAATGGTTTACGCCTCCTCCCCCGTGCTGGCATTTCTATGACTAGCAACCTTTCCTCCTGACAGGCTTCCTAACCCCAGGGGTCATTAATCAACTCTTAAAAGCAGCCAGACTCACCCACTTATCTCTGACTAATCAAGGCAGAGCAGTACAGGGTTGAATTTTGGCTTACAGATAAAAAAAAAGTCATAACTTCTAGACTGTACATTTTACAATACATTCAACAATACTATATTGTTGGAATTATCATTACCATTCTACTGTGTACTTTAATCCTAGTTGTATGGCTTTCTTTCTCCAGTTATTAACTAATAGCGCTTTCCAATGTTAACCCATGGCATGGGATTTGCAATGGGAAATGTGACTTGGGCCATTTTTCCAGCACCAGGGCTGATATAAACATATATTATAAGTACGCTACATATATCTACTGGACCCCCACCCCAGGAACGACTAGGTGAGAGTTTAGGGATTCTGAATATGTAAACATATTGCAGATCCTCCCTCCACAGTGCTCCTACCACCAAGGTCGATTTTGGGCAGCACTTTATCACAATGTGGGGAGTGAAATGTGTAATTTCACTTCACCAGGGCAAATAAAACAAATTTTATAAGGGTCTACCTTATAGATATCTGACCCCCACCCCTGGGACACCTACGGGGGACCCTGGGGGGACCTAATATGCTCAAACATTATTAAATGCCCCAAACACAAATGTCGAGTTTGGGCACAATTTACTTTTTAAAAGCAGTCCTGCCACAGAGAGCCACTTTTAAAAATTCCTCAGGCTTCAGCAGCACACACATACAAGTGCAGAAAGGTCTGCTGGCCTCTAACCTGCCATGCCCTTTTATATACTAGGGACTGATAGGTAGTTTCAATCCCCCTGCCCTAATGTGTACTATGGCCCTATGGGGTAGATCATGCCCTTCACAGGGGTACCCCAACCCTTAGTGTACCCTAGTGTATGTAGGTGTTTTCACTGTATTATACGTGTTTTCATCATAGCACTCACCCTGTGCCTGGTTAGGCAGAGCCTAGGGTCAGTCAGAGTCAGTTACCACCTGTACAAGTCAGCACAAAGTTGGGGGGTGCCCAGGGCACAAAATGACTTTGCAACACAGTGCCACTGCAACCCATTAATATGCACTCTATAGCCCGAATATAATGCCAATCCATTACCATATGCCTGCCACACAGTGAAAGAGATTAAGGTCACTCCTGTTGCTCACTCTCTGCCTTTTGGACCCTTTGTGCACATCCAGATAGACGTTATTCAGATGTTCAAATGTGCTAATAATTTGTACATCCTTGTTGTAGTTTGCATGTCTAAAGACGGGGAAGGTGTACCCCTATGCCCGTGCAAATGTAATTACGGTAGCTAAGCAAGTGATGTGCTCAGAGATTTTATTCCCCAGTTTGGGGTGCCAAGCCCAATCAGTGCTAACTGAGGAATACACTTTGTGTTTGCAATAGTGCAGTCAGATTCAAAGGCCTTAGGAGTAGAGTAGCAGTTTCATTGTGCATATCACCCAGAGTCAGCAGGCAAAGTAGAAAGGAAAACCTGGACCATTAAGAACAGATAGTAAAGATATGCTTGAAGACACAGTAAAAATGGCCCATTAACATAATGGACCCTAAGATTTATCCCTTCCCAGTGGGTAAAATTGGGATCATATGAAATTGACATGGGCTGACCCAGGATGCTCCCTTCAAATCCCTCTGTCTCGTCTGCCAATCTGGATTTAGAGTTAATTGATAGCACTCTCCTACAGTGTTGCAGAAAGCTTATACAATGTCCTTACAGTTTTGATCTCAGGTGCAAGTTACTTTGACTGAGTATCCGACTCATGACTCCAGACTGATGAGTGGGTCTATGTTAAAGTTTACCAAAGGTAGATTGTACTACAGCCTCATTGGTGCGGACCAGATCAGATCTTGCTAATAACACACAGAGAGCTGTCAAAATTTGTGGTCTTGCTACTTGAATCCACTCTTCCCAGAACAGTGCTCCCCCTTCTCTGTGTATTATCAGGAAAGTTGTGCCACATTTGTCAACAGATTTCTGTATGATTCCTCAGTTGTAGTAGTGAATACTTAAAGTTCAACTTGTAAGAGGCTGGATATTCCATGCTCCAGAGTGACCAATATCAATTATTGAGGAAACATCAGCCCCTTTACTGAGTTACTCATAATGAAGATGCAAGAAATTGGAGTATTAGTTGAGGGGGGCGAGGACCAACCTCAAATAATAATCACAATCCTTTCTCTAGCAATATACCTCTAGTTATGCCTGGTTTAAATTACCACAATGAATATCTGTACCTTTGGACTTAGTCACATTTTTGGAGTTTGGATTCTTTCAGCGGAGCCAGGCTATGGGCTATAGCTGAAGAGGGCTCTGCGTGACTGGATACCTTCTTTGCGAAGTCCAGCTGGATTGGATTTGCTGCTGTGGAGAAGAGCGCAGCAGGAGAAACCTGAATCCATGACACAGCAGTGATGCATCTTCATCAGAGTGGTCTCCCATTGGTTCTCAGAGCAAAAAATTATCAAGAGGTTTCTAGGTCCCATGTTTCAGGAACCTTTAGGAGGATACACTTTGACACTAAACAAGGGTCCAAGACCTTTGGAATGGCACTTGGGGGTCATGAGTCACTCCAGCAGGGGCCAACAGCTAGGTCCACCATGACAGGCCCAGTTGGAACTGGGTGCTGGGCAGTTTCAGGAAGGGACTCTGAAAGCTTGTTGAGTTCCTGTAGCTCAAACAGAAGTTCATCCTACTAACCTCTTGAGTCACTCATTTTCCTAGTTGCTTCCAACCTAAAATTAAGCATTGTAAGTCGTTAGAATGTAACTTAGGGTTTTACTGTTGGGAGAGCCAGCATTGCTACAAGGAAAAACAACATTGGAGTGGGTGTTTACTGCTAGGACATGCAAAACATTCAATATACATGTCCTACCATTTTCATAACCATGCACCATGCCCAATGGGCATTTAGGGCTTACCTTAGACTAGTAAGTACTATAAAGCAGCTGCAGCTGCGTCTGCTGCAGGTAAGAGCGGTGAGGCGGTGTGATCTGGTGAGGGGGGATTTCGAGAGACTACCACGAGGGAAAATTAAATCAATAATTTTCCCTTGTGATTGCCTCTCGAAATACCCTCTTACATGGCCCAACCGCTCTTACCTGCAGCAGCCACGGCTGCTATAAGGTAAAATTTAGGCCGAATGAAAGATTTATTTTGCCAGGTCAAAGTGACAGTTTAATACTGCACACACAGGATGCAAGGGCAGGTCTGGCGACATGTTTTATGTTGCTACTTTAGTGAGAAGCACGAGAGCTGCATTTAATTTACGTGTAGTACCATATAAGAGGTAACGAAAAGTAAATTAAATGTGCCAATCGGGTGTTTGGCAATGTTACCATGTTTAAAGGGGAGAGCATAAGCCCTTTACCACTGGTTAGCAGGAGTAAAGCGCACAGAGTCCTATGGCCATATTAATGGGTACAGTTAAAGAAGGCAAACATATGGGCGTATACCACACAAAAGGCAGTCATTTCCCACAGAGAACCTTAGTATTACATCCCACATTTAATTTAGATGTGTGGTACTTACATCATACTAAAACATTTTAGATTGTATCAAACAGTTCTTGCTTTTGGATACTGTAGTGCTGTGTGATCATATGCAGTATGACCCTTGTGGTCTTTGTAGGACTCCTTACACAATTACACAATTAGATGAGAGGTGCCTGGGTGTGATCAATAAAGTTTATGACGTAGTGCGTTCAGTTAACGGTTGCATGCCGAAGAATAAAGACGTGTGATAAGGAGCTCTGTGGGTGGTGTGGTCAATTGCATACTCCAGAGCTGGGGAGGATGCAACAGATGGTGACGAGTAGGGGATACATGCTCTGAAGAAACAACACTGCTCTCCCTGGGAATTTGCTGAGGTCCAGCAAACTGATTGTGTGTGCCACATGTGTCCCAGAGAAGCAGTATACGCTTGATGTATGTGGAGTCAAAGCACCCCTCTAGCTGGGTCAAGGCCCTGGAAGAAGGTAAAGGCCCCACGAAGGAGCACAGTAAGAAAGCCCACCTGAAGCTTACTGGTAAGGTCGAAAGAAGAGATACTGAACCACAGCGTAACAAAGAGCCATTGTCCATATAAAGCAGGAATGCTAAAGGCAGAGACAGCCAGGCACAAAGTAGCGCTAAAGGTAGCAACAGCCAGGCGCAAGAAAGCACTAATGCCAGAGATGACAAGGGACTGCACAAGGTTGAGAGCTGGGACAAAAAACTGTTACCATCAAGAAAGAAGACAGCGAGGTATGACAACAGCCAGGGTGTGATGATCCAAATGTCAGAAAATGGCTGATGTTTACAGAAGGTGTGAGTCCAAGTGATTAGCGCCCGTTGTCATAACATTATATATACGCAATGCCAGTAAGTCCTAACACAAGTTATCATCCTGCTGTGTTTTTGAAACCATCATCAAAATTGGATACCACCAAAAAGCTGAATATTGGCACCAAATGGACTGCATGGATCAAAACATTTGATGGCTTCATAGATGTTCTAGAAGAAGTAGAGGGCAAAAAGATCATCAAATACTTAAAGAACTTGGCAAGTGATGGAGTGAAAGAAGTAATAAGGAAAATATCACCAGCTGATGAAGTATTGTACTGTTTAACCAAATAAATGTTAGAAGCCAAGTTCAATTCAATGCCGAATGTCAACTATGAAAGGTACATTTCAACCAGGTGAGACAAAAAACTGGTGAAACGATGGATTAGTTTGTCAAAATACTTAATACCGTCATCAAGCACTGTAATTTCAGTGAGTTCAATGACGAAGAAGCCATGCGTCTCAGAGTCATCGATGGTTGCCTTTCTGGTTCGTTCAAACAATGCATGCTGAGAGAAACATTCAGTCTAGAAAAAGTACTTATTTATGTGAGAGCTAAGGAATGTGCAGATCGACAGGCCACTAATAAGGATGCTGGAACAGCCCAGAATGAATCAGTGTTGATCATGAAAAGTAAACAGAAACACAAAGTGGAGGTCCATAAGATGATGTCTCAGAAAAAAAGAAATAGTGTTTCAGATGTGGATTCTCGTTTCCCTATGAAAGTAAATATCCTACCATTGGACAGATATGCAAAGTCTGTGGGAAAGAAAACCTTTTCATTACGATCTGCAAAGCGAAAGAGAAACTAAGTGCGTCAAAACGAGAAGAGAAAATGAACGCCAGAAAGATCCAGAAGCATTCTAGCCATGTCCACAAGGCCATCTGACAACATCAATTGAGGCAAGTAGAGACTAAACAAAGTCGATAGTAATCAAATTCGTCTTCCAAAGGTTATTCAACATCATCACAGAGTGACATTGAAGAAGATGGATGTGCAAGGGTGATGTCAACCGAAAAACAACACACACATGCAGGATTGGCTGCTTGCATAGAAGAACACAAGTCAAAGAGCGATCACCACTTGAAGTGGACTGATATCCATCAACTACATCCTCAATGCACATTCTGAAATAGTAAGTTAATACCTGTCGTTGTTTCACGGACTATGGAAACCTAAGACAATGAAGGTGCAACTACACCTTAATGAGGACATTTGTCCTGCTGCTCAGTGACAACATCCGATTCATTTACAGGAGGCTATTGAGAAAAAAAACAGAAACATTATTAAAGCATTACATCAGTGAGTGCTCTTCTGGTCTGACGCCATGGGTTTCACTCATTGTGGTAGTGCCAAGAAAGGACAGTGGAGGTACAGTGCACATTTGTGTTGTTATGCCCTAAGCCAACAAACAATCAAGAGTGAAAGACATTCAAGTCCTCACATAGCCGACATGATTACACAGCCGTCTTGATTTGAACAAAAGATCCCATCAACTCGACCTGGAAGAGAACTGTAGGCACATCACTACTTTACTACTTTTTCAACTCATGTTAAGATTTTCAGATACAAAAAAATTAGGTTTGGTGTGTCGTCTGCTGCAGTTATCTTTGATGATTTCATCCGCTGAGTAATTCAATATGCTAGTGTTTGGGGCCACACGAAAGTAGCATGACAAAGCTCTTACACAAGTATGCATTCTGCTCACTGATGCAGGACTCACTTTAAATGCAGAAAAGTGTGAGTTTCACAAAATCAAGCTCAAATTCTTTGGGCTTATTTTCTCTGAAGGGGAAATGACTCCTGACCCTGAAAAAGTACAAGCATTGCCATCCACTTGACCCCTGCAAGATGTAACTTTGCTGCAATCCTTATTAGGTGTGGCCAGCTATTGCCCTGGATACATTTGTGACTTTGACATGATGAATGCCCCGGTAAGACATCTAACAAAGCAGAATATTCCATTCCAGTGGTCCTCTGAATGCGACAGAAGTTTCAAGAAAGTCACACATGCAATTGAAAATGCAACTGAAATGGCTTACTTTGATCCAAAGTTACATACTGAGATTGTGGTAGACTCAAAGCCAAGTGGGGATGGGAGTGATCCTTGCTCAATACAATGGACATCCAACTGCTCAGAGACACATTGTGGCCTATGCCAGCAGAAGTCTATCACTGAACATGCCTATTCTCAGCCAGAAAAAGAGAGTCCGGCTGTAGTGTGGGCTTGTGAACATTTTCATGTGTTTCTGTACGGGAACCATTTCACCTTTGTCACTGACCACCAAGTGCAGCTCACCATGTTCGGAAATCTGAAAGCCAAGATGCCCCTTTGAATCTAGAGGAGGGGGTTGCGATTAGAAGAGTAAGCTTACATCATTGTGCATAAGCCAGGGAAGGATCAAAACCCCGCAGATTACTTCTCATTAGTGCCATTGTAGTGTCACGATGCAATGTCTAAAGCGGCTGAAGAGTATATCAATTTCATTGTAAAATCTAGCACACCTGCAGCTCTACCCATTGAGCACATAATTTCTGCTGCCAACACAGACAGAGACATGCTCACACTCAAGGATATAATTACAACACAATCATGGAGAAACCATACTTGGCCTCTCACAGTTGACGTTGAATGTTAAAAATTGAAAAATGTACAGGAAAAACTTTCTGTCACTCAAGAAGGTATCATACTAAGAGGTTTGAGAATTGTTATACCTGAGAGCTTGAGGCATCAAGTCATTGAACTGGCATGGTAGCCACTAAGTGAGCCCTCAGAGACCAAGTGTTGTTTCCTCGCCTTGATGAACAAGTCAAAAAGGAAAGGAAAGTATGTCACCTGTGTAATTGCTTATCTCCAAAGACAACACATAATCTGCTAAATATGTTTGACATTCCTGAACAAGTGTTTGAGAAAATTGCAGTCGATTTTTTTGGACCCTTAAACAATGGGCATGATCTCATGGTAGTTATTGATGAGCACTCATGTTTTCCCTTAGTGGAATACTTATCATCAACTACCCATGGCAAAGTCATTAAGAGGCTGGAGGATTTTTTTGCAGCTTGGGGTGTTCCCTCCATTCTCAAATCTGACAATGGTCCACCCTTCAAATGCAGAGACTGAGGACTTTCTTAGTCGCTTGAACATCAAGCATCGGAAAAGCACACCTTTCTGGCGACAGGCAAATTACGTAGTTGAATGATATATGGGCACCCTGAAGAATGTAGTTCAGCACTCTGCACTCAAAGGAATCAGTCTCAGGTTAGCCTTGTGTCCAACCCTTCATTCCTATTGGTCAACTCCCCATTTTACAACAGGTGAAAACCCTGCCACCTTGTTGTTCGGGAGAGTCAATGGAACAAAGCTACCACAATGGACCACAAGCCGTGTAATGACACTGATGACATTTGTGTCAAGGACATTTCTCGAAAAAGCAAGATGAAGGACTATGCAGATAAGCACAGATGCGCTTGGGACATGGTTTTCGAAGAAGTGGACCGGGTGCTGGTCAAATAAAAACAGAAATGCACGACTGACGCTCAATTTGAAGCAGATCAATTGAGAGTCCTGGAAAGTAAAGGACATACGGTGACTGATCATCGTCCCGGAAATTAATTATGAGAGACTTGCCACATTTCAATCATCTGCCTCGATGTGTGTTGTCTCCAGACATCACGAATGAGAGACAACCCCACCTGAGTGCCCATGTCAAGCATCTGAGTCTAGATCTACGGCGCAAGATGACGGTGCAACTCCTTCGCCTGGTACGACTAGATCTGGAAAATTGGTGCGAAGACCTCAATGCCTCATTGAGGAACTCTAATGTATATATGTTGTCCGTACTTTTTATTTAACAAAGGGGGAGATGTAGTGTCATGTGATCATGTGCAGTACGACCCTTGTGGTCCTTGCCAGATGCCTTACAAAGTTGTGTAATCAGTTGGGAGGTATCTGGGTGTGGACAATAATGTTTATGATGTAGTTCAATTACCAGTTGCATGCAGAAAAATAAAGACGTGTTACAGAGCTCGTGTGTGGCATGGTCATTTGCGTACTCCAGAACTGGGGAGGACGCTGAAGATTCCATATTGGTTTACATTACAGACATTGATCATGTGTTTTTCTCGGATCACATCTATCCCCGAGATTCTTCAAAAAGTATGAAATTCTCTCTAAGTAGATGTATATGCGTTCAGAACCCAATCCAGGTGAGATACAGATTCATCTTCTTGCTGGAGGTATACATTACGCATCAGTCAGCATTTACTATCTTCTCTCGGTCTTGCATCTGAAGTAGTGACTTCCCCAGTGAGAACCCGTCAGAGGGAGAAATGTGATGATGATTTACATAGACACCTGATAATAAAACCTCTTGAAATATATCTGCTCTATTGTGCCCCTTTATAAGGATGCGTTGGACAGCTGAGGATGGAAGCGCTGCATTGCCCTGGTGACTGATAATAAATCTAATACTTTCTGAAGTAGACGAGGAAATAAGTAACCTGAGCGCCGGCGATTGACTAATTAGAACACGCAGCTCAGTTGGGAAGCACACAGACATTACAGCACCTTTCTTTTCTGTTCATCTTTACTTTAAATGTCAGAGTAAATTCATTTTGAAGGAAGACATTTTGTGATATTAAAGATATGCAAGCAGTGAAGCCCGAATGATTGATCCGCTCCGTCTCACATACAACCCGACGCCATATGGTTCTTGTGAGCAACAGAGATTGCTTCCAATCCCGCATCCGAGATGATGGGCTTCATTCATCAAGAACCCCAGACATCAGCTCTGTTTGCAATCTGCCGTTTTTTCATCGGCTGGTCAGACACTTGTCTGCTGCTGCAAATTTTCTTTTGAACACGTTTGTGGTTTATTCTCTGTAAACTTGAATAGAACATTTAGTGGATTTTCTCCTGTGAAATTGAATTGTCACACTGTTACTTTTTGAAGGTTTTTAAGTATTAGTAATAGGAGGGCAGTCTTGTTTTTTTTGTCAATCAGCAGTGTTTGCCAGTCAATGAGGATGGCAAAGGATAGAGGTGCCAGAGCAGGTGGTAGCTCTCAAAACAGTGGCAGCTGTTTCCTTTTGGTTAGCTATTCGAGCATGTTGCTTTAAACATTAGACCCAAATAAGAAAGACCCAAATAAATCTACAACTGGAGCTTTACGATTTTTCATGTGTTTAATTTACTCTTTTTTGCTATTCACACATTTTTAGCTTGTCACACCTGTAAACTTACTCCTGGAAAAGATTTCCAAATTTACAACTGTGAAAATGTGAATTCATTTCTGCATGTGTGATTGTAGATAGTGCAAAATTGTGCATGGGGAAATGTCTTTTTAAAAAAAGAAATCTTTTTATTGAAACAAAAAACAGCTCCATCAAAAGACACATCAGGTAGTAGGGAGAAAGCAGTGGTATTCACACATTAAAGGAGTGGAGTGCACCAGCCATTAATGAGCAACAATACAGTCTACCCCCAGGTCATGCCCCAGCAGAATATAAGCGGGTCAGCTAATCCGTTCCTCCCTCTCCTCCCATCCCCCCCTCCTAGGCCAGGACCCTCACCCCTACCTCCCTCCTCCCCCATCCCCCGAAGAAGTGTTCAGACTCTGCTACCAGCTGAGGCCCATGGCCTCCCACGGAGAGGGTGTGTCAAAGATATGTAGTTCGTGGTACCCAGTGGGGGGAACTCCTACAGTGATGCATCCGGGGTATCCATCCATTCTCCTCTATATCTCCTCCAAGCCTGCCATATCTTTTCCCATTTTTTGGGGCACCCTCTACTATTATAGATGACTTTCTCTGCCCTCTGGCACCAGTCTATATCCCGTTCCCACTCCTCAATTGTCGGAATCAAGTCACTCTCTCAGAGTCTTGCGATGTTTCTTTTGGCTACCATACTCGCAAAGGCCAACCATATCTTGTTTCCTTTGGGCCACGTAGTGTCCCCCGTGACCCCAAAAACGTGCCATCTAGCCTCCAGCGGTACCTCGGCCCCTACTACCTCTTTCATTATGTCCTTCAGCCTCACCCAATATGTACGGATTTTGGGGCAGTCCCAGAGGATGTGAAAGAATGTTCCCTCTTCCCCACAACCTCTCAAGCAGAAGTGTGATGTTGCGTATCCCATCTTGAATTGTACAGTTCGTGGGGTGTAAGACCTGTGGAGGATGCGCAACTGCACCAACCGGAATCGGGCTCGAATCGCCACCTCCCTAGGACATTGCAGGGCCTCATTCCAGTCGTCGGCCTCTAACAAACCAAGGCGGATTCCCACTTCTCCCTCAGTGGCCCTAGGATGTCAGGAATATTATTAATGAGCTTCTTGTAAGTAAGTTATATGGCCTTATCAATCATGGGGTCTAACAGTAGCCTGTCCTCGAGAGGGGCATAGTCGGGGACCTGATCCCCCTGTGTCAGATGCCTATATAGGGCGTGTTTGAATTGCTGATAGTGCAGGAATTCGCCATATCCCATTTGGAATTCCGACTGAAGAGTTGTGAATTTTACCACCTGCCCCTCCTCCAGCCGTCCCCAGCGTATCTATACCGATCAGGCTCCACTGTCCGAGGTCCCGGAGTTTCACCACTTCCCTAAGGAAGTCTCCCCTCCATAAGGGCGTTTGGGCTAAGCAGTTTCATTGCTCACATCCATATGTCCACCACTACCACCGTCTGGGGAGGCAAGGTCTGGTAGCGCCGTGGTTTGGAGTAGAGAGCTGCTAAGTAGAAGCCCGCTCCTAGGACCATTCGATCTACCCGGTAAGCCGGTTCCTCCTGTGGGGCGAACACCCATCCATTGATATTGATCAGCTGTGTCGCTCAATAGTATAGGTGGATATCGGGTACCGCCAGTCCCCCCTCGTAGTGACCCCGTTGCAGTTTCCAAAGAGCAATCCTCGGACATCCTCCGCCCCACAATAAGGAGCGTTGCTCCGATTCCACCGTTTTGAAGACTTGCTCTGGGATCGGGAAGGGCGAGCTCTGCAGTACATATAGCAGACGGGGCAGGCCCATCATTTTGAATAGAACGGCTCTGCCCATGAGGGAGACCGAGAGGGTTCGCCAGTGTTGCACATCACTGTGCAGGCGGTTCAGTTGTGTCTGCACATTGAGCTGAAAAAACTCGGACGGCGTGACCCAAATCCCTAGATAACGAAACGCTGCACGCCAAACAAGGCCCTCACAGCCGGGTACCGCTTGCGGCTGGGGTCCCGCCAGAACATACCGCAGGGATTTGTTCCAGTTGATGCTATACCCGGAGTATTCCCCGAACGTGCGCAACACGACCATCAGTCGCTGTATGGAGTCTGACAGCCGCTGGGTTTAGAGCAATATGTCGTCAGCATATAGCAATATGCATTCCTCCCATCCGCCTCCCATATCTATGCCCCACAACCCAGGGTCCGTCCTCACCCGTGCGCCAGCGGCTCCAATGCCTGGGCGGGGAAATGTCTTTGTATTCATGCATAGGGATATTTGTTGTCTTGTTTACTTCTACTTCTCCTTTTGCCAAGTAATTTACTCCTTCCCTGGAAAAATGTACATCTTAAACCTTTGCTAGAATCAGACAGGGTCAAAGTTGACTTTGTGACCAGCAATAGATGTTTAGGTTTGTGGGTATTCACAAATACACAGGGAGTTCACACTCCCACACATTGCTGGGTTTAGATTTACGCACAACCCTGTATAAGTGAAACTCCAACTTTCTGGAATTAGAAATAAGAGGTTATTTTACACTTTCTATTTTGCATCTAACGTTCACTTGTTGGACTTGGCCCTCTGAGCAGGGTCATCCCCAAAATGTTTGCCTTCACCCTCCTGTTTTCTCGGGCCTTCCACTGGAGCTTAAGTGCGCAATTTAAACTGCTATTTCGAGCTGGCAAAATAAACCTTTTGCCAGGCACAACCTCCTTTTTAGTACATATTAGTCACCCGTAGGGTAGGCCCTAAACAGCACATGGGACAGGGTGAAGTGTATATAAAATATTGAATATGCAATTTTAAGGTTTACATGTTCTTGTAGTGAAAAACCCCTAAATCTGTTTTTCACTACTGTGAGGCCTACCTCTCTCATAGAATAACATCAGCTTACCTTATTACATTTTTATAAGTGATAACTTTTAATTAGGAGAAGGCAGGAATGTCAAGTTTGGTGTGTGAAGAATTGTAATTTAAAACCCTCTTTAATGGTAAAGTCACAATTCTGAAAATGCCACTTTTAGAAAGTTATATTAAACAAACAAAATGCCAGTACTGCGCATTTGATCAAAACTTGAGGTAATTGAGTTAGAGTTACTCAATTACAAAGACCACTCTTTCAGTCCAATTTATCAAAAATTATTCAGTTTATTTTATTTTTTCTTTCTTTCTTTTTTTGTGTAGAATTACAAGGGTTTTTTTGGGTAGGAAACAAAACAAAATTGAAATAGCTCCTACTAAGTCTAGGACAATTCACAGTTTATATGCAGTGAAACCAGGTTATTAGTGGTATGGGTGATGTTGGAAAGAAGGTTGTGGGAGGGAAATTGTTTTGGAGGAACACAATACATTGAATAGACTACAGACAGTACACTTAATTGACACACATAAGGACGAGACCAAACAAGTCAAGGGATGGTGCAAGGGGGGAGGGGAAGGTGAAAAGGATGTGTGGTCGCCCTGCGCTACTCCTATTTATGGGAGCAGGTGCTGCCACCTCCACTAAATGGAACAGAGAAAAAACAAAGTTTTGCTTCAATCAAGAAAATAGACCATCAACAATTTAGACATTTAAACTGTAGTAGCTCAAGATTGGTCTAGATTTATGGGTGAAGGAGGTCGACGCGTTTCGAATCCCTTTGAGTGATGGGATTCTCATCAGGACCATGTGGACATAATCTGGAAAAAATAAATTGAAACATATTGTCAGTCACACGACTGAGCAACTCTCAACTTAGCATTCAGTCCAGCATACACTCGGTTCGTACCTGTGCTTCTTTGAATATTCGTTTGTCCCTGAAGGGCGGAAGTTGGTGTACTGGAATATGAAAGTTAAGAGAAGGGGTTCATGAATTTTCACAATTGAATGGGGTGTTTCATGATGAGAGGACAAACGTTCAGAGAGAAATTAAAGTACTCACTTAGACATTTGGGAAAATAAATCTCTTCTGGTCTTTCTAGTCCTCAGACTTTTATGTTGTTTTTTGGAGGGGAATGCAATTCGTCCGCTTTCGGTATTTTCTGAAAAAGACCAACATGATTGAAGATGTTCAGTGCTTTATTTTCCCAAATGTCTAAGTGAGTACTTTAATTTCTCTCTGAACACACCCACAATGAGTTTCACAATAGTCTTTTGTGTCCCCAGACTAGCTGGGGCCAGGACAGTGAGGAAGGAAATTCCAGACACCTATAGGGGTGGAAATCTCTAGAAACTTCTCCCACTTCAAATGTTCAAGAGCCAATAGTAAATAGGGGACCCTCAGACCCAACTTTTCAGTACATTCCTGGACCTGGGAATACTGCAGAGGAAGGATGTCCTGCTGCCATATTGTTTGAGGCCTGCCCTGCTTTCTGTAAAAGAAGACTGGACATGCTCCCTTCATCCCAGGCTGAAGTGATGCCAAGTTAGCTGGCTGAACTCCTGGTTTAAGCTACAGGGCCATAACAAGCGCCAAAGGCCTCTCTGCCACTTCCCAGCTGATCTGCTGCAAATGGACCTGCAGAGACTGTAACTGAACCTGCCAGAGCCCTGCTGGTCTCTGTTGGAGGGGGTTCCTAATCCCCAAGAAGTGCCTCCAAGGTCCTAGACCCTTGGCGTAGCATCAATTGGGCTCTTCCTCACAGAAAAGAAGAAATCCTGAGGGTTTGCATTCTTCATGACAGTGAAATGACCCGTTTGTGCGAAATGTTTGCCACCCATGCTGACTGCCAACCTGAAGCTACAGTGAACACGACTCTTTGTGCTATGGAGACCGCTAGTAACGCCCGACAATACGAGTTCTGCACTTCATGCTACTGCCATCGGTGACCACCAATGTAAAACTATGGCAATGACCGTCCACCATGCTCGATAGAATCTTCATGCTATATTGATGTCCATTCACGAGCCCGGCCTTCTCTTCGCGCTACAGCAAGGACCGTCTGCAACACTCTCCGTCCTACTTGAGGCTTCCTACACGGCGAACAGAATACTTTGAGCTGGACTTCAGAAGGTAACTTCTTCAGCTGGGCTAATCTGGTCTCTTCATCTGGCCTGTGCTCTATTGCAATCAACTTGAACTTCTGACTTTCACCCGGTTTTGCATAACCAAGATAGCTGCAAGAGGCACATGGTGTTTTTAGGAGCTATCTTTGGCTGAAAACTTTAAAATTACATGTCTCCGGATCTACTGATTGGAATTCTGTTGTACCAAAGTCAAATAACTTATTACATTTTACTTTGCTTTTCTAAATTGCCGTGTTCTTTTTCTTGTGTTTTTTTACTTTATTACTGTTTGTGTGCTGCATAAATACTTTCTTTGCACATTGCCTCCAGGTTAAGCCTGACTGCCTTTATATCAAGCTACCAGAGTGTTGAGCACACATTAATTTAGGGTTTGCCAAGCTACCTGAGGGTTGAGTACAGGTTTATTTGGGATTTGCTTGTGTTTAACCATGACAAGAATTGTGGTTGGTGGTTGAGTAGGGTTTCACCCCCCTCTCAACCAGTATCCAAGTTCCCACCACATGCAAATATACATAGGTAATGAAGCAAAGAAATTATGATCGTGATAAAGTACAATGAGACAGAAAGAAACGCAGATTATGAGTGGGGTTGCAGAGTATCCTGCTGGACATCCAGCAAACAAGCAGGACAACATGCTTTGAATGTACAACACTAGACATGGAGCAAGAAAATCTGCTGGAGATGAGTAGGTAGCAGGGCAACCTTCTGGAGATATAAGAAACTAGCAGGAAAATATGTAAGCTACTAGCCAGCAAGCAGGAAAACCTGCTGGAGATGAGTGGGTAGCAGAACAGCCTGCTGAAAATGAAGACATCAGCAGGAAAACATGTTATAAATGTAATATACTAGCTAAGCAACTGGAAACCCTGCATGAGATGAGTGGGTAGTAAGGCCAACTGCTAGAGATGAAGGAAACTAGCAGGAAATCATGTTACATATGTGTGATACTAGCAAGGAAACGTGAAAGCTTCCGGAGATGGTAGCAGGACAGTCTGATGAAGCTGTAGGAAGCCAACATGGACACCATTTCAAATGTCACACACTAGCCATTGAGCCTGTAAGCCTGCAGTAGATCAGTGACTTTTGGACCACCCCTCACAATGGAGTCATCCTAGATTTTTTCTTTCCTATGCTTTCATTTTCTGAACTTATTTTGGTTGCCTTTTAGTACTCTGTGAACATTTTACCTGCTAACCAGTATGAAAGTGCTTGGGTTTTCTCCTTCAAACATGGTAAATTGGACTACACCTTATTGGTCTATTTAATTTACTTAAAAGTCGCTAATATATGGTAGTACATGTGCCGAGGGCCTGTAAATTAAATATCACTAGTAAACAGCAGCAGTCATTGGGCCACCCAATAATGTAGCCTTGTAAACCATGTATCAGGCCTGCTACTGCAGAATGAAGAGCAGTTTTAAACAGCTATTTTGACATGGCAAAACACCTCTTTGTGCGAGGCCTAAAGCTTTCTTTTTAATACTTATAGGTGACCCCTGAGGTAGGCCCTAAACACTCAAAGGACAAAGTGCATGGTATTTAAAAAGTAGAATATTTGAAATTAAGGTTTACATGTCCTGGCAGTGAATAAGTAATGTTGTTTTTCACTGCTGTATGCCTATTTATCCCATAGACTAACACCGGGTTGCCTTATTTCAATAAGTAAGTGCTAACTTCATTTTTTGACCAGTTTGGGAATTGCTGTTTCCACTCAAATGAATTGTAATTTAAAATCTTCTTTAATGGTGAAATCTGATTTTAAATGCACCTTTTAGAAAATGCAAATGTTTCTCCCCAAACCAACTATACCTTTCTGCCAGTGTCCTGGATCACAGGACATTGGATGGCTCTCCTGTTGTAAGTTGTGTATTTCTTCAAGACATTGAAACAAAAGAGGCCTAGCTGTGAGGAGAGAGGGTCTTTTTTGACAGGATGGCTGGGGAGGAATTGTCCCTTGCCCTGATTATACTACAACTGGCCCTGGTTGTGATACACACTAAGGAAAATGACACCGGACCTGCCCTAGCCTTTGTCACCCTACACAATTTGGAGCCAGGACCAGGGGAAGGAGAATAAAAGACTAGAATCAGCTTTGATGACAGGTCAGAACTTTCTCCAAAAGAAAGGTTGTCACCAGGTATAAACTGGACATGTGGAAGATTCAGAAGAAGGACTGCTCTGCTGACTGAAGAAGGAAGAGTGAACTTGCATGCCTGGAACCCAGTGTCCCTTGAAGTGACTCCAATGGTCAGTTGGTTGACCTCCAGAGACAGAGCAAGCTTCCAGAGGACTACCTGAAACTGCCCAGCTGACTAGCACTAACTTGACATGCAAAAGGACTGCTGATAGCCTCTGCTGAAGTGAATCTTGAACCCCAAGATGTACCCACCAGGTCCTGGACCGTTGCCTGGCATCAGAGTGTACTCCTGAAAAAATGATGAAGATATAGTCATTTTGGACTCATTGTGCTTACAAAATGACTATTTGGTGCAGAGAATCGACTGCCTGCAATGACTAGCAAAGTAAACCTCCAGTGGGATTTGCACTTTGCACCAACAGCAACAGCCTGTGTGAACCACCAATGAGAAGCTCTAGAGACGATCAGCTCTTTGTGCTACAAAAACAAATGTCTACAATGGCTGTCCTGGTCCTAGTATTGATAGCGACCTCCTCGCAGCACCACCAATGAGAATGCCACATTTCATGTGGTTTTCAGAAGGTAACCCTTCAGAGGGATGAACCTGTTTCCTGTGCACCTGGGCTCTCTGGTTGTCAACCTGAATTTGTAACTTTCCCCTGGTCCAGCACAACCAGTTAACTGCGAGTGGTGCATTGTGCTTTTTGTCTCTATGTTCACCTGAAACTTTAAAACAGAATCTCACCAGTTCTACGGATTGGATTTTTGTTTTATTGTTGTCATTGTATTTATTACATTTTACTCTATTTTTTTATTGGTTTGGAATTTTCCTTGTGTTGTGTGTCACTTTAATACTGTTTTAGTGCTGCACAAATACTTTACACATTGCCTCTAAGTGAAGCCTGAATGCTTTTGTGCCCAGCAACCAGAGCGTTAAGCACATGTTAATATAGTGATTTTTGTGGTTCATCCTGACAATAATTGTGTTTCATTTTTGAGTTTGGCTTTTACAGCTCTCAACTAATAACCCCATTTGTCACAGTGGGGTAATAGGGCAACCTGTTGGTGATGAAAAAGGGATCTTAGGTAATATTTATTAAGATGGTAAGATCAAGAGTAAAGGTACAAAGAGCCCCACCAGGAGCAGCTTTCCTACTGCTCAGCCCATACACCAACTGCCATCCTCACTCATCCAACATTCCACAGCATCATCACACACCAACATTCTAGACCACTCTCACACTGGCTGAGCAGAAAGTATAACATCTCCCTTCTTTAACAAGAACACAATGCAATGGTTCAAGGAGAAGGAGATGTACACAATGGTGAAAGGTACATGCATAGAAATACCATGAGGACCCATTGCAAAGACCTGAAGATGACTAAAGGGCATACAAGTTAAGATCAAAAGCAAAGAAAGCAGAGTACAATGGGCAAGCAAGTTAATATCAAACTTGAATGTTAAAATAAGAAAAGAAATTATGAAAATGACAATGCCCTCCCATGTACACATAGTAATGAAAACAACGTACTGGGCAAAATAAAAACAGTCTTTAAGAAAGCAAAAAGACTGCACTTATCCACATCTTCTCCCTTTACTCACGAAACCAAACAAACCGCATTCTACTACACCACACATAACTGACCAAACCCCTTATGCCACAAACATACCAGCTGGCTAGACTGAAATGGACGTGAACACACAGGGAACCAAACCCCAACAGCCCAGTAGTGATCACCCCACAACAAAACAAATACACTAATGTGAGACCATCCCACAACCACACAGGAGTGGAAGAAATGCATGAAAAAGCACACCCACACGTCTCAACTATAACACCAATACAAATAGGTGTTACCTACAGTCATTCACCGGCAACATAAAGTTGGAAGATGCGAATGACCCCTTCCCAGTCACTCCCACACCATACCAACAGGGTAACATGCCTCAATCACCCCCCACCCACCATAAATAGTGGAGTGGTGTGGCTCACCAGTTAGAGGCGGCAGACACTGGAGCAGAAGTCGGCCGAGACCAGGGTTCAATTCCCGACGCGGCAGGGTCGTGGACTTGGGTCAGCGGACTTGATAATTCTCGCTTCGGTGCCTACTCGAATCTGGGGGTCTCACTCGGCAACTCTGGGCATTAGCTTGCCTAATCTCCACAACGCCCCCCCCCCAACGCCGGGGATGCCTGGCTTCACCCTGGGGACACCCAGCAGGGACCATCCCACAGGGAAAGCCAGGACGGGTTCCCCAGCGTTACACAGCGCCAGGAAACCTCTGGGTAGCAGCGCGCTTTACAAGTGCAAACATAATAATAATAATAATAATAATAATAATAATAATAATAATAATAATAATAATAGATGAGTGAGGCGTAGCACCTAAAAGCCTTCTCACACACACACCAACAACCTTATACCATACCAACAAGGTGATATGCCTCAAGTACCCCACACCCACAAAAAATAGTGGTAGACCAGAAAGGCTTGGCCCCTAAAAGCCTTCTCACACACACACCTCCAACAGTGAGGGAACCACTTCTCCACAACACCACCAGGGTGGTAACCCAGAGTGACCCAACACCAAAAGTCGTCTCACCCACTACACCAACAGGGTGACTTACCCAAATCAACCCATACCCAGAAAGATAATGGGAGACCAGAGAGGCTTAACACCTAAAAGCCTTCTCACACACATACCACCAACAGAGAGGGATTCACCAACCTCCACAACCATGCCAAGGTGGTAACCCAAAGTAACTTAACATCAAAACGTCAACTCAAACACTATACCAACAGTGGGTGATTCCTCCCACATCAACACACAAGTGGCAACACCTGAGTGACTTTATCCTTAAAAGTTAACTCACACACAAAAGACTTACGAGTGAACAAACATTCTGATTGTAAACTTCTAAAAACAAAGCACCAAAAGTGGTTTAGGCAAAGAATCCCTTCCATGAAGTTAACAATATTTTTAGCAAAGCGTCCAGAAGTAAAAAAAAATGTTTTGATTGTCTCCATTACCTAAAGGCCAAACACTTTCAAGTGTGGTTGTTGCAATAAAATGGGCTAGCAAAGTCATAGTCTGGGGATGACAGGATTCCCGGGGTGTGCTCTGACACTGACCGTACAATATAGTAGAGACTCTCTTAAAAGCGGGGAAAGCAGTAATACTTCCAAAAGTGAGAATGTTGCTTTTCCTAGACACCACCATAGAAAATCAAAGCTTGGAAAAGAAAACAGGAGTCCATCTACAATACAAAAGAAAGCGCAGCCCTCACCAGATTTCTGAGGCTCTGCCGAAACCAAAAGCCCAAACAGCACTCAACCTCAAAAGCACATTCGTCGGCATGAATGGAAATGAAGATCAGGAGAATTCTCAACAACCACCAGGAGTAAAGATGGCGGCACGTAGGCAGCACATAAACTAGGAGCATCCCAGGTGGCTCCAAGCACGCACTTGCTGCACAGCGTAAGAGCTCCTCACCACTCCGCAAGC
Source organism: Lissotriton vulgaris (assembly GCF_964263255.1). Lineage (NCBI taxonomy): Eukaryota > Metazoa > Chordata > Amphibia > Caudata > Salamandridae > Lissotriton > Lissotriton vulgaris. The sequence goes on along the minus strand of NC_141687.1, from coordinate 2,118,530,418 downwards.
TCTCAATGGCAGGGCTAGCGCTGGACACAACGCTGAAGCAGAGACAGATGGAGACAGGTGAGCGAACAAATTTCAAAATTACTTTTTTTTAAAAAATGTGCAGTGACGATATTTTCCTCAGTAGAAGAGAACGATTTCCTCGTTAGCACCACCAACGGCACCACTTTCCGTCTCGCAACCGGTGCAGGAAAACACAGGGGTGGGTGTGAAACTCCTCTTCCTTGTCACTCTTCCCAACACGGAATCTGTGGAAGTTACAAACAGCTGCAAATGGTTGACACAAATCCCCAGGGAAGTAGATCAGTTTCACCTGTCCCGCAAACGGATCATTGACAGAATATCGACGATCAAATATCAAGCTGACAGAATATCGCTGACAAAATATCGACTACCAGAATATTGAATTCCTATCTACAAACAGGTAAGTACAAAAATATCGAATCCTAAATATCGTTGCAAATAATATAGTTTGATAAAATTTTGAATTTATAAAATCTCTTAAAATGAATGTAAAATTAATGAAATATTAACTATAATTAAGTAAAACATACTTAAAAATACTTAAATGACCTTAAAATTAATAAATAATAAATGTAAGTTAAAAAGAAAAATAAACATGCATTTAATGTTTTATTACATGTATAGTAATATTAAAAATAATTAATATTTTTTATAATTAAATATTAAAAATGTAATTTTAAATATAATTACATATATATAAATAAACCTATAATATAAATATGAAAATAAATTATATATAATAAGTTAAAACATTAAAATGAATTAAAAATGTTTTGTATATGTTACACTACATTAAATATAACGATACTAAAAAATTGTATAGCGTAAAAGATAACATTTTCATTTCCACTCCAACAAGTGGTACAGTTGGGAAAATGTTGGATAGCGGGTAAATAAAAATTACTATTCCCACTCCAGCGAGTGGAACAGTAGGGAAAGCGTTGGATAGCGCAAGGGTAAAATTTACTATTCCCACTCCAGTGAGTGCAACAGTAGGGAATGCTTTGGATAGCGGGAGGGTAAAAATTACTATTCCCACTCCAGTGAGTGCAACAGTAGGGAAAGCGTTGGCTAGCGGGAGGGTAAAAATTACTATTCCCCCTCCAGTGAGTGTAACAGAAGGGAAAGCGTTGGATAGTGGGAGGGTCAAAATTACTATTCCCACTCCAGGAAGTTCAACAGTAGGGAAAACGTTGAATAGCGGGAGGGTAAACATTTCTATTCCCACTCCAGTGAGTGCAACAGAAAGGAAAGTGTTGAATAGCGTAGGGGAGTAATTTAATATACCCACTCTTATAATATCATTATTATTAATTAACAATTAATTATTTTGGTAAAATTAATTTACCGACCACCATTTCCCCCTATAAACATCTCTTACAATATTGTAACATATTAATTAACATACTCACAAATTAATTGTTAATAATTATTATCTAATTAAAATAATATTACACAATTAACATGATTGCCAATTCATTATTAATAACCAATTTATAATGAATTATTAATACATTAATTAACTTATTTAACAATATACATGATTAAATATTAAATTATTAAGTAATACAATTATAACCTAATTTATTTCAATTAAATTACAATCCACCCTATTCCCCTATAAACCCACAACCCGCTACAGAATTAAATGACACAATTTGTTCTAACATATGGTTAATTACTTGTAAATAATGCTAAAAATATATATTATAATGAAATTACTTCCCACCCTATTCCCCTATAAACTCACAACCGCTAAGGAATTAAATTACACAAAAATTAATTAACATAAAATTCATTACTTTTACAAAATTCAAACATACATTACATAAAAAATACATACTTTTAACACATATATTAACTCTTAAAACACTAAAAATATCGATATTACTAACTTAGATATTGTGGAATTTGATATTTCTTACTTGCATTTTGATATTCTGCACAACTATATTTTTGCAATTCGATACTCTGTCCATTCGATATAAAAAACTTGATATTCTGTCCAGTCGATATTTTTTTTCTGATATTGTGACTAGTTACTGCCGCGTACACAGAGAGAACGCTGGTCACAAAGTGCTGGAAACACGGCATATCTAGTTACAGTGAATTACTTCTAAACACACAATGTGAAATGTCACATCAGGTTGTCCCAAATCGCGGTTTGGGCAGACCGGTAAAAAGGTCAAAGGTGGGACAGCTTAATTCGTCACAGGTCCCCTCCAACAAGTCCAGGATGACACAGCAGGATCTGGCACACCCAAGTTGAGGCCGACCGGTCTTAAGGTCACTGGTGGGACTCAGGGCTGCCAGATTGCTGTTACACACATTGCGCTTAGTTTGAATAGAAGGTTCTTCAACAAGAAGTTGCTTCAGGCTTCAAATTCCAGTAGGGTATGTTTCAATTAGCCTTAGCTTCCACCATCCAGTTCTCACATGCAGGTTCTTTTAAAAATCAGTGCCAAAATGTTGTCATGAAACGAAGATTCAACTCCAAAGTATCTTAGGTAGTATTTATTAGGATGGCAATATCAAGAGTAAAAGTACAAAGAGCACCACCAGGAGCAGCTTTCCTGCTGCTTAGCTCATATACCAACTGCCAACCTCACTCATCCAACATTCCACATCATCATCACGCACCGCCATTCTACACCACACTCACACTGGTTGAGCAGTAAGTATAATAAAAACATGTTACAACTGTCAGATGCTAGCCAGGGACCATGAATGTCTGCTGGAGATGAGTTGGGTAGCAGTGCAGCTTGCTGCAGATGAAGGAAACCAGCAGGAAAATCTTTCAAATGTAAGACACTAGCCATTGTGCATGAAAGCCTGCTGTAGATGAGTGGAGTGGTAGTGCAATCTGCTAGAGATGAATAAAACCAACAGGAAAGCATGTTATAAATGTAAGGCAATAGTCACAGAGGAGGTAAATCTGCAGGAGATGAGTGGGTAGCAGGGCAACCTGCCAGAAATGATGGAAACCAGCAGGAAAACATGCTTCCAGTGTACAACACTAGCCATCGAGCAGGAAAAGTTGCTGGAGATGGTGGAAACTGGCATGAAAACATGTTACAAATGTAAGATGCTAGCCAGCAAACAGGAGAAACTGCTGAAGGTGAGTGGATATCTTTCTGGAAAAGCAGTCCAGAACACAAGGATTGGATGATGCACATAGGCCATGGAGTAGGAAGATTTGTTGCAGACCATAAGATGCCCGAAAGACCTTATGGTAATGTAGGCTGTTTCGAAGCTCACCATAAGTTTGAACTCAAAACATTTTTGTAAACGGAAATTGAGGCCTAGGAAAGAGACAGTTTACAAATTCCAACACACCATTAACTGCTTTAAGCAAAGATGATTTTGGACATATTAGTCAAATATACACTACTTTGTTGATGCTACGATTCTAAATGTGCCTATTTCTTTCTAATAGGATAGTGGGCAAAAACCATATCATTTGGGAACCACGTTCCTCTTTCGCATATGTTGTGTGCATTTGTGAAGCACACTTTTACCCACAAGGGTGTCCTGGAACTGAGCTTACTGCGGAAATTGTTGTTTCGCTTCAGTTTAGTTGAACGCATTGAAATGAGGTTGAATGGCTTGTAACATTAGAACTGAGCAAAGGAATCATGGTGTCCCATCCTTATGGATTTATCTGGTGACCATTTCCTGTAAAGCTGAATAGCTATATAACCTTGAAAATGCAATTTGCACCCAATTATGCAGAAAACGGGGGAATAATATGCAGTTAGGCTTTGTTATTTCCTATCACTGCATGAGCAAAAAGAGAGTTTGCTTAATTTACACCTTAAATTGAAATGCGTCTCTAGAAAAATGTTTTTTATGGAGGGGCTCTAAAAGGATACCCAAAAAAAGTGGTGGGGTTAACTTGATAGGCAGTTATGAAAAAGTGTCCCAATATGCATTTCTATGTGGGTGCACCAGAAGACAGCATTTACAATGCATGCCTTAACCATGTAATACCTTTACAATGAAAGGTAAGTATATTTCAGATTTGTGTGTGTTTATATATGTATATTCAGAAAAGAAACAAAGGGTAGGAAAACGGGAGATCCACACAAATCACACTTCTCTGGACTCGGCTAGGTGTCTAGTTTTCAGAAATGTCTGGGTTTGGTAGTTTTCCCTAGATGCCCACAGAGCCTGGGACCAAAAACGCAGGTGTCTCCCCGCAAACCCAAGTCTTTTTGTGATCAATAACTTTGAATTCCCAACAGCACATTTTGTGCCATGTACTGTTGCGGGCACTAGGCCTACCAACACAAGTGAGGTACTACTTCTATCAGGAGACTTGGGGGAACATAAGAATAGTAGAACAAGTGTTCAATTGACGTTCTATGCAATTCCGCCTTCCAAATATAAGACAGTGAGTAGAAAAGAAGTTATTTTGAAAAATTCCCTCTAATCTACATGCTAGTATGGGCACCCATAAATTCGGAGATCTGCAAATAACCACTGCTTCTAAACTCCATATGCTGGTCATATTTCAGAAATACATAGGTGTCCTTGATACCTATTTTTCACTCTTTAAATTTTACCAAATGAATTGCGGTATACCCGGTACACAATGAAAAACCATTGCAAGGCACAGCTCAGTTATTGGCTCTAGGTACTTCGGGTTCTTGGCGAAACTAAAAGTCCTATATATCCCCATAATGAGAAGGGTCTAGCAGACGTAACGGTATAGGGCTTAAAAGCGAAGTTACAGGTAAAAATGTACGGACAAATTGCAGTTTTTTTCAACTCAATTTTAATATTGTTTTTGTCAACTGATACTTTCTTTAGAAAAACCTTAAAGGATCTACACAAACGACCCCTTTCTGAATTCAAAATGTTGTCTACTTTTCATTAATCTGTAGCTTTCTGTGATCCATTATTGTTTTCATACCCATTTCTACATCTAACTGGTAGGAGGTTGGAAGTACAAAAAATAGGAAAAACCGGCTTGGTCCCAGTACAATGTCAAAACTGTGGAGAAAAATCTGATTTTCTGGCAAAAAAAACTCTGTTAGAAATTTCTATGGCTCTAACATCAGAGACTCTTCTGAAAGACATTAAACAGAGAAGAGTAGTGAGTTTAAAGGAAAGACGTTTAAGAGACAAAGAACTGTTGGAGCTCAAGTTATCAATAAATCTCAAAACTTTAGAGACATCCCAGAGGGAGTTATACTTAGAAATGGGAGGTTTAGAAATCCTAATACTCCTCAACAGCCTCCTAATAAGAACATTCTGACCCACAGAGGAACCATTGGCTAAAACACGACCAGAAGCAATAACAGAACGATGGGCAGTAATAGTCCTGTAAGCAAGCCCTTTTGATAATAAATCTGAAAGGTAGTTAGCCACCTCCACTACATCCACTGAAATGGGATCAAAGTGCCTTGCAAGACACCAGCAAACCCATTACTTCAGAAATTCCTGGCAGTTCCCATAAATTCCTGAAATTTTTCAAGCCATCATCCTCAGGTCTCCACCTAGAACTAGATTTTGCACGTTCTCGTGAAGGGCCTAGAAGAATTTGTGGGAATACTGGTAGTAAAACGGGGTAATCCACCAGCATCTTCAACAACATAGGGTATCACACTTGAGACTTTCAAAAGGGGTCACAAGATCCAGGGAAGTCTTCCATTTGCGGACCATTGCTGCGTCCCGAGTAATCATCGAAAAGGGGGGAAAAGCATAACCCTTCAGAGTTCTCCAATCCTGCCTGAAGCCATCTACGCCTGCGGACTCCGGATCTGGGTGCCAGCTGGAAAAAGTCTCTAGTTGGGTGTTTAATCTGTCTGCAAAGAGGTCCACTCGACAAGGACCCAAGATGCCCATCAGAGCTAGGAAGACATTTCTGTCCAGAAGCCAATTGCTTGAGTCCCTGTGATTCCTTGAGAACCAGTCTGCCTCTACATTGATTAAACCAGGATTGTGTTCTGCCTGAACTAAAATATTCTGTTTGAGACAGTAGTCCCAAAACACCTTGGCTAAATCTGCTAAGTCCTTCGATTTTGGACCCCCAAGCTTGTTGACATACCTCACCGCCGAGACGTTGTCCATCCTGAAGAGAATGGAACATGTTGCGGAGTTCTTTGTAAAAGATTTTATTGCAAAAGAGCCTGCTAGAAGCTCCAAACAGTTTATATGTAATGACTTTTCTGCCTCCTTCCATAGGCTAACAGTAGAGACTAAACCACAATTCGCTCCCCAACCTGACAAGCTCACATCTGATTCCATCACAAAGTCCGGGAGAGAGCCAAAGATTGCTCTCCCATTGCAGGCCTCCATATTTTTTAACCACCAAAGTATCTCTTCCTCGCCTCTTGGGTGAGGGTTAACTCTTGAGATTAGTTAAAACCATCTCTTAGGTGTTTGGTCTTCAGGCGTTGGAGTGCCTGATAGTTCAAAGGGTCTGGAAAAATGGCTTGAATCATAGAGGACAAAAGGCCTATAAACCTGGCAAGCATTCAAAGAGAGATCTTTCCCAAGGAAAGAACGCTTCTTAATTCCTTGTTTATGCACTTCAATTTTTCTCTTGGGAGTCTTATTTGACCTTGGACAGTGTCTATCATGAAACCTAAAAATTGAGTGACCTTGCTTGGAACCAAGCAAGATTTTGTTTGTTTACCACAAAACCCAGATCCTCCAAAAGATTTATTGCCAAAGAGGTATGGTCCAACACTCTGGATTTGACTTGATCCATTATGAGGATGTCGTCTAGACAGATAATTAGGCGTACCCCTCGTTCTCTCAGGTAAGCTGCCACTGGTCTGGGAACCAAATCTTTCCACCCCACCTGAAACTGAGATATTTCTGATGGTCTTTGCAAATAGGTATAGTTAGCCAGTCCACGGGTTGGAGAATATCCCTTATCAGGTGAAGGCCCTCCATTTTGAAAAGGTGGTACTCTACCCAATCGTTGAGACCCCTTAGATTTATAACAGGTCTCATCCCTTCCTCTTTTTTCTGTATCAAGAAGACGTTGCTTATAAAACCAGTGGAGTGGTCTAAACATTCCCTGATGGCACCTTTCGCTAAGAGATCTTTCCCCTCCTGGTCCACTAGACATAATAAATCTTGGTTGAATCTGATCAATTCTGAGATGTGATCTTGTATGGGCTCTCCTACAGAGTCTATATGATAGCCTGAGACGGTCTGTAGGACCCAAGGGTCCTGAGTTATGGATAATCAATTTTTTGCAAATTGAGCTAGTCTCCCGGCAATCTTTATAGGGGTAATGAGGGTCTTGACTTACCTGAAACCTCTTGAGGGACGGTCGCCTCGCGAGCCTCTTCCTCTAAAGGCTTGTCTTGGGGGTAGAAGTTTGAGTAGTAGTAGGGGTATGATCTAAAACTTCTCTGAAACGAGGCCCTAGAATTAGCTTGACCCCGGCCGGGGAAAACATGGCGGCTGCCTGCTAAGCGGCCGTGGTGTTCCGGGTCTGAACTCCCACTAGAAGCTGCTCTGTCTGCAAGAATAATGATGGAAGTATCTCTGACTTTGTGATATTTTCCTGAACACCGCTGTAGTTTTTTTCAAGTGCAATCGCGGTATTGTTACCTTGTTTACCATCGGAGGAGTCTGTCTTCCTTCCCTATTCCTGACTCTCACGGTGCTGCTCGCAGCTGGGCGCGTGTGCTGCTGTGTTCTACCGAAGTAGATTCAGTGATTCCCGCATCATCCCAGACTCTGCCGGGCTTAGGCTTGTGCCTTTGGACGTTGGCCGCCCTGGAGCTGAGAAGGGGCAAGACGGCACAGAGTCTCGTGCATGCATCACCAAGTGGGCTTCAGCGTCACATAGGAGCAGGAAGAAGAGCCCAGCCGATCTGCGCCGGGGCAGTGGAGGGGCCAGAGAAGTCTGTATTGGATCTGAGCAGTAAGGAGGGCAAAAAGGAAGGTAACAAAGTTCTCTTAGCCTCTTTGGATTTTCCGGTAGAGCAGGCTGAGTGTTCTCAGCTCTCCCCCCACTCAGGGAAAGCTAAATCAAAACGTGGCCGGAAAAAGGAAGTAGTATTGGTAAAGGCTGTATCTCAGGGGGTAGATTCGGTAGAGAACCTTGCAACTGTAAAGAAGAAATTCTCTTCGTATTTATCCACTGAGGTGAAATCCAAACAAACGAGATCTTCTAGAAATACCAAGAACCTTAAGGCTGTGCTTAGTTTGGGGTCCAAAATTTCTCCCTCGGTATGCTCTTATTTTAAAGCCATTCCACAGGTGCTGGAGCTCTCAGAGGATCACGCTATGTCAGCCCCCGCAAGCATTTCCACTGACCCTGTCCCTGTTCTTGGATCTGCTCCCCTGGCTTCCTCCTCTGCTGATGTCAATGATGAGTCGTTATTACCAGAAATGCTAGGATCACCAAGATCACCTACATTAGAAGTTGTTGGTTCAACTTTAGATCCTTTAGAGACCATCTTTGAGACAGCTCAGATACCAGCAGATCCGCCTCCATTAGGGGCCCTGTTGGCTCTTGTCTCGAAGGGTGGGATTAATGATGTCACAGGAGAGCAAACAAGTGTTGAGCTGGTAGCACAGAATGCGCAGAATCTTGAAGAGGTGCCCCAGCAAGTTGGCCTTCCATGTTCGTCTAGAGCTGTATCAATATCTTCTGATTCTGATAGTACGGCTGCCTCCCTACAAGCAATGTTCTCTTCTTTGTCTCTGGACATAAGAAAAGGCTTCGAAGAGTGTTCGGCTAACCAGCTAGAGATTAGGAATTATTGTGAAGCCCTGGACAACAAAATAGACGGTTTGACGTCAAGAACAGGAAAACAGGAGGAGACAGTAGCAGCTTTATCTATTCATTTAGATCAGGCTAAAGAGGACATTACTATGTTTAGAAGGGAAGAGCTAGCCCTTTCTGATAGGATGGAAAGTTTGGAAAATAATCCCAGATGGAGTAACATCCGTATCCTCAATGTTCCAGAAGGTTCAGAGGGGTACGATATCAAAACGTTTGTCACCCATGTATTGAAAGAGTCCTTATGCCTGGATCAATCTACCGAAGAACTGGCTGTTGACATTCAGCGCGTTCACAGGGACCCATTCAGAAGGAACCATCAAAGGTCCAAACGTCGCAAAATCCTCGTTAACTTTCACACTTATGCATTGAAAGATCAGATTCTCAATCTGGCCCTGAAACAGAAGTCCCTGACTGGTAATGGTTTTACCTTTCAAATAAGATCTGACCTCTCAAGAGTAACTTTAGAGAAGCAGTGGGAGTTTGGGACGAGGTTAGACACCTTTAGGAAACTGGGTGCAACGGCACAACTAATGTTCCCTGCTGCCCTAAAAATCATGCATAATAATAAGATGTTCAACATCAGAACGGTGCAGGCAGCAGACAATCTATTGCTGGAACTCGGTAATAAGAGCTCTTCCGTTTAGGGCATCACCTGGACAATTCTTGTCTTAGCTACCAAGTGAGAATTCTATTGGTTATCATTTGTATATCAAGGGAATCACTAAAGAGTAATTTAATAAAAACTTTTTCTAAAAAATAAAAATAAATAAAAGGGTGTTAAAAATGATTTTTAAAAAAATTAAAAAATGGGAAGGCCATAATGGGTGGTAAAAAGGAAATCAGGGGAAAAAAAAGTGAAAATATCATCTTAAAGTAAAGAGGTGATTAAAACTCATTCGATCCATTAATATGGCCTCTAAGTAAGGGAGGAGAAATGCTTGCTAGAAACGATAATAATGTGTTTGAGTTTGATCCTTCCCCAGTACTTTTTATATTTAGTATGCACACTAAGTAGAGGCAGAGTAGCTTGGTGGGAGCTTGGGGAGGGGTACTATCTACTGGGCTTGTTCCGGTTAGATAGAGTAAGGGTTTTCCAAAGGGTGGGTGGGGGGTGGGGAGGGGGGCATTGTAGAAGGAGGTGGGTTGGGTGGTGGAAAAAACTCATAAATGTCCTCATTTTTCAAGTGTTTATTGTCGGGTCTGGATTGAAACAGGTAAATTTGATCAGGCTATTTTTTCAGCTAGTAGGGGAAGTTGGTAACCTTGTGGTGTATAGATTTCTAGGTGTGGTCTGGGTCAGTTTACATGGGTCGTCTTAAAATCATCTCCTGGAATGTTAATGACCTGCGCACTAAGTCAAGAGCTAATAAAATCATGCAGTATTAGCGGGACTCAGATGCGCAGGTCATTTTATTTATTTTTATTTATTTATTTATTTATTTACAGGCTTGTATAGCGCTGGCGTCGACTCCCATGGGAGTATCTCCGCGCTTTTGACTTCTGCCACATTGAATTCGGGAGAACGTTAGCTGTCTAGAAACTAAATAGGAGTGTTTTTAACATTTTCCTAAAAGGAAGGTATTCCGTACATAGCCTAAGGGTGCTAGGAAGACTGTTCCAGAGGGACGGGGGAGCTATTGAGAGGGCTTTGCTACCCTTGTTTGCCTTCTTGGCTCTAGGTATTTCTAGAAGGCCTTGTTCGCTCGATCAAAGTGAGCGGGAGGGTTTATAGGGGACAAATTTGGTTGCCAGATATGCAGGTCCCATACCATTAAGACTTTTATGTATGGTACAGCATACCTTAAATTTGGCCCTCTGTCTAACAGGTAGCCAGTGGAGTTTTGTCAGTAGGGGCTTTGAAGGTGAGCGGGGGGCGCATTCAAGACCAGATGAGCAGCTGTGTTCTGGACCACCTGCAGTCTTGTCATGACTCCCTCATTGGCAGATAGCAGCAGGCCGTTACAGTAGTCTAGACGACTCATGACTAAAGCTTGTACCAGCGTCCTTCTACTGGCGTCTGGTAGGAGGGGGAAGATTTTGCGTAGCATACTAATTATGTGGAAGCAGAATCCCACCACCTGGTTGGCATGTTGCTTGAGGGTAAGTTCCTGGTCTAATCGGACCCCAAGATTCTTAACAGTTGGTTTAAGCTCCGGTACTGGGCCAAGGTCTTGTGGCCACCAGTCCGGAGTCCAGAGTCGTTTTACCTCACCAAACAACATGACTTCCGTCTTTCCAACGTTGCATTGTAAAAAGTTGGAAGACATCCAGTGTGCCACTGCTTTCATCCCCAGGGAGAAAGAATTCTTAATCTCCGGAGTCAAGGTTTTAAAAGGAAAGAGGAGTTTTACTCCAGGAGACACACTTGACCCAGTCGGAATCAATGGCCTTAGTTAAGAGATATAGGTGGATTGATTTTGCTGTATCCACATCTGAAGCTTTAAGTATTAGAGGTGTGTCTATCATTTTTAAGAAACAACTAAAAGCTAGATTAGTTACTCAGTTGGTTGACCCAGGCGGCAGATGGGTCATTACCACTGTCATTATAACCGGTGTACAACTCACAATTTTGGGTTATTATGGGTCTAACTTAGATGACCCCTCTATTTTAGAGACTATATCTTTCCACCTACTCTCCTTCCCTAAACCGATAATTTGGGCGGGGGATTTCAACCTAGTATTGAATCCAATATTGGATAAAACTTCTAATAGTCGCCCTCTTACCCGCTATAAATCTAGAACATTTTTGTTGAACTCCATGAAGCAATATGGATATGTTGACATCTGGCGAATAAGGTCAGGTTCCCAACAGGGCATATCCTTTAGAAACTATAAATACCACCACCAATCCAGAATTGATTTTAACTTGATCAGCCAAAGACTGGTGTACTCAAGTCAAGAGTATAATATACTGTCCATTACATCTTTCTGATCACTCTGCGGTGTTTATGGTTCTGATGGGGGTTTCTAACATTTCCTTTAGTAGATGGTCTTTTGACCGCTCTCTACTCACACACCCTGATGATATCTCTTTTGTTAAAAATGAAGTTCAAAGTTTTATGAGCATAAATATTGGTTCAGCGGCACCTGGGGTCATGTGGGACTCTTTTGAGGCCTTTTTAAGGGGTCTGATAACTAGTAAGGTTTCTTACCGGTTGAAAAAGTACAAGGAGGAAGTTGCCTCAATTGAAGCAGTTATTACTAGAGCACAACTAGCTTTTGATACTAATGCTGCCTCCACTGACACGGCCTCAGAATCTCTTCATAACAAACTATTAGTTTTGAAAGGAAACTTGAGCGCAGTCTTGGATAAGGGAGTTCATCAAAAATGGGAAGCTAGTAAAATGGCCCATTTTCAGTATGGTGAGGGGGCAGGGAAGCTACTGGCCTGGAAGACTAAAACAGATAAAGCTCGTAATAATATTGAGTCAATTAATGTCAGTGATACTTTATATTCCTCCGATGAGGATAATAGGCGACTCTTTAGAGAGTTCTTTCAAGAAATATACCATGACGATAATAAGATCAATCCTGAGCATATTAAGGGCTGGTTGAGTGGAATTTGCCTCCCGGCCCTTTCTGCAGAGCAACGCACATTTCTTGATAGTGATATCTCAGAAGAAGAGGTCAGGATGGCCATTCAAAATGGTAAGAAAGGGAAGGCAGCAGGACCCGATGGGCTTCCAGCAGAAATTTTAAAGCTTTAGAACAAGAACTAAGTACCCCACTTACCATTTTATTTAATCATATCCTACAGGATGGCCACCGCCCCCCTCTATCATGAGATAGTGCATCAATCACCCTCATTTTGAAAATCGGAAAGCCAGCCTCCAGTTGTGGGTCATATAGACCTATCTCAATCTTAAATGTGGATTATACAATCTTCACTACAGTACTTGCAATGAGACTGGCGAGGGTGGCCCCCAACCTCCTACATTGCGATCAGAAGGGGTTTGTAAAGGGGCGCTACCTGTAGTAACTCACACATGACCTAATAGGTGCCATTGATATGGCTTCAGCTGCATTTCTTCCCTTAGCAGCTCTAACGTTGGATGCCACTATGGCCTTCGACAGGGTAAATTGGTTATACCTGTCAGAGGCCTTGGCCAAGTTCAACGTTGGAGAAGGTTTTCGGCGTGCGGTCAGCCTACTATACCATGGCTCCACAGCTTGTGTTCTGGTTAACGGGGCACTATCGGAACCCTTTAACAACACAAGGGGACGCGACAGGGTTGCCCGCTCTCCCCTCTCCTATTCTATTTATATATAGAGCACTTCGCGCAACGCTTGAGGAATGATTACAATATTAAACCTTTTACCTATAGGGGATGGGAGAGGAAAGTGGCCTTGTACGCCGATGATGTGCTTATATTTTCTTCTGATGCCCATACTGCACTGCTGTACTTAACGCTGCTCTGGAATTTGGGGAAGTTTCCGGATACGAGGTTAACGCCTCGAAAACCCAGATAATTGTCTGGAATGATGACAACTGTGATATTAGCATTCATCCTGGGTCTGGTATGCGGTATTTAGGCCTCAACATTGTGAAGGATACGAATCAAATAGTTACAACTAACTTCTCAGCTGTTGCAAAGGTCTGCCGCAAACTTATGCAAACATGGGCACAACTTCCTCTATCATTGATAGGAAGAGTCAATTTGAGCAAAATGACTATCCTACCTAAAGTTTCTTTTTTATTTAATACTATTCCTTTACATTTTGATTATTCACTGTTAACGAAACTACAGGCAGAAATCACTTCTTTTATTTGGGATAAGCGTCTCCCTAGAATAGCATGGAAGAAACTTAGGAGGCGTAGAGAGAAGGGTGGGTTGGCAGTCCCGGACCTGCAGATATATGCATGGGCTTTCCAGCTGTCTCATGCTCGGATGCTTTTAAAGATGCCTGTAGATCTCGGAGTTGGTACTTTATTTTCTGCCTTGCTTAAAGTGGAAGGAGTTAGCCAGTCAGGCTTTTTGTTCAAATTTGGTAACCCCAAATATTTTAAGAAGATCAAATTGAAGATTTGCAGGGCATGGCAAAAATTTGGGCCAAGTTAACGATGGTAATAAAATTTGGTTACTTTGGCAGTAGAACACCTCTATGGGGTCTTCCTGAGAGTCCTGTTTGGTTGGGTGATAGCCTAGCTGCCTCACTAAAAGAAGCAGGGTTGGAAGCTTGGGGGGACCTATTTATGGAAGGGGACCTACTTTCATGGGAACGTTTAAGTAATAGGATCGGTCCCAATCTCTCAAGGTTCAAATACATGCAAATTGCCAGTTGGGCCCATTCGTATGTCTCCCCGCCTACCAGATTAAATAGGTTCCCTATCAGAGGTCATAGTCAGTTAGTAGATACACTACTAGACAAACCCCCTGCAAAGAAGGAGATGTCCCTTTGGTATAACATGATCCTGGAAGAAGTTGATAGTGAATTCCTGCTACCGGAAGAGCTTTGGGGTTCTTCGTGTGCAGATCGCAATGTACAGGATTTCTGGACTGCCTCGTTTAAAACCTTGTGGGACATTGTCAAGCCAGCTTGGTTGCGTAGGAACCATATTTTTACGCTCCACAGAGCTTATTATTCTCCCCTTAGACTCTCAAAGTTTACTCAAGGGAGCTTAGTGGCTTATGCCAAGTGTGGGCTAGTTGCTGCATCTGATGCACATATGTTCTTTGAATGTCACGCCCTGGCCTCCTTTTGGGATTCCATAAAAAACACACGGTCTGTAGCACTTGGCGTGCAAGTAGTCTTAGATCTTCCTCTGGTGATCTTTGGGATCTTGGATGGCGTTCAGGGCCAGGCGAAACACGTATTATTTTATTCCATCTTACTTGCAAGAAGGGAGATCTGTAAAAAATGGAAAAACTCTCTACCACCATCTTTCATTGATTGACAGATCTCAGTTTTACAAGTCTCCAAACTCGACCTAGCAAGATCTGGCAATCAAAATAAAAGAGCATTCTGGCTATTGTTGGTTCGGGACTATTGAATTGGTCCGGGTTTTTTCTTTTTCCCCCCGGTTCGATGATTACACAGCTGTGGTTTAACCAACCCGTAAAGCCCTTTTCCGGCTGGAGATTCTGAAATGAATGGCTGAACTTCCCACTTGTACGTAACCTTTATGATACGATCTTCCTGGTGTCATTGGTGTTAATCCATGTGGAAACATCATATCTGAGGGATGTTGGTTGTCTGTCTCACCTAATCCCTGCCAGTCTATAACTGTGACAGTTTTGTTGTATCCCGGCGGTGGTTACACTGGAAACCATGGTGGAAAATGAGGACCAAAAAAAAAAGCCTGGTTTCTTGTTTGATGTTCTATGCTTGTGTTTAGCGAAACAACATCCGTTGTCACTAATTTGTAAGTTGAATGCCATGGATCTTCTTGTAGATGTGATAATAGATCTCGAGTGTCCTTTAGATAAAAACTTAGATTTGTTTACTAATGGAGCTAGGAAATGATCAATGTAATTTGAAATTGGTTCTAATAAAGATCCATTGAGCAAAACTATTGGTCTAACCGGAGGGTTCATCTGATTTTTGTGGATCTTTGGGAGGAAGTAAATTGTCAGTTTTATTGGATATTTTATTGGTAGATATTTTTGTTCATATCAATGAGGTCCTGATTCAACTATTCCTTTAGTTTTTGCTGTAACTCATTTTTAATTTGTTGAGATGGATTATTTGTCAACCGTATGTAGCAATATATATCTGACAGTTGGATATTAGCTTCATTTACAAAATCACTGTTTGGATTATGGATTATGATAGCCTAATTATCTACAGGCCTGATCTCCACATTTTCATCTTCCTGTAATGCCAGTTCTGTTTAGTTAAATTGTGTTTAAAAGATGTTTTCTGTATTTTGTAAAGATCATTGATCACTGCCTCATAGAATAATGATTTTGTTTTTTTACCACTGAGACCTGCCCCGAGTGGAATCATTTCCTCATTTAGTGATGCTGCTTCTTCTCTATCATCATTTTAATCATGGGTTATTAAGGTCCTTAGAAGTAGTCTGTCTCCTGCTGTGAAGTCATATTTCTGTTTGTCTTTACCAATTTCACCTTCTTTTTCAAAAAAGATGTTTGCTAGTTTTCTGTTGCATATGTATTTGTATAAATCAATTCTGTATTGTGTGATATCCATATGTGATGTTGGGCCAAAACAAAGTGATTATTTTTTCTGTTTGAAAGAGGTATTACATTAAATTCTCGAGATTCTTTTTCTATTGGTTCTTTAATCATTTCGTATTTCCCCAAGTTTGTACTCATGGATTTAGGGCTGGATTGGGGTATGGACCCCTAAGGTTGTTTCCTGAGATTGGGTTTCCAGAAGAGGTATTACAAATGAGTTAAACACATCTTGGTTGTAAAGTGAACGCATCACAGGAGCTAGAGAAGATAAATAGTATCCCGTCCTTGTGAATGATCGATTCCCTTGAAGGGAGCCCTAATAATGTCAGGCACATGTCATTTCACATGACAGCAACGTTGTAAGATATTTGAAGATTTTAATTTTTTTCCAGTGTTATGCAAACAGAATGTCTAAATTCCAGGGTTTTTCCGGTCTCTGAAATGTTTCATAGATTTACTCTACCCCAAATGCTTTTAGCCTCTCTCATTGGCCTTGGTGGAGAATTTTACATTTACACACCAATCTATGAACAGTATTAATGGCATAACAGGACATCAAAAGAAACAGAAGAGAAGGCACAACAAGAGGAAAAGAAGAATTCAGAGTGATGTGAAGCAATGTGGTGATTCAAATGTATCAACAATATGTTTGCTCATCACTCAGAGGTGCCTTTAAAAATCGGTGGGTGGAGGGGCAGAAACAAAATTGGCACAGCCGCAAATCAATAAGGTTCAATGCAGAAGAGCACATATTTTTTTATTTGTAACCATGCATGCATTACGATTAATAATATAATATCTATGGTAATGTACCTGAAGGTTAATTCTAATAAAGGGTGGTTTTATGGTTTAAGGTGGGTAGAGCTTTTGGATGGTAAGGGTATTTTCAGGGTGTACAGGTGGGTAAGGGTATTGATTGGTAAGGGTGTTTTTAGGATTTAGGAGTGGGTAAGTGTATAGGGTGGCAAGGGTGTTTTCAGGGTTTAGGAGTGGATAAGGGAAGTGGGTGGTAAGGTTACAAAAAAGACGGATGTCTTCCTAATTATTAAAAATAATGGGGGTTTAGGGTGGTCTCACCTCAGTTAAGAAAGTTTTTAAATGTACAATATTTCAAAAATGGCAGGGTACAGGAGATCACCCCCCAATAAAAAACAAATAAAATGATTTGAAGGTTTTCAAAGAAGGCTCTCACTCAGAGTTCTTGGAAATATTTTGCTTTACCTCCCACAAGACGCATTTTGGCCATTTCAAACTCACTGAGCACCGTAAAGTATCATACTGTGTTGACATATTAACACAGTATTACACTTTACGGTGCTCAGTGAGCTTTTCTTCTATGTTTATTTGTGTGCATTGTTTGTTTCTTTAAAAAATTTGGTGCACTTGAGCGCTGTGATTCGCTATACTGGTATATGTTAGCAAGGCAATTAAAATGCTCAAAACACATCCTGCTGGAAATAAGAGTGAAGGTTTTCTTGTGGTGTTTGACCCTGACTGTGCATTTCCATCCAGTGAGCTTGTCCGGTGTTTGCACTCCACCCCTCATGGACCCTAGGGTTTAGCATCTGGTCATCAGTGCTATCATTTCAGATGTCATCAGTGATGTCATTAGTGATATCACTCACATTGTAATGAGTGATGTAATATGTGATGTCATATGCAGTGCATTGCTGGGTGTCAGTTATAGTTGCCTCCGCTAACTATAACTGTTGAACTTCACTGGTCTGTGAATGAGTACATGGGTGTCTGAGTGGTTCTGTGACTGAGTGCATGAGTCTCTGATGGGTATGTGAGTGGTTGCGTGAATGTCTGAGTGGGTCTGTCAGTGTATTGCATGAGTGCCTGAGTGGGTCAGTGAATGGATGTGTAAGTGTCTAAGTGTGTTTATACTTACTTACTGAGGAAGCTTGGGCTCAGTGTCTGCTCCTGCCTGCCACGGTCTGACGCGATAGCTAGTACCGTAGCGCGGAGGGCGGGACAGGGAGAGCCAGGTACTTCCGCATTGGAGTGGTTAACGCTTTAGTTGGAGGCAGGGAGGGGCTATTTAGGCGGAGTGCATCTGTGGCCACGCTGTAGTAGGGAGGACGGTGGTAGTGTGTCTCCCGATCCGTTTGGCGGTACGGCAGTCTGTGGCAGCATTCCCTATCTCACGTTACTGAGTTTTAAAATATCCAATTTGTGTCTTAACCGGGAATTTTAAAGGGGTCGACTGGTACTTACTTAGTGAGGAAGCCTGGGCTCAGTATCTGCTCCTGCCCACCCCGGTCCGACGCGGTAGCTAGTACCGTTGCGCGGAGGGCGGGACAGGGAGAGCCAGGTACTTCCGCATTGGAGCGGTTAGCACTCTAGTTGGAGGCACAGAGGAGCTATTTAGGTGGAGTGCATCTGCGGCCACGCTGCGGTAGGGAGGACGGTGGCAGTGTCTCTCCCGATCTGTTTGGTGGTTCAGCAGTCTGTGGCAGCATTCCCTGACTCACGTTACTGAGTTTTTAAATATCCAATTTGTGTCTTAACTGGGAATTTTAAAGGGGGCGGCTGGTACTTACTTACTAAGGAAGCCTGGGCTCAGTGTCTGCTCCTGCCCACCCCGGTCCGACGCGGTAGCTAGTACCGTTGCATGGAGGGCGGGACAGGGAGAGTCAGGTACTTCCGCATTGGAGCGGTTAGCACTCTAGTTGGAGGCAGAGAGGGGCTATTTAGCCCTAATGCCTCAGCGACCGCGCAGCGGACGCGCGCAGCGGGAGCCCCGTCAACGTGCCGAAGACGCACCAAAGACAAGCTCGTATGCGCCCGTCTGGAGCCGGCCGGGGCCTGAGGCCAGAGATTCTGACCGTTGGTCCACAAAACTCAATACCGCTGTGTGTATTAGATACACTAGACAGATTTTATTAAGTTTGCAGACAGTGCCATCCCCAGGATGTGCATCAGAAACCTGGCCATGCACGGAAGGCACATTTTCATGTAGACACTGTCGGTTCCAAGTTCTTCCTTTCCACTCAGGTCACACCAAGTTGCCCCTCACAGATACCATACATAAAAGGTGGAAGAATCTGTTGTGTAACATTCGTTCTTTGCCCAAGCATTCAATGGAAGTATGGGACCTTATTTCTACAGTCTAGCCGGAGCTGGGTTTCCTTACTGAAACATGGCTCAAACCTCACTCGGTCCCGGCCATTACACTGGGGATTCCTGAAGGATTTAAAATGCTTAGGTTGGATAGACCATCCAAAACTGGGGGCGGTATTGCCATCATTTATAAAAGCGGAATTAACATCTCGATCCTAGACCAGTGCAGTACTGCCACCATGGAAGTATTGGTCTTTTGGATAGATGCACCTACACGGGCCTGCTGGAAAGGGGCGTTGGTGTACCGTACGCCTGGTCCAATAGCAAACTTTTCACTGCAATTAGTTGAAATGTTGGCCCCGCATATTAAATCAGGCAATAATTTGTTATTATTTGGAGATTTTAATGTTCATAGTGACCTCATAGAGAACTCTGATGCTCAGACCCTTCTGGCTGACCTGTCCCTATTAGGACTAGCGCAGCATAATAAGGGCCCAACTCATTTAGCCGGCCATACTCTGGACATGAAACTCTCTAACTCGTCCAAGATAGTATGCGAGCCACCCAGGCAAGTGAACTGGTCGGATCATTCTGTTATAGAATTTCTTATGCATGATATGACAAAACCAAAAAGCTGGACTCCGGCATCATCCTTTTCGCGTAGACAGTGACATAAGGTCTCATTGGAAAATTTTCAAGATGTGTTCATAGAACCACAATTCTAAGTATTGGATAACATTGAGGTAGCTCTATTTGAATATAATTCAGCCATTGCCAATGAGATTGACCAGATAGCCCCCATGAAAACCTGTATGAAACGCACCACCCAGCGCCAGGAAGCATGGTTTACAGATCAGCTGCGCTTGTAAAAGCAGGCATGCAGAAAGTTAGAAAGGGTCTGGAGGAGCACACACACTGAGGAGGATAGAAACCGCCATCACCTCTCCTTGGTTAGCTACCACAAAAATATCAAAAATGCACGGAAAACTTACTTATCTTCACAACTAACGCAGGCTGGAAATTCATCAAAAACATTATATCAGATTTTACTATCTTACTTTCTTTTATTAAACCCATGGCATGTGAAAGTCTTGATCTGCCCTCACAACAGTTATGTGACAACATCTCCTTATATTTGTTTCACAAGATACAGGTGATTTATGATAAGATCACTAGGACAGGTAGCTTACTGAGCAGCCCTGTTCTATCACAGACCCATCCACATTTGTTTTGTTAATTAAATTGTTTACTTACCTCCAAATATCCATATGCCGGTTTTTATCACCCAAAACCCCACCCCTCCCCCGCACCGCTTCCCTGCCCCACCGCAACTCCCTCAACAGGCCGTTGCTGCACAGACCCCTAAGCTACCTAATCCTGTACTATTCACTGAATTCCCAGCCATAACCTTGACTGAGGTTGAAGCTCTAGTACGCCAGGTCAAGTCTGGCTCCCCTTCAGATTACATTCCTGCAAAAATGTTTCCATCCCTGGTCGAGCAACTTGGTCCTATGGTTCAATTCCTTGTTAATCTTTCCCTCACAAAGGGTCTGGTGCCGCAGGAGTGGAAGGCGGCCCAGGTAAGACCTATTCGCAAGAACTCCAATACTTCCTAGATAGAGCTGTCGAATCACAGGCCCATTTCTCTTCTCCCTTATCTGAGCAAGTTAATGGAGAAGCATGTTAACATCCACCTGTCGAAATTTAGCGAACAAACTGGAGGCTTAGATCATTCCCAGTCCGGATTCAGGCCCAGTTATAGCACAGAATCTGCACTTCTCTTTGTAACCGATAACATCAGAATGTCCCTGGATAGAGGGCATTCTATTATTCTGGTGCTGTTGGACCTGTCCGCGGCGTTCAACACTATCTCCCATGATGTCATGCTCAGACGTTTGGAAGAGGTGGGGCTTGGGTGTTCTGCCCTGTCATGGATGAGAAGTTTTCTATCTGGCCACACGCAGAGTGTTTATATTGGCTCGTTTCGTTCAGCACCTCTGGAGCTGACCAAGGGAGTTCCTCATGGCTTCTGCCTGATCCCTACTCTTTTTAACATTTATGTTGTCCCCCTTGCCAGTCTCATGAGGTCATGCGGGTTTATTCCGTCTCATATGCTGACGACACGCAGCTCCTCTTTCCATTCATCACGTTAACCATGGCGGTTCAACAGGCTTTCTCTGACAGAATGCAGGCAGTATCACAGTGGATGGCCAACAACTTTTTGCAATGTAATGTGGGCAAAACGGAGGTGATGCTTTTTGGTGACGCCCCATTGTTATGGACGCCGGAGTGGTGGCCATCAGACCTGGGTCCCGACCGTGTCCCAAAGCAGGTGGTGAAGAACATAGGTATTCGATTAGATCAAGGCCTAACTCTAAAAGAGCAAGTAAACCAGACAGCTGGCGTTTGCTTTAATGTGATTGTATTGCTCCGAATAGTGTTTCCGCTACTTCTGGATTCCACCCAAAAAAAGCTGATCCAGGCCTTAGTGCTTAGTCGCCTGGACTACTGTAATGGGCTGCTGATTTCAGCTAATGACACCTTACTTAGCAGACTTCAAGTAGTCCAAAATACAGCAGCAAGGCTAGTCCAGAATGTTCATCCCAGATCACCATTGGGCCTTTATTGGAAAAACTCAATTGGCTGCCTATCAGCCAACGGATTAAATTTAAAACATGTTGTGTTATTCATAAAGCTCTCCAAAAAATGGGCCCCCCCTATCTTGCGGAGAAATTCACTCCTTATATTCCAGTATCTGCTCTCTGCTCCAGTAATAAATCTCTTCTCGAAGTCCCCTCCATTAGGAGGGCAAGATTGGGAGGGAAGAATCTTTCTTTCCTTGGCCCCCGCCTCTGGAACGAACTCCCCGTCACCCTCAGGCTATGTTTAGAACATGCCAAATTCAGAAAACTATTAAAAACCTTCCTGTTTCAAACTCATTAAGTATTCCAGGATCACCAACTCTCCATAACTGTCCGTCTAAGCACAGAGATACTCCTTCGGGAGTTGATTCTAGCGCTATACAAACTCATAAATAAATAAATAAATAAAAGTGTGTGAGTGCCTGGGTGGGTCTGTGAGTGGGTGTATGAGTGTTGCAGTGGGTCTGTGAATGAGTGGTGTGAGTGAGCGCATACGTCTCTAACTGGGTATGTGAGTGGGTGCACCATATTTGTCTGAGTGGGTCTGTGAGTGGGATAATGAGTATCTGAGTGGGTCTGTGAGTAGGTACATGAGTGTCTGAGTGGGTCTGTGAGTGGATGTGAGACTGTCTAAGTAGGTCTATGAGCAGATGCATGTATGTCTGAGTGGGTCTGTGAGTGGGTGTATAAGGAGTGGAATTTAAAGGTCATCAGAAGTCCACTGGCCAGGTGGTAGTCATGAAAAAAATTAGTTTGCAAAATGAAGAGGAAGGCGTTCCATGTACAGCCATCTGAGAGATTTCTGTCTTAAAAAACTACAACACCCTAATGTAGTTTGTCTTCAGGGTGTACTCATGCAAGATTCAAGGCTTTATCTTATTTTTTAATTCCTTTCCATGGATTTGAAGACATATCTGGATACTCAAAGGGATTTGGAGCACCCTGCTGACAAGTCACAGCTGAATTACCTCATGCATCATGGTCGATGTGGTTCAATGTTGCTCGCTTCACACACAGTTCTCACAGTTTGTTGGCCAGTGCCAGTACCAGTATTCTTTTCAAGTGTATCCCCAGACACGTGTTTCTAGATTCCTCTTTCCTCAGTGGGGAAAAATGTTCGTAGGTCGCTGGACGTGCTGCCGCAGTTTCCTCAGGGTTAGTGCCACTCTCAGCGCGCAGGTGCTCACAGAGCTCGTCAGCTCACGGCCCACGGGAGCCATCTTAAACAGTCAAAGGGATTTGGAGCACCCTGCTGACACATCACAGCTGAATTTCCTCATGCATCATGGTCGATGTGGTTCAATGTTGCTCGCTTCACACACAGTTCTCACAGTTTGTTGGCCAGTGCCAGTACTAGTATTCTTTTTAAGTGTATCCCCAGACACGTGTTTCTAGATTCCTCTTTCATCAGTGGGGAAAAATGTTCGTAGGTCGCTGGACGTGCTGCCGCAGTTTCCTCAGGGTTAGTGCCACTCTCAGCGCGCAGGTGCTCACAGAGCTTGTCAGCTCACTGCCCACGGGAGCCATCTTAAACAGTCAAAGGGATTTGGAGCACCCTGCTGACACGTCACAGCTGAATTACCTCATGCATCATGGTCGATGTGGTTCAATGTTGCTCGCTTCACACACAGTTCTCACAGTTTGTTGGCCAGTGCCAGTACTAGTATTCTTTTCAAGTGTATCCCCAGACACGTGTTTCTAGATTCCTCTTTCATCAGGGGGGAAAAATGTTCGTAGGTCGCTGGACGTGCTGCCGCAGTTTCCTCAGGGTTAGTGCCACTCTCAGCGCGCTGGTGGTCACAGAGCTCGTCAGCTCACGGCCCACAGGAGCCATCTCAGAGTCCACCAAGTACTGATGCAACAACTGATTTTGACAATTATTAAGGATCTGCTCCCCCATAATGCCATTGTACAATCCTTTAAAATCACACACTTTACTACCAAGTAACCAGCCTTCCAGAGCCTTAGTAGCACTGTCAAAACAGTCCTGAGTGGGTGCCTTCTGGGTGTCTCTGAACTTTATCCGTAGTTAAGCCAAATTCATCAATGAGAGCACTTTTCAAGACTTTGTAATTATCAGCATCCTCTTCTCTTACAGTGAGGAGCTGATCTCTACCTTTGTCATGAAAGGAGAGCCACAAGATAACTGCTTACTGATCTTGAGAGACCCTGTGTACTTTACAGGCTCTCTCTAGCGCAGTTATCTATTTGTGGATGTCATCCCCAATTTGATAGGGAGGGACTAACTTGTTCAGGTTCCTATGGTCATTAGTATATTCTCTACCTCTAGGGACATTGTTGCTGCCACCATGGGTCTCAAGCCCCAACCTTCTGGAAGCTCTCTGGTTCTCTAGGGATTCCCGTCTAAGGCCAATTGATCACTCTTGATTCTGAGTTTGCTCCTCTCATACTCAAGTAATTGACACTTCTTCTCATAAGAGGAGTCCCTTTTATGAGAAGCAGAGGTCCCTACAGAAGTACCAGAATGATTAGATTCCTGAGAAGATGTTGATCTTCTAGGTAAACTGTGTACTCTCCCTGGTGGAGTAAAGAGAGGGCCACTGGGGCCATCTCCCCCACCTGAAGGAAGAGTTGGATTTTCCAGGTTAGAATGATCTTGATCCTCCTGGCCAGAGTTTGAGTCCAGCTCATAGAAATGTTCACTTCCTGCTCTGTCGTCATCTCCTGTCCCACCCAACTTGCCTGCCTCAACAGACCCTGGGGTCTTTCTGAGGTCTTCTAAGAGCAACATCTGCTTGAGACGTTGGGTGCATGTACTTATCCCTGTCCTCAGGTTCCTAGATGTACACATATTTCTCAATTCTTGAAATGAGAGATGGTCATATCTAGTTGTCAGAGGCTCACTGGATTCTGGCCTAGAAGACATACTAGTGTTATGTGGTGTAGGCACCTACCTAACCTAGTGGTAACTAAACTCTCTTGAGCTGGAGAAAAGGTGTGCTAGACCCTTGACTACCCAATTCCAAGTTCAGTAGAACTTACTTATTCTAGTCTTGATTTATATATACCTAATACCTTTAGTGGTTTTCAATTAATCACTATATGATATTTATCTGGTAAAACAATAGCAGGCTTGAATCCCAACAGCTGCACACCAATGTGAGAAGTTGGCTTGGTATGCTGTCCAAAGGTTAAAGTGGCCACCTTGCATCAGTCCAAATGATCCTTATTGATGATTTGGTTAAGGACAACTTTTATTGAAAGCTATCCTAGTGGTAGCTATGGAGAGCAGCCTTCAGGCTAAGTCTCAAATTAATGTTAAGCCGCTTCTTTTACCAGATCAGAACCTACTGAATGACCAAATAAAAGGAAAACCACACAAGAAATATATAAAATATATGTGTTTTTTACTAAAAACACTCTCTACTAACCTCTTTATGAAATTAGAGCACAAAGTACACAGTATTAAATCACTAGAACAACAGTAAATAGCACAATATACAGTGGGCTCCAGGGGGTGACCAAACCATATACTAAGAAAGTGGTATAACAACCACGACTTAACTAGACACAGTGCCTAGAGCACGTGGAATTGGGACCCAGGGAGGATGGGTGCAGTGTGTGAACACAGGCACAAACTCTGTACAATCCTATGGGAAAGTTGCTGGGGGAATTTTAAAGATTAAGGTTCGAAGTCCAGCACCCTTGAGAGTACCGAGATACCTGTGTTACCTATCCCAGAGGAGCAGGGTGCATAGGGGTCAAGCGATGTCAGAAACCTTCGTTGTTTTCAGTGGCGTGATGCGGAAAAGTGCTGCTGCCTTGAAGATGAAAAGTGTCTGGTGGGATCCAAGCCAGGATCCAAGGTGAGAAAAACCTGAAAGCAGAGGGGACAGGGTCTGGGTCACTTCAGGGTTACCGGGGCACAATAGACGAATGCCCACTGTTGTCGGATACTTCAGGTGAGATGAAGCGTTGCTTGACTCTGCAGCCACAGGGAACAGGAGACATCTTAAATGAGCAAAGTCGAGAGGTGAGCTGTCCCACAAATGATGTTGAGTGCTGGGGAAGTCAGTGTCCGGATCAAACACCAACAAGTCTTGGCAACTGCAACCCATGCAGGCAGAGTAAATCAGCTTCGGTGAGGACCAGCAAGGTCCTGGGGACTCTGCAAGCTATAGAGAGTTAGGGTATATCTGGGGCAACCAGGAAAGCCCACAGAAAGTCAAATTTACCTTCATAGGGGCCCACAGGCCAATGGACCAGGGATCGCAAAGGGACCTCAAGGTAAATCACAAAATACCAGCCCACGGAACACTTGTGGAGTATAAGCCGGAAATCTTCGATGGAAATATTACTCGGGGTTAAGACTACATGTAGCCCAAAGCACAGCCTGAGGGATTGCCAAAAGCATATGCTGCTGCAAAAGTACGCGGTGCACAGGGGTTTGGGTTGCACGGTCCCCACAAGGGATACTGAGCTCAGGGTTACTGAGAGCGCTGATTGACCTCAGAGACCTCAGTAACCCACTTCCTGTGTTGCAGAAATCATCAGAGTCCTCATTAACTCAGGAGATGCAAACTGGTCAGATGCCTTAAAGGTGCCTGCCTTGCAGGGGAGTAACTCCTTTACTCCATGGGAGATTCTTCAGTCATCCAGTGTAGTGTAGATCATCAAAGTACTTGGTTTCTGTAACAGAGTTTGATCCCGGTAAAATCTAAAGTCCTGTAGTCAGGGTTCCTACTTTATACGTAAGGAAGGGGTGGAACAAACTCTGGGTACCCACCTATGGGAGGGTCAGGACAGAGGGGTAGCTACACCCATGTCCTTTGTCCAGTTTCACGCCAGAGCAGGAGCAAATGGCTCCTGAAACCGGTTTGAACTGGACTATGCACAGGGACACCAAATGTGCCCCCAGTGCAGACTTCCAAACACTCTCATAGTGCACCCACCCAGCCCCAATACACTAAATCCTGTCTGGGAGGTGGTCACGCCTCCCTCTGACAGGAAACCTATTGTGAAGTCTTCCCCTGCTTGAGCTTGGCTCAGCAGCAGGAGACCAGACTTGTGTCTGTTGCTAGCAGCATCCATTTTGTGATGCCCAGGTAGAGAAAGCTGGTACTGGGTGTACAGGTGTTTCACATAAGTCTCTCTAGAAGGGTGGAATCATACCTTCCTGTCAGTTACTGGCGGGGAGATATGATTCCAAGGTGTTTGACACCAAACACAACACGTTTCGAAGCAGCCGTTTTAAAGTTAGCATTAACACAAGGTTATAATGCACTTAAATATATATGGTTGGCTGCATTACAAACATCCCCTGAAAATAGGTTCTGGAGGCTGCAGAGGGGCTCTGCTCATGCAGGGGCACCCTCTCACATAAAACCCAGCAACCTGCCTTCAGTATTGATGAGACCTGCCATAGGGGTGACTGATAGATTTATATGTGCAGTGATTTAGAATAGATATAGTGAACCTATATCTAAGTAAGGGGTGCATGAACACCTTACACAAGCTGCAGTAGCAGAACTGTGGTGTCAGTTTGAATGGCCTCTCATGGGTGGCATAATACATGCTGCAGCCTCTGGTAGGCCTCTGGGGTACCTTTGCCCTGGGTACATAGTATATAATATACTAGGGACTGATAAGGGTACCCCAGTATCCAATCT
Source organism: Lissotriton vulgaris (assembly GCF_964263255.1). NCBI lineage: Eukaryota > Metazoa > Chordata > Amphibia > Caudata > Salamandridae > Lissotriton > Lissotriton vulgaris. Next base: position 2,118,503,162 of record NC_141687.1, on the reverse strand, counting down.
TGAGTGTACTTAAGTACCTGTAATCAATTTAGAAGAGAAAGCAGCTAGACTGGGTTCCTGGATAGCAGGATCCCAGTCAGTCTAAGTTGAAAACAGTGATATATCAGCAAAAAGTGGGAGTAACTATAACAAGCAGATCCTGTTCTCCTACAGTCTGCAACACATGGAAGGGCACAGAGCTTGATAGAGACAAAGCAAGTGTGAAGTGTTGTGGTTAGCATGTAGCAGAGTGATTGAAACAAGGATAGCTGCCATGAGAAATTGGACAGGAAGGTCTGTTAGGACCTCCGTGATCCTGCTCTTAGGTTCTTTGGGTCCCCCGGGGGAGATCATCAGGGGGCATAAGGTGTAAAAATTGTGTGAACAGGGTGTCTGTTTCTCGTGAGATTGTGCACTTGCACAAGTTGCATGCCTCCTCATAACACAGGGCTTTACCTTCCGCTTTTCCCCAATTGCGCACCAAGCCATGCCATGCCATGCTGCCATGCTGCCAGGCTGCCACCTGCGTGTGGCTGGAGCCCGTCACTGAAGTGTAATTGTTCATTAAGCGAGTAAGATGGCCACGTCTGCGAGCAGGTCCATACTGTGTACTTCTTTCTGTTATTGAAGATACCCAGCCCGCAAGTCTTCCAAGTGTATATGTTTGTGAGTTCCGTTACCTCCTCACACCAGTAGTCTGACAGCGTAGGGCAGGACCATAACGTATGACACAGATCTGCGTCCCCTGAATTATAACAGGGGCATCATAGGTCTGCCCTTGTCCCCTCCTGTTTGCCACCCCACCTGTACCCTCTCTCCTGTGTCACTCAACTCCCACCTTCACCTGCTGCTAATCCCCTCCCACCTGCCCCTACTCTCAGCCATTCCGATGAAGCATTTCATATCCTTTCTGGTCACCTGTACACTACACCTCCCATCTGGCCTGTCCCCTTTCACCCCTGTGAACCATCAGCTATAACACGATTTGCACCTATTCCCTTCCTGTACCCACCTGTGACACATCGACTGATTGCCCTTGTGCGTATGCCTTGAATTCACAGACCTATCCTTTCTCATGGACATCTTGTCTGACCAAGCAATGCCAATTAATTTGGTCCCTCATCTATAATTTATCTCTGCTGTTATTCATTCTATCTAAATTCTATTAAAATGTTTCCCAATATCTAGCCAGTGTCAGTATTCCCTGACCACCTATCAATCAAATTGCTGCAAAACATACTCAAATTCCCGAAAGACCCTTCTTGTGAAGATTATGTCTTATCACTGTCCTTCATCAAAGCTCTCCCTCGAGTTGCTCTTGCCCCTACTTATTACCATTGTCAGTATCTCTCTCCCTCTAGGCATCTTCTCAGATACTCTCCAGACAGGCCAGGTCTTCCCACTCATAAAGAAACCTACACTAGACCCTGCTGAGCTTGCCAACTACCAGCCCATCCCTCAACTACTATTCATTGACAATATCATTGCACAAGTATTGGCAAAGCAGGTAGGTCTCGCATATGCAAGAGCTACTGGCTTCATCAATGTATTTTGAACATGTTGTACAGCATCACAGCTGCTGTGCAGCATGGCTGAAAGTCAGAAGAAACAAGCATTTGCAATGCAATAGGTCTCGCATTTGCGAGAGTTCAAGCTATTGGCACTGTAAATGACAATGCATTTTATTTATGTTTTGCTTATTAACACATAAATAAAAGACATTGTCATTTACAATGCCAATAGTTCAAACTTGTAAATGTGAGACCTATTTGAAGAATCGTCCGCCATTGTCCTGGGCTGCTCAGAAAGTGAACGCACACATGTTGCGTTGAATGTTGCAGGAAAGCATGTCCTACCTGCAGTAGGAGAAGCTCATTAAAGGAAATAGTGCTTACAGACTAAACAAGTGCTCCTTTTTATTAGCAAGTTTCCCAGTTATTCACATTATATGAGTATTTATCCAAATGCAATAGGTTTCAGGTTGCTGATATTTTCATCATTGGTTAATTATTTTAATTAATTTTTGGTATACCTGGTATCTTTTGAATTATAATGGGGTAAATACTTCACTAGTTATGGATTTTTTTGGTTATGAAATAATTTAGAACCCGGTTGTGTCCTTTCCAAGCACTTGTCAAAGGAAGAGAAGTTTTGAACCCAGGGACCAATTTTCAGAGGCCACTAAAGTAAAGCAGAGTCGTCTGGGACGCTAATGTTGCTGAGGCAAGACAGACAGCAATGATAAAGGTGGACATATAGCACAGTTGCAGTAGTATATGAGGTCTGTGCAAGGGAGAGGAGGGGTCACTGTTAGGCTAATGGAGCAAGACTTCGAAGAGTAGCAATTGGGTCAGTGCGAGATGGCACAGGATGCATAACATTAGGTCTACAAAAAAACCTGCTTGGTGCTAAAAGACAATACTCTGAATTACTAAAGGGACAGATGAGACTACACACTGGGGTCCCAACCAAACAGAAGCTCTAAAAGAGGGATAGAGTGCATGTATCAGCTAACGAGACAAGCTTACATTTTAGGAGGAATGAGAAATGCTCTTCTCTGTGGTTCCTTATATCTCATCATCTAAAGTATCTTGAGCGGAGGACATGACTTTGGCATTTTAGACTATATATTCTATTCGAGTACATTTATTGCTAGGATCTTCCCTGCAGATGTTAACAACATACTTGTTAAGCGATGCAGAAGTAATCTTCAGTCTATTCACACCTATTTACCTATTGTTGTATGTTGATTCTGTTGTTTGCAGTTAATTACATAAACAAGCATTGCAAAAAGGAATTGGGGATGCTGAGTGTTACATTATAATTGACACTTGGCTGCATGTTTGCTAATGTTATCCTGCCATGGTTCGTTCTCCAAACTGACACACAACGTGGAAAAAGAGCCCAAGCAGGCTGCCATTAACAAAAACGCAATAGAGTTGTAATTGTGATGAAGGTGGGCTGACAGGAATGCAACTACAGGGTGGACGGTCCACCAGATAGAAACAGTTCAAATGTGAAGGGTCAAATAAGAAAAAGGAAGTGGCTAGCGAGAACAAATTGGCACAATTATGAAAGATGTATTAAAGGGTAGTGGACATGGTATGGTTTGAGACCTTTCTGCTGGGTGGCCATAAGGGCTGCACAAAAGGGGGTGGTGATGGACGGAGCATCTGAATCAATCAAACACTCACACCCAGTAAAAAGATCTGGGTTTAATCCATCACCGTTCTTTAGCCCACTCTGCCACCCCAGTTCAGACATGGCTATATGCAAATCAGTCTGACCCTGTGCCTCAAGGGAACAGTCCAGCCCGAACTGCCAAACCATGTCTTTCCTGGACCAGAAACAAGCTTCCGAGGACCGGTTTCTGGCATTCCAGCCGTCTTCAGCCCGGCTTGCTTGAATCCAGTGGCAAAGTGAGCAAGGGACTCACGTCTGAGCATACCCTGCCACACTTATGGTGGCCAAAAGCGGTACAAAAGGGGGTGGTGATGGACGGAGCATCTGAATCAATCAAACACTCACACCCGCATTTTTGGCCAGAAAGGGCGGCCTCTGTAACTGGGGTCAGGATTGTCAGTGGAGAAATTCTGGACAACCATAGGGTTCCGGTGTACGCCCAGTGGACGAGCAAGGCTCTTACATCCTCATGTGGGGCAGACTAGACATGCAAGGGGGCAGTGGAGTCTGCATGGCCCCGTGAAGTGCGGCTTGCTCTGTGCATGGTGGGACACTCCAAGGATGCAGCAAGGGCATGTTAAAAGTCCTCTCCACTGGAGGCTGCATTGAGCAGATCCCCAGCACCACCATACCCCCACCAGTAGAGAGCGGTACACAAAATCAGCTCCAGTTCAGTTACCGAAATCGGCTCTTTTTATTGTAGCCTGCAAACAATTTACTAATAAGGTGTGAACTTGTTACTTACCAAGTCCGTTTAGTTTCCTTTCAGCTACCAGACTGCATTCAAGGCAGCAGCCAGTCTCCTCAGGCAGCGAGCCACTGACCCCCCGCGGGTGACAATCCTTTCGGTTTGAAGCCCGCCGCCTTGGCCCAGAATCGGTTGGCAGCTGTTCAGTGAGACAGGAGGCTTTCGTGGAAGCATAGATGGGAGCACACTAATAGCCTCTCTGCCGGATCGCCCCTCTGCACTTTGGTATATGCAGTGCGTTGGACTTGAAGAGTTAGGAAAAAGTTTGTGAGTGTTTCACCAAGGTTGGTGCAGGTAAGTACTTGATATTTCCAGTATCTCTAGACACAAGACATGGCTCGTGTTTCGAGATAGGATCCCTCATCAGTAGAGAAAAGTTCTAGGGTGTCAGGGAAGGCCGCCAAACAACCGTCACAGGCTTCGTTGCCTCTCAGGCGCACAGGTGCGTCTCCAAAAGCTCGTCAGCTTGGGGGCTCGTGGGAGCCCTATAACAGGAATAAACGATAGGAGCACACTGCTAGCCTCTCCGCCGGATCACCCCTTTGCACTCTGGCATATGCAATGCGTATGACTTAAAGAGATGGGAGAAGGTTTGTAAATGTTTCACCAAGGTTTTTTGGCGGCCTTCTCTGCCACCCCAGAACTTTTCTCTACTGATGAGGGATACCATCCCGAAACACGAGCCATGTCTCGTGTCTAGAGATACTGGAAATATCAAGTACTTACTTACACCAACCTTGGTGAAACAGTCACAAACTTTTTCCCAATTCTTCAGTCACACGCACTGCATATACCAGAATGCAGAGGGGCGATCCGGCGGATAGGTTAGCAGTGGGCTCCCATGGTTGATTCCTGTTATAGGGCTCCTGTGAGCCCCCAAGCTGATGAGCTTTTGGAGACGCACCTGCGCGCCTGAGAGGCAACAAAGCCTCTGACGGTTGTTTGGCGGCCTCCTCCGACAGCCCTGAACTTTTCTCTACTGATGAGGGATACCATCCCGAAACAGGAGCCATGTCTCGTGTCTAGAGATACTGGAAATATCAAGTACTTACTTGTACCAACCTTGGTGAAACACTCACAAACGTTTTTCCAACTCTTCAGTCACACGCACTGCATATACCAGAATGCAGAGGGGCGATCCGGTGGAGAGGATAGCAGTGTGCTCCCATTGTTGATTCCTGGTATAGGGCTCCCGTGAGCCCCCAAGCTGACGAGCTTTTGGAGACGCACATGGTCGCCTGAGAGGCAACGAAGCCTGTGACGGTTGTTTGGCGGCCTTCACTGCCACCCCAGAACTTTTCTCTACTGATGAGGGATACCATCCCGAAACAGGAGCCATGTCTCATGTCTAGAGATACTGGAAATATCAAGTATTTACTTGCACCAACCTTGGTGAAACATTCACAAACTTTTTCCCAACTCTACAAGTCACACGCACTGCATATACCAAAATGCGGAGGGGCGATCCAGTGGAGAGGCTAGCAATGTGCTCCTATCGTTGATTCCTGTCATAGGGCTCCCGTGAGCCCCCAAGCTGACGAGCTTTTGTAGAGGCACCTGCGCGCCTGAGAGGCAACGAAGCCTGTGACGGTTGTTTGGCGGCCTTCTCTGCCACCCCAGAACTTTTCTCTACTGATGAGGGATACCATACCAAAACACGAGCCATGTCTCGTGTCTAGAGATACAGGAAATATCAAGTACTTACTTGCACCAACCTTGGTGAAACACTCACAAACTTTTTCCCAACTCTTCAAATCACACGCACTGCATATACCAGAATGCAGAGGGGCGATCCGGGGAGAGGCTAGCAGTGTCCTTCCATCGTTGTTTCCTGTTATAGGGCTCACGTGAGCCCCCAAGCTGACGAGCTTTTGGAGACGCACCTGCGTGCCTGAGAGGCAACGAAACCTGTGATGGTTGTTTTGCGGCCTTCTCTGCCACCCCAGAACTTTTCTCTACTGATGAGGGATACCATCCCGAAACATGAGCCATGTCTCGTGGCTACAGATACTGGAAATATCAAGTACTTACTTGCACCAACCTTGGGAAACACTCACAAACTTTTTCCCAACTCTTCAAGTGACACGCACTGCATATACCAGAATGCAGAGGGGTGATCCGGCGGAGAGTCTAGCAGTGTGCTCCCATCGTTGATTCCTGTTATAGGGCTCCCGTGAGCCCCCAAGCTGATGAGCTTTTGGAGATGCACCTGCGCACCTGAGAGGCAGCGAAGCCTGGAATGGTTGTTTGGCGGCCTTCTCTGCCATGCCAGAACTTTTCTCTACTGATGAGGGATACCATCCCGAAACACGAGCCATGTCTCGTGTCTAGAGATACTGGAAATATCAAGTACTTACTTGCACCAACCTTGGTGAAAGACTCACAAACTTTTTCCCAACTCATCAAGTCACACGCACTGCATACACCAGAATGCAGAAGGGCGATCCGGCGGAGAGGCTAGCAGTGTGCTCCCATCTTTGATTCCTGTTATAGGGCTCCCATGAGCCCCCAAGCTGACGAGCATTTGGAGACGCACCCGCGTGCCTGAAAGGCAACGAAGCCTGTGACGGTTGTTTGGCAGCCTTCTCTGCCACCCCAGAACTTTTCTCTACTGATGAGGGATAACATCCCGAAACACGAGCCATGTCTCGTGTCTAGAGATACTGGAAATATCAAGGACTTACTTGCACCAACCTTGGTGAAAGACTCACAAACTTTTTCCCAACTCTTCAAGTCACACGCACTGCATATACCAGAATGCAGAGGGGCGATCCGGCGGAGAGGCTAGCAATGTGCTCCCATCGTTGATTCCTGTTATAGGGCTCCCGTGAGCCCCCAAGCTGACGAGCTTTTGGAGACGCACCTGCGCGCCTGAGAGGCAATGAAGCCTGTGAGGGTTGTTTGGCGGCCTTCTCTGCCACCCCAGAACTTTTCTCTACTGATGAGGGATACCATCCCGAAACATGAGCCATGTCTCGTGTCTAGAGATACTGGAAATATCAAGTATTTACTTGCACCAATCTTGGTGAAACACTCATGAACTTTTTCCCAACTCTTTAAATCACACGCACTGCATGTACCAGAATGCAGAGGGGAGATCCGGCGGAGAGGCTAGCAGTGTGCTCCCATCATTGATTCCAACAGGAGGCTTTCGTGGCAGCCCGAGCAGCTGCGTAGCTGGTTGACAGTCAGTTACTGAATGCAATAGTGGATTTGGACCCAAGGTTCTGTGTTACATCACTGAAGTCATAGTGATTGTGAAAAATCCAAGCGTCACGATAAAAACAAGTGAAGCAAATGCACCATGCTGATTCAGTAGTAAAGTGGTATGGATAGTTGTAGCATTTAGCTGTGGTGTAGTTTGAAGCACTCGTGTGGTAGCGAACTGTCATTTACTGACAACAATTTTTCCATTGAAATGGCGACCTAAATTTGCATAGACATGCTGCAGTTTTACTAGTAAAACTATATAATGTGTGGAAATCGGGTTTCAGAAAATATTTATCGTTTGCAGGTAAAGTGCCTCTATTTCTTGTGATCCTATTAAAATATTTGTTTCATCACACTTCTGAATTACTTAAATGTGCTTCATTTGATCTTCCCTATTTGCTGAATTTTTTTTAACATTTGTATAGTTCCTCTTGCAGGTATTTAAATGTTGTAGTGTGATAGAATAAGAACTGACATCTTACAGTCTAACTTCATAGTCAACCAAGTCATATTTTTTCAGGTGTAAGAGGGCCATAGTAATGTAGCATTGCAATCAGCCTGATCAGATCCTATAGGCATGAACAAAATTTCTATGAGGATGACACTCAGCTCTTCCTCTCAGTCTCCTCAGACCTGTCAAACACCAAAACCAACATCGACAGATGCATGTCCAGCATCACGATCTGACTGCAAACGAGATGCCTCAAACTCAACACCGACAATACAGAATAACTCATCTTCGGGAGCAACAACTCCCTGTGGAACGACACCTGGTGGCCAACGGAGCTCAGCCCCAAACCCACAAAGCACGCAAGAAACCTCAGAATAGTTCTCAACAGCAAACCGTGTATGAGGAGGCAGATCAACACTGTGTCTTCCTCCTGTGTTCTCACCCTCCACCATCTCAGAAAAATCTTCAAATGGCTCCCCCTCTAAATCAGATGCACTGTCACCCAGGCAGTTATCACCAGCCGCCTGGACTACAGAAACTCCCTCTATGTGGGAATCACTGCTCAACTACGAAACAGACTCCAGACCATCCAGAACACAGCAGCCTGGATCGTCCTCGGCCTCCGGAGGCGAACCCACATCTCCCCCCAACTCACAATGGCTCCCCATCAGCAAACTATGCCAGTACAAACCACTCACACATGCCTACAAAGCCCTTCATAGCAAGGGCCCAGTCTACCTCAACCACAGGGTGAACTTTCACCAACCCACCCACAATCTTCACTCCTCATCTCTTTTCTTAGCCCACATCCCCGCATTCACAGGAGCAGGCACGGAGGTCACGCCTTCTCTTACCAGGCGGCTACGTCCTGGAACAGCCTCTCCCTCCACACAGCCCCCAACCTACAGGAGTACAAGAAGGATGTTAAGAACTGGCACTTTGATTAATCCATCTCAGCAGCAGAATCCCCCCCACCCCCTTCAGTGCCTTGGTACCCTCAGTGTTGATAAGCAGCGCTCTACAAATCGTATTTGATTGATTGATTGATCCGCTGGCAGTGGCATAATGACTGCCCCTACATCCACTAGCAAAGGGGAGTCCTCAAGCCTTCAAGGGATCTCATGTCTTCATGGGAAGCGGGGGGCTTTTCAGCCCAACACCAATGAATATCTGTGAAACACAGTAGACTCAGGGCCACCTATCACATTCTGCTATGGTCCTTATCATTAAGCCTTACACCCCTGGTGACGCGTGCACTCTCAGTGCCACCCGCAAGAGGTTTTGTTTAAATGAACAAACTTTTATGTTTTTTTTTCTCTTCCCAAACTTCTAGTTTGCAAATAAACTCGCCTCTGCTCACGAGAAGTTAGAGCGAGAAGGAAATTAATGCGAAAGTCAAGCCTTTGCTCGGGGTTGATGTTTATATGCCATCCTCATTAGCACCCAATCATTTCATTCCATGGCAGTGTTTATACTGACCTTATACACTCCAGAATGAAAGCATAATCTGCAGGATTATACAGCCAATCAGCTACTCAGATCTTGCGTCCAGCTCCAATTAGATATGTGCTTCACAAGAATTCGCGTTGAATGCATGTACACCATTACTGCATTTTGTAATGCCCTAATGCATCCGAATCCTATTTTCAGCCAACTAATAACTTCAGTAAAAGCCCGTCGAATGCCAATTAGTGGAATGTCCTGCAAGAGCTCAGACACAAATGTCAATCCGAGCACTTAGGTTAGTTTATGAAAAGCTTGACTGCAGGATGACCCACGGCAGTCATTACAGCTTTGGCAGCAGGCTCAGTAGCTGGAAAGTAACTAAACTGAGATAATTGCTCAGAAGCTGACGATAGGCATTTTAGGAAATAGGAAAGGTGCACAGAAATGAAGGGTCCTGCACAGACTAATGGAATGAATGTACGAGGGTCAGTGAATTTTGGCCAACAGGCTAAGCATGCTGGGGCATTTCCTTTCAGAAGGATAGGGCTACAAATCCCAGCGTGCTCAGTGCATTTGGCTGAAAACTAGGAATTGCTGACAGTCACACTCATGATATAGGATAGTTAGCAGCCTAGCTAGGCAATAGGGTGGAAAGTTAATTGGCTGACAATACTGTATTTTATGGCAGACGTAAATAATTCTCTGTAAATTTACTTGTAATTTCACAACAGTTGAACACTGTGACTGAGCTATCTGTGTTAGCATACATTTTCAACCACATTTCAGGCAAACTTCGTTACTTTTCTAAAAATCTACATAATGTAGATACACGGTGGGAAGTAGATGCGTGTTTCATTCTCACTGTCATGCTAAGTAAGGGTTGTTTTGTATATTGTGACGCATTCTAGTGAGTGCACACATTGCATTTGCATGAGTTGCATTGCCTTCAGCAGCTGACAGTGACTAGCTGGTGAGACTATAAGTCTTTTTAAACTAATAGTGTCTTCAACAAAAGCAACAAATGCTACCAAAGTACCTACTTAAAGTACAATCGAGATAAATATGTAAATGCACTAAGAACTTGTAGGATCCCACTTCCAAAGAGTTTTGCTTGCAAACAATACGTTAGAACACAAAACGATTACAATTATTATTATTATTTATAAAAAGGAGAAAGGTTAAGTGGCCAGTGCTTTACTTGAGCTGGGAGTTTGCAGTGCTTGACACCAGCACTTATTCGTGAACACTAGCTTATGACAGTCTGTCACAAGGTGGGGATGTTTGTGCAATTCAGAGACGAGCGCACAATGGTTGTTTATGAATTGAATGTATATATTAAAATAAGTAATACCTGTTGCATTGGAAAATTCACATAATTTTGGGGGACCGGAATAGTCTGAACTGTCACACTTCTAGGAGTGTCATGGTAAGTAGTTGTGTTGGTTCTGTCATTGGTTGCGCTGACAGGAAAATAAGTGGTGCAAGCACTTATTTTTTTTTTTTTTAAATTAAGCACTGAAAGTGCCACAATGCATTTTCGTACTTCTCTCTATCTCATTCCGTGTTCTCATTTGTGCATAATCCTCATTGCTCCACCTCTACACTCTTTACCTTGTGTTGGATTTTCGGTGCATATGTCCCTCCTTTTCCCTTGATGTGTGATCCCTCATTGCTACCACTCCGCCTTCTTTTTCCTGGAGTGCTTTCTTTTCTCCCCTTTGGACCTGCTCCTCCCCCGGCTGGTGTGTACCCACTTCATAGATCTTGCCACTCCATCATGGATGCACAAAACAGACAGAATAAGCTGGTCAGGAGGGACTGAAATATTTGCTGAAGGAGCTTGGATGCCCAAATTCCAATCCACACAACATTGTTTATATCTTGGACAGGTGCCCCCCTTCAAATAGCAGCAGGTGCGCCATTTGTCGTGCCAAGGGCAGGAGCAGCCAGAGTGAAGATTCCATCATTGGTGCTGTTACAGTGTCACTGGGCTCATTTACTTTTGATCTTTAATTTATCTGGCACTGCCTCAGGGTCACTTACCTTGGATCCTGAACCCTGCCATGAGGGGTTGAATATAGGGGATCCAATCCAGTCATCCAATGAGGACCAGGAATCAATCCAAAGGATATTATAATTTCACAGTTCCAGGTTGGCACCTTCGAGGTTACCTCATCAGAACAGATCACTCAGTTCATTGGCCAGTTCGTATAGGATGCTGATCATGAGACATGAAGAAGACACATGTTTCGGGATTATAGGCATTTTAGGATACATAAATGATCAGATCATCCGTTTGAGGTGGACCTGTAAACAAAGATCCTTTAACCCCTTCCCTGCGGGGAATATTCCCCTGCTGTGCTGGGGGGAGGGGGGGCGCGCACAGTGCCCCGGTGCTTATGACGATCTCAGCTCGTCATGAGCCACGGTGGTCGTGTTCTCATGACGAGCTGAGCTCATCATGACCACACCCGTTACTTTAGAACGCTCGCACAGCAGGGGAATTTGCCCAGCGTGCGAGCGTTCCAACGATCTTGACGAGCTCAGCTCGTCATGAGCACACAAGCACCGTGGCTCATGACGAGCTGAGCTCGTCATGAGCATGGAAGGTGTTAACAGGGGACATGAACAAGTTCAAAAGGGCAGTTTCCCAGGCAGATGTTCCTGCTGTAACAATAATTGTATCCAATTATCCTCGAAAGCCCATGAGCACTCCTGAAACAGGATACAGCTGCAATACATTTGTAAACCTGAGATATTCTCTCACAGGGTCGAGCAAAAGGAAAGGAAAAAATATGCATGAACAGCAAGCAGGCCTATTTGAATTTATGCTAATATAAGCAAGGCTTTAAGCAACTAAATATGCATTTTTTCGTTATGCATTATGCTATCTAGATATGATTTCTGGTGTAAATATATGCTTAAAGTAAATTAGTCAATTCTAAATTACGTGTAACTAAATGCCCCGGTTACTTACCGGTAATCTTCATTACTCCGAGTATAGTCTTCCTCGCCACATGAGTTACAAAGTGAGCTTTAGCTCCACAACAGAACCCTCCAAAGCAAAAAGAAACCACCTCCCACCCCCTCCCAACATGGCCGACCAGTCCCACCTGACCTCTATAAGAGGCGGACCGGCCCGACCAACAGCCTGACCTACCAAGCAAACAATGAAGCCGATAGCCAGACAGGGAGGGGGGGAGGGAACTCATGTGGCGAGGAAGACTATACTCGGAGTAATGAAGATTACCGGTAAGTAACCGGGGCATTACCTCCTCGTAAGTCTTCCTCGCCCCCTGAGTTACAAAGTGAGCAAATACCCAAGCCAACAAGGCTTCATTGACCACCAGAAGAACCACACCACACGGTGATGCAGGTAAACCAACATAAGGTTTTAATCAGCATAAAGTAAAGTAAACAGGAATTGCAGCAAACCTGAAACTAGACATAACAGAAACACACCTCAAGGAGCCACCGCTCCCGCACTGAGAACGGCCCCCGCGAAGTCCCCATGGACAGAACCCCCCAAGACAACGCGATAGTGTTCCATGAACATGTGGGGGGACGACCACGTCGCCGCCCGACAAATCTCCTCCGTGGAGACACCCTTGAAGGAGGCCCAGGACACAGCGACACTCCTCGTGGACCGCCCCTGGACCCCCACCGGAACCCCCGAGCCCAGCGAAGCATAGGACAGGATGATAGCCTGTTTAAGCCAGCGACTCAAGGTGTAGAGAGAGGGCTTGTGGCCTGATCGGACTGGACCGAAAGTAACGAACAGGCTATCACACCGGGCCAGGGGAGAAGTGCGTTCAAGGTACACCAACACTGCCCGCCGGACACCCAGCAAGGCTAAGGCAGGATCCCCACCGGGGGGGAAAGAAGGTAATGACACTTCCCGAGCCCGGTTCACCAGGGAAGGAACCTTGGGTAGGAACCGTGGGTCATGCCGGAGCAGCAACCGGTCTGGCAACACCCGCAAGAAGGGCGGGGAGTGGAGGAACGACCCCAGCTCGCCCATCCGCCCAGCAGACACCACGGCAACCAGGAAAATCACCTTGAAGGTGAGAAACCGCAAAGCCACCGAGGCCAGGGGTTCAAAAGGAGGACCCTGAAGCGCCCGCAGCACGAGAGGCAGATCCCACGGAGGGGACAGGCAGAGTGACCGCGGGCGACGGAGAAAACAACTCCGGAGCAAGCGGGCCACCAGGGTATCCAGCCCGTCGAAATCCGGACTGCGGAAGGCCCGCAAGGCCGCCCACTGGGCCCTCAGGGAAGAAGGGGCCAAGCCCAAGGAAAACCCCTCCGCCAGGAAATCCAAGACCCGCAGGGGAACAACGGTGGCGGGGTCAGAACCCCGCAGACCGCACCAGCGTGTGAAAGAAGCCCAGTGCCGGGCATAGGACGACAAGGTGGAAGACCTGCGGGAGCCCCGCAGCAAATCCACCACCCCAGGAGAACACCCCCGAGCCAGCAGCGTCACCCGCTCAAGAGCCAGGCCTGCAGATGGAGCCGGCGCAAAACCGACTCCGGGAGCGGGGGGCCCCTCAAGGGGAAGGGCAGATCCGGGATTGGCCAGAAGGCCTGAACCGCCAGATCGCAAAGGAGAGGATACCAGGGGCGGCGGACCCAGCCGGGCACCACCAGGAGCACCCTGGCCTTGTCCAAGCGGATCTTGCAGAGGACCCGGGGGATCAGGGGGAACGGAGGGAATGCGTACAGCAGTCCGGAAGGCCAAGCGAACGACAGGGCATCCACTCGCCATACCCCCGGACCCGGGAGGAGAGAGCAGAACTTGGGCAGAAGGGCCGAGTCCCCGTCCGCAAACAGATCTACCAGAGGAAGACCGAAACGAGACACCAGGCGTTGAAACACCCTCGGTGACAGGGAGAGACACGGAAGCGCGGGAAAGATCCGACTGAGTCGATCCGCCTCCACATTGTCGGACCCCGGGAGATAGACCGCCCGAAGAGACAGGACCGAAGTCTCCGCCCATGTGCACAACTCCTGAGTCAGCAACCAGAGGGAGCGTACCCTGCACCCTCCCTGACGGTTGACATAGCATCTCACCACCTGGTTGTCCGTCCGCACCAAGACATGGTGACCCAGCAGTGACGGAGCAAAATGATGGCAGGCCAGGAGGACCGCCTTCAACTCCCGATAGTTCGAGGAGCAGCGAGACTGAAGGGGATTCCAACGACCCTGAATCGACTCCCCGCCCAAGGTTGCCCCCCAGCTGAGGAGACTGGCATCGGTCGTGAGCACCCTGGATGGGGATACCAAGAAGGGAAGCCCCTCCGCGAGGTGAGCCTCCACCAACCACCACCCCAACTCCGTCCGGAGTCGAGGGGTGACCGGGACCAGAAGCTCGTAATCCTCCGAGCGGGGGTCCCAGAAGGACAGCAGGTGGTTGACCAAAGGATAGAGGTGGAGGCGAGCCCAGGGGAGCACATTGATGGTCGCTGACATTAGGCCCTGAACACGCAACCAAAGGCGGACCGGAGCAGACCCCTGATCCAGCAGGGACCCCAGATCCCGCCACAAAGTGTCCCGTCGCCCTAGAGGTAAAAACACCTTCCCCAGCACCATGTCCAGACGACCCCCAATAAATGCCAAGTCCTGAGCGGGCAACAGATGAGACTTCCGCTCGTTGATCAGGAAGCCGTGGGTGGACAGGACCTCGCAGACCCTTCTGACGTGCAGCATCCCCTTGGAAAGAGAAGAGGCAGAAATTAGCCAATCGTCCAGGTAAGGAAACACCCTGATCCCCTCCCGGAGCAGAATACCCACCAGGGGGGCCAGGACCTTAGTAAAAACCCGCGGGGCAGAAGACAAGCCAAACGGAAGTACCTGGAACTGATAGTGGGAGCCTGCCACGCAGAATCTGAGGAAGGACTGGGAATTCGGATGAACCGGGACATGGAGGTAGGCGTCGAGGAGATCCAGCGAAGCCACCACCTCGCCCCGCACCAGAAGAGGCAGAATCTCCTGTAGAGAGATCATTTTGAACTTAGTATGAGGAATATAAACGTTCAACCCCTTCAAATCCAACACAGGGCGGAAATCCCCAGACACCTTCCTTACCAGAAACAGGATGGAGTAGACGCCCCGGCCCCGCTGTGACGGAGGGACCGGGCGGATGGCCTGTTTGTCCAGCAAGTCCTGAACACCGGCCAGCAATGCCCGTCTCTTGACCAGGGAGGAAGGAAGGGGCGTAGCGCGGAAAAAATCCGGAGGAGGGGAGGAGAAGGAGATGGATAATCCTTCCCTCACAATCCGCAGGGCCCAAAGATCCGTGACCGAAGACTCCCACGCCAGGATGAAGTGGCGGGGACGGCCCCCCACAGGGAGCCCCCCGGAGGGAGAAGGCCGAAAGTCAGGACTTATGGGTGGCAGAGGGAGCGGCAGCCGCCGGCTGAGACCGGGATTTTCCGAAGTAAGGTGCGCCCCGGCCGCGACCCCTTCCACGAAAGGGCGCGCCGCCCCTACCCCTGGAAGTTGAGGGGAAAATCCGGCCGCGACCCGGGAAGCGGGGCCCTGATGACCTGATGGGTGCCAGCAATTTTCGGTCCTCAGCCGACTTTTTAATCATCGCCTCCAGAGGAGGCCCAAACAACTTAGCCCCTGTGAATGGAATTTTCATGAGCAGAGTCTTCTGGGCCGCCTCCGACTTCCAATGCCGCAGCCAGATCTGTCGTCGGGCCTGGATCGCTGCACCGCCAGTGGCAGCCGCCGCACCCAGGGTGTCAAAGGAAATGTCCGATAGTAGGCGAGTCTGCTGTTCCATCAGGGCTAGCGTGGGCACCACATCAGCCCCTTGATCCAGGAGTTCCCCCAAGGACTGGAAGTCTTTCAACAGAGACTGGACCGTGCACGACAAATAGGCCGAGGCCCGGATGGAGAAATTAGCCGCCGCATAAGAGCGCTTCGCGGCAGCCTCCACGCGTTTGTCCACCGGGTCAGAGGGAGAGGCGTCCTCCGAAATGATGGAACCCTGGGACGACAGACCCACTACCAGGGAGTCCACCTTCACAATCGGAGGGAAGTCCTTGGTAAATTCCTCCACAGCGTAACGTTTCGCCAGATACCGAGGAAAAGCCTGTTTATCAATGTCCAGCCACTCCCCCTCGATGACCTTCTTGATGGAGGCATGCAGCGGCAGGGAGTCCGGCGCCTTGCGCTGATATTGGACAAAGAAGTCCTCGGATGCCTCCTCCGTTGCAGGTGGCGAGAAGGCCAAGTTATCTTTAATGTGCGCCAGGACCTCACGCAGATCCTGGCCCAGTATGTATCGACCATGGTGATCCTCCTCCTCCCCCTCCTCCTCAGAGACAGGAGAGAGGTCCCTGCGTGGACGTTACGGCGAGGAAGGACCCTGCGCATCTCGCATCGCCAGGGCATCGGCGACCGCCGACTGGATCATCAGCTGTATGGACTGAGCCGAAATGGGCAAAGCAGAACAGGGGCCAGGTCCCTGACCCGCCGTGACATCCTCCTGCTCCATAGTCAGAGAAAAACACCACCAACCAAAGCAAGCGGAGAAACTCAATGACCCCTGGGTCAGTGGGCCTTTTCAATCCGCCCGAGGACACAGCTGCAAGTCCTCTCTCACGAGCTGCACCTGGCGAGAAGCCCCGCCCCCAAAAGGCGGGACGCGACCTCGGCCAATCAGGGCACGGGACCGTTCGCGTGCCGCAGCTGAAGACCCTCCCGTACGGCGGCAGCGTCCAGCGCTGCAATCCGTTACATCCAGGAGTCCCCAGGGAGTCGGCACGGAAGACCCGGAACCGCCGAGGCGTGAGGAGAGTCAACCCCCGGCCCGGCGAACCTATTGCAGCGAAGCCGGTAAGAATATCCCCAGCCCCGAGCGGGGAGCGCGGGATCCCGCGAGCGAGATCCCAGGCCAGACGCGGCAGCCCCAGCCACCGTCGACCGGCCCAACAGGGGAGACATCGGTAAATACCGCACCTGGCATACCCAGGCGGCCACACGGCAGCCGCATCATCCAGCGACCGGCGCCGCGTCTCCCCACCCCCTAGAGGCAGAGATGTAACCCAGAGCCCTAGAAACGGGCGAGGGACACCCCCAAACGGCAGGAACAGGGAAAAGGGCGAGACCTTAACCCCCCCCACCGCCCCCCCCCCCAATCCCCCCAAGAGCCCAGGCACGCTAGAGCAGCACCTCACCCGCCAAACAAAGACGGGGGACGGGGGAGGGGGAGGGGGCAAGGTCCCAGGTCCTAGGGTCCGCTAGGGCAGGACCTCCAACCCAAGAGCCACGGACCCGCTAGAGCAGGTCCCATCCTTACCTTACGGCGCTCTGGAGTAGAATGCGCAGAACAAAAAAAAACAGGCTGTTGGTCGGGCCGGTCCGCCTCTTATAGAGGTCAGGTGGGACTGGTCGGCCATGTTGGGAGGGGGTGGGAGGTGGTTTCTTTTTGCTTTGGAGGGTTCTGTTGTGGAGCTAAAGCTCACTTTGTAACTCAGGGGGCGAGGAAGACTTACGAGGAGGTAATGAGAAGTTATACGTCTACTATACTCTTTTCTGCATGCTATCACGATGCAGCAACTAAGTTTCATTTATATCTACATCTCAAAACACTTCAATGTAAATGAGCATCAATTGTGCACTTTTGCTGTTTTCTTTCCAAAAATGACATTTAATTTTATGTGTCAAGTAAGGATTAAGCAGTGCATCTTTTTCATCAGTGTCACGAAGATCTTGACGACATCGGGTGGCACCCAGTACGGGGGCAATGGGAGGCGAGGGATCGACCTCTATTCTCTCCTCTGCGCACCAGGATAACCAGCATTCAGGTGCATCAAACACAAACAGGCCTGAGGGTTGCCTGTCCGCTGTATGATATTTTGTCAAGTGAGTCTGAGGGGTGCGGTGGGGAGGGTGAGGGGGCTGACAACTGTGTAGCTATGGTATTGGTTCGTGTCGCCGTGGCTGCACCACAATCTAGGTGGTAATGTCTGGGTAATAGGGTTCAAATTTGTAACAGCAAGGCACAACAGAGTGCGCGCCACTCATGGATGCTTCTCCTTGCGCAGGTGTTATTGCCTGCTTGTAAAGCGCTAGTGCTCGCGCTACCAGGGACATAGACTGCAGGTTCCCAGTTACGGAAGCTTGCCTAGACAACGCAGCTTCGCCAGGCTAGGAGGCCAGTTAGTGAATCCTCGTATTGGTGGTATGTTTAAGTTACTCGGACATTATGGTCAGAGCTCTGACTTTTGAGAGGGTTCCATGTTTGAGCCCAGATTCAGATCCACATCCTGTGATTCTGGGAGGTTATTAAGGTACTTTGGTCAGGCCCCCAACCTGCTACATTAAGGTTCATTCGAAGAGGTGCCTGTGACGGAAGCAACAAATGTAAACATAATACAAAACTAAGTCGTGTGCATACAAGAAGGCTTGACCCTACATGTGCCAATCTCAATAGAGGTGCTTAATAGTAGGGATTAACAATTGTTTATAGGACAGTATTGCGCGGACTCAGGGTCATAGGGAAAACCCTCGGTAAAAAATGGCGCCGTATGGAGTCGCCTTTCAATGTATCTGAGTAGTTACTTGGGTATGAGCTTTATACATTATTGGACAGTGCATATTCTAACTTTTCTATTCGAGAAATTAAAACTTTGCCATAGTTGCTTAACCCCTTCTGTGCTGATGACGAGCTCAGGCTCGTCATGCAGCACGGTGCTCGTGTGCTGGTGATGAGCCTGGTAGAACGCTCACACGCGGGGATAATTCCCCCGCTGTGCTGAGCGTACCATTGCGCGGGCGGGCTCAAGACGAGCCCAGGCTCGTCACCAGCACACAAGCACCGCGTTGCATGACGAGCCTGGGCTCGTCATCAGCACCGCGGCGCTGTGCGCGGCACCCCTCCCTCTGCGCCGCGGGGGAATTAGCCCTGCAGCGAAGGGGTTAATCAGAGCAGGGGGCCATGACGGTTTTTCTTTTGTCTATTTTTTTCATGTCTTCTACGTCTATGGTCAAAGGGGCAGATTTACGAGCCATTTGACCCACATTTGTGCCGCCGTTGCATCACTTTTTGGACGCAGCGGCGCCATAAACCATGCGCCACGTTGCTCCCTATTTACAACGTGACACATGTAAAGCTCAGCGCCACATGAAACTTGCGTCAGGTTTCATGTGGCCGTTCCGGCGCAGGAGGGGGGGGGGCGTTCCATCGCAGGAACGCCTCAGAAAAGTGCCTGAGTGAAATCTACAAAAGCTTGAAGCAACCCCCCACACAGTGCTTTAAATGGGCTTGTACTCACCGGTACTAAGTACCGGCACTTCTAAATTTTCTGTTTTGAGTACCAGAACTTTTTCTTGTATCAGTGAGAGTACCGATACTCATGGGGCAGCAAGAGAACTCAGTGCAATTTGGCATGTAAATAGTGAAGCATGACGCAGCTGAGGAGTCGGTCCGTTTTCGTGAACCACTCGAGTGCTAATCTCCCTTTACAATCTGCTAATTGAGCAACGCCCATATGAATTCCATCAGAGCAGACAGGGAGTGGAGTCAATTGCATTGTAGGTGAGAAGGGCCTGCTAAGAGGCACGTCTCCTGACTCGGGAAACATAAGAGTAGGCTTCCGGCTGGCAAAGATTTTTTTGAGGTACATAGATTAGACTGGATGGGGTAACATCAGTACGATCTGTAAGTACTTATGCGCACAGTGATGGCG
Source organism: Lissotriton vulgaris (assembly GCF_964263255.1). Classification (NCBI taxonomy): domain Eukaryota; kingdom Metazoa; phylum Chordata; class Amphibia; order Caudata; family Salamandridae; genus Lissotriton; species Lissotriton vulgaris. The sequence goes on along the minus strand of NC_141687.1, from coordinate 2,118,483,445 downwards.
TCACAGCATTTGATCCCTTTCAATCGAAAGAGGCCGCAGCAGCCGGGGGCCTCTTTGTCCTGCAGGGAAAGCGTGGAGCCTTCGGCTACAGGCAGGTTGAGGGCATCATATTATCTAGTGTTCCTCATCCCAGGTGCTCACACCTGCTAGTAATGGTTTGTTACTGGTTTCTGTATGATGTACCACATGGCAGACAATGTATTTAAACAAGTCGACGTAATCATAAGCTGACAAACGAAATACATCTGATTTGAGGAGGTTCGGATTCCACAAAAGAGTTGGCCGGGTGGTGTGAAATATTTCGGACTCTTTCCTGGGTTTTCTCACACTTCATTGACACACATCTTTCTACAGAGCTGTGGTAGGTTGCGGCATCAGCTGTTGCGCTGCTCAGTCTTAGCCAAGCAGGCGTTAGGTAGGAGGCAGAGACAGGTTTGCATCTCCCCTTTCAAGTTGACGACTAGGCTTCCAAACTGACTTCAGAAGAGCCAACGAGTTGGATCAATCAATACAAGAAATGAAAACTCGAGCAATGGAAAAGGTTAAGGGTTTTGTTAATGGCGTCACTCTCAGAACAAAAATGCTATTTTATATGACAACTCAAATAGAATTTCAATGTAAATATTCAGAAAATGTCCTGGTCCCTTAGCACTGCCCTTAGCCCCGCCCCCATAGTCCCGCCCCCAATCCACTTCTCAGGTTAGTACCTGCACTTATTTTTTCTGTTTAAAGCACTGCCCCCACCACTTTTGCCCGGACACCGGCCGCTACTGCTGATACCGTGTGAATAACAAGTTACATATTAGTTATACCACCATAATCAAAGTGTCGCTCTCTTTGGGAGAGCTCCAGGGCGCAGGGGCAGCGACTTGCTCGTTGTGGGAACACTGTTTCTAATTCTCCTCCGACACTGAAATGAATGTTCAGGTATGCACTAGCTTTTGTCATTCTGATAAGTGTTAGTCGTGTGAACATGAATGAATGCAACAGATTTCTGTATTATTTTTAGAGTGGGTGCCTCTCGAAGAAGTTGTTCATGTTCCACTTTGACCAATTGGAAAAAAGTAGGCGCAAGGCCACGCAATGCTTCAATGCAACATGTTTCTGAATACTCTTTACCATTCTGCTCCATAGTTCATTTTCTAATTCTGTGATGTTATGGCTTTACCAGCTGGAATGAAACCACACAGGGCACACCCAGATCAATTCTGCCTGGCAGCCCTTCTTATTGCCCGATGGTTTTCTTTCCTTCCAGTTTTTTTTGTTAGCTATAGCTTCAGATGGTCTGCACCACCAGCTGTCCACCTAAGGACCTTAAAAGAAGGACCAGCATTTGGTCAGCAATGCTTAGGAGAGCTACTAGGCTATGATGAAGTCAAAACGAAGAGATTGTAGAACACAAGCTACATAATTACAAGCTGATGAAAATAAAGCTAATCATTCCATTTAAGAAGGCATGGTTTTAGAAAAAAGCTTCTTGTGACAGAAAAGTGTGTGTAAGAAACTCCACCACAGATATACAGATGTACTGTGTGACCATCCCTTGTCTGCAAGGGTTTAGCTGTTTTCTTTCCGATTAGTATTCCAGCCAAAGATTACACCACTGAAGCACACCTCAGCTTCTTTCGCTTCGCTTGACAGAGATATGACTATGCATATAGTGAGCCATAACCTCTGCAGTCCCGCCTTCTCTTTGTCGCTCAAAGTTGTCACCTGCCAGATATTGGATGAATGCTGTTTTCGTCATATGCCTGTGGCAAACCTTCAAAACTGTGCATGGGTTAGGACTGGATGGGGTTTTATTTGCGCCCTGCCATTTTCGGCATTTTGCGCTACGATTGGTTTATGAAATGCGTGAAATTGTACCATTATGCCACAATGCGTAATTGAGGCTTTGCATAAAAATAGGATGGCTGGAATCGAACGTTAACAGCAGTTGTTCCGTCACAACCGATTTTGTGCTATTTTTGGTGCAAAATGTCTAATCGTGCTAGGAAGCATTTTAATCTACAAACTAGTGGAATATGCTGGACCTGCACTTCGTGTAATAATCCCTCATAATGTTTTAGCCATTAGGAAATTACATGCCTAAAGTGGATGCGTAAAAGGATATTTTGTCTATTGCGTGCAACATTCTTATAAATGTCTTTTTAACTCAGTCCATGGTGCATGCATTGTATACAGTATCATGTATCCCGAGCCTACTGAACACAGACTGACCCTAAACGACCAAATGTTGGCACTGCAACAGCTTTACTTGAATACAAGTGGTTATGATGTTTGAATTTAAAATTGCCTGTAGAATATAGTTTATAATTTGAACAGAAGAAAGTTACCACGCCATAAAGGTTTCTCTCACTCCTCCCATAGCTATTTTATGTAGCAATATGACACATCTTTGGCATCTATATTAGAGTCTTCTCAATAACAAACAAGCATTGGCAAATCCAATATGTCTAGTGTTGTCCGCCAGCCTTTTTTTAATTCTTGTTTTGTTATGGTTTTTGCAAAAGTTTATTGTTCGGAAAGCTGGCAGGTCTTTATCAAACTAAAAAAAGAATTGGCTAAAGTAAAAAAAGGTTTGTTTTGTTCTTGTAAAAAGCACACATTGCCATAGTACTCCCTGTCCCTCAAGGGAGCTACTTTGTGTGTGGATGTGCTTCTTGTGAAAGGGCAGCATTAGGTAACTTTAGTTGATGCATTGTTCCTTGATGCATGCCATAGTGGGTTGAAGGAATCTGGTAATGACACTCCCACAGACTAAGGGATGAAGTCTGGCTGAATACCCCCATAAGTAACTATGTGCTACATATAATTTTAGTCAAAACAGAAGGTATTGGCTAACACACACCTAATGAAGTCAATTGGCTGGGAATTGGCTACAAGACAGATTGCCTTTTTAGAAAGAAGGCACAAAAGAAATAAAGAATAGAAAGCACAAAATAAATGATGAAGAGAAGGAAATAAAGAAATAAAGAAGAGAAGTCATGAAAGAAATAAAGAATAGAAAGTACAAAATAAATCATGAAGAGAAGGAAAGAAAGAAATAAAGAAGAGAAGGAAATAAAGAAATAAGGAATTGAAAGACAGCATAAGGAGAGAGAGAGAAACAAATAAACAAGACAAAGAAGAGAGAAAGAAAGAACGGATATGTGTGAAATTGGGTTATTCCTTGGGAGGTTGAAAATCTACTCAAGCAAAAGTCACAATCCTTGTCAAGGGGAAACACAAAAAGTCACTAAATTAACCTGTGCTTAACTCTCTGGAAGCTTGGCACAGAAGCAGTCAGGCTTAACTCAGAGCCAATGTCTAAAAATTAATAAAGTGAAAACACAACCCTAATTAAAAAAATAGAATAACTTTTAATTCATTATTCAACACCAACTTGACAAAATTCCAATCTGGAGAACTGGAGTAATGAATTTGTTGAGGTTTTGTTTTTAGTTTTGAATGTTTTATTGACATAATATTCATAGTAAAACAAAAGTATAAAATAAACATATAATGTTCAACACTTCTATAACTTCTAATTCAGTACTGTGAATAAAAAAAGAAAAATATGAACAATATTAATAAGTAAAGGATCAAAACAAATTTAAACAATATAAACAATTTAAATAAGCATATGCAATTTAGCATTTTAAAACAAGGGTCAAAACGGAGAGGAAGGGAAAGAGGGAGGGAAATAATGAGAAGCGTGTAATAAGCAGAACAGCGTTACAAAAATAGCATTAATAACTTGGTAAACATAATAACCATTAAGGGGGTTCATATCTAGTTACCATAGAAATAGGTTGATTAGCTATCCTAGATGGAAAGTCAAGAGTGGTGACCAAAGTAAATCTTTTGTAATCATTAAGGGTAAAGAGGTGGCAAGAGCACAATCTAATCTGTGATGATGGCATAAGCGGGTTCCACCATGCTGTATACAAGATTTTAGTAGTATCCTTCCAATTTGTGATAATAATCTGTAGGGTAATAGCTATGAACAGATCAATAAATTTACCTATACTCCCTTGCGCACTCCATATAGGGGAGGAACTAACCCCCAAAAATATGTAAAATGCTAAAGAAATATTTGTGGACACAACATTTCATCCAATTTCTTCCAAATGAGCAACCAGAATCTATTAACCAAAGGACAGGGAAAGAACATATGTAATAAATCACTGTTTTCATGAGGACAAGACCAGTATTTTGTATTGTCTATCAATTTGAACTTAAAGAGATCTTTGGGGGTAAGAAACAGCCTACTTTAGAAATAATACAAAAGCTGCGTTGTACTTGGTGATCGTGAGGAAGTGTGCATTTTTGCCCATATGGAACCCGAAGTCTGAAAAGAGAGCTCTTGTTGCAAAACTTTTTCCCATAAAATTTCTATCCTAAATTTAATTCTCAAATCAGCAGGATGAGACAAAATCTTGTAAATAGCAGATGCTTTAAACTGAGAGGAAAAGTGCAAAGAGAGAGAGGGAGTCTGATTATGTGGAACTAAGGAAGATTTCTGAGAAAGGAGATGAAGAATAGATGTTCTAAGATGGCGGTAATGAGAAGCATGTTGTTTAGATATATCGTATTTTTTCTGGATCTCAGAAAAGTCCATAAGAGACTCATCAGTCTTTAAATGGTGAATAGTAATAATGCCTTTGTCGAACCATTCTTTCCAAAAAAGGGCTCTGTAGTTGAGTTTTAGGTGTTATCATACCAAAAAGGAGTCTGTTTGAGAGATATGGACAGTAACCAAAGAGTTACCTACAGCAGTAGAATGGGTGAGAACAGGAGATAAAAAGTGTCTAGGGGGCTGAGATAAAAGAATAGCTGCATTTAACGAGAATGGTGTACATCAGGTCTGTTCTAATAGGCTCCATGCAGTTAATATTGTATGTCAGTTGTCTGAAATAAAAGTCCATATTTGTTTCAATGTAAATGCAGAGTGGTAACGTCTACGATTAGGAAAATTGACTCCTCCTAAGTCTTTGGATTGTTGAAGTCAAATTAATGAGATCCTAGTGTTGCGATTATTCCATAAGAATTTGATCAAGGAACGATTAATGGTTTTAAAGAAAGAGAGTGGAAGTCTAATTGGACAGATAAAAATGAATTATCGGAAGCAACATCATTTTAATTGTTGGTAATCTGCCCCACCATGACAAAAATAATGGGGACCAGCTATCTATTAATGCAGAGATTTTTGTAGCTATGTCTGCAAGGTTAATTTTAATGGTTTCTTTAATATTCGTCCAACGTTATGGCAGCAACTGGTGAATCTGCCTTGGAGGCTTAATGAATAATGTTAAGGAAGGTTCTGTAATTATCTGTAATTGAATGTCCCTTTACAAACCCTGGTTGGTATATATTAACTAAGTCCGGAATGATCTGGTTAATGCGAAGGGCTAATAATTTAGCAAAAATCTTACAATCTGTGTTAATTAGGGAAATAGGTCTATAATTATTACAATAAGAGGGGTCTTTGTCCTTTTTGGGAATCAAGCAGAGCATAGCTTGAGTGAAGGAACCTTGCCTCTTTCTAGTAGCTAAAAAGTGACTAATGAGAAGTAGCAGCCGAGGAACAAGTAAATGTTTAAAATGAAGAAAGAAACACACAGTAAATCCATTGGAAGTTGATTAATAGTGTTTGTAATTTCTTGTTCCTGGATTGGACTATTGAGAGATGGTGTTTCAACATGGTTTCCTGAGGATTTGGAAATGGCTTGAAAATATGCATCTATTTGATCATATGAAGGGGAGGACTCAGGAGTATACAGAGTAGTATATTAGTCAGTAAAGCATTCTAATATCTTAGAGATACTGATGTGTCTAACTCCCGTGCTATCCATAATAGCAACAATCTTGGATTTCTGTTTTCTAGTTGTAAGTTAGTAAAGTAGGGTATTTCCAGCTTTATTATGACCGCCATACATGTTAGTGTTAAATTTCAGCAGAATACTGCAAGCATTATCCCAGGATTGTTTATTGAGGTAAAATATTCATGTTCCAGAGCCTTGATTTGTTTTAGAATTAATGTGGCGTCTTTAAATGCCTTCTTGTTTTTTTGTCCAGCAAAATATATTATAAATCAACTGACAGTGTCTTAAAAAGCATCCCAAATAAAGTTTATCTGTGAGTCTGAGGGAAGATTATTCTTGAAAAATTCCTGTAAAAGGAATGAAAATTGTTCGGTAAATTGAGTGTCTAACAAAAGGGTGTCATTAAATGGCCATCTATATGAGATAGGTGTGGAAGTGGGCTAGTCAAGATCTAAATTGACTATGGCATGATCAAAGATGAGAATTTAGCTGATCTCCACATGTGTCATGAATTAAAGAGATGATTGAGTGAAAAATATATATTCTATTCAGGAATGAGACCTACCAACAAGGGAAAAGAAGGAGAACTCAAAGACATCAAAGGCACCGCTCACTATCAGATTTTCTGAGGCGTGAGAAGAAAGGAGAGTGAATAATCTATTCCAAAATACTAAGGGGCAGATTTACAAGCCCCTTGCGCCACGTGACGCAACAGCAGCGTTAACGTGGCGCATCCCTGTGAGGCATTTACAACGTGATTCATCTAGGGAGATGCAACACGTTATAAAGCCCAGCGCCACAATGGGGGCGTTCCCATGCAGGGATGGGAGCGTTCCGGCATCTGTGTGCCTTGCAAAAGTGCCTGCATGAAATCTACAAGATTTCACACAGGCATTTCCGCGACAATGCTATGTCAATTCCTTACGCCTGCTCAAAGCAGGCGTAAGGACTGATGCAGCATGTTAAGTATTGGGCGGCCCTGAACATTGCTGGAGTTGCGTCGCGCTTGCGATGCGAATCCAGCGATGCGCCGCCCTTACGTCACGCATCTGCCTACCCTTGCGCCACGGCTCGCCGCATTGTAAATGCATATCGAAAACAACAAGGGCGCCCAAACGAGTCAGCACAGGACCTCGGGGAACATATTTCTCAAACAACAATGGTCCCATGCAAAATTGAATTCAATGGAAAATAAATATAGACACAGTGGACCTATATTAAGTAAGGTGATTTGTCCAGCCGGACAGGGATCACAAATCTTTACTGTATAATTAAATAATCAAAACAAGAACCAGTTGGTCCCTTAAGTTTTTATTGCGTTTGAAAGCAAATAATGGTGTTTCTAGGGACAGGTTTCCGGAGTCAATGATATGCCAATTTTTTTTTATACTTTTCCTTATTTTGCTGGACACAGGGGAAAAAGTAGTTACACAAACCAACTTATCGGATTCTTTTTTAGCTTTGGGTTCAAGTAATGTCTCTCGGGGGCAATACCATGCCCTTTTCATGGCATTCCTAACCAAGCGTCTAGGGTATCCTCTGAGTCTAAGTTTATTAGCAAGGGTATTTGCCTCAAGAAAGTAATCCGTTTTTTGGGAACAGTTTCTTCTCAGTCTATAAAAATTGTGAATAGTGAAGACTGTCGCATCTGCCGTGACTCAAGGGTAGTTTTGCGTGACGCATTTGTTCTGGCGCATCTCTGCTGATATGCAGAGATGCGCCAGAACTCATATGCTCCCAAGTATATACCTTTAGGACTGTTGACATTACATATAGAAATATAGTATGTTTTACTTTAACATTCAGTAAAAGCCATCTACCATTGTTATCCTTAACCTCATTTAGCAAAAGAATATTTAACAATTAGTGAAACAATAATACTACATCATTCTTATTATTAACTGCTGGAGATTAAAAAAACATTTCCAACCCATTGTCTACGTAAGTAGAGTGTCACAGGTCAAGATTGGCTCATTCTCCTCCTCCTATGAGGATAACGACAAATGTGTCCCACAGGGCTCTATATTGAGCCCTACATTATTTAATGTATATCTATGCCCACTGGCGAAGGTGATCAAAACATATGGCTTTGATACGGTATCCTACGCCGACGATACCCAGATTCTGATAACTTTAGGCCCCAATCCAGCTGATGCCAAATTGAGATTCCAACAGTGCATGATTGCCATCCAAGAATGGATGACAAACAAGTATTTAATGTTAAATGCAGAAAAGACGGAAATCATGCTGTTTTGCATGGCAAACAAAATCTGGACAAATGAATGGTGGCCTCCATCTCTAGGCTTATGCCCAACCCCAAAAAACTCAGTCAGAAATCTGGGAGTCATCATTGATGATAAACTGTCCCTGTCCCCACACATAAATAAGGTTGTCCACTCCAGTATAGGGCTAATGAGAAGCCATAGGAAGATCTTCAAGTGGCTCCCACTTGCCTCCCGTAAACCTCTTATTCAGGGTCTCATAATCAGCCACCTTGATTATGGTAATGCGCTATTGGCTGATGTAAATGATAGCGCTCTAACTAAACTCCAGACTCTGCAAAATTCAGCTGCAAGGCTGATACTTGATCTTCCACCTCGCACCCCCTCAGTTCCTTGCCTGAAGGCTCTTCACTGGCTCCCAATAAGAAAGCGAATCTCATTCAAAATATGTTGTTTGGTGCATAAATCCATCAATGGTCTCGGACCTAAATACCTGCAGAGAAAGCTCCAAGGCTACTGCCCAGGGAGAACCTTGGGCTCATCTAACAAACACTATTTAAAGGTCCCTAAGGTTAGGACAGTCAGAAATGGGGACAGAAGCTTTTCCAAAATAGGCCCCTCCACCTGGAATACCCTTCCTTTATCTCTTAGAACGGACCCAAACCACAAAACTTTTCATATAAACCTTAAAACTTGGCTTTTGAACTGAAATTAAATCCCATGCCAGTCCTCTATAGCCCAGTTATGCGCTATCCAAAAATAAAGACATACATACATACATAGTGTATCGTGCTCCTTAAGATGCGTTTCTTGTTATAACGCTACAAGGCATTTCAATCTAGCAAAGTGGGATAACGCACGTTATTTTTTAACAGGGTTACGAATGCTCTTAACATTCCATGAGATAATACGTAAACCACTCATCAAGGGAATATATAAAAAGTTATAAAAAACATGCATGAAACTTAAAATAAGTGAAATATTTGATGAACAAAAACCAGAATGATAGATAGTAATACAGGTCCTGAGAGAAAAGAATGCTAATAAATGTAGAAACAATATTAAACCAAAGAATGTGAGCAAATAAAAAATGAAAAATATTAAAGTAGACGAAACAGTCAGCATTTTTTCCAAAATCATACAAGCCAGCTGGAAAATAGTAAAGAACCACAAGAACAAGCTTATATGTGAAAAGAAAAGCTCTGCGCAGTGGCAGAATCGTAGCCAATAAGGTTTAACCGAGGCACGATTATTGCTTATTGAAAAGAAAAGCTGTGTAATACTGAAAGGTAAGGGGAGGAGAAAAAGGATAAGAGATGAGAAAGGGACAGGAGGAAAAAAAAAGGAGAACACAGTCTCCTCAGAAGCATATATGTAGAGAAGATGCCAAAAAGCCAAAAGTCTTTAGCCATAGTAGTTACAAACGAAAAGAACATTAATGTGGGAGGGGGTGAGAAGGACAGAAGCCGGCCCAAGGAGGAACTCCAAGAATAAATAGATGTAATGTCAATAGATAATCGAAGGACAATAATATTGAAAAGAGAACTTAATCAACACAATGGAAGCAAACTTACCGAACATTTAGGGAGACAACGCAACGGAGTGAATCAAGAGCAATACAACAGATGGACAATGCATATAAAGATATCATTGTCAAACAAGATACGGTTAAGAACCTGTGGAACAATAGAGAGGGAACATGTGAGAGAAGAGAACAATTAGATTTTACTAAGTTCCACGGTAGACAGTCAAAATATCGAGTTGTTAATGTCGGTGTACCATAATATCGAGTCCAAAATATCGATGGTAAGAAATTTCGAAAACAAAAATATCGTCGTAGAAAATATCGATTTATGTGTGTGTCAAAAATATCGAAGACATGAATTTCGAAATCAGTAATATCGATGCAGAAAATATCGATTGTCAAAAATATCGATATGTAAAAGTGATGTTTTAAAGTATGTTAAGTAATGATCTAGTTAAATGTTGTTTATATATAAGGTAATTTTTACATTTAATTTTATTATTTTTAGTGAGAAGTCTAGGAGCGGGATGTAGAGTTTATAGGGGATAAGGGTGGGTAGTGTATTAAAAAAGTATAGTGTAAATATGGAATAATAAATATCGCATTTGAATTAAAAATTTAAATTTGCGAAATTTTATTCAAATTATTTAAAAAATCGAAATTTTATATAAATTTATTGAGTATTGTTAAATTATTTGTTCTTTGCTTTTGGATATATATTATTAAATTGTGTAAATATATCTAAATATTTCATTTTTTACTAAATAATTGTATATTAATGTTAGGAGCGGGATGTAGAGTTTATAGGGGATAAGGGTGGGTAGTGTTTTAAAAAAGTATAGTGAAATTGTAAAATTTTAAATTTCGCATTTCCTTTAGATTTCTAAATTTCGATATTTAAAAAAATTTTTTTGTAGTAGTCGAAATTTGCTCGAAATTTAGGGAGTACATTAAACATTATGATACATTTTTGTGTATGTGCAAAAAAGAATTATAAATATTAAAATATTACATTATATTTTTATAATATTTGTACAATAAATTTAGGAGCGGGATGTAGAGTTTATAGGGGATAAGGGTGGGTATTGTTTTAAAAATATATAGGGTAATTATATAAATTAAAATTTCGCAAATTCATTTAAATTAGCGAAATTTCTAAAATTTAAATTCAAATTTTCGATTTATGCGAAATGATATCGATTTTATTCGAATATAGTACTTATTTTTTAAGTTTGCTGTTGTGTATGTACTAAAATAGATTTGTAATTATAATATTTTTATATATTTTCTAAAAATATTTGTCTAAATATTTTATGAGTGGGATGTATACTTTCAAGGGGATAAGGGTGGGTAGTGTATAAACAAAGTATATTCTAATCATAGAAGTAAAAATTTCGCCTTGTATTTAATTTTAGTTTCGATTAGAAAATTTATATAAATATTATGTAAATGCGAAATTATGAACACTATTATGTTGTTGTTCTAAATTGAGGTATTTTGTGTATGTAGTAAAAAGAATCAAAAATATATAATGTAGTAGATATGAAATAAATAAATGTATCATATTTTTAGGAGTGGGATGTAGACTTTATAGTGGATCAGGGTGGGTAGTTTTATCAAAGGTACATTTTGTGCGTTTAGGGTCTGTTTTTTGTGTATGTGCGAAGGGGTATTTTAAGTGTTCAGGGTCAGTTTTTGGTTTGTGGGTGAAGGGGTTTTGTAAGGTTTAAGGTTCAGTTTTTAGTTTGTGGGTAAAGGGGTATTTTTAGGTTTCAGGGTCAGTTTTTAGTTTGTGGGTGAAGGTGTTTTGTAAGGTTTCAGGGTCAGTTTTTAGTTTGTGGGTAAAGGAGTTTTGTAAGGTTTCAGGGTCAGTTTTTAGTTTGTGGGTAAAGGGGTATTTTTAGGTTTCAGGGTCAGTTTTTAGTTTGTGGGTGAAGGAGTTTTGTAATGTTTCAGTGTTAGGTTTTAGTTTGTGGGTGAAGGGGTATTTTTAGGTTTCAGGGTCAGTTTTTAGTTTGTGGGTGAAGGTGTTTTGTAAGGTTTCAGGGTCAGTTTTTAGTTTGTGGGTAAAGGAGTTTTGTAAGGTTTCAGGGTCAGTTTTTAGTTTGTGGGTAAAGGGGTATTTTTAGGTTTCAGGGTCAGTTTTTAGTTTGTGGGTGAAGGAGTTTTGTAATGTTTCAGTGTTAGTTTTTAGTTTGTGGGTGAAGGAGTTTTGTAAGGTTTCAGGGTCAGTTTTTAGTTTGTGGGTAAAGGGGTATTTTTAGGTTTCAGGGTCAGTTTTTAGTTTGTGGGTGAAGGAGTTTTGTAATGTTTCAGTGTTAGTTTTTAGTTAGTTTGTGGGTGAAGGAGTTTTGTAAGGTTTCTGGGTCAGTTTTTAGTTTGTGGGTAAAGGTGTTTTGTAAGGTTTCAAGGTCAGTTTTTAGTTTGTGGGTAAAGGGATTTTGTGAGGTTTCAGAGTCAGTTTTTAGTTTGTGGGTAAAGGGGTATTTTTTGGTTTCTGGGTCAGTTTTTAGTTTGTGGGTAAAGGGGTATTTTTAGGTTTCAGGGTCAGTTTTTAGTTTGTGGGTGAAGGGTTTTGTAAGGTTTCAGGGTCCGTTTTTAGTTTGTGGGTAAAGGGGTATTTTTAGGTTTCAGGGTCAGTTTTTAGTTTGTGGGTAAAGGTGTTTTGTAAGGTTTCAGGGTCAGTTTTTAGTTTGTGGGTAAAGGGGTTTTGTGAGGTTTCAGAGTCAGCTTTCAGTTTGTGGGTAAAGGGGTATTTTTAGGTTTCTGGGTCAGTTTTTAGTTTGTTGGTGAAGGGGTTTTGTCAGGTTTCAGGGTCAGTTTTTAGTTTGTGGGTGAAGGGGTATTTTTAGGTTTCAGGGTCAGTTTTTAGTTATAGGGGTACAGGGAAAACATAAATTAAGATTCTATTTAAATTAAATTTATTATATTAAATTAAATTTAATGATATTACATTATTCTTGTTTTAACATTTGATATTTTATAGTAATTAATTATTATTTAATGTCCTGCAGTTAATTAAATTAATTGTTAATTGGAGTTGGAAGAGTAAATTTAATATGTTCTGTGTCCTGCACTTACTCTAATTAAATGGTGATTGCATTTCGAATTGTAAATTAATCACGGTTTTTGAGAAGCAATTAACTAAAGTAAATGGTTATTGGAGTTGGAATATTTAAACATTTAATTATGTGTCTTTCAAATATTGATATTATATGTATATGGGTGTATGAATAATAATTGTTATAACTTCAGTGTATAGTATGTTATTTATTTACATGTGGTATATAGAAATAGATAGAACATTACAGTTATAATACATTTGCAAAAATACATAAAAATGATTTTGTCATAGGTAATACAAAATAATGACACCAGTTTTCTTTCCTGTACATTTTTTTATTCAACACTGGAAATATACGAACATATATACATTTTATTAAGCTATCTTTGGTATACATATAAACAAAAATGGAGGACAATGTTCTTTTAATAATCACATTTTACAGTAATTTTCTTGATAAGTACTTTTAATTTGTAGAGAAAAAATGGTTAGTTCACATAATGCAATGTATGATATTATACATACATAATACTATTATTGTTTCTTAATAAAACATCAAACATGTGTAATGAAAAACATAAGTCACAAATTTTTAATACATATAGTGATATACTGATGATGATATTAACATATGAACACTTTTAAATTTATAATATAATATAAATATCCTAATTTGAACATGTACATCATCATCAATGATTCTTTTAACATTACAATATTCTTATGTATGATTCTTATTATTAATAAATACGTTTTAATAATAACAATTTTCACATATTAGTCATATTGTAAACAATTAAATCTGATAAACAAATACAATATTACACATTTAGTTATATAATAATTTTAATAAATATTACATTAAATATTTTTATTTTTTCATACTTAATGTAATAAATATTAAAAGTATGTAATATATAATTATTATACAGGCAAAAACATTTTCTATTCACAATATACTATACAATTTTTTTAACATTACACATAATTTCGAGCTATATATATAACAATAATGGACATTTATAGTAGTACTTTTCACAGTTACATATAATTTGGATCGTTTATTTTGTAACCACTCTTTGTCTTTTTGCGTTATTTTGGTAAAGGGAAAGTCGCGGTTGGAAGCAGGTTCACTTTTGAGTAGGTACGAATCTACTTTTATATTTTTAAAGTATTGTAAATTAAAAGTAAAGGTTATATTTTGTTATTTTGGGGTTGGTAATTAAAGTATGACTATTTACATATAATGGAGTGGAATCAATACGTATTTTCGTTCACGACTTTTTGAGCCATTTAAAATAGTTGGAGTTAATGAGTATGTGGTATAATTTAATTAAATTAAAAATACATAGGAATGTTATGTTTATATATTCTGGGATACTCGTTAGTGTTATGTCGGTGGGATTGTTTAGCTGTTTTTTTTTTCTCGTATTTTGAAACAGCTATTTCCGTTTCCGAAAAAAAATTTTTTGGGGAAAGGAAGTGTGTTTCAGTTGTTAGAACGGAGATGATTTACATTCTTCCTTTATATTTTGAGTTCTGTGAAATATTTTTCACACTTTAAGATAACAGTCGTTATTTTAAATGGCATTTTAATAGTCGTTTAATTTGGATGATGGATAGTTTTTGCAGAGTTAAAGAAAACATAATTAATGATTTGTTGGATTAAGTCTTTGATATTTACACATTGTATTGTCGGTAAAGGATTATCTTTATGATGTTCTATTTAAAGGTAAGTTATAAATTTATGTTATTTTATTTGGATGGAAGCAGTTTTTAAAAACAAATATTGTGATATAATAATATGTTTATTTAGTCTTTTTAGAATAGTGTTAAAAAATAAATTAGACTAAATAAATATTTTTTTATTATATTAAAATATGCGTTTTTTTAGATTAAGGATATTGTTTGATCTCTATCAATTAATTTAGTTATAGCAATTAGTTCAATGTTTTGGCTATCATTTTTAAATATTCCAGTCCTCTTGTTGTAGGATATAGTTGGACTTGCTGTTGAAGATATAAATACATTTGAGCAGTTTGTCTAGAGAGTTTTGGTTTCAGTTGTATGACTGATTGCTGCATACGTAGTTCCTGAAAGCTTTGCTCTTTTTGTATAGCTGTGACTAGCTTGTGTAATGTGGGTGTTGTACGTCCAGTAGAAGAGAGGAAGGCATTGTGCCAACCTTCAACAGCATTGTTCGTTTTTGCCTCTTGGTTGAGTGTTGGTAGATAGACATTCCACCAGGGAATTGCAAATTTTGGCTGGCGTCTGTGGCCTGACCTATGTAGTCTTCCTACCCAGTTGTCCTCAAAGTAATCTAAAAGTGGGGTGAGTCTTTGCTCATTTTGGGTGTAGAAAGGACTTTCAATTAACAAATTGTAATGTTCGGCCACATCAGTTACTGGTACATATGCCAGAGCAATGAGATGTTTGATTTGGCATGCAAAAGTTATATTTGTTGCATACTCAACACTAAGGGCAGATTTTTGTAAATGTCTCCAGAGACATTGATTGAAATGAAAATAACATCCTTGAATGGATGTGTGTGGGTAAGTTTTCAAAATAGAATTAATCATAGCTTGCTCGAAGTCTATGATGATTTTCATTGGGAAGTAGTCAGAACTTTGTTCCTTTATTTTTTGTAAGATTTCTGAGTAAGTTGTGGCTTGTTTGTTTGGTAATAAACAATATATGAAGGGGATACAGGTATTATGATATTGCCCATGAATTGTGTATAACTGGTAGAAAGGTTTTGGGCATATAGAAAAAGTACCATCCATCATCCAAGTAGTACTTTCAGTTAATTTTTTTATATTGTTATTAGTTGCAAACATGATTATTCTTTTGTCCTTGCTATGATTATCATAAAATATAAATGGCTCGTCATTATGAGTAATTACAAGCTCTGGCGGAATTATGACTTCTTCAAAAGTTTTAGGAGTTGGTATATTGGGTCTAGTTGCTTTTTTTGTTCTTGCTATTGTTCTTTTAATGGTAGCAATAGATGGTAGCTGACCTCTTGCTTCTTTGGGAACTTTAGGTAGTAATTCTTTCAGAATTACGTTGGTAGGTAGTTCTGATCTGGTACTTAATTCCTTGATATTTTCAAGAGTGGATCTCACTTCTATTTCCGACATGTTTGGTAGGTGATTATGTTCAGTGGTATTTATAACACTAGTTTCCCTTGTTGTAGCACGGCCATAGCATTTATTGGAGTAATATTTTGTACACTTCCAATTCACTTTAAGGTCTTTTTGTTTCTCCTGAGTATAAATGTAGCCCATATAGCATAACAAAAATTTGCCTTTCTGAGATGTAATAAATCTTGCATCATCAGTCATTCTTGACTTCTGGTATCTAGAAAAGTTAATATACAAATATTAATACAATCTGAAATGTATAAAAGATTTTAAATAAAGCTAGTATTCTTCTAGTAATGTACTTACCACCAGTAATGTTCTATTTATCGAAAGTAGATGCTTGTTCAGTTAGATGTTGTTCTTCTATTGCCACGGTCTGTTGAGAAATAATTAAGTATGTTATAGGAAAAGTTACAATTTGTTTTTTGGTAACTTTTGTTTTACGTTATAACGTCTCTAAAAATAGTTTTGTTTATTTGAATTTAAAAAGAGAAATTTCCAAGATTATACTATCAGATGCATAAAAAGAGTCATTTTTATTTCTAGTACATTCTATAGAGTTTATAAAGAGTAGTTATGTTTTATTTATGAACTTACCAAGAGAATTATAGTAGTAGCAGAATGTTTGTTCTTTGATGTGAATTATCTGTTTTCTGTACCTTTGAGTTCTGTTTAGAGAGAAAGTTGATGAAAATTACTAATGCGTTTATATGTGATATAAATAATACACATTTGTTATAAAGCATTGTTACTTAATTGCTAAAAAGAACCGGGGGTGATACATGTATTATGAGTAAAAGCACAAAAAAACATATTTAAGAACAGGAAGATTATACTAACAGATGCATAAAAAGAGGCATTTTATTTCTAGTACATTCCATAGAGTTTATAAAGACTAGTTATGTTTTATTTATGATCTTACCAAGAGAATTATAGTAGTAGCAGAATGTTTGTTCTTTGATGTGAATTATCTCTTTTCTGTACCTTTCAGTTCTGTTTAGAGAGAAAGTTGATGAAAATTACTAATGCGTTTATATGTTATATAAATAATACACATTTGTTATAAAGCATTGTTACTTAATTGCTAAAAAGAATCGAGGATGACACATGTATTATGAGTATAAGCACATAAAAACATATTTAAGAACAGGAAGAAAACATTTTTTACACAGCATTGTAAAGTTTTTTCCTCAAAAAATTCTGGCTTCACACTATGTATTTAGATTTAGAGGCTAAGAAACAAAGTATAGAGTTTTAAATTAGGCCAATAATTGGCAAAGAACGTTAAGTAAATGTTAAACATATGTAGATACCTTTTTTAAATTTAAAGTGTCCTGTATCTTGAAGTTGAAGTATAACTTGATTTGTTTGTAGAGTCTGTTTAAAGGTAAAGTACGTAAAGAAATAACAAATTAGGTTACAAATCTTGGTCTATAATTAATAGACAAAAAACATTAGAATTTATTAACAGAGCTATATGATTACTTACTTGTAGTTTCAGGACGAATTTTCTTGAAGAGAAGAATATAGATGGTGCTCCCAAAATTGGCAGTATGTGGTCACGAAGAATATTTCCTGCAACTTGTATGGCTGTTTGTGATTGGTTTATATAGTCTATGTGTAATTAAGTTTGCCATCTGATTGGTCAGATATGTAAAGACGAGTTACTATTGGTTAGTTTGAATTTTTTTTAAGTAAAACATTTAAGATATAATTTCTTATATAGTTTATGTTGAGGAATTGAAATGATATATTTATGTAAAAAAAAACTCTTGTAATAAATAAAGATTATGTAAAATGAGTACTAAGTATTAAATAAGTATGTTTACAAAGAGTTTATATACAAATTTCGTCAGTTTGTGAAAACACAATTTAGTACACTAAATGTTACTTAATAATTTGAAAATACATTAGTGAAGTCATTAGAAATGTGTGTATTACTTAGAGAATAGATTTATTGGTGTTATATATAAAAAATGGAGTATAATTTAGCTATCGATATTTTGATATAGACGAAAATAGTGCTATCGAAATTTTTGCATTCGATATTATTGTAGTGTGTTATATGTAGTATTGAGTGTCGATATTATGGTATTCGAAAATAATGCTAACGATATTTATGTAAACGATATTTTTGTGCATCGATATAGTTTGCTCGATATTATTGTAGTTTTCATGTTAAGTATAGGGTGTCGATATTAGTGCTATCGATATTAGAGACTCGATGTTATAGTAGGTCGATTTTTTAGAAATCGATAATCTGTCAGTGATTCAAGTTCCACATCTCCTCCTTTGTGCATGTAAATACATTTTTTGAGTTCTTCAGGATTATCAAAGGTCACTGTTCCATCTTTATATGTTACTTTTAAAAAGCAGGAATGAATGAGACCATAGCTAGCATTCATGGATCGCAGCGTGTGTCTGAGGTCTAGAAACTCTTTTCGGCGATTGGCAGTGGGCTTAGAGACATCTTGACCTAAGAATCGTTTTTGACCTGGCCAGAACATCTGTTTACGTTGTTTAGCAGCATTAAGAATCGCTGTTAAATCAGAGGATAAAAGAAAGGAGGCAATGATTCCACAAGGTCTGTTTGAGGCTGATACGTTGAGAGGACCTATCCTGTGAGCCCTTTGAATAATTAGGTTTATAGATTTCGACAAACCAACTATTTGTGGAATATGCACCATCAAGTAAGAAATCAAGTCAGAACCTTCCGGAATTCCATAAATTCTTAGGTTGTTGCGTCTGTTTCAATTTTCCAAGTCTTCTGTTGTTTGCTTCAGTGAGCAACCTCTATAGATAAAATATCCACAACATCTTTAGATAATAGCAACAACATCTTGAGCACCACTGATCCTTTGTTCTACATCAGTAAGTCTTGAGTTCAGACCAGACTATTTCTCTTCAATTCTTTGAAACGTCACAGGGGTATCCGTCATGAAAGGT
The DNA here is from genome assembly GCF_964263255.1 of Lissotriton vulgaris. Taxonomy (NCBI): domain Eukaryota; kingdom Metazoa; phylum Chordata; class Amphibia; order Caudata; family Salamandridae; genus Lissotriton; species Lissotriton vulgaris. The sequence continues at coordinate 2,118,464,738 of NC_141687.1, read as the reverse complement.
CAAATATTTCTCAGTTCATCCATAATATCTTCTAGAGTCAAAGGAAGAGGTGCTTTATTTGGGAAGGAAGGGTCTTTTTTGACTCTTTTATCGGTATTGCTGACAGATTCTTTGCAGCATTCAGAATTAGAGCCTGTAGACCCTCCAGGTTTGTTTGCATGTGTGGAATCCATGTTTCAAGCAGATTGAGGATATTTTAAGTGTTTTCCAGAGGAATAATAATGTGAGGGAGAGATATTGCCAAAGAGAAGCAGTGTATTTCCACAAGAATGAATAGACCTTTCCCAAAGTGCATGGAAAAAAGGTGCACTGCTTCCTGAAGTAATGACAGGTGCCAAGCTCACTAAATGGCAGTCGAAATAAAGAAAGTTCAAAGGAAATGATGTATCCAGCAGGCAATTAGATATAGTCAGGTGCAATAAACTTGCCTCTCAGATTCCAGGGGTCTATATCCTCAAAACACTGCTGCAAAATTTAAAGATGCTCTGGTCATTCAAAGTAAGGACAATAACCATATTTTCCTACATGAAATGTATCCATCACCATTCAAGAAGAGGTTTTCCAGCATGAAGTAGAGAAATGTCCTTTAAAATCTGAAACATTTATAGAAATGTTAATGTTTCCATTATGAAAATTGCTCCTAATGGCATAAACGACCAACCAAAAGAGCATTTCAGATGCGCTGACGCCTGAGGAGAATACAAGAGCCAAGCTTGCAAAATGGCGGCCATAATATGGGGCGCCCCGGGAGCAGAGGGAAATAAGTAGCCAGCACTTGAATAGACCGATTAGAGGTCTAAAAACTTGCCTCTGCGCTCCCAAGTGCCTCTGATTCGATTTTCCATTTTTGAGTCGCTGCACCGCCACCTAGAAAGGCCCCTTCGAGACCGGCCGTTTCTCTGTGTCACGGAGAAGCTCTGAGGAGCAGCCATTTTCAGTTTAATGTGAAAAATAGCACCTAAAAGATTAAAGACCCAACTGAGGCAAAGTTAAAAGTTATGACCAACCACAATGGAGCAAAGTGGCTAGGGCCCGGTCTCTGTTTATCTTTGAAATTTTGAATAAAAATATCTGAGAACGTAAAGTTCAGTTGGACATGGCAGCTGGCAGTATCTGAGGAGGAGCCGCTGGCAGAAGGAATGGAAAAAATCTCTTCATTTGACTTTTTGGGAAGTTGAAAATCTCCAGAGGGATGAAACTGCAGGCTGTAGCTGTCGAGGGCTCCATGAGGCTGGATCTCCCTTCTACGAGGAGCCACTGAACAGGATTTGTTGTTGTGGAGAAGAATATAGCACAACCTACAGCGAAGTCAGGTAGTCAGGAAGTCAGATGCACCATAGGCAGATCGGTGAGAAGGTAGGTCCCAGTCATACTTCGGTTCTCCGTGCTTTTTTTGTCTGAAAATGGTTCAAATACCACATTTTGGATATGGGCTATCTGGGCACCTTTAGCACAACATCCAAGGGTCCAGGACTGGAGGGGCACCTCTTGAAGAGCCAGGACTCGGTGAGGCTGTCTCCAGATGGAAGTTCAAATGGTAGACACCTTTTTTGTCCCTGAGGCTCTAATCAGGAGGATGGTCAACTAGCCCTTGGTGTCACTCAAGAAGTCCAGGATTCAAGCAGAAAAGCAGGTCTCAAGCAGCAGGACAGTACTCTGCAGGCACAAGATAGACTTTAGGCAGCAGGTCAGTCCTTTGAAGTACATAGCAGGCCACAGGCAGCAGGGTACTGAACTGTGAGCCTGAGGGGCCCAACTTTATACCTGGTTGCAGCTTTGAAGTGGAAGAAAACTCTGGAGCCACGCCCCCCCCCACAGAAGTGTACAGAATTTTCCTGTCTCTTTGCCGTGGTCCCAGGCTGTCTGCTGGCCCAATAGGGTAGTTTGTAGTTCTTTGTGTGTGAGCTGAATCAGTGTCTTTGAAGTACATGTAGGGCTGTGCACAGCTAAACACCCTCATCCTGCCAACACCCAGGGCCTCATTTACGTGGTTTTGCCGTAGGGAAGAGCTGCAGGCCTTCCTGCTGCACTTCCCAACGGCAAAGGAAAAGGGCAGGAATGTGCCCTATCTATAAGATACGGCGCATTCCTGTCCTTTTCCCCTGCGCCGGCGCACAATGGGCTGCCTGCGCAGGCACCTTTGCACAATGGTGCAAGGGTGCCTGCGTTGCGGGGATGATTATTTTTGTACAGGAAGGGTAACCTTTCTGTACAAAAATAATCACATGAGGCTTTTCCTCTTTCTATTTGTGCTGCACACATAGAAAAAGGAAAAACGAGCAGAAATAAAGATATTTCTCCCATTGCGCCTCCCTTATGCCTCCCCTGAAGAGGTGCAAACTTTTGGCACTGCCTCAGATTTTTGATGCCTCGTAAATCTGGGGCAGTGTCAAAAGGCCATGGATGTTGCTGGGAATGACCCCAGCAACACCCATTGCACGCCCCTTTAACGCAGAACACTATGTTAAAGGTACTGATATTTATCAGGCAGCATTAACCCCTTGTTTGCTGGTGACGGCTCCCGTCCGTCATGGCACACAGTGCTCGTGTGCTGATGACGGCCGGGAGCCGTTACGACCACGCCTGAGATCGGAATGTGCTGCACAGGAGCGGAATTCCGACCGCAGGCAAGGGGTTAATTCAAAAAAAGTGGATTAGTGCTGCATGATAAATATCATGCAGGCTTCTGTGCCACAGAACGTCACAAAAAGTGATGTTCTGATGGTGCAAGCAGGCCCCCAGTTTCTCAATTTTGTGGCTGTCTGGAGGCAATACATAAAGGCCAGCTGCCACCTACACCTAGTCATGTAACCCAGGAAACAGGCTGCAGGCACCCATTGGTTAGGGCAAAAAAAATGCAAACTTTCTAAAAGTGGCATTCTCAGAATTGTGACTTAAAATCCGACTTTACCATTAAAGGGGATTTTAAATTCCAAATCTTTAGACACCAAACATGACATTTCTACCTACTCCCAACAAAAGAAGAGAAAGAATAAGGTAACCCAATGCCATCCTATGGGAGAGGCAGGCCTTCCAGAAGTGAAAAACTAATTTTTGTTTTTCACTACCAGGACATGGAAAACTTAAAAGAACATGTCCCACATATTAAATTAAATGCACCCTGCTGTTAGGGCGTATACTAGGTGTTACTTATATGTAATAAAAAGGGAGTTTTAGACCTGGCAGGGGACTTATTTGGCCAGGTCAAAATAGAAGTTCAAAACTGCACACAGGCTGCAATGGCAGGCCAGACACATGGTTGAATGAGCTACTTAAGTGGGTGGCTCAACCAGTGCTGAAGGCCCACTAGTAGCATTTTATTTACTAGCCATTGATAATTGGTATACCACTTGACTAGACACTTATAAGTAAATTAAATGTCAATCAGGTGTAAGCCAATTTTACCATGTATTAGGGAGTGAGCACCAAAGTGCACAAACTCCTAAGGTCAACTAAAACAAATTCAGCAAAGCCGGAGGGGAGAAGGCAAAATGTTTGGGGGAGACAACCCCAAGACTGACAGGTCTAACAGAATGAAATAAAGAAGGAAGGCAAGAAGAAAACAAGAAGGAGAGAAGGAAGGAAAAAAGAAGAAGAGAAAAATAGAAATGAAACAGGAAGGAAAAAAGAAAGATAACAAAATAAAAAGAATGTAGGAAAGAAAGAAATAAGAAAATGAAACAATGAAATGGAAGAAAAGAAAGATAGAAAGAAAGAAGGAAGGCAAGAAAGAAAAAAGGAAAAAAGAAAGAAGGGAGAAAGGAAGAAAAAAGAGGGAAGAAAGCAAAAAAATCAGGGAGGAATAAAGAAAGAAGGAAAGAAAAAGAAGGAAAAAAGAAAGAAAGAAGAATAAATGCAAGAATGACAGAAAAAGGCAAGAAAATAACAAGAAGAAAAGAAAAACTGCAAGGAAGGAAAGAAAGAAAGAAAAAATAAGCAAAGAAAGGAAAGAAAATCAAGAAAAGAAAAAAGAAATGAAAAAAGAAAGAATATTTACCTAGGAGCCCCCAATTTCACATTTTGAAATTCAGCCACCAGACTGTTATATATGTCTCTCTTTCTCTCTCCTTTTCATTAATGGTCACAGTTTTGTCTTTTATTCTTGGCTCCAAATGCAACACAGACATAGCAGACCTGACCTAGAGCCCCCCGACCCCAGTTTCAAGCCAAGAGGGGATTTATTTGGGGGGGTGTCATACCACAAACACCCCCTTTAAAGATACCCCACTGCTGTTAGGAGATATCTGACTCGGATCTGTAACCTAATGCATTGTTTTCTCAGTATTGCCACATGTAATACTTACATCCTTGCAGTGAGTTATGTTATGTAGTGGTGGGGAGGGAAAGTACATTTTATACCACATTTCTATAGGCCATACCATTCTGAAGATGAAGAGAGCTGAGTCGACGGCATGCCATACGAACTCATCGCTAGAGATGGGAAAAATGCCACGTGCCTTCAAGTTTCACTTATTATGAGGGATTTTATGTAATAAGTTCAGTTCGATACATTGTGAGACTGATTTACTAACATTATAACTCATGTTAAAGGAACTAATAGAGAGTGAAATGATATGGCCAGTGGATAGCCATATTGCTCACAAATAGTTTTTTTAATTATTAGGATTTGTGTTACCAGATGGACAGTAATGGCTTCCATTTAGATGACAATAATGTGATTGTACGTACTGGTAATTGGGCTACCATTAATTAGCATATAAAATGAAGTCAATCAACTGTCTTAAATAGGATAATGGTGTCAGTGGCATAGTCGCAGCTGTGAAATAATAAAATATCCTATTTAAAATATTACACTTAATTTATCGAAACGAAAAGCTAAAGGTTAAAAAAATTAATATTTGAAAGTGGTATTTATCATAACATATTATGGGCCATCGTACATTTCCTGAAACTTTAAATTAGTCAAAGTCTAATAAAAAAATGCTTTCCACTGAGGAGCATATGAACAATTTAATCACATTGCTTAAGACTCACATTGTTTCCTATTGTTTCTTTTGTCACCAGCATTCATTTGCTCAGCTATCTTTTCAAATTATGCTTTTGCCTTCATCATTTCTAATGAAAGGACATGTATCAAAAACTTGCTTTCTAGATTTTATCTCTCAACTGCTGCATTGCCACTTGCCGGGAAAGAAGCCGGACACATGTTTAGATAATAGCTTAGGGCCTTATTACAAGTTTTGTGATCTGTGATCCGCCGTACCCACGGTCCAACCCCTGCAAGATCAGTGGTCTGACAGCCATATTACGAGTTGGGTGGATTGCTATTAGAAAGACCACTGAACTGCTATTAGAAAGACCACTGAACTGCTGACACAACCAGGCCACTGCAGACCGCCGGGTTTGCGTTCGGGCAAAAGCAGCTGCCACAGGGCAGTACAGAGGAGTTTTACCACCGTCCGTGTAATGACTCACTTAGTCAATCATTACAATGGTGAATTCAAGTAATATAAGTTTATTTGTAAAAGTCCACCCACAATCAGGAGCGCCTCTTCAGCCCGGAATCTGTTCAGCAACTGACTAAACTGAACGAACCTCCAGCCCAAGAAGACTCCAGACCACAGGTTCAAGGCATAATGTGCAACATTCTTATTGCATTTCCAAGCAATTAAACCACTAACAAAACGATGACATCACCACTACAACACCTTCCCCTTTTTCCAAAACAAAACGTAAAACTAAATAAATAAAGAAAGAAATAAAGAAATAAATAAATAAAAATATTAATAATAATACACCAAGAGTAATAAGTAACAAATTCATTGTGCCTAACCAGAGCTCTTCTAATTCTACCACTAAGACTAAAAGAAGTAATGGAAGAATTACCATCAGAAACAAAATTCTCATTACCACAACATTGAACATTTCCATTTACTTTCGGTTGTAACCAATGAGTCCAACCACAATTGTCTGAGTTCTCATTTTTTTTTGCACCACTAATTAGTTTGGCTTGATCCTCAGACAACTTCACCAATTGTCTTAAATTTCACCATTCTTTGTCACCCAAAAACACAGAACCCTTGCTAATTTTGCAAACCTGAACCAGGTTAGAAAATATAGAATTACCTTTTGAGACTTTAAAAGGTTTTTTAATCCTCACCCAGTCACCAACACTAATCTCAACGCTTCTTATACCATTTTTCTTATCAAATTTCTCTTCATCAAAACTTGTTTTTCTTTGACTCTGTCTGCTACTTTTCCTGTGTCTAGACCTTCTTTAATAACACCGTCACTTTTCTTGTCCAACCAAGAAGGGAAAAAAGTAGAATGAACCTTCCTTCACCTTAAAAGTTCAAAAGGGGTAACCTCGGTTGTACAATGTGGGGAAGTATTGTAGTTCCACACTTTCTCTTCTAGAAACTTTCCCACATCCAAACCAGAGGCTGTAGCTGTTTGAATCCCCTCATACATGATTTTGTTACCACGTTCCACTAACCCGTTGGAAGAAGGGGAGTAAAGTGCTACTTTAAGTTGCTTAATATTCTGCAATGCTAAAAATGCCAGCATTTTCTCTGAAAGAAAATGGGTCCCATTATCTGTCACTAGTATCTTAGGCTCTCCTTCAAGTAAAAACACACTCTTAAAAAATGAAATGGTGTTAGAATTGGGGGTCTCTGGTTGGCACCACAGGTAGGTACTTGTGACAAGCAGGGACACTCTCCTCTAGTCAGGGCAAGGGAATTACTGTCTCAAAATAACCCCTGCTCACCCTCTAGGCGGCGGGGCGCGAGCAGTCAAGGCTTATTTCAGAGGCGATGTAAGTTAAGCAGTTGTGACCACATACAGTAACCCAGTGACAACACTACAAATGGACACCACACAGGTACATCAAAAATAAGTTATACTTTATATAGAGTTACCACAAGACCAATTAACGACAAAAAGAATTCACAGTACCATCAAATTTCAAGAGTTCAGGTTTAAAAAGCTTAGTTCAAGGTTCTGTGCGAGTCGGTAGCCTTGTCCGGCTACAGCGTTGCTGAAAAGAACACAGAGTCTGACAAATCCAGCGGACCAGGGTGATCCGGGCCCACTTAAATGTCGACAAACTCAGTAACAGTACCTTTTCCTTGAGGCGGCCGGCACGGATGTGCGAGCCGGTCCCGGGGTTCGTCGCAGTGTAGAAAAAGAAAGCGTTGCAGGTCACGGCGTCCTTCCAGTCGCGGTGCAGGCTACGGCTCGTTGATGGCGTCGAGACGGAGTCGGTGAGCTTAGAGCTTGCATTGTTCGAGGCAGACTTTGCTCGTTGTGGTGCTTCCAGCTTTACGGTGCGGCGACAGAGCCGGAGTTTGGGAGCTGGCGTTGATCAGTCCGGACAGCGGTGCGAGTCGGGCGGTGCGTCGCGAAGCATGCAAGGCGGTGCCCAACTCCGGTGCAGTCACTGGACTCGAAGTCAGCAGCAATGACGCGTCGGTCAGACCAGTTCGATTCGGTGTAGCGAGGCATTGCGCGTTGCGGTGTCCTTCCAGTTGTGGTGCAGGCTACGGCTCGTTGGCGGCGTCGGGACGGAGTCGGTGAGCACAGAGCTTACGTTGTTCGAGGCAGACGCTGCTCAATGCGGTGCTTACAGGACACCAGTCCGGTTGTGAGAGTCGTTCACAGGTCCATGCCTCTGTAGCCACTGGAACAGCAGCAATTCACAAAGGCTGGTGAAGTCCACTGGTCCTTGACTTCGGTCAGGGGGCAAGCTCCCTTCCAAGTGTTAGATTCCTAGCCAGCCCAAGCACTGCGGGAACGTAGCATGCACCAGTCCCCTTTACCTGCCCACTGGACACCCACAGGACAAGCTCTATGGGTGCACCAATGGACCTGAAAAGAGGGTGGTAATGTTGAGGAGACACCAAGTCTTCCACCCTTAGAGGTAACAGGACACAGCTCCCTCCTGTCTTTACGCTTCTGCACCTATGTACAATGGGGGGAAACAAAACCTTTCATATATCACTGGTACAATAGTGAATCCCAACCCCCAATGACCATGCCTTACCAAACAGACAAAACCCTTCTTACCAGTGGAGAGTGCAGGCTCTGCCTCGTAAAGGTGTGGAGTAATACAACAACAGAAACGTGGTACTCCTGTATCTGCACGTATAACTTATAGCAGAAAAAAGGGAGGAAGCCTTTTAAAATATGTCCATGTACCAAAAATATAACAAGGGGAAAAAAGGTCGTCCGATGGCTTTAGCCACCACCTAAAAAAAACCTTATTTAAAATAAGATAGACCGAAGGGACAGTGAGCAGGGAAACCCTCCGTAACGCTAAACAAACACAGCGTTCGGCAACAAAGCAACCGCGGAGTGACCCAAAACGTCACTTCTGCACAAAACGAGGAAGAGTGTAATCCAGCGAGGACGCGCTGGAAACAACAGTAAGCCTCGTAAAAATCAGCGTTTGTTAAGTAACGCTAAAGTGAACAGGAGCCCCCGAACACCCAGGAAAAAAGGAAAGATTATACTGGGTCAGAAAAGGAACAAGGGAAGGGGGGAAGGACACCAGGAACCCACTAACTAGCTAAACAAGGAAAATGACGGGAAAGGAACCAAACTAAACGGGAATAATAACGAACCCTTCTCACGGGCCCGTGAGAAAGGGCAAAGCAGCAAAAAAGGCGTCGGGCAGCAGGAAAGGCTCTGCTCTGCAATACTCAGCATCCCACAACCAGGAAGGGAATCCAAACACTGGCAATATCGAGCAATGAACCAAAGGTAGGACTAGCCTTTATCCACCTTTCCACTGTCATGTGATGTTAAGGCATGGTCATCAAAATAGGACTAGCTCGATTCCTAACACCAAGCCCTTGGAGATCTTTGCACAAGTTGAAAATCAAAGGTAAAATCCACAAAGTCCTTTCTCCTCTCTTTGGCAGTCAGGCAACCACTGCAGGCCAATCCCTCAAGCAGCACTTCAGCTTGGGAATAGTCTCTCCTCAGTTTCTTCAGGTTCCGTCTCCTCAGCAGAGGTTTCATCTTGTCAGTTCCAGGAGTGATCTAATTTCATGGGATCAGGGTCCCAATACTTATACCCCAAAATCCTTTGTTCTCTGAGGGGAGAGGGGCCTGTGCCCAGTACAAACCAGTTCCTGAGCACTCTGTTTACCTGACTGCTCCTTCCCTTTCACCATGCAGGGCAGGAACATCAGACGTCCCACAGGAGATGGAGTCAGCATCGTGGAAGGCAAGTACAGTCCAGGAGCACTTTGTTGACAGTCTTTTTTCTCTTCTTTCAGTGTGCAGGGCAGAGACATCAAACACACTACAGGGGGTGGAGCCAGCATTGTAGCGGGGAGGCACAGCCCTATTCAGGTCCCAGGTGCAACTCCTCCCTCCCATCTAGATGAAGATCTCCCTATTCACCACCGGGTAGCCCTAGCCTGTCTCCTGGAATTCCCCAGTCCTGTCACACACAAACCCAGACAAGGAATACACAACTTAGCAGAGGCGGGCTCAAATGGTTAGGCAAGAAAATACCTACTTTCTAAAAGTGGTATTTGCAAACACGGAACATTAAAATACACTTTACTAAAAGATGTATTTCATTATTCTGAGTCCAGGCATACTAAACTCGAATTTCTACCATGTTCTCTGAGTCTGCTAGGATTATAAACATGTAACAATCCAGCAGCCCATTCTGGCCTACGGAGAACAGGTAGCCTTGCAATAGTGAAACACGAAAATGGCTGTAATACAGTCCTGTGAGAAGAAGAAGATGTAGCTGAAAAGGCAGAATATTGGAGCAGTCTCTTCTCTGTCCCAACCCCTTTCCCCCCCTTAGAACTTACCTGCAATGGAATACAAAAAGACCTAGCAGGGTTGGTTCTGAGAAGGGTATTGGGAAGGGTATTGGGATCTAACGTCATTCTGCTGGTGTGTGGTTCAGACAGCAATACGTATTTAGAGCCTGACATGCGCTCCTTCATTTCTTCATTCATGCAAGCCCGCCCTCCGGGTGGATGCTACATTGCAACATTGCCGACACTAAAACACAGACATAAGCATTAGTTACTTCATCCTTGAGCCCAGTACTGAACTATGGCCAGAGCCCTGTGCAAATTCTGCACACCCCTAAGCTGTACTGTCGTATGCCGGCTCTGCCCACTCAGATTACGCTTACAGGGGGTACGACAAAGCATCATAACCGAGATCTTCCCCACTGCCAGAGGTAACATGGTTGCGTCCTCTGTCCACAGCACAATGTAATGTGGTAGGGCCCGGGCCATCATGCATAGATAATGAACACACAGACATAGTTAGATAGGTAGTGGAACTGGCTACGGGCACGTGAGCCTGGCCCCTTTTTATTACCAGGGTCACATGTCCAGTGTATGCTGGATGGTTGTAAGCCAGCCCCTAGGGATTGGTAGGTGCTGACAACAACTACAACAGTGATCATCAGATCACACACAGAGATTCAATAATAAAGGGTCCATGACTTGTGGTGCACTAAGGCAGGGGCACTAGACATTAAATCACACACAAAAGATTGTATTGTAAAGGGTCCATGACTTGTGGTGCACTGAGGTAGGGGCACCAGAGATGAGCGTGCTCATGTGAAGAAATTGTTAATGTCCTGATATTCCTGCTGCCTGAGGCAACACTGTTGCGTCCGGTGTCTACAGCACGAAAGTCAATCATAAAGGGTCCATGAGTTGTGATGTACAGAGTTAGTGGCACCTGAAGAGCTCAGCATGTGCGCAGCCAGCAATGATGGCGTGTCCTTGCAGGTCAGTATTGGACTGCATATGTGTGAGACCTGCTGACCGCAGTGTAGGCCGGAGGCAGCAGTCAGCAAGGGCCCACAACCATGTGGCGTTGCCTTGAGCTGCACAGTTAGTGACATTTGAAGCACTCAGCGTGTGCGCTGCCAGCGATCATGCGTCGTCCAGGCGGGCCACACTGGATGCAATGTCTGTTGCCTATTGGACTCTGCAATTAATGAATCATGGTTGAATTTGAATTGTGAACCCTGCTGCCCGCAGTGTAGGCCAGAGGCAGCAATCAGCAAGGGCACACAGCCACGTGGCGTTGACTTCAGCTGCACAGATTGTGCAGCCAGCAGTGATGCGTGGACCGGCAGGCCGCACTGGGAGTAATGTCTTTTGCCTACTAAATTCAGCCACGTGGTGGTGACTTGTGGTGCAATGAGTTTGTCATGGAGATGAGCCTTGCCTTTACACTGTGTTAAGTTGACATGAGCTTATTAGAAGTTTAAACACCATTTTTCCTTTCTGCAGCCTTTTTGCACACAGCACACATTATTATAAATGTTTAGAGTTAAGCAAAGTGTTTTGCTTCACACGAGAATAATATGTTTTTCTATACTAGCAGCCTTGCCTGGTAAGCTTTGTCTGAACAGTGAGTGCCGAGGCCTTCAAGGTTATTTCAACACAGTGGTTGTTGTTCGGACTGATCAGCGCACGTTCTAGACATAACATATATGCAGCTGCGGCCACCTATGATTTTGGTGCGTTTAATAATGCACTGCGTAGGCATGATGCGTAGGCATGATCACACACACTCGGAGAACATTCGCATGCAGAGAGCTGGTGCAGAAACTGATGTTTATCCATTTCTGCTAGGACCAGAGGTATGGGGCCGCCCTTGTAATCCCAAGAGTCCTTCTGTAGATATAAAATAACCTACTAGCAAGGGAGGGTGAGATATAGGTGAATTCTAACCTGTTTCCATTTAGCATTGTAACATGCTTTCTCCCTTTGTATTTTATGGAATAGTAACTATGCTGATAATCTTGTTGCTTATAATATGTTTGCCTGTATTAGCTAAGATACTGCGCATGAGAACACAGCATTAGAAATAAATATTTCAAACTTGCTTGTGTCTCCTTTACTCACTGTTTTGGACTGGTATAGAGAGAGTATAATGGAAGAGTGTTCATGTGTTCCACATTGCCCGAGGTATTCTAAGTTCCATGTTCTGGGTTCTCTAATCATTGGGGTTATGGAAGAAGCAATGAGACACTGATTGCTAGTCTGGTAGGGGATTTTGGCTTCTAAGGTGAGTTTTGGTACACCCTAATTCACTGAGGTTTCAAGTCTCTATGCACAGTTCTGTGTATGAGCAGAATCCCTGCTACAAGTTAGTGGCACCTGTGGCGCTCAGCGGGTGCGCAGCCTGCGATGATGCGTGATATAGGCCGGCCGCACTGGTAACAATGTCTGTTGCCTAGTGGACTGCATTATCTGCTATTGTGACTCGATCTGAATTGTGAGCCCTGCTGCCCGCAGTTTAAATTGAAGGCAGTAGTCAGCACAGACATAACTCCACGGTGCTGTGCCTCTGGGTTCGCAGGGGGCCTGTGTTGAGGAGGCCGCCGGTCACGGTGACGGCCTCTTGGCAGGGTGAGGGCCGGAGCCTTGTCAGACGTGTTGCCCTTCCCGGAATTGAACAACACCCAGAGCCCCGACCTATTTATTCACACTCCTATGCTGGAATGGCGTACGTCGGACCAGCCCACTGCGCTTATGCTTACAGAGGGGGACAACACAGCTACATGACAAAGATCTTCCCCACTGCCTAAGGTAACATGGTTGTATCCACTGTCCACAACACTACAAGTGCCAGCAGTATATGTACACATGGAGAGGTCTGTGCTCTGCATAGTGAAGTCTGTCCAGCAAATTAACACCACAGTTGGCATTGTGTGCATTCTTATTCATGGTTGACTTGCCTCCTTCACATATACTTAGTTCCCACCTCTCCCAACATTAAGCTATTGTATGACTGATGGGCTATGCCTTTTTCGGAACGTCCTCTGTCCTGTTCTGCGCTGCCTCAGTGGTAGTTGGGAGGGTTTCTGGGGGTGGTAGCGGTGGGTGTTGTGGCCCTCTTGGGTGTCAGAGCTGCACGATCAGTAGCTCCATGACATGTGTTGGTCTTCAGATATGGCTCTGGTCTGGGTCCCCTTTTAAACTGCAGGTTGTTGTCCTGTGTTACACCAGTAAAAGGCAGGTGTTAAATTCCTACTGCAAATGCGGCTTATCACCTGTTTTTGGATCGCATTGCAGATTTGGCTGGTCGTTGAAAATATCCGGAAGTGGTGTTTTTGTTTTTTTTGCACAGGAACGCCTACTCGGTATATCATTAGTGTTAGTTGTCGCTCGCTCATCCATGCCAATGTTTTTTGTGGAAGGTATCACTGGAAAACCGCCGATAACTCGGTGATAACTCCTTGAGACTACGCCCCATCTTTGAAAAAAATAAATCATCCGTATTCGTGCACCCTGCCACTTTCCTTTTTTTTAAATGAATTTTTGGGCCCTGGGGGTCCTTGTGGGATCCGTTGAGCAGGCCTAGGGGTCAGGGTGTTTGTAGCCTGCCCACTTTTCTGGTTTTTCAACTTTTTTAAAAACTGTTTTCTTGTGATTTGCATGTAGCTATAACAGACTCCTAATAAACACATGGGCTCATTTTAGAGCCACCCTATGACCCAACTGTGGGGACTTATTGCCTAATTATCAGCACAAAAGTGGCAAAAGAATTATCGCCCCATTCTCAAGTTGTAATGACCCAGGCACTAACACATGACCCTGTTACAATCCTCTGTACACTACCCATGCAGTCCTCTAACCAACTACACCCTACTCATTCGCTCCTTCAATTCCCAAGGTAGTCCCCATGCAGTCCAGCAATCACCCTGTCACTCCCCATGCACTCTTCCAATCGGCCAGCCAGTACTATGCACTAATCCAATCACTCCCCTAATAACCAAGCACTGATAAATTCACCATGCACTCTCTTTGCAGTACTCTAATCATTGAGTCAGTACCCTTGTAGTCATCCAATGACCCAGGCACTAACCATGCAGTGCTACAAATACCTGTGCACTACCCATGCAGTCCTCTAACCACCTACACACTACTCATTCGGTCCTTCATTTAACCAGGTAGTACCTGGCAGTACTGTAATCATCCAGTCAGTATCCATGTACTCATGCTCTTTCTGCACCTTTCGTTTTTTAAAACCATTTTTATTGTTTTTTTCTTTGCAGCAAGGAAAAACAGACAACAAATATGTCAGTATCAAGCAACACTCCCACATCCCCACCTCCTTACCCTCCCCACCCACCTCATGATTCAGGATCCACATACCATCGTCAGGTGTTCAGCATTTACAGTCCTCTGAGTCCACTTCAGTAACATTTCCTGATCCCGCAAGCCCATCTCTTCCATGGCAATCATACAGTCAAGTCTTGCTTTGTACATGACCCTTTCGGCTGCCATGTAAAGGTCCATACCCCTCCTCCATTCCTCTAGCTGTGGTATGTCTGGCACCCCCCATCTCCTGGATACATCCCGTTTGGCCACTACCAAGGCCAGTCCTAGAAAAATCAGCAATGGGCGTGCCAAGTCTACATCATTGGTCATCCCCAGGAGTATTAGCTTCGGGTCTGAGGGAATGTCCGTCTCTAGAACCTCGCCCAAATTCCTTTTGCAGTGATGGAAAGGATTGCAGCGCCCCATTTTTAGTTACATCTCCTAGCGTAGAGATGGCTATGGCGTCCCATCCCTGGAACCCTCTCAACTTACTAAGTTCCTTCAGCCAAGTGCAGTTCCACAGCGGCGTTTGCTCTGTTGGTTTGTGTTCCCACTTAATTGCCTTTGCCGCCCTTTTCCATGCTCCCAGTGTGATTTTAGTAGCCAGCAGTAATCTGGCCTGCCCCTTTCCTCCGTATATGTAGTATATTCATGTGTGGGTACCCATAGTGTGCCTTTCCAGTGCATAGGTGGGGTGTGTAGCGGGTGCATGTATCCATTCATTAATGGGTGACAGGTGGTCCGCCCAGTAGTAGGCCTCCAGGTCGGGCAATGAAATCCCCCCATCATATTGGTGTCTCTGTAGGGTCGATAGCGCTATTCTAGGTTGCTTACCCAGCCATAAGTAGGACCTCAGTTCCACATGAATATCTCGGAAGGACCTTACACTTCAAGGAGAAGTATTCATTTTGGAATGCATTTAAGAATCTTGGGAGTGTGATCATTTTAAACATAGCTGCCTGTCCAAGTATCGTCAGGGGAAGCGATTGCCATCTGTTTGTGTCTTCAGTAAAATTGCGTATGACGCGGTTAATGTTGCGTTCGTAGGAAAGATTACCATCAGTTGTGACAAATATCCCCAGGTACATAAATCCCTCTCTAGTTTTATGCAGTCTCTCAGGCAACGTGGGCCTCTCATCCCCTCCTTGAGGGTCATAGAGCATCGACTTGTGCCAATTGATCTGGTACACAGACTTGGCTCCGTATCGATCCAGTTCGGAAAACAGGGCCGGTATAGTAAGTTCCGGCTGCGTAATATAAAGCAGGACATCGTCCGCATATAGGGACAGTTTTTTGTCATTTTCCCCTGCTTGCCCTATCCGGAACCCCGTAATCCCTACGTTCTGTCTAACCACGCAAGCCTTTACTTCAATAGAGAGGGCAAACAAGAGGGGAGACGGGGGCATCCCTGCCTGGTGCTCCGTTGTATAGGAAAGGCCTCCGATAGTGTCCCGTTAACCCTGACTCTAGCACTAGGGTTGGTGTATAGTAGACCAATTTTATGCCTGTACTTGGGTCCAAATCCCATGCGCTCTAGTATTCCCTCCACAAAAGGCCAGTGGACGGCAGCGAACGCCTTTTCTGCGTTTAGGGATAAGAACCAATGAGGTTCCGTCCTGCTCCCTACCTCCCAGAGCCAGTTATGAGTCCGCCGCAAGTTATATCTAGTTGTCCTTTCCGGGATGAACCCCATTTGGTCAAGATGGACCAGCCCCGTTATGACCCGTCGCAGGCGGAGAGCCAGAATTGTTGCATATAGTTTCGCCTCCACATTTAAGAGGGAGATGGGGCGGTAGGATGAGCAATCATCTGCCGGCTTCCCCTGCTTGTGGATTGGGACAATTGTTGCCTGTCTGAGGTCCAGTGGGAATTGCCTCTCCTCATCTAGGAAGAGGCCCAGTAGGTGGCGGGTCAAGAGATCCGCCGTTTTAAAAAAAAATTCTGCCGGGAAGCCGTTGGGGCCCGGGGCATTTCCCGTGCGGAGCTTGGTCAGTGCCACCCTAATTTCTTCCTCCGTTATATCGGTCTCTAGGTCTTTTTGGTCAGCCTCCTCTAGCTCCGGGATGTTGATATTCGTCATGTATTGCAATGCATCTTCTTTCGACCCTAGTTCTCGGGCTTCATAGAAGGCTTTATAAAATTTGGCGAATGTATCCGCTATCCTGTCATCTGTGCGGGCCCATCCACCTTGACCATCTTTCACCTTTTCCACCCATCGGTCGTCTCTCTCCTTCTTGCTTAGCCATGCCAGGAGCCTCCCAGATTTGCCTCCCACATCGTATAGACGGTGCAGAGTCGCCAAGGCTTGTGATTTTGCCTCCCCTGTCACTAATTGCTTATACTGGACTTGCAGATCGGAAAGACGCCCAAGTTTCCCTGGGTCCCTGGTAAGTAGGTGTTCATTTTCAATCGTCGGTATCTGTGTTTCCAGTTCCTGGATCTCAGCCTGGACTTTTTTCCTATCCTCCACCAGTCTACACTGTGCCCTATCTCGGAGTACCATCCAAAGAACTACCCGCGAGTCCACCGAGCCTATATTTTCAGCCAGGTACACCTTCACGTCCTCTCTCAGGCACCTCAGGATTACTGCATTTTGTAGGTCCCATGCGGACAGTCTGAGTGTCTTGGGCCCCTCCCTCCTCTTCCTACCCACCTCTAACAATAGGGGAGAGTGGTCCGACACGCCACGCGCACAGTATTCTGCTGTGTCCGATACCTGCAGTGTCTGCCGCGCCATAAAAATGTAATCCAGGCGGGAGTACACTTTGTGTGCTCCGGAGAAGAAGGAATATGCATTGGCGTCCGGGTGGAGCCATCTCCAGTCATCAAGTAGACCAAGCACAGTCATGGATTTGGCTAGCGGTGTCACACTCTGTGGCCTATCACGGTCACCTGTCCTATCCACTATGGGGTTCATTACGTCATTGAAGTCTCCCCAGAGGATTTGAATGATATCTGCTGTGTTAAGGATAATGTCGGAAACTCCCCTTAGTGTACCTGCCTGAAGTTTGGGTGGGCCGTAGGCTGAGACAAACGTGTATTCCTTCCTTCCCCACTTTCCACGTTCTCCTAAGTATGTTCCCTGCAAGTCTGTCCATACCTGCGCTATTTTCATAGGTGGGTGCTTTCTAATCAGGATTGCCACTCCTCTGGAGCCTGAGGTAAACCCTGCATGAGCAAGGACTCTATATTGCCCCCTTGCCAAGAAGGCACATTTAGTGCCCAGCAGATGTGTTTCCTGGAGGAGTATTACATCCGCCCCGGATCTTCACATAGTTATTAACCAGTCCCCGTTTGATCCTACAGCCCAGGCCGTTTAAGTTCCAGGTCAGCACCTTAAAACCTTCTCTAGACTTAATTTCTCTTTCTGGGTTACCCATGAGCGTATTGTGGAATGAGATCTGATGGCATCTCACGTCCTATGGTGGGAGTCGTTGTGAAATGCGTGTGTGTGCTCGACATGACATGGTAAAACAAACTTCCCTTCCCCCTCCCCCACTCCCTCCTCTCCCCCAATAAACGTGGTCATCTCCCCAACTCCCCCCCCACCCCACCGCCCTCCCCTTCCAGTCCCATCAGCTACCCAATCTGCCTCTAGGACTTTCTGGTGAAGGAAGGTCTGTCGTCCCCCACTAGTACCCCCCCTACAAAGTTCTTTTATCAACCTAGGGATAAAGCATAAAACACAGCCGTCCCCCTAGTATAACAGTGAACAAAAGGGGGTTGTTTGTAACTTGCGTGCAGTCCGGACACAAGCTGGAATCTTTGTCACCTTTGTCATCCCAGGTCAAGAGTGTGAGTCCTGGGTATCATCCTGTGTGCTCCCAGGCCCTTGGGCTTTGTCCTGCTCCATCTCGTGGATTGCTACTAACAAGGGATGCAGGGATGGAGCATCCGGTGCTTCATCACCAGAGGTTTGGCCCTCCAGTTCTTCTTCTCCTTCGGATCACGCCGTCCTCTCTAAGCAGCGGAATCTGGACCTCTCCGCACCGTCTCTGCCCAGCGAGACCGAGTCCTTCCTTGGCCTGCTCACCGTTTCCTGAGGAGGATATGGCATCAATTGTAGGTGCCTTCCATTTCTCAAACCTCTCTGTCTTTGAGTCTTGGGCTGCCCCCACTGGGATCCGCCATCGGGAGGCGTTGTAGCCACCACACGTGTTTCACCATCTGTTCTCCGGGGCGCAGGGCGTTCCTCTAGCCACTGCCAGGCATCCTCCGGGTGCATGAAAAAGTGTGTCTTTTCCTTGTGGATTACTTTGAGTTGCCGGGAAGAGCAGCATATATTGAAGATGGAGTTCTCGCAGCTTGGCCTTCACTGGGTCGAACGAGCGCCTCTGCTTTTGCTCTTCTTGACTGTAGTCCGGGAATATCATTATTTGTGTATTCTCAAGCCGTGTTTCCCCTAGCTTCCTAGCCTCTCTCAGAAGCAAGTCAAGGTCAGCAAAGTTCAAGAATCTTGCGATGACTGGATGCGGCCAACAGCGCACAGTGGGCTCTTTCAATCAGGAAGCAAGTAGAGAATTGCGTCGTCTGGAAGGTTTTTTTATCCATGAGTACAGGAAGGCCGCCATGTTGTCCTTTTCAAGTCCTTCCCTGAAGCCCACAAAGTGTAGGTTGTTTCGCCGGGCCCTATTCTCAGCATCATCCACCTTCCATTGCAGTTGGCGATGGGAAGCTTGTAGTTCCGCCATGTCATTTTTGAGGGTGGAGAGGGAGTCCTCAGTCTCACTTACACTGTTTTCTACCGTGGTCACCCTTTAGGTCAGATTGCGAAAGTCTTGTTGGAGCAACGTGACTTCTGAGCCCACTTCCCCGATTTTAACTTCCAATGCTGCGCGGGACGCCTGTATATCTTCTTCCGATGCTTGTATGGCTCCCAGTAGGCGTTCCGTGTCCGAGCGTGGGCCTGGGAAGGCCGTCCCAGCTGGGGTGTGGGTCGTGGCATAGCGGTCCATTGTTTCTTGGCACGGCGGTTTGGGGGCCGGGTCTTTTTTCCCCATCTTGATTGCCCCTACCGGTTTTGCATGTGCTGCCGCTCCGTGTGCCCGCCTGCAGCGTCAGCTCTCGCATATGTCCAGCTGCGCGACCAGCGCTATGTCCGCAGTCCCACGGTGGCTTCTGTGGCAGTGGCCGCTAGTCTGGTATTCCGGCTTGTCCCTACAGTGTCTCCACGTGTGTCGCCTTTGAATCAGGGGACAGTCCCCTCCGTGCTCCTTCAGTGGGCGGTCTGTGTGATGTAGGCCTTAGTGTCTCTGTCTACCCTTCTCTTGCCCTTTAGGTTGTTCGCCAAATATCGCCCAGCGGGCCCCCTGGAGTCGGAGGTCTGTGTCTTTTGCCCCTTGTTAGCAGTGTGTACCCTGTCGCAGCCCAGTCCCACCCACGAGCATTCGAGGCCTCCCTAGGCTGTGTCCGCAGCATGAGGGCCGGGGTCTTTGACGCTTACCGCCTCTCCTGTGGCTCCGTAGATCAGTGCTTGCAGGCCCAGTCTCCGGGCCCCGGGCGTTCTCTGCTCCGAGTTGGTGGTGCACTGTTCACCTGTAATGAGTGGGCCTCCTGTCCCCACTCAGGCGCCTATGTGTAACTGCGTCTGGTGTGACCGTAGGGCGCCCGCCTGGGACCGGGGCATTATCTCTGGGCCCCCATTGCCGCCTGTAAGGTTTCGCCACACTGTACCCCCGGGGTGCTCTGCCTGGTCACCTGTCTTCCGTCAACTGATGCGGTGTCCCCCGGGCCCCAGTCGCTGTCGCGGTCGCCTTTTGCCTGTGTGTGCCTGCCTGGGCCTAGCCGCTCACCTTTGCCGCTTCTCCGTACCGCTTTTTGGGTGTCTGAGGCCGGCCGCAGGCTCCGGCTGTTCCCAAGCCGCGTGGTGCCCCTGGGGCACAGCCCAAGTCTCCGTCTCCGCTTGCGGCTCTCAGGGAGCTTTCTCAGCCCCTCCGCCTTGTCTCTGGAGCTCCGCCGTTCTCCCGCTGCCAGATGGTGTGGCCAGGCTCGCACCGTGTAGTCCTCAGTATGATTTAGTCCGGGCCTGGAGCTTCCGCTTTGTTCTAGCGTCTCGCCGCCATCTTTGGTCCGTCGGTCCCGCCAGAGCTGGGTCCCGGGCAGCCGTACTCTTGATGTTTCAGACTGGGGGGCTCCAGTAACGGTCTCTGGATAGTGTCTGGACCGTCCGCTATCCAGCAGTCGAGGAATCTGGATTTTTTTTAATCACGTCGGATAATGATCAGCTCTCCGGAGCTGCGGAGGTATGCGTCCTAACCGGCCATGCTGTTGGCCACGCCCCCTTTCTGCACCTTTCTTAGTCTTGCTGGACTTCCAGACAGTTATATATCCACTCAATCTTCAATACAGATTGGTATATATATATATATATATAATACATATTTAAATTTCAAACTTAACCACATTCATTGGATGATGTCATCAGTGATGTCATTTGAGATGTCATCAGTGATGTCACTGACCATGTCATGAATGATGTAATATGTTTTCATTTTTTTTGCACAGGAACGCCTACTTGGTATATCATTAGCGTTAGTTGTCGCTCTCATCCGTGCCGATGTTTTTTGCGGAAGGTATCGCTGGAAAACTGCTGATAACTCAGTGATAACTCCTTGAGATTACGCCCCATCGTTGAAAAAAAGAAATCATCCTGATTCACGGACCCAGCCACTTTATTATTTTTTTTAATGAATTTTTGGCCCCTGGGGGTCCTTGTGGGATCCGTTAAGCAGACCTAGGGGGTCAAGGTGTTTGTACCCTGCCCACTTTTCTGGTTTTTCAACTTTTTTAAAAACTCTTTTCTTGTGATTTGCATGTAGCTACAACAGACTCCTAATAAACATATGGGCTTGTTTTAGAGCCACCCTATGACCCAACTGTGGGGACTTATCACCGAGTTATCAGCACTCTAGCGCAGCAAAAGTGGCAAAAGAATTATCGCCCCATTCTAAAGTTGTAATGACCCAGGCACTAACACATGCCCTGTTACAATCCTCTGTACACTACCCATGCAGCCCTCTAACCAGCTACACCCTACTCATTCGCTCCTTCAATTCCCAAGGTAGTACCCATGCAGTCCAGCAATCACCCTGTCACTCCCCATGCACTCCTCCAATCGCCCAGGCAGTACTATACACTTATCAAATCACTCCGCTAATAACCAAGCACTTATAAATTTACCATACACTCTCCTTGCAGTACTCTAATCATTGAGTCAGTACCCTTGTAGTCATCCAATGACCCAGGCACTAACCATGCAGTGCTACAAATACCTGTGCACTACCCATGCAGTCCTCTAACCATCTACACACTACTCATTCGCTCCTTCATTTACCCAGGTAGTACCTGGCAGTACTGTAATCATCCAGTCAGTATCCATGTACTCATGCTCTTTCTGCACCTTTCTTAGTCTTGCTGGACTTCCAGACAGTTATATATCCACCCAATCTTCAATACAGATTGGTATAGATATATAATACATATTTAAATTTCAAACTAAACCACATTCATTGGATGATGTCATCAGTGATGTCATTTGAGATGTCATCAGTGATGTCACTGACCATGTCATGAATGATGTAATATGTGACATCATCAGCAGTGCATTGCGGGCGCCCGAGTTATAGTTAGCAGAACTAACTATAACAGAGGAATTTCTATGGTTTTGTACGAGTGAAATGTCTAGCTAACTATAACACCCCTGAAACCTATGTTTTTTTCTGTGAATTTCTAAGGTTTTTTAAATGCAAATTTTTTACTATAACATCTCTGAAACCTATGGTTTTCTCAGTGAATTTCAATGCTTTTTTAAATGCTAATTTCTAACTATAACGTCTCTGAAACCTTGATTTTTCAGTGAATTTCAAAGGTTTTTAAATGCAAATTTTTAAGTGTAATAGTAGTTATACCTATTTTTTTTGTACTGATTTTCTACAGTTTTTTAACTGTTTATTTATAAATATTGCATTAATTAACATTATATGTTTTTCTGAAAATTACACCCCAAAATTTTTTTTTAAGTTCAAACTGAAATATTGTTGATTTTTTTTCCCAATTTTTTTGGGAGTTGCGCACCCAAAGTGTACACATCACGGTGAGTGCGCTGATTCTAGCCGCCATTTTAGAAAATTCATGAATGATCTGCGTACGATGTACGACGGCTGTGTGTTTTTCAGTTCAATCATATACATTTAATATAACGTGATGTGCGCGATTGGTATGTGACCAGCCTCCGACTCCTGCTCCCGCGCATTCACGACACATGCACATTACGGTATTCGATACTTGCGCGGTGGCGGGTCCCACGTGACGTCACATACGTGCTGGGGCATGCTGGGTGCGCGACCCCTGCAAAAAAAGTTTGTGTTCTAAAATGATATGTATGTGTCTTTAATATATATATATTAGGGCAAGAGATTTTCTAAGATATTCAAAAAAATTATATATTTGTACTTATAATAAACTATTTTGAAATATATTTTTGCGTCGTGTGCATGCTTCATGAGCGCAGAGGGCGCGGATCCCATGTGACCTCAAATATACAAGCATGATTGACTGAAAGAATGCATTAGTAGTGTATGGTGAATTTATAGGTAAAGATTTATGAGGAAATACTGCAGCGTGACACTGCAAGCTCTTTAGCTGCACTGCACTGTGGCACTTCCGAAGCACAGGGGTTTGACATATGTACATGAATATGTTGCAACCCTGTGCTTCCTTCTGCACTGTTGCACAAACTGCAGCCATGCGGTGACACAGGCACCCTTGCAACGTGGTGCAAGGATGTCTGTGTCGTGCAGAGATTGTTTTTTGTGCAGGAAGGGATTTTCTGTGAATTTCTAAGGTTTTTTACATGCTAATTTCTAACTATGACATCTCTGAAACCTATGTTTTTTTCAGTGAATCTCAAATCTTTTTTAAATGCTAATTTTTAAGTGTAATAGTTAGTAGTTTCTTGTACTAATTTTCTACAGTTTTTTAAACTGTTTATTTATAAATATTGAATTCATTAAACATTATATATTTTTCTGAAAATTGCCCAATTTCTTTTTTTAAATTCAAACTGAAATATTATTGTTTTTTTAAAAATTTTATTTTAATATATTTAGAAATTTTTTTTAAACATTTTTTTTCCAATTTTTTTTCGGAGTCGCGGAAGGGACTCCTTCCTGCACAAAAACAATCAGTAAAGGCATTTTCCTCTTTAAATGTATGCTGTGAAATGCAGCATGCATTGAAAGAGTTAAAAATGAGGAGAAATTAAAACAATTCTCCTCGTTGCGCCTTGCTACACCAACTCTAGGATGGAGCAGCATTCACACACATCTCCAGATTTACGATTTCTCGCCATTCCTTAAGTACACGACTAATAACTGGAGTAATGTCAGTGTTGCACAGAAAGTGTGTGCTGAATTTATAGGTGCTTAGGTATTGGTGGAGTGATAGGATACGTAGATAGTTCTGGATGGGTGAATGGAGAAATGCATGGAACAGACAGAAGGACTCCTAGACTGCATAGGTACTAACTGGGTATTTAGAAGAGCATGTCAATAGTATGTAGCTGGTTAGAGGTCTGCATGCATAGTGTACAAAATATTGTACCTGCACTTGTGTTAGCGGCTATGCCATTCCTTAAGTATATGACTAATAACTGAAGTAAAGTCAGTGCTGCAAAGAAAGTGCATGCCAAATGTATTAGTGCTTAGGTATTAGCAGAGTGTTAGGATACGTAGATAGTGCTGGATGGTTGAATGGAGAAGTGCACGGGACAGACAGAAGAATTCCTAGACTGCATAGGTACTAACTGAGTATTTAAAAGACTGTATCAATGATATGTAGCTGATTAGTGGTCTGCATGCATAGTGCACAGAATATTGTAGCTGTAATAGTTTTACAGGCTAGGCCATTCCTTAGGTACATGACTAGTAACTAGAATAATTTCAGTGCTGCAAAGAAAGTACATGATGAATTTATAAGTGCTTAGGTATTGACGGAGTGATAGAATACGTGATAGTTTACCACAGACTGACACCACTATAGGTGACGACGCCCCCCCAGCCCCGACTACTGGCCCCCGGTTGGATGTTCTCAGACGCATTACCAAGGAGGATTTTTGTAATACGCTATCCTCCTTGAATAGTGGTTCTCCATCGGACCCGGCAACCATGTATATCTTAAAAAAAATTGAAGATACCATTGCCCCCCTCGCAACAGAGTTGTTAAACTCCTCATTCACCAATGGGGTGGTCCCAACCAGCTGGAAACAGGCCAGAATTACGACACTCCTAAAGAAACAGGGGCTTGACACAGCTGATCTAGCCAATTTTCGCCCGATCTCTCTGTTACCTGGTCTGGGAAAAATTGCTGAAAAAATAGTTAATCAACAGCTCTCAGGGTTCTTGGAAAGTAATGGGCTGCTGAGCGACTCTCAAACGGGTTTTCGCCCAGGACAGGGCACCGACACAGCCCTTATAGTAGTGGTGAGGAGGCAAGGTGCATCTTAGATTCAGGGGGATCGGCAGTTCTGATCCTCCTGGATTTAAGCGCTGCATTTGATACGGTGGACCATGAAATATTAGTCCACCGTCTTGCTAGACTAGGCATTGCAGGATCAGCCCTGAGATGGCTGGAATCCTTTTTGAATAAACGAGCATTCAGGATTTGGGAAAATGGTGTCATGTCTAAATCTACTCCCCTCCAGTGTGGAGTTCCCCAGGGCTCGTCTCCGAGTCCTACCTTGTTTAATGTTTATATGGCTCCACTGGAGGACGTGGTAGCCCCTTTCGGGATTAAATCCGTCACCTACGCAGACGACACCCAATTAGTTGTCTCGCTGACGCAACAAGTGGGATGTTCGGATAACCTTTCGGCCTGCCTCACCGGAATCTTCTCCTGGATGACAAGCTCAAAGCTCAAATTGAATGAAGCAAAAACTGAGATCTTGATCCTGGGCCACCAATTTACATCTCTGCCCAAAGCCTTTTTGCCGACCTGTATGGGCGAGCTGCCTCTACCAAAAGAGAAAATCAAAAGCCTAGGTGTCTGGTTTGAGCCCGAACTAACCTTTAGGACACATGCCCAGAAAGTTGCGGGCGTGTGCTTCGGCCTGCTTCGGGCAGTGCGGAAAGTTGTCCCTCTCTTGCCCTTTCAGTCCAGGAAACTATTGATCCTGGGATTAATTTTATCCAGACTGGATTATAGCAACGCCCTACTCCTGGCAGCGCCAGAAGCCACCATTAATATCTTGCAGCGGGTGCAGAATGCTGCAGCCAGGATGCTTGTGGGAGCCCCAAAAAGAGCGTCTGCCAAACCGTTGCTGAGAGCTCTCGACTGTCTTCCAGTTCATGAGCGAATCGCCTACAAATCATCTTGCATTGCCCATAAGACACTTCAAGGCAAAGGTCCTCCGGCCCTGAGGAGCCTGATTCGTTCCTACAGACCCCCTCGGGCCCTCCGATCGGACCTGGATAATCTTGCCATAGTTTCTAGAGTGAGGAAGGTCCGCACAGGAGGCCGCCGTTTTTCTGTAAACGCGGCAAAAACTGGAACGCTCTCCCTAGGCATATTCGGACTGAACCTTGCTATCTTAAGTTCCGAAAGTTGCTTAAAACTTTTCTTTTCCCTAAAATCCCTTAAGTGCCGGTTCCTTTTGAGTTTTCTGTTATCTGTTAGGCAGCGCTGGGACGCTCTTGGGCAGCCATGCGCTTTACAAATCAAATTTCATTTCATTTCAGATAGTGCTGGATGGGTGATCGGAGAAATACATGGCACAGACAGAAGGATTCCAACACTGCATAGGTATTAACTGGATATTTAGAAGAGCGTAGTATTAGTATGTAGTTTGTTAGAGATCTGCATGCATAGTGTACAAAACCTTGGGGCATATTGTACCTGTACTTGGGTTAGTGGCCAGGCCAATCCTTATGTATATGACTGATAGCTGAAGTAATTTCAGTGCTGCAAAGAGAGTGCATGTTAAATTTATAAGTGCTTAGGTATTGGCCGAGTGATAGGAAACACACATAGTGCTGGATGCGTGAATGGACAAGTGCATGGGACAGACAGAAGGATTCCTAGACTGCATAGGTACTAACTGAGTATTTAAAAGACTGTATGAATGCTATATATCTGATTAGAGATCTGCATGCATAAGTGCACAGAATATTGTAGCTATACTAGTATTGGTATGTCTACGGTTTCGAGAATGGTAGTCTGTATTTTAGGGTGCCAGGAGGTGCATCAGATGATCACGTGGATGATGTCATCATTGATGTCATTTGAGATGTCATCAGTGATGTCATCAGTGATGTCACTGACCATGTCATGAGTGATGTATTATGTGACGTCATCAGCAGTGCATTGCGGGAGCGCGAGTTATAGTTAGCACAACTAACTATAACGGCCGAATTTCTCTAGTTTTGTATGAGTGAAATGTTCAACTAACTATGACGTCAATGAAACCTGTGGTTTTTTCAATGAATTTATTAGTTTTTTTAAATACTAATTTCTAACTATAATGTCCCTGAAACTTGTGGTTTTTTCAGTGAATTTTATATATATATATATATGTATTTAATCTCCTCTCACTCTTACAAGGAAGTAATCAGCACTCAGGTTGTAGTTTGGAAGAATTTAATCTTCAAAGGACGTGATACACGCGTTTTGGTTCGTGCGAACCTTGATAACGATACAAGACATCATTGTAGCATCCTTATTTAAATGTACAAATGCCACCAGTTGCCAACATCAACAAACGCCTACATATTTCTTTAATCCGAAAAGCTGGTGGCCATATTGGCCTGGTCACAATGTTGAAATTCAGAAATTGATACAATAAAGAAGAGAAAAGAAGTGTTAATATGCACACAATGTCATTTCAGCATATCTTGCCCTGTGACCGCCATACCTGTATGTTCGTCAACGTGACTTATTCATAAAAAACATACTTAGGATTGCAAACAACAACATAAACAATGGACTACACATTACTTTAAAGTGAAAGGCTATCAGCCATATTAATTTGAGCACATTGCGTATTATAATGGTTTTTCCGCAAAAGAAAAGAAAAAAAGGGGGTGTTAATATACACACACTATCGCTAAATAAAGTTCTAGCAATTATAGTTCCATTCCATTCACAGCTCATTTGAGATGTCATGAGAGATGCTACTGATCATGTCATGAAGGATGTAATGTCTGAGGTCATTAGCAGTAGATTGCGGTGGCGTAAGTTATAGTTAGCTCAGGTAACTATAACGGCTGAATTTCACTGGTTGTGTATGAGTGAAATCTGAGTCCAACTATACCGTCCCTGTAATCTTTGTTTTTCTCATCAAATTTCAATTTTTTTTAACGTTAAGTAAGAGGCATATCACAATGGATGGAGGGGGGTTGGAAGCAGGGCCTGGCATTGTGCTGCCCCCACCCAAGATTGCTGCTCCTCCCTTTCCTCCTCTTAGCCATCCATTTTCCAAGTCCATGTCCCTGCTCCCTTATTACAGCCCTGGGTGGCATTTGTTCTGCCACTGGCCTTCCCGCCTTCTCTGATCAGTTAGCATGTATGGTTGTAATATCACTGCCTCTTCCTTCTGCCCACAATGGTCTATTATATTGCCACAGCCTATCTTGCCAGTCCTATATTGTTGGTTTGTTGCCCCTGCCCCCCTTTCCACTGCCCTTCATAGTCTGTTGTGCTGACACTGCCCTCCCTGCCTGCCCAGTATGGTCAAATTGTTGCCTCTGCACCCTCCTACATGCCTTAAATTTTCAGAGTATGTGCCCCTGGCCTTTGCCTCTCAACAGTATCCTAATGAAAAACTAGACTGCTAGCCTTCTATATTTATTACAAAAGTGTGCAACGCCTGACGCCATCTTGATGTAATCAAAACTGTAATACCTAGAGCATTTCTTTTAGACATTACATATATGAGAGGGTCTTATTTGCATCACAATTATGGTTAGTGCTCTAAAAAACTAAAATGAGGACATATTTTCAGCGTTTTCATATAGCGACAAAGCACTTTTAAATTATTTGTTATCGTTATTTTTTTTATCCAGTTGACCACTTGATTAAATGTTGCACTTAGGGGAGAGGATGTGGTGTTACTTCCAGAGCTACAGACTTTGCAACTGGGGAACCAGGTTGGAGTTTCTGCTTCAGATCGACATTCCATGATTCTGGTCAAATCACTTCATCTCCCCATGTCTACAACCAAAATTAATTTGTTCTTGTGTGATGTAACCAATGCGCATGTAAAGCACTCCAATACCTGACAAGTCTGCACTATATAAAACTGCAAAAATGCAAAAAATAAAAAGAGTTTTACACACTTCTGTCATTGGGCTACATGTGAGCTACATCGGAGTGATATTTGTGTTACATTTCAGCTCTTTTGTCTCTGGTGGCCATTTTGGGAGATTTATTTGTTATCAAGTTTCCTAATTTCCTCATTTACTGCAGTCTCTTCAGTAGGAAATGTTTTTTACTTTGATTCCATCAAGAAGGTATTCAGATATGTCACACATTTGCCATACATTCTGAATGTTAGCACTCTAGTTGCTCATTAGATCACTGTACTAAAGCTACTGCTCACCAAAGAAGTCTGCTGCTGGTATTAAAAGTGCATGTTTCAGCCTGCATGTCAGATTTTTTTTATGAAATAGAAGAGGATTTGAGAAGTCACTCAAAATGTGCCCTAGTTTTTCTTTCCTCAGCACTAATCATATTTTCTATGGCAAAATTAACCCCCTCATTGTGTTCCTTTTTAAATTAAATGTTTTAAGTGTTACCAGTTTATTCCAATCAAGATGACTTCAGGTGTGTCATACTTTTTGTCAAAAGTAAGATAGTAAGTGCTCTAGTTGTTCTTAAGAACACTCTGGGACATTCTGTCATTGAGCTATACGTGGGCTACATCTGGATGATTTTGTGCTACATTTGGGCTCTTTTGTCTCTGTCTGGCCATCTTGGGAGACTTATTTGTTATGAAGTTTCCTAATTTCCTCATTTACTGCAGTCTCCTCAGTAGGAAATAATTTCAGGTTTTTTAACTGTGGTTCCATCAAGAAAGCATTCAGATGTGTCACACATTTGCCATAAATTCTGAATTTGAGCACTCTAGTTGCTCATTTGATCACTGTAGTAAAGCTAGTGCTCACCAGGGAAGCCCACTGCTGGTATTTAAAGTGCATGTTTCAGTCTGCATGTCAGAATTTTTTAATGAAATAGAAGATGATTTGAGAAGTTAAAATGTGCCCTAATTTTTCTTTCTGCAGCACTAATCATAATTTATATGGCAACATGAACCCCCTCATTTTATTCCTTTGCAAATTAAATGTTTTAAGTGTTACCACTTTATTCCAATCAAGATGGCTTCAGGTGTGCCATACTTTTGTCATAAGAAAGACTGTTAGCGCTCTAGTTGTTCTTTAGAACACTCTGGGACATTCTGTCATTGGGCTATACTAGGGCTACATCTGGGTGATATGTGTGCTTCATTTGGATTCTTTTGTCTATGGTGGCCATCTTGGGAGACGTATTTGTTATGAAGTTTCCTAATATCCTCATTTACTACAGTCTCCTCAGTAGGAAATACTTTGTTTTTTACTTTGATTCCCTCAAGAAGGCCTTCAGATGTGTCACACATTTGCCATAAATGTAGAATGTTACCACTCTAGTTGCTTTTCTGATCACTGTAGTAAAGCTACTGCTCACGAGAGGAGTCTGATGCTGGTATTGAAAGTGCATGTTTCAGTCTTCATGTCAGAATATTTTAATGAAATAGAAGAGGATTTCAGAAGTCAAAATGTGCCCTAATTTTTCATTCTTCAGCACTAATCATAATTGCTATGGCAACATGAAGCCCCTCATTTTGTTCCTTTGCAAATTAAATGTGTTAAGTGTTACCACTTTATTCCAATCAAGATGGCTTCAGGTGTACCATACTTTTGTCATAAGTAAGACAGTTAGCGCTCTAGTTGTTATTTAGAACACTCTGGGACATTCTGTCATTGGGCTATACTGGGGCTACATCTGGGTGATATGTGTGCTACATTTGGGCTCTTTTGTCTCTGGTGGCCATCTTGGGAGACTTATTTGTTATGAAGTTCCTAATTTCCTCATTTACTACAGTCTCCTCAGTAGGAAATACTTTCAGTTTTTTACTTTGATTCCATCAACTAGGCATTCAGATGTGTCACACATTTGCCATAAATTCAGAATGTTAGCACTCTAGTTGCTTATTAGATCACTGTAGTAAAGCTACTGCTCACCAGGGAAGTCTGCTGCTGGCATTAAAAGTGCATGTTTCAGTCTGCATGTCAGAATTTTTTAATGAAATAGAAGAGGATTTGAGAAGTCACTCAAAATGTGCCCTAATTTTTCTTTCTGCAGCACTAATCATACTTTCTATGGCAAAATGAACCCCTCATTTTGTTCATTTTTAAATTAAATGTTTTAAGAGTTACCACTTTATTCCAATCAAGATAGCTTCAGGTGTGCAATACGTTTGTCATAAGTAGGACTGCTAGCGCTCTAGTTGTTCTTCAGAACACTCTAGGAAGCTGCAGTAGAGCACAAAGGAATCAACTGACAGTCTCTGCCCTTGTTGGATGTACATGTTTTACTGAGAATGTCAGACTTCATTATTACATGACTGAGAAAGATAATGTGAATTTACAGAAAATATGCTCTCTGTTTAGCTTATAGATCACCTTCCAAACCTCTGTGGGAAAAGCATGAGAAAATAGTGTTCTCTCAAACATGATTCATGATATCCCAGCAGAAGGCTTTTTCACATGGTAAAATTACCTTAGAACACACCACAATTCCTAAAATGAGTATGGTACCATCAGCAAATGATTTATAATGTAACTAAAGTCTTAAAACCTTCTATTTACTGCATTGCTTTTTAATGAGGTGCTATCATATAAATTGGTCCCAAGCTGGCTGCCAACACTTCTTGGATGAAGTACTGACAGCCAATCAGATCTCATGATGAGATGTGTGGTTAGGCTCAGCCCAGATATATATATTTCTTTATATATACTTCCCCCTCTGCAAATGTGCCAGGGGGCATGTTTGCAGAGTGGTGCAGGGAGGGGCCGGGGCTTGAGGTGACAGATTGCACCACTCTGCAAACGCCCCCCTGGCGCGTTTGCAGAGGGGGAACTGATTCCCCTTGAATACTGGGGGTCCCCGGGGGCCAAGTAGCCCACCATGAACCTCCAGTATGCGCCAGGGGGCTGCTTGCAGGGAGGTGTAAAAAGGGGCGTGGCCCATTTACACGTCTCTGCAAGGCAACTCCCTGGCGCGTTTGCAGAGGGGGAACTAATTCCCCTTGAATACCCCAGATCTGTTCCCATTTCTTGGGGCAGCCCCTGACTTCGTAGATGACTGTTTCAGCCAACAGCCAAACATCCAGGGCCTTGTTGGCATCATTTGGGTGGTGGGACTCACTCACCAAAATGCCACCAGCAGGGCCCAACATAAATCCAGCTGAATCTGGTCAGCTACATTCTTGGTAAAAGTAGGCTTCTTGCAGCTTTTGCAGACCTGTAGCCTAAGAGGTGGTCACAAAATTGAACCTTGGAGTCCACTTTTCCTGGGTACAAGTGGTACAAATGGGAGTAAGTCCAGTCCTTAGGGCCTTTCTTCACAGGTTCAATAGCAGGTGAAGTCCTTCTCCCATCTTCTACAGGTTCAGATGTATTCTGAAGAAGGTATCCAGGGATGCAACATTTATGACTGGCACCAAATTCATGGTTGGGGAAACCTCCCTGACCAATTGGGAAAAGATTCCCAGGGGTATCCCTACCCACTCTGACATTACATCCTGTGGGGCTGGTCATAAACAGTCTCACAATATACTGCTCTGCCAAGATCCAACATGGAAGAACCTACCTTTTGTTAGGCAGAGCTCTGGGCACACCCCTGTGGTGTGTCTAAGAATTTGAGAAAGTCCCTCTTTAAACCTGTTCTCAATCAGGTTATACCCCCACTGAGATTGGCACTATCCTGACCATGGAAAGGACAGCCTAGGGTTGAGGTATATCTGACAGGGGATGCAATGTTGATGCTTGTGCGGGCACATCCTTCAGGTCATCCTGCCAGGAGGAGGTCACACCTCCTTCCACTCAAGGCCCATTTGTTCCCTCTCCTGGAAGCCATTGACACCTACTTGCAGGGGGCATCAGGGAGCAAGGTGACAGGTGGGGATTAACTCTGAAAAGCCTACCAGAGGCGTCTGCAGGAAAATAGTGACTTTCTAAAGTCAGTATTTCTGAAACAGAGAAAACTCAACTTTGGATTTATTAACTAAAACAATGAGTGTTTGAAGTATTTTCCTAACTAGAGCAAATCCAAAGTTAGCTTCATTAAGTGAAAAAAATTTATCAACTGTTCTCTATGGGACAACCTGCCTTGTTGTTGTGAAAAATCGGTTTGGGCATTTTTTACTGAAAGGACATGTAAAGCATTTCATACATATGTCCTGCTTTCACATACTATACACCTTACCTTAGGGCTGGTAATGTCTCCTTTGATTCTGACTTACCACTAATTACAAGGTAGTTTTACACCTGTTAAAAGGGTGATTTTAACAGGTCAAAATTGGACGCAATTTCGTCACTAGTAACAAATCAGGGGAAACTAGATGCCTAAACCTGCTCCAACAAACAACAGTGTAATTGCGGATGTGGACTTATAGTTGAAAAATTAGCAAGTTTGCCGGCTATTCTGACGGACATCCTAGGGGAGGTAAAACACTCCTGCAATCCGATCGAAAAAGTAACCGATCTTATTTCGGAAAAGTCGCATTCAGTCAACACGTTGAGCAGGAAGGAGCGCACAAGCAGCAACCTGCAAAAGGATTTAGAACACAATCCAAGGGAAGCGGGGCTGGAAAGGTCAGCACTAGACCTGGAAACAACAGAGCCCACCCAAAAATCCATTAAGGAGGAAAAAATATCAACCATAAGACAAAAGAAAAAGGCCAGGAAAGCCAGATTAAAGTATAAACAGCAACAAAATACAGATCTAGGCAACTTTTTCCCGATTTTTAAATCAAATACCCCCCAGGAACTCAATGCTTCTTTGCTGATCACGCTGCAAGGCGGCAAGGAGGGACCAATTCAGCCGCCAGACAAACTGGACACCCAAATCCTCTTGAGGGACCGAAAACCAAGACAGGGAGTCACAACAATACCCTCCAAACAACCCTGTTCTACAAATTCCCCACCATCTACAGCCCATAGCGATCAAAGAGTAATAAGTTCAGTTTTCATGAAAGACCACAATCCAAGGCAAGGAACCATCGACCCTTCTTATATTACTGATAACGGAGGTCCTGAGCAAATAAAGCCCGGACGAATTATGGGAGAAAACTCTGGCACACAAAGTCTGTCTAAATTGGTCAATAACCACGGTCCGATTTCCATCAGAATGCAGAACACCCCTTTGAAATTGGGTATAACCTTAAATGAAAAACTAGGAGGATCATCAGAACCAAACTCGAAAAACGTACATTCTCGCATGTGCGTCACAGTTTTGAAAAACGAGCGCAGCTGCGCGCTATTCCAAAGGGGGCCTATTTCTTTGCCAAACGAGCAACACAAATCTGGACAAAATCAAATTACAATAAACTCAATGAAGTCTGTGAAAATGGATCAGGAACGAGAAGTCCCCTCCAAAAGAAGCAATTTTAATGAATTCATGAAGCCCCTTTCGACCAAAACAGGCTTTTTACAATTGTCTAAAGAACTCCCTCATCACCCTGAATCTCCATATCATAAGCTAACTTTTATTCCGGAATATCCAACAAAGGGGCCACAGTATACCCTCAATCGAGGCAACCTGTTAAAACTGTTTCACGAAACACCAGCACTAAGAGAGATAACAACACAAGACCTTCTGGCTGTCGAATTAAAAATAAAACTTCATAATACAGACACCGAAGACACCGTCACAACTTGGGCCTCAAAGGCCATCGCAGATAAGATATTTTCCACAAAAGTCCATTTTGAAACAGGGAGTATATCGATCGTATGACACACATGCCCAAGATATCCCTATCCGTTACAAAACAGCTCTCGCAACGAAACAAAGGGGAACGGAAAAAAAGGTTCTCCCTTTTCCTGTCTACTAGGTGCACGTGGCACCTCACCTGTTGCATCAAGTACAATGG
Organism: Lissotriton vulgaris; assembly: GCF_964263255.1. Lineage (NCBI taxonomy): Eukaryota > Metazoa > Chordata > Amphibia > Caudata > Salamandridae > Lissotriton > Lissotriton vulgaris. Next base: position 2,118,430,490 of record NC_141687.1, on the reverse strand, counting down.
ATGGGGTAACCCTGAAAGAAAATGAGCAATCAACTAGTCAGCATGGCCGAGAAAGAATGGACTGGTCTTGGGTTCCCATGGTCGTGAGCAATAAGGGTCCCTAACACGGAGCAAAAACCTTCTACGACATCTTGTAGGAGGAAGGAAATGCAGACCTTTAACAAACCAACAAATCTCTCAGTTTGCTCATGGAACGTACATGGCTACCAAGAAATGGAGCTGGACCTTGACACACAAGCCTTCTTTTACCAACAAGACGTAATCTTGATTCAGGAGTCATGGAAACTATCACCCACAGTAATACCAGGATTTAAGGATCACCATATCTTGGCAGAAAGACTCTCAAACTTTGGGCACCCCGGGGGAGGCTTATCAACATACATAGCCCAAAAATACAACTGGGTATCGGAAGTACTGGACGTGGGAATCAATTGGGTGCAAGTGATTAGAATCACAGAAACTCTGACTGTTGGGCCCGAACAGTGGCAAATCATAATTCTCAACGTTTATATCCACCCGGACCGGAAGTTACATCAGGAAAAACATACAAGCCTAACGTCACTGATAATATTGATGCAAAAAACGTACTCAGGATGCCCATTGCTCATCTCTGGGGATTACAACTGTGATCTAATTGGCAAAAAGAGGGCAAAAGGAAACATGCCATCGCCCATTGGTGGTCTGAGGCTAGCTTCCGACCTAAGAGAACTAGGTCTGACGACTCTGAACGGCAACACAAGGGGGACAGGCTGGCAGATATTACATATCTGTGTGGAAGGGCCCACTCCACAATTGATTACACAATAGTAAGCGATGAGCTAATTCCAGGCATCGAAGCATTTCAAATTGCTCAACGGCCAGAAAGCGATCATTTCCCCCAAATAACTAGTTTAAACACCGTACTCACTCTGGCACCGAATATGTAATGTCTTCTACACAAAATTCAACCTAAAGAAATTAAAATGGCGAGGAGAAGGTTTGGAAAAAATTCAGTCCACCGTCATAGCTCGAAAACTCGAGTTAGGGTCGCAAAAAGAGGAAGACCTCGTAAAAAATTGGGAGCAACTGATTTTGTAACCTGCTCCATAGGTTTCCAGCAACATCAGGGAAACAGAGTAAGTTTACCTTCAAAAAGGAGCCCTGGTTTAATATGGAGATAAAAACAAAAAAAAGGAGGGTAGCCAAAGAGGTCCAAGCTCCAGCCCGCCAAAAAAGACTGGGGTTACAGTTAAACAAGGGACACCTTATTGAAGCCAGAAGCACTTATGGAAAGTCACTAAGTATCGCAAAGTCTTCCTATAAGGAAAAGTTATGGAATACACTCCTAAGTGCAGGAAAACATCCTAACAGTTGTGACTTTTGGGGCATTATTAATGATCTAAATAAAGGATCAAATCTTCATCAGGAAGCAGGTATGGGAGCTGACTCCTGGTCCCTGCACGTACACACCCTATATTGCACAACAACAGCAGGTCTCACGAATGGTTTACGGGCAACAAATACAATTGAGGAGGAACCGATTGGAATTAATAACATAGGTACCGAAGGTTTAGGGACGAAGGGGGTCTTAAAAGAGGAGACTGCATTCCCGGAATTAACCAACAGAGGGGAACTGTGTAAAATCATAACTAGACTAAAGGCAGAAGGTGCAGCAGGCCCGAACGGGCTGCCCAACGCCATCTTCAAACATGACCTGGCGTTCTGGGCAGAAACTCTAACGCCACTTTTCAATCATATTTATAAAGAAGACCAGGTCCCCGCATCTTGGAAGGGTAATGTTATTCACCCAATATTTACCAACCAACAAACTACAGGCTTATATCCTTGATAGATGTGGAGGAAAAGCTCTACGCCTCCTGCCTTCTTTTAAAGCTGCAACACTGGATTGAAGAATCAAACAGAATTCCCTGGTCCCAGACAGGCTTCAGGCGGAAAATGGGAACAATTACCAACTTGACTTGCCTGTCATTATTAATGGTATCAAAGGGAGCACGGTTGTACGCCTGTTTTGTCGATATTAAATCGGCATTTGACCGAGTTAACAGAGAGCGTTTATGGGGAAAATTACAGACCTGGAGTGCCGACCAAACTGTTAAAGGTATTAAAAGCTCTATACCAAAATACCTGGGCAAAAGTGAAATTGGGAAACGGACCCTACACAACGAGGAGTATAACAACGTACCAAGGCCTAAAACAAGGTTGTGTTCTAGCACCCCCTCTTTTTAATCTTTTCCTTTCCGGCCTTGCAATTGTGCTGGAGACGGATGAAGTTCACCCACCATCATTGTCTAATCATCGAATTCCTTGCTTGCAATACACAGATGATATAGTATTGCTGAGCAAAATACCAATTGCTCTACAAAGAGCACTAAATTTACTAGCAGCATACTTAAACCAGGAAGGTCTGGACCTAAATAAAGAAAAAACAAAAGTGGTCCGCCTAGTAGACCCAAAAAACCTAAGGTATACATGGATGGTGAATGGGACAAAGGTGGAAGAACAAGGGTCTTATAAGTACCTTGGAATCACAATATCTCAGGGCGCAAAACAAACGGAGCATAAAATTGCAATACGCGCAAAAGCCCAAACCTTAATCTTCGCTTACCGTCTACTAAAAACAAAAATGGACGGTCCAAATTACAACCATCTGTTGAAAGTCATGTCGGCCCAAATTTTACCCTCTCTGTCCTATGGTCTGGTCACCTGGTGTGGCAAGGAAGCCGATTTACTAAATGATCTCCAAACCAAAATCTATTAAGCTGTTTTTAATCTTCTAAGATGTGCCTCAGCCTCGCAAGTCAGGCTTGAATTTGGTCTGCAAAACCAAAAATACAGGAGCATGAGCGGCTTCGTAAAACTGTGCTATAAACCTAGATCTGCAGATCCGGAATCCATGGACTGGCTAAGCTGGGAAGTCATAAAAAATCAAGGGGAGATCGGAACCCCGTGCTCCTGGGGAAAGTACTTGAAAGTCTGTGTGAAAGAGCTGGAGTTGGAAGCTGCATGGGAATCCGCGACGGACAAAGCAAGTATAAGTAGATTGGCCAATATGGCAGCAAAAAAAGAAATCTTTTCAAGAAGATAAAGGGACATTTATAAAACGACGACACGTCTGGACCATTATCAACTCCTTCAAAGCAGGATTACCACATGCTTACTTAACTTCCCACTTCAACGAGTACTTAAAAAGAGCTTTTATAGACTTTAGGATGGGTATGCACATCTCGAAGGATCTATTACCATCCTGGAAAGGTGACCATCAGACAGAGCAATGCAGACTATACGGTTACAAAATTGAATCTTTAGCACATTTTCGGTGTGTCTGCCCGGCACTCTTGGCACAGCGGCAACAACTATTGAAATGCATCTTTAACAAGCTAAATATCTGCTCCTGCAGACAAGCTGTAACATGCTGGTTGGTAAGGAGTTCTATTATTATGGCGTGCCGGGTAACAAAATTCTTGGCAGAGGTGAAAAAGCGTTTGAGTCAAGTAGAACAGGGGGTAGGCCAAGAAGCGGGACACCTTGGCCCCCATGAATCTAAAGACTGAAAAAGTCTGCACGAACATGCAAAAACATTCTGATAATCCAAGATAGGGGGAGTATCTCTGGAAGAAACTTTTAAACATCGTTCTACATTATTTTTTAACTAAGGAGGAGATATAATTTTACTAAAATATATATTACATTTTGTAATATTACTTATCATGTGAAAATTGTAATAATTTTAATTAATTATGCAATAAACCTTTAAATAAAATTTAAAGAAAAGATTGGCTTATAGGCTTGTGGTCGACACGTTTCGAATCCCTTTGTTAAAGGAATTCTCCTCAGGACCAAGTATCTCTGAAAGATATGATAAACAGCTTCTTAATATAAGTCTTTTAAACTTATCCCTCCAATTTCTTTAAAGGACTGCAGCTAGAGGCCTCTTACCTTATCAAACCCTCTGACAGAATCACATGGATATTTCTCATATCCTGTCTGCAAACAAAAATTAAATAAACTCGTCACAGTTGCCATCTTAAATCTGTCATAACGTGCATTCTATTCTATAGATCAATTGTTGCTTACTTGAACAAATCCAGGCATGAAGCGCCTGAATGTTGGCCTCCTTCCCAATTCTGTATGTTGCGGCCAGTATGATGGTATTCTGAAAAGCAAAGTTAGTCTCTATCAATAGCCGGGTTGTCCAATTAATAGCAGTGTCAGAGAACAGTTGTGGCTTCTTCTTAATACCTGTTTGAATCTGGATGATCCTTTATAGGTGCTTCTTTCTATATGTGGTATGTCGGATCTCTGGAATGAAAAGGACGGGTGTTTAATAATGCTTATGGTCTGGTGGTACTTCTTCGTTACAAACAGCACATTCCATCATGCTTCAACGGCTGTTGGCTTTACTCTAACGGACTGGGATGCTTTTTGTAGATATGGTGGCATACATGTTGAAACAAGCATCATTGTTGGCATGGGCGCCGTGCTGTGTTGCAGCGGCGAACTCCATTTCTTTAAAGAATGGGCTTGGTTATCATTAAGGATCAACTTCCCGCTTGCCCAGGGAGAAAAATATAGAAGAGATCTGCATGCTTTTGCGTCTTGTGCTACTTGTTCAAATACTTTTAGAATTACGAGAGATGCCGTGTTGTGTTGTGCCGGCGGGCGGCACTCTTTGCAACCCCGGGCTTGTGTGGACATGAAAAATGCACTTCTTGTTTGCTCGCTATCACTGATGTAAAAAAATAATAAAATAAGTTCCGTTTAATGTTGCGGGTCCGTGATTTAGATATTTTTTTTAAACGTAGAAGGGTGTTATCCTTAATTCTGAACAATGCTTATTGTATAGGTGGCGCTTACCTCAATTTACTTGGCGGAGAGCTGAACTCATCTCTTGGTGTTTGCTTTGTTTACATGGGTACAGGAAAGCGTATCATCGCGATCCTTCAAACGCGAGTTTCCCGCCGCAGTGAGCGGAGATTTCTGGGAGTAGTAGTCAACGCTTAAAGTTAATAAAATTGGGGGAGCAATGTAAATCAACTCTATAAAAAGATCGAGTTTTAAAGTTAACTTAATACTAGATGGCATGGTTGTCTATGCTCGATTTATATGGGTATAAAACCGCATGTCGTCACTATACTTCCACACGGGTTTAAACACAGTGTGAAGCCAATGCTGGGAATTGCTTAAAGTCAGAAAGATTAGGAGAGTGTTGTACATCAGTAGCATCCGTAATAATGATCTACAAAGTTGGCAAAAAATGCCTTGCCAGCAGAGGCATATATTGAGCTACATTTCTGAATCGCCTGAGTTAGTTAGAGTCGGATAGAATTGATGTTGAGTAACATGGTTGAATAGTATTCTTGTCATCTTCATGTTATTAGGAAGCAAATAAAAATAAAGATGTCCCTTTAGTGTTGGTGGGAGAAGTCCTCTGGAGACCTTCGTTGTGTACTAGAGGTGTCTAGCCCAGTTTGGTAAGTGTGACACAGCCATTTCTGTCTCTTTGATGTTGTGTGCGGTGTTTAATACTAATCTGGGCAGAGACAGCACATAGTCCCCTCCATAGATATTGGGAGGGATCCAGTCAAAGGCAAAGAATTTCAGGATATTGCTGTTGCTGGAATGGTGGTTCTTAAAATGTCTTGCAACAGGTTATTCCCTGTCATGTTTTGTTGATAGCTCTCATATGGTCCAACACATGCTTTTTTACACTGTGTATGGTAATGTTTATGGTACTGCCAATATAGAAAAGATTGCATGTACACTGGAGAGCATAGATGCAAAAATCAGATTTGCAAGACAGAGCCATGTGGATCATGAATGGTTCTCCAAAGTCAGTGAAGGAAATAAACTGCACCTCATTACTTGACCTGCATGCTTTGCAATTATGACATGGCACAAAACCAGGGGTGCAGATATGCTCTGTCTGATTTTTGGCCTTAGTTATCATATTTCTGCAGAGCATGTCCTTAAGGTTCACATTACATCGATATGTAATGCTGGGCTGGTATTTATTTCAGAATACTCTCTTAATTGTGAAGAACCAGTCAATGTTTGGGTACAGTCTTACGTATCTTACCTGACTGTTTATTGTAGGTGGTGATGAACATGATGTGTTCCTCATCTTCTAGTGCCCATTGCATTGGCACAAGAGTGTCTGAACTGTTAATACCTTGCACCTTTCTCACAGCTGACATTGTAACCCTACCTCAAAATCTGTGTGGCATCACATTTCTTTCTCCTTCAAAAATATCTCTCATTGCTGCAATTTTTGCATGGCCTGATCAACTCAACAAAAGGGATGCTCTTCACCAAGTTTTTGGATGGCCACTGGTGGCATGTAATATGCTGTTGCCAGCAGTCCTTTTCTGAAAGAGTTTAGTGTTGATACATGAGTTGTACACCTCAAGTTAGAGATCAATAAATTCCAAAGATCTATTGTGCATGTGACTAGTACATTTGAGATTGAGATTGGTAATTTTCAGGCTTTCCACAAATGTATTGGCCACAGATTCAGACCCTAACCAAATGACACATATATCCTCAATATATCTCACCCTAACGGGAGCCACGTTATCAGGCGTTTTGCTTTCCGACGTCCTACTTACTTATGAAAGAACACGACGTGATAGGGTCGGTCCTTTGTGCGTGGACATCGAAGTATCAGTTGCATAGGTCACATTAGATGACGTTTTAACTTCACTGGGGACCACACAATCTCCACCTTTACGCTTACCTCCACATGAGAGGATTACTATGGAGCCTTTATACACCTGTGCCTGAGGGGACCAAAGACTACAAGACGTTCCATCTACTACAGGAACTCCTATCCCTTCTTGATGCCTAATTCGGATCTCTCCGGATACAGAGTGTTCTTTGTGTGGCCTTGCTCCCAATAGGATATGCTTGGTGTTATACTCATTCCATGACTTGTGATTCTCCAAAGAATCATATCATAGCCTTGAGAACGTCTAAGTACTAACTGTGTACAGACGAAACACGTGTTGGCTGCATTTCATGTCTGGATATAACCTTACAAACGAACAGGAAATAATACAAAATTATACACTCAAGCATCGTGATCTGGTCATCTTCTCCTGGTGGAATTCTGGATCAGTTTATGTCATTATTAACATTATGCATATATATATGGAACATAGAACAGCTTCAGTTTACATTCTTGTTATTGTCAAGACCGTGCATAATTGTAGGTAGGGTGTGCTTCATTACCTTCTTTTTTGGATGTTCGTAACAGCAGGTTGTTTTCAACTTGCTAATAGCACTCTTTGGAAGTGAGTGTCTTTGGTTTGCTTAGAACCCTGCTGTACTTTCAGCAACAATTTACCTAATACGCTCCTAACTGTTGTGATTACAGATTGAATCTTGTTTTGATGTGCTGTTTCTCCCTATTAGGGAACACTACTACCATTCTGTACTTGTGTATTTCTCACCCAGAGCACCACATGGTCATCATAAGATGTAATGTTGACGCAAGCCGTTCCTCCCACCAGCCCATGTAAAGACATGTGTATTGGGAGGTAAAACTGGTCCTCATGGTGGTAGCCCATATATATATATGTATATATATATGTATATATATATATATATATATATATATATATATATATACACATATACAGATAATGGCGAAATGAGCCCGCGCCACTTTTCAATGGCGGGCCTCAGCGGGGTTTCGCCTTACCCCAATACATCCAACGACGAAGTTGCCACGCAATATCCAAAAAGACAACAAGCTGAGGCCCAAATGCAATCACGGTGAAGTTTTAATAGCGATAACATCCTTTAAAAAAGAAATCAGTCTGCAGCAAGTTCACTCTAAAAACAACTCTAGACACATCTTTGTATTTTAACCGAGATGGACCGCTAGTGACTCATCTCCGTTATGTCCCGATGGATACCATGTTTGATATTTGATTATCATTCTCGATTCTAATTTTTGTAACTCCTTCAATCTGTCACCTCCTCTTTACCTTCTAGGAATGCAGTCCAATACTACAAATGAGAGGAGACTAGTATTTTGTTTGTGTTTTTTGAAAAAGTGGTGAGCAATGGGATATTGTTTGTCATGATGATTAATTGCCCTTAGGTGCTCCAAAACTCTTTTTTGTGCTTTGTGTATCGTACTGCCAATGTAATACAGATTACATGGGCACCTAAGGGCATATACAGCATATCCGTGTCGCATGAAACATGCTTTTGGATTTTGAAAGGACCACACATGGCTGATAGCTTGACAGATTTACAACTGGAGCTGTACTTACAGGCTTTGCACTTTACACATACATAAAACCCTTGTACAGCCCCAGTTGCTATTTTGGTAGTTTTAGGTAGCATAGCTGGATTTACCATATCCTTAAATGATTGCGCTTTTCTAAACGTAATCTGTGGTGAATTACTCACTGCTTTTTCTAAGTCTAAATCTGTCTGTAATATGCTCCAATGCATATCTAGAAATGTTCTCATCTCATATGCTTTGTTGCTGTATGTTGTCACACATCTTACTTTCTCAGAGTTAGAGATAATGCTCTCTTTGATTTTTAGTAAATAATCTCTTTCTCTTGCCTGCACTTTACTGCATGCTGTTGCTATACACTGATCACTGTACCCTCTCTCTTTAAACCGTTTGATCATAGTAGCACATTCAGTTTGGTATCCTTCTACAGTATTGCAATTTCTTTTAGCCCGTAGCAATTCTCCATACGGGATACTTTGGATCAAATTGTTGGGGTGACAGCTCCGGGCATGTAACATGCTGTTCCCAGCTGTATCTTTACGGTGTAATGATGTCTCAATTTTGCCTTTCTGAACTTCTAACATTAAATCCACAAATTCAATTTTTTCTGAACTAATTTGATGTGTAAATCTTAAGTTCAACTAATTTTTGTTCAGAATATCAACAAATTTATCTGCTTCCTCTCTTGTGCTGTCCCATATACAAAAAACATTGTCGATAAATCTCGACCAACTTTTGACATGTTTTTTGTATGGTTCCAGGGTCCGGGCCATCTCCTCCTCCCACCCGCCAAGGTATAAACACGCAAAGCTGGGGGCGAAGCAGGTGCCCATCGACGTGCCCATGATCTGCCGATATATCTGCTTATCGAAGATTAAATAATTCTTCGTAAGGCATCTGAGTATCATGTCAATTAATACTTCCGTATGCATCAAATAGGAAATGGATTTTTCACCTAGGTAGTATCTGCACGCCCTTATCCCTAATTCATGCGGGATACTTGTGTACAAACTATTTACATCAAGACTCAGCATTAGACAGTTGGCATTCCATTCCACCTTAGCAATCAAATGTAAGAAATCCCCTGTATCCTTAATGTAGGACGGTAATTTCTTAACAAGGGGTTGGAGAAAATAATCTACATATCTAGATGTGTTTTCCAACCCTGACCCTCTAGATGAGACTATTGGAGTGCCGGGGGGTTTTTCTTTGTCTTTATGGACCTTTGGTAAAAGGTATAAGACAGGTGTCTTTGGGAATTTACAGTATAGGTAGTCATATTCATTTTGTTCCAGCCATCCCTTCTCCTTCCATTCCTGCAATTTTTCATGATATTCCTTGTTAGGTGTATCATAAAAATTCTTGGAACTTTTCTCATCATGCATTGTGTTGTTTAACTGTCTTAGACCCTCCTCTACATATCGTTCTCTCCCCCACACCACCACATTTCCCTCTTTGTCTGATTTCTTAATTACAATAGTGGGGTCTGTTTGTAGTGTTTTGATAGCTACCTTTTGCTGTGGAGTCAAATTTCTTTTACCTCAGAAAGGAGTATTAGCCAATTTTTTAAAACCGTTCTTCACTCCTTTTTCGAAAATATCCAAGGCCTCATTTTGTATCTGTGGAAGGAATATAGATTTTGATTTGAAATGACTCTTATAACTGAGGTCTACTGTGATGTCATCATTCATTAGATTCAAAAAGGGATCTGGATTGAAGTCCAATTGATTTCCTAACTCATTCACCATATGTAACGTTTCAACATCATTGATACAGAGATTACTGACCTCATTTCAACCTGTTGTTCCTGTTCCAGTACTCACTTTAGTGGAAAACCATTTCCTAAGTTTAAGTTTCCTTGTAAAGTGGGTAAAAGTCAATTTGGGCTTGTGTATAATCAAACTCGTTTGTCGGGACAAAGGTAAGCCCCAATGCCAACACATCAATTTCATCATTCGTCAGTAATCGATCCGATAAATTCAGAACAGTTTGTTTCTTCAATTTTGCTTGTTCCAATCTTTGGTCCTTTTTTGCCACCTGGTTCGAGACCCCACTGGACTGTCCGTTAAACCTTTCGGCGTTACTTGTAGCCTTTCTATGCCTCTTCCTCCGTGACCACGCCCTCGACCTCTTTGGTTGGCCGTTCCCGGATTTCCCTGGACCGTTAGCCTCTCTTGGGTCATCAGGGAAAATTCTTTTAAAATTTTGTCTTTTACCGACATTTCTTGTGCTTGGTCTTTCCCACTGGTAGTTGCTATCGGTTCAGGAGTCTTGTTTGAAATCATGACACATTCCTCATCATTTGTTTCTCTAGGGGCTGTTACTGTTCCACCTGCCCCCTGCCCTGTTTGTCCTCTCAGACGATCAAACTTTCTGGCAAATGTTAAAATGTGTCCCTTTTCATAGTCAATAAAGTCTCTCATGAATTTACGTTGTTTCTTCTCTTTTATTTCTTTTTCGATGTGGTCTAATTTGCTATCAATTTTCGCCATTTCATGATCAAACTCCTCTGCTTCACACATCGATTTAAGTTGTGCTATAATATCATCAATTCCGTTAATTTCTCAGTCCCGAGTAGAATACTTTACCAGCAGTTTCAACATTACCGTTGAACATTGATGATTATTCTCTGCCCATTCTTCGATTAGGTCCGGGTCTGGGTCATTAAATGTAGGGGTGATAAAGATGTGTAACCCTCGTGGTACTCGGCCCGCATCTACATATTTCCGCAGTGTGGTGGATTCCCACCATTTATTTTGTTCTAGTTTCAGATATTTCCAAAGACGATCCCATAAGGCAATTTTAGACGGACTGCTGCCAACTGTTAAACTCGTAGTATTTCCATCCTTTTGTGCTAGAGTTGCAGTTTCAAACATTTTATTTGCTGCCTCACTTCGTTTTTCATTTCTTGATGTCGCCATTGTTAAACACACGTACAATGTACGTACTCACTTTCACGATGCTGAAAGCTGGTTAATCTTTGCCTCAACTGGCTTGTCTCCAAATTCCTGTAGTTTTCTGCCGTTTTCGTGCACGCCGTGCGTGTTCTCCAGATAGCTTCAGTATTGTAGCCTACAGCACAAATCATCCTCGTATTTGGCTGGAGTTAGCTACTTGCTGAGATCCTTGTCATGTTACAGCAGGGGTGGGCGCCGGCTACTCAGTCCATAAACCACAGAAATGGCGAAATGAGCCCAAGCCACTTTTCAATGGCGGGCCTCAGCGGGGTTTCGCCTTACCCTAATACATCTAACAACAAAGTTGTCACGCAATATCCAAAAAGACAACAAGCTGTATGTGATATATATATATATATATATATATATATATATATATATATATATATATATATATATCACATTTCTTCAATCAATTTTCTTGGTGCTTTAATTCCTCAGCCTGATCTGATTCCTGGAAGCTGTCATCTTCACTGTCAGAGATCTTTAAAATACAGTAAAGAAGTAACAGCTGTAGCTGGGTTCAGTCTTTCCTTCACCATCTGGATCAGAAGACCTATGAATCAAATGGCAAAAAGTGAGAAAGTCTCTGGTAGTTGACTCCCCAGGACGCTGGGCAGTCATCATATGTCCGTTTGTGGACATAAAGGAGAAACGTGCAGTATCATAAGGAGCAACAGATTTTATCCTTCGCAGTCGGAGGACGGTCACTGGATCTCCAGTCTTAAACTCAATGTATTTTGCATGTCGCCTCTTGTCACCCTAGGCTTTTATCTTTTCTTTATTGGCCAAGTCCATCATTTGAGTTGTATTATCACCTCCCTCTTTTTTGTTGGTCCATGAAGGCAACTTGGTTGTTACTGCTCTCCGGAACATCAAAGTCATAGGACTTTTGCCATGGTTGAGTGAGGTGTTGATTGATAGGCTGGAATTCCACACCTTTTATAAATTGAGGTTCTCAAGAGTTGCATGTTGTACTGCTTTCTTTAGCATACTCATAAAATGCTCAACAAGTCCTTTACCCTGTGGCCCCAAAGGTCTACTCTACTTAGTTGCTGCCCGCATGGCTCGTGGATGGGTGGGCGGGCACGGGGGAGCTACAGGTAGGATCGAGTGAGTGGTTTGAAATTAAATTAAAAAAAACTACTTACTGTGAGCCGGGTGCTGCGTCTTCTCTGCTCCTGCTCTCCTGTCTCAGACAAGAACAGGAAACAGGCAGCCAGCTCCCTCCCCTCACCAATCACAACACTGCAATGCAGTGTTGTGATTGGTCTGAGTGCCGTAACATGGCGCTCAGTCATGGGCTGAAGGGGGGCGCTATGTTCTCCATGCAGCCTGCATGGAGAAGGAGAAAATCATTGCGCAGTCAGGAGTAGGCAAACCACTCCTCCCCTGCCCTGCTCAGAGAGCAGAGCAGCCCACCCAAGAAGCAGGACAAGAAACAAATAAAGACAATAACTCTAAGTTATTGTCATTGTATGTTTCTCACTGCTTAAAAGCATTGGGGCGATGCTCCTCCGCCATAGCGGAGGAGCCGCCCTGACTCTTCTGATGCTTTACATTCAGATGCTCTAAGAAATCCTTGAATTTTCGACTGTTGAAAGGCGGGCCATTATCAGACTTCGAAATGACTGGAACACTCTATGTTGTAAAAATGCCACCAAGTTTCTCAAATGACTCGCTCATGAGTTGTGGATGAGAGATCCTCTATTGATAGAAATTGAGAGTACTCATTCGCAATTACCATCAGATGATGTCCATTGTCGAGTGGACCAGAGAAATTGATGGCTATTCTCTCACATGCATGCTTAGGGATTTCTGACATGGTAAGAGTATGTCGAGTATTAATTGTAGAGAGGCAGCTGCATAGATGATAGGTCTTGAGTCCCTTTTCAAGTCTCTCATCTAAATATGGAACCCATACGCTATCTCAGAAAGCTCTTTGGTGGCAACAATACCACGATGTCCTTTGTGAGCCACTTCAACCTTATTCTCTCTGCAATTAGGATTCCTGTCTCTTGCAGTTTAACTCCTTCCTGAGATATAGACAGTTCATCTTTAACATTTTTGTACTTTTAGTATTAACCATCTCTGGTGAGAGGTCAAGAGTGTCAGTTTCTGGTGAGAGATCAAGAGTGTCAGTTGTAATTATATCTTTAAACTTCAGCATATCACTGTCATGGCTCATGGGCTGGGCTAACGAAATGGCTGCTAGCGTATCTGACTTTACAATTAAATGAATGTAGGCTTCAGCCATCCTCGGTGGTGTATGTTGACCTTGTCACTCTGGAAAAGTAGCCTGCAGGGTTTTGAACTTTCCCTGGAGATGTACAATGGTGTCATCGGATCACTGACAGAATACCGACAGTCAAAATATCGACTTGCCAAAATATCGAGGTAAAAATATCGAATGCCAGAATATCGACTTCCTATCTACAAACAGGTAAGTACAAAAATATCGACTCCAAAATATCGATAGGAAAAAATATAGACAGTCAAAATATAATTATTTTTAAATATCTTAAAAGTCATTTAAAACTAATATAATAATAAATATAATTAATTTAAACATACTTAAAATACTTAAATAAACTTAAAATTAATAAATAATTAATTTAACTTTTAAAAAAAGAAAAATAATAATTTTAAAACACATATATATATATATGTGTTGGAGCCTTTAAATATATATATATATATACATATACATATTATTAACAAAACATATACAATATTTTTTCCGTAGGATAGCGAGAGGGTTAAATTTACTATTCCCACTCCAGAGAGTGCAACAGTAGGGAAAGCGTTGGATAGCATAGGGGTAAAAATTACTATTCCCACTCCAGTGAGCGCAACAGTAGGGAAAGCGTTGGATAGCCTAGGGGTAAAAATTACTCTTACCACTACAGGGAGCGCAACATTAGGGAAAGCGTTGGATAGCGTAGGGGAAAAAAATTACTATTCCCACTCCAGTGAGTGCAACAGTACGGAAAGCGTTGGATAGCGTAGGGGTAACAGTTACTATTCCAACTCCAGAGAGTGCAACAGTAGGGCAAGTGTTGGATAGTGAGAGGGTAAAAATTACTATTACCACTCCAGAGAGAGCAACAGTAGGGAAAGTGTTGGATAGCGTAGGGGTAAAAATTACTATTCCCACTCCAGAGAGCGCAACAGAAGGGAAAGCATTGGATAGCGTAGGTGTAAAAATAACTATTCCCACTCCAGAGAGTGCAACAGTGGGGAAAGTGTTGGATAGCGTAGGGGTAAAAATTTCTATTCCCACTCCAGTGAGTGCAACAGTAGGGAAAGCGTTGGATAGCGTAGGGATAAAAATTACTATTCCTATTCCAGAGAGTTCAACAGTAGGGAAAGCGTTGGATAGGGTAGGGATAAAAATTACAATTCCCACTACAGTGAGTGCAACAGTAGGGAAAGCGTTGGATAGCATAGGGGTAAAAATTACTATTCCAACTCCAGAGAGTGCATCAGTAGGGAAAGCATTGGATAACGTAGGGGTAAAAATTACTATTCCCACTCTAGTGAGTGCAATAGTAGGGAAAGCGTTGGATAGCGTAGGGATAAATATTACTATTCCCACTCCAGTGAGTGCAACAGTAGGTAAAGCGTTGGATAGCGTAGGGGTAAAAATTACTATTCCAACACCAGAGAGTGCAACAGTAGGGAAAGCGTTGGATAGCGTAGGGGTAAAAATTACTATTCCCACTCCAGTGAGTGCAACAGTAGATAAAGCGTTGGATAGCGTAGGGGTAAAAATTACTATTCCTACTCCAGAGAGTGCAACAGTAGGGAAAGCGTTGGATAATGTAGGGTTCAAAATTATTATTCCCACTCCAGTGAGTGCAATAGTAGGGAAAGTAAATACTTCATATATAAATATAAATAACAAATATTAATACTAATTACAAAATAATTAAAATGTTTTACAATTTTATAAAATATATTAATTAATCAATTAAAATTACAAATAAAAATTAACTAATAATAAAAATGACCTACTAATACTAATTATTTACCAATTACCAATACATTAATTTACAATATAAAAATAAATAAAAATTAGACACAATTTATTTTTTTAAATTTCATTGCTTACCAATAAATTACTTCCCAAGCTATTCCCCTATAAACACACAACCCACTACAGAAAATAATGTAATAAAAGTAACATATTTATCAATTAATCAATTCCAATAAATTACAAATTATATTTTAATTAATTACCAATTAATAATGAATTAACAATTAATTATAAATAAATAACAATCAATAAAATAACATATTTAATTAATTATAATTAAATTACTTCCCACCCTATTCCCCTATAAACCCACAACCCGCTACAGAAAATAAATTACTAAAATTAACATATTTATCAATTAATCAATTAAAATTAATTACCAATTATATTTTAATTATTTACAAAGTAATAATTAACAATTAATTCTAAATAAATACCAATAAATAAAATAACATATTTAATTAATTATAATTACATTACTTCCTACCCTATTCCCCTATAAACCTGCAACCCACTACAAAATTATATTCCACAAAAATTAAAAATTAATATTAACTTACCTTAAATTCGATATTTTTGTTGTCTATATTCTGTCTAGTCGATATTATGTCCATTCTATATTTTTGATTTGATATTATGTCCATTCTATTCGATATTAAAATTTTCTAGTCGATATTTTGGTAGTCTATATACTGTCTAGTCGATATTATGTCTATTCTATATTTTTTACTCGATATTATGTCTAGTCGATAATAAAAACTCGATATTTTGACTCCATACCGGTGTCATCATACTTTTGTAATCGGAGTGCCCACCGTTCAATGCAAGGAGGCTTCTCGTCTTTTGGATTACTTATGATAGTCAATAAAGCTTAATTATCTGTTACCAGCATGAAAGGCTTTCCATATAAGAATATATGGAAATATTCACAAGCCCTTACCATGGCCAAACTTTCTTTCTCAGGTTGAGAGTAATCGAGTTCTGTGTGTGGGACAGGCTTCTATATGCCACAATATGCCTTTGAGCATGGGGGTGTCCACTGTGCTGTGCCAAGATAGCACTCAACCCAACTGTGCTAGCATCAACAACAAGCTGATTATGTAGCTTTGGATTAAAATAGGCAATTTCAGTAGCAGTTTCAATGAGTTGCGTGATTTTCTTGAAACTTCTCTCACATTCTTGTGACCACTTGAGTGGAACATTTTTCTTTGTTAACTCTCGTAAGGGAGCACTTATGGTTTCAAAATGTATGTATCTTGAATAGTAGCTGGCTGTGCCAAGAAATTAACATATCATAGAAACATCTTGTAGGGGATCAGCATTAGACAGTGCTTGTACTTTAGCAGGATCAGGTGTCATACCCCCATCAGAAAATATATGGCCAAAGACTTTTAACTTGCACTTCTGGAACTCACACTTTTCTGCATTCAAAGTCAAGTCTGCATCAGTCAGTAAGTGGCATAGTTGGGTGAGAGCATTATCATGCTCCTTTTGTGTAGCTCTGAAATCCAATATGTCATCGCTATATTTAAATGCATTCACCACTGGCTGTGGTTCGAGTTCCAACTAATGCTAACCTTTATTTAAATCAAGGCAATAAATAATATTTGCACCATTTAATTGCGTTATCATGTAAGCAATATGTGGACCTGGATGCCATTCTTTTTTAATTACCTTGTTTGTTTGGCGCATATCAGCCCATATGTTTACAACTCCTTCAGTGTCCTCTTTGGGCACTAACACAATGGGAGAAACACATGGCGTCGGACCAGTTGAACGCTCAATAATAACAAGCATAAGCAATGATTCAAGTTGTTTTTCAACAGCTTCTTGTAAATGAAAAGTAACTCATCTATGGGCCTTATTTACGAAGGCCTGCATCACTTTTGCTCCGCCGTTGCATCACTTTTAGTGACTCAGCGGCAGAGTGAATAATGCGTAATGTTGCACCATATTTATGAAGTGTTGCATCTAGACAGATGCCTCACTCCGTAAACCCCTGCGCTACATTATATCTGCCTCAGGTATAATGTATGCAGGGTTGGCGTTCTCCCATAAAAAAAGGGTCGTAGGAGTGGCGCTGTGAAATTTATAAGATTTCACTGTGCCACTTCTAGGACACCATTGCGTCAAAATCTTATGCCTGCCTCATGGCAGGCGTAAGGGTGAAGCAGGCCCTTTCACATGGGGCTTGCCCCATGTGGAAGGAACATTGCTGGAGTTGCATCACGCTTCTGACACAACTCCAGCAATGAGCCAGTTTTGCGCTGACAGTTACGTCAGTAATACTGACATATCTGTCAATTCTTGAGACATGATGCGTCATACAGTAAATATGGCGCATCAATGGTGTCGCGAGGAGGGTGCACTGAGAAGTGTTGAATCGCTGCTTTCGCGCTGCGATGTGACACTTCTCATTAATGATTCCCTCTGTCTCTGAGCATCAAGAGGGAAGTTGTCATTAATGTGCAATAGACTTTAGCTTTCCCAAACCATGAAACAATTAAGGAAATTGACTTACTATTTAGTGATAAGCATTCAAGGTTGTAATCTACAGAAATCAAACCCATATCAGCAGTGGTACTAAAACTGAGCAGACAAGCTCTTGCTGCTGTACCTTGGAGCACATGGATTTGTGCTTGCTCCTTTGTTTTCTTGTGTTTTAATGTCACTATAAATGAACCTTGACTTTTTATGGGCATCGATGCAGCCCAAGTATACACTTTGGTTTTCAATGGCTTAATTCGAGGTAATGGAAGCAATTCATGTTATTTCACTTCACTTCAGGCATTATGTTTATTGATCCGCTACTGTTGATAATGACAGGTATAGAGCTGTCATTTATTTTTAATGTAATTTTCAGACAATGTTTGTATGGTGCTTTGGCATGGCAACTTTTCTTTGACTGACATGTTTTCTTACATGCAGACAGTCCCACATGTGCATGTTTCTCTGAGGCAAACATTGACATCTCACAACTGTCTTCCTCCCTTTCACTGGATACTGAGGCAGACTAACTGTTTGACAATGATTTAGATGACAATCAACTTCATTCAGCGTCAATTTGCCTCAATTGATGTCACTTCTTAGCCTTGTGGGTGTACGTAGAACGTTGCCTCTCGAATGTTCTAGTGGCAATTTTGTCTTTGCGCCGCAATGCACTTGCTTTTTCCTACACTTTACAAACCATCACAAAATGGCTCTCTTTCCCACAGGTTTTACAGATCTATCCAATGGGGGGACGTTTTCCTATGTGAGTAAATGAAAATCAACATCTAAAACGTAACTTTCTTTTACTTGTAGACAGCACTTTGTTTCCTTCAGTCTTTTGCTTTGGCTTACTTTTACGCTCATGACTGATTCATTTTGGACACCTACGGACTCCATGTCCGTGACTAGCCTTTCAGCATGCTCCTCAGGTCTGGCAGCTGTCAACACTAGCCCCAGTCTAAGAGTTTCTCTCAGCATTTGTTTCCTGAATGAATCAACAAGCATCCATCAATAACTCTAAGTTCCATAGTTTCCTTATTGTTCAATTCATTGAACTTACAGTGTGTGATGAGCACATCTAGTCTCCCCACGAATTAATCAATGTTTTCACCAACTTTTTGGCATTCTTGACTGAAAACATATCTTTCGTAATCGATGTTTGGAATACGATTGAACTATAGATTTAGCGGTTCTTTAATCTGACAATATCTAATTTCTTCGTCAGTTTGCTGCATTTCCTTTATGAATTCTTTCACACCAAAACGAGCAAGAGTTTTGCGATACTTAATAATCTTTTTGTTATCAGACCCATTATGTTCATCAATGTAATTACCAAGGGCCAGATGTAGCAGCCAAATTACCGGTCGGTAATGGCCGATTTCGGCCGTTACCGACCGATATTAAGTATTTGGCATGTAGGGGCCCTAATTTACCGAATCGGTAAATTTACTGAATCGATAAATTTACCTAATCGGTATTTTTACCGATTCGGTAATTTTGAGATGTAGGTGGGACTCTTCTGAGTCCCACAGGCCTTACTGAATCGGTATTTTACCACCCAATTCAATTGGGTGGTAAAATACCGATTTCAGGTGTGCATGCACATGTGTGCATGCACCCCTATGGAATGTGACGGACAGACATGCCCTCAGGGCATGTCTGTGTGCCACATGTCACACATGCCTGAATTCGGGGTGCTAGAGGGTGTCAAAGTGACACCCCCTGCACCCTAGCAACATTCCGTATTTACCGAATCAGTAAATACTGATTCGGTAATGCCCATTGATTCCTATGGGCTTCAATGCCCATAGGAATCAATGGGCATTACCGATTCTACCTACATCTCCCCCCTTCTATTTTACCGATTCATAAATACCGGATCGGTAAAATTCGGTATTTATGAATCGGTAAAATATACTTACCTACATCTGGCCCCAAACGTCTTTACCCACACAGACCATCTAGTGCCAATATTTCTTTTTTCAAAAGGTGGTGTTGGTTTTAGGACCCCAGCAGCACTGGAGACCATTTGTAGCGTGTTCCTAGCCTGAACACAGAGCTTAGTATTAGACATCTTTATTCTGCTGTGTGTAACTGCAAACTCAATTTTCTAAAGCAAGCTTTCATGGCATTGCGCTCTGACACCCACACCACAGCTCCACAGAGTCTTTTTGTAGCCAAATGGGTTCCATTCTAAAATATCATGAGTTGCTACACTCATCAGGGTCTAGCATAGGTTTTGTAAAAATTGGGAGGATCTCTGCTTTTTAGAGCGCTTCTGGGAGGATGCCTTGAGTGACTACGGCCTATTACTGCTTTGCTGTAAAAGCCATGCATCTCTGGATTGGTTCTTGAAGGACCACACTTGCCATCCTCTTGTCCTAAGACTGAATACAATCCACCAATGCTCTTTACACTGTGCCTTTCCTTGAGTTCTTTTCTAACCCACCAGATCTGTTCTGTGCTACAAAAGAGTGCAGCAATAATTACAAGCATGTTTAGAGAACGCTGTGATAAGAAAGGAATGACTTGAGTCGATATAAATCCAAGAGTTCTGTAGACTGCAAATTCTAGGTGGGAGCAGCAGAAGAGCATGAGAGAGACGGGAAATACATAAGAAGAAACTGTTACTGAGAAAATCCCTTTATCAAATTTTCTGTGGCATTTTTTACACCAGATTCGAACTATCAAGCTGCAGTAAAATAAAATTCATTATTTATACCTCGCAACCATCACTTGAACCCTTAATAGACAAACATCCATTGTAATCATTCAAATTACAGTGTGTTAGCTTCCGGATTACAAGCACTAAGCAGCATGCCTTAGTTTTCTTGTTAGGAAAATAGATTAACAGCACAAATAAAATTTGCATTAAAATGTTTATTTTTATTCTGCAGCTAGACACGGTTTATTATATGCAGAGGGCTACAGAAGTGCTTGCTCACGCACATAACCCACCCACTCATTCACACATGGGATCTGGACATCTAATATTTGTTTAAAAGAGTTACTCTTCTGTTAGGAGATTCTTCCATTACCTTTCATTAAGCGTCCAAGCATATGGTAGAGTATACATACACATCTGCACTTGGGGCGAGAGAGTCTGATTTTCAAGCTGAGGATGAGATGACAGCCGTCTAAGGTATTTCCACTAGGGTTGGGTACCCATTTAAAGACCTTAGGGAGATTATGGGAGTTTCTCTTTGGGCCGATCTCTCTAAAAGAGTTAAAGGGTGCTAGGCTTATTGAAATGTTAGTGGCAGCCGTGGTCCGTCCAGGTAACAGATGTGGGGCTGGGTAGGGAGAGTTTTGAGGGAAAATTAAATAAATAACTAATTTCCCTTCTTCATTGTCTGTCAGAATCCTCCCCCCCTCCCCCAGTCCCATAACCCCAAGAGACCACCATGAGGGAGAGGAGAAGGCTGCTCACCTGACGCTGTCAAGCAATCTACAGCTGAGACTTTG
The DNA here is from genome assembly GCF_964263255.1 of Lissotriton vulgaris. Lineage (NCBI taxonomy): Eukaryota > Metazoa > Chordata > Amphibia > Caudata > Salamandridae > Lissotriton > Lissotriton vulgaris. The sequence goes on along the minus strand of NC_141687.1, from coordinate 2,118,409,288 downwards.
GTTCCACAGCATCAGAATTCAAGAACGCCACTTGTGGATTTGGATGTACTAGTTCTATAACCCCCGGAAACCAGCAGGAGGAGGAGGAGGATGGGAAGGCACCATGGGAAAGGACCTATCCCTTGGAACAAGACCAAACAATTGGCATCAGCCGCTGTGTTATAGCTGGGTGGATCACCCTGAGCCTGGAAGGGAGGGAGATGCCTCCAGCTGTGCTACCTATGAAAATTCGGCCGCTGGCATACTCAGCTAGCATTGTGGCTTCATAGATAAGCAATTCTGCCTACATGTCAAAGCCTCCAAAAGCCGTAAACAACCAAAGACCCTACGATCCAATTCTTTGGGGGAGGTCAACAGGAAGTGATCCACCTTCCTCAGATGAGGTCCCCTCAATCCTGACAGAAATGAAAACCAGATTATCTATGATTGATTCCAAAAGAGACTCCCTCATCCACCATCTGGATGATATGCACACATGCTGGACCACCAGCATGTGTGCATAGATATGGTCGAGCGTAGGATATCAGATGCAGAAGAGAACCTAGCACAAAATAATGCCATATTGAGGGAAAATCAAACCACCATTGAAAATATTGGTCAGTGTTACAACTTTCAGTCCAGATACCAACAAATTCAGACAAATTGGGTTAAAAAATTGGCACCTGTTGGAAAACCTGGAGTGCCCCTTCCCCAAACCACTCTGCCATGAAGAAAAACAGGAGCATTGGCCAGCAGATTATGAGAGCTGACATTTTTCCATCAAAAAAGCAAACAAAATCTAAGGACACAATGGCAATTAAAACAAGTTGAGGGGCACCACAAATGCGGAACTTGTGCAGTATGTGACTCCATAATAGAGGTGGTTGAGTTCTCACATAAAAAAAATCAAATGGCATCATGCTGAATTCACGAATTGCAAATCTAAGAACATTATTAATGCAATACTTGCCCCTGTGGGAAATTATATATTTGAAAGACAAATCAGCAGATCAACCAGCACATCACACAACTTCGTTCCAGGATTAAAAAGAAGGTGGTGCAACACGTCCTGGATAACTTGCACAGTGACAGGCTTGTCAGGTCTGTATACAACCAAAAAGCCTGATATACATCAACAACACATTGGGTCAGATGCATCAACCAAAAATGCGATCGCAACTGGTGCGAATTACCATTACGATCGCAAAGTAAAGAAACGACATGCATGAAGTAAAAATGCAGGAAAATGCGAATTTGCAAATGCAAAATTGCGATTTCGCAATAAAATCGCAGAAACAAGGCCGAACCCCATTAGCGAATCACAAGTAGCAAGAAACCAATGATTCTGCGAAACATATTGCGAAATCGCTATATCCAAATAGCGATTTCGCAATAAAATCGCTATTCCTATGCATGTAAAATCGCTAATTGCGATTCTGTCAAAAATCGCTATTTTGCAAGAGCAGTTTACAGGGAATCACAATCAGGTGGTAAAAAAAAATCCCACTCACCTGCCTTACATCAGAGGTGTATTTAAACAGACCCATGAGGCCCTAGTGGCCTCCCACAATGGCAGGGCTCTACATTTTTGCGAAGAGGAGGAGGACACTTGCAGCAGGCCAGGCCAGAAGGAGAATCCAGGAGAGAATCTTCCGTCTGCGCATCACATTGTTCGGACAGACTTGTGAGCAAATTTATGATAAGTACAGGATGAATGCAGCAATGATACTAGACTTAATAGATGAATTGGACCCACTATTGCAGCGCCAAACACATAGGACCCAGGCTATACCTACTCATGTCCAGGTGCTATGTAGCCTGCACCTCCTTGCGTCAGGTAGCATCCAGGACATAGTGGCAGAAGCAGGAGGGGTATCACAGAGCTCACTCTTGCGGTTCTTCAAATCCTTCCTGGCCGCCATGAGGACTGTGATCAACAACCACATCACCTTCCCCACCACCCCACAGGAATTGAGCCAAACAAAACAGGATTTCAACCAAGTAGCACTGTTCCCACATGTGATTGGCTGCATTGATTGCACCCATGTAGCCATATGTCCCCCTGCCATAAATGAGTATATATTTGGAACCGGAAAGCATATCACTCAATCAATGTCCAAGCAGTGTGCAATGCTGAGAACATCATCACCGACCTCGTAGCACAATACCCTGGAAGCACTCACGATTCATACATCATCCGCCATAGTGGCTTGCACACACATCTGCTCAGGGGAGATTTTGGCAATGGACACCTGCTAGGTAAGTTCAATACTATACACATCACTGACTTAGGTCATGGCAATGCATACCTGACACTAACATATTGTCTGTAACTCTGTAGGTGACAGTGCATACGCGGTGAGGCATTACATCTTGACTCCATACCTGAACCCAGCCAGCCCACAACAACAGAGGTACAATGCAGCCCACATCAGGACACGTAATGTAATAGAACGGACATTTGGATTTCTCAAGAGTCGCTTTCGCATCCTGCATAAAACTGGAGGAGCAATGCTGTACCAACCGGAAACCTGCTGCAGGATAATTGCGGCATGTGCAATGTTGCACAACATAGCAACAAGGAGAGGCATCTCCATTGAGGAATCCGACACAGAGGGCAACCAGCCCCCAGCACAACCAGCCGTACACATCTTGGTAGTTCAGCGGAGGGACAGAGAAAACGTGCTGACATCACCCAGCATTATTTCTAAGGTATGTAACAATGACACACAACACTCATTTGCATTTGAAGGTGAACTATTTATTACTACGGCAGGAGGTAGGGGTGTGAAAATAGACTGAAATGGTGTCCATTAGCACATTAACTCCATGCACTGAAGGACAGAGGAGACACACTAAGGACTTGTAATGCAGTCACAAAGATAGTCTTGTACATGGTTACGTCACCATGAAGTCTTACACCCCTCTGATTTGGTTTACCGTCTCCTCCCTCTCACACCCAAATGTCTTTCTCCTGCTTCAGTATCTGCATTCCCGGAAGCAGCGGGAGGTGCCTGTCTACGGCTACTGCTCCTCCTGACAGTGGTGAGTGGCGCAGTGATGCTGCTGAGGCTGGAAGCCTCACTACCCTCTTCCGCTTTAACATCGCCCTGAACACCAGTGCAAGCCTGCATCAGTTCAACAGCAGTTGTAATTTGCCCGAGTGCCTTGGACACATCCCCACAACAATGGGCTATATCTATCTGCATTCCCACAGACTGACGTGACAGCTGTGACACGCTTGGGCAGATTTTGCTGTTTGACCTGGTATAGGCGCCCATGCATGTGACAAACTGGTGATGACTCCTCCTCTGTGTGGTGTGTCCCTCCTGCATCACTTGCGCCACCTCCAGCAGGGTGTTGTTGGAGTCCCTGTGAGCCTCAACTAGTGCAGTTGTGAGCTCCCTCACACTGTCAGCCATTGCAGTAATGTTAGTGTTCAGTTTTGTCATCTGCAGGTTGATTGCTCCCATGTGCCTCGCTTGCACGCGCTGCACTCGCACCATCTGTGACTCCACGCCACCCCACTGATTGGGACTTCCTGCTTCCCGTGCCCAAGTATGGGTCCTTGGCCTGCGTCTTGTTCCTGGCCGGACATGTGCCTGCGGATTAGTTGTGTTGCTGGCACTTTCACGGCTTGTACTAGGTGCGGTAGATGTTTCTCGTTTTATCTCCATTGGCTGCAGTGGTGTAACTGTGGCCCTGCGTTTTGCTGGTGCCTTGGCTTTGGGTGGTGGTGTCACAGGTTTTGACACTGCAGACTCTTGGTTGGGCTGTGTGCTGTCTCCAATATCACTGTCATCAGTGTTTGCTTCAGCTGCATCTGTGATGTGAAACAGTGCAATGTTATTTAAATGTGTTGAATGAGTTAAGCAACCTTTTTAAAAATATACATTTATGTTCTCACTGTCTCTCATCTATCACTGTACTGCTTTTTGTTAGCAGTTGGGCTTACTGTGTTGGATTCTAACAGACAATTGGGTACTACTGACTACAAGTCCCATGATGCATTGGTCTCCCTATGTTAAATGTGTGCTGAACTATTTTTGCTGTTATTTTGCAGGTTGATTCACATTTGGGCACTATCAGTATGTACATTGTTCTGTTGATAGTCATGCATCTTACCTTGTGTGCTACAGGCCGCCCCAGAAGTGTCCAGGTTTGTTACTCCAACCACTGTCTCTGGCTCAATTGTGCCCTCTACCACGTCGTCCTGGGGTGTGTTGTCTGGGACTGTTGGGCCTCCTCCTCCAGTCCCCTTCGCCTCCTTCAGCCTTTCCGCTACCCGCTCCTTGGCATGACTGCGCAGGTCGTACCAGCGTTTCTTCAGGTCATCTATGCTGCGGTGTGTGACCCCCACAGCATTCACCTTGTCCCTGATCCTGTTCCAGATCCTTCTGTTGTCTGCCTCTGGCACTTTAAGGGAGAGCTTCCCAAATAGCTTTTCATGGTTGTTTGCGACCTCCTCAATGAGGAGATCAAGTTCACCCTCACTGGACTTGATTTTTCGCTTCCTGCCCACTGCACCCTCCTCTGTAGCTGTTTGGGACATGGCTGTCTCCACCTGTGAGCAGGCTGCAGTTTGTGTTCTTCTGCTCTCTCTCCCTGCACTCAGCTTCTGCCTCTGTGTTCCTCTGTGCACAGGTGGCAGCATGGGCCAATAGCGAGTCCTTATTTGCGATTCCTTAAAAAACGCAATTAAGGAATCTCTATTTCTTTGCATGATGCATCTGGCCCATTGCTACTAAAAGAAGCTTACCTAATACTAAAGTTTAGTAGTGCAGTAACTGGGTTGAATGGGATGACAGAGCTTTCAGGAGTATAGCTCAGAACTGCATGTCCCAGACTGCACCACCCCGGTCTTCACCACAATGGGACCCACCTGTACGTCAATGTGATTTGTTCATAACATTTTCCGCGAAAAAGCATGTGCTCCTCTGCCTACATGGAGGAGCTGCCCCTGCTCACAGCTGATGCACAATCCTGCAACTGTTGCAACTGTTGGAAGAACAAAACCAGCCACAGGCTAATCACCAAGACACTTCACGACCATACCTGCTGGATACTGAGCTCGCTGCAATGAGGCGTAGTGATTGGTCTGAGGCTGCGGTTTGGCGCTCAGCCAGAGAATGGGAGGCTGCGCATGTTCTCCACAAGGGCTGTAATGCAGTCTGCATGGAGAACATGCAAAGTGCGCATGGCGGGTTGACCAGCCCAATACGGATGGCCAAAGCATCCTACGGACTTAGAGTGGGCCAACCACTCCTCCCATGCCCTGCTCGTTGTGCAGAGCAGCGCACCCCAACACAGCTGAGCAAGGAGAAAAATAAAAGGATAAGAAGAATGAGTTATTATCATTTTATTTTTTCCTAATTCGACCTGCTCAGCGGAGGAGTCGCCTCTGGTACTGTTCCGTAATTCGTTGAATGTAACTGTATCGATGCTGGTTGTCCTGAAAAATCAGATACAGATCTGTTTTCAGGAGTTACCTGATGCTATTGTTTTAATGTAGTGTACACTGGTACTGGCACGGCTTGCTTTCTTTTGCACCGAGTGGACCTATAATGCACCTGAATCTGAAATGCTTACAGTAGTTACACCTTCCAAGGAGGGTTTGGTGTTAATATAGTTACTTTACTTGGGCTGTGGCCAGCACTTAAATAATTGCAGCTTGTATTGCAGTGAGTCTTTTTTGTATTATAACATATTGCTTCTCCAATAAAGTGCACAAATATGACTAGTATGCAAAAGGTAGGGTTTACCTTTAATTGGAAACTATATGTGTGTATATGTGAGTGGCTAGGAGCTATTCTGATCACTGCATTGAGTGTGTTATTTCGTATTTGTAAATGTACTGTTACGTGGATTTGTAGAGCATGCTTATCACCCGAGGGGTATCTAGGCGCTATTGTAAGTATGTCTCTCTATAAGACTGCTTCCAATCATTTGTACCAGATGTAGGTGTGAACATCTGATACAAGGGTCTAACACCACATAATGCGGCAAATACAATCAGCTGGAATTCAGGAACGCATTTATGCCTAAAATTCTCTGAGGGAATTAGGAGGTTAAAACATCCCACATTTTTCTAAGTACTCAGGTACACCTCTTTTTCGTTCTCTAGGTAATTTGTATCCTAAAAATATTGCATTCAAAATATCTATTTTGGATTTCCTGAAATTTACTCAATCACCCTGTACATTTAAAAAAAGTTCCCTTGTGTAATGTAATTGCTGCTTTGATGCCCTATGAACGACCTCATGCTTAATTGAGGTCGTAGTTAGAGGTCAACAGATAGGACTGCAATTATGCCATCACGTGTCGGTCTTCCAATCAGATACATTTAGTCAGTAGTGTACACTGCGACTGCATGACTTTCTTCCCATCTGTGCAAGGGCCAATGCTGTCAAAACGACAGCATCCTGAGACAACGCATGCCTCATTCAACACAGCCTCAAAGGAGTGACCCCGACCTGACTTTAAGCCATGCCCACCTCCCCAAACAGAGCCCACATTAAAACTTTAAAGCGGTCATAAATCCAACTGCCAGAATCTCGAGTCATTGCAGGACTCAAAAGCTCTTGGAGGAGAGGCAGAAACAACTGCTGCATGCCATCCACACTGTTTTAGCTAGTTGCAGGTTGGTAAGAATACAGAAAATGAAACAGTATCGTTTCACCTCCAACAAAGGCAGCTCCCTCAACACTGTTGTAAACAGACAACAAGCATTCAACTCCACATAATTCAACACAACACAACAAAATCCAGTGGCACATCATGCAACATAATTACACTTCACATAATACCACTTAACACCACATGATTTAACTCCATCCAATTACACACTACTCAAACCACATAATTACACCCCACATAATTCCACTCTAAGCCACATAACAATTCACATAAATACACTCCACACCATGCCACATAATTCCACTCAACATAATTTCCCTCAACGACACACTATTCCAGGCCACACTATTCAACTCCACGCAAATCCATTCCACACCACACAATTCCACACCAAACCAGATAATTTCACTCCACAACACAATGGACTGCACATCACATATATCCAATTTACATCACATAATTCAACATCCACTACATAACACTCCACAACACAAAATACCTTTCTACATAATTACACTCCATGACACACAATCCCACTACACATAATTTTAATACACTCAAAAACACATAATGACTACCCACATAATACCACTGTACAGTATGCCACATATTTCCACTGCACAAATCCACTCTACATCACACAATTCAATGACACAACAATTACAATCCAATCTAAATAATGCCACTACACACCACATACAACCACTCCAGTCCATAAGACATAGGTAGGACAAATGTACATTTACAAAGCCAATAGCTCTAACTCTATATTTTTTAAAACAGCTAAACACCCAGATCTGAAGCTTAGCCCCTACGTATTTCTTTTCCAAAAAGCCAAAGCTATCCAAATAGTACCACGCCATGCAATTTACTGACACACATTTCCAATCTACATGTTATTCAACACAAAACTGCATAATAAAACTCAACAACACAATTAAACAACACACCACATACAACCAATCCACACCACACAATTCCACATCACGACACACAACTCAGTAGCACGCCACATAATTAAACTCCACTATATACCACTCCACAACACAAAAAACAATTCCACATAATTCCACTATATAACACACAATCCCACTTCAATAAATTCCAGTACACTCAATATCATATATTACTATCCACATAATTCCAGAGCACACCATGCCATATAATTCCACTACACAAATCCACACCACACAATTCCACACCAAGCAATTTCACACCACATAATTCCACATCACATAATTCCACAACTAACTAATCCAATCCAACCCACCTAAGTCCACTACACACCACATACATACACCCCCATAACCTCACCTATATAGGGACAGAGACTGCTCTTAAAAAAAATCTGCTATTCCTCGGAGGCCTTCAATGCTGCATGTATAGCCATTGCAAAGAGTTTTTAAAATGGGCCTGCCTCATACATTTTAATAAAGCAGGAGGTATTTGATCTCCTATAAATTGGCACTTAGCTTTCAAAATATTTCAGCATTAATGGGATGCAAATGCTTGGATGAAGGTCAGTTACTCCTCAAAGTCCTTCATCCTCCCATTTACAGCCATTTGTAGAGAATTGCAAGGGCTCACACAAATTAGTAAGGAATAGTGTATGCAACCACCTTCTGCGAATTTGTATTTTGCTCCATGGCTGATTAAGGTGCTCAAATAAAAATAACTAAACTAGCATCCTGACCCTAGCCCATCAGGGAAGAGTGGAGTGGTGTTCAGTGGAATGAAGTGGGGTAGAGTGGCATTGAGTGGCGTGGCATAGAGTGAATTGGCCAAGAGTGCCATAGAGTGGCAATGCGTGGAGTGGCGTGGAATAGCCGAGAGTATAGTGGGGAGGGGAGTGGAGTAGAGTTGTGTGGAGGAGAGTGAAGTGGCAGAGAGTTTGGTGTGCATAGTAGCCTGATGTAGAGTGAGGCGGAGTGGGTTAGAGTAGAGTGGCATAGAGTGGGGTGGTTTGGAGTGGCATAGAGTAGAGTGGCGTAGAGTAAAATGGCATAGAGTAGAGTGGAGTACAGTGGCATAGAGTAGAGTGGTATAGAGTAGAGTGTCATAAAGTGAAGTGGTGTAGTGGGGAACTGTGTGGAGTGGCGCAGAGTGGAGTGGAGTGGTGTAGAAAAGGGTGGCATACAGTGGAGTGGAGTGGAGTAGAGCAAAGTAGTATAGACTAGAGTGGCATAGAGTGGCACAGTGTGGGTGTACGTAACTAAAGCATCAATAGAGACAGCAGATAGGGTGACATCTACAGAATAAAAAAGCCATATGCCTGTGTTAAAAGTAGGAAGGAACACTGAATGGACAGGAATACTACTAATAAAGTGCAAAAAGACAAGGAAAAAAAAGACAAGGAGGAACACATGCACTTGATCCATGCTCCAGTGAGAAGCTAACACAAGAAAGGAAGAGAAGCCTGTGGGAGCTAAGCAATCCAAAGACTGCAAAAGAGAGTGAAAATGTAAACAACGAATGGTATGCTGTAGACAGGTTGTGATAATGAAAGCATCCAATGGTATCAGTTGGGCTAGTTGTAAGTTCGCTGAATTCGAAACATATGTCAAGCAGCACAGTATATGCGCTGTGGAGGGGAGACATAAAAAAGAGCAAGCAGACATAAATAAGCCTTCTCATACTGGGATCAGACTGTTCTGTGTCAACCTAACTAATAGTTTGTTCGGTTCATCTCAAATTCAAGAATGATTATTACTTTGATCATCACAAACCCATACTGTTAAAAGGCCGATTTTTCTATATTTCCTGCAGCAAATTACAGGTTTTCTAGTCTCGTAACGATCCCACAAAGCACTGGCTCTGCCTTTTATGCAAATGGTCCTCCTAAGCATTATCCCAGGAAGCAATTTAGTTGGATTGGAGACAGAATGCACATTGACATTGAAAGGTCAATGATCCATCATTAGCAGTGTGCATTTGCAGTCAAATGAACTAGAGCAACTGTTATACTGGTTAGTGTGAACAATTTATATTACAATTCTATAATTAACATTATTATTGGAATAGTGCACACTTGAAATATTAATGGTTTTATGGCCAATTTGTCCTTAAAGCTACTGTACCGGAACCCTGAAAGGTTTTTGCAATAGCAAATATTGTAATACATGTAAAATTGATGCTCATTGTAGCTTGCCATTCTTATCACATTCTTTTCTTTTTTTTCTGAATATATCTAGTGTGTTTTTTCATAGTCCATCATATCAGCATATTTTACTGTGAACAACAACTATCACATATAACATTATTCACTATTTGTAGGCTCTATTTGGGTAAATAGTAAAATGTGTATTGCTATAATAGTCTCAGCCTACTTACTTACCCATCTAATTTGAAGTCCACACATTAAGACCAAATCACCTATGCCATTAATGAAACTGTGTGCCATTTACAAGGCATTCGTTGCTATGCAACACTTTAAATGCTGTCTTTGGAGCAAAAACACAGTTGCCAACATTCTGGGACAATTAAATGCTGAAATATATGGATGACTTGATCCCAGAAGTCTGAGAATTAGATTTATTTCCACGGTTCATGTCAATAACAATGTAAAGAGATAGCAGGTGGTGAATATTTGAAAGTGCTCTCTTTAGCTCATTGCATCAATCTGATTCTACAGGACTCCCTTCAAAAGAAAAAAAACAGTTCATGATATACTATTTATCTGTCATAAGACCTTCTCATATTTTAGTCATTTGTTTAATTCCTTGAAGATGGTGAGAGATATGTGGGAGCTGAAAATGTCTCAATACATGCCCCCATACAGGGGGATCTGACCTATAGAACTTCACCTTTTACTTGTTGCTGTACTTGTTTGAACAGTAGAAGTCTCTCAATGAGTAAGTGACAGGAAAAAAAGCAAAGTCATGTTGTTGCAAGTAGAGCAAAGTGTACCGTTGCTGCCAGTTGAGCAGTGAGCAAAGTGGAATAGAGTGTGTAGGAGAGTAGGATTTGCTTCTTATAGTTAGCTCCACTTGTTGCTGATGTTTCACTGTTTTCGACTTAGACTGGCTGGGATCCTGCTATCCAGGACCCCAGCCTAGCTGCTTTCTCATCTACATTGATTGCATGTACTTTAGGTATACTCCAGGTTGGATTCTGGGGTACCCTTATTAGTCCCTAATATATGGTAGACTATGTACCCAGGGCATAGGTACCCCTGAGGCCTCCCAGGGGATGCAGCATGTATTGTGCAACCCCTGAGAGACCACTCAAACTGACACCACAGGTCTGCTACTGCAGCCTGTGTAAGGTGGTGGATGCAACCCTTACTTATATATAGGTTCACTACATCTACCCTATATAACTGCACATATAAACCAATCTATGCTAACTTTAAAACAGCTGCTTAGAAACATATCGTGTTTGGTGTCAAACACCTTGGAATCATACCTTTCCGCCAGTAACTGGTGGGGGAGGTATGATTCTACCCTCCTAAAGGGACATATGCGACACACCGGTACACCCAGTGCCAGCTTTTTTGACCTGGGAAACACAAAATGGATGCTGCCAGCCACAGACCCGAGTCTGCCCTCCTGCTGCTGAGCCAAGCTCAAGCAGGGGAAGGCTTGACAATAGGCTTCCTGTCACAGGAAGGTGTAACCACCTCCCAGACAGGCTTTAGTGTATTGGGGCTTGGTGGGTGCACTCTGAGAGTGCTTTGATGTCTGCACTGGGGGCACATTTGGTGTCCCTGTGCATATTCCAGCTCACACCAGTTGCAGGAGCCATTTGCTCCTGCTCTGGCGTGAAACTGGACAAAGGACATAGTTGTAGCCGCCCCTCTCTCCTGACCCTCCCATAGGTGGGTCTCCAGAGTTCGTATCACCCCTTCCTTGGGTATAAAGTAGGAACCCCTGACTACAGGACTTTAGATTTTACCTGGACTAAACTCTGTTACAGAAACAAAGTACTTCGACAATCTGCACGATGCTGGATGACTGAATAATCTCCCTTGGAGTAAAGGAGTTACTCCTGAGGAAGAGTGTTCTTCTGATCGGCATCATTTGTACCGAGACTCCATTGCTTTTTCATTGCCATCTCGTGTCAAACACTTCCACACAACCCTCGTGGTTGTTTCTGCTGATGCCTGAGGAAAATCTAACTAACACACCAACAGCCATCTTGCAGCCTGCATTTCTGCCCAGGAACTGTAGCACACCCAACCCCCCTGTTCTTGCAGTGCAACAGAAAGCCATGAGACACTCACACCCTGTGTAAATGATTTGTTTTCCATCTCCTGCTCCCAGCCTGGCAAATATCCTTGACAGGTTATCTGAACAATGGTCTGGCTGCTGGGCCTTGATCAGGGTGATTAAACAATGACCTGAAAGACTGAGCCTTGATCAAGCCAAGTGAACAATGATTTGTGTACCAAGCCTTGACCAGGTCACCATCTACAAACACCATCTGGATCTGGTTATCAACTGCAAACACTGCCCTGATTGAACAATGAACTAACAGCCAAAAGACTGATCTGAAAAATTATAAAAGACTTGTAAGCTGTGGAGTAAAGCAGCAGCCTCTTCTGTCTTGTTTCTGACGAGCTTGGGACTCTGTTCCATAGCCCGGGCTATTTGAATAAATCTGGGTTCCTCCTGCAGATGAAGGCTCCTGTGTCTCCTTTTACTATGTCTGAAGGGTATGGAAGACTTGTGTGATTCCCCAGCCACCGAGACCCAGTAAGTGGGTTATTCCGGTTCTTCACTCCCCTGCTAAGCAGGCACCTAAACGCATCTGACCGGTTTGCATCTCCGAAGCCCTTGAGGACTCCGAGGATTTGTGCTGCACAGGAGGTTGGTTTCCAAGATCTCTGAGGGTGATCTGCACTCTTAGCAATTCTGAGGCCCTTATCCCGCATGGGGACTGTGCAACCCAAACCCCTGTGCACCGTGTGCTTTTGCAGCAGCACATGCTTTTCGGCAACTGCTGAGGCTGTGCTTTGGGCTACTTGTAGTCCTGACCCTGAGCAGTTTTTCCACTGAAGATTTCCGGCCCACACTCCACAAGTGTTCCGTGGACTGGTATTTTGTGATTCATCTCGTGGTTCCTTCGCGATCCCTGGTGCATTGGCCTGTGGGTCCCTGTGAAGGTAACTTTAACTTTCCATGGGCTTTCTTGGTTGGTCCAGATGTGCCCTGACTCTCCATTGTTTGGAGAGCCCCCAGGACCATGCTGGTCCTCAAGGAAGCTGATTTCCTCTAACTGCATGGGTTGCACTTGCCAAGGCTTGTTGGTGTTCCATCCGAACACTAACCCCCCCAACACTCAAAATCCTCTGTGGCACAGCTCACCTCCAGACTTCGGTCATCGTCGACATCTCCTGGTCTCCGTTGCTGCAGAGTCAGGCATTGCGTCAACTCACCTGAAGCACCCAACATCGGTGGGCATTCATCTACCAAGCTCCTGGTCACCCTGAAGTGACCCAGACTCTGTCCCCTCTGCTTTCTGGTTCTTCTTACCTCAAATCCAGGCTTGGATTCCCCCGGACACTTTTCCTCTTCACAGCAGCAGCACTTTTTAGCATCACGCCATTGAAAACGACAAAGATTCCTGACATCACTTGACACCTATGCACCGGTTTCCCTGGGTTAGGTAACATGAGTACTCCGGTGCTCACAAGGCTGCTGGCCTTAGAACCTCCTATGTTTGAAAGGGTCAGCTCAAAGTCCTCTCAGAAGTGTCCTTAAATACATATATGTATATATTCCTTGTGTGGTACTCCATTCATTTGGTCATTCAGGAGGTGCTGATCTGGTAAAACAATCTGCTTTACATTCCATTGAGACTTAGCCTGAAGGCTGCTCTCCATAGCTACCACTAGGATTGCTTTCAATAAAGGTTGTCTTTAACCTACTCCCCAATAAGGGTTGTTTAGACTGGTACAAGGTACCCACTATAATTAGTGGACAGCATATACCCGGTCAACTTCTTACAGAGTGTATCAACATGCTTGCCGAATTTGAGATTTTGACATAGGAAGTCTGCCGAGAATATTGTTGTATACATCACTCATGCCGTCGCTGAAACTATTGCAAACTGCATTGTCTATGATAGAACAACCCCTTCTAAAGGATAATCATGTAGTAACTCGTTTTGGTACTAGCTTACTCCTCCTTCTGGGAGCTAACAACAGGCTGCAAGAAGAGGCACAACATGGACTTTGCTCATCTGAAAATACTGGACTGGCTAGGAGATACTATGCCATCGCACCAAGGAACTCCAACAAGACTTGTAAATGAGGCAGCCATCTTAGATATATGGAGTGTAACTTCATCATGTATCAGAGTGTTCTTTGCCGTAGAACCTTAGGGGCAGATTTAAAATTACTGGTGCATCACAGCATATTTACAGAGAGGCCCCAGTTCATTTGCGTGACGTAAAAATAGCCTTGCGCCACCATGGAAGCGCCACATTTACAATGCGATGCACCGTGGCGCAAGGACAGACAGATGCATGAAGCATCTTTTGTCGGAAAGGCAACGCATTGCTGGAGTCGTGTTGTGAGCACGGCCCAAATCCAGCAATGGTCAGGAATGCCCATTCCGACCATGCAGCATCACTCCTTACATCAACTTCAAGCAGGGGCAAGGTTTTGATGCAGTGGCGTCGTAAACGTCACTCAGTGAGATCTTATAGATTTCACGGAATCACTTTTACCAGGCTGCATTGCGACTGAACGTCCATCCTGCATACATTATACCTGATGCAGGTACTTACAACGTGACGCATCTCCCTAGATGCATCACGTTGTAAATATGTTGCATCCTGGCGCATTGTTTACGATGCCGCTGCAACACAGATGTGACGCAACACCTGCGTGAAGTCGGCGCAAGGGACTTGTAAATCTGCCCCCCAGTTTCTGCAGCCCGAACCTTGCTGTCAGAGTTTGGAATTAAACATTTTATGTCTACAGTAACCACGGGCTGTTGAACACAGAGAACTACTGAGGAAAAGTGTTCTTCTGATCAGCATCATTTGTACCAGGAGTCCATTGTTCTTTCATTGCCATTTCGTGTCAAACACTTCCACACAACCCACCTGGTTGTTTCTGCTGATGCCTGAGGAAATTCTAACTGACACAACAAAAACCATCTTGCAGCCTGCATTTCTGCCCAGGAACTGTCGCACACCCAACCCCCCCTGTTCTTTGCAGTTCGACAGAAAACCATGAGACACTCACGCCATGTGTAAATGATTTGTTTTCCATCTCCTGCTCCCTGCCAGGTAAAGATCCTTGACACCCTGATAAGGCTATTTGGACAATGGTCTGATAGCTGGGCCTTGATCAGGGTGATTGGACAATGGTTTGAATGACCGAGATTTGATCAAGCTGATCGAACAATGACCTGAATGACCATGCATTGATCAAGCTGAGTGAACAATGATTTGAGTACCAAGCCTTGACCAGGTCACCAACTACAAACATCGTCTGGATCTGGTTATCAACTGCAAACACTGCCCTGATTGAACAATGGATTAACAGCCAAAAGACTGGAATGAAAAAGTATAAAAGGCTTGTAAGTTGAGGAGTAAAGAGGCAGCCTTCTCTGTCTTATTTCTAACGAGCTTGGGACTCTGTTCCATAGCCCGGGCTATTTGAATAAATCTGGGTTCCTCCTGCAGATGAAGGCTCCTGTGTCTCCTTTTACTATGTCTGAAGGGTATGGAAGACTTGTGTGATTCCCCAGCCGCCGAGACCCAGTAAGTGGGTTATTCTGGTTCTTCACTCCCCTGCTAAGCAGGCACCTAAACGCATCTGACCGGTTTGCATCTCCGAAGCCCTTGAGGACTCCGAGGATTTGTGCTGCACAGGAGGTTGGTTTCCAAGATCTCTGAGGGTGATCTGCACTCTTAGCAATTCTGAGGCCCATATCCCGCATGGGGACTGTGCAACCCAAACCCCTGTGCACCGTGTGCTTTTGCAGCAGCACATGCTTTTCGGCAACTGCTGAGGCTGTGCTTTGGGCTACTTGTAGTCCTGACCCTGAGCAGTTTTTCCACTGAAGATTTCCGGCCCACACTCCACAAGTGTTCCGTGGACTGGTATTTTGTGATTCATCTCGTG